>NC_141294.1:8403831-9853831 GCF_037954325.1 Fistularia commersonii | reverse complement strand
TGTGAAAACAACAAAGAGATGCTTAGCACCACATTTTTCAAGTTGACACTTTCAGCATCATGGTGAGAAAACAGCCTTGAATTGTAAAAAGTGGGTGGTATTGAGTGACGTGAGGAGCCCAGAGCAATAAAACACAATACGTGTTTAATTTTCTGAGTAGACGGTTTATTTCGGCAGATCGGTCTAATGCTAATTAGCAAAGGGCTGTGAGATCCAACGGGTACACTTGAAAGAATAAGTCAGTCAAGTGAGGATTGGGTTTATATATCACCTTTCAAAGAACAGAAAATTTTACATCAGAGAGACACTGCTACAGAAAGTCGCAAGGTGACAATTAAGGTGATACTGAGGGTCAAGCTGGTAGTCGATTACCTGACAATGAGTTTTGGTCACCTGACGTTGCGACGTATCAACATCAATGGATATTTGTTGGGTGTTTATGTGTTTAATTGATTGCGTCAGATTTTGATAAATATCAAATTATCTGGGCAGGATTATTTCAATATATGGACCACATGAAGTTTTATGGTGTAAAGTTGTGCTCATCATCAACAGTCTGCTGACATAAAGTAAAAACGCATGAAAAAAATACAGAAATTGAATACATTTTTTTTTTTCCCAATTAAAAGCCAGATATGAGGATGGATTCTTTCATGTGTCAAATGGATGGAATATTTCATGTCCACAGTCTAATCCAACATGACAGTACACAATCAAAGATTTTTTTTTTCTTTTTTCCCACAATGTGCTGCGATAGATAACACAAGTGTGGGATGAATTACTGCTGAAGGGCCTGACGGATTAGTAAAAATTGCAACTTTGAAATTTTATCCTGGGTTACAGTTAATGAATGGCAAGACGTACAAATGAGAACTATTTTATCAAGATACTCCCAGTGAAGCACCCAAAACTCAAACAGAGTTTCTGGGTACTGGTCAGCCTTAGTTGGAGAACTTTGGTCCTTTGCAGTGGTATAAAAAATTCTTTTCAGTTTGCTATAATAAATATCAATTGGTAAAGTTAAGGAACAAAAAGACAAACACAGGCTTTGACTTAGCAAAAACTCACTGTATGTAACCCAAGTCCAACATGTGCCTGTATGCCATGTCCTCTTGCTATGTTCTAATGAAGGGTGCAAAACATGGCCTTATGGCATTTGTGCATGCATTTAATGTGCAAGCAGTTCATTGTCAATGCAATGTGTTTAAAGTGGGTGTGGAGGTTATCCTAAATTAGGAAACCTCAACTCTGGAAATTAAAAAAAAAGAAAAAAAAAACAGAATAAAAATCATATTTTGTTTATATCCTGCGAGAGCCTGTAGAGTTGCTCAACTTTCATCAACTAAATCAATATCTATGAGAAATACTGTGAAAATTTTATGTTACTGGGTATGCCACAGTAAGACTTGTAAAATATACAAATGTTAAGTGAATCAGGGAAACAATATCACTGGAATGCACATTATAATACTGTATGGGTTAATTGAAATAAGTGCACTGAATGAAAATAAACAGACTCACTTAGTATTGTAATTATATTTAGAAATGTCCTACATCCTTCCAGCAAGCATTCTGACTTGTAAAACAGAAGCCAGTATGGCTGCCTGCACCGGTCTATCATCACCAATATCAATATGGAGTCCATGTCAGCAGTTGCCCAGATTACTGGTGGTATCGCATGAATCATGAAATATTCAAGTGCCACCATTTGTCAATGTATTTTATTCATACAGTCAAACAGCATTATATTAGGATACCACCGGAACCAAAAGCCAAATAACAATTTGAATTAAAACGTGTTGTAGTGAAGAGGTTCATTGTGTGCTTCTTATATAAGCCACCCGGCAAGACATAATAGTACCAGATGCACATGTAAATTGTTCCTGACAGTGTGCCTACATGGATCCATATTATGTTTCCCAGGATGTTTTTTTGTCCAATACACATGACATTTTGGTGGAAGACAGATCTTCATTAGGTAAGCCTGGAAGCTTTGTGTGCAGTCTTCAGTTGACAACAATTGTTGAATAGTATTAGAAATAAGCCTCAAAGACAAGTTGTTACCTGATTTGTGCTACAGACTGTATTGTGTGACAAACAAATCACTGTTAACACAACACAAAACAATACTTAGTGGTTTTATTATTTTCACTAATTAATTTCTTATTTTCTATTTTCTATTCATAACTTTAGGAAACATGCAACATTTGACTGGTGTGTATGATATTGCATCTTTTTTTTATTACTTTTTAGATTAATTTTGTTTTTGTTTTTTTAATGTTATTAAATTTAAAATTTTCTATTAGCTTAGAGAGTATCTGGTTAGATAGTCATTTATGCATAATGTAGATGGATTTGAAAAGTCTGTTATAATATATGCAGGAGCAGATGCAGTAAAGTGCAGTAAAAGCTGATTTAAATTCAGTTCCATTAAGATGATGTTTTCAAGTGCATTATTATTGCACCGATGTGCTTTCAACATCAATAAAGTTACTGAGTGGATAGTGATATGCCAGGAGAATCTATCAGGATAAATTGTTTCATTTATGTGATATTCGTCAATTTGATGATCTATGTGTAATACAAAAACAGGTAAAATTCAGTCTCGTTATCAGTCGACAATGAAAACAAAGAACAGAAAAAAAAAACGATACGTTCAAATTGTAATTTACACCGTCATAGTATGGTTGCACCAGCTGCCAGTTGTGCGAATAAACATCATGGCTTTTAAATTATTATTCCAGTTCAAAAGGAGCTCGTTATGAAAGTGAAATCATAGTTTTAAAAATGTGCAGACTACTTTGCCAGTGAATCATGCCATAATTCCAGTTGATATTTATCCCTGAATTATTCTGAAATCGCATTGTTCAGAATAAAAACAAAGTCGAAAATATATATATATCTCTTTAGCAAGTAAATTCCGGATATGTCATTAACATGATATGGTGTTGCATGATATGGGATGTGAACTAAACATGCAGGAACCAGTACTACTGATAACTAAGTTATTCATATATGAAAACCTGAAAACCTCGTCTACTTATGATGTCTAAAGAAGAAAAAGCTTGCTCTTCATCAACATTTGTCAAACCACCACTGTGATAACATGAGTTTCCCTTATCATGTGTGTTGACAGCTAACATTAGCACATTACACAAAATAAAATTGGTTACCTTCTGGTTTTTATCATTACTGATCCTGCATGGAGACACAATTAAAATAATAAAATAAATACCAAAAAATCTGAAAAATATTTTTGAATTCATGTGAAAAACATTATTATGTTTAGAGTGGACTGTCTGTGGATGACTCTGGAATATAACATTTGTGTTTTTTAATGTTTGTTAGCAGCCTGTAATACTACAATTTATCGAATCTGATATTCTAACAAATACAGCTTTTTAAATATATGTGTAAAAAACAGGTGAAGATTATTGGGACTTATAGGGTAATGGGATGATTAATTCGGTTGGGTCACATCATCAAAATATATAAGATCCAATAAAAAGCCAAACATACAGAATCATAAAATAAATGAATGAATAAAAAATGTTTATCTTCCGTTTTCTGCCTTAATAAAACAGATGTGTTCTATCTCTCTAGTTATTATCCAGATAATGATGTATGAAGAGACTCCCAATTTGACAACTATATATATATGTATGTGTATATACATATATATATTTGTGTGTGTGTGTGTGTATGTGTGTGTTTGTGTGCATTAGTGGTGTGTGTGTGTGTGTGTGTACACAGAATGCAGGGGATGAAGAATATATATATATATATATATATATATATATACTGCTCAAAAAAATAAAGGGAACACTTGAACAACACAATGTAACTCCAAGTCAATCACACCTCTGTGAAATCATAGTGTCCACTCAGGAAGCAACACAGATTCATTTTGACTTGTTTTAAGGACATTACATCAAAGTTGGATCAGCCTGGAGTTTGTTTTTACACTTTAATTTTGAGTGAGATTCCTAATCCAGACCTCCATGGGTTGATACAATTGATCTCCATTGATCATTTTTGTGTGATTTTGTTGTCAGCACATTCAACTGTGTAAAGAGTAAGGTATTTCATAAGAATATTTCATTCATTTAGATCTAGGATGTGTTTTTTAAGTGTTCCTTTTATTTTTTTGAGCAGTGTATATATATATATATATATATATGCCATCTTGTGCTGTTTTGTAAGTAGTGATCATTAAGATCTTGTATGTTTTGTATCGGTGCAGGCAGTCATATGAGCAGCTGGAAAGTTTAAAGAAACAACACTGAATGACACTGAACAGTCCGCCTAACCTTGAGAGACTATGAAAAGCTAAGTACAAAGACAGGAAGTGTGACGACAGTTAGCGTGAGCAGGATGACAGCTTGCGGTGAGAAAATGGACAGCAAAGGGGGCAGTGTGGTGTTTGTGGATGTGGCTGTTGAGGACGTGGGTCATGCAGCAGAGCAAAACCTTCTCCATAAATGTGCCTGTGATCCAACCGAGTATTACTTCTAGCACTTCATACATTTGTTATAACTTCTCTATGTTTCCCCAATGCCACAGGAGTCTCAGAGACAAACAGTTCATTAAAAGTTTGGGCAGTTTTAGATCATGTCAGATAGTAAAAACCAAAACATTTCTTGGGTTTCTCTTGAGGTCATTTGAGATGGTGGTTAAAGTCTAGCTTGGATCCGTGGTGACAGCAGAATTCCTCACGTTTCTTATCTCGTTGTCGCCATTGGGCCTAAGTGAATAAATGCAAAGAAACCAACCCTTATCTTACTGCATATGATAGAGCACTGTCAATATAGTTTGAGTTTCCGCAAAATTGGCAAGAAGTTGATCTCTTGAAATTATGTATTTGGATTTAAAAATCTATGACTATTTATATGTTGCTTTACCCATGAGAAACGTTCATGGCATATGTGGTAAGAAATTCTGCTATCATAAAAAAAATAAAAATAAATGAATAGATAAATAAATAGACAAAAAAAGAAAAAGAAAAAGTACGGCAAAGACTGAGCTCAAGCATTTTCTTACCTTTTCAATCTCTGCGTTCTGTTTGGACTTGTAAAGAAACTCTCCCACAGCCACAAACACAGAGAGGACAAGTCCAGCGGCCAAGACAATGAAGATTCCACCGATGTTCTGCACCCCAAGGGCACTTGCTTCCTTACTTTCCTCCTCCGGGCAGCCATTTCCTCTCCACCACTTCTCTTTCATCATATGTAGCTTCCCTTCCTCTTGAAGCTGCAGGATGGCAATAGTGATCTTGTCTCTGTATGGAGACCCTGACCAAGAAAAGATGTAAGGTCGTTGTAAGCAATGTTCTAAATCACTTGGCTCATTTCATTCAACATTGACAGACACAAATGGTCATTTCATAACAAAACCCGAGAATGTATAATCAACTCTGTGTTTCTCAGCACTTCCAGATACTTAACAGATACTTACAAAACAAGAAATGATAATTGATAATATGGCCAATGGTTTGACATGGTTTAAGAGCTAAATTCAATGTTTGATAAACAAAAGACATAGAATAAACCAGGGATGTGGAAAACAAAAGTTCAAATCCTGTTTATGATTACGTAAGTCATTCAGTCGTTCAGAAGACAAAGGTGAGTGAGTTTAGGACTTCAGAGAGCTGAACAGGATTGACTGATAGATTGCAAATCAGGGCCATGAGTAATTTCAATTGATATGTTCAGATAAAAAAGTAATTTGGGATACTTACCCTTAGAGAGGGGAAAAATGCACATATACATTGAAGGTAACTACTATAAGCAACAGCACACGTATCATAAGTAGGGTGATGTGCTGAAAACTGAGACACAGAAAAGGACACTACTGATGAAGCTCAGAGTCGAGCTGGTACACATGAGAATACATAAAAACATATTGCCATATTGCCAATAACATATGTCATTTTGCCATTTAATTGTTAACACTTTCCAAAGTGTACCCCCCCCCCCCCCCCTTTCTTGTCAAGCCAGCCATGCATTGAGAAAGTCTCAATTTGACCCCTGAAGGTGTGTGCAATTGTGGTGCACCAGACAAGACCGGGACATTCTTTGATGCCTCTAAGTTGAGAAACAGGGTGTCAATAGACTGACAAATCCCAACGATGTTCATTGGATTGAGAGCTGGTGAATTCAGAAGGCAAGTCAAAACCTAAATTCTTGTTTTTGAATACAGAGGGATGTTGGGAAATTAGGGCAGTTCATTATTATTATTGTTGTTGTTGTTGTTGTTATACCCAAAAGGGCATGGGGAGAACATGCAAACACACAGAAATTCCATGTCAGAATCAAAACCATTAACCTACTTGTTGTGAGGCTGGCCACTAACCACACTTATCTATCGTAAATGATATGATTTTTCCATTTTGTTGGCATATATATATGGCACTGCTGCCAGATGTAGAAAAGAGGCGCACAAAATTACACATAATTTACATTTTAAAATAACAAGCTTCTATGATTATTGTTGTTGGGGTTTGTAGTTGGCTCTGAGTAGTTCAGCTGTAATTAGATCTTGTTAAGTGAAATCATTGTAAACTTATGTAAATTGAACTAACTCATTCAGCTGCAGGTGCAACATATGTGTGATTAAACAGTAATTTAAAGTGTTTAAAAACAAATCAAAAAAACCTCCTCATGTCTGTGTGCGAATTTTGATAAAATTGCATTTATCAAATTGTGCATTAACCTCACTGAATCTGCAGTCAGATCACCTCTTATTAACTTAATCTTACTCAATTCTAAAACATATTGCTTGTTTTGGGGAAAAAAAAACACAGTGGGTTTTTGTCACAAAAAGAACTCTGACAAATAGTTAGGTAACTCAAACAAATTCACAGGCTGAGGTTTTTATCTTGAAATAACTGGCAGGCTGAGTTCCATGATGGCTGGCAAGGGACATAAATCCTGGTGAAGGACTTTGATTTAAGTAAGCTTTCTTCAAAAACCAACAGAAAGTTCTGTGTAGTGTATTATTAATATTTAAATTGATAAAATATTCATGCTGTTGCCCCACTCACTCACAAAAACTCAAGTATAACAAATATGAGATCGTCACTGGACTTAAAGGTCCCACTTGTTTAGTTGTCTAATTAAAACCAGGAGCTATAGTCAATCTGTCTTTTTCTCAGTATTGATTACCTTGCCTTGGAAGGCAAGACTTAAAATGTTTGCCCCTGCACATGTGAGATGTCTCCATAGCACAAAATAAATCCTTCTCCTCTCTCTTTTCCCAGCAGCCCTTGCATCTCCTCCTCCTTATCCTCCTCTCCACTCTGGGAAAGATCTCTGGCACCTTCTGCTGCTCTGCTGATCAAAACCAGTCACACGTAGCGGTGCCTAATTAAACCTGAAGCATGAAGGCATGTAAAAGAAACAAAACATTGAATCCTGCCAGTCTCTTACCCCGAAAATCTCCCTGTGGATTAGCCTATACGGCGCAATCAGGATGGTAATGTTGCATAAATTATTTTAAAGAACTAATAGCACCTATTATCACAAACACTTGAAATGAGCTCTCCTTGGAGCACATGGGGGGAAACTTTCAATTAGACAACACTTCAATGTATGCAGAGGCACTTTAACAACCGTAATACATAGGAGACCCTACTGATGCCAGGCAGCAACAATTAAAAACTGCACTCGCTTCCTCGATCACAGCCTTCAGTGGCATTGCTCAGCCTCACGATGACTTGGCTGAAGTCACAAGGCCGTGTTCCCACACATTAAAATCTATTCCGTCCTTCATCTCTCCCCAAGGGCTTTAGCTATCAGACTTTTTTTTTTTTTATTGCCGTAAGACCAGCCAACATTTTCAAAAGTATCTATCACTAGGGTGACGGCGAATGTGAATGACATTCCTGTGCTTGTTATTCATTGCCATCTACAGTAGCTACCTTCCCTTCTTTCAGCTCTTGAGTGAAACAACAAACCAATATGGGGCCTGTTAGATCAAACCAATGGTAAGACCACACCTGTAATATCATGGGCAGGATTAAAATGAGGATTGTGTCATATAGTTGAGACCTGTGATGCCAGTGCCAGTTCATTCTTTGGCAAGTTTTGTATCCTACATTTAAAAGAGTGTAAAGCTGAACAGTCATCATTCCCCTAGTGCTGAATCAGAAATAAAGATATATCATATTCTTATTAAATAAGCATTGCATGGTGCTTTGAAAATATTCTAAATTTTATTATATTCTATATTTTTATTCTATATTCTATATTTTATAATATTAAAATATCTTTATTCAAATCTGAACACCATATTTACTGTGCCAAACAAAAACAGAAAACTCTACAGAAACAAAGAGATTTAAAAAGTAATGATATTTCTTTCAAGATTTAAGTATTGTTACATGTCAGTTACAATGCATTTTAATGTGACAAATGTTTGTTCAAGGATTTCCTTAGGCTTGACTCTCACACAACAATATCAACAAACACAACAACAATAATGCTAATAATAGCAATATACTAAAAGTGCTAACATATTATAATGTAAATCTACTTGTGTTATTTATACAGGTTAAAAGCATCCTTGAAGTTTTTTTTTTTCATTCTTTACGAAGTGGTATAAAGCCTTGCTGCCTTTTGAGAAAATCTGAGACCGAAGCATAATTGGAGTATCTAAGTTTCCCACCAACTTTGATGTGGGACCCAAACTCCAAAACACCTATCAATCAAACCAAGCTCTGAACTTTTCACATTTCATTTATGATGTTTGCTTTTCGTCCATTAAATTCCCCAGCTCTCATTTCCAATTTTTATCTATCTTTCTATACTTTGGCTAAGCTTTCATGATCAATTAACTTTAGCATTGTTTGACACAAACTCTGTGGGCTAAATACATGCGCCTAGAATGTATATAATGGTCGCACAACCTTTAGTTGCTTGCAGATAAAACACTGTGATTATTATAAAAATAAGTACAGACTAGAATTACACTTGAAAATCATCTGGTGAGAGCAAGGGCCATTTTTTTCCTTTTTTAGTTTATTAGTATCCCAATGGTCAGATGTCTTCTCAAGGTAAAGAATTTAGAGTTATCAAAGTTAGAAGCATTGATTTTCAAAGTGTGTTTATGGCTTCACAGGAGACCATTGAAAAGTTGGTTCTTTTCTCCAATAGAGTGCCGAAACTACAGAAATAAACCAATGCCAAAACAGGAAGAGCGAAGGTTCCAATAATACCAAAGTAAAGCTGCAAACACAGTTGAATATCATCAAATCATCCCATCACAAGAATGCACTGATGATGACACGAAACATGAATTCATCTGGTTAATTGTAATGTTGATTTACTGTTAATTTGGAGGCTTTATTGCGGTACTGTTACTCTCTCAATAGGTAAAACAAATCACATCAGATCCACCAAGTAATTTATCCAGGACGAAGAGGTGTTAACGTTTAATTTGATGCAATATGGTGGTTTCACTCCTATGTGTTGCAGATAACTAACCAGACTAACATATGACAAATAGAGGAGAATAATTTGACCCCGTCTTACGTCCCAGCTCGGACAGGGCAAGGGAAGGAATATAGTACTAGATGCAATTGGCATTTGATAAAAGTGTTTGTTAAGGAAGCTTGAAAAAGGAAAATGCAAATTTGAAATTATATGGGAAGAAGAGGCTGGTTGGCTGCTGCTCATTGCTGCTCAAATCAAAGAAACAAATATAACGTAGAGAGTCCTCATACAGAGAACGGTCTATAGGTAGAACCACAACTGGACTAAAACCCAAAACCAAAAATTGGTGAAAGAAAAACAAACATGTCAGTGACATCAACCTAAACACGCTTGACACTCACACAATATGCCAATGTTTTTCCTCTTGTTTCTCCAAACTATAGAGCATTGCTAGTCTCACAGCTTTGTACACCTTTCCTTTCATTCTGGGTGATATTCTTCTGTCACTTTTCTCCACCGGTTCCAACCTGCTTGAACCTGTTTTTTTCACCTCTTTTCCTCTTTTCCTCTCCATTGCTCTGGACTGTTGACCCTTAGTATTTAAAAACTTCCACCTTCTTCAGCAACATTGAATTTCTCTCACACCTGCAGCACACCTCATAACCGTCTCACAGCCTGCATACATGTCCTGCGCCAATCTAGGATACTACTTTGCCACTCCAGACCTCTTTATACAATATTATAGTCCATCTCTTGGCACCCTACCATACACTTGCCATAACACCCCGATTTTTACTGACTAAATATGAAGCTTTGTTACTGGTGTAATACTAATTATAATGCTGTTGGTTTTATTCACACATGATGCATGATGCATACATCAGCTAATGATATAATGTATTTAGAACAGTTCCAAAATAGATGAATGTAAATGTGTTTTTGTGAATATAGCTCATTTAATTGATCAAGGGGAATTCAAAGGTTGTGGTCCATCCACTGTATCCGACACTATCTCGGACACAATTTTGACGTGTGACTCCTTGGCTGCCAGAGGGAAATGATTTGATCTCTGTGTCAATAGCAAGATACATATTCCAATCTCCAGACTGAAAGTGGGCATCTACATGTGTAGACATAATGAAAGCGCTTAGTCCTGGGATTCAGGAAGACTTGAGAAGTGACTGAGTGACGGGCTATGCTAAATCTTGGATAAGATGCATAGATGTAATCTGCCACATGAAAGCAGAGTACTTGCATGGTGATCCCAAGCGAATTGTTTCTCAATGAAGAAAGGAATTCAAATGAGCTGCAACCGCTGACACTTGGAACGTGTATTTTTAGCCCACCATGAGGAAATAGGCTCTCTCTGCAGTCATCTAGAGATTTGTTTTGCATGTTCAGACAACCAACAAGAACAAAGAAGTGCATATAAATATTTGTAAGTCTTTAAACAAATATACCACGGGACTCTGACAAATTAGGAAGCATTATGGATATGTGAACGAAGGATCATTCAATTTATGTTTTATTCGTAGAAAGAACATTGATTCTCATAACATCCATTATTTTACCTCTAAAGTGACTGGAGTAAACTTCTTTTCCTTTTGGGTTTTCTCTTCAGGGGACGCCACAGCGAAACCACCTTCTCCATCTAACCCTATTCTCTGTATACTCCTCTCTCACACACAACTAACTTCATATCCTCTCTCACTAAGTCCATAAATCTTCTCTTTGGTCTTCCTCTAGACCTCCTGCCTGGCAACTCCAATTCCAGCAACTGTCAACCAATTTATTCACTCTCTCTCACTCTATTCACTCTATGACCAAACCATCTAAGTCTGTCTTTAATGACCTTTTCTCCAAAACATCTTACATGTGCTGTCTCCCTGATGGACTTATTCCCAATCCTATACATCCTGGTCACTCCCAAAGAGAACCTCAACATCTTCATCTCTGGTTCCTCCAGCTCTGCCTGCTGTCTTTACATCATTGTCACTGTTTCTAGGCCATAGAGCATCGCTGGTCTCACCACTGTCTTGTTCACCTTTCCTTTCATTCTGTCTGATTGTCTTCTATCGCATAGTACCCCTGACACTTTTGTCCACTCATTCCAAACTGCTTGAACCTGTCTCTTCACCTCTTTTTCACACTCTCTGTTGCTCTGGACTGTTGACCCCAAGTAACTGAAATCCTCCAACTTCTTGATCTCCGCTCCCTGTACGCTCACTATTCCATCCGGGTTCCTCTCATTCACACACAAATATTCTTGCCCTATATTCTAGTCTTGCTGCAACGGACCCTCATTCCTCTCCTTTCTAGAACATACCTCCACATCTCTGGATTTTCCTCAACCCGTTCCCTGCTACAGATCAAAATGTCATCTGCAAAAATCATGGTCCATGGGGATTCCTATCTAACCTCATCTGTCAGCCTGTCCATCACCGCTGCAAACAAGAAGGGGCTCAGAGCTGATCCCAGATGGAGTCCCACCTCCACCTTGAACTTCTCTGTTACACCTACAGTGCACCTCATCACTGTCTCACAGTGAGCATACATGTCCTGCACAGTCTAACATACTTCTCTGCCACTCCATACTTTCTCATACACTGAAATTATAATTGCTTCTCAATGTTGAGGTACTGTAGGGGTTGTAGTCACATGGATCAAATCTATGTGTGAACAAAAATAGTGATTGATTGCATCATAACAACCTTTACACTTGACTTTTTTGGGGGGGACAAATAATAGGAAATTAAAGTAAAATAAAGTAAATATATATTAATTGTGTTTATAGTGATAAGCTTAAAGTAGATCATCTTATTGGTGTCAATGTACTTGGTTTGTGAACATATGCATTTCTCATGAAAGTTTTGCATTTCTCATTGCAGTAGAATGCACCCATTAAATTACTCTGCCAGTGTGGTGTGATCTGAATGATATTCAACATAATGCTGATATTTTGCTTCCTCGTTTGCATAATTAAGTATGCTGATAAACTTTTCTAGGCAAATGTATATTTCCTGCAAAAAATGTCACTGTTGTAGCACCACTAAGGTTAAAAAATCCTAATTCACTCAAAGTGGTCACTGATTAACTTCTTTCTCCGAATGCAGATAGCTGTGAAACATCATAATTTTACAACACAGCAACTGTATTCTTTAGAGGCCCTTTGCTGCACCACATGGGGATATACGATCATGGATTGGAGCACAGCAGCCTGGCATGCTGCAGAAGAAATGTCTGAAAGGACAGCAACCTGCTGACAAGTAGAGTAAACACTTCCCCTTTTGCCATTTGATTAATGCAAGGTAATGAAGCTAAATGAAGATTGATAGCCATTAGGAAGATAAAGTGAAAAGAAGGATAAGAAATAATGCAGTGTCTCTTGAGTCTACAGAGCCAGACAGTTGCTGTACTAAATGTATTAAAAAAAGTGGTGAAGCAGTGGCTACAAATAATGACTTATTATAGTGTTTCTTAAACTGTAATATGCAACATTGACGCTCTTCCTGGTAGTACACAGAAGAGTCTCAGATATCTCTAAATTGAATGAATAAAGGTTATCATACAATTAAAAGATCAAGGCAAATCCCAAATTATCTAACCATAAGATTATGGATATAAAGGTCAGTGTTGCTGCCTGCTAACAGTCAAAGTCATGTGGCTTCTAATGAGATTAGAGTGGGACCAAAATGTAAAAAAAATGTTTGAAGGGGATTACATAATGTTTCAAAATGGGAAGAAATGTATCAGTGAGTCAGAAAATATCTAGAGTAGTCCTACAGGGTGTGAAGTAGTCAATAAAAAGTAAATAAATAAAACAAAAGTGAAAAAAAATACATTGTTAAATATATTTATATACATGTGAGTATGTGTGTGTGTGTATGCATGTATATATATATTTAGACTTAAAAAAATCTGTATATTTTACTACAACTCTATTTCATAAAAGTAACAGTAATAATAATAAAATTGGATAATCCAAGAAGCAAAAGGAACTGTCACATATAAAATGAGTGTCTCTATCAGTCTATCATAAATGTAAGTGTAACCCTGGATATCAGATGGGGCTGTGGTTTCAGGTGATAAACAAACCATTAGGATGAATAATAAAAAAAAATACAACTGGGGGGAGGAGGTGGGACTATGACTGTCCATTATTGAACTGCCAAGGGGACAAAAGTCTGAGTGCTCTGGCTCTATCAAGACCAAGGTACTAATGCAGCTTGACACCTACTCTCTGTTCAACTCAATGAGATATATGCTAAATGCCCAGGCTATATGGGAATACAGGCTGCAAATGGTAAAGGGTACTAAAAGGCTGGGATTAGCAATTTAAATACCTTGTTCTGACTGCATACGAATGGGCCACCTGGGAGTAATGATGCTAACACCCACCCTGCCTCAGCATTGACAAGCTTTGTGGTTCACTGTTAGAGGCCATCCTTCACTTCCTCTCATTCGCCTCAATCTCTAAATATATTAAGCCTTTGCAATAACATATATATATATGCACACACGCACAAATGCACACACACAAAGGAGTATACTGAAGCTTTGAAAGGAGCACATCAGTCAGGAAAGGCAATCACCCAAAGCAAATATATACTACCTTCACTGTTTTCACACACAACAAATTACCTTCTGTGGCAGACCAGCAGAGCATATGCAAACAGCGGTAAATGACCTTGCAAACACTTGAGTTCCTCAAGGACTTTTTCTGTTACTTTGCACGAGAAAATACCTTGTTGACATCTCCACAGAAACATCTTTTAAAAAAAAAATATTACAATTCCCCCCAAAAGTAAATAAATAGAAAAGTATAATGTAAAGTCTGAGATACATTCGTGGACTGGATAAGAAGACAGATTAAATGGAACAAATTAATGATCCTGCTTCCCATCATAATGTAGGTGGTCTCCCTATTTTTTTTTTTTTATTTATCGATTGATTTTTTTCAAAGCTTACTAAACTTACAGTATATGCTTTCAGATGACATAGGAAGAGAAGAGCTTGACTTCAAAAATTCCTGATTCATTATGATACAAACAGTGGGGAAGAAAATAATATGTAGATTTTTACTTTCAAGAAACAAAATCATGCAGATCAGACAAAGGTGTCTTTAAATACAGCTGACTGCAAAATGTGTTACGCAATTTTTGTACACAGAAAACTATTTTTAATGGTACCCTTTTCAGTTTATGCGACGGATCGAAGCTTAGGACTGTAAAAGGGAAACAACATACAGTCGATGTCTGCATTGTGCTCTTCAAAGTAGTGCATCAATTTCTATTAGACCCCAATGAACAGTGCCTTGCATGATAGCACTTGTCGTTGTTGTGTTTCTTTACAAAACGTTGAATACATTAGATTTGTTAGGGCTTTGAGAAAAGTAAGGTTGAAAAGGTACTTTCACCTGCTGAGTTGAATGTAGTAGTAGTAGTTTAGTTGAATATGTTTATGCATGAAAACCTGCACCGAAAAAGTGAATATAAGAGAGATGAATGGGAGAGAAAGAGGCCTATCTCATGCATGTTATAAATATGTTGACTTGGTCATCTATTTGGTCCTAAGCAAACTACTTTCTTCTCATTGTCCTCTCACTTGCATCGTGTGCAGCTCTGCTATTTTTGTATGTTTCATATGTGATTGTGCAGTTGTTTCTTTTAGATATTTTATGAGCCATCTTTATGCTCTGCCTACTGCAGCTCTTACCTGAGTCATACTACGGAAGGTTCATGATTTTTTTACTGTGGACTGTGACGTTAATCAAAATGTGTGTCGCAGATTCTTAAATAAAGTCAGTGAAACAGTGAGCGGATTCAGGTCTTGATCTGATTGTTAAAACATATATAAACAGCCACTGTATCTCTGCTAGGTACTGCTACATCTTGCCAAATTCCATGTGACATGGACATGAACAAGAGAATTCCATGTGACAACTACTTGGCCTATAAAGAATTTTTAGGAGATAGATCTCATAGAACTAAACATTTGCTAGGTGTCCATAAATAAGCTCAGTCCAAAGCTGAGTAGGAGAATGGTTTGTCCAATAATGGTTGAAAAATATTCAAATACAATAGACATGTGACAGACTGCATCTATCAATGATTCTTGATGTTTGGATCTGCAATAAATACATTTTTTTGGTGTAAAAACACTTACTTAACTGACTTGCAATTCCTTAACTTATTCTCAGATAAATGTCAATGGAAAGGTTTCAAAGAGCAGTTCAAGACACACTATTTTCTGGAGCCAATGCCAGCTGACCCTTTGCCAGAGGGGTGACACATATTGCGGATGATCAAGATCATCATCATTTTAAAGAAATATATTTTGATACAAATATTGGTACTTAAAGAACACAAGGTTTTCAACACATAGGTTATATAGGGCAGTACATGTATCTTTCAAGTTTCTGCCATGTGCCACTTTCGTTCATTATCTGTAACACAATTCATAATGTTCTTGTCCTCATTGAATATCTTCAGTATTCATGCTGATACGTCTTCCTGTTCACATAGAAATTCTTCTTTGTGCTGGAAAAAATTGAGGGATGGAGTTTTAAGAGTGATTCAGTAAATTCATTTGAAACTATGAGGCCATTATTAGCATGAACTGCTTTTGACCCAGTTGGACTAAGTGGGATGAAGTATTATGGCACTGTCAGTTCAGATTAAAATGGATTGCTGCATAAAGGAAGCAACAAGTTTACATTCCAGAGACATTTATGATAGAGATGATGCTTAAGGTATCTAAACTGAGAAAAAGTGTGACGATACATACATTTAAATAGTTGTATGTATACAGTAATAGTCCTAGAGTATGCAACTATATATCAAAATGGCACTAAACAAACAAATGAACAGACAGAAAACATGAACAAAAGCAAAAATAAAAGCATTTAGTTTTAGGTCAAAAAGAAACTTTCAAATACATACGAAGGGTTGAAACATTGAATACATGTCTTTAATTCTCTGCATTTAAGACTAAATTGCAATTTGAGAAACCTGATAAATAAGAGCCTTTTACAATTACAAGTGTTTCACTTCATCAGTATCATCCTGTTACTGTTCTTTATTTGTTTATTTATGCAATAATTTCCAAATGTGTGCTTTTGTAGTTGTATCATCAAAATATCAGAAAAGCTACAGTATACCCTACACCCTCCCTCACTCTCCCCTGCTAGTCCTCACTACAACATTACCTAAAAAAAGGGGAGGGGGGACCTGTGCCTCTGGATATTAAAGGGTGAGCTCTTTCCTTGTTGTTAAAAGGAAATTAAAGACCTTATCTTATTAATTTGGTTTTCAACAGAGTAATTTTAGCTTAATTTTTTTTTTCTTGTTGTAACTGATTTTATTGAGGCAATGGGGTAGGGCATTGGTTATCTATCCCAACTCACAGCCAGAATGGGGTTTGATTCCAGCAATGGGCCTTTCTGAGTAGACTTTGTCTGTGTGTGTTCTTTCCAGGCTCTTTGGTTTTTCCCCACAGTCCAAAAACTAGCAGAAGGTTAATAAAAGATTCTAAGTTATACACCGAAGCGAATAACAAAATGAAAGGTTACATGTCTCTCGAAGTGGCCTGCTGATTGACTGAACAGGGTGACCTTGGCCTCTTGCCCCCCTAGCCAACTGGAATACACTTTATTTATTTTTTGACTAATTTTAAGCATCTTCTTTTATGGAAACCAATCAAAGGTGTTTTGCCAGTGCTGAGGCAAGGCAAGATGGTTTTTGGTTACCTTGGGTTTTAACTACTAACGTTCAGGACAGTGACCACTTGAGCACTTTGTGTGAAAATTATGTAAATATCAAATCATAACCAAAACATTTTCAGCAATTCAATTACACAGTATATTTCAATGTGCAGGAAATATCATTTAAGGTCAGTTCAATAATTGAGAGGTGTCTTTTTGGCAAATCTCTGATAAATAAGTCTGAGGGTCAGCACCCATTTCCTATAAGAGGCTGCTACATTAGAGATGCGGTTGTCAAGATACATAGGTATCACAAAAACAAATATCAATGAGGAACCCAAGAAATTGGAAAATTAAAAAAAATATTTATTATGTGTTTTTATTATTACTATTTTATTACTATTATTATTTTTTTTCCTCAGGGCCTTTATGATTTATTTTTATTTATTTTTTTATGTTGTAGGGTGCAGTATCCTACTGTGAGAGTCCACAGGGAACATTGTTTCCAAAGGGGCGCAATACGTCTGCAATGAAATCAACTTAGGTAGTATATGTCAAATTAACATCTGCTTGAGTGACAGGACCCAAAGATTCCAAGCAGCACATTGCCTGAAGCAATATATCCCTGCCTCCCTCATCAACCTATGTATATTGGTTCCATGTCTTTCATAAACAAGCATCAGATGATTTGAAATAAAACATTATTTATCATTATTTATCTCCTATTGTGCATTGGTCTAGTTCTGATGAAAAAACATTAATACCGGTAAATGCACATCGATGCTGACAGTCTTGGCACCTACTGAAATCTGTGGCTACACAGGGTCACACAAAAAACTCAATGACATAGTGCTTCTGAAACCTTTCATTTAAACCTGTATCTTTTAAATGATCTAAATCATGTTAGACCTCAATGTTCAGTAACTAAATTTGCAGTAGCCCCTTTACTAGGTCAGGTCACCTTTGACCCAGCTGCCAGTTAGTTTTCCTCTGCAATAGCTTTATGTTTGGCAATGCTCTAAAACAAACAAACTCTAATTCATTGGTTTCCCATCAAGAACTAAGTCTTTTGACTCCATCAGATATACCACATACTCACATGTGCCATCGTAAACAGATGTTTAATTCCGTTTATATAAGTTACTTGTCCATTATGCTTAAGCATTCAAGTTCCTATCTTTTCTTCCAAAACAAACAAATACATGAATGAATAAATACAAATTAAAAAAAAATTCTCCTGGATAATTAACATTAAAAAGCATTTGCTTGCACTTAATTTGATTTATTTATTCTTTTATTTTATTTTATTTTTCCAGAAACACCTACTTCCTTTATGTGTAACTGATTATTTCAGAGTACATACCCATTGGGGTGCCAACTCCATAGGCTCTGGAGTCGATGAGGCCTCCGATCTGGGTGAGGTTGCAGTTGCGCTGCGTGACAAACTCAATGGTGGTCGACTCCATGAGGAAGGCGTAGTCTGAGGTGAGCACACGGTGAATGCCTTCCTCGATGTTCTTTACCATCACAGAATGCCTCCGACTGCTCATGAACTCCCACATCTTATCATATGTGGAGATCTTGGTTTTCTGTGAGAATGTCAGAATTGCATAGTAGAACAAGCTCAGCACCATCAACAGAAACAATCTGAAACATTCTCAGATGGCGATGATGATGATGATGATGATGATGAGGGTGATACAGTGTGACTGAAGAAACTTTTTGTAAAGCTCTGAGTACTGGCAAAGTAAGCAAATTGATTATTTAACTGTTAATTGCTCTTTACATATGATATTCATTCTAACACCCCCTTACATTATTGTGATTAATACTGGAACTGGGAAATTTCACAATATCTTTTTCATAAATAAATGAATACATCAAGCACAAAAATAATGCTAAGTGTATGATTTAAAAAAAAATATCCTAAAACAACATCTAAGCAAATTAATAAATTCGTGGTTGTAGGATTAGTAACAAAAGGACTTAAATAAATAAATAAATAAATAATGTTTATACAAAGGATAAATCTATATTTAACAGTTACTAACTTGATTTTATTATAAAAGCCTTCGCAAGTTTTGATGCATTTAAATCTTTAGATGAATGGTTAAAAAAAAGATAATTTCCCTTTGCATTCAAAAGGTCTAATCCTACATAACTGAATAGATACAATAACAGGCGTAGCAGCCACCACTCATTTAATTTACAAGGCCCTTTCTTGTTTCATGTCTTTTCAATGTTGTTTTCTTTCTGTTTGCTTCAGTCGTTCATTACCACTTGTGATGAAAGTATAGACTGAATCAGAGGAGGCATCATAAATAGCTACAGTGGAGCCTTTCTCTATGTCTTTCAGTCTTTGCTAATTGTGCTGCTGTGATCGCTGGTACTGTCATTCAAAGTGTGTCTCACTCTCCATACCTGTAACTACGGAGGAAACCCCCCAAAAGCACATTACTATCCAAGGGAACGGATTTGAAGGCAGTTTTGAAGCCATTTGAAACCCAATTAAGTCACATCTTCAAGGTCCTGCCCGCCATTATTGTGTGTAATGACTTTTTGTGGCTGGTCGATATTTTAGATCAACTGGGTGATTTGTGGAGTGCCTATCAGAATCTTTTGGAGTCACCCTTGACAAATCAGGCGATTGAGCATGCACGCTTCAGACTGCTGATAAGGCGGGAGCAGTGGCTATGAATACATGGAGGGCCGGATAACCACCTACATTACAAGTCAGGCATAGAGCCGAGGTAAGCTTCACGTGAAAAAAAAAAAAAAAAGTATATATATATATATATACACACACACACACACACACACACACACACACACACACACACACACACACACACACACACACACACACACACACATGCACGTACGCTGGTTAACTAAAGGAAACTAAAGAAATTCATATTTTCCAAGGTTTACCATGATAGATATGGAAAAAGTTTGAAGAGCCTTATTCAGCCAATTTTTTATATCACATTTGATAGTCAAGATGTCCAAATTCAACAAATGTGAAAATCAGATACAGGGTACACTGGGCACATTTATGTGCTGTTGTGTGAAAAAAAGAATCATGAAAACAAGTATAATCCGTACTTATGATGGTAATGCAGATTGAAGTTGAAATGACATAGTTATGCAGAACTAGTTATGTATTCTCAAAGCTTTTGTTTTGACAGTGCGGTTGTTTTGGCTGGAAGAAATCTTTATCAGGATTATTTGCAAGGGGATTCAATCAAACATTCTGAAGGATTTTCTGTGCATGTATTAAATTCATGAATCAAATCTTAGCACAAATATTTTGTCCTCACTTATCAGAGAAACCTCCTTATAAAATACTACCCTGACCATATTATATGTCTTTCACAGGTCAGTGTCACATATGGAAAAATAAATTATTAATTGGACTGACAAGAAGGACAGATTAGTATTAGCATCTTGTGAAGTCAATTTATCATCCGGTGAAGTCTGTTGTCTGGGAAACAAACCAAGAAAACAAAAAAATCCCAGGACAGCTGCACTGCAGGAGTGTGAGCAACAGGGAAACCGAAGTGCACAATAATCCACCCATCCATCCATCTTCGGCCGCTTACCATATGCACAATGATCAATAATCAATATATATATAAGTATATATATATATATATATATATATGTATGTGATATAAAAATGTGATATATATATGTAAATCAATATATAAATAAAATAACGAACATTAATCAACTTATTCTCACACAGCCAAAAATCTGCAGCATTATTAAAAAAGAAACATTATCAATTTTCCATGTTAATCAATTGCATTCTTTCAGCACATATGTTTGCTTTTACTGCAAAGTTATCGCTATATAATGCAACTTCTCATTGAAAAAAGAAGCACAATGATCAATAATCAATATATATATATATATATATATATACACTGCTCAAAAAATAAAGGGAACACTTAAAAAACACATCCTAGATCTAAATGAATGAAATATTCTGATGAAATACTTTGCTCTTTACACAGTTGAATGTGCTGACAACAAAATCACACAAAAATGATCAATGGAAAACAATTGTATCAACCCATGGAGGTCTGGATAAGAATCACACTCAAAATTAAAGTGTAAAAACAAACTCCAGGCTGATCCAACTTTGACATAATGTCCTTAAAACAAGTCAAAATGAATCTGTGTTGCTTCCTGAGCGGACACTATGATTTCACAGAAGTGCGATTGCCTTGAAGTTACATTGTGTTGTTCAGTGTTCCATTTATTTTTTTGAGCAGTATATATATGTATGTGACATAAAAATGTGATATATATATATATAAATCGATATATAAATAAAATAACAAACATTAATCAGCTTATTCTCACACAGCCAAAAATCTGCAGCATTATTAGAAAAGAAACATTATCAATTTTCCATGTTAATCAATTGCATTCTTTCAGCACATATGTTTGCTTTTACTGCAAAGTTATCGCTATATAATGCAACTTCTCATTGAAAAAAAAGTATAAATAAAGAAAGAGACAAAGTGGTTAGCGCATCTGCCAAACAGCAGAGATCCCTTGTTCCATTCTGACAGGGGATCTTTCTATGTGGAGTTTGTATTTTCTCCCCTTGTGTGCGTGGGTTTCCTTTGGTTTCTCCTATTTCCTCTCACAACCCAAAAAATACACTAGGT
Organism: Fistularia commersonii; assembly: GCF_037954325.1. NCBI lineage: Eukaryota > Metazoa > Chordata > Actinopteri > Syngnathiformes > Fistulariidae > Fistularia > Fistularia commersonii. The sequence goes on along the minus strand of NC_141294.1, from coordinate 9,832,016 downwards.
TCACTGGGTTGTGAATGACAGAATGAACTGATGTTTTTTCTCTATATGTGGCCATCTAATCAACTTTTAACCAGTTCAGGGTGTAACCCACCCTGGACTGGTTTAAAGTTGATTAGATGTTTTGAGACAGGCACTAGCCTTGTGACTCCAAGTGGAAGATAAGCAGTAATGTTAATGACTGAGTTAATTAATGAATTATATAAGTAAAAATAAAATAAAATAAATTGAAATAAGATAAAGTAAAATAAAAGTGATCCCCAAAGCTCATGGTCAACCGAATGCTGAAAAATAGATGTCGGTCTTTGCAGTATCCGTGAATGTGTATGCATACATGGGCTTGTGAAAAAAATACTTAATTTCTGATCTTTAAAGCTGCAACTTTGCGTGAAAGTCAAGGACTCTGTGATCAAAAACAATCATCTGCAAAAAAGATAATCTGTGAATTTGTGTGAATTATTGGTTTTAATTAGTACCCATGGCAAATATGACCTCAATTTATACTTTTAAAGAACTGGAAGTAGGTCTTTTTGCCTTTGAAACCCCTGGGAACAATTAACTTTTTTTCTACTGGTTAATGGAAATACAAAACTATGATAATTAGTGCTGAGAAAAGAACTCATTGAGAATGTTATGGAAAATAGGAAAGATATCATTAAAAAAAAATACCAACCGCGGTATGTGTGGGTAAAATCGATGGTTAAAAACAGAAACACTTTTCAATTTCTAATAAGAGATCATCTCCAAAATGATTTGTGCTAAACAAAACCAATAACATACAAAAACAAATAAAGAAGCACAAAAACTGAAGAAAAAAAAAAATTATTTAAACTTTTATATAATTGTAAATAATTTTTCACCAGGTCTTATTTAGTTAAGAGATGTGGAAAAAAGGGTATTGTCATAGCTTCTTTTGATGTTTACTTTGCAAATATCTCTTGCACACAAAACAGCTACATGTGTAACTAAAACAGCTGAGTCGCAAGTCAGTCACAGGGCCATGTATAGACATACAACAACTCACTCACAGGGGTGCATTTAGGGTCTCCATTAAACTGCTGCATGTTTTTGGACGAAGGGCGGAAACTGAAGAACCTGGTTTCATCAAATAAGACACAGGGAGAACTTGCAAACTCCTTACAGAAAGGCCTCCAGTGACAAATTATGGAACACCTTGCTGTGACTCTGAAGCTCTAACCACTGAGCAACCCTGACCCCTAGGAAATGTTTTCATTAATAACTGTTTTTGGTGTTATATTTTTTAAGCTATGAGTAATGAGTTATATGTCAATTTGTGTTACAGCATGCAGAAGAAGAATAGTTCATAGAGTGTATAGTTTTTTAGACTACAAGACCAGTTAACATATCTGCATTTTTCTTAATATTGGAACGTGTAGATTTGCTGCTCTGGATCTTTTCTTATTGGTTTACATATAGACAGACAGCTCTAACTTTGGTATATTTCAATCTTTAAAACTTGTAATTTTTTTATTTATATTCATCAATATATTACATGCATTATTTATATGTATTATGTATAATTTATTATACATTATTTCATTTTTTTTCTATATTCATTATTCATATAGTTTTTTTTTTTTGTGTGTGTATTTTGTTTCCACAAAACTATGCCCTCTCTATTTCCTATGTCACCATCATCCTCCTACTCTGTATTTTGGATGAGGATACAAAGTCCCACTGCCCATCTTTCCTCACATGATGATCATCCACTGATCATCCACTACAATATAAATACCCCAGCTCTTCCCACACAAACTGGCAGACAGTTCAACTTATGGTAACAAGCACTCAGCTTTTTAAAAGTTTCTTTTTTAGTTGTATTCTAGCTCCTCTTGTAATAAATTTAATACACCCAACTCATTTGACCTATGCTGCATGAACTCAGTTATGGGATGCGACTCACTTTCAACATACTTCCTTCAAATTATAATGCCTGGATCTGAGTCAAAATCAAAATTTAACAAAATCATAACAAATTTTGGTATGAATTTTTTTTTAAATTTCCTTTTTAAAATCCTGTCCATTTGAAGTTGAGCAGTTTCAGGGCCATTTATGTGTCATATATACAGTATATAAAAATATGTTAAAATGTTCTCCTGGTCTCCCCTAATGCAAGTCTTCAAACCTGAAAATAGTACATGGACTTGTTATCTGAAACATTTTGTTTCAAATTTCTCATGACACCAGGCAGACATCAATTTAATTTTGAACTTTGTAAGTGTTTATAGAAAAAAAAAAGTGACATGGTATTATTCTTAGTAATTTATCAGATTGCCTTATTTTTTTTATCTTACAGCTATCTCAGTCCACAATATTAGCATTGTATCATGATTTTGTCCTCACTCCAGATATCTTCGCATACAAAATGTTTCATCTTTGTTAAAATGTATGAAAGCAAGTGAGTATGATCTGAGTTCAGAGCTCACTGTTTGCCAAAATATTTGTGAATATTTTCGCAAAGAGATTTATTTGAGGGAAGTGTGTGGAGATTCTTCATTGGTCGGTGCAAACAAGAACACTACTTCCGAGAGATATATTCTCACTCTGCTTCGCACTGCTGTTTATGATAGAGAGTTGATACAGATACACAAATAAAACAAAAGCTAATACTGCTCCCTTGGTCACTTTCGTCACTTTGTAAGCTCAACCTGCAATGTGATAAAGCATAACAGTGGCAGATCATATGCCAGACTGAGAAGGCAATGGTATTGATCTCTGAACCATTCTGTCTACTATAGTGACTCCTGCTCATGAAGAGGAATGAGACCTTGATGATCCCGGCAGGGAAATTCACAGAACAAAATATAAAGTAAGTAGAAATCAATAAATAAAACAACATCAATATGACCTGCGGGCAACAGGTTACACAAAGTAACCCATAATTCTTTTAAGTACTGTGAAATAAAAGCTGCATCCAAATGTGTATTTAATGCAACAGACATCCAATGATTACCTCTAATGCCCACATTATAGTGTCCACTATTTAGAATAAAATTACACCTTATTAAGATGGATTTTCTGTGGTAACATTACACACAGATGTACAGGTGCACATATGCACACGCTCATACACACACACACACACACACACAAATACATACACACACATACATATGAGTAACTGTCTTTGTCATTACTATACGGCTTAACATCTATCTTCACTATCTTCTTTGTTGCCGTGATAGTGTTTTTTGTCTTAGTTCCAAGTTCCTTTTTTACACACTGGTGGTGTTATGAAATATTATTTCCTTTTTCAAGACTGTTATTGAATGACAAAAGTTAATGTTGCGTATCCTTCATTCAACACTTTTTGGAAATTGGTAAATTTAATTATTATTTGTGCTTTTGTAGCTGCTGGCTTTAATAAGGCTGGCTTTTTTTTTTTCTATTTTTTTTATTTTTTTTTATGCATTTCAAATAGCCAAGGGTGTTGAGTAAGTTACAAGTACTTCAAGTTGTGAAGTTGGAACTCACAGTGTGGTAAAATATTTCAAAAAACCCTTATGGACTACAACCCTCCTGATAGTTTTGTGAAATTAAATGCTTTGGAAATTTCAAATGCATGTATATTTCATTTGAAGTGATATACATATTTATATAACGATTTATTATCATTCATAGATTTTAATGAGTTGCTCGTTTCTTTTGAATTTCAACATCATCACAAAGCCAGGATTTAAAGAAAGCAAGAACATTGGCTTTTCCTCGATATCCCTTATTTCTCAGACCTCATGTACATCATTGCAGTTAAGCGGCATTTGCTTAACTCAACCAGCATGGTGGAGGTCTTCTCATCTGTTTCAAGGAATGTAAAATAACTTCTTGTTTGAAAGTCAATCCCACTGCAAAATACATGGCAATGGTCTCCAGGGTAGGCTGTCAGGCATAACGCCATTAAACACATAAGGTGAAAATGCTGTAGTGCCTTAATAAGATGTAATTTTATTATCTAACATATAAACTCAGCAGCAGTGGGTGTTTGCTTATTAAATTATTCAGTATTATTGTAGAGGCTTACCATAGGGAATTTCCCTTCCTGGAAGAACAGAGATGTTTCACTGGCTCAGAGACCACCCCGTACAGACATTTACATAATTAGCCACTATTATATTTGCATTTTACAGCAAAAATCAATAATTACCCAAAGAGTGGATTTTTTTTTTTTTTTTTTTTTTTTGTATTTCTATTCCAGGATGTGAATGGTTGTGTGAATGTGGGCACACGTTATCTGTGTGCTGCACTGAGCAGACTGATGAGACGTCTGAGCCCAGCACTCCATCCATCATCACAACACCATGATTTTAACACCTCAGGCAGGATGTGTGGGCAGAATCTTTATCTGTACTTAGTGAAGGATAAATGCCCCTTTCTTTTGGCTGGACTCATTAATAATAGAAAATGGATTTCTTGTTACAGAAAGAAAAAACTCAATCATAAAAGGGTATCATATTACAAACCAGTTGCTAGTAGGTGTAAAATCAACACAAACTTTGTTGTTTCTGCTATTTTACTATGGATATACTTTACCTTTCCAAAGCATTATGATTGTTATGCACTGAAGATGCAAATTCCATCAGTTCAAGCCCTGTTTATTGTTTTGAAAGTTAACCCAATGAAGCGTGGATTAGATTTTGCAGGGTCAAGTAACATGGAAGCCTTGATACAAGTAAGGCATATAATCCATTCGATTTCGGCAAGTTTTCCTCTGCTATTTTGTCTGATGTGTTCATATTTTCATTAAAGAAAAGGAATGTTGGTCTCTTGGTGTCAAATACCTTGTAACAGTACACAATGAAAAGTGACGATGACAAATAAAAACTCTAATACGACAAAAGCCAAAAGCTTTGTGAGGGTCACAGAGGATAAAAAGGGCAAAAGGCCCACAATTTATAGTGTTTTATTTTGCTTTTATATTTGATTAGTTTTAGATTACCGCTACTTTACTTATTTATTCATTCTTTGCAGGGATTTGGCACATAAGTATCGATCTATCTGTCCATCCATCCATCCATCCATCCATCCACCAATCCATGCATCCATCCATTTATCTTCACTGTGATACCACCAATAACTAAATATGTTTTGATTTATAGTTTTTGTGTATGCAATCACACACTTTATATCTAAAACCACATCTTTTACAATACACACATTTTGAATATCTACATATCCAATAAATCTCTACTATTCACAGTTTTTTTATTTGAATGTTCCAGTATTTGAAGGCTCTGAAGAGCGATACAGTTCGTCTCCACCAGGATTGCAATATCTTCAGGTCAACATCTCCACCCAACCAATACTGACTAAAGCACCACTTATAAAACTTTGTGTGGCTCTTTTTGTAGCCAGTAAAGAGCTGGAGTGATATTCCCCATGACCTCAGATTCTTCACATTATTTTCGACATGAATATTTTGTAAGAGGCTGCGTCTGTGTCAGGTCAAGTTCCTCTCCAAATTACGCGCCAATATTTTGCATGACACTTGTCCAAAGCAGTAAAAACTGAACACGGTGGTCACCAAAAACATCCCGATGCCAAGACCATGAATTATTTAAGAAGTTTACATCCATCAGCTCAAATTAACAAAGTCCTATTTTTTTCTTTGTGAAAATGTTTTAGTTTTTACTAATTTTCTGTGGCAAGACTGTGTAGCAGAACCTGAATACAATGGCATGGCTCATTTCTGACATCTGTTCAGTGCATGAGACAGATGTAGTCGGCACAGGAATATTTGAAGGAGTGGCACAACATTGAAAGGTCAAAAGGACAAGGGCCATCCTACATAAATGTAATGCGTCATCTTTGCTAATAACCCAGGAGATGTGATATTTTAAGGCTAAAGAAGATGTTGCATTGAGCTTTTAGGGCACTCACTGAGTAATGTCATAAGCCTCAAACACAATTACTGAAGAAAGGGACTTAAATACAGTCATGAGGTCAAGGCTACCTGCTACTCTCATATATTAGTGTCATTATTATAATTGTTTTTTTTTTTCTCTGAAACATTATGAATTCAAAGTAACCCACAAAGGTTTTCAACAAGAAAACGCATTCTGAAAAAGACATTGGTGCGACGGAAAATGCATCCTTTGCCAGGAGCTGTATTCTGCAAGAAAATCAAACATATCTTGAGTCGAAAGAATGTAAAAATAAAATTCATGATCCAATCGGATGTTATCATGGATGTTGACTGACATGTGAAATCACAAAACACCTTGTCATTTAAACGGCGATTCTATGAATTTGTTAATTTAATATTTCTTATGTTTTGTATAATTAATACTTGGTGCTTTGCCTTTTACTGTTTATAAATAAAACTTACCAAGCTCTGTCTGTTAATATAACATTGTAATGTAGTGGTTACAGCATGCATTCTGTGAGTATTAGTAAGTGTGGAACTGAGGTGTTGTTTTCAACCTTAGAAAAAGAATTTTCTATATCTGAATGAAAATATCCATATATATTATATCCACAAATCGCCATCATTTATTCTGATATCCTCTTCGACAATTCTGTTGTGTATCTTTGTTACGGCTATGGCTGACGCCACAGACCTGACAAGTCTGCATATGACTGAAAGTTGACCGACTTAAACTAACCTTGAAGAAGGACATGGTAGAACCATCCTCCACCACCCCATACTCTATCTTTGTCTGCTTGGCCAGGTCGTCAGCAGAGTCAATTGGCGACTCCATCCTCTCCACCGTCAGAAAGGCTGCCAAGTTTGCCGTATAGGAGGAGATGATGATGAGTGTGAAAAACCACCAGATTCCTCCTACAATTCTGGTGGAGAGGGCTTTCGGCATGAGCTCAGATCCTGAACGAGAGGAGCAGAGGGAGTAGCATGAGGTCTGATTCAGCACTGGGTGGGGGAGGGAGGCAGCACCAAGGCTAGGCCAACCTCGGCCTCTGCACCTGCTGCCTGGATCACACACTGAGACAGACACACACGGAGTGGACAAAGTGGGTAGCCTAGCGGTTGGACCTAACGGATCATGTTTTGATTTCAGGGTCTGACTCTCCACACCAACACCAAATACAAAAAAAAAACAATGAAAGAGACAAGAACAGTGAAGTTCTTTTCTGCCGTCTTTGAGTACAGATTCTGTAGAAACTTCATGCCACAATAATGGTTACTCCGCAGCATGGGCTTGGGTCTTTGAATTCTTGGCGATATTTTTTATTCTTTGTATTTTCTCCTTTAGCTGGAAACTAGGTGCCTAACCTCGATCCAAGTCAACACGACTGACTTTTGAAGAGGAGGATTGTACAAAAACAACCAATTGACTGAAGACTATTGACAGAACAATCCATATTTTTCTACATTTTGCATGAACAGCAGTGACCACTGGGGAAAAATAAATAGATGAATGAACAAAAAGAAAATCAACTGGGTATTCTAGCTGAAACGATAATTATCGTTTCAGCTAGAATACCCAGCTGATTTTTTTGTTCATTTTTTGTTCATTTTATATTTTCATTATTTATTTATGTATTTGAAAATATTTCAATCAACAAACATGGAAGTTGCCATATTGCCATAATGATACCAAAATCTATTGGTGGGCAGGGTCATCCTTGGAACTACGCTCCTAGCATATCATAGTGTTGTTGAGCAAGACACAAAACGGCCAACGGCTCCCTGATCATGCTTTCTGCAGTGGTCAAATTTTGATGATACTGTGCTGTATGTATAGCTGAATGTGACGATCCAAGGAAAGTTTTTTTTTTTTTTTTTTTTTCGTTCCTGATACAAATTAAATTGTTAAATTACTATAATCCAAATAGTATAGCAATAAAATAACTTGTTGGCACATTTCTTAACACTGTTAATGATAAGGAGTATCTTTTTTTTTTTTCATTTTATTTATTTATATTTTAATTAACAAAAGTCTGTGTCAAGACTGGGTAAAGAGTAGCAAAAGAGCAAACTGGGTTTCCAGTGTATTTGTAGATGAGTAATTCATTTTTTAAATATTCTGGGATAATGTATGTAAACGGTCATGTTTAATGCAAAGAAATTATCACCAAGTTTTGCATTGTCAATGATTATTTTGTTTGTTGCTTGCTTTCAGCAAGTATTGTTGTTGTATTTTCTGTAAACTCATTAAATATTTATCCACAAAAACCTGCAAATCAGTGCTGCAAAGAATGACCACTAACTCACTAACTACCCACTTTGCCCATTCATTGAACCAGAACCGAAAAAGGAAATAAAAAAAACAAGGCAACAGGCATTGATATACATATTCATTACTATTGTTAGCGGTGGATTCGGCTTATTCTGTGTGTGACCCATGTCCAGCTATTACATGTATGTTGTTAAGATGAACCTCTTCACCTGTTCAATCACAGACACCAGAACAGCAAAGAGGGGTTGCACTTTAAAGGGAGTCAAACCCAAACAGAGCCTGGTTGGGGCTGACTGTCATGTATCCAAGGTAACGTCATGACCAAACAGCACATCCCACAGTTTTCTGGGGGGGTGGAACAAGCCGCACGCAGGGGAGCCTCTCTACAATATATACCAGCAAGGTGCCATGCAGACTCTGTGTGGTTTGTGAGTCTGATCCTACAGCCTTCTGGCCAAAAGCCACATCTTCTCACCTTTCAAACTGTAATTCCTCCGTTTGCTTCGGATCACTACAATAGTCTACACAGATTAAATTAAAGAAATTGAATATTTTATACTTGTGAAGGGGTTTGATGAGGCGGCATAACCATTTTTAAATTAGTTATAATTGCATTTAAAAAATAAGTAAAAGGTATTTACTAAATATGATAGATTTTAAATTGTGCTTATTGATTTGAATATAAATATATATACATACACACACATATTAATACTGTGTGTGTGTATATATATATATATATATATATATATATACACTGCTCAAAAAAATTAAGGGAACACTTAAAAAACACATCCTAGATCTAAATGAATGAAATATTCTGATGAAATATTTTGCTCTTTACACAGTTGAATGTGCTGACAACAAAATCACACAAAAATGATCAATGGAAACCAATTGTATCAACCCATGGAGGTCTGGATAAGAATCACACTCAAAATTAAAGTGTAAAGACAAACTCCAGGCTGATCCAACTTTGATGTAATGTCCTTAAAACAAGTCAAAATGACTTTATTGTGTTGCTTCCTGAGTGGACACTATGATTTCACAGAAGTGTGATTGCCTTGGAGTTACATTGTGTTGTTCAAGTGTTCCCTTTATTTTTTTGAGCAGTATATATATACACATTATGTGTTTTGGCATTCTGGAAGCATCTTCTATGGTATGGATGTTTTGAAGAGCTTTATTTTATTTTTTTCCTAATCTCCCTTCTCATCTCTGAAGATCTTTTGATAAGATTTATTGAGGTGTTAAATTATTTAAAACACAATAATGGTTTGCGGATCCCATGATATAATGCCTTGTTCCCTTATCTCTTCATAGATTATTTATTACAAGTAATTATTACCATCATGCTTGAGTTTTTGTAATCTAATGATTTCCTTTCAGGTTCATTGTTTATAAGTTCACATCTTTCATTAGATACTTATTCAAAACTCTTAATACACACTTCAATTTACATAGTATATTTGAGTAACACTGGATATTTTAGTATAATTATTGTATATTTGGATAACTAAGCCTTCAGAGTTGCTAGGTGCTTAATAAGATGCAATGTAGATATAGGCCATGTTTTTCAGGCTCTTGGTAGTTGTAAAGATATCAAGCCAATTTAACACTATAACACATCCCACTTTACATGGGGTTGTATTGTAGTGGGACGACATTCCTTTGCTGTTTAAACTGACAGTCTAAAGGGGAATCACTGGTAAACAGTTGAGAAGATATGGTTTCATTTGTCAGAAGGGAACTATATCATACAGGCAAGTTAATCTGTTATATTCACATTCAGTCTCACACACTTCATCCTTCTCAAGGACTCAGGATGGAGGCACTTACCTGCACAAATGGCTGTGGAAAGGATGGGTAGTTGCTCAGGGGAAGGGTCATGCAAGATCATCCTCAAAAATGATTCATTCACAGATCACATCACTCAAACTCAGATGACCACCCTGCTTGCCTTTACCAGTAGAAGGCTCTAGCTACATGCACAGAGGCCCCCATGCATGGTCATGGGCCTGATATAAGATCAAGGTTGACCCCCAGCAAAAAGTGGGACATGTGCTAGAAAATAGGGCAGGCAGAGGCGTCTACCTTGCTGCATGAGAGCTCCAACTCCGAACCAGAAACTATTTAGCAGGGTGAAATTGTTTTCCACTACATCCGACTCAGGGTTGCAAGGGTGGGGGTTATACCACTCGTAGGGACTAAACCTGTGATGATTAACAAAGAACACACACATATGTTTATAGCAGTTGCAAAAAGACACACAGAGCAGATATGTTAAGAGACCCGTTGGTGGCCATCCTACCTGTGGAGACAGGAGGAGAGAAAACAACGATTAGTTCAACAAAAGTGGGACAGTTCAAAGTATCCATATGATAGAGTTTCAGCTATGGCTTTGTGTACAAATCTCAGACAGTTATGGTGCTAATTAAATTAGTGAGCAATTACATGGATTTTTGAAGATGAGAATTGCCGATTTCTTTGCTTAAAAAAAAAGCCACTGGTCAACAGTCCACGCAAACCTTCAAAAATGACAGCTCTTAAAAATCTCTTAAAATACAATAAAATAGATTATTAATTCATGCATTAACTACTTATGATCAAAACGGATTAATCACATGTGCATGCTCACATCGAACTCAATATTCTCAATTATTTCATCTGCCAGGTTAAGATCATTATGCTGACAAGCAAATTAATAAACTCATAAATGAATAAATGAATGAATAAATAGATAAATGACTCAATTTCGGTATTGTTACTCATAGTCAGCAGATCAAACAATAGATTTCTGTCATCCCTACAGCCCCACTCTCCCCCGAAGTGAAGCTCTTCTCAAGCAGAGATTTCTCATTTATACACATTAACTAAAAGTGACATTGCATTAGTTAAGGTTCGTCAGCCCACAGTTATGCATGCTGACCTGATTTGGCTGTGCTATAGTAGAGTTGGAACCGCTGCCCAATCTTGAGTCGAGCTGGTTAAGTCATACAGGGCCTTGAGCAGTAAAAATTCTGTGCATTATGTACATTTGCCTAGGTGCGGACGTCTTAACATGCCACAAGTCAAAAATGGTAAATGCAGATTGCGCATCCTCATGAAGGGCAATGCAAACGGAACTACTGCACCATTATGTCAATTGTTATGTTTCATTGGTTTCTAAAGTACCCAGGTGAAATTTCAATTTTAAGATGTTTGCTTCTATTGATAAAAGAACCTCATCCAAATGCCACCTTGTTATGACTTATGGGGTTGGCCAGTGTTGATCAGTAAGCAGTGGTGTGGCTTTTCAACACTAACATTCAAGAGGAGACTGTCAATTGGTGTTCATTGACCATTCCTTGGAATTTAGTTTTTCTGCTTCAGGAGAATTTACCATTTCCCATCTCTCTGCTCGCTCACTCAATTTACACAAGATTTTTTTTTTGCTTGTCAATTTGTATGCCAAATTGAGATCTACGACCTTGGAACTACGACCTTGTGTGTAACAATGTGACCCAGTCCCTGTGTACAGGGGTCCCACAGTATTTCCTACAATTATGTTGTGAAAAGCCAATTACAGCTGTCTATGAACGTGGCGGGGGGAGTTGTCATCTTCTCCATTTTGGAAGATGGGAATGCCGGGCAAACTAGATGGGCTTCTGCTGCAGCCGGGTGGGTCAGGGAATGCTAAATCAATGTCTTTTATGGGAGACAACACAGCTTAACCTGTCTCTCACTGTGGCGCTGTTTGGCCTGTTTGCTGTCACTGTGATCCAATTACAATGGCCTTACATTATCACAGGTCATCTGTGCTGCAGAGGGAGAAACTTTCAGCAAGGTCAGTTGAGAGATAAGCATGGTTGGAAAAAAAAAAAAAAAAGAAAAAAAGTGCTGGCATATAAGCAGTGTCTGTCTTATCTTTCTGTGGGCGCGAGGTCATCCTGTGGAAAACTCAGCAATGATACGCATAATAACCCCAGTGTCATGGGAGATGAATCAACAGTGTATAATGGCCCGGTTACTCTGCCACACCCTCATTCACTTTATAAGTCCACACATTAGTGTGCTCTTAGAATAGTTATAATTCCTGCTATTTGAATTAAAGGAGAATATCACTGTGACTTCCATTTCAGGGAATGTTCAGGAAAATTATTTCTTCAATGATTCAGTTATTGAGAAATGGAATTTCAGAATTTGCTCCTGTAAAATGAAAATTATGAATGAATAAGATATTGTATACAATGAAAATGAAAGAATGGCATTAAATAGATAATGACAGATCAACATTTGGTGTGTCAATACCAAATTTTCTTTCTTTGCTTTGGTTTCCATTTTTTCTAGTTTTCTAAAATCCAGTACAATTTATCAAATCTTATACTACAGTACTACTAGCACTTTGGAGGAAAAATACCGTGCCTTGCTCTGATAATTGATTTTCTCACAGAGTGTAAATCATATTATACACACTCATTATACACACTCATTGTCTTGGAAATGTGCATTGAAAATGATAATTAATTTGTGTGCAACATGCATTGTGGCTTGAAGTAGTGGCCTTTTTCTTAACAACTTGTTGTCAAACCTGTTTGTTCAATAAGAATGTATATTTATGGGATGCACATCCACGGAGACTACCCTGAAGAATTTCTAAAACCCGAAATTATGAGAACATCACAATGTATCCAGTGCATAAACCACAGACGATCATTTGAACCATTCGATGAGGACTGCTTCTTTGAAACGACCCTGAACTCACCTGAGGTGTCCAAAAACTTAATACAGAAAGATCACCCTTTGATGTGACTAAAGAAATACGCTACACCCTGAGAAATACTCAACTTTTGAGTTGGAGAAAACTGGCTCTTAATCTTAGCTATTAAAGATAAGAAAGATGAGGAATCCTGCACAAGTAATGCAAAAGATTTCCTATAGACCGTGCCACAGGAGCACTAGTGTTTTTAGGGGAAACATAAAAGCATCAAAAACCTTTGACACTGACATTGCAGAGTGCAGATATCAGAGAGGGTGTAATCACATGGCTTTCATCATGTGGAATGGGCCTACACATATCTCTAGTGCTCTACCTACAGCACTTTGTCAGTCCCTGTCAGTCGCTTACTCTTACAGTCAGTCACACAGTAGAGCACAAACACAAGCATACATAGATAAAATGTGTAATGTGCCAACACAAACAAACGTGTATACACAGTATATAAATGCACAGAGAGGTAACTCTTACCCAATTAGATTTGTGTCTTGTCTCACAAACATTTGAGAAATGAGCAATATTTAATATATATAGAAAGACAGAAAGAAAATGAGGTAGAAAGAAAAAGAATCATGCATGTGAACAAGAGCTGAGAAAAAATAGTTTCCCTCTGGGAAAGATTTGTCCCACTCAAAGGAGCCATCACTTTTTGGGCTCTGCATAAATAGTTAGTTAAAAGCAAATCAACAAGCAAAAAACCCTACAATGATATCTTACACAGTGGTTGCAATATGACAATTGTCTTATGGTTTTATACCTCTGCATTAATTACATTTTCTTTTTTTTGTAAGAAATTATTCCAAACAATAATTATTTCTCAAGGATAATGGTAAAACTGTCCCTGTATCCCAGGACAGAAAATTCTAACATCTAACAGACTTTCATGATAGGGTGGAATAATAATGGTAATAAAAAGGGACCCCTATTTTAAGTGCAATGGAGATCAGGCAAAAGATTGAATGATTAAAGGGGAGTTAGAATTTGTAACGTAATGGCACAGTATGCAATGGCAGTGATATGTTCATTTTACATCACCCTCTGTTGACATGAAACAAAGTTCTTAATGTCAGCTTGGATTACTTTTCATTAAATTAGCTATTGAAGCTGACACCTTTGAAGATGAAAGAGATTACCCTTTTATTATTTTCTATTATTATTATTTTAACTTCCTCCTCTGTAAACCCATCTACCTTAATCTTGTTCACGACACATAATCCCAATGTTTTCTCATTTCATGAAATGCTGTGAGACCTATATTCTACACCGAAGTAAAACATGCAACTATAGCCCAGCATGCACTGTTTTGAGGAAAAAGGAGTAGAGTGAGGGTGGGGGGATTTATACACTTACCCAAACACTTACTTATCGTGATATTAAATACAGAAAGGTGCATATTCTGAGCCAACTTAGATGACAGTTGCCGCTTCTTATTCCCTTGTGTGATCATATCGCCAGTAACATCGCAAAAAACATGTGAGTTAACAGAAAAACTGCAGGGGTCATGGCTGCAAAAGAGCCAGTGTCTCCCAAAAGTTTTAAAGTTAACATGACCTTTTCTTTCTCATATTTTCTTCCCCAGGCTTCAAACAAAAATCCTCAACTGATTGTCACTATTCAAGGATCTACCATTAGCAACCCTCTAAACTCACTGGTTTATGGTTTAGTTATTGTATAGAGAAATATATCCATTACAATTGCTCTTGCCTTTAATAAAACTATATAATGTAAAACTGATTTTAATTGATGTATGTGTAAGATGTTATAGCTCAAAAAAAGACTGGAAATTATTAAAAAAAAAAAAAAATCCAATGCGTTTCTATTTATTTTCTGACAGTCTTTATAAAAAGTAATTATTTAATATTAAATATGTCTCAAAGAACTACAAAGCTTCTGAACATGAACTGAGTTGATACTTGATACTGATTAAAATGATTAAAATTAATTAAAATCTGAACAATTTTGGAAAAAAGAAATTTCTTGTTCGAGGAAAGGTGCCCTCTCTTCTCATTTTTTAGCAACTTGTCAAGCACCTAAACTTGGATTACATCAATTAGCTGCAGCTAGAGACCTAAGATTGATGATCGTAGCTTCTTTTATAGAAGAACTTTGGAGGCCTCTTGATGAGCAACTGCACTGAGGGAAAATAAAAAATCCCCTGATATACTGTAAGCCTCTGTGGGGGAAAGACAATCGTCTTCTCCTTATTTATTTCAATGTTTTGAAAATGGAAAAAAAAAACAAAAACGAAGCAAATGCATCAGGAACTGATATTAAACCAAAATTAGATCCAAGCCTAAAGAACCATATGATTCCCTATGAATCCTATGAATCAAATGTATAAAAAAAGAACAAATAATTAAAAAGTCTGACTAAAATATGTTTGAGGCAAGGTGAAGTAAACAAGAGAGAAGAAAAGACAGCGAGGACTCAGAGACACTGGGGAGAGCGAGGGAAAGGTGGGAGAGGGGCAGCATCCCACACACATCCATATGAGTGCACAACCTCTCTGCCACTCTCTCAGACACATGCACACAATCCTAAGACAGACTGGAACTTCTCTGTCTGAGCTCAATGTTCCTGCGTACACTGGTGTCTCCCGAGGCTTTCATTTTATCTGTGTCAATGTGAGTAGAAACAGGCCAGGAGTAACCTAGCAGCCTTGATGGGCACCAATCGGAACCGTAGCATTCTCGTAACAAAAAAGAAAAAGAGGATTCAAGAGAAGTCTTAAGTCAGGCGTAAAAATATGATGATCCTTCATGGTTAAATAGTATTAAACACATTGCATGGTAATGACACTGAGCTGAGGTTTATTAACACAACCGATTAGTGTAAAGGATTTTGCTGAGTGGCAAGCTTTTACTATCAGGACACAGATCCTGTAATTACAGAGATTAGCCCGTTAGATGGGTGAGGTTGAGCAATGGGAGCTATACATGTTTCCGAATGTGTGTGAAGCAGTGATCACTGGGAGTGACATGTTACCTGGCTATGACAAACAGCACACAACTGACACCCAAGTAAGCCAGCAGAATATACATCCAGATATCAGGCGAGAGAGGGTTGAGGAAGGAGAAGACCCCAGGGTTGGTCCCGTTTGGCTTGCGGTACAGTATACTTATACCCAGCGTCATGAAGGGCTTGGAGAAATCGATAACCTTCTCGCGTACGTATGTGATGGCAAGGGGAGCCACTGCCAGATCAGCTCTCTGTCAACAGAAAACATAAACGGAAAAACAAATTGGCTTTATATTATTGCAACAAGAAGCATTTAGAGACAATAAAATCTAGGAAAAGTGTTTTTCTAAACACTGTAAAGCAAGTCCCAGGGTAATCGGGAGTACATTTGAAGCCCTTCCCCTACCCCTCACCACAAAAGTCATAATTTTCTTTCTTAAACTGAGGCCATTATTATACAGGTGAAGGTGCCACTCAGGTATCCATCCAACTCCAACTGCAGAAGCTCACTAAACAATTGCAATGGCTATTTCAGCCCTTTAAGGGGATCACAGAGGTCTACAATTGATCGCTCGCCTGTTGATGGTTCACTCGATGTTATGCCTATCGACTTGCGACACTGATCGGTTTCAAAATATGTCAAAGGTACTATGATTGCCAGAAAACTATGACAATGGATTGCAACACCTAAGTCATAAAATTGAGACAAAAATGTTTTCACATTAATTAGATTCACTGCCTCAGCTTGTGTTCCAGATTTACTGCTTATATTCTGTATATTCACCTTATATGTGTATTTTTATCATGAAAATGAATTGCCTAGATTGTGACTTTTATGCAT
This sequence comes from Fistularia commersonii, assembly GCF_037954325.1. Taxonomy (NCBI): domain Eukaryota; kingdom Metazoa; phylum Chordata; class Actinopteri; order Syngnathiformes; family Fistulariidae; genus Fistularia; species Fistularia commersonii. The sequence goes on along the minus strand of NC_141294.1, from coordinate 9,815,311 downwards.
CCTGATTATTTCTTTGAACAGCAGTTTTAATTTTTGTGGGCAACAAAGACAGGATCAACAATTTGCATATTGTTGTGGTGGTTACAAGAGATTTCCCATTTCATAACATTAAATACATTTGGTGTCCTGTGTCGTCTCTTCATAACAAAGTTTTCAGGTATGATCACATTTTGGGGATATTGCAAAATTGTCTTTTAGTTAATCACTTTTCAGCAAATTAAGGGCAATGTTTATGACACATGTAAGAACTGATTGCTCATCATCATGAAAACATTTGGCATAAGCCCTAGGGTCTATATAATTAAAATGTTAATATTAACAAAAGGCTGAAATAATCCATTGCATATTCTTGAGAGTTTCGTATCACGCATCTGATTATATCCAGAGAAGTCAAATGTAATTACAAAGCCTAATCTGGGCATGATAAAAGTCACAAGTTGTTTCTTTGGGTTACCTTTTTTCATTCTTATATTAAGAAGACATAACACCACATTTTTACACACACTACCAGTGCTTGCACTGGTAACGTGCTTAGTTTTTTAGAGGTTGCAATAGAAATTCAGGAGTGATTTGTTGAGGTTGCACAGGGAAGTTATCTTACCATATCTAGGCTAGAAACCATGTTGTGTTGTTGACAGATAATAAATCTCAGGCCGTATTGTGTCTATAAATGCTAAACATTTTCAGCAAGGTCAGGTATCTCATTTTTCAAATATACTCCCTCTTTGTCTCATGAAGGTTACCATATATTACTTGAAGAGGTGGCCACTACCGGGGCAGAACAGCATGAAAAGTCTCAGTACATGGTGCTTTAATGAAACAATGCAGAGGTAACTCTACTAACATTGTTGCAATTCAACCCCTTTTGACTTTGAATAAAGACCATTTCCCTTAATTACTCCAAATGGCTGTTTTCAACTTTCTGCTCGCCTTATTCCCCACATATGAAACTTGTCTTCATGTGCACACTTCTTGGTCTGCTGTGGGCCCCTCGACTGCAATCTCTGTCAGTCTAAGGCAAACTGAAACCTAGTGCGAGAAAAAGGCACTTAAAAACATTATCTCACCCATAAAAATCCCCAGCTATCTGTCAAAGGACCTATTCACTGCATTGATCAAGACTCCAGAGGAGTTAAGGCAGCCTTGGCCACTCATGGGTACTGCTTCTAATGGGTCAGATACGGACCACAGCCAATGCAGTGGCTACTATTTTTCTGGCCAAGCAGTTTATCCTAACAGGGACATTGTTGAATATAATTATCTACACTGTGAGCAGATTGTGTGACTGTTTTAATAAGCTCTGCAGGGAAAACACATGGCAGTATCTATGCTCTCCTCACATCACTATATTCTCAGAAAGAGCTATTAGATTTCACTTTTTTCTTGGCCTCTTAAAATAGCTCACTGTTGATAATATATTAAAGTGTCTCGATGGCAATTTCATAGAAAACATTTGCATGTTGCTTTCCAAATAACTTCTGTGATTTAGTGATCACCAGTACACACACACACACACACACACACACACACACACACACACACACACACACATATATATGTATATATATGTATATATATGTGTGTGTGTGTGTAAAAATGTATTTATGCACACACAAAAATCTCTCTGTATCTTCATATATATCAATATATATATACACACACACACACACACACACACACACACACACACACATATATATATATATATATATATATATATATAGATAGATATATATATATATATATATATATATATATATATATATATATATATATATATATATATATATATATACATATAGATAGATAGATAGATAGATAGATAGATTCTGACGCTTGTCCAAAGTCAGGTCGTAGAGGCAGCACCCACGGAGCTGGGAGGCCCAAACTCCTCTCTCCCCAGCCACATGGTCTTACTGTTTTGGGGGGACCCCAAAGTATTCGCAGGCCAGCCTAGAGACAGTCTCACTAGTGTGTCCTGGGTCTTCCCCATGGTCTCCTCCCAGATGGATATGCCGAGAATACCTCCCCCGGGAGGCGTCCAGGAGACCAGAGTCAGAGCTCTGACTCCACTATGCAGAGGAGCAGCAACTCTATTCAAAGCTCCTCCCGAATGGCCGAACTCCTTCCCCTATCTCTAAGGGAGAGTCCAGCCACCATGCGGAGAAAACTCATTTCAGCTGCTTGTATCCGCAATCTTGTTCTTTTGGTCACTGCCAACAGCTTGTGACCATAGGTGAGCTGTGCCTTCAGGCTCAGCGCCCTCTTCACCACAACATACCAGTAGAGTCTGCATCACATCAGATGCTGCACCAATCTGCCTTTAAATCTCCTGTTCCATCCTTCCAACTACAAGACCCTGAGATACTTGATGTTCTCCACTTGGGGCAGGACCTCTTCCCCAAACCAGGGTGGACACTCCACCTGTTTCCAGTTGAGCACCATGGTGTCGGATTTGGATGAGCTGATACTCATCCCAGCCGCTTCACATTCAGCTGCAAACCACTCAAGTGAGAGCTGGACATCATGGCCTGATGAAGCCAACAGAACCATATTATCTGCAAAAAGCACACTCAGTCCTGTGTCCACCAAACAAGATCCCCTTCACACCCTGGCTGTGCCTATATATTCTGTCCATAAAAGTTATGAACAGAATCGGTGACAAAGGGCTGCCCTGGCGGACTCCAACTCTCATCGCAAACGAGTCCGACTTACAACTGGCAATATGGAACAAGCTCTGACGCCAGTCATACAGGGACTGTATACCCAGGTGCGGTTTTCCCATTGCCCACAAGACACGCTCAAATGCCGTCTCCAGAGCCACAAAACACATGTAGACTGGTTAGGCAAACTCATGCCCCCTGCTGAGGGTAAAGAGCTGGTCCACTGTTCCACAACCATGATGAAAACCACACTGCTCCTCCTGGATCTAAGGTTCAACGACCTGGTGGACCCTCCTCTCTAGCCCCACTGAAAATACCTTGCCAGGGAAACTGAGACGTGTGCTCCGCCTGTAGTTGGAGTGCACCCTCCAATCTCCCTTTTCAAAAAGGGGATCACCACCCCTGTCTGCCAGTCCAGCGGCACTGTCACCAACATCCACACAATGCAGCAGAGGCATGTCAGCCAGGACAGTCGTACAGCATCCAGAGCCTTGAGGAACCCAGGGTGGACCTCATCCACCCCTGGGGCCCCGCTACTGAAGAGCTTTTTCTTTGATAACAGAAGCATTGGTTGTAGTTCTGCCAGAGGTGGGAGTTGAAACTCCTTCTGACAGGGGATTCTGCCAGATATTCTCAGCAGACCCTTACATTACGTTTGGGTCTTCCAGGTCTGACCGGCATCCTTCCCCACCGTTGGATCCAGCTCACCACCAGGTAGGGATCAGTTGACAGCTCCGCCCCTCTCTTCACCCAAGTGAGGACATGCAGCCACAAGTCCAATGACACCACCACAAGGTTGATCAAAGAACTGCGGCCTAATGTACATAGGTGCCAATTGCACATATGGAGACTTGTATCCCTGAACATGTTGTTTATTATGGGCAATCCGTAACGAGCACCGATCAGTTTCTGCTGGGGGGGCTGGTCCTCCCAATCACACCCTTCCAAGTCATACTGCCATTGCCCAAGTGAGCATTGAAATCGGCCAATAGAATGAAGGTGTCACCCATATGAGCATTCTCTAGCAGCCCAACTAGGGACCTCAAGGAGGGTGGGTAAACTGAACTGCTGTATGATGCCTAGCCGCAAACATCAGTCAGAACCCGTCTTCCCACTTAAAGGCAGAGGGAGGTTAACCTCTCGTCCACTTGACTTGAACCCCAACGTGCAGGCACAAACACACACACATATTACTCTCTCTCGCTCTATGCATATATATAGATATAGATATATCTGTATCTATATATATTTATATATGTGTATGTATGTGAATGTATATACATATATACATATACCTACATATATGCATATATATACACACACATCCACTCTATATATGTACTGTATATATATGCATACATATACACATATATATATACAATCTCAGAGTGATGAAAATCATTTTTTATCTACATATAAACTCCAATTTATAATGCAAAAGTTAATATATTTCATTGTCAAGATTTTTAATTTTTTTAAATTCAAAATGAAAAAGCTTTCTTGCCTTTATACTTAAAATATTGCTTTTTGACACTATATACGTCAAGATAAGATCATAATTGCAACAGACAGCATGTTTGGACTAAAAAGTACAGGCTGTGTGTATTAATCATGAAAGGGGTCACATTTAATTATACATTTTGCCAATACAGACACAAACTGCATAACAGTACAGTCGAGGACATCCAGATACACAGTTTAACCAATTTTCTATTGGCGCCAATTACTTTGTCCACACAAATACCCTCATGTCTTTTGTAAAGGGATCTACAGCATTTTAAATGACTGCAAGACACCGATGTAAATAGTGGAGTCATTTACAAATAGTACGATTTTTACCTTGCAAATCTGCTTTGGAAATAGTTTTGAGGCCTCACACAACTGTGGCAAGTGTCGTCAGGTGTCAGAAGGTTGTTTGCAATACATCCTAAGAACATTTCATCAAAGAATTCTGCAAACACGTTGGGATGCTATAACATTAAGCATGAAGAAGAGTGTTTTACTCATCTTATAGCACTCGATCGTGGTAAGATGTCATGGAGGAATTCTCAAATTTGTTTTATTTTTTTTAATTAATATATTCATTTATTATCTGTTTTACTTTGTCACTGCATTTACATGTTTATTTATATCATATATGAAATAACTTCTTGACACTTGGGTTTTTGGTGCTCAAATCAGAAAGGAAAAGGAAAGCTTTTGAAGTTTTCTGCACGAATAGGGAATTGTAGAGAGCCTTATCTTGGAATTCAAATTTGTCTCTTGGTAAAATGACTGCTGAAACCACGATAAGCTATTCATGGGCAGGCATCCATTTGGCTAATCTTATCTAAGAACAAATGCTTAATAAATACTGTGGCTTGTAGAAAGTAAGTTCCTCACAAAGTCTGACACCATGAAAACAGTTTAGACATTCCATGATCAAAGCAGAGTGATTTTCTGGACTCAGTGAAAAAGTAAATCTAACAGATGGCTGCAAGCAAGTGGCTTGAGTCCATTCGAATAATCTAAAGTTGATTCTGGTCATTTATCATCCTGAGTAGTAAACTAGAAAACTTTCAGAATTAAATAAAAAATCAGTTATCTATGAATTTTTAGCAAGGTAGGAGCTATATAAAGCATTTTAAGCACTGCGATCTGGAACGATCACAGTATTACTGTCAAAGCACAAAATATTTATTTTGATTTGTTCATTTTATATTTCTATTTTAATTTATTCAAAGCACTGAGTATATAGTGCATTTTTGGAATATCCATTAAATCCATGCTATTTTGAAGGCACAGTATACCACCATAATTCATAATTAGATTAGCTCTGCCGTTATCTGGGGCACAAGTGATTCTGTCTGTGACTTTTCAGAACATGGGATAGCATTGTGCCAGACCTTTGCCAACCACCCTTCAGTTTCATAATAATATGGCTTGTGGCACCAAAAGAAGTGGAAATGGAAATTTTTTTCAAGACAGTTTTTCAAGACAGAGGGCAAAATAACCTCATGGGACAGTGGAACAAATAATACTTGAATAATTCTACGGTATATAATACATATCATATTGTGCCATCATATTGATGTGTGATATATTTTGATATGATGCATGTGAGTAACTTCTTCTTCTTCTTCACAGCGAATCAACCTTCTCTAACCCTATTCTCTGTACCCTTCTCTCTCATATCAACTACCTTCATAGACACATATTTAAGAGACATATTTAACTCTAATGTACCTTTTTGATGTTTATTGAAGTAACATCTCATTTTGAGTTCTCTGAGGTCTTTTGTAAATGTATGTATGTACTTGTTTTATCATCAATTTGTCAATTGAAGATTAAAACGATGGGATTAACATATGTTGCCCCTAAATACATCACAACACTATCTTGTATACAAATGTGTGATAAATGTGTGAAGACTTACATGGTCCATCAGCTCCTTGACCATTCCATTCCACTGGCCTGTGTTCTCATCTTGGGCACCGTATTTTCCATCTTCCACTAGGTGGATCTCGTAGGTAAAGCCGAGGATGTTGGCCAGTTCTCTCAGCAAGTCAATGCAGTACCCTTCAAAGCGGTCGTTCCCATACAGCGGCTTGTCTGATTTCTTAAACATCACATATGGCTCCTCCTGTTAGGCGAAATAGTGGATGAGAGATGAGCCTCTGCAGTGCTTGGCATCTTTTACCTTGTGATAAAGCATATCTGAGTAGGTGTGAGAACCCCAATACACACTGGCTTAGCTGGCAAAGCACGTGTAAAGCTGTTTTATTTCTAAGGTTGTGTGTGTGTGTGTGAGTATGTGTGTGTGTGTGTGTGTGTATACCCTTGCAAGATGTCCCTATTCTGTTATGTGAGGTAGGGTGGGTGCAACCATAAGAAGAGATAATCCCCCATATCAATGACTCGGCTGCTCTCAGGCTCAGCATGCTGGCTTTGGGCTCGGACATTGCTTTCAGGACACAACACACTTCACCAAGAAGATAAGAGATGCTGATAGATGGACACAAAGAGCCGGCACATCCCCTCTACTGAGCAAGGATTTCCAACACCTTGCACCGCCTCATCTGGCTTCTCATACTCCCGCTGTCCCCTCTACCTTTGCTCCATGTGGCATCTGATTGTTGAATCTATACGATACAATCTTCCTTTCCCTGTCTCTTACAAAAATTGATAAAAGTAAACAAATAACTAAAAAGTCATATGAGTGGGTGTATACAAAGAGTTCGAGTGATGACTTTCTTCAATATACACACTCCTCTTTCCGAGAAGATTTATGGACGTAGTGAGAGAGGATATGAAGATAGTTGGTGTGAGAGAGGATACAGCGAACAGGGTTAGATGGAGAGGGTTGATTTGCTGTGGCGACCCCTGAAGGGAAAAGCCGAAAGAAGAACAACACACTCCTCTTTCCAACTCAAAGAGTAGGAATATCCTTCAATTTAATTATCATCACAATAACGTTTATGCATTTTGTGGAAGTCTTGTGAACAAGACAAACCAGTGAGGAGTGAGGTAAGAACAACTAATTAACCCTTCCTGGCTAGCTGAAGAGAAGTTTGGCCAGAGACGAATGCAGATCCTCCTTAGGAGTAGAGGGCAGGCCTAAGAAAACCCGGGGACCTCCTTGACTCAGTAAAAGTCAGTAAGAGCAGTCTCCAATTCATTGGCCGAGCAGTCTTCAGTCCGAGAGGAGGTGTGTAACACCCTTCTCTGTACATCCCTACTCTCTCTATTATGGCAGTTCCACATTCTCAAGGTGAACAGGGGTTCCCTGTTGGAGGTCTGAGAGTGTAACAAAACAGACGAAGGCCTGGGCTGTCTCTAGGGAGATGGTGGATGACAATGTGTACAGCTTCAGGCCACCTTATGGTCCTGTCCATACTGGTGAGGAGGTGGGTGAAACCCTTGGAGAGGGGCAGAGTACCAATGTGACACATGGTTCCATTGGGCAGTGTTTCCCAACCTTTTTTGAGCCACGGCAAATATTTTACATTAGAAAAATTTCACGGCACACCACCAAATAAATATGTCAAAAATGGTTTTTAATTAAAAAGAATGAAACTGTAATTTCAGTTCACTGACGCAGTGTGAACTTTAATATATCTAATATCTGTAGATTTGTTGAGTTGCACTGCAAATTCCCCACTGATGTGCAACTTTTCCTGAACAGTCTCTTCAATGTCTACAGACATGTCATCAATATGTCTCAAAATGGTATTATTAGAGAGCAGGACTCGAGCAAATTCTTTAACAGCGCCAGGCCCAAACATTTCTTCTGTGATGATTTTGCAGGCAGGTGGTGATTTGTCACGATGTGTGGCTATTTGGATTTAGCAAAGGGTTCAGCAACTTTGTAGACAACTTTCAGAGCTCTCTCACTTGTCTTGGTGGTTTTCTCCAGCAACGCTGCCTGTTTCTCTGTCTGTTTGTGCAGATGGACAAAATAGTCCATGTTCTTATCTTGAACTGAAGGGTGTTTTGTTTGTAAATGGTATTTAAGTTTGCTTGGAACCTTGACACTGTTGGGCAGCTTTTCAAAACACACTGGGCAGAAATGAGTCGGCTTGGTTGGTTCCAGAGTAAATGTGAATCCAAGCTCAATATAATTTTCATTGAATTGTCTCCAGCTCACCTTTTTTTACCTTCTTCTGACCGCTACTCATGCTTTGGCCCCCATCTGGGTCAGAATGTCCTTCAGGACCAGAGGGCCCTGATTGAGTACTTTTTCTTTTAAATATTTATCCATTGCATATGACTGCTTCGGTCTCACACAAAGCATCACTGATTACTCTGCCGTTTGGGCAGCAACAGGTAGATGCACAGGTTAGTTCACTACCTGTTGCCATCTAGTAGAAGAGCATTTTATTGTTCTGCCTGTCACTGCATTATTCACATTGAATACATATTTCTTGGACCAATCAGGTGAAAGTGGGCATTTTTCCACGGCACACTAGTGTGCCGCAGCAAATGTTGGGAAACATTGCAATTGGGTACTGTGTGTCTCTGCATAGTAGCCTGCTGATACCTAAAACAGGAACTCATGCAGCTTTCTATATTCTTATAGAAACCAGGCCAGACAACTTTGGCCCACCAACAACTTGACTGAAATCTTAACAGTGGGGTACGAAAGGCATCAGACTCCTGCACTGGCACCTGCTCAAGTGTCAGAAATCACCACAAGGGTGCCAACCCCCATCAGCCTTGTGGACAATGTGCGAAGGAGAGCTCTGTGGGTCATTAGAATAAAGCACAATTCTGAGACGTTCCATTGTGACCAATTCTTCTTTAGCAATGTCAGTTTAGTATAGAGACAGCATGAAATTGCAAAGATGTGACAAGATGTGATGCTCCATGTTGTGCTTTGTGACAGTAGCAGAAAAGGTGGAAATTGTGAGAGCAGGAAACTCAGCAAGCGACCAATGATACACATCCCCTGTGGTGAGCATCTAAGTGAGGGCAAATTACCAGGGTCTACCCTACATGCTGGGGTATGTGTCAAAGATGTGGCAGTTAGCAATGTCCACCAAAAAACTATCAGCACACAAAAAATATATGCTGCGATACAATCGATAACCAAGTTACAACCAAACTTACACCAAACTTACACTTACACCACTTGTGTAGAAATTTCGAATAGGGGTCCAATGAGCTGCATCAAGTCTGACATCCACAGTAGTTATTGTAGAGCACTCCCCTACACATTCAAATCCCCCAGCAGTCACCTACTGGAAAACATGTCTTGGATGATGAGCAGCTCATATCTGTCGCCATTGTCCACAGCATCACCATCAGCATTGTCCAGAGTATCAGCTCTGGTGTTTCCTTTTTCCAAGAAAGGGAAAGGCTGCATGCTGTGTAGAAGCTTTGGCGCCAGAACACCCATGGTAGAAACAGTCCGTCATCAGTTGACCAACTGTTTGTCTGACAAACAGACACAGCAGCCACACCTGAGGTCTCGCTCCCAGCAAGCGGAAACTGGGGCCCGGCTGGCAACAAAGTTTGTACACTACACTGATGTCAGCAGTATCCTGTTTGCCTCCTCCATCAATCCCCAGTAGTTTTTAGTGAATATAAAAAACAAGCATGCATAGGTGGTGTGCACTATATATGAGAGTTGCAAGAAAAGGTGCAAGGAGACAATCAAATTGTCAAGTTAACGGAGCAGAGCTAAACTGTTGTTCATTAGTTCTATAAGCTTGTCTCTCTATAAGCTTGTAGTCTCCCGAAATATTGAGAAATATAAAAATTTTCCACTTGCAAGTGTGACAACCACAGCAACTGAGTTTTGCGGGTGTCATACTTACAGTTGGATCCATTAGCAATCCCATCACACAGCAGGTCATGGAGAAATCTAGAGCTATGACCACATTGAAGCATTAAATGTTGTCCACCATGATTCAAATGAGGTTGAACTGTGCCTCGATGTGTTGAGATCATACTGCCAATTCCTGGCAATCGCACAAAGGGTTTGGGGGAAACTCCATAGCTGTTATGTCCTCAGCACCAAGTGACATTGTCATCACATCAGAGTCACCAATTTGGAAGTTCGAAAGAATGAGTCTCACTCTAATTCAACCACTTCCAAACAGAAAAACAAAACTAACACACATCAATGAATGATCGACTTTATAGCAACCTAACCCCACATACCAATCCAATTTCTTTCCAGTGTGTGAGACAAACCATTCCTCAATTGTCACCGCAATATATTTACTGTGTGTTTGTTTCAGGGGTTATTATTTATAATTTTCCATGATAATTGTTATTCTTATATTGACCCAGAGTAAGCAAAATAAGGCAAAGTCCTACGATAAACCAAATGGGTTTTAGAACGACTGAGGTCTTTAGTATGTGCTTAATTTTAGTATGTGCAATAATTTTTAATTTCCTCCTAGTGCTGCACCAATTCAAAACCCAATTCAAAACCATGAGAGGTTAAGATCACGCAACTCAGACCAGAGCTGATTATATTCAGAACCCAGTATTGAAAAGCAATGTCACCTTACAATGTGGTGACTGGCACTGGAGAAGAGGAAAGGAGAGGGCCGACATGTGCAGTGCCTTCATTGCAAATCCACTTGGGTTCACATGGAAGCTGCTGGGAGAGAAATGTATTGGCCAGCTCTCATATCGGAACGAGAAAATCAACCGTTATACCAGAATACCTACAGCGATAATATGAGAGAGCAAGACCTGGACCATTGTCCTGGAGCCCTCATATATACACTATATACCAATCTGAATCTAGCACCCTCGTCAACAGTGATTAACCAACCCTCGAAAAAGTTGACGGGGTCATCAAATCTGCAAGCACATCATTGGGCTCAAGTTGTGTCCCAAACAAGGTCTTCAACCATTGGTCCAGGCCTCCGGAGAATCTTTGGAAGATCCTTGGAGCCATCTGGAAAAGGGGGGAATACCTCAGGAGTGGAGATATGCAGATGGCACCTGGATTCCCAAGCAGGAGAATGCAAGTAACTTTGAGCAGTTCAGAACAATCTCCCTCCTAGTGTAGAATGCAAAACTTACCAGACCAACTTACACAACTTACCAGAGAGGCACAAGAGAGCAAAGGGAAATTGGCAGTGCTGTGACTGGACTTTACCAATCCTGTATCCCCAGATACAGTGTCCCTGACGAAGTTCAAAATCTCATCCCCGACCATTATAACACCTTTAGTCTGAGGATGTCCCCTGGGATTTCAACATCATAGCGTCATTGCTCAGAGAAGGGTCATTATCACAGGCTGCACAAGCTCTGTATCTCTGTTTGTGCTGGCCATGACCATGTGTTTGAAGTCTGTGGAAGTAGAGAGCAGAGGCTCTAGATCTGCCACCAGACAACCACCAATCAGACCGATCATGGACAATCCTACTGTTACCACATCCTCAGTGCCCAGATGCAGGTGGCTTCTGCTCATTACTTTGGCAAGAATGAGCCTGGGAAGTCCATGTCCATGGTCCAAAGGAAAGGAAGGGTCACTGACCAGTTCTGCTTCATGCTGGGAGACACCAGAATTCCATCAGTGTCAGATGAGCCAGCAAATTGCCTGGGCAAGCTCTTCACTGGCAACCTGAAGGACACTGCAGCATGTCAAGGCACCAACAATGAACTTGACACAGGCTCTCAGAGGTGGAAAAGCCAGGACCTCCTGTTAAGGCCAGCATTTACATATCATCCTGCCCTGTCTACTCTGGCCACTGCTATTTTACAAAGTCCCAATTACCACCCTGGACTCCAGGGTTACCACGACTCTGCTGACTCCAAGGTTTCCTCTGCAGGGGTAGAAGTCAGGACAAGAAGGAAGTGTCGCATCCAGGAAGCAGTGGAAAAGCACCCTGTTTGGCAGCTTGGTGGGCACAGTGGCAACTGGTCAGGCCAGGCTGGGGAGGAATCCGAAAGTCATGCAGGATGAGGAACGGCCCGAGGGGAAGGAAGTCTGCTTCAGCAGAGTGGTGGACATGTCCAAGTAGGGGGCCTGAACCAAGAGGGAGCAGATAGTTGGCTGCAAGATCACCTGGGCAAATTTTTGGATGGCGGAGTCACACCAATTTCAGTCCTTAGTGCAATCAATGTATGACATCATCCCTGGCCCTCCTAACCTGTTCACCTGGGGCCTGGTGGACTCACCTGCATGGCAACTCTGCTAGAAAACAGGATCATTTGCTACCCAAAGGCCTTAGATGATGCATTCTATCTTACACACCATGATCAGGTCCTGAAGGAAGTGTCAGACACCATCTGCACTGACATTGCTTTTGTCCGAGTAGGCAGCAGCTCTTCCAGGACTTGCTGGGGGGCAGCAAGGGACTGGCAGCTGCTGGTTGACCATAGGGTGACAGTTAAGATTCTTGGACACCATTGCTGCAATGTCACTCTGACCTGACATGGTCTTGATGTCCATGGCAAGCAAGTACAGTAGGTAGTGTTGCTTGAGCTCACTGACCCATGGAAAGATTTAGTATTGTCCAGGAAAGGAAGAGAATGAGGTGAGCAGATTTGATTGACGATTGTCCGATGAACGGGTGGAAAGCCCGCTTTGATCCCGTTGAAGTGAGCTGCAGGGGCTTTGCAGGCCGCTCTCTTCATTGGGCCCTGGGGCTCTCAGGATTTGCGGGCTGCACAGGCCACAAAAAACAACCTGGTAGCTGCAGAAAAAGCTCTGATTAAGGGGGGGGACAAGTAGCGTAATCCGATGTGTGGAAAAATGTCAGAACCAGATCCCTGGCTGGGTATGGGTGTTGGATATAAAAGAGACACCCAATGACCCCAGTAACATAAATGGTGATGTGTCCAGGTTGCACCCATATATATATATATAGATATATATATATATCTATATATATCAAGTCTTGTCCAAGAAAAGGCTATAGACTGACAGCTACTAAATATAGACGAGACCAGAACTGTGAAGAGTTTTTTGTTAATTTTTCAGACAAGAGCATTAACCTCTGACTTTACTTAAGTTAGAAGTGAGAAGGCTTTTTCTTTTTTCAGCCCAATATTTTTATCAGCATTTTTTTTTTTCCTTTTAGGTTTTTGTGTTCTAGATTCAAATGGCTGTAACTCTATTCATTACCCTGTAATGAATAATTCCAGGGAATCGTTGATTGCAATTGCTGATGGATCTGTTTGATTTCAATTCAAGGGTCACACTGCCGTTTGATAAAAAAAATACTTATATAATATTTTTGTGAGTGTGTGTGTGTGTGTGTGTGTGTGTGTGTATATATATATCAAAGACTCAAATATATGTATGAGACTAAAAATGTGTTTCAAATTAAGTCACCCTCTTTGTAAAGAATGTAAGCAGCTATCTGGGTTAATACTATTAGCATTATTCTTTTGTCAGATACTGTTTTTTAACTGAACAAGGCTATTATCAAATGAGAAAAGGAAGTAACTCTACAACTCTTACTATGTCAGTGTATTTCTTCTGTGTGTTTTTGGACATTGTAGATGTATATCTTTTTTCCTGCCATTCCCACATAAGTGGAAGCAGGAAAGCTCCTTGTTCTGTCAGACATTACACACTATATTATCTGCAGCTCAAGTCATTAGCCTAAAGGTACTTCACTACCATCACAGCATTCCAGGAGTGATTTCCAAAGTAGATAAACTGTTGCTAGGCCAAGATCTCAACAGTAATTACATCATGTTTTATAGTACATAATCCCTGGGAAAATGATGAGAAGCCGGATGAAAGTGTGCATCAATCAAATGTAACAAACCCAATTATTATCAGCCCCCCTCCTTTTTCCTCGCTGCTCACAACCATCACACGTCTCCCCATGACTCAATCTTGATACGGCAATTACAGCCACAGAGAGTCTTTGCTAATAACTGCAATGCAATCACTTCACAGCACGGAAGAAGGGAAAAAGATCCATGAAAAATAATGACAACCAGCAATTTTCTTGATATTGTTGTTTTTACGCTTGCCTTCTAAATAACAGGATCATAAGCAGCTTTAAATTGCCTACTAAATAACAGGATTATAAATGCCTTGAGTTCTCTTTCCTTAGCATTTCAGGGGATGAAGGATGTATATACTGTTAACATTATACCTTTTTTACTGTGATAAATTTAGGTATTAAAAATAGGACATGTGCAAAGGGTAGTAGTGGAAAAGCAGCATGCATTTTGACCACAGACTCACAGAAAGGGTCTCAGCAGAGAAATATGATGATTAATTTGGTCATCTTTCGTTCACTCTTCCCTGTCTTTGACGAGCCCATAAAAAACGAATGAATGAATAAATACATACATACATAAGAAATAACAACAGTTGTGATAATTTCTAGGGATACTCCTTTGAGATCACTTCCGACTGTTTGCTTTCTTTAAGGGTTGTTGATGGCAGTTTCTCTGCCCTTTACGTGAAGTGAATCATACTTTTCACAGACCCTTTACAAAACAAAAAAAAATTGCTTTTTTGATTCAAGGAAGGGCATATTGTTTACTAAGCCACTGAACGCAAACATATAGAAAACCCAATATCAATAAAAGCATCCACAATAACTGAAGTCTTCAATTCAGAAAAGGAAAATCGAATCTATACGGTGAAATACATTTTGAATATATGAGGGATGTATGGGCTGAATCATATTTCAACTTGAACTTGTAAAGGTTCTGGTGCCCCCAGTGCCACTGGCAGGACAGACAATAAACGGAATCTGCCTCATAAATTCTTCAGCAGACTTTGCTATAAAGCAGGAAATCACCCATTTGATTTTTTTTTTTCTACCTGAACTTGATCTCACCAAATTGGAAAGTTCCACTGCGGTTGAGGCAACCAGCAATTTAGGAGTGCAGTGCTTAAGGGGACTCTACTTTATGTGAGACCGTGGGCAGCATCCTCACAAAGTGGTCAACAAAGAAAGAATAGCTTTGGCAAAGCACGGGGGTCTTTTTGAAGAGAAAAAGCTTTAAGATAATGACTTCTTTAGAGGCAGTTTGATATAGTTGAAGCACCTACATTATGGTATGGCCAAAAGAAGTCATTTAAAGTCAATATGTTTAATTTCCTCGTTGTCGGTGTGAAAAACAATTCTGTAAAAACAGTTTGAATCCTCTCTATAACCAAGACATCCCAATTACTTTTGACAATCTTCGACACAGAGGTACAGTGGGGTGCAAGTGTATTTGATACACTGCCGATTTTTCAGTTTTTGCTACTTACAAAGCATGTAGAAGTCTGTCATTTTTATCATAAATACTCTTCAACTGTGAGTGATGGA
The DNA here is from genome assembly GCF_037954325.1 of Fistularia commersonii. NCBI lineage: Eukaryota > Metazoa > Chordata > Actinopteri > Syngnathiformes > Fistulariidae > Fistularia > Fistularia commersonii. The sequence continues at coordinate 9,799,914 of NC_141294.1, read as the reverse complement.
ATCTAAAGCAGAAATACAGAAAAATACATTGTATGATTTTTAAATAATTAATTTGCTTTTTATTGCATGACCTAAGTATTTGATCACCTACCAACCAGTCTCTCAAAGACCAATTAGTTCTTTAAGAAGCCCCACCTGTTATCCACTCATTTCCTGTATTAATTGCACCAGTTTGAACTCCTTACCAGTATAAAAGACACCTGTCCACAAACTCAATCAAACAAACTCCAAATTCCTCAATGGCCAAGACCAAAGAGCTGTGTAAGGACATCAGGGATAAAATTGTAGACCTACATAAGGCCAGGATGGACTACTGGTCAATAGGCGAGCAACTTGTTGAGAAGGCAACAACTGTTGGCACAATTATTAGAAAATGGAAGAAGTTCAAGATGACAGTGAATTTCCCTCTGTCTGGGTCTACATGCAAGATCTCATCCTGCGGGGCATCAATGATCATGAGGAAGGTGAGGGATCAGTCCAGAACTACACGGCTGGACGTGTTTATTGACCCGAAGAGAGCTGGGACCACAGGAAACATTAGTAACACATTACACCATCATTGATTAAAATCCTGCATTGCATGCAAGGTACCCCTGCTCAAGCCAGCACTTGTCAAGGTCCAGCTCAAGTTTGCCAATGACCATCTGGGTGATCCAGAGGAAGAATGGAAGAAGGTCATGCAGTCTGATGAGACAAAAATAGAGCTTTTTGGTCTAAACTTCACACACTGTAGTTGGAGAAAGAAGAAGGATGAGAAAAACCCCAAGAACACCATCCCAACCATGAAGCATGGAGGTGGAAACATCATTATTTGGGGATGCTTTTCTGCAAAGGGGACAGGACCACTGCAATGTATTGAGGGGAGGATGGATGGAGCCATGTTTCGCAAGATCTTGGCCAGCAACCTCCTTTGCTCAGTAAGAACCTTGAAGGCGGTTCATGGCTGGGTCTTCCAGCATGACAACAACCCAAAACACACTGCCAGGGCAACTAAGGAGGGGCACCATAAGTAGCATCTCAAGGTCCTAGAGTGGCCTAAACAGTCTCCAAACCTGAAGGAACAGAAAATCTTTGAAGGGAGCTGAAAGTCCATATAGTCCAGCAACCTGAAGGCTCTGGAGAAGATCTATATGGAGATATGGGCAAAAGTCCCTGTAGCAATGTTCTACTTGTTCTACCCACTGTATATTTACCAGGTGGTTCATTGTGCACATCAACAATATCACTATTGGATCAATAATATAAAGCTTCCTTTTGCCAAACAAAGTGCTACTCTCTACTTTCTTGACTGATTAAAATGTTTTGAAAGTTCTTCCCTGCTTTTTTCAGAAAATGTGCCCCATGTCATGTCAAACATCGAGGTGGACAAAATACCATGGTAATGATGGGCTGGACACACATGCTAATAATATATGTCTATATGTATGTGTATATATATGTGAGTGTCTGGATATATATATATGTGGAGAGAGAGAGAGCAAGAGAGAGAGAGAGAGAGAGCGAGAGAGAGAGCGTCCCCTCTTTAGGTTTTTCTTAAAATTACACAACTGAGCTTCATCATATGTACAATTTATGTAATCTCAATCATGTTGGCTTTGCCATTTGCTCAACACTCCAAAAACCAATGAAGCACCGCTGTCTGCCCAAGTTTGTATTGTGCTAATTTGAATGAGCACAAAGCTGTTTGGAATACACTCCACTTGAAGACAAGGACTTTAGAGCAGTGGCAATGCCTCGAGGCCTGTCTCTTTCCAGTTTAAATTGTGCTTTGCTGGTGCATATCACTAAACAAATTAGCATTTATTCAGTGAACATGGGCCCAGTGGGTGTTGTGGCTTCAGGGCATTTGCCAGCTTTGCTTGTTTGGTAATCCAGCCCTGATTCCAAAGATATCAATGCCAGTGAGAGGGGAATTTATCAGCATTTCATTTTGCAGAACTGGAGTGATTCCATGTCCTGAAAGCATAATATACCTGGACCGAGGTATTTAGTATTATCACAAATTATTGGAAAAAAATACTGTTGTTGAATGGACACTGGGTTAGAGGGGGTCTCACAATGCAATATAAATGATGTAATGCTGAAGACATAATAAAGAATAAGATGATGAATATACCAGTATAGTGGACACAATCAGTGATCGGTTGGATAAGGAATCAGAGACATTAGTTGTCTTCCCCTTCTGGTTGTCTGTCATGTTCAGGCCACTTAGAGGATCCCAGGTACCAATCTGAAAATACAAAACACAAATTTTACATTACTGATTGTTCTCAATGTGGGCATTTATTTAAAAATAATGAATAATATTTGGTCCATCCGACTTTTCACCCAGAAAGTGAAAATGTTACTGTGTAACTCAGTATTCCGTTTTATTATTGGTATTGGTGGAACATTTTGTTTAGTCAGATATTCTAAAAAAGAAAAATCTAAGTAAAGAAGGTTTTTTGATCAGAAAGATGAATAAAGTCATGACAGATTAAATACAATTAAAACATATCGAGAATGTACAATTAAAACATATCTAGAATGTGACACAAGTGGTTGCATGCTGAAGAACACTGTACCCACCCATCATGAACCCCCTCATGACTCCCCTCCTCTTATTGCAGAAAAGCAAAATCTTATATGTTACCTGAAGTCACAGAATTAAAGTTGTTAAGACCCTAATAATGTCATATCAGAAGCACACCAAGGCCAGAGGCTTCGGTAGGATTAAAATCAATTCAGATCTTCAGACCACATTGTCAGACGGTGACACATGAGGAGATGGGACAAGTAGAACTGAGGTACAAATTGGAATACTTAATAAAAATATTTCAGCAATACTCTCAAAACTATTCATGTTTAAAAATGACATTCTTGGTGCACCAGCCTGTTTTTGCTGATGTGCTTAGAGGGGAAGGGCAATGAGTATAAAACATCAGGTAACAACTGGAGGGTCTTTGTAGAACAGAGTTGTTTGCAACACCAATATTTTGTTCAACAAGGTTCATACCTCAAATTATTTGCAGAGACAGTTCTTTTTTTCACTTTGGCTGTTGTTTTACTTTGTCCTGTTGGAGTGAAAGTGGGTGAGGATGAAGTGTATATTATCTGATCAGGCACCCTTTTTTTGTGTGTACATACACCAGGTTTTGCAACTGGGCATCAAAATAAGATGTAAATAACCTGTCCCATCTTATTGCATTGGTGAACCAGGAACTTTGGGTGTCCATCAATGACATTCCAGATTCAATGCTCAGTTTGTTGTCCAAATAAACATAATTTAAAATATTAAATCTAGTTGCACTTTAGAATTAAAAAGTTTCAGGGTCAAATCTTGCTGAGTCTGCAGAAAGTCATTATTTGTCTTAAAATAAACATGGAAATAAATAAATAAGTTGCATTAAAAAACCTGAAAAAAGGAACTGGATAGGAAGTCAAGGACCAGGCTTTCTGCTTTGCTTTTGATTTTCTAAATCCAAAGAATAATGTTCAGTACCCAGAGAGCAATAGACAAAAAAATTAACTGGTAAACACCCTCTGGGTGAACTGACTTCAGATGCCTCACAGAAAATTCCCTCAGATAAGATCCAACATCTGAATCATTCCATGGTACTTGGAGTGGTAGTTCGGAGAACAACGATAAAGGGATGGGTGTGTGTTGAGGCTTCTGATGTCCTTTTGTAGTTCTCTCACATCTGAATCATAATAAAGTAACTCTGATCTGACCTCATCTTCTGTGGCAGCTCTAGAAGGGACCACAAACACTCCAAGAAACTTGAGCCATGTTTTTGTTACGATTCTTCTGATGCACCTTGCCAGGGCTGAAGATAGGGTTTTTAATTGCAAATCAAATCTTTAATTCAAGCTTTATGAGGCTGGAGGGCTTCTGAAGGGTTTTTTATTAATGGACTAAATTATTCATGGACGTGCCGGCACACAGCGACCAGAGGTCAGGAGCCGCTGAGAGGCGAGTACCAGTAAGTGCTGAAGAGTGAAGTGTTTGCAGTCTTATGTGAGACTATTATTTTTATCAGCTGTGTTGGGGTTTGTTTTTTTTTAGATTTTTTTTTAACCTGCACTTAATGCCATGAATCATGTAGTGAATGCTAGCGTGCTGGTATTCGACAAAATAACATTGGCAAATGCTGAATGCTATGGCACAGTACGACAGAAAGCCTTTTACACAATAATAAAGGGCATGTTTGAATTTGAGCAGGGTGTTGGGATCTGGGGTTATGAGCATGTGTGAAGTTCCTTTCACCTCTCAGTTCTCCACCGGAGAGCTTCATAGAGCAGCAGCCCTGCAGGAGGGTGGACTTCAGCAAGTGTGCAATGCACACCTGTAGATCAAGTCGCACCAGACTGAGGATAAGAGGAGCCTGTTACCAGCCCTTCAGGGCCAAAGTGTTGATCTCCAGTGGTTACCTCTACCAGTGTCCAATCTTGCTCCCTCCGGGGTTCTTGTGATCAACCGCAAACTCCATTAGGATTCAGCTGTCTCCTTTCCCTCAACGCTCATTTGAGCTACCTCCAAACTGACTCTTTCTCCCAGATTCCATTCATCCCTTCCTGACAGAGCTTCATCATCTCCACAGTAAGATATACACTACACGGCCAATAGTATATGCTCACCAGTCCAAATAATTGGAATCAGGTGTACCAATCACTTCCATGGCCACAGGTGTATAAAATCAGCACGTTGCCATGCAGAGTGTTTTTGGTGAACATTTGTGAAAGAATGGGTCGCTCTCAGGAGCTCAGTGAATTCCTAACTTTGATAGGATGCCACCTGTAGGACAAATCCAGTCGTGAAATTTCCTCGCTCTTATATATTCCACAGTCAACTGTCAGCTGTATTATTGTAGGCCACGTAAACTGACTGAGCAGGGTCAGCGGATGCTGAAGCAAATAATGCAAAGAGGTCGCCAACTTTCTGCAGTCAATCGCTACGGACCTCCAAACTTCATGTGATCTTCAGATTAGCTCAAGAGCATTGTGCAGAAAGCTTCATAGAATGGATTTCCATGGCCGAGCCGCAGCATCCAAGCTACACATCACCAATTGCAATGCAAATCATTGGATGCAGTGGTGTAAAGCATGCCACCACAGGAGCAAAAAAGTGGAGACACATTCTCTGAAGTGATGAATCACTCATCTCCATCGGGAAATCTGGACGTGTCTGGGTTTGGGGGTTGCCAGGAGAACGGTATTTGTCTGACAGTATTTAGTCAAGTGTGAAGTTTGATGGAGAGGGGATTATGGTGTGAAGTTAATTTTCAGGAGCTGGGCTTGGGCCCTTAGTTCCAGTGAAAGGAAGTCTGAAAGCTTCAGCATACCAAGATAGTTTGGACAATTCCATGCTCCTAACTTTGTGGGAATGGTTCAGAGCTGACCCCTTCTTTTTCATGAACATGACTGTTCACAGGTGCACAAAGCAAGGTCCATAAAGACAAGGATGACAGAGTCTGCTATGGATGAAGTTGACTGGCCTGCATAGAGTCCTGACCACTACCCAATAGAAAACCTTTGAGATGAATTAGAGCAGAGACTGAGAGCCAGGCCTTCACGTCCAACATCAGTGTGTGACCTCACAAATACACTTCTGGAAGAATGGTCTAAAATTCCCATAAACACACTCCTGAACCTTGTGGACAGCTGTCCCAGAAGAGCCGAAGCTGTTATTGCTGCAAAGGGTGGATCAACATCATATTGAATGCTACGGATTAGGTGAGCGAATAATTTTGGCTATATAGCGTATCTCCTTATCGTTCCCAAGTCCAGATATCATCGTCTCAACATTCTTAAGACTCCTCCGACTCCAAATACAACCCTGACCCATCACAATTATCCATTAATCTCTTTCTAAATAAACTCCTTAAAACGCCTTAGCACCTCAGCGTTTTGCATTTAGGTCTGGTACTTGCAAAAAAAAGCATGACACAGGAGGACACTGAGGTTTAAAAAGCAACAATGTAGTGAAGGCTTGAAAAAGACTGACATTTGTACTGCAATAAAATAATCTTTGAATGTCTATGAAAGTTATTGAAAATTGTTGAGCATTTCAGCTCCTGAAATAATGTTTATTGAGTAGTACAACACGATGGCTCATTTATTGACTAGCTAATGTCAAACTCTTGCTTTGTTTCCAAACTCTATGCAGCGTTTTATTTATGGTCTTCATTTCAAGGAGAAAAAAGGAGACAAAGTATGCAAACCAGATGACCATTTTACAAACTGTCTAACTTTCTAATTTGGTCTTGGGTGCATAGTTTTAATTGAAAGGTTCATAATGAGGAATACGGTGGAATGATCAGGTACACTTGTACACTGTTATGTAGGAATCTTTTTTTAGAACAAATCTTTATTCTGTATTACACCCCATTGCATAAATAAGTAATCTTGAGTTATCATGTAGAGAGCCCTGTGACAACTGTACACGAAAGCTCTAAAAGGTTTTGAAACACAATTCCAACTGCTAAATTTCCATAAGTTGAGAGTGACATTTGAACTCCAGCATGTACTACAAGAGGTTGTCCCGAATTTCAAATTGTGGCTCTCGATCTGGATTTCAATTTGTGCTGAAAGCCTTCTCTGCCTTCTTCAGCCCTCCATGATCATTTGTGCAATGAACTTTAGAATACAGTGCCACTCTTAAAAATTGATGATTAACATAAGTCGTGCTCATAGTATTATTCTGCAGTATCACCTGCCAGTTTGATCCCAGTGTACTTCTTGAAAGGATGGATCCCAATTTATTTTCTTGTACCTTTCATAGTTCTTGTTGATGTTTTGTACTTGCATTACAAATCTTCTGCCTGTCTATGGAGAGAGCTTTTGGGGCAGAGGGTCTGGAAAGAAGCCACAACTAACTACATATCGTAATTTCCGGACTATTGAGCGCACCTCAATATAAGCCGCACCAGCTAGCCAATCGCTATCTTAGGCTTTCTCCTGCACACTAAAACCGTCAAAGTTGTCTTCTTCGGTGACAGAGTTGAGCGGACTCAGAATTTCCCAGTAATTTCATTGGTCCGATGTGACGAGGATAAATGTTTTAGTGGCGTTAAGCTTGTTGGATCCCCCGCCGAAAAAATCCATATATTAGCCGCATCGTTGTTTATATGAAAACAGTTGCGGATTATCATGCGGAAATTACGGTAATACAAGCCATTAAACATATTTTAAAAGATACTCCCAGTGCGGGAGAGTGTGACACAGGAAAGCTTCTTTTCAACTTTGTAATACAGTTAACATTTGAAGATCAATTGTTTGCTTTGCTAAGTTCAAAAGTATGAAGGGATTTGAAGTTCAAAATTAGATTTCATACTGTCTATCTTCAGAAAGATAGTTGGGTTTGGCCTTTCAGTGTCTGAAGCTGATGTTCCGCTAATGGTGATTAAAGGAAGACTGAACGTCTGTTAAAGTATGTGTAAATTATTGAAATGCACATCATTTAGTTATGTATTTATTTGTTTGCTGGTTTATTTATCGATCCATCCATCTATTATCTACCACTTATCTTGGTCTCAGGGTCAGGGTGATGCTAGAGTCTATCCCAACTGTCACTGGAGGGGAAGTGGGGTACACTATGGAACAGTTGCCAGTTGAAAGTTTGCTTATTTATCTATCTTTTTAATTGATCTCTTATCAAATGAGACACAAGCCTCATATGACCTCAGTAGTTGATAAACACCAGAAGAATGACTTGGTTAACATTTGTTCTTGACATTAGAGTGGTTGCTCTCATACTGTCCTTTTCTTCAATATTGAACAGTAGTGATCTCATGAAACTTTCATTCACCTATTCAAAAAAAGTTCTAGACTTGTGCTGGTTACCGTGGCTGTATTTTTTACACTATTCATCCTACTTCCTCCATTGCAGCTCATGGCAAAATACAGAACAAACATTTTGACTCCTTTTTTCAAAAAAAGATGGTCATTTGTAAAAGCCAACCATATTCTGTAAAGACAAATGAAAAGCTGAGGAATCAAAGTAGGGATGACTGCAACCCACTGTATGTTCTCACCCAGGAAAAGAGAAAAACAGTTGCAATCTCTCGTAAAGTAATAAGAAAAACATGCACTGTTTTCTCAAATATTTCAACGAATCACTCAATGTGTCGTTAAAAGATGCTAATTCTCTTCTCTTCGAAGACTGGGTTAAGTCATAAACAGTGAAAAAAGGGAATGTTAGCGCTTCTTAGAAACATATTGGCTATTTGTTCTTTCCTTAGTGCAGGAACAATGTATTTTTCTTTTTTTAGGTCTGCAAATATGAATGCATTAATACAGGTCAATGTGCATGATAAATTTGATTATGCAATTTTAACACAGTTAATGCACAATGACTCAAAACTCCACAATTCCAATCACTGTCTTTGATTGGTGCTAAACGCTATCTGGTGGCCAAAACAATTCCATCAAGATGCATGACATAGCACTTCAAACTTAAAGAGTAAGATCAACACAAAGTACTAGCAGGGAAAATACTTTGGTAACTGTGATGCAAGGGTTGTGGGAGACTCACGCGGAACAGGGGGCCTGAGATAATTAAAATTAAAAACAGGGTAGTCAGTCCCGGAAACTGTCTAAATAAGGGCCACATTATTTATCTTTTGGATAAGAATTTAAATAAATAACATATGTGTGTGTATCTGTCATTAGTCTTTTTGCCTCCACAAAAAGAGACTAATTTAAGAGACTACTTGGGTATTAATTTAGTTTAACTTATATTAATCCATATTAGCCTTGTGGGTAACCTGATTAAAAAGTTAATAATCGGTGAAATTTTAAGATGAATCACCTTTTCAAGCCCCTCCTCCTTCAGGCTGATAACGTCCAGATCGAAGTCTGTCCTCAAGCCATTGGTCCGGTTAAATGTGATTCTCCCAGTGAGGCCATCCCAGTGAGCCTGAGGAGCAACATAAACGCACAAAGAAAGATGTTTAAATATCAGTGTTAAATATATATTGTGCATTACAGTGTCTGCGCTGGGGAGAGCTGTCAAAGCTTACCAAAAAAAAAACAGTATCAGTGTTTTACCCTTGATCACACATAACTACATCTTTACAGATATCTAGGGCTGTGATAGGACACGATGCAAAAAAGTGCTTACAAGTAGGAAAGGCTTTATCCTTAAGGATAGCAAAGCAAAACAGTACGAGAAGTTGGGGTAGTCTGTTTATGTCCTTTTAATTAAATGAGTGGGAGTCAATGCACAGTAATTTGGGGTCTACCACCATCCTACAGAGAAAGCATGCAAACACCTTACAGAAAACCTCCCTGCTAGAATTTAACCAAGGGATCTTCTTGTGAAGCAGAAACGCTAACCACAGCACTAAGAGCTGCCATAATTATTTATTCCTTGTAATTTACATACAACTTTATGACATTCATCAACTTATTATTGATAAACAATCGTCACAATGGCAGATAATCTCCCTGTTTGTTTTTTTTTAGCTCTACGGACATTTGAAATGAATTCCTGAGTTTGCACATTACCTACATAAAGGTCCAAGACCACAGACTCATTCTCAACCAAAGCAGCCAGTGTGGCTTATTCCCTGGTTGATCTTCTACTAGTACCTGTATTTGGCTATCTTTGCGAAATATCTCTTTTTACTGGATCCCTTTAAGATAGGACTCCTAACTTGCTACCCTGTCTTGATATTGCCATGGTAGTAAATACCAATCATTTGCAACTCCTTGCTTAGTTTTAGCTTGCAATAGTCAAATGTGATGTCATACATTATTATCATTATCCACCCATCCATCTATTATCTGCCGCTTATCCTACTTAGGGCCGCTGGGATAATGCAACCTATCCCAGCAAGAGGTGGGTTACACCCGGGCTGGACGCTTGTCAATCGTAGGGCCACATAGAGAGACTATTCAACTATTCACTCTCTCATTCACACTTCTGGGGAATTTTTCAAATTGACCTGCTACATGTTTTCGGACTGTGGAAGGAAACTTGAGAACCCGAAAGAAACCAAAGCTGACACGGGGAGTACATGCAAACTCCACGCAGAAAGGTCCCCTATGGGAATGGAGCCAGGGTCCTTCGTGCTGTGAGGAAGCGCTAAACACTGTGCTGCCATGCCGCCCATTCTTCTCCTTCTTCTTCTTCTTCTTCTTCTTCTTCTTCTTGTCATTATTATTATTTTTTTTAGCATTATTATTTTTATTGTACTTTATCAATCCCTTGCAGGAAATAATTTCTCTGCATTTAACCCACAGATGAACTATGAGCAGTTGGCAGCCATGCAGCAGTGCAAGGGGAGTGGTTAGGGGTTCAGTGTCTTGCTCAGTAACACTTCAACAGGCTTGGAGAAGTATTGGAAATGAAACAGGAATCCCTAACCCCCTGAGTCAAGCCACCTCACTATTATTATTAGTATTATTATCATTATTATTATTATTATTATTATTATTATTGTTGTTGTTATCACTGTATTTCATGTTGCTGTTGTTAATATTAGTATTTGGAACTCATCACAGCGATACACTATGTGTGTATCTCAGCATAGTATCCATTTAAGTATATGCATTGTTTTTGCATACTACAATATATCCTATGCTGCTGGATGCATATAGTCAAGACCAAAATTATTCATACCTCTGGAGTATGGCCCACTTATAGTCAGAGAAATTCATGGCAATATTGTGAAGTAGTCAATATATTTGCTGTGGTACTCCGCTTGTATGTGCACCATGTTCTATGTTATAGGGACATTTACAATAAAACTGATAGATCAGTGACTGTTACCCCCTGTATTGCAGTGCTATGCTGATTTAAGGTTATTTTCACTGTTTGTCTAATAGTTTTAAGGGTTATAGTCTTGATTGTTTCATCTTAATTTAAAATTTTCATCAAATCTAGATTTCTTGGGTGCCACATTTCATTGCCTCCCGCACCTGACTGATTCAAAGGGGAATAGTGGTTGGCAGTCATAATCTTAATTACTTTAACTTAAAAAGATGAATTAATAAAACATAAAAAATATTCAAAACACTAACTTAACATGGGTGAGTGTGCATCTTTGGACACACCACAAAATAAAGTTGAGCTTATGTTAAATAAATAATAAATGATATGTTGAATATGTGGGGGGCAGGTCTTGACTCAAATAAGAATATTTCCGCTATGAGCCAGTGTAGGGTTATGATAGGAGTTTGATCTGTAAAGCTCCTTTGACTGCAAGCAGGACAATAGTTTTTTGTTATCAGTGCTGCTTGTCCTGCAGATTGGGTCATGGGGGCTGAAGCCTATCCTGGTTGACAGTCAATCACTGGGCAACATAAAGAGACATAAAAACCAATTACTCCATCATTCATACACCTGGGCAATTATGGGGTATCAACCTCAAATACACAGTGGGCAAAAATGTAAAAAAATGTAAGGGTGAGAGCTGGACTGGTTTGATGTTTGCTGTGAACTTGATCTCATTGCACATATTGAGCCTTGAACAAACAAGGTTTATTAGTTATTGCCTATAAATCAAAAACATCCTCAGAATAAACTCAAGTGAAAAAAATTGTCTACAGGAAAACAACAGCCCAAAAAACATTTCCAAGAAAATCAAATGTCTTGTAGAAGCAGGAGAAGATTAAAAAAACTATAATGCATTCAAGATCAGTTTGCAGCTCTATGATGCTCAGTAGGCCAAGGTAGTTACTCATCTCTCATTACAGCCACACTGTCACACATAAGTTTTATAGCTTATGATCTTTGCCTTCTAACTGCTTTGAAAACATCTGTTGGCATATTTTTGTGGAGTGGGGTAGTTTAAAGTTGACACAGGTGAGTAGCTCCATAAGGCTGTCGATGACAATTGAGGTGCACGCTCATTCTTGTGAGCCCATGATTCCGGTGCCAACATACCTGCAGTGCATTGTTGGACTTCTAGTATAATGAAGTTGTGTGCAATATAACCACAGGCTAACTCTCATAGTAATTAGATATTATCATGCGGGCCAAAGATAAAATAATTCACAGGCTGGATGGTGGCGGCTGGCCTTGAGGTTGACACAGACGATTTTGTCTCCAATTAACATATTGCATATTTTGGACTGCGGAAGGAAACCAAACAGACCAGAGGAAACCCATGCAGACAATGGAGAGCATGCAAACTCCACAGAGAAAGGCCCCCTGTCGAGATCAAACCAGGGACCCTTGCGCTGTGAGGCATAAGCAGTAACTGCTCTTGTGAAGCTCTTGAAGCTTGGTTTCATTCAAATATGTATCAGTCTAGCTGTAACAGAAAAAAAGTTGAATATTAATGGATGCAAAAATCTTATAAGACTAACTTCTGATATCCCTCTTTAGAACCCTGGCATAGATGCTTTATCCAGATTGTGAGTGGACCATGACCAGGTGGCAAACAAGGATTTAACGCAGGCTTCATTGAGCAACTGTGGGTTTCAGTTTCATTTCAAGGGTGATCCTTCCCAGTTGCTGTGTAGCTGGGAAGGGCAGGATATTGTCCATTAAAATATGGATAAATGTGGGACAAATAAGAGATTTAACAGAAAAAAAAGAAGCTGCAGGAAAAAAGATTTGTAACTTTACTGGCATGATAGGTCCAGATATCCAGATATAGTCCTTTTTTTTTTTTTTTTTTTTTCAAAGAAACTCGGTGGAAAAGGAACTGGGCCAGTGGGTGCCTGTGTTAGACATTTCCATACTGAAAAAAAGAGTGACCTCCTTTCAAATACAGAGTGTAGAAAGGGTAGGACTCCTGTACAAGGTATGCATTGACCACAACAAACAACATTCAAGTAAAAGAAGATGGTTGACATTTTATTGCCTACTACTATCAGCTATTACAGGAAAACTAAACTCTTATGATAAGGATAAAAAAATACCGGGACAATGTTGAACCTGTTTGAGTCCTACTCTCTAAGGAAAAATTTTAAACAATTGAAATAATTAAATTATGAATAGATCAATATCAACATGCAGTGCCTTACGGTCACTTGAACTCTAACAAAACTAACAGCACCGGTTGAATTTGGAGACTTGAGTCACTTTTTTAAAATATATTGTGGTTTGCTCAGCTTTCCTCCTCAGTTCCAAAATCACTCCTTTTAATTTATCTTCCCCACAATACTTTTCAGGAGGTGATCTTGCATTATTGTTCTTGAAATATCCTTCATCATGACATTTCTTTTGTTGATCGCTAATTTCCTGCCTTCTACTAAGCATTAAGTAAGCCGGCATTGTTGTCAATAAAGGGAAATTGATTTATCGATACAAAATACATTATCTTTTTCTATTCTGCTTTGTGTGATTGGCCAAGGGATCTCCCTAAACTGGTGATTGTGGTTGGCTCTGAGGAGGAGGTTCTGGAAAACTGCCAGACTACTACGAGTTCATTTATGTTTCGGCTCAATGCGCTGGTCAAAAATTTCGATCATGATGGATAGTTAGGTTTTGGATACAGGCAGCTGGGGCACTGTCCCTTTGCTGTGAAAAGTCAATTCGAGTGGTTTCGGCATCAGATAAGGACGCTTCCCGTGCACCTCGCATTAGAGGGTTTTCTGGCCATGTTTTTCCTAGTAGGAGGCACTTTGGTAAACCCATAATATGTTGAAAAGATTACATATCTTCTCTGGTGAGGGAACATCCTGAGGTCTGCAAGGAAGAGTTAGTGTGTTGTGGAGGACCAGAACTGCTAGTTTGGTACCTTAACTCTGGTGCCACTGCAACATTGTCCCAGTAAGCATTTGGTTAGTAAAAGGATGAAGGAATTAGTTGAACACTTGCTAGCCTTGTCCATCTCATTACTTGATATTTGTGGTAAATGACAGTGTCCAACCAAAAATGGTCTAATTATTACCACCGTTGTTGTCATGTTAATGAATTATAATGAATTATGAGAAATGGCCAGTATTATTTTTTTGGCTGGAAATGGAAATGCGTCCTGTGACTTCTGAGGAGGACAAAACAAAAGCTTGTTGAAGTATAAATGGCCTAATAAACCTTCAGTAGTAGCTGTTCCCTTCTTTTGTAAGAATGTATAAACCGGATGACTGAAATTACCTATAAAATGCATCATATATTATTGCAATGATATACCGGCTTGCTGTATAGATATTCATAGGGTGCCTGTTGGAAGAAATATTCAAGAGGCATCACAATACACAGGAGGCATAAATCATTCATAGGTATTGCTTGTTATAAATGTTCTGTCCTGCAACAATGGAGTGAAAACATATTAAATCACAGAAATGTTTGGAAGGTCTTGATATTACTATATTCCAAAAGACATTTTTCACCATAAGTTAATTGTCATCTCATGACTTCTTGAAAAAAAAAAACAAAGCTCCAGGAGCTCTAACTTTAGGTTTCCTGTATTTTAAACCACCTCCTGACAGAAAGCATTGGTTTAGCTCTCTGAGCTGAAATGCAGCCAACTGCCTTTTGATAATGTTATGTTTTTTTGTACATACACTGAAGGAAAATTCAAGCATATATATCCATCTTTACTGGCTGAACTGATTCACATTCTGTTTTCATCTTTCTTACAGAAGGCATTGGTTCTCAGAGTGAAGGGGGTTGGGTGTGTTGAGGATAGATCAGGTATGGAAGCACCTACCTCTTTGATGAGAGCCATGAAGCGGTTCCCAAAGCGCCACGGCTTGTGCCGGTTGCACTGCAATGAACTGACAGTGATCTGCTGAGACTGCTGCACAGCCACGGCCACCACGTGCACAGCATCGTACATTAGCGCAGCATCCGTCTGGAAGAGGAGCCAGGAGGTGGCTGGTTATTGTAATGGAATACATTGCATGGCAGATTACACTCTCTGGCAGCACTGATCTGATGAATTAGATGATTATCAAAAGCGTGATAGGTGAATCAAAACTTCATTTAAAAAACACCGATGCATTGATCTCTATGTTTTTCATGCTATAGACAAAGGGTTCATGAATAGTTGATGATTTTGCAGTAGGTGAATCATGATATATGATGATAGTGTCTCCTTGTTGTACATATTTACATTATAAGTCTAGACAATTTACATTCAGTCAAAACTGACAAGTGCTGCCAAAGGTATCAGCAAAGTGCCAGTCATCTACGGTTCACGAAAGAAGCCTTTAATTTTGCAGTTCCTCGAAAAGAAAAAAAGAAAAAAATCTAATTAGTGTTTGTCTCGCTTGATTGAAAAGCAATCAAAACAGTTCACCATGGTTGTTGCATGGAAATCATGCCCTTGGGTGCTTAGGAAATCATTGTCCTTTGGGAAAAAAAAGTCTCTCCCAAGCTAGTCATTTTTCCTCATTTGAGCGCTGACTGTTCATCACAATGTTGCATTTGAAGGCCCGTTTGTTGTCCCTGTAAATGATAACAGATGCATTTGTAGCTGTGTGGATGTGTAAGGGATATGTCCGAGATGTTTTAGAATTAATCAGTCAATAAGCCTGCCTACTATATGTTGACCTGTCTTGGCGTTTGCTCTCAGGACAGTGAAGCATAAGCAATCTGTGTTAGAGAAGTGCTGAAACAAAGGGAGTGCGAGTTTATTGAAATGCGGGTGTCAGCTGGAGGCTGTTAAGTGTGTATTAGCTGGGTTGTTAACTGACATTCTTTGCAAAGAAACATGCAATCCTGGATACAAACCACTTTGACTCTTGGACAGTTATATACAGCATATGGAAGTGTCCAATGCTGCCCCCCCCCCCCCCCCCCCCAGTGTGGTGTAGGGCCTTATTCATCCTGTTCTCAAAATAAATTGTGCTTTAAGTGTTAAAGCAAGTTATGACCCATCTGAAATGAGTATTTATAGCACATAATACCCAAATAAAATATAAGCAGGCTATCAGTGATACAACCTTTTATATACAAGGATGTATACTATCATGAATTACCTCTGGGGAGTAATGGAATTCTACAGGTCATCTTATAGAAAAGACCAGAGCAATATTGAAGTGTGAGCCTTTCGATTGTGCATCAAAATATGCTCGCTTAAAAGGGTGTTAAATTTGTTCCTGTGCAATCTATGGTTTTTTGAACCTCTCTCTAGTTTGCAATTGCTGCATGGCCTCACCCATTATGAATAAGGTGATGTTTTTTTTTCTGAGGAATACCGTGGCTCATTTGAATTGATTAAAAAGCACCAATGACATGAAATGAAAGCCTTGTGTTTCAGAAGTAAGGACATTTTAAGATGAACATTGTTGGGCTGCAATCCAGTAAAAAAAAAAAAAAAAGAAAATTTGTGTGTATTACCAAAAATTAAATTGCACAAAGCTGCACACCACACTGTGGAGACCTGTTTTGCTTTCAATACATTAACAAGCAGCTGCTCAGTAAACAGCTTCAACAGTATAACTCCTCTCACCAATCCACAAGTGCTATTAGGAGGCTGGGAATTTGGATTACACACACGCACACACACACACACACACACACACACACACAAACACACAGGCACACACACACACACAAAGTACCTTGCTCTCAACAGTTGCCATAGACACAATAGAAGATAAAGTCAATATATTTATGTGTCTGTTTGTATAGTAAACAGAAGTGCATTCAGCCCTTGGTTTGGGAACATCTAGAGATCAAAATGTTCATTATTTCACCTGGTTGCAGAAGGAAAATAAAAACTTTAAGACAATTATCATTCATCAACTTATGATTGTTTCTTGTTGGCTGTGGGCTGGTGTAACAGTAGTAAATTGATTGGTAACATACTAGTCGTCATACGCCGCCACATTTATTTAGTGCTTGCTGCTTTTTTGTAACACACTATAAGGAAAATACAAACATTAAGTGAGGCCATTGGAATAAATAAACCATTGCTGCCACTGTCCCTTTATGTGTCAGTCTTCACAGCACTTCACCGCAATACTGCATTGTGTGACTATTTGCTTGACTGCAGAAAGTCTTTTTCTTTCTCTCTCGCCAGTGCTGAGGGCAGGAACTGTAGCACTCTGTTATTCACACTGTTATCCCTTCCCTGCATTATAAACCATAGAAGCCTAAGGGGACCTCCTAATAGCAATGTAACACCTTGTCAGTCAGTCACAGCCCACATTCATCACATTGATGCATTTAACTAGTTCAGATTAAACAAGAAGATCTTCCATTAAACCAAGCAGTTAAATCTATCTAGCAGAGGGCAGGGCTAAGTAAAGACTCTACTGGTAGGAGGAGCTGTGGAGTTTGTGTGTCTGCCCAATTCTCACCAGTGTGAGTCTCAAAAGTACCCGTCAGGCAGACTCACAAATGATTTAGCAACACCGGCACCTCAGTCTATAAACATCTCATTAAAATCAATTATGTCACTCCTGAATGAAATTAAAGCTAAACGCTTTAAAAGCTGCCTTTCCCTTGTGTCAGCCAATATGAGCATTACTCCCGAAGCTGTCTGTTTTTCTACCTCTTTGTTATCTCCTCTCTCTCTCTTTCTCTTCCTCCTCATCCCTCTCATCCTCAAGACATCTTACTTCACACTAAGACAGAGATATTCATTAAATATCCTAAAGTAAAATAGATATCAACCATTTTAGGAATTGGTATTGTGCACAGGTGAGAGCATTATGTACTAACACCATTCAAAAACTACAAAAGACACATTTATCTCAACCAACAAGCTCAAGGAAGTCATGGAAACAAAGTATTAAAAAATAAATTTGCCCCTATTCCCTCCAGTCAGAAATATGTTTTTCCATTCGGCCCTACATTTGAGCTGATGAGTTTGTAAAATGGTCCATGGGAAGAGTTTTACATGCACCCATGCATCAAAAAGTGATATTGACTTTGCTTGAAATACAAAAAAAAGAAGATTGAAATACATTTTAAGTAAAAAAAGACAATTTGGATAAGAAATATGCATCTGTGAAGCATTGTACTGCTCCTGATCCAGACGACATGGGTTATATAGAGGAGATTCATTAAAAGAGTGACAATACTCATGGCCCCTAATCTTGAGCATGTGAGCGCATAAACTTGTGCCTTTTTTTTTTGTATTGATTTTGTTTCCCCATCTTAACAGTGCATGCGCTTTATCAGAGGCTTAAAATTCCTTGTAGATTTGCTATCTTCCAAGGCAAGTCCACATCTGAGTATTTCTAAAACTAAAGAGAAAGAATTAAAAGCACAGCACAAATCCTGGGGCCCCCATGTTTGCTGCACACAAATTTATTCCCAACAAACAACTGAACCCTCTGGATCGTGCTTTTACTTGCCTGATAAATAAAATGAATCATATCAAGCATCTTGAAAGTACAGCTCTTTGCAGGAAGCTTAAGTCAGTGTGCAGCAAAACACAGCTCAACAATGATTGAGGTAGTGTAAATAGGAACAACTTAAATCAATAGATTAAATGAGGGACAGCCTATGGAGGCTTAAAAGCAAAAGCTTTTTTTAACTATATGTGGAATATGAAAATGGACAGGACCACCAAATCTACAATCAACAGATTGTAACTATTGAAAGTGATAAAAATGATATTAATAAATACATTTATAGAGCACCTTCCATCAAGGTGCAGTACAAGAGTGTGGAGATTAGGACGCAAACAGACAAGGACACAGATTCACTTAATTATTCCTCCTATCCTGAAGTGAGGAACATAAAGAGGTGAGAAGCTTCCATATAATCTACTGCATGTTTTTGGACTGTGGGAGGAAACCAGAGAACCTGGAGGAAACCAACACAGACACACGGGGAATGTGAAAACTGTCTACATCTAGTCACACAGCTGTCCATGAAAGTTTTTTTTGATGTATATATTAATGCACACATTTGTTTATTGGTGTATCTATTCATTTATGCATTTGCTTACTTATTTGTCTGTCTCTTTTGCTTCTGTTTTTACTGTGTTGCATAAAAGGCCGCTGTTTGTAGTGTTACGTACTTTGGAATGCATCAGATAATTACCTGTGGAGACGGCATTGCATAGAAACTAGGATTGCACAAAACATCTTGATTACAGTTTATAATATCTCAGTCATATAGAGTTATTATTGCAATGTTTCTTTCAGAAAGCAGACCTAAAGGGATAAGCCTTCAAGTGTGAATGGAGGTAAAAAGAGTGAAAATGGGGGAAAGGGGATCGGCAAAGTGGCTTTTTTATGGCTGATTCCTTAAGCGTTGAAGGATGGTGAGTGCTCTGCTGGCCATGCAGAAAGCTGTGGTCACGCTGCTCTGGCTCTTTTGATTGAAACATAAACACCTTGAGAGACCGCACCACTGAAAGCAAGTCCAGAAAGTCTGTGTTTATGTGTGTGTGTGTGTGTGTGTGTGTGTGTATGTGTGTTGGGGGGTGGGGTTGAGGAGAACGTTTACCAGTGTATCAACAGCCCCACCCCCTGCATGCCAATCAGCTCCATGGACTGGGCGCCTCCTCCCTGCTGCTTGAAGAGATTAAAAATTGAACATGTTTTGTACTCTTTTGGGATCTCAGAGGTCTTAGTTATGACCAAGTCACTCACTGCTATCAGCTGTTCTCACTATTCTCAGCACTGTGCACGCAACTCTGTACTGATATGTCATGAATTATCTTATCCAGCGCATTCCAGTAGTTCCCAGGTGTCCGGAGTGGGAACAGCCTAAAAGGTGGTGTTGGTGCTTCTTTTTTCTTTGCTTTTGATCTTTTATTTAAGAATGAATTGTCATTTTTAAATTGAATGAATTGTTATGATATACTACTACTCCTGTTACTTTTAATGATAATAATAATAACAATAATCATAACAATAACAACAACAACAACAACGACAACAACAATAATAATAATAATAATAATAATAATAGTATGAAAAAATATTATGCTAAGAATATGATAAAATCACTAAATGCGGTATCAATGTGATGGACCTTGTCTTCCAAACAATATCAAACTTTTGTCTGGAAACCTGTATAGGTCAATATTATGTTATCACACAACACAAGAATGTTCCACAAGGAACAATGAGTTAGTATGTGCTACAACAACATTTTGACAGAAGAAACATCATAAACCACATCATGTGTACACATCAAGTTTGACAAGACTGAGACTGTAACTGATGCATCATGGCAGACATGCTGCCTCCGGTAGCTCCGCTGGCTAAAAAGCACTTGCGCATCCAACATTTAAAAAGTCACCTATTCAGAGGAGTGGCATCCAATGACAGGCAATCTACTATGAATTTCCGGGGCATCGCATAAAACACAGCTTTGGAATTATTTTATTTAATTTATTTTGAATTATTAAAGTAAATTACCATTTCATCCTGGTTCCCACCATCAATATTAAAATTATACATTCGGTTCAATCCGTGACCTTTTGTTTTGTTGAATATGCAATGGTATTGTGAAGAAGTGAGAAAGGAGCAAAAAGTTTCTCCTGTAACAAGATATGTTTGATGTCACCATAAACAGTAGCAAACTGACTTCTGCATGGTTGTCGTTTAAAGAAATTATAGAAAAAAAAAAAGGAAAGCAAGAATGGAAATTTTAAAAATCACCAATTTGTGTTTGTAACATCAATAGCACTCCCAAGGCTGTTACAAAAAACATACACAAGCATAATACATAACAAAAGTAATGTAAAGCTTGTTGAAACTAAAAGTTGAAACTAACTAAACAAGACTAAGTGATCTTTGTACCAAACAACAAATACTTATCAATAAATATTTTAACTTCAGTGAAATCCATCCAAAGACAAGAAAAAAAAGTGGCAGTTTTTCTTGTCTTTAGATATTATTCAAAACAGATTTAGGTCCCAATTTGGTGAGGTTGATGAAACCAGATTCCAGCTTTGCTTAAGGGGTAAGCTGAGAATTTGTGAGTATGCGCCCGTGTTTAATCACCTACTGCACATGCACCGTAAAATTCATTGATTGGTGACTGAATGTCATCTAAAGTAACATAATGCACTCATCAGAGAAGTGGACTAAAGTGGGACTACAGCCAACAGGCTGGTGTTGAAGCATATTAATCAAAGAATTTTATCACACTGTCTCAGGGACAGGAGGGGATGTCATGACTAATAATATTCAATCAGGATGCCATCTGTGTCCATGTCACCACTTTCATTACTAGCACTGTAATGTGATTCCAAAGTTATTTTTTTGAACCGATACAGGACCAGACATATTTTCATATTTCTGTGTTAAAAAGGGGTTGACGTATGCCAAACTAATTCGCCTTTGAGTTTTTAACATACTAAAAATATTGTGCATTTTAAAATGAAATTGTTTTAGTGTAGATATAAAATGTTTTGGTTGAAAAATACCAATTTATTTTCCAAAACTTGGATTGATGTAAAACAAATTTCTGATCGGTGGTGTAATGATTAGCCCTTCCTCCTCACAGTTTAAAGGATCCAAGTTTTGATTCCCACCGGGAGCCTTTCTGTGCGGAGTCCGCAAGTTCTCCCTGCGTCTCTGTGGCTTTCCTCCAGGCTGTCTGGATTTCTCCCACAAAAACACATAGGAATTATTACAGGAATAAATTGGAAAAATTGCCAAGATGTGTAAAAGAGAGGCTTGTCTGTCTCTATATATGATTAACTGGCGACCCGGCCAGGGTGTACCCTGCCTCTTGTCCAGTAGCAGCTGGGCTAGGTTGCTGGGATTCACCGCAGGAATGCAGCGCTTAGTGCTTCCGCCTCTCAGTAAGAAGGTCTCTGGTTTGAGGGGGCCTCTCTAGGTGGACTTTGCATGTACCTTACACACCTGCGTGTAGGATAAGTGGTATAGATAATGAATTAATTCAATAATATTTCTGACCCTTGGGCTTGAGTGTCCCCCCCCATTCTCCCCAAGCTTCTCTCCCATTTGAGTGTCAGTAAATGTTTCATTTTAAGATGTTTTGCTACATGTTTTGGAGAAAAAAAGTTCCAAAAAATAAGTGAAGAAAAAGGAAATGGTAGTTTTGTCATTGGTGAGGACAGTTTTGCATACATCATTAATTTTATTGGCAGACACTGGCTGTTTGAAAGTGCCAGTTTTGAAAAATTTAGGTTTGCTGTTATCTCTAAACAAAAATGTTAGTCAGTAAACATATTTGATAAATTGCTGGTACATCCCAATCTCATTTGACATCCATGTAAAAGACTCATTCATTCATTCATTTATTCATTCATTCATTCTATGTCTGAATTATGAGCTGGGGCATGAGGACATCTGTACAAATATACAAGACTCCTTCAGACATGAAGGAGCAGAGGCAGTATTCTGAGTCCAACCAAAATGCGTTTTCCTGATCATATCCTATTATAATGAACATATTTATGATAGTTATCCAGAGCCTCCTTGAGAAAATCCAATAGTTCTTCTCCATGGCAACCCTAAACTCCTCACACAACTGGGTTTTATTAGTCATTACCAGCAGCATCCCTTCTAATCCTCCAGCTGTTTCAAGAGATCCCTAAGTCAACCATGTGTGAAGGGCCTCCTTCTTCTACTTGATGGCCTCCTTCAAGTCTGTTGCACACCACTAGATTCTCTGGTTGCCATGAAAATAAGCACAGATGACCTTCTGACCACAATTCCAGAAAGCCACTCCCACAATAGAGGCTCTTAAAATGGACCACTCAAATCCCATGTCCCCTGAACTTCCACGGAGAGCATGAAAAGTGTCTTTCGCACCTAAAGTACATCCATGGCCCCTGACATGGCCACTAGGTGCTCTATGGCAAGCTCCACTTCAGGGACTGCCATGAGGCGGTTGCCCCAGTCTCTCAAATCTGGGCAAGATGCGAGGCTTCTTATTTGTGTCTTCAAATGAGGTACATATGAAACATTCTTTCATCCAAGGCCACTTTGCCCATGGAAACCCCACCAGGGGCTTTCAAATTCACAGGGACACACATGATGATGATAAGGTGACAGTCAGAGGCGACAGTCTAAATTCCCTGATTTCAACCCTCAGGCATGGATAGTAATATCTGCAGAGCTGTTGTACTATTTAATTTAGTTCAATTGGACTGCACATACATTGACAACTGTTTTATTACTTTCATGTTTATTTCGTTTAGTTTTGCATATACAGTCGCTATATGTTTTGATGCAAATACCTTGAAAAAAGCACAGGGAAGGGAAAATGCTCTTAGTCATTCCTCCCAATGACATTATCAGCCTTTCAGTGACAACAGTGAGAGAGAGAAGAAAGAGCATGTCACTTATTCCCTCCATTAGCTTCATTAGTGCGGGAGGATGAGGCAGATTAAGACCGCAGCGGGTTGGATGATGATGTGATTTGGCAGGTTATCTGTTATTTCAGGCTGAGCCATTTTGGCGCCTCTGTTTGGGCTGGTTTATAATGTGATGCGATGCCCAAGCCCTTGGGGGGCACACTGCTGTTGCTACCAGCCTCTCTGATTAAAATTTGCTCACACCAGCCAGCCTGAGTCTGAATTCCCTCATGATCTTCTCTCATTTCCATCCAGCAATGTGTTCTCTTCACTTTCCATCCCACCTGATGTTTCAGCAAGCTGCCAGATGCTTTACATGCCTACACAGATATGATATCAAGAGCACTGCAAAACTATTTTATACTTTGAAAAAGATAAAATAAAAATATACAACAACTTCCACAAGCTTCCGAAGCAAATCGCAATGACGAAACCACTATCAATAAAACATGCATGATTTGAAACAAGGCCTACGATATTAAGTAAGGGTGGGGTTTACCTATAAAAACTTTGATTCTCTACGAGTCTAAAATTTGATTTTTAGTTTCAAATAAAATGTTCTCAAACCTTTTTTTTTTCTTCAATTTCCCTTTTGTCATATCAAGGGAGGGTGAAAGGGATACATCTTAAGACTTTTCCTCTGTTTCAATTACTGCAGGACCCAGGTATCTTTCAGCTCTCCATCATCACGACAGCACGACTTTGCCGCATGGCTCTTTATCTGTCGCAAAGGCATGATAGTACTGCCCTTGCTGGAGCAGTTTTGTTTTATTTTTGCTAACACGCTGTTTGCTACATACATTCAACATCTGCTAGCCAAACCATTATGACTATGTGAGTTTTTCTATGTATTAACTATTCAACATGCAATGTATTTCTAATATAATCAGTTGTGCTATCAAGACATTTTATTTCTCTCAAAGAAGATCTGAGGTTAATTGTTTTTACTGGTTAAAATTTTAAGCATCCAATTTTCCTTGTTATATTCAAATATTAGACAGAATGAAGAAGTCAACTCTAACACAGAATCAACATACCAGCATGCCTTACTCCTAGTTTTCATTACTTGTCTGTGTCAGGTCATATTCAGAAAACGTGTTCAGATCATGTTTTCATTCTCCCTAAAGAAAACATTAACTTTATGCCAAAAGCAACCTTTTTATGTGTGTGTGTGCATGTGTGTGTGTGTTTGTGTGTGTGTATGTGTGTGTGTGTGTGTGTGTGTGTGTGTGTGTGTGTGTGTGTGTGTGTGTATGTGTGTGTGTGTGTGAGTGTGTGTGTGTGTGTGTGTGTGTGTGTGTGTGTGTGTGTGTGTGTGTGTATTCAATTTTGCCATTACAAAACACATGCAATTGTCCAGGGAAAGTGGACAATTACATATTACAAGAAAAATATAATTTTTCTTGTAATATATGGTGCCTGTAAATGATCACTCTCAAATAGCTAAATGTGTTGAGTGGCGTTCATAGGAGTCTGCCTTGATAATGTGACAAGAATTTTCTCACTAATCGGTGTTTAAAAATATAATTTACTTAATGGATAATGTAGGTTTGACAACAATACTGAATATATATATTTAATATCTATAATTCTACAGGGATCCAGGTACAATACAGTTCTGGGTTGTACAAAAGAGTGGGCAAGAAATTTAGAGACTAACCATCTGATATGTTGCCTAACACCTTGTTGGATCTTTACCCACAGGGTGTCTGGAAAATCCAGTCACCTCAACATGCCTTACTGATGAGACAGCTTGGAGTAGAGTCTACAGACTGGTGTGAAGGACTTCTCAGCCTGGAAGCACGCTGTAAATTTGTTAAGAATGGACACATTTCTTTCTAGGGTTATCGACGTAATGAAAAGTGATGACATGCTGGTCGTATGATCATAAAATTATAACATCTTTTAAAAAAGCTAGTTGACAATGTTTTTTAAACCCAACTAAAGGGATAATTCACATTTATTTTAACAAAAAGCAACAAAAAAGAAATGAATATAAATAAATACATAAAAAAATCTGTCATAGCACTGATTACTTTTGTAATTTACAGCTATTGTTTCAAATGCGTGTAGCATATTAATATTTCTGAGTTTGAAAAGGCTTAACTGAATCAAAATTAAAATTATATATTTGCAACTATATGTACAGTATACAGTTGCAATGAGTTGATCCTGCTCTAGTGCACTCAACAATTTTATTGACAGGAAAAAATAAATAAAAAAAGATACCGCCTTTCTAAACTGTCAACATTGTAAAGATACAAAAAACCTTTACAAAATAAAAGAGCAGACTGTAAGATGGGAACACAGCAAACAG
This sequence comes from Fistularia commersonii, assembly GCF_037954325.1. Classification (NCBI taxonomy): domain Eukaryota; kingdom Metazoa; phylum Chordata; class Actinopteri; order Syngnathiformes; family Fistulariidae; genus Fistularia; species Fistularia commersonii. The sequence continues at coordinate 9,774,474 of NC_141294.1, read as the reverse complement.
CCTTGAGGCTACTGTTTATTTCTGCAGCTTTGCCTGTGGCAGAGATTCCAGATGGGTTTTATGCTCTTTCACTTCAAATAAATCAATTGTTTTCTTCAAAATCATTCCCATGGTAACCACTTTTTCCTTCAACATTTGGCTCGTCTGATTACAGCCATCATACATGTACAGAGCTCCGTTGAATTACGTACATCTGCACTGTTCAATAAAAAAAATCAAAAATATAGGGAGTAGAAACAGAGGAAAGAAAGGCTCACCATCTGTATGTTGTAGCATTGTGTGTCAATAATACAGCTCCATAGGAGGGGAAATTGACTGTATAAAATGGAATCATTACTATAGCTGGTTTTCCTTTGTAATAACGATATGTGCCGCTCCACATCCCATCAGTGTACGTGCCCCTAAAATGATGCCAGCAAATGAGTCCTGAGGATGACTGCTAGCTGCCAGTGAGAGTAACAGAGATGACAGCTCGTGGATAGCTACAAGCTATCACATACAGAACAAGGGTGTGATATTGTATTGGGTTACTTGACAGGAATCAGGAAACAAAAGGCAACCACTCGCGGGATATAAGGCAGTGTTGAAAATGGCAAACAAGAAGATCATATCAGTTGCATGCCCAAACAGATTACTGCTAAACAAATTGAAACATCAATACTTAGAGGCACCGACAGAGAGCTGAGCTCAGTGTTGTCAGCCATCGACCACACGGATGTATGTCAACACTTTAAATAATCAACGTTTTTATTTTTTTCTCCCTAAAATCGATTGCATTACACAGTCTGCAAAAAACGAGTTTCAGCAAAATTCAACGTTATTCACGATTCCAATCGGATTCACTAAATGGATTAAAAATGTCAGGGTTTTATTTTTTGCTTTTTCTTCTCTTCTTTGTGCACAGTGAGGAGATACCCATTTTTGTTTTTTTTTATACATATATACATCTATGTAGACATACATAGATGTATATGTAGAACATTGTGGACTGCTTTCTGATGGTCTGCGGCCAGTGTTTTGGATCATTTGACAAATAACAATCAACTGAAGAAAAAAAAAATTGCCTGTATGCAGTTGTCAGTTAGCTGCTTTTGAGACGCAAACCCCTATAGCTGGGAGCAAATGGCTGCTTTGGCTGCAGTGAGAACTGTTATTCCATGGTGCATTAATCTGTTATAGCGAATACCTGGATTGGAAAAATGTACTAAGGAAAATATACCAAGAAATGACCCTCGGATCTTTGCAAAGTATGTTTCTTCATTCCTTAAGAAGCTCCTCCGATGAGAAGTGAAACTTCTTCGAGAAAGGAAAGTCCAGTTGCAAAGATTAGATCCGACAACGGCTATACTGTTGGACTTTGGCACAAAAAGGATTCAACTTGACTGGAAAAGCTAAGAAAAACACATTGAAATTAACAAAAATGAACACTGCAGGAACAATAACTTGCAATACTACAGAGAGTGTAAGACCAGATACAGCCAGAATATCCAGCAGGCTATGTCATAAATCTTCCCTGCTGTATTATCCCTTCTTTTTTACACCAGAGGCACAGAATCCTTGCTCTGTAAATTAATTTGCATTTTTCTTAATTATTCCTTTATTGAGTGTCAACTCATTCTTCTCCTCCAGATTACCAAAGCTGGTGATATGCCATTATTTTTGTTTAATCTATTTTCCTCTAAAGTACACTGTGAGAATGTTCCACTCTCCTTTCCTTGAGCATATTTTTTTTGTTGTTGTTTTCAGTTTGAAACAAGTGCCTGATTAGGTTGGGACAATGATGATGAAGTTTCAATTCACTAATTGGAAATGTTAATCCTCTGCTTAAGATTTCCTCGGGGTATGAAGAGAGAAGGCTCTGCCTAAGCGCATGTTTGGAGAATTATGCTCCGTGAATGTTCTGCAGCCATATGGAGGCATGTGCTCCAGCAATGTAGGTCAGATCATTTTGGTTTGTGCATGTGTATATATTGCTGTTGCAAAATGAGCGTTTTTGAAATGAATATGAATAATGTATGCATAAGCAAATAGACAAATAAAAAGGAGGACTGTGTGACAGTGCACAAATTTTTCATTTGCAATCCTCAGGATGGTGATTTATTTACGAGGCATGGGATTGGGTGACATTCAAGATGGGCCTTTCTTTCACTGTCAAAGTTTGGTATATTCACACTACCCAGTATCTCCTTCCTCCATAGGTAATTAGAAAGATTTTTCATTAGCACTGAGCTGAACGATAGCCTGTATTTTCTCATGCCTGCTGTAAATTGTCTTCACACAGCTCTGCTTGGACAGCAGAGAACTCAATGAACCTTTCCGATGAGGCAAAAAAGAGGCCAATGGTGGATAATTTCAGGTCATCTAATGGGTCAGTGCATTACAACTCATTTGGTATATGTCTTCCAGTCATAAGTCACCAATTCTCTGCTTAATTGCCACCTTATTTAGAACATAAATCCTCTCCATTAGCAATACTTTTATTTTATAATTCTTACTCTTTTGATAAAGGCTCACTGGCAGCTCCAGGCACAAAATACAAAATTCAGGGATTTCAGGAAACTACTTCCCCCAATATCTTACTGAGCAGCATTTCCAACCAGCAGCGAAATTTCATTTTAAAGCCTTTTGAGCAAAACCAATGGCAATCCAATGTTATGTTTATTCCTATTGAGGTTATGAATGATGAGTCTCAGAAATGTAACTGAAAATATATATCAATTACAGTACATTACCAGGGTGATTCAAAAAAGCAAAGAAAATCCATGATAATCAATGTCTACTGTGTGATCATCTGTGATGATCATGATGTCGTGAATGTTCTTACATAAAAATCTTGTTGAAGCATTGCTGATTTCTTCAATCCCTGTGTTGAAGCCATTTTCCTTTTGTTGTGATGACTATATTGGTATCTGTGTTACTCTTCCATCATATATGGGGGCCCAAAGAAAAACTCACACATTAGAGATCAGGAGTCAGTGTGCTAGTGTCAAAACTACCACTGTGTCATTTCAGCTGTGCTTAATGCAACTTGCAGTGCCATACAACACTCGGGCAGGGAAAGGAAACCACTGCCCTCAGCTGAATACTGATTTCCACACGAGAGTACATACAGTGAGCAGCAAAGATCATCTTCAATCTCTCACACCCTGATAACCATCTTTACCAGTTCCTTCCCTTTGAGAAGTGTTACAAGTTACTGTGGGGAAAAAAAAATGGAAAATGCTCCATATGTATCTCCATGTATCTCCCACAGCTCAGGACTCCTCCATCTATCCCCAGCTTACCGGTATGTACGATATGTTCGCTTATGAGTGAATGAGTAATATATATTTGTCTCTACATGGTCTGTATGGTGTCTGTCACTGTCCAAGAATGGAGGGAATCTCATGTTGACATAGGACATAAAAACTAGTTGCGCCAGCTTTTTCTGTGAGGAAACCTGACGTAGTACGACAGAGCACAGAAGGCGTTTACATCTAAATTAGGACCAACTGCTTTCCTTTTTCTTTTTTTTCCACAAACATGTTATACATGATGCTCAGCAATTACATCTAGTGCATACCAAATGCTAAGTAATGATGCTTTAAGCAAGAATAACGAATGCTAAATAATGAATATATCATATGCCCTCAACCAAAGAATTTAGGACAACTTTTAACTTTCGGATGCTTGATTAGAATCATGAGTCGGATGCTGCAAATACCGAAAAACTATCATCACATTATAGTCCAGTTATAGACAACTGATGATCAATTAATCGTTGGTTGAAGAGGGCTATGCCTGCTCACGTGGCGTTCTCTGTATCTCTTTACACAGCGCTGATATGTACGCAGCAGTGCTCCTCAGGCTGCTGCAGTATAAGGAAGTATCTGTCAAGACCGGGCCATTTATGGAACAACTAATTTCCGCTGAAGTGATCTCATTCTTCTGTTACTAAGCAAAGCCAGTGCCTTAGTCTGATTTTCTATCATGTTTTCAGTTGATTTTCCCCCTCAGGGTGTCACTGTTTCTTACAAACCGGTTGATCCAACTATTAAATTGGAAAAAAAAAAATTGTCACTAAACAGATCTCTACCCAATTGGTCTTGAAGATTCAGTGTTGGCTGTGCACAGTCCGTTAAAGTATAAGTTGTTGGTTAGTATGTTGCATGATACTATTTGGACGCCTACAAGTTCAGTGTCCAAAGCAGGCAAAGCTGATGGAGGTATGTACTGCAGTGGATTCTTTGGGACTAGAGTCTCTACTTTCTGGCTGCCTAGTTTGCAGCTGGAAGGAGGAGGAAGAAGAGACCAGAGAGAGAAACAATTAGCCTCAGGGTCTCCCGGATTATAAGTAATAATTTGAGAGAAATTTAGTGGCAAGTTTAACAAGCAGGGATAATTTCACTTTTCTGTCCTTCCTGGGGGAATCTGGCCTATAATTGACTTAACGCTTTTTGTTTGGCAAACATCCCAAAAGCAGGCCAAGGCCACCACTGTGCCTCATTACCAGAACCTTGAATTGGTGTCAGCGTGCAGCCATCCCCTACCATCTGATCATCTGGCCTAAGTACCATTATTAGCGGCTTTGGGATATTTAGTTTAATATGCTTTTCGAAACACCTTTGTTCATATGATAAAAAGATGGAATTAAATGAGACACAGCAAAACTATGATTTTTTTTTTTTTTTTTTTTTTGTTTTCCATTGATTATTTATCTTCATGGAAATAATTAAGTATCGTTAATTTTAATGCCTCCTATATGTTTTATAATTTACTGGTTTAGTGAGCTCCTGTATGATCCCACCACAATTTTCTTTGTAATTTGTTTGTTTTTTTGATGTTGTAGGCTTTTTTTGAGGCACTTAGGTGTGTTCAGATTTGAAGGACAGTTGTATATTTATTCATCTGAGCTGTGAAGTTTCAAAAGTGATCATAGCATGGATTAAAACACACAATGAAAAATATTCACTTTAAGAGGATGCTGCGACATGTAATATATACTGTGGGAGCAATTACAGGACAAGGTAGACAAAGGTACAGAAGATTGGCTTCTTTGGTAAAATTAAGGACTTCAAGCAGCGTGAGTCCCTCTTGATGTTTAAAAAGCATATTGCAGATAAGTAAAAACAGGTGCATCTTCCCAGCATCTTCTAAATAATGCACCTTTTCAAATGCAAATGTTTATTCATTTTATGTTTATTGAATATAAATGTTTATTCAGTTCTTTTTTTTTTTGAGACCCTAAAAAATGAGGTATGTGCTCAATCTGTAAAACTCTGGAGGTTTCACAGTACAATGAGCCTGTAATTTCAAATATAATACAATGTGATCCAATTTCGAATTTTAAAATTTAGCCAGTACACCCATTTTGGTACAACACACTCCTGCAATAAACCATCTGTTGGCAATGCACCCCACCGCTTCTATTGTGGTCCATTACTGACACTCCTGAACGAAGGCCTGGGAAGTAGATTGGACACTCACCACCCACACCTCCAAACCCCAATTTCATACCCCCTCCAGTAGCCAGCACGCTGTCTAATATTGTACTGGGAACCTCTGAGGTGCTGATATTGAGTAGTACAGTAGGTGAACAACGGGTGGTGTGTATAGAGGATGTGTGTGTTATCATGAAACAGAAGGAAAGCGGTGGTGTTGGCATACACACTTCCAGGCAGCACCCAGAAACGGAAAACTCAATGGAGTGTTAAATGGGAAATCATCTGTTTTCAGCCACAGACTTAATGTCATTGCTGCTCTCACTCTACTGAGCCCTGCTATTTCATTTGCTGTTATCTCCCCTCCCGTGTTGCTTTGGTCCTGTGTTTTGTTTTCGGCCAAAAAACAGAAAGAGAAAAAAAAGAAAAAAAACTCAACTGCACCCTCTACTCGTACATTTGTAATCCCAAATGTTCTCCTCTCAGTATAGTTTTGTTTCTAATGCTAACCCCTACCTATACACTATATCTTACAGGTTATTACATTGCCATTGGCAGTTGTTCACCCGATATCTATTACAAGCCACTGTTGTTTCAAAAAATGTGTTTCAATGGAGTTATTCCCATGACAATTTTGATAAATAGATGCTGACCCAGGAAGACCTACATCTTTACCACCTTAACCATAGCCCCAACACACACAAACATATATATACTAATATATACATGTTAGTGTGTATATATGTATGGTGCAAATGCATTTATGATGCTCTCTCTCAATATATCTGAGTTTGAAAAACCCTTTCAACCTGAGGCCACAATTGTTGTGTATGTCACAACGTTGTCTGGGTAGCGACATCACAAGGCTGACTCGGACAACGCAAGACAGAAGTCAAAATGAGCTTCAAAAAGAAGATGAACAAAGACGCAAAGAGTCAGTGTCGGCAAAGGTTGCTGTTGTGCGTTCGGCAACTGCATTGCTATGCCAACGTACAGAGAGAGCATCTGCTTTTTGCCATTGGCTGTTCACTGTAAACTTGCAGACTGCTGTGTTAACTGACCCGGTGACTCGTCATAATTTCCTCTGTGATCGTTCTGGTGCCCAGTCTTTCATCATCAGATGCTACTTCTGCAGTAACAGGTTGTTGACATCCTCACAGGAGAACATCTAGCGTCTCCTGCCTTTGACATTTCTTCTTTGACATTTTACATGTTTCTCGAGGACCTTTTGTATGCTTGTGAAAGAAAACTGTAGGCATAGCGATTGGCTATGATGTCCATATAAAACCAGCAGCACCCATGAGCTCTTTCAGCAGCTTAGCTTGGCTAAATGCCTTCAATGCATCCGGGGAGAAGTGGCGAGAACACAACAACCAATCCTTAGGAAGTCGTGCTTGTCCACAAGCAATTTCTGGCTTCTTTCTTCTCTTTTTGTCCCTTGTAAAGCTGTGTAGACATGAGTACTTTGTTTCCCTTAGATTGGAAATTCCACCCAAAAGCGTAATAATGTGTCATTTCTGCATATACCGCACTGAACCAAGCAATACCAAGCAAACATCCGCAGGATGCAGAAAAGCAAAGTTGAAACAAGCAAACCAGTATTTGCCATGATCTCAGCATCCATTGCACTAGTAAAACAATGGCGGCACCCATGTGCTACAAAATGATATAAACTGCAATATTTAAAAAAATAATTCTTTATGCTTTTTAACAACACATTCTAGTATGAGACAACAAGCAGCAAAGCATATTTATGCCTATTGGTCCCCTCGGGTGGGGTCCCCTTGAACACTGGGACAGAAGAAACCGAAAGTAATGGATACCCATGGGCCCATCCTCCCATTTATCTGCATTTTGAATTCCTTGTTGGTTCCAAAGTTCCAAAGTGACTCAAACAACAAGACAGAAAGCCTCACCTGATATCAGCTCAAACCCGATGAGGCATTGCCTCAGGCAGTACAAAACATTTCACATCAGTGCTGCCTTTCTGGGCTGACACTGACATGGGGTAGACCTCCACAGACAGATTTTTATTTTTGTTTATTTGTTCTTTCTTTCGCTTTTATTTTTTGTTTTGTTTTGTTTTCATCCCAGAACTTTTCAGTTATTGGTTTTCCATTTGTTTTTTTTTAGGATTTAACCAAAGACTGGTTTCTCTGTTAGGGGTTATTGGCAATTATTTTCTACAATAAAAACTACTGACTAATGACTGTGCAATGAATAGCTTCCATTTTAAAACTAATAAACATTAACACCATTTGGTTTTCTTGCAAAGAAAAAAAAACAACCTTCTGAAAGGATCTAGCTGATTTAAACATTAAATTGTCTAACCCCTTCATCATAGCCTTTTCTGCAGTAGTCTGTTGAGACCGAAGGGACAAGAGTGGAAAATACAAAAGTAATCTAGGTTTTTGAAAGTGAGAATTGCACAGGTTTTTTGTTATCAGGCTAACACCTGTTAAATTGCTAAACTGGTACCCACACCTCATGACATTTTACTGAAAAACAGTTTTGTCCTCATCGGCATTCTCCATACTTTAAATAACACAGCTTTTACACACATAACCACCACATAAAAACGCATTAAGTTCATCAACTTGTGTACTTAAACACAGTTATGTCTGTGCAAAGGACCAGAGTTAAGACTAGATAATAATATATATGTGCTACAAAAATCAGAATGACATTTTAATAAGCTTCTCCCATGAATTTTTTGAATACACTGTAAAAAAGTGCCTTGTTTTGATAATGAATGAAGTGAATGTTGAATTTCTTGGTGTTGACTGTGAGTCATACAACAAGAGTTAGAAAAAAAACTATTGCAAAACATGTACAGCATAACACCTGACATAAGCTAAAACTTATATGAGTCTTCAAGAAAAGCTCTACTATATAAAAGGACTGCTTGTTTGTCAGAGGCCCGAATGCCCAGCCTTGAGTGGATTTTAGACCTGACTGTAAGCAGGGTTTTGCCATATTGCTTTAGTTGCAGGATCCACTGTCCCGTGAATAAGAAACACTGTCAGGAGAACTAATAGTCTTAACACTCAAGTTAATTTGATGAGTTTATTTCTTTATTTATTTATTTACTTTTCCCAGCAAGTAGATAATGAGCAGAATAGGGAATCTGCTATAAAGACCTTCCAGGCACAACTTTGTGTTCATGAAATCAGAATACTTTATTGATCCCCAAGGGGGAAATTGCTTTACCCTCAGCTCCACCAGGATCATGATTAGGGGACTTTAGGATTAGTTTTTTGGCTGCAACATAGTAGATTTCTAGCTAAAATATAAATCATACTTAGGCTGCATGCTGTTTTGGAAAAATTGGGTGAGCATTTAATAGACTACTGCATGTGATCGTGCCAACATGTGAACACTGCACTGCAGAAAAGTCATACAGTCAAGCTTCTTACTTTTGTTCTGTTGTTTTTAATTTGGAATATCACCAGATTGAGAGGTATTTAAATATGAGGAATATCACAATGTTACTGTGCTGCTGGCATATAGATACAAATACATATATGTATTGATATTATAGATATAATTTTGTTTTCTTTTTTTTTCTTTTACTGAAGTCATTCAGAAAGGAAAAACTGTTGACGTGATCCATCCATTTGATGCAAGATCATCCTGTGATAAGGGAGGTTAACAGACATTCGTGAAATGCATTATAGTTAGTTTGCTGTTGCTCCATCTGTTTCCACACCCCAGATTATGGCTGCGTCTGAAAAATATCCCATACTATATTATAAGCTGCCTGACTGTGCAAAAACTTAAGGGAAACTCTGCATGGCTTGCAGGATCAGTATTTCAGCTTTTGATGACTTTGCTTATGGTGCTACAGCAGCCTATGCAGAATGTTTATTGTTCATAGCTGCAACATTTACTGCGTGCAATACTGGTATGATGCAAATGCCACAAAGACTTCCATCCATCCAGCCATTGTCTACCGCTTATCCTACTCAGGGTTGCGGGGGGATGCTGGAGCCTATCCCAGCTGCCAATGGGCGAGAGGCAGGGTACACCCTGGACTGGTCGCCAGTCAATGGCATGGCCACATAAACAGAAAACCATTGACTCTCTGATTCGCACATTTGGGCAATTTTCCCAATTTTGCAACGAAGACTTAATAATTACAAATTATGTCCACATCCTGTTATTTATCTATTTTATTTTTTTGTGCAAATGTATCCATTCCTGATGAGCACCAATAATCCTAATCATAGGAGTTTTAATTGATCATAAAATTCAATAAATATTTTAAATGCCTCACAGATCCTAAAGTCAGTATAAATGTTATTGATAGTTCTAGTTTCTGGTGGTATCTATAAAGAAAAATAATACTAAAAAAAAGTTACTTCTATAGCTGGTATTCCAAAGATTTAAAATAACAGACCCATCAGAAAAGATTTGTGGGCTTCTCACTATCAGCAGCCCAAAATGATTACTGAAACCTTTAACACTGAAAGTGAAATAAATCTGTCTGTTGTATGATTACTCCTGGTGTTATAGAGTAATTTGACATTAATTATTAATGTTATATTTGTGTATTCATTTTAATAAGTCTCAGTCATTACTGAAAAAAGGTCAGGCACTTTCAGTAATTGTGTTTTGATCTGAATATTCTGCAAACATTTATGATTTGAAATTAGAGCTTGTTGCATACATTCAAAGGCTCCCCAGCAACACCACTGACCTGTCATGTAGTGTAAAGGTGCTCAAGCAGTGATACAAAAGAAAGGTAGATGAGTGTATTGTAAATCATAATCTGGATTTTTCAACAGTTCTGGGATTGGACCACTAACTTTCTGTAAACAGGACTGCTCACTCACCACAAAACATTTGCATGACGACATACTATGGTATCAACAAGTAGTTATTATAACAACCTAAAATTGTTGTTAAAATATATGGTACCGACTATCGAGAGGTGATTATTATCACTATTGTTGTTATTATCACCACCATCATCATCTTTGTTATTTTAGGTAAGGCAAATGCATTTTCTGTACATAATTTAAGGCTACATTCTCCAGGTTTGTTGCACAGACTTTCACGTCTTTTCCCTTACAAAAGATCAAGTTAAGAAAAGAACCCCACAAAATTACCGAAGGAGATAATACTGTTGATGAAAACCTTCTGTGAAATTGGCCATTGGTGACAAAAGACAAAATCACACCCAATCAGCTGTCAAGAAACCAGTTGATTTGCAATCTGTGCCTAGAAAAGGAGATGATGGGTCTAGACTCTAGACCTACTACATTCTTTTTTTCTTTCTGGGGGTGCACTCTGCTTTAAATCATTAAAATTCAGCCTTCAAAGTTTTGAACATGGCCGAATGGACAGCAAAGTTTCTCTGAGTGGCAGTTAGCCTTTTTTTTCTAATTTCTGGAAGTGTGAGCTGTAAAAGAAGCAGCTAGTAAAAAAAGCCTCACACGTGATTCTCGAGAATAACACTCCCTGGAGGGTCTCAACACTATCCAGTCTAAAAACCACTAGGGCTCCATTAAATTTGCACCAACCTTTTCCAAAATGAACCCATCACATTAATGTGTGACTTGAGGCCATGGCTGTTGTAGAGGTTACATACCCTTCTCTTTTCCAGTGCCTAGTTTGGCGCTCTAAATTTGGCTTTCTCCCACATCTCAGCACAACTTTTATCGTTAGCAGGATGAATCCTCCGGGCATGAAATTATTAATGGTGAAGCTGTATCCATTAACTAAATAAAAATCAGCTGGACTATATTTGTATATCTTGAGACTATGTGTAATGTTTGTAAAGATAACTTGTGGGTTACTCACATTTTTAGCTGTTTTATGTCACAGAAAGACACATGATTTAATTGTGAATGTTACATCGAATAATAGACAACCTTTTAAATGACCATAGTCAATAAAATTCTGTTTAGATCTATGGAGATGTAAAGACCATGGATTATTATGTTATTGCCAATGACGCATGGGGTCTAAAGCCCTTATAAGCTCTTACTCAATCTTTTTAAGCAGATGCCAGCCTTTGTTCTTGTTAATATCCTTCTCTTGATTAAAATTATTTAGTAATATGGATGCTAAAAGATGTATTTTGGTATTGTATGGGGAACTCTAAAGTGGCAGAGAAGTATGTTATACATATAGTAGTCTGGTGCAGGACATGTAGCCGAGATGTGAGACAGTGATGAGGTGTGTTGTTGGTGTGACAGAGAAGTTCAAGGTGGAGGGGGGACTACATCAGGGATCAGCTCTGAGCCCCTTCTTATTTGTAGTGGTGATGGACGGGCTGACAGATGAGGTTAGACAGGAATCTCCATGGACCATGATGTTTGCAGTTGACACTGTGATTTGTTGTGAGAGTATGGAACAGGTTGAGGGAAATCATGAGAGGTGGGGGTATGTGCTGGAAAGGAGAGGAATGAAGGTCTGTTGCAGCAAGACTGATTATAATTGTGTCAGTGAGAGGGACCAAAGTGGAACTGTTAGGCTACACGGGAGTTCAGATAAAGAGGTATAGGATTGTAAGTACTTAGGGTCAACAGTCCAGAGCAATAGAGAGTGTGGACAAGAGTTAAAGAAATGTGTACAAGCAAGTTGGAACGGGTGACAGGATAATATGTGATAAATGAGTATCAGCCAAAATGAAAAGAAAGGAGTGCAAGACAGTTTATGAGACCAGCAATGCTTTATGATTTGGAGACAGTAGCATTGAAGAGAACACAGGAAGCAGAGCCGGTGGTAGCAGAAATGAAGAAGTTGAGGTTCTCTTTGGGAATGAGGATAGATAGGAACAGGAACGGGTCTATCAGAGGAACAGCATATGTTAGATGTTTTGGGATAAGGTCATAAAAGCCAGACTTAGATGGTTTAGTCATGTACAGTTGAGGGACGGTGATTATATTGGTAGAAGGATGCTGGGGTTGAGGCCATGAGAAAGACCAAAGAAAAGATTTATGGATGTCGTGAAAGAGGATACAAAGTTAGTTGAAGCTAGACAAAAGGATACAAGGACAAGATTTAGACAGGGGAAGTTCGTTCGCTGTTGCGACCCCTGAAGAAGCAGCCAAAAATAAAAGAAGTCAGTCTGAATTTCACGGTAATATAATTGGTCTGATGTGACAAAGCTAAATTTGTTGGCTTCCATGACGCTCATTAGCCCATAAAAATCCATAAATTAGCTGCATCATTGTTTAAGCCGAAGTGTTTAAAGCGTGTGAAAAAAGTAGTGGCTTATAGTCCGGAAATTACACTATTAGTTTCGAGCATATTGCATACTGACATAGATAATGACATGAATCCTTAATGATCAATACCTCTGAAATAATGGTAGTCATATATTGACTTTGCATCCCATCATCATTCCTGACTTAAGTTAATTAAAATACCCAACCCTTCATCTTGAACTAATCTGATCGTTTACATTCAGTAAATCCTCACAACTGCTCGACGACTTCTGATCTATTTCCATCTCAAACCCTGCACCTGCTGCATCTATTTGACTTCTTCAAAAAGGTTTTAGATGCATTGAGTTGGATGCATCATAGTCATCCACCAACTGCTATCGCTGTTCTTTTCCCAATGACAACAATGCTCGAGCAAAATAGAAGATAAACAAAAAGGAAGAGACAGAGTTCTAATCATTGATTTTTGGCATGTCTCTGTCCCTGTGTTACGTAATATGAATGCCGTTTTTGATTTCGCTGATGACTGGGGTTGATGCAGGGAAGAAAATACATGAAGTGAATGCTCACCTCAATAGCAAACTTGAAAATCTTGACTATCGCACTTGCGACCTGAATGTGTGTGGTCATTAACATCAAGCTGATGCAGACTGTGTTGATGTATTAGCTGTTTGAAGTTTAGAGCATTGCCTACTTTGTCAGACTAATTAATTTACAACCAGTTTCTTAACAAATCACACGATTCAAATTTCTTACATCATGAAACAAACAGCTTTCGTGCTGTTGATGGACAAACGCAAAGTGTGTGTGTGTGTGCGTGTATATGTGTGTGTGTTTTTGTTTGTGTATGTGTGTGTGTGTGTGTGTGTGTGTGTGTGTGTGTGTGTGTGTGTGTGTGTGTGTGTGAGAGAGAGAGGGTGCTACTGCCAAAGCAAAAATTGCTATTATTGTTATTATTATTGTTGTTGTTGTTGTTGTTGTTGTTGTTGTTGTTGTTGCTGATGAATTACCTAGAATCCATTTAACAGAATGCAGTAACATGCAAGAAGTAGAACTGTGCCTATCTGAGGGTCTCTTATCATTTGATTTAATTTTCAAGCACCGCCAAACTACGGTTACATTCATCCATCCATCCATCTTTTTGTTGTTTTTTTTTTTTGGTTTACTATTATCTTTCTCAAAACATGACAGCCAATCTGTGGTCATTGTTTCTAACCACCCTTTACTTTCAGTTTTTTCACAGTTCAAATTCTATTGAAAGGGAGACAAGATAATCCATTTTCAGTTCTATGGAGAATGCAGGGTTTTCAGCTGAGTGTGCTCACTCTTCCACAAGCTCAGGGATTCTATCTTTCTGCCCAAGCAATCTATACTAATTCACAAGCACAATACATAGCATTAGATTTCTCTGTTTTGTCTGCTCATAAAACCTGCAATTTCACTCAGCATGGTGTCATAAAATTGTATTATTTCATAACTACAATCATAGTGTTTTCTGCTATAAAATGTAAAACAAGTATTGGCTTTTTGTCTATTTCCCTGTGACAGAAGGGCTAGAAAAAGGGAGAAGCAACTACAACGGGTTGAACTGAGCAGAAACCCTGTCTCAATGCCCTCTAATCTGCAGCCCACCCCTCAAAGCCTGAAATGGTGCTGTAGAAACTGCAGAAATGAAGAACAAACACATACTGCTTAACTCCATTTGTGTAAACAATATTTTCTTGGGCACTTTGCTTATTTGAGTGTGGTAAAAATACAATATAGTAAACTTTGGACAATAGACTAATTAATCAAACCTGATATTGGATGAATCAGGTTTCTTCAAATGAAATAACTGTTTGCTTTTAGTAAATAGTAATAATACAAAACATGTTTATGCTTTTCCCAAAAGTATTAATCCCTTTATGCTTACTTTTCATTTTATGAGAATACTATTATTCAAGTTTATTTATATATTTTTTTTCTTTTTGGAGCAAAATAACAAATACAATAAATATAATGTAGCGAGTCACAATTGTTGGGGTTTACGTTGATGCTTGTTTTCTGTGTGATTTTGGGGTTACTGGGAATTTTGTGGGTGTGGTTCGGGGTGCAAGGAATTATATATATATATATATATATATATACATATATATTTTTTTTTTACCTGGAAGTGAGTGGCAACAGTTAATTGTATAGCAGGCTTGTGTGGCATGGCTGTGGCCAACAACAGCTATTTCTCATTAAACAGACGTTTTAACATCCCCAGGGTGTTTCCCTGACTAAAATGTTACAATATAAAACAAATAGAAATGAGAAATCCGTTGCTGGAATTAAATGGAAAAAAAGGTTCCAGATGCTAAATATTTGAAAGGAAAATAATGTTTTGATGCATGACTAGCTTCTCAGTTTTTTGTCTGTTTGTTTGTTTGTTTGTTTAATAGGGCCCATGAGGATAGACATTAATCAAACAATATCCATCCATCCATCCATTATCTACCACTTATCCTGCAGTCAGGGTCACAGCGATGATGTTATTGTGTGAGAGGCAAGGTAGACTCTGAACCAGTCGCCAGTCGACTGCAGGACCATATGTAGACCAACAGCCATTCATTCTGTCTTTCACACCTCTGGGCAATATTTCCAATGTATGCCGATTCAAATTCTACTGCATATTTTTGGACCGGGGAGGAAACCTGAAAATCCGTCTAATCACATCATCTAGCCACTTACACATGACACCACATGTTGAATATTAGTAAAATAAATACTAGTGGTAAACAATGACAGCAAAACAGAATTGTTAAAAAAAAAGAGGAGAGAAAAAAAAAAAACAAAGATAAGTTAGAAAATCATTATATGAGGAGAAACATTATATTTAAAAGCATCACAAACTGATGCCATCTCTAAGCTATTGTAATAACAACTTTAAAACCAGCACCTTTGAATTGGGAGGCTAAGATAGCTTTGAAACGGGATCAGGATCGGAAAGTTAAACAAAATTTGGAAAGTTAAACAAAGGTTAACAACTTAAAAAACAGTCTTTACTGAGCAAGGAAACAAGAAAGAGTTATTGAGTTTCATTACACAATTCTTCAAATTTGAGACTCCTTGCACATATTTTTAGGAACTAAGGCCCATATCCCATTTTGCTCCAAGTTTGTAGGTTAACCAGGCTTATTTTTCTAGGTCACTGTTTGAGCACATACAGGATTAAAGACCACTAAAACAATATATTATACAATGCAAATCATTACTGTGTTACCGTGTTACACCTGTGATCAGTAGGATTAAGATAGATCATATAAATGAATTGGAGGACAGCCATTCCTCATTCCAAGGGTGGGCATAAATGTATCCATGAGTGTCATCAAGTTACAAAACTGTACTGAGCAAAATAGCACACAATTGTGCTGTTTTTTAGTAACAAGTTTTGAGATGTACAGTCAAACCAAACTGATTTTATTATCAATAGAAATAGCCGCTGTAGCAATACTAGCAAGTAGATACAAAGAGTTGGTAAAATAATAACTGGCCACAAAAAATAAAAATTCAAAAATGAATAGCATCATTATCATTGCTGGCTTACGGTCAGGTTCAATTTAGGCAGAAACATCAGTTGCTATTTTTGAGAAACGTAGTTGCTCTTCTGTCCATGCATCATCCAGCTGGTTGTATCAAAATGATTTAAATGGTTTTACAGTGAGGATGATTCATTGCAGCAGCATCACTGGTGACCTTGGATAAAAATGGACTCAAATGGTGCTCTTTGTACCCCTTTTCCCCTTGAAACTTTCTCAGAAAACTGAACAATTAATTGAAAGAAAAGGAATAGATCCAGCTCTGACAGCATTACCAAGAGAAAAGGAAAAAAAAATAATCTTCCATCTTAAATCTTACCTTGAGGGGG
Organism: Fistularia commersonii; assembly: GCF_037954325.1. Classification (NCBI taxonomy): domain Eukaryota; kingdom Metazoa; phylum Chordata; class Actinopteri; order Syngnathiformes; family Fistulariidae; genus Fistularia; species Fistularia commersonii. Next base: position 9,757,990 of record NC_141294.1, on the reverse strand, counting down.
AAAGATATAAAGGTAGAGGAAGCAATAGATCCATCTGACAAGCATCCTTTCAACTGTTTATGAAAATACACAATAGATTACTGTAACTCCAAAGCTCCTCAATTATTTGTCCTATATGTTAACCTTTTTGTGATTATAAAACCAATTGTCTCTCTTCAAGGGCCCCTTTTGCAGATAGCATTTCTGAATTTCAGGAGTCATTGTTTTTCTTTAATTCACCTTGACATGTTTTATCAAAATGTTAAAAAAGTATATTTCTATTTTTAATTACTTCTAAATTTATCAAAATATTAATCAAAAACTTAAACTGTGTCGAGGTCTGACTGACCCAAGTTGTGATTTTCTTCTAATTGCCACTCTTGCAACTTCTTTTAATAAAAATGAATTGTTACAAGTGATATTGAGATTGCCACACTTTTTTATCCCAACATGTCTATGTTTCCCTTGTCGCAAACTCATGGGACAGAGCCAATGAATGAAGAATAAGTTGAGGCATGATATTCAAATGAACAGGTAACCAAAAATGTTTGTGTCGATGACTTTCAGTAGCACTGATAAGACTTTTATTATAATAATAAATTAAGTTTGAACTCCAACTAATATTATGTTGAGTGCTTGGCTCTGTATGGATTCTATGATGATAAATAAGGGTCAACATGAGAGGAGGAATTTGAGACGAAGGTCGTTTATCACTTCAGTACTATTAAAGGGGCTTGTAGAACCCATTCTTTTCTTCCAGTTCATGTCTCACAATCCCTCCAATTTATTTTGTTACTGCTCTGGGACTATGCTGAACTCCATGCGGAGATCCACTGATCTGTTTTAGGAGACTAGTACACTAAGCAGGATTAAGATAATTTGCATCTAATATAACAACATAATTACATCGTAATCAATTTGTGGATATTTTGTTTTTCAATTGTCCTTATATTTTACACAAGAGGTTCAGACATTCACATTGCAAAAGTGCCATGTTACAAGTGACTAATTGCCTATGCTTATGTAAACATAACTATGCAGAAAAGACATCAGACTGAAATGTGTGAGGAAAGTGTCAAACCTTTTGTTATTGCACAGTGACTCTAATTTTCTGCTTCTGGAAAACAGATACCACGGAAGCCACAAAGTGGCTGTCGGTTTGAAATAAATGGCACCAAAGACACTTCTTGCTGTCTTCACCAGCAATGCCAGTCCCCGCACATGAAAATTGCCAGTTGTCGGAATAATGTCCAACCAGAACATGAAAGCCAAATTCCCTCTGTGGCATGTGGACAATACTCTGTGTGCTGCAGAGGGAGCGAGAGAGAGATGGCTTGATCCACACAGAGAAGCAGATGGAACAAACTAAGCTGAGAGAAGCCCCATCTAAGAGGCAGGGAAGAAAACTGTCCAATGGCATCATCCACAGTGCAGAAAGTGAATCTGCGCCCACAATATGAAGGTATCAAATATTAGCCTCCTGCTGCTGAAAATGTCTTTGGATAGCCTCAGTTCCTGAAAAGCTGAAGTTCCTCCTATCCCGTGCATTGCCTCATCATGGAACATCAGGAAAGTCACGCAAAAAGGTCTGCATCTTGGACAACATTGAGGCATGATCTCAGAAAAGACCAGCCACACAATGGTAGATTCTGCTCTCTGCTGTTTGTATTCCATCACTGTATTCAAAAGGTCAAACCTCTCCCACTGCACCCAAACTCAGCATGGGGTCAGCCCCAATATCCACCAAATCCCAGACAACCTGAAACCCTTCTGACTCACCTGCCCCGGCCATGTTTCATAGCTTGCCCCTCCACTCAGGGGGTCTCCAGTAAAACAGCTTGACTGACAGGTTGGAAGAAGAACAAGCAGGATACAGACAAAATCTCTCAATCCCTCCACCAGCCTTGTCCTATTCCACTTCACTCAGCTCCTTTTTTGCCAAATCAACATGCACACACACACACACACACACACACACACACACACACACACACACACACACACACACACACACATGCATGCATGCATGTACACAATGAAGCAGTACTGGTAAAGAACTTATTGGTAACCAGAACAAAAGATTAACACTGTGAAGGCTCACTGTTTGGATAACATGCTTTTTTTTCTTTTCTTTTTCTTTTTTTATGATCCCATATTAACAAAAAAATAATCTGGGTGCCATGTGAAAGTAATTATGTAAATCTGAGCACCACTCAAAACCACACAACACACATAAGAATGCAAAATGTCAAAAGTTAATCCAGACAACATAGTTATAGCACATGAAGTCACTGAATACCAATCCACACTTCTCCTTTTTGGCTATTTACTAATATATATGACATATATAAATCATAGCTATAAAAGTCTGATGGACAAATTATGTCCTAAACTGTCCTGAAGTTAGAACTCTCATAAATTATATCAGCATGCCTTAAGGCTATCCTGGATACCCGACCAATGACAGCTCTTCTGTGTTTTAGGGATGGGGATTATTCTTGCCTTAGAAACGAGTAGGACAGAAAGCAATGCCCAACTGCAAATGTCAGATTAAAATCCACCCTTCAGAAAATTCATCACATACATTTACTTTTCTTGATGCATCCAACTATTTTAATGGGAAATTTTGTAATAAGGGGGTTACACAATAGGCTACAGGTTTGAGGATATTCTCAGCAAGTGAATCATACTGGTCATCTACATTCACAGAAATTGTGCTGTTGGAGAAAATCTTGTTGTTTAACTTGATTACAACTAGGTTAAAATCCAAGTCTTTCTTAGGTTTTATCCCTCTTTACACATTACCATCAGCTAAAATGAGAATCCCCTCTTCTATCATATGAGGCATTCCTCTGTTGGAATACGAACTGTGTGTAGCTCCCTCTGTCACAATTAGCAACATAGTTAATTTCCTCTTTTATTTATCCCATAGCAGAGCTTGTATTCATACCTATTAATTGGTCATAAGTTACTGTTTGCCTTGTTGTTATTGTGTGTGTTTGTATGTAAGTGTGTGCATGTGTAGGTCTTTGTGTGTGTTTGTGTTTGTGTATGTATTGTTTGTTACGTGTGAATATTTGTTTACACATATTTAAAAAATATCATCCTTTGTGTTCGTGAAAGTTTTACGATTGATAATACTGCAGCTATAATGCTAAAATACTGATCCAGAGTTCTCACAAGTCATCTAGTTTTGAAAGATTAATAATAACATTTGCATGATTATTAGCAGCATTTGTTTGTGAAAACACTTTGAACTTCATTACTTGTTAAACAAAGATAACGCTACGCTGACACCTCACACATTCCCCTTTCCCTCCCATTTCTTGACCCTACTAGTAACATCTTTTTGTTTGTTTTTTTGCTTGTTTGCTTTTTCTGTTTTCTTTTAAAATATGCACTCATAGTGTAGTAAACTATGTACTATGTACTACGTAGTACACTATTACACTTTAAAAACAAAATATAAGCATGTGATGTGTTTTATGTGGTAGAGTATATACATACTTTTTTTTTAAAACAAAGTAATAGATAAAAGGCGGTGAACATAAAGTTGTTGTTTTGGCAACAGTACCAGCGTCACAACTTCTTAAGATATATATACCTTGGGAGGGGGGACTACAATTTAAAATACACATTTTCCATATGATTTATTTGATAACTTGGTATCCATCATATGCCTGCCTGACTGATGCCCAGATAACATGCATTCCAAAACATGTTTGATGCCGGATTTTTCGAGCTGTTCAAATGAGAATTTAAAACGATCTGTCAAAAAAGAAAATGGCATTCCATCAATTCACCATTTAAATGTACCAAAAAGTGTGGCATCTGTATGTTAATATGGGGATAGAAATAACACAACAGTCTTGTCATGGCTTTGAATACTAACTACATTTCACAATTGCTACAAATAAAGGGAAGACCTTGAAGTCTGAAGGGTCAGCCTTTCGTGATCAGACAAACAATGGAGCTTGCACCTGTACATTGCAACTTTTTGAAAAAAGGTAAGTATAGATAACTGTAAAAATTGTAGCCAAGCCAGACTGTTTCTTTCTTTCTCTTTTTAACCTGCTTCAAATTTGTAGTTCACACAATGAATCAGACAGCAGCTGAAGCAATTAACAAGGAGAAACATTATGCTAATGAGAGCAAAGAGCTTGTAAGGTCACTGTCTGTGTGCATGTTAAGCCACGACTCAGGAATTGTTCACTGCTGTATTAATTGAAGGTAGCATTAGTTTATCTGAACAGTCATATATATATATATATATATATATATATATATATTTGGACAGAGACAGACAGACAGACTGACAGACAGACAGACAGACAGATAGACAGATAGACAGATAGACAGATAGACAGATAGATAGATAGATAGATAGATAGATAGATAGATAGATAGATAGATAGATAGATAGATAGATAGATAGATAGATAGATAGATAGACGTGCTTTTCAGGTTCTTATTTTGGCAATACAACATGTTCTCATGTGATATGTTATGGCCACCCTTGAGATAATGCACTAAAAGGATCTTTGTGTCTTTGCAAAAATACTGCCCCTGTTATTTTAAAAAAAAAAGCTGACAAGTTTCTGCAACCAACCAACAAAACTGTTTGAGGAGAGGAATGTTACTGTTTTGTTCTCCACTTCTAAAAGTGTGTTGCCAAAGTGTCCTTCGGCAAAATAAAGAACACTCTCTCTTAACGTAGCAACAATTTGCGATAATGACAAACTGCGAGTGTCTTAAAAACAGAGAAGTACCCTGACTTGTAACCACAGCCCATCTTGTGATCAAGATTTTTAAAGGCTATCAACTATTGTGACTTAAGACATCAATAAACAGTTTTCAGCACCCGCAGCGGGTGGTCAGAAATGCACTTGTTTGGTGCGCGAGCACTATCAGCGCAGTAAAATCTGTCAACACACAGCAGGTTGTTTTCTTTCACACACAAAAAAGTGTGTGAGCTATATGACCTGCTGAGATATGGACATTGTGGTGGTACATCAGACTACATAAACTATATGGAAACCTGTCAGCGTCTCCTTTTGGTTTTATTTTCCTATTTCTGAATGTCTCAGCTATCTTCTACATATGGTTTTCATAGGTGTTTTTTACAGCATTAACTCAAGGTAATCTATAATGGCCTTTTTCAGTCTCCAAGAGTCGGTCTCTGTTTTTTTTTTTAATTTTTTTTATTAAGTATTGTGTATTTATTTATTTATTACATAAATAGTAAATATTGTGATACGTAAATACTGAAAATTCCAGTATTTCATTTTTCCTGCCAAACATTTGTGTCTCTTAGAGTGACTGCTGATATGGCTTACAATAGAACTGGCTGCCACTGTGTGTTCTCCTTTCTCCTTGTAAGCACTGAAAGAAATGATCATTACATGTCTGGTATACTGAATTGCTGAACTGAAACACAACAGTCTCCAAAATCCAAGTAAATTAGGTCGCACATAGGCCAACAGCAAATGTTCTGATTTTTTATTTTTGATTCCTGACTTAGGCAAGAAAAAAAAAAAAAAAAATGTATATATATATATATATATATATATATATGTGTGTGTGTGTGTGTGTGTGTGTGTGTGTGTGTGTGTGTACATACACATATACATATACATATATATATATATATATATATATATATATATATATATATATATATATACATATATATATATATATACACAAGTACAAGTATATACAAGAGAGAGAGAGAGAGAAATATATTGGAAAGGGCATTTGAATCTTTGTTTTTTTTTGCTACCTGTTTTACTCTATTTATTTATGAACACCCCCCCCCCCTTTATGCTTTGCGCTGAATTAAAGTAGTAGCTCTTATTAAACACATACACCACAGGGCACAACCATTTATTGTATATCAGTGCTGTTGACTGAGAGTCTTACAAACCTAAGTCTACTGCTCATTCAGTGCAATCCCTCATGAGCCCAGAGTCCATAAGTTACATCAGCAGTTCACTACTTAAGCACATAAAACCATAAATAACGCACACAAATGCAGGTGTTAATCAAACTTTTACGGAACCTTTCACCATGTCAATATGCATTAGCTGCTGACTGATTGCCATTTGTCTAATTAATCAATCCCCACCTTCAAACTCCATTGCGATTAATTCAGTGATGAGCAGGGTCACAGTCCACTCCTCATACATACATCCTTTGCTGTAACTGATCCAAAAATAATCATTTAAAGACACATATATGAAAATAATGGTGATAGGAAAGTTGTTTTATTTCGCCTTGTTCCTTCTCCTTAATGTGAATTCAGGAACCACTTTCCCATCCCGGGAACTCAGTGCTGCAACTTGTGGTGGATGCTGAGTATAAACGTAGTTTTGTGTTTTTGAAAAGGTCCAGTTATTACACACAGTCCATTCCAGGTCTCAAGTGGGAAACAGTATTGATTGAGCCACAAATCCAACAAAAGGGGCTTAAAGTGAGTAACTCCCACTCTCCAATATAGATCCGGGAACACGACTCAGCAAAGAGCTCTATAAAAAGGGAAAATAGTGGAAGAAAGAGAATATGGGGGAATCTGTTATTCCCCAGAGGTAAGCTTCTGTTTGCAATCAGCCAACATGTTGTTGCGGTGCAGGCCAGTGGCTTCCAACTGGAATCGGACCAAGCAAGTACATTGGGCCTAGCTTTTAACACCTCAATGGTCCTTCTGGGAATAAAACACATGGACTCTGATCTCACTTCTGCCTTCCCTTCATACCCACCAACTGTCCTTCTCATTCTTAGTCATCCCCCTCATCTAATTTCTCTTTCCTCCTCCATTACTCTCTTTTTCTTGCCATTCTCCGTCTCTGGTGGGTTGACATATTTTGGCAGAGTTCCCAGATAACAGACTGATATGAAGGCAGTCTGGAGGAACAGTTATTACAGGCAGTGTGCTCTGATCACAGACATTTCACATCACAGTAACACAGACATCCGGGACTCGAAACCAACTTTTTTTTATTTGCCTCCCTGAGGAGAGCTGAGAAATAAGTCATGGTCTTTTCACACCTGCTCTGTGTGGCGAGGTTAATTTTTTGTCAGGTTTGTTTTTAGCCCTGTAATGGTTTGTTTGGCCAGCTATGCGGAAAGAACATTCAGAAGAGGTGGATACAGGGTAGTTACAAATTAACTCTGGCATAAGGGTATCCAAAAAAATAAATGAATTAATAAAAGTAAAAGCAACAAAATGCACCCTTGTCCAGAATAAATGGCCTTCTCTCAGACTGAGTAAACAATGTCACATCATTTGTAGTGGCACATTTCAAATCAATCAAATGTTTCCGTGTGAAAATAAACTCAGCCAAGGGTAAAGGCTTCGAAAGTCCCCTGGCTGACTGGGATAAACACTGTAACAATAGCTGGCTTCACGGCAGGGACGTTTTACATCCTTATTGATACTATTTGTGTTATGCATCGGAGATGACCAGGGGGTGCATACTTTTTGAGCCCTTTGTACTGGTAAATGTAAATCACTTTACCTAACAGAAACATCAATCAGGAAAGTAATTTTCCTGGTGAGTCATCTAAACGCCATTGTACCCAGGCAGCTATATTCCTGATAACTGCCCCTGAAATTGCATGAGGCATCACCTTCTTTTTGGCATATTGGTGTTTTACCCTAAGACCTTCCAAAATGAGGCTGGGTCTTGAAAGATCTTAGGACAATTGCTTTAAGCCATTTACGTCACGCAGCATTTATTGCACCTTTTAAAATAGAAGAAGAGTTGGGCCAGACCTGGACTTCAATTAAAGCTTACTGCACCATTTTACAGGACTGTCTCAGAAAATTAGAACATTTTGATAAAGTTCTTTATCTTCTGTGATGCAATTAAAAAAACAAAAATTACTTTTTCATGATATTCTAATATTTTGAGATAAGATTTTTGAGTTTTCTTAAGATGTAAGCCATAATCAGCAATATTAAAATAATAAAAGGCTTGCAATATTTCAGTTCATTTGTAATGAATCCAGAATGTATGACATTTTTGTTTTTGTAATTGCATTACAGAAGATAAAGAATGTCATCACAATATTCAAATTTTCTGAGACAGTCCTGTATTTGGACTCTGGTTCAAATTACCAAAATAAAGCTCATCTGTTAAACAAAATAATGAATAGCCAGGAACCTCAAGGAATAGAAATTGGTCTAATATGTATCGACAATCTTGTTCATCACCATGTCACTTTTATTGTTGTAAAAATATGAGATATATGTATCTCTTTAATTCAATTAAAATGATCCAAACTGGTTTTACTGGGGCTCTACCACTTGTGTTAATATTTGATTAATTATTTGCCATGATATCAACCTTTGTGTCTCTTTTAACGCAAAGTACACATTATTTTGTTTCTCAGTGCTATCGTAATCACCATGTGTTTATATCGTGACTGAAGGGATGACAGGGATGGTGAAACATGAAACTATAAGACCTTTATTATAAAATGCCTTGACGGGGTTCCATGTGGTACATATGGTAATGGATGGCCAAATGCCGAGGAGGAAGTGACCTGCTGGACTGAATAAATTAATTAGCTGAAAAAAAAATAACAAAATAAAAAAATAAAAAAATAAATAAAAACTTAATTCGAAGAGGGAACATACAGACAAAGAACCTACCAACTGATCTCTAATTTCATAAAATCTTTCTATGAAACTCACGGTCATGAAGCCGTCCAGTAGACCAGAGTCAGGTTTCGGTGGAGCTTGCAGTCTCTCCATGGACCATTTCTCAATGATGGAGGCCACTTGGCTGTTCTCTGTGTTGAGAATCCTAAAGCCCGTCATGTTCACACCACTATATCGGTAAGGTTCCACATCAAGGGCAAATAGATCCTTAGAGAGGGAGTATAACACAGCATTAGAGATATACTTCAACTATAAAATGTCCAATGGTTAAAAGCAAGCAGCAAAAGGCAGTAAGCTAAGCATCGCTGACTTGTGCCAATAGAATTTGGACTTTTAGCACACTTAATCAATATGTTGAGATAAATATAACTACAGTAAATACACCCAAATTAATCTAGACAAACTGCAGTCAAAGGCAGTATTCAACCCACGTACCCAATTTGGAGACATAACTGTCAAATGTAAAGACTTGAAGTTGTCACACATTACCTTTGTAGTACTTCTACAAAATGAGTGATTTGCACAGCCAAAAAAGTGGTGAAAATATTTTGTAATTAATGTCAGCATGAGACATTTGTTTCAACTATCTGGTGACGCTTAACTGTTTTGCACTTGCCGTTGGTTTCATCACTCTTACAACATAAATCACAGGAAGGTTCTTCGAGTCCTGTCCAGCTATCAGATTCAGAAAGTATAGATTTTTTTGGTAGAGTGTCAAAACCAGTTCGTTATTTTGAAAGCAGGGTTGAAATGGCATCACATCTGGCATCATAAGAGAAATATTAAAATTGAAACAAATACTGCTATCCCATAGAGCGGTGACATTAATTATGAGTCTGGAAGAAACAGTGCACATTAATCTTTGGATTAAGGAAAGGGCTCCAACTACCAATTATTTATTAATCACATCTTATTAGTATTCATAAAATAATAAGACAAAAATTATCAAAAAAAGGGCCAGCTCCAAAGTAATCATTTTTCTGAAGAAAAAAAAACAACTTCCTCATTCAATAATATCCAGTTGTGCAATTAAATTTCAGAAGAGGATCAGAAAATATGCTTGAGATGGATCCCTGACAGTCGTCAGGTCAAGTGCTAACCAGCTGACTTACTGATCAAACTTCACACGCTGTAGAAGATCAAACCATTAAAAAAGGTAAATGAAAAGTAAAGACAAAGCTGGCAGAAAAACAGATGCCATATGCAGCCTCAGTATGGCTGAGTGCTTTGCTGTGCTGCAAGAAGAAGGCTGTCAGCACTGAGCTGCCAAACACAACAGTGGCACTCCTCCCTCTATCCCTGTTTCCACTCCTCTGCCCATGTTTAATTTTCACTTTTCATCTTATCCAAAAGGCTGTGGACATATTTAATTATGCGACAAAGACTTGGTGAGAGGAAGCACAGAGGAAAGAGAGTAAGCATCTCTAGATGCCCATTTAAAACTAAGAACTGACCATTCAAAAGTCAGATGGATTTTTTAATTTATTTTATTTCATATTGTTATTGGAGAAAATGAAACCACATTGTTCCCAAGTGCTTCTGTGTCTATTTATGGTCTCCTTTTCCACACAAAATCTTTTCCACCTCTTCGATCCTATATTTGTTTATTTTCACTCAACATCTTTTGCACCCCTCGCCCACACTTGAAGTTTAGTTTTATCAACAGATAAAAAAGTCTTTATCAGCTTAAAAGATAAAGGTCTCTGCTTGTGGACTGCACTGAATTCTGACGAGCCATGCCCTGCAAAGAATGTTTTGGCTTCATTTGAATGTATGGTTTTAAAATAGTTTAGATTTTTTTTCTTATTTGTCCGTATTTATTTTTTGGTAAAATTATCAGGCTCTTCTTGAGGTATGGTTTTGGGGAATAATGCGGTTCTCTTCATCCCTAGGTAACTTGTTACACTCATTGAAAGATGTATTTGTAATATTTGGAAATACTGTCCAAATAAACAAATCTTGGCAACATATTGGTTATTGTGGATGAAGCAGGGGTAGTTATCTTGTGGATTAAATCGGCAGTACCATTGTTTTCAAGATTGAATGGAACATAAAATGTGTGACTGATTCAGGAATCGAATCCAGCTAAAATGTTTGTACAGATTGAGTTACAGAATTCATTATTTCTAAAGGTGATACTTTTCTAACAACTGGCAAGGTTAGATAACGCCTGCCTAACTGTACAATTATGACATCATCCCGCCAAAATGATCGTCCATCTTTGGATTAAACACTTTTTCCGGGCAGCTACTGTATTTATCCAACGTCACTGTGCATCTGTTTATTCCTGCTACAAAACCAGTCCAAACTTCCAAACCATTTGGACAGAGATGGAGGACATTTCATGCTGGTCAATTCACTGCTCATTTGTCTCTTAAAACCATCAATTCTAATGCAGTTCATTTTGGAAAATGAGGGAGGAGGATACCCATGGAAAATACTCTAAGGAACAAAAACATTTAACATGCAACTATCAAATGAATAGCTGAATTTTGAATGGAGACTGAAACATGTCATAAACCAATTTTGCAGATTCTGCCTCTTCCTACTTACCAGTGTGGTGAAAATATAGTGATAATACTCTGTCATCATCCCCATGGCAAGAGCCTAAGAAAGTGAGAGAGGGAGAAAAAGATTTAAGGAGACCATCTGTAAGTGAAAAAGCTGACTTTTTTTTTTATTTAATTAGACTACTACCTCTTTTGTATCTCTTGTATCTCTTTTGGTCTTTCTGATGACTTTTTAGTATGACTGAAACACCCCTTAATTATTTGTGCGCCACAGTTCAATGTATCAAATTAATCACATACACCGACAATGCACCTGATTGTGCTGTTCAGATCGATGAAAACATTCAACAGTGGACAAAAGACTACATTCTTCCCAGCAGTACAATTCTCTATTAAATATAATTCATTTCTCTATTATCAACATTACCTTATATTGAAGCTAAGCCCCCAGCATTATTTTATGATTCAGTTCCTGTACATCATCCTTTAATAAATTCATGAACGTCACTTTTCAGTTGTTTCATCATGCTGGAATGGATTGGCAATATATCACTAAACCTTTTGTCCCCCAATCAAATTCCAGTTTATATGTCACATTAATCATTATGTATTAATACTTCATTTATTTCTCCATATATAGTAATATATTTTGCAGCGTCACATTCTCCTAATATCGCATCCTCTTTTTGGCCTATCACTGTCTATATATCAACTTAGTTTTGGTATGACCACATGTCTGTGGAAAACTTTGAAAAGAGCTTTAAGGCAAGAATTTCATGCTCAGGGCACAAGATTAAGATGCTGTGTGAGACAGGCAGACTGATGCCATGTCAGCAGTGGTTTGAACTAGACTTTTGCTGTGAAGAGGGAGCTTAGCCTGAGAACAAGTTCTTAAATTAACACCCGCTCTAAGCTTCAACCCTCACCTTTGCTCCAAGCATGTACATAATGAGTGAAAAAGTGAAACTGGAGATGCATAGAGCCACAGCAAGTTCCCTAAGTGTTGTTCATGGAATCAAGTAGGGACATTTAGACATCTAATCAAATCAAGCTGGAGCTGGAAGAAGCCTGATAAGGTAATACTTGCATTTGTTCAAAATTCTTCTTGGATGCCTCTTGTTAAGCTCATCTGTGCATACCCAGCCAGGACAAACATTCTGAATGGATTTTATCCCATGGATGGGCAAGCATGAGCAGGAGGACATGGTTGGGAAAAGGATGCCCAGGCTGATATGTAAATGTCAAAATGGCATTTACTCATATAGCAACAGAATATCACACTGACGCACAATAAATAAGGATATTTATGAGTCAATAGGTGAGACGACATTGAGACAATGTTTAATTCTTACTCCTGCATTTTGTGATTCCTAAATGAGTGCGGAATACTGTTGTGGTCTTGAATGCTGTTATGTTTAAGTGTCTCTAGGAGGCACCACTGAGTGATAGACGATGTGTTTACACATGCAAAACAATAAGAATAAGGAGGGGCCTATTCAATGTACTGTACTTCATGTTGTTGAGCCTAAGCTCAGTGAAGGTTATTAATAAGTTACAAGATTGTCCTCATTACCGAATACACCACAAATTCAGTCACAGTATTACCTTGATAAAACTTAAACAGTTTTGAAAATACTGTGTCAAAAATATAAAAACAAACAAACAAAAAAAGAAGATGCGCCCAATTTAGTTCGCCATTTACCAATCCTAGTGGTAGATTGTGCAAGACTTAAACATCTTAAATGTTTTTTTTGTTTGTTTATTGTTGTCAAGGTTCAATACAGCTAAAGTTATCAAAAACATATACAAGCAATGGATCTGAATTATGCAAATTCTAAAAATCATGTCTCGTTAACAAATGCGGTGTGTTCTATTGAAAAAGATCCAAATGAAGAAAGACTGAACATCCAGTATTGCGTTTATCCTCTAAGTGAGGCATCATGGGTTAGAGCCAAAAGATAAACTGGACAGACATGTGACACTAATGTCTAAATCATTCTATTCTCCCCCCAAAAAATTGAGAAGAGAAGATATTTAAATTATAGGATGGAATTGTGACCGCTTGTTTTGTGCAGGAAACCTTTTACATTGAGGACCAGCTTTTTACAATCCTCTTATCGTGGAATGTAGCAGAAATTATCTCTCTCTCCCTGTTGTCTCATGGTTGGTGATGAGTGATCAGCCATAGCAACCCTGTCGTTTCCTCCTAATAATTCGCCTGCCATAAGTGGCATCTGACCCAGGTCAACTCTAAGAGCCTTTTTCTTGTCAATTGTTTTTTTTTTTTTTTGTTTGTTTTTCCTAGCCTGCAGGCTTTTGAGGTTGCATTGTCCAAATTCTAGCTTGGCTGTAAACTTACAGAGACCAAAAGAAAGCTTGGATACAACACTTAAATTCCTCATCCAAGAAACAGAGAAAGGGCATTTATTTTGTTCTTGTCAAGGTAAATGTTGCCAAATATAAAACTAAATTTAGGACTATATATGTCCATTATTACTGCTAAAGATGACCTTTTGGTCCATATTGAAGGAAGTAAATAATCTAAACATTGAATTTATTTCAGTAAACAATTCAATAAATTAAAAAGTTTTTTTTTTCAGGTAGTGGAACCTTATTATATGCATTGATAATATTTATTCAATCAAATAGGAAAATGTGATTTTTTTTTTCTTTTTCTTTTTTTGTACTTGGAATGGGAGGGATGGATCGCGGTCAGATGGCTATTTCAAAAAGTGCAGAGGCTTTCTGTCTGTTCAGTTCTGCAGACAAGATTACTGAATAAAACATCACATTCATAGATTTTCTGTTTCAGACAGCATAACATTACAAAGATTATCTATCGACCTAAACCTTACTGCCTCAGGTGCACTCAGGTGAGCAAATATTTCAACCCTCTCAAAGACACACAATGGACCTTACGATTCAGGTTGAAATCTGAGTAGATCCAAAAATGCCGTAGCATACTTACCAATGAGCTTTATTAGAAAAAAGTAGCATGAAAATTCAAGATTAAATATTCTGTATTTAACTTAATAATTTGCATTTGTAATCAGAAAGAGTTACAAAAAACTAAATGTAGAGATAGTATTTCCAGGAACATTCTACCCAATATGATGCAGTTGACTCTGGGGTGGACTCTCCTACATCTAGGGGTTAAGTTGTCAAAGCAGTCAGAAAGCTCCTCGGTTGGATGAGATCCATCCTGGGTTCCTCAAGGATAGATATTGTGGGGATGTCATGGCTGACACTCCTCTGCAGCATTGCGTGGAAGGTGGGGGGAGTGCCAATGGACTGGCGGACTGGGGTGGTGATCCTCCTTATTAAAAAGAGGGATCGGACCACAGGGGGGATCACACTCCTCAGTCTACTCAGGGGTGCGGGAGAAGAGGGTGCGACAGGTCGTCAAACATCGGATCCAGGAGGAGCAATGTGATTTTCATCTTGGCAATGGAACAGTGGACAGGCTCTAGACCCTCAGCAGGGTCCTTGTGGATGCATGGTAGTTTGCCTAACCAGTCTACAAGTGCTTTGCAGACCTGGAGAAAGCATTCCACCGTCTCCCGTGGGGGCTGTGGTGGCTGCTCAGAGAGTATGGGGTACTGTAATACGGTCCTTACATGATCGGTGCCAGAGCATGGACTGCGTTGCTGGTTGTAAGTCGGACTTGTTTACAGTGAGGGTTGGACTCCACCAGGGCTGTCCTTGTCACAGACTCTGTTCATAACTTTCATGACCAGGGTGTTTAGGGGATGCGGTTCGTTGACCTCAGGGTCTCTGCTTTTTGCTGATGATGTGGCTCTGTTGGCCTCATCAGAGCATGATCTCCAGTTCTCAGTAGAGCGGTTTGCAGCTGAATGTGAAGCAGTTGGGATGAGGATCAGAACCTCCATAATCTGAGACCATCAGTCTGAGCTTGAAATGTGAGATGTGTCCACTCCAAAATGGGAAGGAGGTCCTGCCTCAAGTGGAGAAGTTCAGGTATTTTTGGGGTGTTGTTCAGGAGTGAGGGAAGGATGGAACAGGAGATCCAGAGGCAGATTGGTGTGGCTCTGGCATCTGGTTAGGATGCCTCCTGGACACCTCCCTAGCTGATCCCTCGTCCACATCCCGGATAAGCTGAAGATGGATGGATGGATGGATGGATGGATGGATGGATGGATGGATGGATGGATGGATGGATGGATGGATGATGCAGTTGCTCTTTCCCAATGTAATTATACATGGCTGTAGGTTTACAATTATTGCCTCAAACTCTAGATTCTCAAGGATTGATCTGCAACTGCAGTAGTGGACACGGTGTTTGCTTTGGACCATAGCAATGTGGTGGAAGTGCTCTAGTGACACAAATCAAACAGATGAATTTTTCACATAAAGAAAATTTCACAAGATACCATAGATAAGTTTCCTGGTCTAATTTAAGACAACCTTTATGTAAAACATTTTGATGGACTAAAATATCTATATTGTTATTTGTTAATGCATTAGGCTATAAACAATGTTCCCCAAAATACTACTGTAAATCTTTGAAAACTTAGAAATTGCAAGAATTTATTGTGGCTTTACTTGTTTTGAAATACAAATAGTGTCCTTTTTTCCTCTCTTTTTTAAAGTTAGATTTACTCATTAGCACTATCCTACATCTGACAGCACTGTCTCTTTCTGTCTCCATTTCTCAAAGTTAAAAGTCAAAGTCAGCTTTATTGTTGATTTCTCCACATGTCCTAGACATGCTGAGGAATCGAGGTGACATTTCTCACAATCCCACGGTAAGTATAAAGTGAACGCAGAAATAGACATTTGAGTAGAGGCAGATTTTTTTTGTGTAGTTTAGTGCAGAGGTCATTTGGGTGCAAATGCAAGGTTGTGAGCTGATGAAGAGCAGTTACATTTTCTAACTTATTGGCATGTCATGTAAAGAGAATATCAGAGCAGGACAGCTAATTTTTTGATTAGCTTCCGTTATCGAGGCTTCTCTCAAACATTGCTAATGAAAGAAGTCCTTGACCTTCCCCAGCAATTTACCACTTAGGCATTGATTAAAACCCCAGGGAGAGTGACAGAGTGCCGGGGGTGAAATATGTCCTCTTTAATATTTGATCAATCCTGCAATAAAGAGAGACTTGTTAATTGAGTTACTTATTTGAAAGTTCCTCCTTCACATCAAATGGATCTTGGGATATCTTTTTGTGGATCTCAGACAAGTGAATCTGAGTTTTTAACACTATTACACTTGTACACTATTACATTTGTACACTATTACATTTCTCCCCGAGCCAGCCTCAGGGGAAACAGGCCAGTGTCTCCATTACCATTGGTGCCGATAACCGATAACCGATAACCTACAGGGTACAAGTGGAAACTGGGCTACTGTGGGTCAAAGAAGGAGAGGAGGAAGACATGTTCAGAAGCAGAGAGAGGGGAGGATAGGCAAGAGTTTGGGACTGAGAGTAAGGACTTTGACTATTGGAACGATAACAGGAAAAGGTAGAGAGTTGGTTGATATGATGCAGAGAAGGAGGGTCTCTGGGATACTAGATGGAAAGGTAGCGAGAACCTTGGGAGCCGGTTTTGAGTTGTGGTACTGACAGAAAGTGAAATGGAGCAGGAGTTATCTTGAAGAAGAAGTTTTTGAGGAATGTTCTGGAGGTTAAAAGCATGTCAGATAGACATATGAGTCTGAAGCTGGATATTGAAAGTGTAATGCTCAGTGTTGTTAGTGACTATGACCAACAGGTGGGTAGTGACTTAAAGGAGTTCTGGAATGAGTTAGATGAAGTGATGCAGAATATCAGAGATGAGAGAGTGGTAATTGGTGCAGGCAAAAGAGGTGTTGAAGAACTGATGGGCAGGTTTGGTTTCCAGGGTAGGAACACAGACAGACAGATAGCGGTGGACTTTGCAAAAAGTATGGTAATGGCTGTAGTGAATATTTTTTTTCCATAAAAGACAAGAACATAGGGTAACTTATAAGAGCGGAGGTTGGAGCATGGAGTTCGACTACATTTTGTATAGACGAGGTAAGCTGAAGGAAATCAGTGACCACTACTTTGCAAAGTAGTGGTAGTTGAGAGTGTGGCCAGACAGCAAAGAATGGTGGCTTGTAGAAAGACTCTAGTGCCAAAGAAGATCGAGAGGACAAAAGCAGAGCAGATGATAAAGTGGTGGAAGCTGAAAAGGGAGGAGTGTTGTATCGTTTTCAGGGAGGACTTAAGAAAGGTTCTGGATGGTCAGGGAGAGCTTCCAGATGACTGGACAACTACAGCAAATGTGATCAGGGCGACATGTAGGAGAGTACTCAGTGTGTCGTCTGGAAGGAAAGTAGATGAGGCGATTTGGTGGTGGAATGAAGAGGTGCAGGAGTATATACAGAGAAATCAGTTAGCAACAGTTAGAGTACAGGGAGATATATTGTAAGTTAAAGATAGCCGTAGCAAAGGCAAAACAAAGGGCATATGATGACTTGTATGCTCGGTTGGACAGTAAGGAGGGAGAGAATGATTTGTACAGGTTGGCAAAACAGAGTGATAGGGATGGAAAGGATGTGCAGCAGGTTTTGTTGATTGAGGATAGAGGGGGAAATGTATTGAGATATGCTTGAAGAGTGATGGGTAGATGGAAAGAGTACTTTGAAGGGCTGATAATTGAGGAAACTTAAAGAGAGGTGACTATTATAGACCACAACGTAGCAGAGATTAGTAAAAGTGAAGTGAGGAAGACGTTGAAGAGGATGACGAGTGGAAAGGCAGTTGGTCCTGATGATATACCTGTGGAGGCATGGAAATGTCCAGGATAGGCAGCAGTTGACTTTCTGGCTAGATTATTCAACAAGATCTTGGAATGAAAAGATGGCTTTGGAATGCAGAAGTGTGATGGTGCCCATTTTTAAGAATAAGGAGGATATGCAGAATTACAGTAACTATAAAGGGATAAAGTTAATGAGCCATTCAATGAAGATATTGGAAAGAGTAGTGGAAACTAGACTGAGAGCCGAAGTCAGCATATGTGAATAGCAGTATGGATTCATGCCTCGAAAGAGTACTACAGATGCAGTATTTGCTTTGAGCATGCTAATAGAGAAGTACAGAGAAGGTCAGAGGGAGCTGCATTGCGCTTTTGTAGACCTAGAAAAAGCATGACAAGGCGCTGAGAGAGCAACTCTGTAACTGTAAGAGGAAGTCTAGAGTGGCAGAGAAGTATGTTAGACTGGTGATAGATAGATAGAGTATCGTCCAGAATGCAAGGAAAGGTGTACAGGACAGTGGTGAGACCAGCGATTCTGTGTGGTCCAGAAGCAGTGATATCGACGAACAGACGGGAGGCGGAGCTGGACGTCGCAGAGATGAAGATGTTGAGGTTGTCTTTGGGAGTGACGAGGATTGATAGGATCAGGAATGCGTCCATCAGAGGGATAGGTTAGATGTTTTGGAGAGAAGGTCAGAGGAGCCAGACTGAGATGGTTCGGTCATGCACAGAGTGCATGGAGATGCTGGAATTGGAAATGCCAGGCTAGAGGTCTAGAGGAAGACCAAAGAGAAGATTTATGGATGCAGTGAGAGAGGATATGAAATTAGTTGGTGCGAGAGAGGAGGATACAGAGAATAGGGTAAGATGGAGAAGGTTGATTTGCTGTGGTGATCCCTGAAGGAAAAAGCCGAGAGGAATTGAAGAAAATCTTCAATGGGCAAAGTATCAATTACAATCACATATCATAACTGAATGATATCAATAAGGTGGTGTGATCTAGGCTAGTCACTTTTTTCTGTAATTGCTTCACCATAGATCAGCCCTCAGCCTCAATCAGAAATGGTCAACAACCAAAAATGGTGTTGCACCAACTCAGAAGTGCCAAAAGATCACCGCGTTGCAGAGTTGGCAGCTGTTGGGACACAGTAGGTGGCAGCCTTTGTATAAAAAGTAGTTGGAATATATGACCTGTCAGTGTTATGAACAACATTGCAACATAACTTATGCAATATAGGATAAAGATCAACAGAGAATAGGTTCTGCCTTTCATTAGAGTAGCTCTTTTGACATTTGTTTCAAAAAGACATACAAAGTAAGCCTCAGATGAATTTCATTTCCCTTTCCCTTGTGTGTTTACCCTTAATTGCCCATTTTTCTAGGCCCGTAAATAAGTTTTCTAGAGTATGTCCTTTGGCTTGAATTTCACGGCAAATTCTAAACAGTCCAAAGAAAGATGAACCTCAACCCATCTCACCCCTCAGTTTTGTAAAGGTAGGCAACAAAACAAAACACAAAAAAGCAATTGCTTTTCAGCTTGCAAAAAGGCAGCATTTGTGCAGACACAGGAGAGAAACTGACCAGGCTCTTTGCTGCTACCACTGAACAACATTTCTTATCAGTTTCATTACTTTGCAAGACTTTACATTGAGTAAAACGTCAGACGGGAAAGCATTTTGTTTTCTCTGGGATATTTGCAGGTACAAAGCAGCAGGTTCTTGACGGGGAAGGGGGGTTGCTGCTTAATTTATTTAAAACAAAATGTCATTTTTGCTTTATAATTCAGAGGGTTGAACTACTATGGAGGGAAGATATTTTCATTGGTATAGTTGCCTTCAAACACTTGAAATGGCTAAGGAATTGACTGGCCAACCACAACTGTCAGGTTTGCCTTGATTTATGCATGTTTTCATATCAACTAATCAAAGCTCTGCCCACAGAATATACATGCCTACCTGCTTCAGGATACCAGCAGCCATTTCATGGCCGCAGTCAAAGATTATGTGGAACTCCTTTCCTCTTTTCATCTCCTTCAACAGCGGTTTGGCATCCTTGGTCTCCAGGGGAAGTTGACGGATCTTTAACCGGATGTTGTATCGTGATGGGGCCTTTATAAGCTCTTGCAATCGAATCAGACCTGCACGGAACATGACAAGAATTAAGAAAAAAATGTGTTGCTGTTCAAAATACAGTAGTTTACTCAAAAACAGAGCTCATTTGTGTGGTTCCACTTTCAATTGGAATGTGATCATAAAAAATGATAACAATAATGATAATATATATTTACAGAGCACCTTCAATAAAACTGCTTTAAAATTGAGAGGGGTCATGAACAGCAGGCAAATGAACAAAGATGTATTCAATTCATGTTTTCCACTTATCCTGAAGTGGGGGACTTGAAGAGATAAGAAGTTTTCAATAAACCTACTGCATGTATTTGGACAGTGAGGAAAAACTGGAGAACCCTGGAGGAACCCATGCAGACACAGGTGCATGGACACTGGAAATCCATGTAAACACAGGTCTGCAAACTCCACATAATAAAGCCCTCTATCCGGATTGATTCAGGTACCTTCTTGTGGGTGAGGCAGAAGTGCTAACCACAATGCAGACCAGAATAGATAAATACATATTATTCTAAATTGATTAATCATTTCCCGGCCATCAGAGATCAAAATTGTTTTTGATTTAACTGAGTGCTGTGGTTACAGTAGCATCCAATCACAGATTATTTATCCAATGGCTGCTGGGAAGTTTCTCAATGGTAAAATATCTTTGATAAGCTTCCATTTCTTCATTACCGAATAAAAAACATCATATATTTCTCACTTCATCTGTCTTTATGTTTTTACGTAATATAAGACAAAATACATCAAACCAGTCAGCCTCACTATAAGCAGGCTTTAATACAAATGTATATTTTTTTCTCCCAGCAAAGAAAGAGGCATTTATCAACTTTACATGTTCCCCTACATTCACCATTCATCATTACCTGGCATTCATAATTCATCAAACATTGCAGTGACATTGTCTATAACTCTTTCTCCCTCTTGTAAAGGATGTGTGTGAAGTCAACCTTGGCAAAGAAATCGACTTTGATTTCAAATGAAGTGTAGACATCTTAATTTTGACAGATGTGCCTCTGCCGTGATATTCAATATGTTTTTGTCCTCCCAAAGGCTGATCAATCCTTTTAATGTTTATAAGAAAACCAGAAAGATAGAGACTATATACCGTACAATGATAAATGGGTACATGCCTGATAAAGATATACTGTATTTTTGAAAATATGTTAAATGCAGTCTCCTTGTTGTTATTGATTTATTGATTGATATCTTTTTTTTTTGTATTGTTTTTGTTTTTGATTTTGCTTTTGTTTCTGTTTTTGTTTTTGATTTTTTTTTGTTTGTTTTTTGTTTTTTTTTGTTTGATTTTGTTTTTTTTTGTTTATTTTTGTGGTCATACAAACACACACACGCCAAATATATTTTAAGAAAATATACTTAATAGAGGATATTAAGAAAGCCAGACATCACAATGACAACTCAAAACATTTTATATGCAATTGTGAATGGAAAGAGTTTGAGGATGCCCTACTCATATGGTCCTTTTTTGATGTTTTTTACCTCAAAATTGACAATGCCAGTTAATGTGGGTCTTTCTCAAATTGTTTCCATTGAGCTTCTAATTTGGGAACTGAAGCACACAAGTGTCATTTATATACACAGTGACTGTGATTTCACTTGATTCACAATGTGACTCACAATACACAAGATTTGAGTCAGACCCTCTGTAAACTCACAGATATACTGTATATCACTAAAACTTGAGTAGAATAAGTTAAAGCGATAAAACAGCAGCTAATAATATTATCATACACTAAATGTTTTGAAAAAAAGAGAAAAGGACAGTTTTGTCTCTTTATCTTAAGGAATATTTCAAGTTCTGCTTGATCTGCCAACCCCATTAACCACCCCATTACCGATAGCTAAAGAGGCCACTTCAACATTAAGTCCTGACAAGATGTGACAATTCTATCTGACACTAATTCACAATCTGAATAAGAATATTAGGCATCACAGACTAATAATATACTTTAATGCAGGCTCAGGGGGGCACAAGACAGTATGTCTCTCAGCTGCTCCCAAGCCCGAATAACAGCAGTGTGCTGCGTCACAAAAGCGGCATCCAGCATAAAACTTGGGCCAAAACCAAATGTGCAAATCAAACCAATGGATCTCATACCGGATTGGTCGAGCCTCAGGTTGAAGACCACCATTGGTGCCGATAACCTACAGGTACCAGTGGAAATGGGGCTACTGTAAGTTGAAGACGAACAGGAGGAAGGCATGTCCAGAAGCAATATATGTATGTGAAGGAGAGGGACCCAAGCGGAACAGTGAGGTTACAGGGAGTGGAGATAAAGAAGGTGGAGGATTTTAACTATTTTGGGTATTTCAACAGAGCAGGCTAATGATGTCCTGATAATACCAGTTTGGGATGATGTGATATGCTAGGGTTGTGCATTCAACATTCAGGCTTACACCAGACCTTGCAAGCATGTGGCTCAATGTGCCATTAAAGCTTCCCTTTTCACTCCTGTTGTTTAATCTGGCTGGGAAATAGACCTGGATACAATGAATGGATGTTTGTCTAATATCACCCCCCTTGGTCAAAAACATGCTTGGCTACAGAATTGGTAAAACACCCAGGTACCAGAAAACTTGAAAAAGGAGCCGTTACGCACGTTTTTACAGGTTGACCAGGTATACCCAGGTATGACCAGCATACAACATATACTACACAGCCGTCCTTACATCTGTACGCTGACACATGGAACTAAACTAAGCGGCAGTCTACCATGTCTCTACCCACAGCCTACCATCCGCAGCTGTTTGGCCTGTGGCATTATTTGTTTATTTCCTGTTTCCAGATGAGTGCACTGCACTGTGGGAAACCAGCCTGCATTCAGCTGGAGCAGGAGCTGGCAGTGGCTGTCTTTTCATTAAATCAAACACTCTGTCGCACACTGATGATGATATCCTCCAAGTGTTGACCTTTGAGACACTGGCAGTGTTCCATGTAACCATTGCACAACAAAGTGATTTCTCAGCTGTAGTTCATTTCATCTCAGCAGGACCAAATATCATTACAGAGCAAATTGCGAACAATCAACCAGAGGTTTGAAGATGTGTCAAAACAAACTCAAGGCTGACCGTCTCTCAAGGCAATATATATGGTTTAACGCATTCTAGAAATAAATGAATAAATAAATAAATAAATGCATTTCAATTAAAAAAGAACTGATGTAACATTACTGAATATTGTACGCTTATGAGTAAGAAAAATCCGTTAAAAGGGAAGCAAGGAAAATGTGGAAAACCAAAAAATGATATAACGATATGATAATGATATAATATTTTCCGCCTGGTGTTTTAGGTAGGCTTGAGCTGAGATTAGGGGGAAATGTGCAGGTTAGTTATTGTTCGACTAAAAAATGAAGAGGTGAAGTGATAAATAAATAAATTACGACTATAACTACTACTGCCGCAGCTACCACTACTAAGAATAATAACAATACTAACGATAATAATAATACCTAAACTGCACACTGAAATCGATCCCTATTAAAATTTTATAGAACAGGATGGAAAAGGAAAAATAAATAGAAGCGGATGTAGGCTAGCTGTTTATTTTAAAACCCTAAGTATCACAAATTTATTTCAAGATCAATGACTAAACAATATAGATGAGAGTGGCACACACAATACAACATCTACGTAATTTGACCACTCCATTTAGCTAATGGATGAGCCACTTATCAGCGCCCAGAGAGTAATTCAGGGTTCATTGTGTGCCCCAAAGAAACTAATTGTGCTGTTTTGATTTTTTTCTCAGATCAAACAGCATATAAAAACAAAGCCTTTTAGATTCCTGAGAAAATTAACAGCTAGGACAGGGGTTGGTCAATGTCATTTGTGAGAGGCACAAACACATTTGACAGAAGCTTTGTCTAAATGAAGGACAGGGACCATGAAGTTTGAAAAGGCTGAACAAAGCCCAGTCAAATGACTGTTCAATTTAAATAAATTGTAAGAGTATTACATTATTGAATAGGATACTGTCAATGTTGGTGTGCTGGAGGAAGGAAAAAAAGGACATTAGTGCATGGATATAAGCAATTTTGACAGCTTGATGTCTGGCGAAGAGGATCTCCAGAACAGCAGCTCTTACAGAATGCTCTCTATCTGCCATTGTCAGAGTAAACTAAGGAAGGAAAACTAATAGACAAGTAACAAGGTCACAGGGAGAAAGGCTCACCGGTTCAGTGAAGGAGCAAATGCTGACCCTTGCAGTATGATTGTCCCAAAATCCAATAGCTGTGTTTCATTTTTCAGGGAGCCTTCTCAAAGCTGCCTTGTTGTAACACTGTGATGAATTTGGTCTTAAAATGCAGCCTTTGAAAGATGTGCCTCCCGAATTGAGACGCAGCTAGTCTGTGCTTCTCTTTGCATGACAGATGGACAGACAAAATGACAGATGGATCCATGGTGATCCATTTAGTCTCTTCTGTGATTTCACTGGGGTGGCCACTGTGTCTAATGAATTCTTGATGAGACCTAAAGAAGTAAGTCTCAAGATGAACTGACCTACTTTCCATTATGCAGCTCTAATAGAAAAGTCCTCCATCATGCTAGATCGATGCAACGTTTCCAAGCTTAATATGCACGCACACAATCGTGTAAAAAGGGAAAGGAAGGTTTGTGTGGAACATCCGAATGCGGCTTCATGGTCATTTTGGAATCAGTGTCAGAAAAAAAGAAGAAAAAAATAGATTCTAGCAGTCACTGTTTTATGGTTAGTTAGTTAACACCTATAAAACCAGGCCCGGGCACATGACTGCTGCGCTCGCTCATCAAACGTGTCAGAACACCTCTCCAGCTGTCCACAAACATCTATTCCTTCCTTCTGCATGGCTGAATGCCGATTCATTCTTTTCCAAAAATCTACAGGCATTTGGAGGGAGGGAAGTGTGGAGTGAAAAAAGAGGGGTGTCAGTGCTGATCAGTATTGACGGTGTTTAATGCAGGACGACTGCTCAAGGATCCAAATTTAACTCAGCATGAATATTTCACCCCCTCTAAGCGTTCATTGGGGCCGCCTGGGAGTCTCCTGAGCATAAAACAGATCGGTCTGCCTGTGATAAATATCCTTGCAAGGGAACGACCCTTCAAGCGTTGCCTACCCAGCTTCCCTTGAAGAGCAGGATGAGCTCCTTTGGCTGGGCCACTCAATCATCACTGGGTGCAAAGAAGTTATGGCCATTTCCCAGAACGGCCAATCTGAAGCAACACATGACTGAATTAATGCTTGAAAAGGTCACAGAACTGCAGACTACCTTGGTCCAAATCAAATAAACCCTTCGCATAATGACCAATTTCTTTATATTCAAGAGGTATTGTACAAGAAAGTTGCAGAAAAATGAAAGCATCTGTCCTCAACAACTAGAGTTTATTTTGTTTTCAGCATTAGCTGCAACACTATCTATATAGACTAACCTAAACTTGCAAATTAACAGAAAAGCATGATTGCTTAATTTAATGGGATTTTTTGACGTGAATAAACACATCAGTAATTTATGAGCACACTTCTATGTTTCTCTAACAAATGAACTTTCATACTTTATCCAGAAAGTATTACATCAATTTCAAGCAACTCTTTGGGAGATGTTAAAACTTTGGCTTTGGCTGAAAAATAACTAGATAAACCAACTACTCGCCAATATCACTATGAAGACACACAACAATTACCAGTGGGTAAGATTGGAGATGCATTAATAATATATGCAATACTAGGAATAATGATTAATTTAGGTACTTACAACTAATAAGTGGTATACGAGTATTTTCTTAACATAGTATAAGTGAGAACTAAATATGGCTTACAAGCACTTACAAATGAGATCCAAGGTTGTCAAAAACTCATTAATCTAAAAAGTCTTAAAATCATTTTCCACATTGAGAAGAAATACGAGGAACGCAATAAGTAATATTGAAAATGTGAGGATGGATAGCAAGATACCAACAATTATGTGAAATAATTTGCTGGCTCATCTACACTTCTTTGCAATTAGTCTCCCAAAGGCACACTTACAAGGTGTCCTTGTAAGTCTTTCTTTTCACCAGTGCAAAACACATGGTGATTGAAATCAAAAACTAATATAAATTAAAAAAATAAATAAATTCCTGCACAATCAAAACAGTTCTGCATTCTGTTGATGTTTTAAATTCCTTGATTGTGCATGAATTTAGTTTGAAATCTTGCAGGAGACTGTTGCCTCTCATCCATTCCATGCTAAATTAAAGCTTTGTTGTGAGAGATTGTTATGAAGTGTTACTGTTACTTGACGTGTCTCTATTTGCAACTCGGATTAAGTACAGAGTGTTTTATACAAAATGAGCAATTCAAAAGAAAAGAGCTAGACAGAGGTAACACAGAAAAGTTATCCCTTTTTTGATGATGGATTTGAACAGTCATTTAGCTGCAAAATATTTTTCTCATTACTGGTTTTAATGGGCCCACTAACTGATGGTTGGCTTTTCTGTGTCTGCAGAATGTCACTATTCATGATAGAGCGCAGGAATTAAAATGCTTAAAGAACATTGTCCATAACTAATTTCCAAATTTAGTGCAATTAAAAGCATTGACACTCAACATACTAAAAAGTGTCTCAGATGAAAATTGACGACATTTACAGGGTTTATCCCTACATTTATTTTTTTCAGTGGAAATTAAATATCATTGTTAGGCAACAAGAACATTCCCCTGGGAGAGGGAATAGAGGAAAATGATTTGATTCTGGGGGAAATTATTTTTCGGTTGCAACCATTTCAGTTGAACTTGAATTTCACATCTTGTTACGGTTTTCCTACATGTGACATTCCCTTTATCATCATCATCACCATTAACGTAATTATTATCATAATCATCACCTTCATCAGTGTTATTTCACAGTGATATGAAATCAACATTACCTCAGGCTGGTTAATTATCTTTTCTTTGTTTCTATTTTTCTGACCTTGTCACTTAGATTATTTGATTTGAATTATTTTACAGTTTTTCAATTTTTTGTTTCAGTGACTGTATCAAGCTGTTGCTTTTTAATTGTGCATCTACAACTATGTTTTTATTAGCTTTGTTCCACTGAAATTGCCCAAGTCACCTGAGGGCACCAACTTTTAGAATAAACTCTCACTGGCGATGTGACCATGCCCGATACAAATGAAAAATATTGTTTCAAAGTCAATTTCAAAAGCTCAGAATCTTCACAAAGTATAAGTGAAGATAGCCCACATTAATTTGATCATCTGTTTCCAGCCTGTGCTGTGTAAACATCTAGTAGGCATGCTGAACTTGTTTTGATTTGCATGGGGTTGGACCTCTTTCTCTCTCTCGCTTTCTCTATCCTAAAAGTTGTTTGAAGGCCACTTGCATGGAGACAATGTACAGGAATTTAATGAATGGGAAGAAATGGTTTAGAATTTTAGAAGTCACTTATTCATCTGGATATTTGAACAAAATAGAATTGTGAAAAAGCACAATGTCCAAAATGCACAGTGAAGCGAATTTTCACTTCTCATTTAAAACAGAAAAGAGTATATCAGAATAAAACATCTCTACTATGGATATTTCAAAGGTTAAGGTCGAGAATA
Source organism: Fistularia commersonii (assembly GCF_037954325.1). Classification (NCBI taxonomy): domain Eukaryota; kingdom Metazoa; phylum Chordata; class Actinopteri; order Syngnathiformes; family Fistulariidae; genus Fistularia; species Fistularia commersonii. The sequence goes on along the minus strand of NC_141294.1, from coordinate 9,730,382 downwards.
CTTGTCTTTAATATTGTCTTCTTTGACCGCAACACAGCTAAATTAATCACTAAGTATGCTCTCAGGCCCTACGAGAGGTATTTCCAATGGCAACCGTAGGTGAAGATCAGCTAATGTTATGTATCTATTAATTTATTTGGAATTTAATTATACATTTTATACATATATATACATATATATACATATATGTATATATATATATATATATATATATATATATATATATATATATATATAATTCAAAAACTAATAGATTAAACATACTGTAAAAACTGTTGTGTGTGTGGTAAAGTGAAAATATGTTGATTTGAGCAAGATATTAATTAAAAATAATAATGATATCAGATTTATGCACAGACACACTAATATATAATTTCATTATCTCAAAGAAAATATGTGAGCCATTGCATTATTTGAAGCATCCCTTGAGGAAGTTGAAAAGGATATACTTTTGAACATTGAGAGGCCTAAACAAAAAAATGTCCAGGTTACCAAGACCTTTTCTCGAGAATACCCACAATATTTGACACAACTATGAACACTGATAAGCAGATAATCAAACAGCTAATCCCTGCATGCAGAGAACACATCCTGTCGCTGAGACAGTTTTTATTTTCTTTAATGCTTTTTTTTTTCTTTTCAGTTTGTTCTCACTCAAAGGGTTCAAGTAAAGCTTTCAGCAAAAACGCCAGAGATGCCTCAAAAGCTTGGTTCACTAAGGACAGCTGTTGGGCCAGGTGGAAAGCATCTTTCAATGGAGAATGACAGCTTTGCAACAGCCTGTAGGCAGTATTCAGATAACAGATTTTGGATGGAGAGAATCTAAACATTTTAAACACATATAATTCATTGAAGTTTTGACTACATAATCAATGTTTGAAGGCAAGAAATCATTATACCTTAAAAACAGAATTACTTTTGCAGAGAAACCATGAAACTCACTGTGTTACATGTAATTTTCAACAATATGGTTTTGAATAAATCTTTAGCTTAAAAAATATTTGACAGTTTACATTAAAACTAAAAAGATACATTGCGATTGAATCTTATGATAAGCCTTTGATTTTCTGTTTTCAAACATCTTTTTTTTTCAATGATATTGATATACATAACTTGATAACTTCTCGCAAGCAACATTAACTTTGCTTGCTAGAAGTTATCAATTACTTCCATGACATCTTTCACTGCTCTGCCACATGTAGAAACAGGTCCAATGCATTCAGACATTGACAGTATCATTAATAGTGACCAAGTATTGGAAAAAAGTGCTCTTTTGAACCTTAAAATGCTCTAACAGCATTCCACATATTTTCTTATATCCATCCTCTAAATTACAAATGTTACTCAAATCATCAGCTTAGTCTGAAAAATAATGACTGGTCAGGTTAAGTGTACTTTCCGATGTACCGGGTATTACTGTTTTTTGATATCTATAATTGTCCCTCAATTGTAAAAAGAGGATTTTCATTGCCACACCTCATTGGTCATTTATGATCAGTGAATGTCTCTCATTGTGGAAGCCTATGATATTCTATAAAGACGTTTAATACTTTGTTGTGTATTATAAATAGTCAACTACAGCTGCTGCCTAAAAGCTTACAATTGCTTTTAATACTCATTACTCTTTAAAATCCTGGTCATAAACCAATGGTTATTGGATTCCAAATTGCCAAGATCAGAAATAACTGAAATTCTAATTCATCTTATCATGATGTCAAACTGACCCATGTGCCCCAGAAGAAAACAAGCAAATGGATTTGGAACGTACTCGATAAAAACGGAATACAGGAAAGAGATGCAGGAATAGTTGTTTTCAGACGAATCTAAATTAATGTCGGAAGGCTGAAAAACGTATTAATAGCTTGAATGGATTATCAATCAACAGTAAAGATTGACATTTCCAATAATTTCCATAATGTTTTTTCAACCGAGATTTAATTTTGAAGTAAATCAATGAACTAACCAAGGCTGCAGAAACTAAAAAATGCCATGTGTGTGTAGAAATCTGCAAAGACTCCATGCTGTGAGCAACCGCTTATCACAGCCAGTGTTTTAAGTCATTACAGTCTATTCTACCTCATGGCCTAATCGAACTTGGCTGCCACCAAAATAGAAATGGTTCACACAGTTGCATGGGTGTTATGGCGAGCGAGGAGAGCTATAACACATGCTGTTGCCATTTCAGTTTAGCTGTTATAAAGTTGAGCAGTTAGAAGCATCCCATTATGGTTATTGATTTGCTTGTTTGCTCCCTACCCTGTGGAAAACAGCATAAAGAAAGACTGTGTTTCCTATCTTTTATATCCTATTCTCGAACACAAACATGGTTCAGAACAGCAGAGAGGGAAGCAAAAAACATATTCAAACAAAGCAACTTTTCTCAGTTTGATAGATAATAAACCTCCTGTGCTGCCCAGACCGAAACATTCGCTCGGAATAATCTGATGGCCTTCAAGAGGTTCAGGGATCCTTCCAATTGTAAACCTGGTTGCTGTCTGCCCGAGCTGTTTAGAATCAACATATCCCGCCCCCACTATCTGATCAACTGTGTCAATCGTGCTAAAGAAGGTGAGGCTGGTTGCAGGCTAAAGAAAGATCTAATTTCCTATCATGAAGACAGAAAATCAAGGTTTTATCAACCCCGTGCTGAACCAGCTATATCAATTTTACAACTTAATTAACAGAGACGGCAGGATCGACGACAATCACTTCCTCCTGAAAAAAACCATCAAGAGCTGTGAGGCAAACGCCCACACAACACACATATGCAAAATACTCAGATACTGATTTGCTGGGAAATCAACAAAGCATTTATGAACATGAGATTTGTCCATGACCACATAGTTTCTAGGTATGGGTATAGGTCAGTGCTCTGTAATTGAAGACTTGTTTTAAATGTGTATAATAAAGGGCATTTTTTCAATAAGACTGTGTTAGCGCCATAGATGGGTCGTGAAAATATTCGAGAAATTAAGGCGACATATCAATGTACAGGTAAATGAACTAAAGATTTTTAAGTGTTATTTACTATCTTACTGCATTAATATGTCTATACTGTTTTACTCCACTTTTCATAGTTAGCTAATGTTAGGACAAATAACTTACAGTTGTGCCACAGAGGTTTTCTGTAATAAGTCAGTTGACTTTGCTTCCACCTTTAAAATCCACCTTTAAATGTTTTTTTGTCTGTTTTTTTTGTAATGTATACTTGTCTTGGGGGTCACTGTGGCGCAGTGGTTACTGCTTAAACCCCTGGTTTGATTCTCTCAGAGAGCCTTTTTGTTTGGAGATTGCATGTTCTCTCATAGCCTTTGTTCTGGGTTCTCCACTTTCCTCTCACAGCCCAAAAAAAGGTTGAAAAAGGTTGATTGGAGAAAATTGCCCTTATGTGTGAATGAGACAGTGAATTTTTGTTTGTCTCTCTATGTAGCCCTGTAATATACTGGCGACTGGTACGGTCTCTCCCAATGACAGCTGGGAAAGGCTCCTGCGACCCGAAGTGGTATGGTAGCAAAAGCAGTAGATTACCACTTTCATCTGTGCCTCCTTGCTGTGTTTATCAAATATTTCCTAACTTGTATTTACATAAAACTTATTTAAAAGCAAACTACACGAAGAAAATAAACTAAAATGTATTACAATTTCTCTCTCTTTAGATGCCTAAGGATCATAAATGTATCAGTTTTGGTAATTATGGAGGTTACTAATCTTTGGAGGAACCTGAGTAGCTTTTGGAAAACGTATTATGTCTGCATTCATTGCTGTGTGATATTCAAGTCAGCATTTTGCAACACACATGCACACCAGGAATGCACACATGTTACCACTTAAAAAACTGGTTATTTGTAACACAGTGGTTATATTATTTCTCTAAAAGAAATTTAATATGTTATTATATCTAATTTTATTGCTTGAAAATGCAAGTATACACTGCCAAGAAGTTTTTTTTTTAGTTATGTGCTAATTGTTACACATAAAAGAGTTGTAAAATGATATATTGATTTGATGTCTTGACTGCTTTTATATATATATATATATATATATATATATATATATATATATGTATGTGTGTGTGTGTTTGTGTGTGTGTGTGTGTGTGTGTGTGTGTATTGTATACACGATCAATACATGCATGCAGTGTTTTGCCTAGATTCTAAGCTGCTACATCTAAACATTTATGAAAAGATCAGTATGCTTTTCAACAGTGTGACTTGTGAAAAACGTAATTGAGAGCACTAACAACATGTGTGTGTTCTGAGCAAAAGGCGACAGTGTTATGTACCAAGTCACATTAAATTGTGAAATCATAAAATAACTGTTATTATATTGCAGGCATATGTAGAGAAATTGCAATGACGTGTGCTGCTGTTTATGGATCGACCAAGACAAAATGTCACATGGGGTCGCGTGATTAAAACAAACAATATGCATGCTGTCCGGCTGCTGACATAAAATTCTGGAAATGCAGACAAAAGCAGAATGCTGAATCTCCCATGTGATATTTCCAAGGGAAATATTAACTTCATTGTCGTCTTTTAGCTGTAATCGGTCTACAAAATAGAATAGCAATATAAGAACGAGCTTAATTCTAGGGTAGGGCACCATATTTACTTCTCACACATTAACAATCTTGGTGCTGTGATTTGGCCCAAACTGGTCCCAGTATGTTAGTAGGATGGAACTCTGAGGGATATGGCAGCCTCTCCTTAGGCTGGCACACACCCTGACCTCTAGCATATGGTAAATGTGCCAAGCCCACTGGCTTATTTGTCACCTGTAACCTGGACTGCAATATGGACAAGGTTTGAACAAGGTTGGCCTCCCAGATTAGCAAGGAAGATAAGTCTCAGAAAGCATAAATAATCCAAAATGCAAAAGAAGACTACAACAGTCTGCTGTACCTGAGTCATAACCCCAAGTTTCTATTAAATCACTTGGACCATTGTAAAGGAAAAGGATCATATTTAACCCAAGAACAAAACATCCTGAACAGTTTATGAAATAAATGGGTGACTTCAATCAGTACAGAGAAGTAACTAAAATAAAGCAATTTATATGCAATATACAGTATATATTTGAGTATAGTAATTGATAAAAAATGGCAAATAAAACAATTCCAATAAACAAATAAATACCTCAATCATGTTTTTAACTTTTGGATTTTGAGTGAAAGCAGCAGCAACTGGACTCTTAATCGGGTCAGTAGAGTAATGATATAAGTGTCTGAGTGTTTGTCATCTGAAAAGTCTGTAATTTTCCAAGTGCTTATTATTCATTTACAAAGGCCAAGGAGTGTATGTTGATCCAGACCCGAATCAGAAAGAGAATAATGATGTAATTTACAAGCAGTTCTTAAAGAATATGAGCTGATACGAGAGGAATACAAACAGATTTTATACTGACGTAACTCTTGTTCAGACCTATTTGAACTTTACTCCGACCACAGGAAGCTAATTTTGTGCGGCTTAGAGCAATAAATGTGTGTGATATTATGGGTCTCCATGAACCTGTTTTACCTTCTCCTTTTTTTTTTGTTTTCACAGGAAATATGTCATTATAATGTAAAATCTTGTCTAAAGAGAAGAATCAGTGCCTCAGGCTCATAACTATGTGGCCTGGACTCTCAAATCAAATTCAAGGACAGACAAGGGCTGTGAATAAAACAGACTTTTAAATGTGTTCTGGTTTTTGTCTCTAAAGGGACGGGTGAGACTCCTGGTTAAAGGGGTGACTGGGACTCCTATTACCATTCCAGGAGACACAGATTCAGGCTGTCATTGCAGTATATTCCACTGATATATCTAAAATAGATCATTTGTGAGACACTGGCAACTAGTATGTGTTTTGAATATAAATCAATTATGGTGGTGTTTAATCTCCACATTGCAGGGCCATCTTTCAAATACATTTATAACATTGTTATTTACTGACGTAGAAAATAAAAAAACAGTGGCGCAGTGATTAGCAAGAAGGTTTCTCTTTTCTGTGTGTAGTATGCATGTTCTCCTAGTGTCTGGATAGGTTTCTGTTTCTTCCTACAGTCCAAAAACATGCAGCAGATTAATTGGTGACCCTAAATTGCCCAGATGTATGAATGAAAAGTGGTCCAGCGCCCCCCCAAAAAACCACCCCCCACCCCAAAATTAATCTTTGAGGCCTTACCTGTACTGTCATCATAAACCACAGTGACTGTCTTCCACTTGAAGAAGTGAACCAAATCCAGGATCGCCCTGCTGAGGGAGGAGAAGTCTGGATATAGGTTGACGTAGAAGACGTCCTTGTTGTCCGATACCTGGTGCTTCCATTTGGTCTGGATGTGGGGTACCCCCAAGGCATTGCAAATGGACTGGACAGCATTGGCTGAGGAGCTGTGGGATGGACCAAAGATAGCTGCCACTCCCAAAGAAAGCTGGTCACAAGCTGGAGTAAAAATAAAAAGGAAATTAAATCAGTGTATTTACATTGACTAGTAAGCTCTCAGTAACTTTCTATTAGTCTAAAAGATGTTTAGACTAACATTTTTCTGTGCTTTAAAATTCCATTTTCGTTTCTAAATTTGTAATTGTGGCACCTGGTGCATTAGTGTAGTGGCACGTTGCCAATTTCCTGGTTAAAAGCATCACATGACTATTATGGTACAGGTCAATATTGGATTAACCATGGCAAACTTAGATTTAGGGTATTTTCCGGAGACAGGTGTTGAAGTACCCTTCATGTCCCACTTGACTTGACAGCTTTTCACAATACAAGCCAAAGCATTCAGTGTTCTGCAGCCCCACAGCTCCTACTCCTTCACCCTTCACTGCCTGTTGCTCCTGGCAAACTCTCACCCCCAGTCCATTTGTTTTTAGCTCAGGAAATCATTAAACTTCTGCTCACATGAATATGGAAAACCTTTCAAATTCAATAACTTATCAACACTTGACTAATCAAGGAATCCAACCTCTGATATGGGAACAAAGTATTTTTTCACAGTCCCTCCTGGTAATTGCATTTATCAGATATGGGGCATGTACTGGAAATACTTGTGGATTCGTCGCCCAATCTAAGTTTTAGACAAGAAGCGTGATATGAGGGCAATTCCTCAGCAAATCCCTTTTAGACTTTAGGAAAGTATGGTGGAATATCTAACATCAACAAATTGGATCCTCACATGATTATGACAATGCAATTCATACCCAGTCAATGTATTGATAACATATATGATACTTAACATGATGACTATTAATATAGATCAGCTGAGAGAGACAGATATAAAAGCCAGGGATCCGCTTTAGGGCGCTTCCATTTACTGTACTTGAACTTTTGAACTTATCAAGTCTTGTATTAGCTCCACTGTGCGCTCTTAAAACTTAATTTGATATAAGGGAAAGGATTGACTCACAAAGACAGAAAATAACAGCCTTTAATTGATAACAGATTTGAAATGTCAGCTTCATGCACAAACAAAACTGATAGATTATAGCACTTTATTGGCTGTCGCTCAGGGGCCAAATAGGTCTGTGCTACTGCTATTTAGTCGTTACCTGAAACCAATCAATTGTCACAGTTTACATTTGAAATACTTGCCCATTTCTCCCTTGCCTGATTATAAATTGTCATTTTATAAGCCACTGTGGCTCACAAGCATTGAAATGGGGATAGATTTGCAATGCAAAACAGCTATGGCAAAGCATATGTATGATTGCATTAATACACAGTCACACACACACATACAAACACATTCACACACCGTATACACACACCATACACACACACACACACACACCCAGCAGACCTTCCAATCACAAATACCTTTTCTGGAGGCTTCAAAGCTGTCGTAGATGTTTATCCTTTGGATGTCATACGTGAGTGTGGTGTTTGGCAGTAAGGTTCTGTTCCTGTTGATTGTGTTTAAAGCAAATTTAAAGGCTAATTCCTCAGCACCAGATGGGCCACTTTCAATGGATTCAAATATTCCCCCTGTCAAAAGAGAAAAAAGGAAAGAACATTAGATCATTAATTAATTGAAACCAGATAACATTAAGCCAAACGCAAAATTACATCAACCTCTTTCTGGCACAAAGGAAATTGATGAAAATCAAGAGCAGGTTGTTGAAGTAAAATTTGTTATTGTGATAACAGGAACATAAAAATGTTCATATTTTTTTTTTCCCAAATAATACATTACAAACATCTTAATTCCTCCTACACTAACATTTATACTCTTCCAGTCTACTGATCACACAGCGCTGCAAAAGGTATCAGCTTGCGGTAATGACATCAGTATTGTGCTCAAGGATACTCTGACATGATCTTTTATAATTGAAAATAAGGAAAGGTTGCATTGGGGTCTGTCCCACTTCCTTATTTAAAAAAGTGTTCTATTCATCCTTTCTGTATACAATTGACAAAAAAACCTAATCGGCATGAAGGAAACCTTACCATTAGTGACTGACACATTGTTTTCCACCTCCAAGATGACAATAAGCACATTAGTAGTGAAACAAAATCAGCTGTACCTGTCAAAATATCAGTTCAGAGGTAGTTGTCCTTATCTACTTCATCTGCCTTTTTAGTTTTCAGCTACCAAGCAGCAGTAACAGCGTCTTTATTCATCCCAGAAATCCGATCCACAAAAACTGTGGAACACCTGCCTCCAGTATAATTCAAGCTGTTTTCCAGGGCTGCAGCCCATTTCAACTCTATTCCTGTCAGATATTCTTGTCAAACTGAGACCTTGTGCGCCCTGTGTGTATTTTACTAACCAAATAGGATTCTATAGTTCCTTCACATTACAGACCACTTTCATTATTAGGTTAAAACAAGCAGTAAATACACATATTCTAATATAGTATGCCAGGTCATTGCATTTTGACATTTGCAAAGTCCTTACTATCCATGAATAGCAAAAACTTCAAAGAGTTACTGTAGAGTTCATAAGGCTCAATGTTGAGTAATATGTAACAGCTGTCCCCAGAATAGTGTTCTTTCTGTTGTTGTTGCTTTAAAATTGTTTTACTACACTTTGGCAATAAACTAAGAATTAGTATTGATCCATTGCATAAGAATCTTGTGTATTTTATGAATAATAATATTGCATTTAAATTTATTGGATATGTTCTACGTCATGTGCTGACCTAAGTGCTTTTCCCAAGGGAATATTGCCTCATCGATTTACCGATTCTCATTTATGAGGCCTAGCATTAAGCAATTCTGTATATATTTCCCTCTTATCCTGTTTAAACTGCAAAATGTTTACTAAAAATAGATAAACTTAAAATGAATACATTCAAAGGTCTGTATGTGTATGTGTATGTACTAAGCTGTCACAGCCTTTATAAGCGTTAAAGGCAATATTTAGTGTTCTACAAATCTGATTGCAAAAGTAATTGTGTAGATTATTCAAAGAGAAAATACGCTTTGAGCAACCAAAATAGGAAAACCACATACATTACAGCAGGCAGTCAACATGTAAACTGGCTGCTGTTTTCATTTAAAAATAACAAAAAAACCTCTGCCAACAGATAAATACAAATCTAAACCTTCATTAGGAAAGAGTATTTGAAGCATTTGGGATATGTGCACTTTTTATGTCCTTTGTTTCTCTTTCAGTAATTTGAGAGCGTACTCATCACCGAGCTTCCCATCAATGAGATTCAGCTATATGCTGGCAATGTATAAATGAGTAGGACACTAAGTATGTACAGTAAATACAGTTTTGTGCCATGGCTGTGAAAGACAGTAATAGTGTTAAACTCAATGGATTATTCATTGAGGCTCGCTACCATTGTACAACAACGTGCAGATTGCAGCAGAAATGGCAGTTAAACACCGGGCACTTAGCATTGCTAATGTTTGACAATGTTCAGAGTGGGTTCCAAGCTTCCTCCAGCCTTTGGTTTCGTCCCACAGTCCAAAAAACATGCAGCAGGTTAATTGGAAAAAAAATTGGGAAAATTGCCCCAAATGAGTGACTTAATGGTTGTCTGTCTGTATATGTGGCTCTGCGATTGACTGGCGACCAATCCAGGATGTACCCCATCTCTCACCCAATGATAGCTGGGACAGGCTCCAGCATCCCCCGGGACCCTGAGTGCAGGATAAGTGGCGGACGATGAATGGATGGACGCAACTGGAAAGCCAGTGAATTGTTGAAACTGCTGTTGAAAAGCGATTTAGACTGCAAATAAATAGATAATTAAAGGGAAAAAAAATGTTGTAATAATAGAGACTAAACATCCAATTAGTTAAAATAGAAAGAAATCTTGCTGGCATCATGTCATTTAGAGTATAAAGAGAGGAAGAAAGTTTGTGTGATTACATTTTTTTGAAATGAAATACCATGATGGCCATGACTTTACTATCTTAAAAATTAACATTTGTGAGATTAATTCTGCATAATAAAAAATGATATTTATCCCTTACTGATCCCCGTGGGGAAATTTTTTCTCTGCAATGAACCCATCATGATGAACCATGAGCAGCAGGCATAGCAGTCAGGGGTTCAGTGTCTTACTCAACAACACTTTGGACACAATAGGAGGAGCCGGGAATCAAACCAGGAATGTTTGGCTCCAAAGATGATTCCTCTACCTACTGCTCCTTGCCACTCCAATAATGATTATATAAAAAAAAAAAAAATTCAGTAATAAATGAATGGAGGGGGACATCCTCTGCGAGTAGAATAATCAATTTGGAATCTGAAAAATATCAAAAAAGTGTGAATGACCGAAGAATGTTGAAGAAATCCTTCAAAATTGCACTTTGACCAAATCACTTTTATATTGCTGAACTATTTATCTGTGGTTATAGGGTGAATCGGGGGGGGGGGGGGGGGGGGGGGGGTCCATAAATAAGGATTATATATTTGGCTTCGATGTGAGACCTTATACTGCATCTTCTCTCGGATAGTGGAGATGTGTTTAAAAGCTCAGCCTTCTCCAGCTTCAGCCCTCCGGCAGATCCATCTAATAAAGGAGATGAATGGATGTTGGTCTGGCCCTCAGGAGGTGCTGCCTTGGTGTGGTGTGGATTTTTAGATCAATGTACTCTGATTGACCAGCAATTCAATCAATCAGTTGAGGCCCTTGGGGAGAGCATCAAGGAGTGATTGAAGTGTTTTGTTTGGGTTGGCCCTATGGCCTGGTCCTGCTGACTTAGTGTCAGTCAAAGGAAGACAAGACTTTATTTACTCCAAATACAAGTGCACTTCAGTGGAAACCTTTTCAAGTGTTGACATAATCCATACATGCAAATGTACAGCACCCCGGGTAACTCCCACCGCAAGCAACGATCATTACACACGCCACATCTGATCAATGCTCTTTTACAACTGACAGTACCAGTGAAAAATGTTGTGTTGTATCAATTTTTTTTCGTGTGCCAGAGCTTAAAGCAAACATCTAAACAGACTGACCATAGACAGCAGCAAGAGCAGCAGCAGTACTCTCAAGAAGTTTCATTACTTTCATTTATATTCACCTCATGGGAGAGCCCTATTTTGCATGCCATAATGAGTTTAAAGGAATTAATAAGCATCAGTTAAGCGGGATGTACTATAATTGGAAAGCAGTTCATTTAGAATGGGCTTGCACTCACACAAGAAGCACCATTTGGCTGTTGTAAATCTATTCTTGCAGGGAAAAGAATCAAGTCTGTAAATATAAAACATTGAGATGAAGAGGGGAAAATCTCAATGAGTTAGCCTTTAGATGTTTGTTTTACTTTTGTGTCTTTTTTTTTTTACTTTTAAAAATCTATCTGCCTTTTTGTTTTAGTTATCCATTTCATCCTCAAATAAAAATGCAATACAAAAACGGTAGGGAGAAAAATCACAACTAGCTAATAATATGTGACATTATTTTGCTTAAAAATTCAGTGCAGCTAGTCTGGCATCTTCGGGCCACGTTGTAAAGGAAAATTACCAAGACCTCTTGTGACTGATATGAAAAGTAATTTAAAGATGACTGGTGGTGACATTTTTCCAAATGATAACTGAGATGTACAGTAATTGATCTGTGATACTGGTGCGTGTGTGTGCGCGCGCATGATGTGTGTTTGTATTTATAAATGCTCAGGCTTCATTTTAACACATTGGCCCAAAGATGTGTGAAGGTCCTGGCATCAGTAAGTTCACAAATGCTCTACAACAGCAGCACTCCCTGCCTTTGACAAACTCGTAAAACTTAAGTAGATATTGACAAGATATACAACCAGGACCAAGACCTTAGGTGTAGCAAACTCCCAATTACAGAAAAATGTCATCTTGCGGTACTCACAATTTGAAAAACACTGCTTTCAATATCAGTGGAGAAATTTGAAGACACAGGTTGTGGTCAGATCTCTCCCCCAAACACTGGCTCCGTTATTTGGTTTCGACCAAAAAGTGTATGTATAATTTTTTTTAATTAGGGAATAAAGCATGAAATGTGAAATTTACTCTAGTTATACTACAGTTGAGTTGAGAGTTGGGATATCATGATAATAAAGCTGGAATGATTTCTGAACATCAGGATTTGTGTGCAAATAAGGTAGGTTTCAAGATTGAACCCACTGAAAGTACTTTAACTTAAACTACAGCATAGGGATAAGGAGCACAATAGCATTGATATCTCGACTGATTACATTTTATTTCATATTTCTGCATCCCCGAGAGTCAATTCTCGCTGGCATTTGTTGAGGGCTGAGGTTGAACCTGATCTGGTCTCCAGTTGATCACAGGGCCACATATAAAGACGTACAACCAACCAACATATTTCAACCCATTCACACAAAGGGGCAATTTATTGGTCTCCAATTCACTTACTATATGTCGTTGGACTGAAGGAGGAAACCAAAGAAACCATCCAATTGAATATTCTCTTGCTGTGTAGCAGAGGCACTAACCAATGCACCAACAAGCCAATTGATTTCAAATACTGTATAATATTTCATTATGCTCCTAAATAATGTAAAGCATGATACTATGGAAAGTGATTGCATTATATATTTCACTAGTTTTTATTATGAAGCCCAATACACAAAAAGCATTTTTAAAAAACAGGCCTATGAAAATGAACGATAATCTAATTCACAATTGGAATTATATGTGTAAAACAAAAGTGCCTAGTTAGCCATGGCCTGGATGAGTGATAACCATCATAGAAACAAACGTGCCTACCATGTACAAAATTAAACTATTGTTTGTTTCTTATACTTTCTTCTTTTTTTAAGAATGATTTTTTTTTTTTGTCTTCCTGATTGGTAATTATTTTATGAAAAGTCATGCCACCACATGTAATTTATAGTTTAAATGATTTGGAAAAATCAATGATAAATGTGATGACAAAATAAAGTCAAATCACTCAACAAATAATATCTCAGAAAGATAAAGAGGCTTTTAGTATATTGTCACACAATTTATTTCAGTGAAATGTGATCAATGTTATTATCATACACAAAGTCTCAGGGTGCTTTTACAAGAAGTAACTCTGATGCAGAAAAAAATAAAATGTTGTTAACATTTCTTTAAAACAGCTACAGCTTGAAAAAAAATAAATTTATCTTACTCATTTGTTGAACGACTCAATCTCAAATTAGTGATTATTTCTATCAGAAACTCCACAGCTCTAATCTTATTATGACAGTATGGAAATGAACTGATTAAAGTGGGATCATGAGCATCAGCTTTGACTTGGGCTGCCAAGAAGGAGAGAAGCTACTCCTACGCAGAGTCATCACTGCAAAATAAAACATTATAAATGGGTGTTTTGAGATATGAGACTGTGTAGTACGTGTGTGTGTGTGTGTGTGTGTGTGTGTGTGTGTGTGTGTGTGTGTGTGTGTGTGTGTGTTATCAGAAATAGAAAGGGTTCAAGACAGATAGACAGCATCCCTCCACACTCAATCAGTGTCATCAAATGAAACTGGTGAACTAAGGACCTACCATGTTCCACCATAAGTCTAAACACTTCAGTCATAGCTATCCTATTCTACAAGGCAGAGGTATCCAACATGCTGCTTGTGTGCTGTATGTGGCTCTTTGGCTCCATCCCATGCTACTCATGGCTTGTCTGTCACTGTTATACTTATTTGTACTCTCCTTCAATGGTTTTTCAGAAAAAGTAGAGGTGTACTATATAATGACGGCCTCACAGTATGGCAATTATGTAATTAATATATTAAAAAAAATAATAATAACTGATCTCCTAAATTCCAGGTAAAGCAAAGGCCAAGCACACAACAGAGAACTGAACATTTGAATCTGAGGCATTATCCCAGATATGAAAAGGCCTCAATGTTGCATTTTCTTTTTTTTTTTTTCTTTTTTGTTTCTTTCAAAATTGTACCAAGCTCTCAGAGATGGTGAAATTAGTGTCTTAGTATCATAGAGTGTGACATGGAATGCTAAAGAGAAATCAAAACATTGCTCTGTATTCATTGACAAATATGTGAAGGAGTTACTGAATCCAATCCAAATACTGAATATTGTGGAAAACAAACACTGACGGGTTTCCCACTGAGTGAACAGCTAAGAAAATAGTAATTATGACCGTCCAGCTGTAGATAATCAAATAGGTTACCTTTGCTGTGGATGTGCGAGCATTTATTTGTTACATGTCTCTGTGTGACGGTATGCTAGGGTTTTTGCCGCTTTATGCTGGCTATGTTGGGATACCATTGCCATGATAATCACTGATAACATTTAATCAAATCAATTTCTTTAATCATCAAAGAAGCTACTCCTAGCATTTCGCTAAAAGAATGATCCAATTTATTTTTCAACATGGAGGGACATCATTAGGTTCCACCAGCAAGTTCAGCATACTGTTTTGGCTGCTCAACTACCATTGTGTATAAGAGCTCTGAGTAAGGTATGATAAATAAAATGGCTTAAAACAATTATGATTATGGAGTGAAGGATGAGTGATGTTAATTGCATTACACCACAATAAGATCAATATGGAACGCCTACTCTCGCACAACAGATTCGTCGCCCTATCACAGTGGAAATCAAAACATTTGATTGTTGAATGTCTAAATCTTAACTATGTCAGTAATTCTGTTAACTATCTTTATGTAATTAAATTGGTGGATTTTGCATATCCATTTAATATTAAGCATAATTGACATGTTACATTATTTTTACATAAATTACAAAGAAAAAGAGTTCAGATTAAAAAAAAAGGTCTCACGTCAACGGAACATAAATTACAAACAAACCTAAGAGTTTAGCTTGTACTATTTTCTGCCATATCTTTAACTTCAATTTGCAGACGCCCCCTGATTTTTCTCATTATTTGGGATGAAAAATCTGAACTGTCAGGCCACCAAACCGTGGTATGACAATTAGGATAGTTTGAAAGTTGCCTCAGGTGTTGTCAGCAACTGCAGAGTCACTACCTCTAAGTAAATAATAAAGTAAAAATCAATAATAGATTTTTTTTTTTTTTTTTTTTTTAATTTAACAAAATTATTTGTTGGATTCCCATGTGTTTCTTTCTGTACAATGTGCTTTCCTTCCTTACTTGTTTGACACCAGAAAACAACATTGATCAGTGATTTGACTCAGTGACATATAGCAAACTTTAGGACTATCAAGCTCACATTTTCTTATTGTTGAAAGTGTTGGCATATCGAACCAAACATGCGTATTAGATTAAATTATCCATCCATCCATCGTCTCCTGCTTATCCTGTATTCAGGATTGCGGGGGATGCTGGCGCCTATACCAGCTGTCATCAGGTGAGAGGCTGGGTACACCCTGGACTGGTTGCCAGACAAGGGTACAGACACCCATTCACTCACGCATTCTGCACAATTTTTCCCAATATTTTTAACATAACATACCAGTAACATACCATGCAAACTCCACACCTAAAGGTCTCCCTGTCAGAATCGAACCAGGGTCGTTTGTGCTGTGAGGCCGAAGCGCTAACCACCGCACCACTTTGCCGCCCTTGTTATAATATATTATAATTATAAAAGAATGCAAAACGGCATTCGAATGAGCTGATATAACTAGTCAAATGGTAGCGTCTGTGTGGTGTGCTAAAATGTCTCTGTTTTGTTTAATGTTCTTCCCCTCCTCCCCTTTTGAGGGGTTGAGCTCTGAGACTGACAGACTCTGAGGCTCAGCCGAGTTCAAAGACAGATTTACACAGAATGTGGATATGGAGTTCCAGATTCAAATGGATTTTATCACAAGACCAATGGTGAACTTCCATAGCTTAGTAAATCTGCCCTTGGAAGATAAGAAATGTGTTCCCAAAAGAATGCCTCAGTGGCACCTAGAACCAATGTAAGGGACGTCATAGTCAATTGCAACAAATTTTCTGCTGAATTCAAAGAGACTGCAAAGACGTGGGCACCTTATGTTTGCTGTGATTGATTTCCCGTCTGCATGTGTGTTAAATGCCCAGATGACTCCTGCATGTCTCTGAAACCTTGGAGTGAGTTCATGAGCGACGTGTCAGCCTAATCCTTCGCCATGAAGTGAATAAAGGCCCTATCTAATCCTGCCTCACTGGGCTATGACTAAACTCACCGCCTGCAAGGCCTTTCTCAGCGTCTCTTTGGCAAACACAAAGCACCATCCATCTCAATTTTCTGTCTCACAAAAAGAGACATAAATTAATAGTAAATCCTGATCCAGTTCATTGTCTCTGCTGAGCGAAAATTATTTATGAGAAAGTATACGCTAGCTTCGCCCGGCACTTCCACCCATCCTCGACCCTCAGTCCCTGTCTGTAGTTGACAGCTTGATGGTGATCAGTGTCAGAATATCAGTGCTGCAGAAAAGCAAGTGTACCACGACAGGCTTGGAGAGCATGTTCCATCTTTATTGCGAAGGAGGCTCTGCACCAGAAGACTGCCTTTTTTTGGTGTCTGTTTTTGTCAGAGGGCTTGAGGAGGCCAGATGGAGGCAGAAAGGATGAAAAACATGCAAAAGCAACGATGGATGTATGAATGATGAAAGAGTACAGTGTGAGTAAGGAGGGGGGTAATATTAATAGCAAAATGCTTGTCTAGATTGTGGTGAGAAGTTCTGAGTCAATTGAATCTTGCAAGAAGAAAGATGGAATCAGCTTCCTGTGTAGTTTTATTTGAGGAATTATGAGTGAGGCTTTGTTTGATGGGATTTATCTTTTCTACTGTTCCCATCTTGTTAGTTAATTGTTTGCTTGTTTTGATACATATGATTCCGACGTCTTAATTTACAATAAATCACTGTGTTTATCAAAGAAGTATCACTTCATTTCTAACATCGGCTGGGATTAAAAAAAAAAAATTATGTTATTTTACAGTTCTTCACAGGCAATTGTCATGGCAGTGGTCTTCCCGTGGGTTATGTGGTTGGTGGAGCAGTGTGAACTGCGAAACGGTGTCATCTCTTCCAATTCCATTGTAACCACATTAACTTATTTAGGGCACCTTCCAAACACACAGTACCTCAACTGTGAGACCAATCTCTCCCCTTCAAATCATCAAGCACTGCAAACAACAAACAAAAAACCTACAATGGAAGTCATATTTTGTTATCGATGCTGATTAAGCTGACCAGTCCTATTCTTGTGGACTGTCACTAACAAAACCCAAGTCGTAGGCAGACAGGAAGCTGAAAACTATGAGACTGACATAGCAAGATGAGGACAAACATTCTCTAGGTGTTCTCCAGGGTTCACAACACATTTTTTTAAGCATTATTATTGCATACAAAGCATTATCTGAACTGACTTGGATATTATAGATTGACATTTTCATAACTGGATTATTTTTATTGCGGTATACACTGATGTTAAGGCTGTCATTCAACGCAACTTTCTCTGAACCGTCAGTGTCGGACAACAATTATTTATAACTCTTAACTATTTGTTTTAATGTCATGATAAATGAATCAGCACACAGTTTTTATGGATAAAGGGAAAATTGTATTTTTACCTCGTAGTGGTATTATTGGGATTTTCAATCAGCGTACCACATAAAGCCATCCATCCTTTAGTAGCTGAACGTCATTGCTCAATCATATCATTAATAAGCTCCCAAGCATTTTGTTCTTTCAACTGGAAAAGAGCATTGAGCTCAATTGTGATTATTTTTCAGTGCATAATTAGACACCAGAGCACTCCTAAGTAGCTCAATATTATTTAAGACATTTTCTGTTTGAGTATAACAATAGCCTTTGTCTTTGTTAGTTTAATTTATCAAGTTCCCTCTTTCACCAATATCACAAACAATGACCAGTGCTGATATACTATCAGCATAAAGAGAACTAACATCAGGAGGGCTAAATTTATGAGTATGTTTTATGTTTCCTCTGAAAGACAGACTGCTGTCTATAGCTCAAAGAAGTTTCAAAGTATGCACTTTCTGGGCAACATCATTAAACTAAATTACATGAGTGTCAATGAGGTGGAACTTATCAATACATTAATGGAGTCAATGAAACTTTGTATGGTGCGACTTTCAGATGTTGCAGTTTCCTGTACCGGGTGGGGTCTTCAATAATAATGTTCAGCAAAACAAAAGGGGCGGAGAAGGTAAGTTTAAAAAATTACTGCACCGATTACTGGCTTTAGAACTGCATCAATTATGCAAGAGTAGATTGTTATTAAAAAAATACAGAAAACAAAATATTAGTGGGACAACTACTTATTCTATACTAAAATCTGTGTGTATTTATCCTCATAAAGGAAATGCATTTTTTAATTACTTTATTAACATGAATGGCATATTATTATTGATTGATATCTCTTTATTCGTTAGTTCGTTCATTTATTCATGCATGAAGTCATTCATTCATATGGATATGGATGTATTGATTTGTTTGTTTGTTCATCGATTCGTCCGGCAATTCCTTTGTTCATTAATTCACTCAACCATTAATTCAGCCATTCATTCATCCATTCATTCAAAAATTGATTCATGGATGAATTTATTTGTTTTTGTCATTTATGTATATATTGTGGCCAGGAACCACAAGGGCTGACGTGAACTTAAACACCAAACAATTAATTTGAAATGATTTGAGAAGACTGAAGAATTAACACGCCCAAAATACAAGTTTTTCTTCCTTACTTCTTTATTGAATGTTTGTTTTGTAATTTTTTTGGTTGACTGTTAATAGAATTAAGAAAATCTCTCACAATGACCCAGTGTTTTTGAGAAATGGCTGAAGGTAGGACCATCCATTTATTTAATCCCACTAATGAGTAGTTTTTTTTGTTTTTTTTTTAATGTCTCCAAATAATTAATGTCCATTTTAGAATATTTACAGAGGATTCTAATAGTAGAATATCATGACACTTACCAAAGCTATCTTTGTTCCATCTCTATGAGCCCGTGCAAATCTCTCAGAGACACTTGTGAATATGTTTCCCAGAGCGGTGTCATTATTATTTAATGGTCTGTTTAAGCAGAACAGTTTGTACCTTTTTCATACAAGATCAACAGCAGAAGGCTTTCTATACTTCTGGGAGCAGTGCGCAGCAGTTGTGGGAGGTTTCGAAGGAAAACACTGAAGATGCTTTCACACAGTGAGCCACTTGAGAATTGCTACTAGGTTGCGGTATTTATTCTGTCATCCATCCCTTATTCCACTTTCTCTCTGTTCATCTTTCAATCCTCTTGTACTTTGTTACATTCAGTCTTTCTGTTTCAGTTTTATCTGACATTCTGTGAGCACAGATTACTGCAACAGATATAAGTGTGTAATGTGTAATTTCCCTCTCTTTCTCCCATAATAGGAAATCTGAGGAGTGCTCAAATCGGCACTTCTACAAATGTCAGTGCTTCTCAGCCTTCGTCAAGTAGTCACAGAGGCACAAAATGTCAGCCTCTCTCCTCAGTCACAGCCTTTGTGAACTATTCACATCTGGAAATGTCAATGAGTAAGTCACAAAAGGTGGGAGTGGACTCTCAGAAGGTAGTACACTCAACCTGTAGAAAAGCTGTACAGCAGACTCTTGGTTCCCAGCAAGGGCAACACAAAGGTGTGACCCAAATCAGCACCTGTCCAGGGTATAAGGCGCACAAGCTTACACATGCCTCCAACCACACGAGCAGACTTTATATCAAGTTTGTTGCAAAAATGTATGCAATTTTCTTGCAAAGACTTGCTGCCAATCATAAATCTTGGAGAAGGTGTCATGTATAATTTGTTTAAAACAGGTAACCCAAACAGGAGGTGAACCACAAAGAACATGTTATCAGATGTTGATTGTTGTGAGCTGGTTTTACTGTCATATCCTCTATTGTATTCCTAATGCAGGGGGACAGGGCTAAGGTGTGATTACCAAAGACATGTAAATAAACTGTATCTTCATTAACTGTTCATCGCTTTTAATGAAAAATACCCTGCAGAGTGAACACATGAATTAATTACACATATTAAATCTCTGTGTGTGTCTTGTGTAATACCTTTGGTGATACTGACACTAGCCCGCAAAATGTTTAGTTCTGTAAATGTATTAAAAACAACTATACCAAAAGTACGAACCAAGTGTGTAGTTTGACGGCAGAGACACAGACACACACATATAACATATCACTTGTTCTGATAGCAAAATACATAACAGCTAGAATTGATCCATTATTCTGCCAACTGACTCTTCCAATTGAGAATCTTCAATAAACATTTTAATAACATTTCCACAAAAATCTATTTATCATTTTTTCTCTCACATTTGAAATCTGGAAATATGATTCATTCATTATTCCTTGAGTTTTTTAACTGTCAAGACAAATGATGACTTTATGCCACCACATCTTCTTACAGGGTCATAAGGAATCTAATCTGTTCATTTATTCTGGCTACAACAAAACTTTTATTAAAAATTTTGATTTGGTCTAACTTTGGGTTTAGATGTATATTTTGATTTAGTGTGGAATTTTAACTATCCACACAGCCCACTGCCTCTGTGAACAACTTTTTTTTTTCCCCTTAAATTGAAAAATTACATATTATAAATTTACCTTCAACTCAGAATTAAAACATTTTTTCAAAGCATTTACACTAGTTAGAAACATTTCATTTATTTTCAGAATTTCCTCACAGACTTTTTTCATTGAAAATGTGCATAGATAATGATCTTTACAGTAAAAACATAGTGCAGTGTGGCGTCAATACATATATTGAGCAGACTAAATAAAACACACACTGCATAAAAAATTGAGTCAATTTATAAGTTGCTGGAATATGCATTCTCATTGTCTGTCAAGTGTTGAGATGATTTTTAGAGATGACATTAATTTGCTTCATTGTACGATAATCTCTTGATCAACATTTCACGAAATTCCTGTTCAGTGCAATGAACAGGCAACTCTTCCTCATCAGTCTGTACACTTTGCTAATAGCACCAAGAGTAAATCGTATTATTTCTCTCCTCCCTATCTCTCTCGCTCTGTGGATCTATTTGCCTAACAATGATAACAATCCTCACAGCTTAACTCACCCTGCTCAGTCCGGCACAGAAAGCGGCGTGTTTGCTCGCTCTCTTTTTAATGAGTAGCACTGGTTTTGAACTTAGCTGAGGCATATCGATTTCCTGCGCTGAGGCAAGTGTGCGATATTATCTCAAGTGAATGGGGAAAATGAGAGAGATGAAGGGTCAGGGTTTGTTTCTCCTGAGGCGATTTTCTCCCATTGCAATAGCGTGATGCCCCTTGACCTTGCTATTGTGGTGTAATCCTGGTCCGTTTAAGGGGATCAGCCAGCAAGATATGAAGGAGTCTAGACAAATTGATCGATTTCGTAAAGAGGAAAAAGTCAGCAAGGGATGTACACAAACAGATTTATTCAGATGACTCAAGGTGTGTTGTTTGTGATAGTTCTAGAGCACAGGTGTCTATACAGTCTAGCAAGAATAATGAGATCAATGAAAATCTTTACTACCCTAAAGAGGGGTTCCCCGGGTCACAGAAGTGTCGGATCTTACACAGCCCCCCACTTTCATTTTGTGTCATTCGCCTACCCTCTTTACCATAACCATCACAAATCTCCTTCACTGAAATGCAAACTGACTGGATGGCTGAATCTGAATTTGCAATGGCAGTAGCCAGTTGTTTGTGCCAAATCCCATGCCAAATGAGGAATTAGTGTTTACAGGAATTGCCAGTGAGCTTTTGAAAACATTCTTAGCGGGTATTCACACCTGGCTTGTTTGGATCAGTTGTACTTCAAATTCCTTCATTCCCAAAACATGCACAATTTCACCAGTTATGAAACTGTACTGTTTTTGGAGCTGATGCTGATATTGATATTTGGTTGCAGCATAGGACTACTATACAGGATAACTAATGTCAGCATGATACTAATGAAAATGTACAGGACTGTCTCAGAAAATTAGAATATTGTGATAGAGTTCTTTATCTTCTGTATTGTAATAAAAATAAAAAAAATACTTTTTCATGATATTCTAATATTTTGAGATATGATTTTTAAGTTTTCTTAAAATGTAAGCCATAATCAGCAATATTAAAATAATAAAAGGCTTGCAATATTTCAGTTGATTTGTAATGACTTTCAGAATGTATGACATTTAAGAACTTCATCACGATATTCTAATTTTCTGAGACAGCCCTGTATAAATGCATGTATAAAATAAAATGTCCTGATGCAGTCACATTAATTCAGAATTAATTATCTTGAATAGTCTTCCCCTTAAAAGGAAATTCCCCCATCACCTGTAAACCCTGCACGTTGTGACCACTCAAGATTTTCTTTTGTTTGTTTTTTCCACTTATTTACTTTTTTGTATGTTGGGAATATTTAAAACAGATAAATGCAATTTACTAAATATAACTGTGGTTGAATGACTTTCACAACAAGTGGAGCCAAAATTCTCTCCTCAGTAGTAATATGACTTGAGCAACAAAAAGGGCCACAGAGTCTGGGGCTCATCCTTTCCAGTACTATACAATGTAGTTATGGTAGAGTCTATATTTATATAGCACTTTCACATCTTCTGGTCTCAAAGAAATTTACACAAGATAGCATTCGCCTCAAACGTATACTCACACACCAATGTTGGCACAGCTACCATTACAGTCATTATTGCATTATTGTCTTTTTTTTAGTATTTTTATTCGTTAATATCATTGTCTTTATTTTGGTTGTAGATGCAATCATCAATTTTCCAGAATATCCCTTATGGGGATCAATAAAGTATTATGACACTGAAACTCATTCTTCTTTTTCTGCACTTTACATGCACCACTGCACATGTAACTACTGCCATTTAATCTGTGCTCACTTTGTGAGTTGCACTTTGTGAGTTGGACACCAAGCTGCACTCAATGTTTCACTTGCACTGCCAACACTGTTCATATTTATAATAATGTTTAGACAACCTATTTATGGTCAATTATAAATTCAAATGCTCTGTGGACAGCTAGGTAGTAATTTGATTGTACAGGGAAACATGTTTCCACACTGTTCATGTGACAACAATCACTTTGCATCTTTATCTTAAATTTGATGAAAAACCTATATACAGGGAAGTAAGAGTCCGGATTTTTAGAGTAAGAAGAAAGAGACAAATATCTAACAAATGCATTCATATTTCGAAAAAAGATTCTAAGAGTCTCCACAAGTCAGAGAAAAGGGGAGATAAAAATGGGGACACAAAGCAGAAGCTTCTTTTGTCATCTAGAGAATGTGCTTTTATCATCTGTGCCACGGTTTAGTTTACCTCTGAATTGTGTCCAAAATGTATTTCTGTATCAAAAGTATTTATAAAAACTAGGAAGGCAGAAAGGAGAAAAATCCAAATGATAGGTTAATTTATAAAAAGACACATGACATGACTTTTCATTTTACTTTCCCCGAAGGAACTCAGAGGGATGAAAATGGGTAGAGAAGAGACATGTTTTACGGTTAGCGAGAAAACAAAATGGGAAAAAGCGAAAAGAAATTCGATTTTCTGTGGTGAGAAAACAATATTGTGGAGTGTGTGCTGAATGTTGTTATCAAGAGTGATCATTCAGGAGAGCCGCACACAGATCTTCTGATAGCATAGAGACCCAGGGAATCCTCCCTAAACCGCATCCTTCATCCAGTCCAGCTCTTGGGGTAACGCCGCAATCACGGTAGCATGTATGAACAACGCACAACTTGAAATGAAACATTTCTTTCCAGCATCCTATACATTAGGTAAGTGCCTCATTCAGCATATCGTGACGATGTTTTTCTCGGTTTTATTCCAAGATATGGATATTAACTTTTTTCATCCTGGCTAAGAAGTTTTTTTTCATTTTTTTATTTTCATCCTTTCTCATTTTTTATCCTTTTGGCACGTCAAATAATTGCCACACATTTGTGGCAGGAAATAAAAATCCAGCATGACAAACCACTAAAATACACTCGCCCTAAAGAAAAATATAAAACAAGTCTTTTGTCGACACAGACCCTTATGCTTTACATTAGTCCAATAAATAAGGAAAAGGAAAAGTGAATAAAGTACGATGATAGATGAGCATTACTTTTGGTACCTGAACTTTATTCTCTCCTACACTGATTATGGCCTCCTCATAACTAGCAAAAATCTTGTTCCTTGATCTTATCATTTCCAACTGGTAGGTTATTTCCAAGCACTCCAACAAGTCTTGTGCAACAATTATATTCTATCAATGCCAAATAGGACGTACCAGACGTGATATTCAGGTCACAGGGAGCATTTTGTCAGTTCAACAGAAACACCCATACTACCTAAAAACATTCTTCCAACAAGTAAATGAAGTCATGCAATTTTATAGATTTCAAGCTGAAAGTTTCTATTTTTCAGGACAAAGCACATAATAGATGAATTGTGCAGGTAAGTGTCTGACTAAAGTAAGAACTGACAACCCTTGTGTGTATTGAACTGAGGATCTTGTCAAGGGCATAGAGTCGCTCCAAAGCTCAATTTCCCGAGTGTGAGTATCTAATTTGATGTTCGCGAAAAACTTGCTTCAGATTCCGAGATGGGGCAGCCATCAGCAGAAACCGCCACCCTTCTGCCTTCCTCCAGAAGGGAATCTGACAGAACTCTCAACAAAAAGAATGGACAGATGACGCAGTGGAACTGTCTGCCATGGCTTTACAATGAGAGTACTCCATTTTGTTAGCAACATGTAACCAAACAGAGGAGAAATTTAACCCATTGTTAACCACATATATTTTATTTTATTTTATTTTATTATTATTTTATATTATTTTAACAGCAGGAACATTAGAAGCCATAGAAATGTGACATGCAAAAGATTTTGTTAGGTATTTCTATGCAATTTTATGGTATCAAGTTGGTTTTGGTGACACACTTGTTATATGAATTAAAGGTCAATAAGCTAATGGATTTGACACAATGTACGGCATACAGCATAAAAAGTATATATTGCGCTGTTTTTTGTAGATATTACAATATGATTCAAAGTACTATGTATAGAATTACATGAGGAAGTAGCAGTAGTAAATCTGTTTGGCTAAAGTGGTGGGGAAATGGTAGTAGATGGCAGTTGTGAAGATGACGTACAATATAGTGAGAAAATACAGTATTTTTGATCTTCAAAAATTCCATGCTATAGTTCCTATTTGATCATTGTCTGGGCAATAGAAATAAATACATGAAAAAGATGTGTAATGTTTAATTTATGTTGTAATATATATGATAATGACAGATTATAGTAAAAATAAAAAAGATATTGGTTTAATTTGTCTTAGTGGCTTCGTATACGTGAGGGAAATCACTATCTGTTATGTTTTTGTTCATCCTAATCAATTACTCAAAAAAGCAGCCAGAGTTCAGACCTCCATAGCACAGTGGAGAGCCACGGGGTTAATATCCTTGCTAAATAATCTGATGATGTAGTATAATCACCAAAGAAACCTTTCCTTGCTCTCACATCTATCCCGTAAAGATAAACATAATTAACTCCCCATTTCAATGGTTTAGTAATGCTTCTAAACAGGTTGCAGAGCAGCCGTCTGTGTGAACAGCTCTTCTGTGACTGTACATAATAGAATCATCCGCAGATGATTTGTTTCAGTCCTGCAGCCGTGCCATTATTCACCATTACTACCGTGATCACTGGCCCCTCTCATTCACCCTGTCTGTTCTTTAGGGGGGGGGGGGGTTCAGCACCTTGCTCCAGTCCTTTGGGTTTCGGTGTGTGGTATCTGAGCATGTGCGGAGATAAAAGACAAACTTAAATCATGTCATCCATCACAGACGGATGGTATATTAAGAAGCATTTCAAACTGAATCACGGCAGGTGGAGAACAGCTCTCCCTCCAGGCAGGCTGATGCATCTGTGATGACAAGCAAACCAAATCTCAGGTTTCCCTGAATGAATTAGGAGTCACCTCCAGTCTCTCTCTCTCTCTCTCTCTCTCTCTCTCTCTCTCTCTCTCACATACACACACACACACACACACACACACACACACACACACACACACACACACACATGCCACTATTTCCTACCATCTCTGACTCTTAACCTCCCTTGCTGGTTCCCGTTCCTCAGTGAGATTCACCCTTCCACTCCCCATTTCCACCATCTAGCTTCTCTCATCTGCTGTCACGTACCATTTTCAGTCATCCCTTCCCAGTTCCAAAAAAGATATTGCTCACAAGACAGGAAAAGTTCAGGGTAGCAGAGAACTAATGTGGATGTGTACAAAAGTAAAATTGTGCCTGGGGCATAAATGTTGAGATAATGGTTTCATTTGGAGAGATCATGATGATCTCTTGCAGGAAAAGCCTCTTGGATGGGTGGATGAGTTACCTCTCTCTTTCATCTCTCTGCTTGTGGATCATGCTGTCCTCAAAGTCAGTGGAACATCGGACCCTCTGCCTTTAACTAACCCTGACAATCACAGCTATGGGGGAGAGAAGGTGTCGCATAGCCGCATGCCTGCAGGCTCTGTTAAAGCATAAAAGGCATTCGCAGAGAGATTCAGTCGGGCTCCCGTATAAAGGCATACAAATGGCATAAAAGCTCATGAAAAAAGAGGCCATAAGGAATGAAAATTCAATCAGCAATCAAAAGGTTATGCTTCTAAGCAAAAGTATTAAAAGGGGTTTGCTCGATGTGGAAACAGAGAGAGAGAGAGAGAGAGAGATGACTAAATATTCAAAATGGCTAGAAAATAAGCAGCAACACTTTATAAATATTCATAAAAAGCTCTTAAAGTGGGTAATCATTTTCACTTTCATGCATAATGTGGCCAATTTATTTCAAACATTACCATGTATTTTGAGAAAATTGTTCCCTGTTTGAGGGAACTTGTATTTCTGGCTGCGGTTAGTAGGGACATGGCGCCAGCTGTCATGCAGCTGGGAAATATGCACAAGGATACAACCAATGTACATCAAATGTACATGCATGTGTGTGCATGTGTAAGTGTCTGTATTTTTGTGGCTGCCTCTTTGTGTGAGTTTTACAAAAATGATAACGGAGATTCAGGCCAATTGCTATACTCCGACATGACCATTTTGATGGCAGTGCACTTGGAAACACTACAGCAATTACAGGAATGCTAAAACATACGTACAAAAGCTGTGCAAAGAATATTTTCAATGGATCTCATGGAAACAAAAATACCATTGGAAGGGCAATTGAACGATTTTATAGGTCCCTTTATTCTTGGCTATTGGCAGTACAGTGCAAAAACTGTTAATGTGGTAATTGTTGAATGTTTTGGGAAAGGATCTAGTTGAGTCAGGGAAAAAAAAGGATTGAATACCAAGATTTTCACTCCAGTGCAGCCTCTACTTGCAAAAAATCTTAGGAACTATCACACCTTTAAGACACATTTATAGTATTTGTTGGAAATACAGTCACGCCTACAGGGACATATAGGCATGACTGTATTGCTCTCGGGGTGACCTAGTAGTTGTTATTTCCCTCATCCCTGAAGGTGTCAATGGAAGGACTACTCCATTATGAATCAAAGCAGTTGAAGGTTTATGGGAGAATGAATGCATGAATGCATTTCGAGTCCAACTGAACATGCCATTTTGAGCTTATTTAAATATAGACTGCTGTAGAAAAACCAGTGTGCCTGCAGCTAAATGGCCTCTGAAAGTTACACTTCGTACTTTGGAGAATGTATTGCATATATCAGCCATGTAGAGGTGCAATGTATATTCCGAGTGTGTTAAAATGTGAACCCCTAACTGCTCTCCTGGTGCTGGTGGACAGTTCGTCCATGATGGGGTACTTGCAGAGAATGAATTTCCCCACGAGGGATTGATAAAGGTTAAATTATGATATGTGTATGGTTGTTATAAAGTCTGTCTACAAGTCAGTTTGTTTAAAATAGTGGCATTAATACACTTATCATAGTGTAATTAATGTATTTGTTACCTCTTCAGACTTCATTCTGAAACATTATGGCCAATCCATGCATGCTAAAAACGGTTTGTGACAGAGGTGTCCAAGAGATAAAATGTAGTCATCAAGCAACTAAAATAAAATATAAAATTAAATAAGTTAATTTTGTAAAGATTCCAAGTAATTGTTTGATCCCCAAAAGTGTTGGGTGTTTTCTGGACAATGACATGTATGGCTGAGCTGAAAACATTAGTTGCAGATACTGTGTCTTTGACTGATACATCCAGAGAAATTTCTCATGGAGGCCAAGTATGTGAAATTTGTTCATTGTTTCCATGATACAAGCAGCTTCCCATATTGTTGTCAGACTCAACAAAAAGAGACCGTCCTTTCAGGCATGATTGGTCCACGGACCTTCCGAAACTACCAGATTGCTACAGATTTCAGTTTCAGTGACTGCAGAAGCAAACATTTCAGTGTAGGAGGAGTTTAGAGAGGCCATGCAAAAGGACTTTTGCATGGCTCGTATGCAAAACTCTCGTATGATTTTCTAAACAGAAGCCAGGCTTGATCCAAGCAGCTGATGAACATTGGACTTAACTTGGAAATTTTTTGGGAGGTGAAGAGTATTTCAAGCTATTCCAAAAACCTATGGAAGCATACAGGTATCATAATTCAAACTGACATGCATTAGTAGAATGCTTTTACATTTTCAGAATGTGGCAGCATATTTTTACTCATAACTGAAGTGAATACTAAGTAATCCAAACTACATTTTCTCTTCGGGATTAGAATTGAGCCAAGCTCCCAATAATCTGCTCAAGTCTGTAACGTATTCGATTTGATTTGATTGACAAGTATGTCACGCATTCGATTCAGAAATTGTCTGCGATTCTATCTGATTCTGTATTTGTAAGATTTGGGCGATACCACTATCAACGACATTGCCATAACGAACCTCTTCTTAGTACCAAACAGCTCTGCTTGTCCTTCACTTTGAGGCCATGAACCAAATCCATTCCAGTTGCATTGAAAGGGATGCTGATGGCCGGGCATCCCCTTGCAGGCACCATCGAGTTGAATTCTTTGAAATTTAAATCTCAAGTGTATTTTCCTTTTTTATTTGAATTAAGTCACAGTCTGGGAGATAAAAATGAGTTTGAATTACGCATTATTCATTTTAGTTAGGAGTCAAAATATGCTGCGCATTCTAAAAACGAATAACCTTTCTGCTAATGCATTTTAATTTGAATTATGATACCTATATACTTCCATAAAATCCAAGTGGCATTGCCTCTTTGGACGAAGCGGAACTTGAAGACATTTTTTGTCCATAACATCCCTGGATGCACTTTGTCCAAAGATGCTGAAGGATCCTTTTCCAGAATATAATAAGTAATCCTGACTCAGGAGAAACCCAATTAGGGTGTTATGGAAACACCCTCCTAGCAGGTAGCAGCTTGGTCTGTTCTGAATAGACTGGGAGAATTTAATATTCAGTCTGGCTGGGGAGACATTAGCGTGTGTCACTGGCAGCAAAGATGTCCCAGCTGATCTCCTCGATCGGCTGCCGCTACAAGAAAGTCACATATGACTCTAAAATTATCAGTCACTCATTTATCTATAACGCTTAACCTGCATCCACTGTCGCAGGTGTACTGGAGCCAATCCCAGTTGTCATTAGTTCTGCCTGGACTGGTTGCCAATCGATTGCAGAGCAACACACACAGAGACTCACTCTCAACTCTGTTTTGTTTTTTAAAGTTCAAAAAATATGTTTGAAATGTGAATGAATATTGTGCTCTATCCCTTACTTTGAAAAAAGTACCAGCATGCTATGGTAAGTGATTGTTGGCCATAATTTATGTTAAATTCCTATTTATGTATTTGCATATTTATTTATTTTCATATTTCTATAGAGTGAATGAGAGTGTGAATGGTTATATGTTTTTTTTTATGGTTTTAAACACCAGATGTGGCCTTGTGATCAACTCATAAACAGTTCTGGTTAAACACCCCTCCCTTTGCCCACTTCCAGTTGACGCTGGCTCTAGGCCAAACCACAACCCCGTGCAGGGTAATGGGTGTAAACAAAGAATAATTCCTTATCATTTTATTTTCTTCGATCTACAAAATGATTACTGCAACGCAAAATTGGGAGGTGAGCACTTCAGCCAGAGTCAGACATTTAAAACCTCCAGTTTGGGTTTGGTGGCATGGTGGCTCACCCACATGGTGCAGTTCAGGGTGGCAAACACACAGGTCTAGCTCTGCCTCCTACATGAGCCACCAACAACAACAACAACAACACCTGCTGGGATCCAAAGCAGCACCCCCACCTACACTCCACAAACATCACCACTGCTTTCCATTACACCTCCGCATGGACCCACCGCACGCCAACTGCCTCCGCTTTCATCCTCACACTCGCACTCACAAGCAGTTCCATGTGTAGAGAAACATGCCGCCTTTTTTCCTAATAGACAAATTAACACTTGAGCCATGTGCACACATGCTTCCCAAATAGAGTATGTGCAAAACTGCAGATCCACACAGGGTGTAAATATTGCATTGCTAGAAGTGGGAATGTGGTTGGAATATTTCTCACATTCACCATGAGATGTAGACTCTTCAAATAGCTGAGTGTGAGGAGAATGGTGTGAGAATATCCACAGGTAGTATAATCAGAGTCAGTGAAGCCTGCAGGCACACGATGCAGGAGCTCCTTGTGGGAGCAGGCACAGGCGGGGAGATTACTGGGTGAGGGGGGAAGCAGTTCAACAATGGAGAGATAGGGAGCAGAGGGATAGGGCCACCGGCTGAATAAAGGCCCTACACAAAGAAAGCAGCCAGAAGCCAGCCAACCTTCCCTGTAATCCACTGTCACAGCATGACAGAGGTTCCAGCACACCTGAGTGACTTTTCTCCTCTGTATCTTTCTCAATAACCAGAGACAGAAACACTGATCGGCTCACAATGGCTGAAATGCTCACGGGCGATAAATATACGTTTATCCCCCAGGAGCGTTACTCCAATACAACCGCCCATATCACGAATGCACCCATTTATATGCAACTGAGTTAAAGCATCTGTTCTAAGAACAGTTACTGTATGACTTGGTTTAAAATGAAGTCCCAAGAATGGACATTGAAATGCGTCATTGTGTTTTTATGACCATCATTCTTTTCTTTCTACATTTCAGGAGAACTATTTCAAATAAGTCGCGCTTGACTGCAGTTACCATCAAGATACCATTCATACTGTTAAAGACAGTATGAATAAAGGAAAACACTATTGGAGTAGTCATTAGCTCCATTTCATATAACAGTTCAAGGACATTTTATTTTTTATTTTCTCAATGCTACGGTTGTTTTTTTTTCAACCATCTTCCTTATTCTGAAAACCAATTTCCTGTCCGACATAGAATATTAAATGTTTTTGTCTTAACCCGCCCTTCCCAATTACAGTTCATGTAGCCATGAAATGGCTAGCATGACAAAAAAAATCGATTGTGCCTCCCTGTTTTTTAGCTGTCACAATTTCTTGGTATATTGATATTGTTGTTTTAGTAACAAACTGTGTATGTTGCATCAGTAATCATCCAAAAGTGATTTGTGTTGGATGAAAGTAAGAGCTCAAAGTTCACATTCAGACTGACAAATGGCAACAGTGCAAGTAGTGTGGTGTTGGATGAACCCTTTAAATGTAGATGATTTTTATTTTTACCTCTCTTAATTTGTGACATGTTCTCATCCTAGCTGGCACATGAGTGTCAATCAAAACAAGAAATTAGATGCATGTTAGAATCAACTGAAAGCAAGAATTAGGACCGAAATGCTGACCTGCAAATCTAGGTTAGAACTTAAAATCAATTAAAACATACACCTCAGTAAAGGCAAGAATAGCAGATTTCCAGATGTTGTTCATTCTGTCCTAAAGCATTGTTTTCCCCAATGCTGTCCACACAAGCAAAAATCAGCCGCACATTATTTTCGCCATCAAATCTAATAAACTTGATCTGTAGGTTTTCCATTTGACATATCAAAAAAATGTTTTTTTTTGTACTCCTTACAGTACTGTGTACTTTCACCTAATCACAAGGTGCAGACAGAAAGAGAGCAAGCGGGCTTTTTAGTAACAAAGACATCCCAGGAGAGCTGTCTAAGACATATGTAGGACACAGGAAAGATTATAAATAGACAAGGTAAAAATATTCGTCATAAGAGTTTGTGACACCACTCAGACAGGACTGCTTCTCTTTGTTCTTGTTTAGTTAAACAGCCCCTGCCGGAGAAAACATACGCATGCTTTTTTTTCTGACAGAATTACAAAAAGACAAGGAGCGTGTGGCAACTCATGGGGTTGGGGGAGGGGTAGGGGTGACAAATGTAATTGTCTTTAATACTTAATATCCAAGAAAACATGCTTGGGTAAGTGATTTTCACCACCAGAGGTTTATTGAACGTTAAGGCTTCAGCCTTGTGAACATTGCCTTCTCTACGGTCGGTGAATCAGATATGGATTACACACGCAGATTCACACTGAAACCAGAAGACAATTGGCTGTGGTTTACAAAATATGCTGAAACTAGTGGCATTGTTGATACACTCTTCGAACAATTTAAAGGAGGATTTTAGACAAATATATCACCTTGAGTTAACACCAAAGAATGATTGTCTATTTCATGTTCTGCTTTTTCTGGTGTTGTCATTGCTGTTTGTTTTTTTCGTTTGTTTTTTTAGTTAAACCAAGACAAAATGTCGATGGTTGCAGGAAAAGGAGACAGCTTGCTGATTTGTGGCTGCAGAGGCAGAAATTCTATTTGTAACAGAGGCTGCATTCTGATTCCCCTCCCAAGTAATTATACTGAATCCAAATCTGCATCAGTGGGCACCAATCAATTAAAATGTTCGTATCTAAGATATTCTACTAATTTCCTTGTTTGATTATTTTTGTTGTTTTGGCCAATTCTTTTGTAATTTTGTACTAATGACTTTCCACTGGCTGCAGTATATAGTTGGAGAATATAAAATATGAGGAAAGGACTTGTTCGAGAGTTTCCAGGCATGGGCTACATATGGGAAGAAAATACAAAACTACTCTACTTCTTATTTGTAAAAATAAGATGTTGCTATATAGAAATTCAGTTTTTCAAGGGGTCAAGCTGCACCCCAAATAACAATGCTTTGAATGTTGTTTATTTTCACCCTTTCTTTCTTTTTTTCCCATTCTGATGTCCATTCGTATCCCTGATGTTGTTGCTGCTGTTGTTCTCTTTGCTGTCAATTTATTTGTGGATGTCCTTTGCTATTTTCTAATTGTCTCTCTATTTATATTTATATTCATATTTTTTGACACATGACTGTTACACTACTGTGAAAAAGAACTTCCCCTATGAGGATCAATAAAGTTTATCTTATCTTGAATCCCCTACCCTCAGTTATTAATCTAATATTGTTGTTTCCATTTGTAAACTTTGCAAACTGAACCAGTGCTTACAAATAATGATGCTTCAAGTTCATAGAATGGTTCAGATAGCAAAGGGCAAAATTGTCAAATTATTTCTCTGAAAGATAGGATTTAATCCACTTTCCTCTATTTGAATATAATGTATATTATCTAAAACAGCCAAATATTATTACAGTGGTAAGTTAGAATCATCAACATGTATTCTTTGACATTAACCTGAGCTCAACACCTTTTGGAAAATGGGCTGACGTGGTCACCAGTGTGCCAGTCTGCAATTGTCCATTGCTAGATTCTTCAATATGCATTTTATTATGTGCACAGTAAACGTAGTGATTTTATCAATGTCTGAGATAGTTATTTTGTAGAACTATTTCTGACAAGACAGTACAGTTCCATTCTTTTCAGTAAGTAAGGTCCAAGCTGATGCTGGTTGAGAGACAGGGTTTAACCTGGATTGCCCACCTGTCACTCACAGGGTCACGTACAGAGATTCACAGCTTTTTTTTATGTCGCGCCAACAGACAAATCAGTGTTTTCAGTCAACGTGCTGAAATTTCTTGCAATGGACTGAGGGAGGAAACCAAAGAACCCACAAGGACACAGGGAGAACATGAAAACTTGACATAAAAAGACCTCAGCCACAAAATGGATCCAGGAACCATCTGGCAATAAGTACAAACTGCTGAGCTAATGTGCTGCCTACAAGCATTTCAGTGCAAGTGATTTTAAATATTCCACATCTCCAGAAGGCCCCCAACTTCCTGAAATACCCTGAAGCATTTCACTCTGGAAATGCGTAACAAGCTCTCAAGCTTATAATGTTGAGTGGATTGTGCTAAACACAGCATTTGGCTGTATAATTCACAAAAATTGTTTTCTTGTTTTGTTTTTTTCTGTCTTTTATAAGGATTGCAGTGAAAATACAAGAAAAATATTGTATTTATTAGACTCATGTGAAAGACCAATACTAATGTAAAGGTGACGGATTTGCATTCTGTTGATATTTAAATGAACTATCAATCTATTTTTAAGAGAATGGGGGAAAACACAACCAATATTCATGCTTTGGGCGGTCTCCAGTCTCGGCCTGAGGGACCGCAAGGACGCAAAACCATTAACAACAACAGGCAGTTACAATAATTCAGGAAGTAATTACAGGCTCACCCACTTTATTACCAATTCCACTTGCTTCCTTGTTCACCAGCCACAGTAAGTGCACGCATGGACACAACACATTAACAAGGCAAGCAGGCAAATTGCATCTGCACTTCTGGGGGCTGATGGAAATATATAAGAGGATAAGTGGTGCATGTGTGTGCGTGTGTGTGTGTGTGTGTGTGTGTGTGTGTGTGTGTGTGTGTGTGTGTGTGTGTGTGTGTGTGTGTGTGTGTGTGTATGTGTGTGTGTGTGTGGTGTTTTTAAAATTAATCTTTCCCATTCTTGAAGTCGTCTTTTTCTTTTTTTTCGTCATGTTAAGTTGTCTGAAATTGATTCCATTTTGGCCTGTTGAAAGGAAAGCATTGACAGAAATTACAAGTTACAGTGAAATTACAGTGAATGGCCAATTACCAGAACTGGGTTGCCTGCTACACTGTCTGCCATCCCATTCCTATTCTATTCTTGATGTAAAGCTGGAGGAGTGCAGGTTTGTAACCAGACTGTGGACAGCAGACAGGGTGGAGCTGTTAAATATTGTCCTCTGCGGAAAAGTTTATCAGAGAGGTAATTATTTTAGGCCAGTTGAAGAACTTCTGCATTTAGCAGCCTGAAAGAACAGAAAGGGAGATGTGTCAAAATGGTGTGAGGCTGGAGGGAATGAGGGATTTAGGGGGATGACCCTAAAGTTGTGGTCTTTCAATAAGGAACAGTGGAATGTTTGTAGCAAGAGAACTCTTAAAATCTCTAAACAAAAGGATATTGAAGAAATTATTAAAATAAAAATCACAGCTTCTCCACTGTGGAAGTATTCCTTGCTGTGATAGTGAATGAAAATAATGAAACCACAGAAGACACTTAGCATGAGAATACATGAAATTCTTTTTTTTTTAATCATTTGGCCACTTTCTTAAAAAATGGGATAGCTAAAAAGTGCCATTCATTTAATGATGTCTCTAGGCAGTCTGATCTGGAATGTTAAAACATTGCAGATATCTTGCTGAAGTGAAGTAAAAAAAAAAAAAATTATACATTTGTAGGTAGCTTTTCGGTATACAAGGAAAGAAATTAATTCTGAATAATTAAATCGGGACTGTTGAAAGTTAATAGGGTCTGAGGTCCAAAACAAGTATATAAACAATTATATAAAGTATATAAACATGCCCTCCAATTAACCCCTTTCTCTCAGGTCCATCCTTCTATAAAGGGCTGGGATCACCAGGGACACGTATCACGCTAATAGCTATTCATTTTCCTAATACGTGTAACATCTCACTGCCTCAAGCTAAGAAAGACACCTCATTGTTCATAATGTACCTGAGGCTGTAGCTGCAGCAGGTGTTAGTTTTGGAAGTCAGTGATGAAATCATCCATGTTTACATCACCAAATACCAAATTCACAGGAGGCAAGTACTGACAAAGGAGAATTCTTAACTAATCGGGGTGATCAAGAGGTTGTTTCGGTTGTAGCGATTGCAGTGATTTACCTCGAAAGGCTCCATCTCATTAGTGAGATAATCTTTGACTTCAATGGTATTCGTGAAAGAGCAGATCAGTTAGTATTTGAGTCCTCTCATTTATCAGGAAAAGATAATAATGGATCTTCCTTGTGGGTACTGTGCACCTGCCAGTCAGCTCTGCCTTTTTTAATGGGGATTAATACAGGCAAATAGAGTTAACTTCTTAGCGCTTCAAATTCATTCACAATGTCACAGAGTTTCAGTGATGCTGAAGTACCAACCAGCTTGAGTATCTTCAGTACTATGTTGGCCTAAGGGCTTCACACAAGGATTAAGCCGGTGGAGGTCCTTTGAGTCTGAGCTCAGTGGCATGCACTGAGCTAACAGCTACAGAGGGGTTTATGCTGCGAATGAGAAATCCCTACATTAATGCATAGATTGTTAAAACATTTACTGACTTGTAAGGATTCAATTTACTTTCATCATTTGAATAAGACATCTGGGCCTTATCTGACACAGTCACTCAGACCTCAGCTGTGATAAAGAAATGTGTCACAAAATTTTCAAATTAAATTACATTATGAGGCAGAAAAATCCAATGGCAATATCAAATACAGGAAATTGTGACTCCCCAAGAGCTCAGCGGGCCAATAAACTACTTAGTTTTCATTTGCTAACGTTTTGCATGTTTTAATGTTTTCTCTCAGGTTCACTGGTTTGGAATGAATATGAAAAAAACACATGGTCAAGAAATGAAAGTATAAAAATATATCTTTTTTGTTTGTTTTGCCCACTAAAAGCAAATTTTAACATGACATATTTCCTCTGTCTTTGATAATTTCCTTCAGAAAACTCAATTGTTCTGTTGCCTCAGTGTCTTTGCCCTCAAAAATTGTTACACCTACCAAAGGTTTTTTTTTTTTTTTTTTTTATTGTGAGAAAAATATTTTGATGACTTTGCAGATATGACATGATTTGCCTGAAGAAATACATACGTCTGTATATTCAGTGCTCAAGGGCGGTAGGGAGTTGCAGTTATATTTAGCCTTGTATCAAATTTAGAGCCATTCACCCAGCAAAGTCCAGGTAAAAAGTGAAATGTTTCAATTTATATTCATGTTTTGTAAAAAAAAAACTCCTATGCTTCCATTCACCTTGAATTATCTCAGATAAACACAAAATTGAATGCACGAGATGGTTATACAACAAAAGATCTCTTTTGAGATGTGGGCTGAAGTGCCCAGATATTCCATATCCTTTTATAAACATGGACTGTGCAGGAAAGGTGTTGTGAGGGATTTATGTTGCTGAGAAACCATTCATCTTTGTTGGAATTTTTTTTTAAGTTAAGTGTCAGTGAGGCGTACATCTAATTGGTACAAATGGTTTTGGTTGCTTAGTAACAGCAGGCTTACCTGAGGAGCCAGATGGTTTGCTATACAAAACCATCTGGGATATCGTCCTTGGATGGTTTGGAAAAGGGCAGGTATTTTCATACTATATTTGCTTTTTTTTTTGGTAAATCATCAAATGGGAAAGGAGTGACAACTTAACGCGTGCATCAAGATGCAGAAAATAACGCCATTACAAGAAAAAGCGGGAGACGAAAATCTTGATTTCTAGCTATAGAACTGATGCTACAGCTATTTAGCTCGAGCTATCTCAAGAAATCCATTTGAACAGGACCATGCAGTTCCACACCCGAGACAGAACTGTACATGGATTTTGCATTGCTTTACTGAAATGGTATGTATTATTCCTATTATTCCTTATTTACCAAAGGCAACTTTACAAGTAACAACTAGAATATGTCATCTTAGTGATATTATTTTTACAGAATGTTTTTTTAACTGATTTTCATGACCATGATTGAACAAAAACATTTTAAACGAGGTTGTTCAGGGAATTTATGGTATAAACTCAAAACCCACAAATCAGTAAAAGTAATTTCTGTTTGGGAAACATCCAGTCTGAGTAGAGCTGCTGCATTAACAGGTAGAGGGCATAACTCATCTGAATAATTGCTACTCGATACTGAATGTTTGGTTATAGAAAGCCTCAAACATCCAGCACTTCAAAATGAATTGGTTCTAAAATCCCATGAACGAGAGAATCCTTTAGTTTTTTTGATTCATTTATGTATTTTGCAGCTTTTGTGTCACTTTCAAAAACTGTGCTGTCATCCAATCCACACAAATGAAAGATACCCTGCAACCAGTACAATATTTCTCATCTCATCTCACTTGGATAATTTGTAACGTGTGAGATGTTCCCATTGAACAGAGGGGAGATGAATAATTGTGTTTCAAGAATAGAGTTAAAAGTGTCAGTAGGAGCCGTAGTTTAAGGGAAATGAACAACAGTGTTAAATCTGGAGATAAATATTTACATTATGAGATCTCAGTAACAGACCCTTTTGGCTATTAGTCCTCTCTCATTGGCAAAATAAGACTTGCATGCAGCTTAGACTTCTTCACAGGCAACTTCCGAAACATGTGTGGCAAAGTCTCCTCTGGGATGTCATTAATGAAAGTTATAAAGAAAGTTTTCTTCCCTAGAAAGCAATTCCTCTGCATAAATGTTCCACATTGTTGAAAATGCTGACACATTTAATTTTCTATTCAGTCATCCAGTTATTTATAGAGTATTTTTGTAAAACAATACAAATGCTTTTTTTTTAAATTGACAACTTTGTTGTGGAGAAAGTGGACAGGTTTCTATCAGATGAAAAGCATCATATGCGCAAGTTTCATAAATGTATCACACC
This sequence comes from Fistularia commersonii, assembly GCF_037954325.1. NCBI lineage: Eukaryota > Metazoa > Chordata > Actinopteri > Syngnathiformes > Fistulariidae > Fistularia > Fistularia commersonii. The sequence goes on along the minus strand of NC_141294.1, from coordinate 9,691,256 downwards.
TAAAAGGCTGTTCCTGCCTCCAGATCTTCAATGCTTCCATGTTAAAATTAAAAAAATGTTCATCAGACTCAATGCAACAATGTCTGTGTTGCATTATTATCAAGGCTGATCACTGAGGCATCTTGAGGTGCATCATAATAGTGAGCGTTATTGTAGAAGAATTTAGTTTTTGTGACAAAGTCAACACAACTAGCCTCTGAGTTTGTGGAGAGGTTACATGCAAAAAGCTTGCTATTGGATCTGTCTCAGCTTTGTGCTGATGACGAAGGGTTAGCCTGTTGAGGCTCATCATATGCTGTAACATCATTGCTACACGGCATTTTGTTCTGATTGAACTGTGTTGTGCATAGAAGGTGACACCACGTCTTTCTTCAGCTGCTTCACTGAGCCTGCTCACTACTTCTCATAATGTGCAGCCAAGCATTGACAGGATGCTCCATAAAGTCTGTTGGACAGGCAGAAGCCTTGCTGGATGAAAGAAGACAAACCCTGCAGGTCTTGGGTCAATACTCCCGGCATCAATATTCACCACCCCACTGCAGCTATACAAGCCTCTTATTAAATAACAGTCTCAGCACCCATCTCTTCATGTGTGTTTGAAAGGATCACCAAAATAGACCAAGAACAGTATTTGCACTCAACAAAGTATTGATTTATTTTTTGTTTTGTTATTTTTGTTTTCATGTGTGCATCAGGTTTAATTGGATTGACTGTAACAGTAGGCATGGAAACAGTAGGAAATGTCTCTGTCATTAATATGTCAGCAACTGTAATGACAATGCTCTTTTCAAATTTTGCACGCAAAATGTATCCGTTGTCGATTGGACACCTCTTCCGGAATATATAAACCAGCTATGGCACAATGAGAGGCTTAGAGCCAGCTGCATTGTTATTACATGGTGCAATTTGCCTTGTCTCTTTATATAATTCAAAAGCTGCATTCATTAAAATACTGGCAATTTAGAACTGCTTCTTGTGTTTCTAAGATGAAATACACCGTACTTTGTATCTGAAAGTAAAATTGTTTTCCAATCATAAGCAGCCCAAATGAAGTCTTTGTATTCTTCTTCACAAAATCAATGGATACATTCTCGGAGAACAGGTCAGACAGGGAAACCAGTTTGACTGCAAACATCATTAAAATTTGAAAGCATTAAAATCCAAAAACCAATGATATTACACATCAAACTGCAAGACATTACGTTGAGGGTTTTTGAGCAACTTGTATCAGCAAATTATATATAACCTGCTCCCATGGAAGAGCATTAAAATGATAATGACCACTTGAGACATTTGAGACATACTGCAGATTGAGATTGAGACATGTCTGATAAAATTATATATGTCATTCATATATATATAGGTTTGTTTGGTTACTTTGTTAATATGTTGTGTTAAACATATTGCACACATTGTGAATTATTATATGGGTTATTATTATACATCTACATGCATACATATTATATTTTCAGGATTACAATATCTAAAGGATACCAGATTATTCAGACTAAAATAACATTTTACAATGTTTTTGCATCCAAAGAAACAGACCAAACACTCCAAATTGTTAATAATTGCATCCCTGATTAGTGTGATATCACATACAATGATGCAAAGCTAACCTTGGATGTTGTTTTTACAAACTAAAATATTATCTTTAAAATACCAACAAAAATATCTTTCAAAACAATTTTCCACAGATTGAGACCACAAAGGATTCTGTGGGTATAATTCAAGCTTACAGCAAGGGTACTTGCCAAGTGATATGACACGATGGATCATGTGTCTTTCAGAAAAATGTATCCATCTATAAAAAAGATAGATAGATAGATAGATAGATAGATAGATAGATAGATAGATAGATAGATAGATAGATAGATAGATAGATAGATAGATAGATAGATAGATAGATAGATAGATAGATAGATAGATAGATAGATAGATAGATAGATAGATAGATAGATATAGATATAGATAGATAGATGTTAGCAGCATTTATGAGGGAAATATAATGATAATGGAAATGTTGCAGTCATTTCCATCCAGTGGCAGTGAATCAGAAAGAGAGGAAGCAGGGCGTGAAAGGACCAAAGTCAAGACATTTACAGAATGTCACCCATTTTTAAAAAGTGGATTACATATCATTTGTGGAACAATCACTTCAGTGTGAACATGCAGCTGTACAGGGTGACTGTACAGGGTTTCCTGTTTTTTTTATTTTTTTATTATTGTTAGTGTGAGCATTGTAAGCAGGTAACAGATGGCAGCCTGATCGTGGCATGTGCTCTGTCAGATGATTCTTCATTACCTTTAAACAAGCATGCGGCAAATGTCCTGCAGCCAATGCTATGCTAATAAGACTCCAACCGAATCCAATGCCCCCAGCTCTAACATATGGAGACACAGAGACCGCTTGCATCATTATGCCAAGATGAGGAAGTATTTTATGCCCAGTAGCCAAATATGAAGGATATGCTCTTTTTATAATTCTCTCACCACTCCCAACTCTCCAACAACCCACATAATAATTGGAAGTCAGTGAATTCACTGTGTGCTCAACAGCTTCCACAAAGATGTGTACTTTTTCCTCTCTGCAGTGGGCTTATCAGTTAGTTGGTCAACACTGTGTTTGAATTAGATATCTCACTATGAAATTTACTGCAAATATTTATAGTCTCCCAAGGAGGATTGTTAAGTCTTTTTAGTTAGGTCTTGACTTCCTCAATGCTGAGTCCAGAATTTCTACAAGAATTCTAATAAATAAAACTGTGATTCAACCCATGACACTGACACTCCTCTATGACCCCTCGAAGTATTTCTGCAAGTAAAGCGCTCATTTGATATTGTGTATTTGTGAGTTTGTTGATCTCGTTTGTGTTTGCTTCAGTGGTTGGGAAACATTCCCCTCCAGGCAAAATAAACAATCCACCACTCAAATCAGAATCCATCTCCTCTTTTTAAATACCAGTCAGATACCAATTAATGCCCTGTGTAAAATTTTAATTAGTTGAGTTAAATGCATTTTATTTTGAATTATAATGTTATAGAGGGTCGAAGGACCCTGGTTTGATTCCGGCAAAGGCATCTTTCTATGTGGAGTGTAGGTTCTTGTATGTGGCCCTGTGATTGACTGGCAACCAGTCCAGGGTGTATCCCGCCTCTCGCCTGATGACAGCTGGGATAGGCTCCAGCATTCCCTACGACTCTGAGTGCAGGATAAGCGATAGAAGACGGATGGATAGTGTTTTAGAGCTATGCATTAGTATGCAGCACCCAGAAGTATCACAATTCTTAAGTTCCTTTGCGTGTGGAGTTTGTAAGCTTTGAATCAACATGGGATCTTTAGGGTTTTTACTCCATCGTAACTTCACGGTCCAAGTTGTACGCAAGTTAATAAGGTTCATTGAATTGTGAGTGTGAATGATTGTCTATCTAGATATGTCAGCCATGTGTCCTGGCAACCTCTCCAGGCTGTATCCTCCTTCTCCCAATGTCAGTCGGAATTGGCAGCAGTCCCCCCCCATTTCTCCCTGAACAGGATAAATGGAAAAAAGAAGGACGGGTGATCTTGATATAGAATATAATTCATTGCCGTTTTTATAGCCACCATCATATAAAATTATATGATAAGTACAACTTATATTACAAGCTTTACTTGTCTTGAGAGGGAATTGGAAACTTGGTTTAATTTCCCACAGATCTAAAACAAAAATGATTCTGTTCTTCCTGTCTTGGCTGCTTGTCTCTGGAAAAATTTTCTTCAACCTAAAAGCTGTCAACATAAGTTTTATTAAAAGCCAAGGATAATGTCACAAATGACTGAAACTGTCCTTTTTTTCATTGCTCACATCAATCTTCAGAAGCCTGTATAATAAACCAGCCTATTCTCTCTCGTGCCCCCCCGTTAAGTATCAGTAAAAGCCTTCCATTTTGTTTCCCCTTCTTGAGCTTCAGCTCTTTCTTCTTGCCTTCCCTCTTGATCTTTCCTTCCCAGTATCTCTCTGTCGCTTTTTTCACTCTGTCTGGATTATAGACACCAAGCTTTTTGAGTAAGACTTTATCTCCCAATTCCCACAGCAGTTTAAAGGCAAAGGAGGAGATCACAGTCCTCCTCTGCAATCCCCTCCGCCCCCAACTCGTACCACCCTCCCCCATTTTTTTCTCAACTGTAAATGTGCAGACATTATCTGAGTTAGGAGGCTGAGAGTCAAGCACTAATTTCTGCACTGGAGCTCTTAATGTTTTCTGGCATCCATTATGACGAGAGAGGGAAAGGTTGGTGATAATTGGACCAGAGGAGGAAAGCCATTTTAACAGAACATGTAATGGTTATTATGGAAGTGGTGATCGACAGAGAAATTACAGAGTAAATACACAAGCGCCCATGATGCCGACTCCGGGGACTGGCAAGGATTAAGTCTCAACTGCCCAGAAATAACAACAAAGCATCAGGTCAATCTTAAGTTGAGGACTACCTTTGCTTGTGTTGAACCTATCTACTAGAAAAAATCTAATTCGGTAATTGGTAATTTCATATTTTCTGTACTACCATCTCATTTAATTCCTGGACCACTGAAAATCAGAAGAGCCTCAATGGAAATAAATGAATTGCCTAAATTGGTTACCGGGTCCAGGTGCAAACAGGGAAACAAACAAAGAATAAATAAATAAAATGAACACTACATTAATTACCAAATGAAAGCAAGCCCCATACCACAGGTTTAAAATTTAACATTTATATCAAATTCTAAATCTTACAGATGTATGAAGTGTGTATATATACATATATATATATATATATACATATATGATTATAAAGGCAAGTAAATCTTAAATGAATATCAAAGAAGGTGCTGCCAAACCTTATAAAATATCTAATATCAGAGTCATTGAAATCAAAAATATCAGGGAAGGGCCATCAATCCCTCCAAGTAATCCAAACGTGTATCCTGGTGCTCAGTAACACAATATTCAAATGAACCATCAAATTACAAGACACTGACACCAACAGAATAGTTTTAATCCAGCAGAAAATCTAGCGTCTAAAAGAGTAACACATTTGAGGCAAACGCTTCAAACACTCTTATCAAGCTCAATATTAGTTCTATGATGATCCCAGTACTGTGTAAAATCTGTCTCAGCATTGATGGTATGAACACAATGGCACTGGAGGTCCAGTGATCAGGAGGAGCAGCAGCGGAAAGCACTCGCACACTGCCAAGGCTCACTTTTCTCTTCATTTCTATCCTATCTCCCCTTCAGAAGTCAAATACACTTGTGTCTCTAGTGTCTCCATTCATCAAGACCCTGCTTGTCCTTATTCATTGCGTAGAGGCAAAAAATAATCTTAAAACGATAAATGAAGATATCAGTGCAGGCTTTTAGATCCTAATGAAGATATTGCATGAGCTGTTAAAGATATCAAAATTGACTTCAGCTGAGTAACAAAGCTGCCTATTGAGCATGCAGACTATAGTAACTATTCTCCAAGCGGCTTCAGGGTCCTCTTCTCATCGAAGTGGATGTAGTTCATTTTACAACAGGTAATAAAAGTTTTAAGCAACTCATAACCTTTGCAAATGATGTCAAACCTGCGGTACCTGTGGTGAAAAGAGATGGGCACGTGTAGTCAGGCCGAAATATCTTTGGATAGCAAGTTTCTATCCACGAGGAAATCGCATGCTTCAGTTTCATATGAAATTGTGATGTGAAAAAAGCAAAATAATTCTTGATTACAACTGCAACCTATAGCAAAAACAAAGCAAACACATAAAAAGAAGAGGAGAGGGAGCCGTGAGTGCTTTACATGCCCGCCCAACACTGCAGCTCTGAGGACATGTGTCGACAAACACTCCTCGCAATCTCCCGGCAAATCGATCAGCCCCCCACATTAAAATCTGTCTTTGTCAAAGCCACAGTTTCACCCTGAAATTAAATCCAGTGGTAGATAACAAACAGACGGGGGAGAGAGAACGTCACACTAATGCCACTGTCTATGGCTACCACCTCCACCACAAACTGTTTAAGGTTCAACAGAGGCCAGCCGTAACTCCATTAGACAGAGAAACGGATAGCTTAGTATCTACTTCCTGACACTGGCATCATGTATTGTCAAAGTCGCCCTGAAGGCAGGTGTGAGGCACAGAGGACAAAATAAAGAAGAGGGAAGGAAAACAATATGTGCCAGACACTTACCAGAAAAAAATTGAAATTAAAATATGGAATGGAATCTAAAATATATAGATAAATAAATACAATTATTTATCCGTGTGGATTTGGAATCCGTGAAATACATTAATACATAGATAAATCAATACAAATGCATTGAAAATTATATGAGGGAGTGTTTTTGAGGGATGAGATACATCCATGAAATGCACTGAAATGTCATATACCTCATCTGTAAATATCACAGTAATATTGCATTGTTTATGAAACAGAGATATATAATGTCGCAAGGACTTTCGATATTTTCACGACAGCAGGTCAGACTCAAAACCACTTTGCTACACATATTAGCATATCTAGAGAAACAACATTGTTATGTTCATGATCCAGTTTGTTTGTTTTTTTTAAACTGACCAATTTAAAACATACATCTACCGTGTCTCGCTCCCCTTCCCCTCCTCTCATTATCAAGAACCTGGCATCACATGACTATTTTTTCCATCAGAAAATAATGTGTTATTCCCTTCACCAATTATACTTTGTGTTTTAAAGAAAGACACTTCAGGAAAAACATCTTGCCATTTTATATTTTGAAAAAATGAGAATAACACTAATCAATTGCCACTCTGAAATTGTTGATTTCAGTAACTAAATAAAGCATCTCCTTTATAAAAGCATTCTTTACTTTGTCTTCATTAAACTGACAGTTATTTATCCATTCATTATAAATCTATATTGTTTTTCCAGCACGCAGGGGGTGTAACCAGTCCAGGCTGACAGAGGCACATTTTCCCACAGTGCAGGTGCCAAGCGATCACAGGGGTAAAATATAAAACATTCAGCTTCACATTCACAGTATCTGAAAAAAGTATGTCTTGAATTACTCCTTTGCACATATGTTGTTGGTGGGAGGGAAAGGGAGTTCTATGAGAGGTTGCACAAAGATGTGCAAATGGCACACGGAAAGGTCAGTAGAAATTAGGACTTTCTTGCAGTAAGTGAGATCGCTAACCTCTGTGCTGTTCTGACATTTCTAAAAATGTCTGAAAATTGTTTTGTTTAAATCCCTTGTAAATAGTCACAGGATTTGTATTTGTTGATTTATTTATTTGTCTATTTCCAAATCCACAAGTTTTGTTTCCCACCCATTTCATTAAGGTTGCTATAACTCCTTCAATATTTAGGGAAACACACCATGATTTAACCATTTCCAGTTGTCTGACCACTTCCTGCTCTTGGACAATACACTGGTCACAGCACTGATCCAATCAATTTGGCTGGAGTTCAACATATATCTTTCAAGACACTGAATTTTATAGACAGTCACTGGAGGTGAAAAAAAAACTTAGTCTTTCTTTTTTTCCCTGGCTACAAATCAAGCAGAAGTAATTTGATTTAGCCGTGGGCATTTACGATCGATTTTCTGGCCTGCTGGAAGCCCTGGTCAAGTGTTTGTCTAAACAGCAAGAGAGCGAAAAACAGTGGCAGAGGCTCCTTTTTTATGAGTAGGAGAGATTCATATTCACTCTCCGGCACAAAAGCCATTTTTTGGCTTTTGTGCCCGATAAAAGAATGAACCTACCCCAGCAACCAGGAGAAATCATGTCCTCAAGGACAAAAGTCCATTTATGATTGAATTGCATAAAAACAGCTAAATCATAGACATCTAAAAGTAGAACCCCATACATTTGACAAAAGTTAAAAGTAATTACCCATCATTCCTCATCACCACATGAAACATTTGCATTTTCTCAGATTTTTTTGTTCCCAAATAACATTTAGATACATGTAGAAAAGATTAATGGAAAAAAAAAAGTCTCTTGCCAACGCTCAGTGTCAAAGGATGGGTTCTCACAGAGAAAAATGGTTGACAACAGACACCGCAATTCAAAATCAAAGTCTGTTCATGGTTGGATTTTCTCTTCTTTTTTTATTTTCCTTTTTATCTACACACCTAAGCTCTATAAAAGCTATCAAGGGGAACTGGGGTATCTTTCTGCAGCTTGGTCTTCTGTTTGCCTCACACACTTTTCGCACACGACTTTTATATGATCAGCTAAAAAAAGATTGCATTAGGAGGTTTTCACAACTGAATTTATCAAGAAAAGTGGCTCAATGTAAAGACCACGGCTAAGACAGTAGATGCTTATTTCTTGATCTGCTTATTGACGCTTTATATTTCTTTAACATTTGACAAAGCCTGTTTGGCAGAAGAACATTTGAATAAGGTCACACTTTCAAGTCGCAGTAGACTTAGAAGATAAAAGGAGGTCAAAGATTTTACTAACTTCTGCCTCCTCATTCTTCTCTTTTAAACTCCTCCTCACCTCTATGCCTGAAACTCCTATCTTTTCAAATAGGAGGACCAGCCCTGAGCCTGTCACCGATACGTGACATCAAGGTGAACTCCCGCCTGCTCCACATGGAGTACCAGGCCTATTAAATGAGAAAAGAGCTGAGGGCCAAACTGTCTGTATCTTTTTTTAGCCCGTTGCCCTCTCGGGGTTTGGCTGACAAAGCAAGAAGCACTGAGAAAAGGGATGTGAGGGAAAATGAGAACGACGATCTAAAGATTGAGTTATATAGAGAAAAGAATAAAAACAAATAATTGATTTCCAAAACAACATAATTTGAAGCTGCAGGTCCATGTTAAGAAGATGTGTCAAAAGATACAGGGCTAGAACATATGCTGCCAAATATTCTAGAATGGTGAATGGTGAAAGTTTTGATGCTTTATCTGCTAGCTGAAAAACAAATGTATTATTCTGCCAATCATTGAGTTAAAATACTTGTGCAATAAATAGATATACATATATTTTAACAATTTGTGCCTTTCACTATATTTTATTTTTATTGTTTCTTTTAAATCTGTATTTTGTGATAGTTATTATTATTATTATTATTATTATTATTATTATTATTATTATTAACTAATTATAATTTTAATATTGGCATGTATTATTATTCACAATAAGTAATAATTGTATTATTATATCTAATAATAATAATACTAATTATTATTAGTAGTATTATTATATATCATCAATATTTGAGATATATATGTATATCGTAATTATTGTTATGATATGTATATATATATATAATTATTATTTTAGTTGTAATTATTATTATTATCATTATTATCATTATTATTATTATTATTATCATCAGTATTAATATTATTATTAGTAGTAGTAGTAGTAATAATGATAATAAGAAGAAGAAGAAGAAGAAGAAGAAGAAGAAGAAGAAGAAGAAGAAGAAGAAGAAGAAGAAGAAGAAGAAGAAGAAGAAGAAGAAGAAGAACAGCCTTCATCTTTGGTCAGATGTAGGTCCTCCTGAGAAATTAGTTTCTTTTATAGTGTGCAAGCTCTAGAGAAGGAATGCGGATCCCTGATCAAGAAGGAACTCAGAATAGACATTCCAGTCTGCAGCATTGATTCCAGCAAGATATTGGCTGGATGAAGAGCTTCTAATTTCCTAACTTACAAATATCACCTAAACAGAGTGCAGAAATGATATATCACATGAGTGGAGTCAGCTGTTGATTTTGTACAACAATGACGGTCGATTGCCGCTGGCATATCCTAAAAAGGGATTGGCATTTTGGCCGACATAGGCTCAGCTCATTAACTACGATCTTAACCAAGGCAATGGAGTTTGCAAGGTTTCAAAATTCCCTTCAGTCAACAAACCTCTACTTATAGTGATCTGGAGGGTGCCAAGGCATTCTTCATTGCAGCAGATGGGTGACTTACTTGACATTCATTGTATGACACATTCCAATATTGGTAATGTGGAAAAATTATAAGGTCATTTAAAATCCACAGCTCACGTAAAAATTGACACTTCTAAATTAATTTGGGTAAAAGTTAAGTGAAATCTCTACAATAGCATCAGCAAGAGTTAACAATAACCTCTACTGTACAGTAGACCAAAATCAAGACTAACTGACAGAATTTTGGTCTCAAAATCCTCTTATCACCATTCACAATCACATTTGGACAGTGATGAGACACATTCTCCTAATCCTAGTGCTTGTGTTGTTTTTTTCACCCAAAAACTGCAGCTATTACATTCTAACTATTCGAGTGAGAATATCACCTAAAGCTGCACTGGTGTTATAGACCTCTGACTGGCAGCCACACTGGCTACTCTCACAATCCTAGATGTAGATGTGTGATGAAAGTTTGGAGATCTAGAGACTTTCACCTAGTTCTCTGACCTCTGTCACATTTGACTCCCGGATCTATGTCACCTCTATTTGTAAGGCCCTTTGCTCTGCACCAGGGGAATTGTCTCACACTCTTCAATATGGGACACCTGTGGACACACAACAGCTATTTTCACCTCCAAATGAGGTAGAGAGCTGCTACAATTTCTCCCTGTGTTCTGCGAACGTAAACGTCCAAGCAGCCCCAATCACGTTGGCTCTAATGGCAATGTCTTAACTGGAAAGAATCAAATAAGCAGAGCTTATTAAATTCTCACTTTCCAATTTTGAATTAATCATTAAATGTCCATTTGTCCATGTGCCTCATTAATATGAGAGGATCCCATGGGTAGCAAACTGTAGCACTAAACTGCATGACTCATTGGCAGACATGGAGTAGAGGGCAAAGGTTCTTGCGCTCGGGTACAAAGCAAAGAGAAGCTACAACAAGACTTTAAATGGTATGGGCTTAATTTACATGTTGCAATATGATTAAATGAACAAAGAGCAGAAGGATGTGTATGTTAATATTAATAGATGTGTTAAGTCACCGGGTCAACTAATAATGAAGATGACTGATTTTCAGAGAAAACGTATCATTAGCTAGTAGACTGAAATCTATTAGCTTTTGTGCTAATCCTACTAGCGTTTGTGCTCCTTTTAAATTTGTTTTCTATTATTTAGCAGTTGCCCATTTGTATTATTTAGGGATTTTCAGATTTGAAAATAAGACAAAATCAAAAAGGAGTAAAAATCATATCTCAAGGGTTTCAATACACAAATGTAATCCAGACAGCAGTTTTACTCCAAACTAAACAGACAATTCCCCACTAACCTTTCTGCCCATGTTACAATACTGTGATATTCTTTTAGCGTAATAGAAGACTTGTGTGAAAGCAAGGGCAAGCTGACCTGTGGCTCTCTCCAGAGGCAGCCAGCACTTCGGCTGCTGTTGGTATCCTTAGTTTTCCCAAAGGGACAACACAAGAGATTATAAGCAGGACACAGAAAACTACACCGACAGCAGACAGTACGGGAAGCCGAGGAGCGCTGCATCATACAGCGCTGTGCCAATGGGCTTAGTCACAGACATATGTAAATGCTCACTCACCCGTAGTCACACTCTCGCTATTCAGCAGAAAAACAGACGTACAAACAAGACACTTAAACCCAACGACAGATACATGAGACATATGCACACATTCACGCATTTTCACACTGCTCTGCTTACAAGAACCCTCATGGAGGTGGAGTTTGTTTTTTTTTTTCACGTAATGTCTACTGATAGAATTTGGTTCTATGTTTATTAGTAGTATTATTAATACTGTTGGCATTTTGTGATGATAACTTTAGTTCATAAAAAAATGGAAAGAAGGAAGATTTACCGGCAGGTAAATAAACAGTAAACCTGGCCTTTATACAGTATAAAATGCGCTCTTTTGAACAAAAATAAAATCTGAAAATAAAAAAATAAAAAAATGAAAAATTGTTAAATACATTTCGTCTGTGGGAATTTCTCTCGATACAAATTAAGTCATTATCTGCTGCTCTTACACATAACCTTGTCAGATGTGGAATCACCCTTTTTTATCAAAATAATAGCTTTCCACACAGGGAATGGCTTGTCTCATTTGTGCGGAATAGCAATGACTTATAGTTTAATCACATCCAAAACAACACAACAGTGTTCCAACTCTCTAAAGGTCAGCATCGTAAACTGAAAAGCTCATATTTGTTAACACTTACATTAAACATGTCAACAGAATACTGTAAGTCTTGTTATAGGAAATGGAAGAGCAAATGTTATAAAAGAGAGAATAACAAACTGCAGCGGACATACAGTAATCTAAGCCATGTGGCGGCAGCTGTTATGACACCGGATGAATTATAGAGGGTTTGAAAGTATGGTGTGACAAAAATCATGGAATACATTGTCACTTCACATTAATGGAGACATTTTTTTCATATTGTGTCATGTTGCTTTGGTTTGCTTGTTTGTTTTTTGCATTTTTTGAAAGGAAAAGCAAAGGTAGAAACTATATCCTATTTTTCTGAGTGACTATTTGATGCAGAGAACAAAGGGAATAAATTTGGAAATACTAGCAATCACTTTGATGTTACACTTCGATAAAATGTTCAGATATTAACACAGTAACACAGTCAATTTACCATCACCCTGCTGTTGAGGAACACACAATACAGTAACAATGCAGTGCGCGCAAAATCCGCTTAACCAGCCCCGCTGGGTTTGGATTGTTTCCTGGCTGAAATGCCGTGCTCCACATACATCTTTTGTCTTCTTCACTTAGAATAACTTTTTTGGAATTGTTACAGTGAAACGCTGAGCCAAATAAACATTCTTCTCACACACTTTTGAATTGGAAATCACACAGGCAGGTGGCAAACAACACATTAGAATAGAAACGTGAACCTTTTTTTTCCCATGAGTTGATAGTAAAATAGTTGAATTGTTCTTCTTCTGGTCCGGAGCCTAATGTTTTTTTGTTGTTTTTTTTTGGAGAGGGGGTGATTTGTTTTTTTTCTGAATTAGCCACATAACTACAAAAGAAACTTTGTTTTACTTGTCTGCAAAGTAGTATAAAATACTCCGCTCACACACACATTATACAATGCAGTGAACATCATGTTTACATTACATTACATTGCATTTGGCAGACGCTTTTGTCCAAAGCAACTTACAATAGAGGACATAGGGACTGCAAATACACTTGCAAATACACGATGCACAGGAAAAATACAGAACAGTAAGCTTGGGTTAGTTACATTTTTTTTTTTTTTTGGCAAAGACATACACAAACATACACACACAGACACACACACACACACTAACTTGGTGCCTAACCTGATCTTGGGCATCAGCGCGGTAAAAAGTCCTGAAAGAGAAAAGTTTTTACCTGTTTCTTGAAGGTTGAGAGAGATGATGCTAGTCTTGTTGCTTCTGGAAGTTTGTTTCACCACTGAGGTAGTAGAACTGAGTACAGTTTTGCCTGAGATCGCTTAGAGCGAGCAAAAGGTACTGCTAGTAGGTTTGTATTAGAGGAACGCAGCTCTCTGCCGGGAGCATAAGGTCTTGTCATTTCGTTCAGACACATGTTTAGTGAAGAAATCCATGTACCTACATGGAGACAGCAGTTCCATCATCAGATCTCAAGTGCAACCACTAAAACATGTTTCAAATGTTTGTTTGTTTGTTTGTTTCCAGGAAAAGGAAGAAATGCATTTATTGTCACGCACAGTTATATATAGAGCACAACATCAGTAAGATTTGGCCGCTGCATTTAACCAACCGTGGATGAACCATGATCGAAGGTAGCAAAGCAAAAGCGCAAGGGAGCAGTTCTGGGTTCAGTGTCTTGCTCAACAACACTTCGACAGCCTAAAAGGAACCAGGAATCGAACCGGGAATGTTCAGTTCCAAGGATGGCTACCACAGCGCACACACAAAACAATGCATTGTTGTAGCATCCTGGTCAAGGACAACATGGGATTGGAGATAAAGCAATAGCTCAGAAAAGTATAATAGCTGAACTATAATAGCCAAATAGCTGAACAGTTATGATGTGTTATAGAACAAAATTGTCTTTTCCAGACATCCGTCATCAGTAGAATGGTAAGTATGTTGGTACCTTTTGCTGTTTAAATTTAAAAAAATGTATATGAAAATATTATTTATGTATAGAGCATATGAATGAGATGTGATCACAAAGGGTCTTCTTCAATCGCCTCACAGTATATTGTCTACTTTTTATATCTTCCATCACGTCGTGATTTTTTTCAATTCCTTTGATGGCATATAAATACAAGTAATAAACAGCACAGACACAAAGACATGCTTTCATGAATAAATATTCCAAGACATGCTTATAAAGACGTATTGCAAACCTTCTCAAGTATAAGTATAGTAAAAGTATTATACTGGCCAGAGTTTTCTGTGGAAACTTGTAAAGGAGCCCATTAATGACACTGCAGGTTTCAATCCATGTCCAGCTTTTTCAATAAAGGTAATTGTAGCCCTCTGTGAAATGGTTTGATTGCTTGTTAAACCAGCGCTTTCCATATACTTTACCACTGAACAACAGTACTAGACTCAAATCATTGATTACAAGCTTGCATATGCTAACATTAGTGTGACTTGTTTTTATATTCAGGAGTTAGTAAATACTGTATATCTCGCCTCTCGAAACTGCTGCGAAGTTCAAAGTTCTGAGCATAATGTAGGTGTCTTTGCAGGTCCATATAGATGCAAGGTGCAAATGACAACCTGCAAACTTGCTTGAGAATGAAACAAAGGGCATATGTAGCATTTAGGATATTGTAAAGCTCTTCAAGTGGCACTTGCCTTTTACCATTTTAAAGTTATCAGAAGGGAGTCGGGAAGGCTTTGCAGTGACGGTTGAGGAGCTGGAACTTCCATGAGAAAGTGTAACACAGTATGAATGTGTACAGCTGACATACATAGTAGAATTTAATTCAAAATGATTAATTCTTTGTGGGTTAGATTGAGCTATGGCTAAGAATATCCTCAAAGGTTAACATGGGAGGACATTTTTCTTTTTTTTTAAACTGTACTTAGAGCGGATATGAAGGGAATTGGTGTGAGAGGGGATGATACAAAGAATAGGGTTAGATGGAGAAGGTTGATTCACTGTGGCGACCCATGAAGGGAAAACCCGAAATGAGAAGACTTTGTAGTATCCCTTAAAAGGATTTAACAACACCTGTTACACCCCTTTAAATAAATAGTTTAAAAAAAAGAAAATGTTTTAATAGCTTGAAAAACTACATCATTTTTTTTTTTTTTTTTTAACAGTCCATCAAAAAAATTTCAAGAAGTTAGAAGCAGTTTCAGTACTGATTGGAAATAACCTATTACACAGAGATGAAGTGCAGAATCAAATAAAAAAAAAAATATTTATGTGCTTAGACTTGTGCTCTTGCAGGCGTACACACCAGATTTATTGTGGTGCATAGGGCTGTAAATTTTAAGCATAAATGTTTACGTCAATATAGCAGGTTATCCTGTACCTAAAAGCTGTTGTTGTTGTTCATCATATTTCATTCTGACTCAACTGCAATCACAATATGATCATTTTATCAGACTCAGAAAAATGCTGCAGCTCAGGACTCCATTAATGTCACACAGGTTGAAAATAAATAAAAATAAATAAATAAAACAGCATTTGCTCCTTTGTAAGATGTCAGAAATTATGAAATTGCTACCACTGTGTAAAACTGTCAGAAATGGGAAATTATATCTAAACCAAGCTATGCTTTGCTTTCATCATGCCAATGCTATGGACATTCCAAAGAATCATTGGTTTGTTTTTAGTTTCATACAAATTATTGAAAATGTGGGTTTTGAAGACCAAACACTAGGAATGTCATAAGATGCCATATTAATATATTAATGAAAGAGGTGTCACAGGCAAACACTGCTGAGTGTCCCAAAAGGCTCTACAGGTGATTTGGCAGCCAGCAAATATGAGTAAAACAAGTGTGAGAACCCTATCCCTGCTGTCATTTAGTCATGTTTAATTCAGGAGAAGCATCCTTTATTGATTTGCACGTTCATATTTTTCACCAAATTTTCCCCAACTGACCTGTATCCCATCTTTTCCTTGCCTCTGTCTCTCTTAATCTCTAAACACACATGCAAGGATGCACACAATATTTTCTTTGCAATGTCCCTCCTCCTCTTACCATCTCCCTTTCTCTTTCAATAGAGATTGCTGTCTAAAAGCAATGAGGCCTGACTGAGATGTCTTGGGAAATCAAAGCAACTCCCCTCACTCTGTACCAATATCAGCCTGCATGAAAACACACAAGGAAAACACACACATTTCGAAAACCGTTGCAAGCAATCAGTAGTTACAGTTCACTGATGGGGGTATTTGAGACGTGCAGATTTCCCCTCTGAATCAAAATAGACGGATCAAGATGGGGAAGCCTGGCAGAAGTCTTGTAAAATAAAAAAGGGGAGAATGGGACAAAACGAACCCATGCTCATGAAAGAAGTTTGTTAGAGCGAGGCGCAGAGCGAGCAGTGTTGCACGACGGACATGCACAAGCACTAGAAGATTTAAATGGGGAGAAAAAAAACTTAAGCCACTAATGGTTTTTATTGGGATACAGCAGAACTTCCAGAAAAAGCCTGAAGTGTCCTTTCTGCTCTCATCAGTACAGTATAGGAGCTTCCCAGCCAAGAGTGGTATTCACTATGCCTCGGTCTGAAAGCAGCTTAAAAAATGCCCATGCACTGTGCTCAGATGCTATGTAGCAAGAACCATCTGCTCTGAATATGCATGAAGAAGATACTGCATTCTCATTAAATAAAAAGTTCGAGCAACACAATGTAAAAACGCTGCCCACTCACTGATAATTATATTCTAAATATACAGTATATATTGTCCTTATTATACTATTGATTCAAAAATACATTCAGTAGAAGACCAACAATTTATGTATTTATTTTACAGAATAATGTTCACATTGATCCTCAGTGGGCTATTGTCTCTCAGTGTCTCTTTGTTCCTCAAGATGAAACAGTACAGCATTGACGGCCCTGCTCCCCTCACCCAGCAACACAGTGCGACATTGTGGTGTAAAGACACAGCAGCTGCACCGGAGAACAACAAAACTTGGGATTACTGAGTGATGCTCTTCATTGGACGGCATTGGTCAAGCAGAACTATGCATATTTGAATGTGTTCTATGATGGAGCAATGTGACAGAGCATCAGTTCAGATCAAGCTACTAGTGGTTTTACATTTACACCTGCCGCAAGAGCAACATTCCCTGGCCTTTCCTCCAATCTACACCAGCTCCCCATTGATCATGTAACATGCCATCTCACAATGGGGGGTGGGGGTAGGCCATAAAGCCCTCCAATTGAGAGTTGACATCAAAATACTGACAGTGAGTAATTCTTGTGTTCATCACGGATGGTGACATAAATTATAACATTTACTCTAAAACTCAATTTCATATGTCATATCAAATCAAATAGTATCTTAAAAATAGGTTGCAAATCTATGTTACTCTTTAAGGATTTCTTAACAGTTTCTAAACTTGACTTGTTTTGTGCAAGTAGAAGCAGCTACTTATGTGCAGCTACCGTCAAGTCAGTTTTCAGAGAGCCCTGGGATGAAGACGATCCAACGATTTCAAGACCAATCCAGAACTCCAACCTGGCAAGCTCTGCAGACTGGTTGTTATAATGGGCAATTTACATGATTTCTGCTTAATGAACTTGGATGATGGATACTTATTATAGATACAAAGCCACAGTAACACTTAATTTTTGTCCTTTTTTTAGGAATATTTGAGATGTGCGTATCCCTGATATCAATGTTTTTTTAAATAAAAATAAGACATCTGGTTATGACAGAAGTTCGGGTCGCTGTTTTGAGGCATTTATGTATCTTTGAATCATTTCATGCTTGTCTGATAAAGTCCTTGTATTTACCAGTACTGCAATGTGGTTTTTCTAGTTTCTTGTTTCTACCTCTGAATCAAAAAAACGAAAGAAAAAAAACGTTCTTAAACCAAAGCATGTTCCAAGATCTAAAATAGAGTGAATATGAGGTTTGACACCTTGCTTTTACTTTCAAAGACCAGTCTTTTCAGTCTGCTCTTGATTTTCTAGCAAGTGAAGGGTCCAATAAAAGGTGACTGAGTACTAGTCTTACAGAGTATCTGATCATATCTATTTTTAATACAAGTGTTGGTGTTAAAACAACAACCACAGGACTCTATTTTTGATACAAAGAACCAAATCTAAATATAATCATAAGAAATGTGTAAGGGAGCTAACCAGTAATGTATTGAATGAATTGTGGCAGACTATAAATACAGCACAATAAAGAGTTAGGACTATTAATTCCCCTGATTTGACTCAACTTTGGACTTACTTGTGATCCATAGAATAAAAGAAAGAGTATTTCCTACTATGTTTAAGTACCCTGCATCATACATCTACATCCAAGCGCACTATTAATTATTAACATGGGCATTGTCATTAGCATTACTTTCTTTTATAATGCATGTGTTATATTATATTGTCCTATGTTTATAGTCTTCATGCTCTGCTATTTTTCTTTCCAGCCCAAGCAGTTGAGGCAGATGGGCTCATATCCTGAGGCTAATTTTCCACAAGATTTCTTCTTGTCCTTTCTTTGGCACTGTTACTAAGTGATAGTTCATGGAGGGGTTATTGAGTTGGTGGAAATAATATTATGGATCCATTGTAGACCTTCATTATATTATAAGTGTCAAAGAACCAGATCTTGTTTGCTTTGTGCTGCCTGAAGCTACATGGGTAAGAATGGCAAACTGAAAATTTTGGCTTTGATTTCGGGTCGGTCTCTGCAACATCCAGGTTTGGTCGGCATTTCATGCATAGACGCAACACACCCCGCTGCTGAATTTCAAGACTGCAGTCTCAATTCAAATTGAAAGCTGTAAAAAAGTTGTGAAAAAGCCTGGATCCAGAACAAACAAAAAAGCATGTGTGGGCACAGTGCCTGTCCCTCATAATATGAATGACACCTCTAATCTAAGACCAAACTAATAAAAAAAATGGACCTGTCAATGACTGAGTCCATTACTGACATATAATACCAGCCCAAGAGACTGAGATCACATCATCCTCCATCTTAAACCGAATCTAAATGGTCTGAGATTTTAATATGACATTTCAGAGAATTGAATTTATGGGGTATCAGCAAAAATCCTGCCAACTGACAGGTAAGAGTAGTGAAGAGCAGAAAGGGGCCGTTGCTGATATTTATCCCGGTAGAACAGCATTCTGGCATTGATTTTCCAGCAGGAATATCATTGCACTCTCTTAAGGCAAGATATGGACTGGAGTCTACCTTCCCCTCAGCAAGATCATTCTAATTCATAACTCCCTCCAAATGAGTTATTGACTCAGAATCTTCCTTGGCATTCTCAATCAGAGGCTTTTACTTACTGTATACACGCAGTGTTGGTATCTGGATACCTGGCTGCCAGGAAAAATGAGACATCAGTAAGACTCCAAACAAACACGGGTCTTCAAAGAACAGTAGCATCTATATCTCTCTATTCAGGATGGGTAGCTTGGCAGGAAATATTCCTTTGCAAAATTCTATTGGTTACAATAGTTATTCACTCATTCATTCGATCATTCCCTATAACCCTCATCTAGTGACGTGCGGTGAGGTTCATGGCTGGTGAGGCACTGACGTCATCAGTCAGATTTACAAACAAATGAACCCTACGGAGTAGCTTATTCACCATTTTATTGACAGCAGTTAACGTGTTTTGTTTAAAATACCGTATCAACATTCTTACATATACAAAGTGTAGCATAGAAAAAAAGCACAAAAAAACGTTATTATCTCTTACCTTTACTTATAAATGAAGTCCATGCGGCGCTGAGCGGTTTTCCTTTACCTTAGCATTGTGGATGCTGATGTTGAGTCTCTGCTGTTCATTTAAAGGCAAAGCTATCCTGGACTTCCCGAATGTTTTTAGCGCGATTTGACTTTGAATGTGAGTGGCCGACCGCTCATGTTTGATTGTCAGAAGTTGAGAAAAGAATGCAGGAAAAGCAGAAAAGGCGCTTTCTAACTGGACATCCAAAAAGCCAGCCTGTCTGTGTGTACCGCTCCGTTTGAAAAGACCGAGTCTTCCGTCTCGTAGTCTGAAGCTAATCCGTTAGCGCCGGCGTCGATCTTCCCTCACTTATTATCTCCTGCTTCAACTGAAAGTCCAGTTTAGAAAATTCTCTCAGTTTAGCTATGTAATCCTCCATACCTGGATGGCTGCACTTCACTTGCTTACTGTTTACAGTGGCTTGCTATTGCAAATTCTATCGTTCTTCAGTCGGGTAGTAAAAAGGCTCCCTGGGATCACCAGTGCCCCCTACCATGAGGCCCCGTCACTGCGTGCCTCACTTAGTGTGTCTTCGCTGCCGCTTTACGATCGCTCGGCACGAGAAACACGTTACAGTTGTTGATGAAAAAAATATACACATCAGCTAAAGTACGGACATTTAGTTCATATATTAGAGCTTGAAGTGTTTGAAAATTTTAATAGTGACATCCACAGAGACAGCAATACGGTCTCAGCCGCATAGCATGTCAGCACAGTTATTGCGCAATTCATAGCGGGGCTCCACTGGCTGCCGTGTCACAGCATGGCTCTTCTTCATACTTAAACGCTAAATGTGATTTTTTTTTTTCAGCAATTTTGAAAAAAACGACTGAAAATGGTGAAGTTAGGTGGAAAATAACTTTATAGTACAAATCACTGAATAAATAGAGCCATTCAAATTATTTCTTCATTTTACTTTTTTTTCTTTCCATGATGCCAGGTGAGGCCCGGCCTCTCCTGCCTCTACTGACTGCACGTCATTGCCCTCATCCTTACAGTTGCGAGGGTCAGCGGTCACAGTGTGAGAGGCAGGGTTCAACCTGGACTAGTGGCCATGCAATCACGGGGCTTGTATAATACCTATGCTGATATTGAATTTGAGGTTTCTCGTTTGTATGTTTGCAATATCCTTCCACCCAAACCTTACATACCACACACATTTCTTCCTGATAAATGTCAAAAAATAAAACCCCAGGTTTGATTGTTTGTTTTAGTAATTGATATATAAATTGCAGCATCATTCTGATGGTGAAAAATGAGATCAAGAATAAAAGCAGAGCCATTCAAATGATTGATTTGATTCAATTAAACACTGAAGAGAAATATCAGACAGGGGGTCATAGTGGGTGCAACAATGTATTTTTTTAGATAAATGCTCAATGTCTCGCTTATGCCAGACCTTGGGTGCATGATGATACACACCGTCAAAATTTAAGTCACCTCTGTGCCGCCTCATAGCCTGAATGAAACCTGAAGATAGCTATCTAACAGGGGCCAGGGTAAATCTCATAATTAATAGTGACGGTTGTGTAGGACAAGCCTCAAGGATAGAAAAGTCAGAACAGACAGCGTGCATGAGACTTCCTGGGTCATATTACTTTCACACTGATGCAGGGATCGGATCTGTTCACTGATGTCCTGGGTGTGTTTGAGAGGGACATCACAGTAGGTCACCTCCAGCTCCACTTGAGTCAGCATCTGAGATCCAAAGAACCATATCCATGATCATCTTTGTGGATTTATTTGGCCAAACCTAGTCAAGCAGAGGTTTTCCATTCAGAGCCAAGTGGGTGCTGGAAATAATCTTTTTGACTTATCATTTCATGCAGCGTTTTAAACGTCTTCACACATGGCAGTACAGTGAGGAGGAGAGGCGAACGGCATCGTGCCTCTCACAGCAGTGAGGCAGTGAGACAGAGAGAGAGAGAGAGAGAGAGAGAGAGAGAGAGGGAGGCAGAGCTCCCAAAGCCAGCCATATCAGAAAAAACACACACTGTGCACGAGGGCTTAGCACCTCGCCACCGCTCACCAGCTTCCGCTGTCTTTTGTTCCCCTCAAATGTGAAATGATATATATATTTTATCCATGTAACTGATTTTGCCAGCCAGAGATAGTTTCACATTTCTATAAACTAGCTATGAGTGAAATATGAATATTTTAAGCAGCTTAGCACTGATTTAAATATATTTACCAGCAGTATGTTGGCTGTGGGCCAAGGCACAGTGTAATGCTCACAAAGCCCCAACTGCTAAACTCAATTTAAGGAAGCTGATAAGTCAGAGCTAAGTAATTAAAGCACAATATTTAATGTTTCTCTTGCGTTTTAAACACTGCCATGAGAAAAAGATGAGTAAACATATATATATACCTGAGAGAATATGCCAGAAAAT
The DNA here is from genome assembly GCF_037954325.1 of Fistularia commersonii. Classification (NCBI taxonomy): domain Eukaryota; kingdom Metazoa; phylum Chordata; class Actinopteri; order Syngnathiformes; family Fistulariidae; genus Fistularia; species Fistularia commersonii. Next base: position 9,669,047 of record NC_141294.1, on the reverse strand, counting down.
CAGTAACAAGCACTGGCCCGTCAGGATGTCTCATTCTTCTAGATACCCTGTATCCGTGAATATTTGAATATTATATATGTACAGCAATAATCATGTTTATTTGAACACTGTGAGACTCCAGTTCGAGCATTAGAGGGTTGGTGAAGTTGGAACTGATAGTTCTCATTTTACTTTGTTTTATATGGATGGTGTGAAGTTTAAAAGAAAAGGTCGGTGGAGTAATGGGTAACAGTCTTGAGCTAATTCTCATTTTACAGATATCTATCCATCGTCTGCCGCTTATCCTGCGCTCGGGGTCGCGGGGGAGCCGATCCCAGCTATCATTGGGAGAGAGGCGGGGTACACCCATATGTTTGTATGATATGTGCATTTAAAATGTGAACCCACTGAGGCAGAAAAAAGATACTGTATAGGTAGCTAGATTAAAATTACTAATTGCAATTACTGCTTTACTAATTATTTCATAACTAAAATTAACAGAGGAGCAATTTTACTCACCCAATACATGATACTCTTGAATAGTCAGTATACAACTGATACATACAACTGATGTCGATTTGGTGTCAGGCAGATGTTACATTTTGTCAAAAAAGGGTATTGAAACATTACACGGATCCGTCAAACTCCAGTGACAGAGAGAAAACAAAGTGTTTATTAGCATGAAAATACATTATAAGACTGTTAATTACATGAAATATGACATGTGAAAGAATGGGAACTGGTCTATTGATGGGACCTTCCAGGGATTTGTTTCATCAGTTCCCTCCTATGTGTTGAAACTGAGCAGATAGCAGAGTGATATTAAAATTTTAACCAGGTAGGAGTTATAAAATTAAGTTTCAAATAAAATAAACACAACACTAACAAGTTGCTTTAATTGCAAAAGAGAGCAATGTTAAACTGCACTTTAATCAGGCTGGCAAACAACAAGCAATGAACAACCTTTAGCCTTATAAAGAGGAGCACTGCAATCTACATCTGTTTAAATAAGGTCCATAAAGCTGGACTCCTCGGAAGCAGATAATCATAAATTGAAGGAACAAGTAGAGGGGAAGTGCTGCCACAGTGGAACGTGCACTCTGCTGCCAAGGGCATAAAAAGAGTCACAGACACATCATATGCTTGAGTTATCCTCAATGAAGGATGATACAATGAATGTTAGCATTCTGTGAAACCGCTCAACTTATTTCCGACTCAGAAAACCTGCCCACCGGCTGCAAACAGTTCCCCAAAGGCTGAAAAAATATATACTCGCTACTTCTCACATTAAGCTCTCTGTAATTCCCCCATCATGTATTTTGTCTGACAAGCAGTTCGTGCACCGTGTCCACCGAGCCTTTTTTGCAGGAGGAAATAGTTCTGTCACTGTTCTCATAGCTATGAAATATCATGGACCATCGACGACAAGAATGGCTATAGTAGCACCATCAAGTTCCTGCTTGACAGAATATTTGTGTGAATTTATCGAAAGAGAGCAATCACAAAGTACTCCTAGACTATCTATTTTACAGGAAGGACAAAAAAGGAATTATCTCAATTTAAAGTATTACTATTCTGGACTCGGCATCCCTCATGACAATTTTCAAGTACAGTCTCTGTTTGCTATGATTTCAAGGTTTTCATAGATACAGTTTCCCTCTTTCTCAAAAGTAATAATTAGGTCATAAATCCAAATAAATCACAGTTAAAAATAAGTCAAAAAAATAAAGAGATAAATTAAATAAATTGATGAACAAACAATGTATACAATTACTTAATCCATTAAGTAGTAGTGTATCCTGGACTTTAAAAACATGGTCAATCATATGCCATAGATATTATCATCAGATATTATAGGTTCTCTAGAAACTGTTGGTGATGTAAATGACCCTTTTGAGGTTCTATCCACTTCCCTCTCCGGTTTAGGGTTTTTCTGTTTCTACACATGATGTTTAACTCAAAGAAACAGATGGCAAGTCAGTTGTATCCTTTGAATTTACACTCTACAGAGACAGAAATTCACTTTGGTCACTCCATGAATTCTACTGCTGGGGTTGGCAGGACAGATTGTCAACTCGGCACAAAAGATATCTCAGGGTAAACAGAAACCTTCAACTGATGCATTTAATATCTGCTAGCAGGGGGACAAAACCCATTTCCAATGATAATTTGTTATCAAGAACCACTAGGTTCCATAACTCAGTAAAACGGTGATCTACTAGGTCCTGCATAGACATTTTCAGGTCTTACACCCCTGTAAACAGAAAAACAACATCATCTCTGACTTCAAAACCATTACCTTCTGTTGCCAAATGATTCAGTGTGTTAAAGTGTTGCTGGGGGAGAGGTGGTCTACAAGAAAGAAAGGACTCAAACATACCAGTGTCAAAGTTGGTTTTTCCACAGCTATACTCAGCAGTTGAAAGCACCGGCAAGAAAAGCAAGCCAAGTAGCGCTATTTGAATAAAGATATGTAAGAAGTTCAGATTGACTTTGAAAGAAACGATCATTATGCACAAACATCCTCCGGAAAGTAATAGCAATAGTTACCAATATAAAAGAAAATCATCCTCAGATAAAGAAAACAGAATGATTCCATGCATTATTATAACCTTTCCTCCCTTTTTAAGCTTAAAATGGTGCATTTCTGTTTGCTCAACCTGCATGTGTTTTGTTTGTTTTTTTTTTTTTTATTCTGTATGTATTCAGATGAATGAAGTGCCCAGACTGACTTTGGAGCAGAGGCACATTATCCCTCCAACATCTCTCATAATGGTACATAAAACCAGCAGGTGAATGTTGTGGCAACAGATAAATCTTTTTATTGATGTCCTCTCAGTGATGTTCAATAGGCTTTTTTCCCCACTTGCTGTTAATTGAGTTGCACTTGAATGCTATGATGGTCACATAGCATATTTTGAGTGACACACCTCTCTTGCAGAGCACTCACCGGTGGAGGAAGTGCTGATGGCAGAGTATATAAAATACATTTGCACTGCTGAGAGGCATAATGAATACAAAGGCACCTGGAGGGTAACAGCAGTGATTTTCAGTCTAAATATATCAAAGTCCTGTGCTCAGCATTATTGTTTTTGTATAGCACTTATAATATAACGGATAATGTATATAACACATATAATGGAAAGTGAGAGGAGATTGTTTCTGATATGGTGGCTACAAAAAAAGGAAGTGTTCATTGACAATGATCTCAAGGTACAGTTTGAGCTTGGAAGTTTTCTGTAAACAAATACATAAATAAAAACTCCAATAAATGAGAAACAGCCAGAGATATTTTGTCTTGAAAATATTTGAGTGGAGTATTTATCTCTTCTCGTTTCTATGTTTGTGAAAATGGGCTGGAATTTATGTGGAAATTGCATTAACAAGAATGCAATTTGCAGCTCAAATGTTTTGTTTTCCATTCTTTCACTATCCACATCAGCATAAAAATATCTGTCCCCTATTGAAATGCAGAAGAATGACTGCCTTTTTTAACGGGACCTCCTATTCAAAGTATATTCCGTTTATCACGGCTCCATCAAATCAGACTAGTTGCTCATGATTGGGGTCGAATATAGTTCAGCTGGTCTTCTTTAATTGAAATGACAACTTTGTCTCAATCGCTGCATAACCTTGACCGTTTATACTTCCGATTCAGCTTTCAAATGAAAGTAAGGAAGAAGTCGAGTGGGTAAACATAACTGGAAGCTCAGCCATTTGACTGTGTCCACTATGTCAGCTGAATGCTGACTGGAGCATCAGATTCAGACAGGGTGCTCCAGCATGAATATGATGGTGAGATTATGAACAATGAGAGAGAGGGGTACTTGAATGTGACAGCTCCCGCTCCAACTGTAGAGTTCACTTGAAATACTGAAAATAATTACACCCCACGACCAAAAAACTTGGTGTCCATCTGCTCAATCTTCTTGTGAAAGCAAAAGCTGTATGGATTATTTTACAGCAGTAAATGATATAAGATTATAAGGATAAAATCTCACAAGGTAGTGGTCTGATAACCCTGAAAATGTTATCAATCCAACAAAGTTCTTCTTCTGCTTAAAACTATATATCTTTCCCCACTTATTTAGGTACCAGATAGTCATTTTTTTCTTCCTTTGAAGACCAACCCATTGAAACTAAACAGCCATCACTTCCACAGTAATTCTACTGAAAAAATCATATTCCTCCATAAAAGAGCACAAATGAATTGAATTCAGAGAAATTCATAATTTCAATGTTCTTTTTTATTTGGCTCATAAAAGACATTTTGGATTGTTTTTTTTGAGTTTTCATCGTGTCTTGCTATTTGATTCCTTTTATTGTCTAGTAATCTCTTACAATTTGTGAGAAAAAAACCTCTTGATAATTGTATTGTTTGACAGAAACAAAATTTCTATTAAGGCACTAAAGTAACCACTATTGTCTATTGCTGAACACTACAGAGATTATATTTGGGGGTTATGTGTATATATCTGTACATATATATATATATATTTATATATATATATACACAGATATACACACACACACACACACACACACACACACACACACATATATATGTATATATATATATGTACCTGTATATATAGATATCCACACATATATATATACATATATGTATACTATATATATATGCATATACGCATATATATGTGTGTATATATTGTAGTAAGTTACGAATGCTTGGTTTCTGTGTGATTTTGGGGTTGCTGGGAATTAGGTGGCAGTGGTTTGGGGTGCAAGGAATTCTTTTTTTTTTCACCTGGAATTGGCCGGGAATAGAGTTGTATTGCAGGTCTTGTGTGGCATGGCTTTTGACAACAACAGCTACTGCCTATTAAACGGACGTTCTACCGTCACTCGAGTGTTTCCCTGACTAAAACTTTACAATATATATATATATGGATTCCCCCAGTCACACACACAATGGATGGAGAATAGCTATGCAAGGCGCTAGTGCAGACCATAGGGAGCAACTGGTGATTCAGTGTCTTTCCCAAGGAACCTTTGGCGTGCATACAGGAGTCTTCAGGAATTGAACTACAGCCCTCAGATTGGAAAAACGCCTCCTCTACCAACTGCACCACATGATCATATGTGGTGTCATTTTTGCCCCTCACTTCCAGCTCTTTCTCTTCCTTTCATCTTGGATTCACATTCTGTATTCATAGGGAATTAAAGATGTATCATATACTCTAACCAGGAGATAATTAACAGACAAAGAGAAAAAATAGGGACCCTGTTACACCCTATATTCTGCAAACGGAAAAGAGCACCATTAGTTCTTTTACATTTCATTTAGACTCTGATCAGAAGGTGAGGAGTCAGGTTTCTGACAAATGGACGGATTGTTTCTAGGTGACAAGATTGCTCTGACCGAGAAAAAAAAAAAGAAAAAAGCATTTTCTTCCTTCCTGCTAATGTAGTTCCACCCTCTTGATCAGTGTGGGCTGAGAGAATGCCTTGTGAATCAGGATAAATAAAAGTTCCTTGTTTTACAGTATTGTTATTTCTAAAGCCACTGTCACACCAAGGCCCAAGCGGGGGGCATCTGTCTGTACTGAAGAGGGAAAACACGTTGGAAGTCATTCTTTTGTTACTGCTATTATCTGCTACTGCCAGGCATTGATGCTACCTTTTACTTGACTTGTAGGACGCGGTCTTGGGAATAAAGAAACCAACATCTTGCTCTCTGAATATATCCCCATAGCGGACAATCGTTGTGTTCTGTAATTCCAGTTCTATTGTGAAGGGAACATTTTCTTTTCTTTCCACAAACAGTTACATCGTTCCCACTTTTACAGTCTTAAATTCATAATCTTCCACTTTATCAATGGTATCTCACTGCTTACTCTGTCCTCTGCACTGTCAGTCTCAGACATTCATCTATAAATTTGAATAAAGGGACTCTATTATTTGCGTTTTCAAGCACTGATTCAGAGCAGCAAAAGACCTTGGGGGGGAACGGAGCGAACCTCCACCAGCAGTGAACTACTGAGGGCCAGTGTTGCCCTTGACTTAGCAAAAAGATTGCACTTAAATTATCATGAGACATAAGCTGATGGTCAGCGTGCTTATGAGGAAATAGCTGTTCATATCAGACTGTGGATATGGTCTTGATCCATCATCCACAAAAGGGAAAATGGAGGAGGTCAGACCAGAGGCCACAGGAGCGTTTGCTGAGAATTTACCAGCCTTTGTCTCAGGGTTTCGTATTATAACTGCTTCTCACATAGAATCTGTCAGCTTAATAGTTGCAAAATTGTCTTTTCATCAACAATTTGTGGTACAGTCAAATTGAGAATGACCAGGTAAGGCTTCTGTATTGTTTTCTTAATACAGATAGCAATGCATCACCATGTGTGTTTTATTTTCTTTCTTATCCAATTATAGATTAATCAGGGAAAAGCAAAGTCAAGCATCAAGATTACATGGCTCTTTGACAGAAATCCACCATAGATGCATGACATGACACTTGGATCTGTGGCAAATCACATCTACCTCATGGTTTAACTCCCTGATTTAATTAGGATTGTTACAGCATGTGACTGTTAATAAAATGAGTGATAAAACAAGATGAATAATGGTGACATGCAGCAGAATAATATAAAAAAAACGTCCAAACCATCCATCTGCAAGATTAAGATATTACAGATCTTAACAGAAATCCTGGCATTCAGCCGGTGAACTGATTAAGATCCAGTCACCACCCTGAAATGCAAAGCTCAAAGAAGCCTGAAACATGGTGATTCTAATGAAATGATTACTCCAGTCAATAGTTACTCAATCGCAAAACACAAAGTAGGTTAATTGAAGACACTTAACCGAGATTGGAGAATGGGAAATTGAATGTTTATATGTCTCCATATGTGGCCCTGTGACTGACCCGCAACCAATCCAGGGTGAAGAACGCCTCTCAGCCAATAATCACTGGGACCGGCTCCAGCCCCGCCATGACCCTCAGTGCAGGATAAGCGGCACACGATGGATGCAGGGCCTATTTGGGTCTATATGCTATAATGCATCATACATAGTTTTCTTGTTTTGAGTTGTTTCCGTCGCACAGTTACCAAGGGAACGCTGTTATACATTGAATGCAATACTTTGCACTGAGGGTAATTTTATCAATGGGTTTCTCCCCTCAGTTCCAAGCCATATTGATAAATGGTGATGATTGGATAAAATAACATAACACCATATCACTGCTACATGCTCCAATCTTAAACAAACCGTCATAAAACAAACTATGCGCATCCTAAGCCCTGATTCTAGGTGCAAGCTTAAACTCGATATGTGAGTTTGTCAAAATATTTCCAAAAATAAAAAAAAATACTCGTGTTGGACTTTAAGCAAATGCTGCAGATGTTATCTGGTTTGTGACCTCAAACCACTGTTTTTGTCCATCAGAACAAGGAGGAGGTGACTATGTAAAATAACTACGCTATCTTATTCTCTGAGCAATGCTGTGATTATCAACTTCCGTTTCAGATCAAACTCAGAGTCTTGTAAGATGGATCATGGTGCGATATCGGCTGTCTAAACACCCTCTGTTTTCTCCAAGGCACATTATTTACAATTCATCAGTCAAGCGGAGGTGGGAGACAAATGTTGAGCACCTGAACGATAATGTCAACTTTTCAATTGAGCATTTGACGGACCAGACTCTCAAAAAGAAGAGGGGGAGTTTTTCTTCCAATTTCTACCTGCAACATATAGCAATCTAACTCATTACAATGTGACCTTCAAAAAAAAAAAAACCTGACCATCAGCGAACGCAACACATTCGATCTTGGCTCTGCAGGGATCGCGGAGACCTAAAACGCCAGTCTAAATCAATGCATTTATAGATCTCTCATGCAAGGAAGAAAATCTTACACTCAACCAGATTTCCACCATTATTATTTGAGATGTCATACCACGAATAGACTCGATATCTAATTTGAACCAGCTCTTGGCACAAATTCCTCTTATTACTTTGATTTGACATTTGCACAACTTTACAATTATACCTCTACCTGCAATTTGACCTTGAAAACATACAGGACATATCAGAGAACCCGGCAGAAGAGTGTTTAAGAGCTCACGTGTCACAAGGTTTGTTCTTCTAGTTCAGAATTTTAATATTCAATATTCAGGCTTGCGCTATAGATTGATAGATAGACAGATATATAGAGATAGATGTGTAGTTTGATGTCTGACGGTTCTTTTTTCAATCTTTGGTTCAAATACAAGTTTACTCTGTAGTAAAAAAGCATTTTAAAGAGCAAAAAAAATAAAGAGAGATAAGTATTTTTGAGGCACAAATGTCCATCCATCCATTAGGGTCACAGGGTCATCGGGCGAGAGGCGGGGTAACACCTTGGACCGATCGCCAGTCAATTGCAGGGCCACGATGCTCGGATGTTTTGAAGCCAATTCTGGTCTAATAATAACCAGAGATAAGAGTTTAACTTAAGGAGAAAACCAAAACCTTCTGATGTCCTGTGTACGATAGCCAGACCATTTGCATGTTCAAATTCACATGTTTAAGAAAATGTTTAATGAAGAACAAACAGTTGGCATTTTGAATATGGGGATTAATAAAATATTGATATACTCTATAACTTTACTCTCTGCAAAAGCCATGACTGGTACAAACTATAATTGGTATCAGGTTATTCTGTATGCTCTTTGCTCAGTGGAAGGTATCTTTAATATATTGCTTACCTTTAATAATTTCTAAGCCCTTTGGTCATATATTAGTCAGAACTGTATATTCCACTGAGCCACTTTTCACTAGCGAGCTAGGCCTGTTGAGCTCTCTGAAAAAAGGGAAGCATGGCTACTGAAAAACAGACATTAAAAGGCTACTCATCACTGGGATTTCTTCTCTGCACCGACGTGGCTCCGTAGGCACTGAGTCAAGTCTGAAAAAATAACCCTGATTCTGATGGCATCAGGGCTTGATGATGTCATAAGGGAATCTGAAAACACCACCAGTAAATAAATCCACCGAGCCGCTAATACGCCTCTAATAGATGTTTCAGTGACTACGATTCCACTTTGTCATATTCCATTACCGACTGACACCCTTAAAAACATTAAAAGCCTGCAGACGGCTGTTCAACTGATCCATCAATACACAAGTGGCTTTTTAAAAGCGTGCTGGCAAAGGAAGAGAGAAGGAATAAATATTAGTAATCAAAGGCAGGTTGTCCGACAGGTTCTGAGTGTTAAACCCCAGCCTGGGCTGTATGTTCCGAGTCCACCGCTCTTGCCAAAAACAGCCTAATTTAACTGATGAGCATTGGAGGACTGCGATGATAGACCGGGATGGATGTGAGCACGAGTTATTTCTGTCTGCACGCAGAGCTTTCTTCGTCACACACACTCTTCCATCAGCAGAAAAATCAATGTGGACTTCATCAAGTTAAGAACAAGGGATGTCCCTGTAGTTTATTGTCTAATGTACAGAAAAGTTCAAGAAAACACTCCTTTGCAAGTTTACATCAGGAGATGGAATGAAAATTTCTTTATTTAAAAAAAACAAAAAACAAAACTAGCCCCTCACAGTCTGCCAAATCCCTTGGACTACAGAAGTCAGTGAACTTAACCTTTTCAACTCTTCTGACAGCTCAGTTTAAAGTCCAAACTTTGCTGCAAAGGGGTGCAGAACGTCTCACACATTCACGGTAATAGTAGGAGGTCCCCGACAGGACAATGGCATTTTTTGAGCGATTAGATCAGTACTCTCAGCGATAGATTTGTGGTAAAAACCAACTCTAATCTCAACTCTCATTCATCTCCTCCATGCACACGCGTAGAAAGAGTTACCAGTCTAACAGCTCTGGAAAGAGCAACAAGTTATAGACTTCCCTTCGACTCTTGCTGTTTCCCAGCCCACTGTGTTGTCAGATTTGTACTGATATTAGATATTATATTACACTTCTGAGCCAACGACAGTGATGCCGCTTCCAAGAAGCCTCGTCACAGTGTGAGAACGCACTCCCGAAAAGCAACTTTCCCACAAGTGGGGAGAGAGTGGAAAAATACGCAGCGTGAGCATCACTCAAACTTTTTTCCCAGCAACATGAGGAAAGGCTGGGGTTAGAAAAAAAAAATGTCTTACCGAATCTCAAGACGTGCGGCATCCCATGAGAATATCCCACACAGTGTAATACCAGCAGAAGGAGCCTGACGATCCACCTGAATCTTGCCTTAAATCTCAGGAGGGAGGTGTTCTTCATGGTGCTTGGGTGGTGCACAGGATTGTTAATCCCTGAATTGGTAGATTTCCCAGATTATTTCGTCTTAATCTCTTGTCACTCCTGGAATGCGAATTGCGAGATCACGGTGTGATCACCACCAGCGGCTCGGGTGACGGTTCCCCCACATCCATTTGGCAGAGAAAAAAAAAATTAAAAAAAATTAAAAAAAAAAAAAGAAAAGCGGAGGGGGAGTGGGTTGGGGGTGGGAGGGTGAAAGAAAGAAAAAGAAAAAAGAGTGAGGATAAAAAAAATTAAAAAAAAAGAACCGCGTGTCCTGCTCACTGCGCCAAGGCGAAACAGCCCTCCGACTCTAATGGGAAAGATGGTGGTGGAGGCGGCGGCGGCGGCGGCGGCGGAGGGGCGTCCATGTTAGGCAGGGCAGAGTTTGAAGAGATCCATCTGCTGAAACACACGGGGCAGAGATTTGGGGGCGGGAAGTAGGAGGAGGAGGAGGAGAGTGTGTTAGATCCAGCGAAAAAACCGAGTGAGACCGTGACAAAAGCGGACAGAAGAACCAGGGCTCCTCCCGCCGCACTGCCGCACCGCCACTGACGTCGGGCCAGAAGCCCCGGTAACGGCGGAGACGCACGGCAAGGGATGGGACTCGTTGCGTGGACAAAGGTCGCTTCCCCTGCCGCTCTTGCTGACACCAGCGACCACGCTTCAACCCCTGCGATCTATATCTCCTGTCGATATGGTTATCCGCCGCACCCCCCCCCCGAAACCCCCTCTCTTCCCCCCCCCCAGGTGCCGTGAATCAGAGCCTCTCAATGGATTTGGCGCGTCTCCGATCGGAGTCACTCGAACACGGACACGCGTGTGGCAAACCTGTCAGTGCGCGTTCGCCGTAATGGATAGGGGAAGCACAATCCATTTCAGCAGTTTTTTTTTTTTTTGTTATTTTTTTTTGGTTGCAATCACGGAAACTGCGGATCCGATTTAAAACATGAAAATGTGATGCGATGCGCGCCGGGTTCTCAACCTGTCGAGAGACGCTCTCGGGGTCACGACAGCCAAGAAATCATTTTCATTTCCCACCCACCCACCCGAAGGGATTGTTCCACCCATCAAGGGGCTACACCACTTTTTTACATCTACTTTTCTTTTTTTTTTTTCGGAGACTACGGAGTAAAACGTGAAAACTCGTTCCTCCCCATGACAATTAACTGAAGCTATTGCAATTCCCTCAACTTCATCAGCTCGGATGTAAAGCTGCATCCACGGAGATCAAAAATTGTTGTTCAACAGTGAGAAAAAAACTAAAAAAAAAAAAAAGAAAAGAAAAAAAAATCGGCCTTGATACAGAATCGTTAATGTCGAGCAAATAAATTACAGTCGGCCTTTACAAGAAAACATTAACTTGTGATAAATCGTTTTCATAAAATACATATGCAGAAGGCTACCGTCTGGCCTGTCAAAGAATATTAAATATCATGTAAATAAATTCAAGAGAACAAGAAATTATTAAAAGAAATCGATCTTAATGCAGTTTCTTTTCTCAGGGAAAATATAATGTGCATTTTTAAAGACGAACTGCAAGCTGGAGTTTTCAGCACCAAGGACAGAGACACTGCTCCTCTTTCTCAGCTTTTCTTCGTTTACCGTTTTAATTAGCATTCTGTCTGCACTGGATCCATTTGACTGTGCAGTTGAATTGAAAGAGAGGTTAAATAATATCTGTCACTTCTGTCACTCTCTGAAGCCTTCGTTTTACACTGGCTAACACCCAAAATACATGTGCAGAACCGGCTGCCCAGCACTTCGAAAAAATACAAATTTGTGACAATTTAGAGATGAAACGAGAAATGCATACATAGAATTCAAACAGGAACTTAACAGCGCAGGGGATGTCCCAACACAAATACAAGTTGGTAAATAAATTAAGGTTTTTTTTGTTACTCATACACACATATATATGGATATGGTCTTTGGCCACGCGTACCGGATCAGCCAAAAAGGTTGATGACATTTATTTATAATGCCAATCCCTTGATAGACGTTTATTTGCTATGCACCTTCCACACAATGTGCATTGTAACTTGTGCGGTAAAGAGAAAAAGGGAGCTTCGTCTAACCAATGTAAAAAAATCACTAGACCGGCGGGTAGCCGTGCGCACCGGGCACAACTCTGCGTATGGCAGGTGGGATGAAGAGCCGAGAGTTGGCACTCGAGATTTTTTCCACGGACACAGTTCAACAAATAGCCCTTTGTGCCGTGCGTGTGAAAAGGGCTTTGGGGGAGGCTGAGTGGAGCCCCTGCGCCAGGCTGCGTTGCGCAGCGCAAAGTTGATCTGACGTTACCATCCAACTGTGGGATTTAAATGCAGGGCTCGTCCACGCGGGTCTCCGATCAGCCTCCGTGAAAAAAACGACACATTATACGGCGCATCCATAAAGCGCACCGCGGAGGGCATTTAACGACCCTAGAAATGTCTTTCAAACCCTCAATATCGGAGAAAGAGGAGGCGCGGGAGCAGCACGGGAAAAGGTTACAAAGCGTCTCCAAATAGGGGTCGGGCAAAGACAACGATGGCTTAAGTCTCCCCGGGTCCGCAGATTATTTTCAAAATATTTAACATGTTCTTTTTAGGAGCTATTTCGAGCGAATTAACTCAGCCCAAGAACTTCAAACCCGAGCGGCGCTTTGCGAAGCGATGGATTTCGCGTCACGCGTTGCACCCCGTCTCTTTCCAAAAGACAAAAGCCGGTCCAGTTCGCAGGAAGACGTGACAGAGGACGCGAATCGATGGGAAGTTTGATATAATCGGGCTTACCTCGGGCGGAGGAGGAGGGGGAAGAGTCACCGGAGCAGCACAAAGAAGTTGGTTTGTTTCTATGGAGGACCCGTGTCGCTTCCCCCGCACTCCGCGTCTGGTAGCGCTGCGCTCTGGCCGTAGAGGAGACACGCCTCCTGTCGGACGCCAGGACTCACTGCTTAAAGCAACAGAGAGGGACGTGCACTCACGAACAAACATGCACGCACCGGACTACCGTGCACTCCGTGTGCGATGTGTCACAGTGTAAAATATCAACTGTGCAATTTTTTTTTTTTATTTAAATAGAAAAATACCAAAACGAATATCTCGATATGTGCTCATTGTGGAATACTATAATAATGCCAAGAAAAAAATAGGGTTGTAGAGAGAATTTCAAGTACCCATAAATAAAATCCATAGCACGGTTCCCAGTGGAGCTTTCTTACAGGAGATACGTACCTTTTCGTCGACAAAATTACCTCAAATTTTTTACCATGTAATGAGTGTATATGAACCATTTACTCCAGCATCCCGGTACGACTGTGAGCGACTTAATAACTTTATAAAAAGTAAAAGCTTGAATGCCACTTCAGCGTGAGGTCCAAAAGGCCCAAGATACCAGTTATTTCAAAAGGTCTGTTTTTAACCTGAGGAGAAAACTTTTTTTTTTTTTTTTCCAAAAGACAGAACCACTTGTTTATGCATTTGTCAAGAGTGTAGTTTAAGGAGAAGTTTAAAAATCCAACTGACGAACCATAGTGCCATTAAAAGTATAAAGTGAGTATTCATGTTCTGGAAGGTTGTTGATGTGTGAGAACATGAAATTGGTCACAAATCGTCAGGAAAAAGTCACACAAATAAGGTTATGAAAAAAAAAATAAGGAAAACAAAACAAACAAAAAAAAAACAATAGCTTATTGTTTCAATTGATGGATTCCTTTTGTTATTCTTTTTTGATTTCTTTTTGAGATGCACATTCGAAATTGCATTCTAATTTTAAGTGAAATCTGTTAAATGACTTAATTATATTACTCCAAAATGATATCAGCAACTTCAAAGGGAGAATAACTCCCAGGCTCCCTTTAGCTTCTCGGAGGATGCAGGCATATGAAGTGATAATGAGCCTCCAGATTACTGCAGATCAGCCTGCTTGCAGTCTGATGCATTAAAATTCATTTTCCAATTTGAATATTTGTCAAAAACGAAGGGACAGCAGGATTTAGTGCTGATCTAAAACTTTTTTCCTTCATCACCGATGTTCAATTATAAAATGTTATCAGAATATTGGATATCTTGCTTTTATAATTTCTTGGTGTTTAATTAAGGAAAAGAAGCCAAACAGAAGTTCACTGTACCTGGGTGTAATGACAGTACAGATAAAGATGGAAGATATGCTTTTTTTTTTTTAATTAATCAGCTGAAAATGTGGCCTGGTTGTAAAATGCGTTGCTTCAAAGTCAACTGAAATTTTTCAAACTATAAAGTAAAATACCTATTGTTTTTGCTCTGTGATAAATGGGGAACGGAAAAATGTTTCAGACGGTTCACAAATGATTTGATTTTGAAGCAGCATGCAGACATATTTCAAGACCTTATATTCTGCCAAGACGTTACACATAGATAGGAAAAGATAATGGTTTTTATTATTGCCAGGTTGTAGTGGCATTGACCAAAAGATCTATTTGGGGATCTAAGGGTATGTGGGCATATTTATGAGCAGTTTTTTTTTAACCTATGTGGGTTTTGTTATTCTAACCTAATTTCAACTATTCATTGTTTGTGCTCTTTATTTCTGTGCTGGCTGCCCCCCTCTGCCCTTGCATCTACTGAATCATCAGTACATCTTTATTTAGAAAAGCTTTCTAAATAAAAAGTGTCTGATTCAACACAACAGTCTCACAGTCATTACCTAAAAACCTCTAGACCTGTTGGCCATCGGTGCATAATGTAAGACTGAAGATGAAGAGTTGCTTACTTCAGCTCCATTGGAATATCTGTGAATTTGGCGTTTTGCAATTACTACGCTTTTGTTTGTTTGTTTTTGACTGCTCTCTTCCGTACTTCATTTCCAATATTGGATTATCACGTATTGATTGAAATCCCTATCTCTAACAGATACCAGGTTAATTTGGATTCAGGGGATCACAGATTACATTTCAAAAAACAGCTATCGATCATAGATCCACATAATAAACATTAAGTCTGTTCAAGGTATCAGACCACAGCAGTGGATTTCCTTGAAATATCCGTGTTGGTCTCTGCCCACTCGCATCCTGTCTATCTTTGTTTATCTATTTTACTCTTGTCACACAGTTTACAGTATGTTGCCATTTAGTTTGGATTTTTTTCCATTCTGCTGTCCATTCTTATCCTTGATGTTGTTGCTCTTGTAGTTCTTTCTGCCGTCTATTCATTTGTGGATGTTTTTTTTTTTTTTTTTACTATTTTCCCTTTTACTATTTTGTAATTGTAGTCTAATTGTATCTCTATTTATATTTATATTCCTATTTAGGGACACTTGTAACTGTTACGCTGCTGTGACAAAAGAATTTCCCCTATGGGGATCAATGAAGATTATCTTATTTTAAAATCTGTAAAACCGCCGTTTATAATATTCTGTATGTGTCAGTAACATCTCATTTATAATTGAATTTTTGTGTCGCTATTTTCCAGCTCTCTAGTTTTAATTAGATTTAAAATAAAGGAGACAATAATCAAAGAAAGTGTTTTTATATGTTTTGTTGAAATATACAGTGGGATGTCCAGGTTAGTGATCATCAAGAAACTCCAGAATCAATCTCGGCATTAATGTAACTAAAGTGAACATGATGAAAAAAGATCTACATCGATTCACTACATGGTGCTTGAAGTGAATGAGCAAGTGATTATTAAATAATTGTTTTAACATCAAATGAAAGATAATTTTGTGCAAAGAGTTCATAAGAAAGCTCAGGTTATCAGAACACTAGAAGTCTAGAGGCAGGACCCGGGCTTGTAGGGCCCTTTTGAGCACAGCACACAAAAAAAGGGAAGGCGTTTCCACCTTCTAGGCCCAATCTCGACAGGGAAACAAATCAGGGTCTGGTGTAGTGCCTCATGGGAATGTGATTCTAACAACACTGAGCATCCCCACTCTGCTTAGAGAGGCACCAAGGCGAGTACGAGAGGGAGAGCAATATCAAATAGATACTGTTGGAATTCAATGCACAGCAGTTATTGCAGAACTAAGCCCCTGAAGATGGGTTCGATTTTTCCTCCGGTCACAGAGGGTAGTGATTACTTTGCTTGACAAAATGGTCGCCTTCTTGTAACTTTGCATTGTGACAGAAATCTCCACCATCATGTGCATTAATCACTGGGTTAGTGTCTTGGGCGTGGAACTATAGTTTTGCAGGGAAACTTCGATACTCACATGGGTAAGAATGGAGTTCTTTTGAAGGGTAGAATGATGTGAAGGGTTGGTTCACCTGATGTATCAAAAGCTGTTACGGATCATCGGCTCCATCAAGGTTTATCTGGACCCACAATGCAGATTAGCTGAGATTTTAGGGAGTTGCGAGTAGCACGGGTGGTCAATAACTGGAAGGAGACAAAATAGCGTAGTTGTTCAGGGACGGGTCACGTGTCAAAGGCGTAGCATAGGTGATCAGTCAAGGGAAGGACAGAGGCAGTCAGAATCTTTGTGTATGGGGAGTCAGGAGACAAACATAGAGTATATGCTGACCAAAATGTGACTCTGAATGCTGCAAAGCGGAGAGTCTAAGTACATTAAGACAGATGACTAGAGATGAAACAGGTGTGCATCACCATACTGGCATACCTACATTATTCCAAAAACATGCAGAAGAGGGGACACAGGGCAAAGGAAACAAGAGCAACAAGGCCAGGAACACGGAGCCTGGGCTGTGACAACAAGCAGTGCTGTTTGTGAGCTTTTTTGATCGGCCAGGATGGGGAAAATCTTAAACTCAATGATGCTTGTGAGAGCGAGTTGTAATAGAACAACAGGTTTTCTCACTTTGTAACAGCCCAAACAGCAATACAGACTTGTACAATCTGAGCTGGTTGAAATCCTTTTCCAGCTGCTGTTTATTTTCCTTTGAATTTCCAAAATAGCAAATTTATTTAAAGTTGCAAATAACATTGCAACTAGTCGTTCCAAAGGGATTGTGAACTTTAGAAACCTGGATTCACACTTTTGCAACCGCTTCATTTTCAGCTCAGGGGAGCAATTTTTTTGAGCCTGTGTGCATCACACATTGTATAACACACACGCAATGCCGCAGTTCAGGGCTGTGAAAATCTGTTCTTTAAATCAAGTACACCTTCTGCTACCTTGATCCAACTTGGTAAGTTAGCATTCCTTGGGTTGGTGTGGGTTCATACTGTACATTAAAAAAAAAAAAAAAAATCTGTGATTGTGTGATGAGAAATGTTCTCTCTTTCTGCTGATGCCCAAACATGTGACAGAATCTTGACATCAGGAAAGATAATGCCTTTCACTCCAGAAAACCCCCCTTATAGTTCATTGCGTAGAAGAAAACAACTAAAAAACATTATCACTTGACGGTCACTTTCTTTCAGATTGAATATCAGATTAATTGACATGTTTAGACAGGACTTATTTCTGGTCTTGAACACTCGTCTCATTTTGTTTCACGACATCTGGCCAATCGATGGACAGGAACAGACATAAGGGGGATCAAAATGAGACCAGTGGGTGATGACTGCACCTAGATATACAATTGCGCGACAAAGAGGCACATTCCAACAGTCACAGAGGCTTGATGTGAGGACACAGTTTGTGGCTGGAATAAAAGGGATCTTTGATGTCCCCCGTTACCAGTCCTCCCCCTCAGCTACCCAAGTGTGTAGCATGAAAAGTTGAATTGTGGGCACGACAAAAAAAAAATCAATGTCAGCCCTGTAATCCAGCAAGCTCATCTCTAACCCAGGGAAGATTAAAGGGGTTGAAATAACAGGTTGGTGATCAGTGTAAGGTACCAAGGGTTAAAGATGAATCCCTAATTTATATTTGATCAAAGAGGGATATTTAGTCTGAGGTAAAATAATCAGGACATGGCATTCGGTTGTTGGAATGTTGCCAGATGAATAGATCAGTAAAGATTATAGAATTAGCCTATATGTATTGTGTTTAAAAATCACTGAGTTCACCGAGTTAATCACAACGCAAATTAAAAAAAATAAAAAATCATTTTTGTAGCGGTAGCCAATCAGAGCCAGCTCTAATTTGTTTACCTTACATACTAAATGCATTTTTTTTTCTTCTTTTCTTCCTGGTTCAAGTTAAAAATGACTAACGATCTATAACAATCGAACAAAAAATGTCTGTGTTGTATTAGAAATTGCTTGTGTAAACATTTACTAATTTCTGCTGTTGAAATATTACAGCACACTTGATTAACATGTATGGAATAAATGTTTTGTCATTTTTGTTCGAATTGACCTCACGCATGTGTTCCCCAGGCTGTAAAATGCCCAGGTCTGATCTAAAGCCTTGACTTTGACATATTATGGTTTTATTTGTATTTCTTATTCTCCCTCCTTCCTACTATCATTTATTATTGTTATGTTTTTACTTGAAACTCTGGCACAACAATTTCCTTCGGGATAAATAAAGTTGTTCTTATTCTTCTTCGTAAAGGATGCACCTGTATATCCTTTAAAGGCCTAAATCAAACACAATTCTCCACGCATGTCTTTTTAGAGAAGTTATCTTGTAGTTTAAGCCAAGGAGTTTGCAAGTGAAATGTCTGATAAGCTTTCCAGAAGGAAAAAAAACATCTTGTTTTTTATGCAATGAAAAACACAATTATACAATCCAGTTCACAGAGTCATACAGTGCTTATGTGGTCGAGGTAAAGTGAGGTCCTATTATAATCCTTCTTTATAACAGTTATTTTCTTGAGAGCCAATTGCAGCACAACAAATCACAGAATGTTACTGCTATGTTTTTTTTTAATTTTTTTATTATTACTATTATAAGCTAACAACACAAGAAGAAGTGACTACGCAACAGGCATATTCCAAACAGGCAAAGGGTTAGTTACCTAACAAGCAAACAGCCTGGGCCCTTAACCTGATGAGAGGAGCAGAAGAAGCAGGTGAGTTGCGGACAAATGAGGTCAGAACCAGTAGATCAGGCAGAAGAAATGCTGGAAAGTCTCAAGACAATGATGACAACCTGGTAACTGGGTGGCTGTGAGCTAACTGTCGCTGTACTGGTCTTTATTGCAGTTTATTAGGTCCAGGTGAGTGAGAGCAAGTGTTTGGAGTAAGGAAGGGAGCTACAGCTGTAGAAAGTACTGAGTCCATGTTAGCGACTCTGCAAAGTGTGACTTTTATTTCTAATGTGCTGTGCACACACAATATTTTGATTCTGTTTTTAACTAAGAATGAAAAAGAATTTTAATGAAGTTCAAAAATCTCTCATCACTGAACATCCACACCAACAATTTCTACCTGAATTCTACAGTTTCCCCTTCCATAATTTCATTTGAAACTGTCTATCATGCTTTTGTGTTTTATTTCTGATATGGTAAAACAGCTGTGCCTCTACAGCAAATTACCGATCTATATGGGAGGTGGTACTGATATGTAAATCCACAGACATGCTTGTAACGTGTAGAAGAAAACAATCCTCACCAGATAATAGTATAATCATGTGAGGATAGCTGCCTTGAACGAGCAGAGCTGCTTCGGAAGTTTGAGGATAGATGGCGCTGGAGTTGATTTTTAGATCGATTAGAGTTCAAGAGAAAAGTCCAAAGTCCATACTTTTGTGATTGTGAAGAAATGTAGACTTGAGATATCAATTGGGTGAAAAATGGAATTGGGACATGCTGCGTAAGTCACTTCTAAAGCGCACGTGATGAGAAATTTAACTGTATTACTTCTCAGAAATGGAATTTCTCTCGAACTGTTATATTCTTCTTTTTGAAGGGTCACCACACACCATTCGTCCTCTGGATGATGATCAATTTATCTCACTGGCTGAAACATAAAATGAAAGAGATTATTGGAATTGTCTTTCAGCATGAAGCATTAATGATAACCTCTGAAAAAAATGGAGAGGATTGGGAGCATCTTCACCTCAAATGAGGATCAGACCGAGAGAAATGAAAAAAAAAAAACAAAGCAAGAATACCTAAGCTTGGTGGATACATCGATACAAGGAATAGAAAACAAAAAGGCCGGTAATGTAAGAGTGTATATACTGATTTATTTACATGATGAACAATAAAATAGTAAGACATTTCAATCAAGGAAATTGTATATAGAACATGTCAATACTCCATATACTTTACATCTCATAAGGGTCAAATCTGAAAGTACAATTCACATGAGCAGAAAAGTGAATTTATCTGTAAAACTGCGGTATTACAACCGCCCAGGGTTTATCAAAAAACACTAGACTGTTACAATCACTAGAAAAAATTATAGCCCTGTCATCATACAGACTTCATTTACAAATATCCTTGACTTTTACACTCACCCAAAATAGAAATTTTCAAAATAGGTAGAAAATATTTTAAAATTACTTGACAATTTGTGCTATGCTAAATTTAAGGTCTATACTGTATACCTTAAATTCACATTTCATTGTCAAATTAAACCACTTGGGAACCACTGAGGCACCTTCCCCTATTCTGAGTATTTAATTACCAGACTTAATAGAACATGTGGCAATATACTGGCCGGACTTTTTTTTATTCCAGTCAAATTCAGAAAACACCAGATAGTAACTTACTCTGACCTGGAAAGTATCTTTACATTCTGTAACAGGTCCAGGATGCACAGCACTGTAACAATTATTCACCTTCCTCTGACACCCATTCACTTTTCCAAACATCTCAGACTGAACTGTCCCCATTGATTGAATTTTCCTCTGCTTTCTTAAGAAGTGTGCACCTCTTGCAATGTCACTTCTGCTGTGGAAGAGAGCAGGTACCTGTTGCTCTGGGGATTTCATGTCAGGTTTGGTGGTTTTCACTGTCCAGGTCAGCTACTTGGTAATTCAAGTGGATCAACCTTTTTTTTTTCTTCTCTGCATTTTATCTTTTCAAACCCTGAAACCGAAACCCCCAAATCTATCATATTCTGCTCCTCGCAGACAGTCACAATCACCTTAGCCAAAAAGCTGAGTGTTTTTATTTTTTTTTATTTCTTCATCACTGTTCCTTGGCAGCTTTTCCTTGGCTTGATTTGTAAGCTTGTATATTAATATTATAGGTACATTTTTAATCCCTCCCCCCCATAGCTTTGCAACAGACAGGAGCGAGATACCTTACCAAGCTATCTTTTGCATCTGCATTCTAGCATCACTTACACAATTTTGACCATGATCACACCAAATATATCCCCGTGCAGATAGTCCAAGATGCTAAATATTTGTGAATATACCAATTCAAAAACTGGGGGATTGCTGCTATACAGTAGATTACAAATAGCTGTTATATCAAAATGGAGAACCATATTTCAGCTTTCGTGTGCAACAAATACATTTCTGGATTGATGCAATGTCATTTGAAAATATTCGAAAATTAAGTCAGATTATGCCACACAGATTTTCTTCACTATGACGAGGCAGCAAATATTTAAAACTTGACATTTAAAAGGACATCAATTTCTGACAAGGATGGAAGACACTTCCTTCCTTTTTTTTCCTATCTCTTTTTATCACTTCTCCACCGTCAATAGTATCTAACATTATGATTATATTTTTGTCTTTGTCCCGGCACCATTTAACTCAAATAAAATTTGTACAAATCTTCAGAAGCAATATGATCTGAACAAGGTAAGCAATTTCTCTCCTATTTCTTTCCCATCTTATTGATAAATTTGTTCAGACTTTTACTTTCAACACTGATTAGTCTTATTTCCAGACCATTTGAGCTTTTTCAGATAATTCTGTGCTCACTGCATTTCAATAAATATTTTTGAACCTATCATTGACCGCCAAACAAAGCTGTTCAGTGGTAGAATTCTCATTTCGCTGTTGCAGCTGGACCTGCACATCATATACAGCCCACTGTCAGATAACCCTTGGTGGCTCATCTCATTGAGTATTTTGTGGAGCTAAGGAAAAGTTATACCACTAAATTGGATTAATGCTGACAACCACACCCAATTGCTTTCATACCTACAAAGGGATGAAGTACAAGCCCAAAATTCAGCCCCATACCAGCAACCTAATTTACTGTCAAAAATCCAAGGTGGCATTCCCATGTCCATGAAAATGATGGTTACAGACAGCCGTATCATTGGTTCTTCACCTGTTGTGTTGCAAGTGTGTTACCTTACATGCAGGATACTCATAGATAAAAATACAATTCAAAATACACACAAAAATTTCTTTTATACAATACAGAGCATCAAATTATCTATGATTGTTACTTCATTTAAGTAATTTAAATACAATATTGTCTTTGCTAGCATATCATTGTCTTTTTTTCAGCCTTTGAAAGTCCTACTCTATTGCATTTGAAATAATGCTGGTACTCCATGGTGTGGTTACAACGAGGAATTAACCGGTCAAGTGTCCATTAAGCTACATTTTCAACCCATTTAGGATTTAGCTTGACCCTGCAGCCACTGCTGCACTTCTCAACAAATTATAGCCTGACATGTAAAAACCATCAAGTGTCACACTTAAAAATGGTCATTTTTAATTTATTCCAGTGCACATATAAATACTCTGTATTTTTGTCAAAGTACTGTAACAGTTGCTTTAAAAGTGACCTCTGTCGAGTCTGCTGAAAATAAATATTGAGTTATCTTCTTTTTCTTTTTTTTTTAATCTTCTCTATTTATCTATTTTTATTTTCAATTATAAAAGTAGAAAACATTTCAGTGCTGCTGATTTACTGTTTTGCAATTAAATTTCAGTGCATCTCAGTGAAGCTGGCTGAATAAAGAGTCATCAAACTATATACAAGTTAGTTGAAACAAGACCAGATGTTTATTAACCCCTTCCAATGCCCTCATATTATACTATTCACATAGCAAAACACAAAAAGGGTTATCCAGTGCTATAGAGGGTTGCTGTAGTTGATTTGATGACAATCGGGTCACCAATCCCAAAGGATATAAACTGCAATTGGTTGAGATACCAGTGTGAAAAAAAAATCCTCAAGCAGAATCAGAATGTTTCCTAAAATGTCTTGAGTATTTTACTGATTGATTTACTTATTTGGTGACCACTGGTCTTTCAGTAAACATTTAGTATATCGCACAATACAGAAAATCCTATGAGGACATTACTTGTTTATGAAGGAAACAAATCCTTTTCTTTGTATATGAAATGGAAAAACAGTGCAATGTTTGCTGGTAGTGACTACAGAGACATGTCTTATATGCCTGTTGTACAGAGACATTTGATTGCATCAACTCATTGCCCACACATGCTGGAAAGAATTCAGCCTATCATTGGGTATGGAGATTACCAGAAAACATATATAATCTATCGGGTAGTTGGGGTCACCGTGGGTTACCTTCCCATTGGAAGGTCGGCAGTTCAATTCCCTGCCCCCCCTGCCCGAACACTGAAGTGTTCTTGGGCAAAACGTTGAACCTCAGTTGCTCCCAATGGTCAGATAAGCACATTGAATGGCTGCTCTGCTGCATCAGTCTGCTGCATCGGTGTGTGTGAATGAATGAATTTAATCCAGGGTAAAGTGCTGGGAAACATTATGGCACTGAGAGTGATGTATAAGAGGGGCCCATTTACTCACCGCGGTGGACTCTAAAAGAGAATGTTCTCCACTGTATTCGTATTTGTTCCTTTCATCTCTCTCTGGTGTCCCAAAAAAATGGACAAAAGTTCAAAATATGTATTATATGTTCAAAATATGTATCCTGATTTCAGAGGCAGATTAATACTATGTGCTGTAGTTGTGCTTATTCTATGGATGTTTTACATAACTGTTTTAATTATTTAGCTATTTCCTAATTCTTGTGTGTGTGTGTGTGTGTGTGTGTGTGTGTGTGTGTGTGTGCGCTTGCTCCAATGACCCACACAATGCTAATGACCGATGTTAATGACCATACCCAGAAGACCAGCTTTTTTGTCTTTGTTTGAACAACATTCAAAGACATTAATGGGGTCGTGCTTCTGACTCTGTATCCAGTTTTCCCCCTTGGACAAATGTTTGTTGTTTCCTCTTTTATTTATCTCTTCAGCATTTTTTTTTCTGTAGTGATGGCTCATCTAAAAACAGGAGACATTAATTCACGTGATCACCCATTCTCATTCATTCATTTATTCATTCATTCATTCATTCATTTTACACCCCTTAGCTCCTGCACAGCCGCAACCACTCTGTTGCCCTTTAAAAAGCATCACAATGCAATTTTTAATAGAAATTGTTGATGTGTTCCGACTGTAATAAAATGAGTTACGTAATTGTTGAAAATAGTCTGGGGGTCCCTTACAATGACTGCATTAGTAGTTCATCAGCAACAGCTTTATTTTGATGACAAAAATGTATGGATTAGGACTTCTTCCATTCTGAATCATTGCACAGATAGTAGCCATGACATATTCTGTGCAATCATTGTTGCTTGTTTATTTTCCAATGTTTTTGTGAGAAATTCAATAACAATTCTCTGTCACTAATCCCAATTATAGTTCAACATCAAATTATAATATGAGGAAAAAAAAACAGTGTGGAAAAAAGTGAACATCAATTTTAGTCCTTTTTTCCCCTGTGTTTGTCACTTGTGGAAGAGTTGCAGAAAACAGAGGAATCTATTAATTTTCTGTAGAACAAGCAAACCTGAGCACTTTCCAGGACCGGGATCTTTCCTGGCAAGAGAAGTGACATCAAACAGTAAACCCTTGATGACTTTAACATAACATGTCTCCAACCCTTGATTGGGGAAAACAACAATATTTTCTCAATGATGGCACATTAGTGATGGTATTAATCCCCTGACTGTTTCCCACTGGTTATTTCATACTTGCATCCACACTCAAGTGAAAGTGAACCATGGCCTTTGCTTCTATTACTCTTATTTCCCCCCGAAACACTTTTTTGGATTATGATTGATAGGATGATATCCATTTTTTCTTTCAGATTTATTTCAATCTAATTTAATTGGAATAAGAGAAATAACCAGATCTGCAAAGCTAAAAGCATACCAGGTCTCTCTTTCTATCTCTTTCTCTCTTAGATACTCTCTAGATCTGCATTTAATGGGTAATACACATAAAGGTAAACATATTACATTTAAGAATTTGTCTTAAATAGCTTTATATCCAAGTTGTCTCTTCCTCTGTAATTACTGTATAATTCCAATGAAGAAATATACCCTGACAGATTTAAAAAAAAAATATGAAGATGATGAATAACAGAGCGATATGTTTTCTTTTTTCAAGTGTACAGAAGGTACTCAGGAACTCAGACATGATTTTAACAACAGGGAATTTAAGCTGAAGTGAACTGCTGATGTTGATTTACAATCAACTTTTCAAAACAACCACACATTTGGCGATGCATCCAGAAATTTAGTTTGCTCTGCATGAAAAGACAGGTATTAAATCGCACTGTCTCTGTCATGGTGACTTGTATTCAAATATATCTTACTTCACCAACAGATAAAACATTGCACAACTAGCTATAACACACATGAATCCCACCCTTACACACATTCCACCTTAACCTGCAGCACGTGTTGCTTGTCCATTCATGTAAAGGAGCAGATAAAACAGAAATGTCTCCCTTTTATCTACCTCCCCATAAAAGTAATTAATCTATAAACTCTTTCAATGTAGATTATATTTTACTGATCTATTAGGAGTCACTCACTAGGCAGGTGGAGTTCATTAGTCTTGGTTGAACATTCACCTGAAGGAGGGAAAACTCAAATTCAAACCCTTCACTGCGTTACTTGGATATTTACAGCTTTGGGAGTAGAGCCAATGAGTAAAATCCCTTGGGCGGTCTAAGACTCATTTCAACATCTTACAGGCAATTCCTGCAGGTTTTCTGCTAAAAGTCCCATAAATATGTGGAACTGCATTAGCAAGATATTCAAAGTGAGTCTGAGAGAAAGTCAGCTGCATCATCTGCATAACAATATAAATGTTATATGTGTATACATATATATATATATATATATATATATGCACACACACACACATGTACAGGAAAATTGGAATATTGTGGTAAAGTTCTTTATCTTCTGTAATGCAATTAAAAAAAAACTTTTTCATGATATTCTAATATTTTGAGATAGGATTTTTGAATTTTCTTAAAATGTAAGCCATAATCAGCAATATTAAAATAATAAAAGGCTTGCAACATTTCAGTTGATTTGTAATGAATCCAGAATGTATGACATTTTTGTTTTTGTAATTGCAATACAGAAGATAAAGAACTTTATCACAATATTCAAATTTTCTGAGACAGTCCTGTAGATTTTTCCTTTCTCTTTCTCATTTACTGTAGACCTAAATAATCAGAGAAATAATATTTGCACTGCAGCACAGTTTTTTGTTATCAAAATAAGGTATCTTGAGAGCAAGAACAAATATGCTCCGTTGGGTTGTGGTTGTGTAATTATAACATTTCAATACTTTGATGCTGAACATCTGAGAAATTCTGCACAACAACAATATTCAAATGGTGTCAACTGGGGGGGACCATGGTTTCATCTATACTATGTATATTACACATATAAAACATACAGCTCCATTGATGCAGCCTTTGGATGCACTTGTTGAGCTCAGTTTTCTTGCATTTTTCACGGTGAGGCGAAGCAGCCCACATACGTCGGCATCCAGCGGCGGGGAGAAGCCACACAGCTAGCAAGGGATGCCTTGACTCATGCCCTCCTTATTACCAATTACTGCTGTGTACTCCAACGTAGGTTCACACCAGACAACTAGCTCAATCCTAATGAGACAGAGGGCCAGCACCGTGCATCCGACATTTTTCTAAATACCAAAGCAGATCAAGCACACAATCTGGACTTTGTTCCTTCCTGACAATACAAAGCAGTCATGAGGGATGCGGTTTGGGGGGGGGAGGGTCGAGAAGGTCACTGTTACCAGAGCTACCTGTCTTTGTCTTCCTTTTCTTTGTCCTTTTCATTTGTTAGGAATCAAAGGGTTTTGATTTATAA
This sequence comes from Fistularia commersonii, assembly GCF_037954325.1. Classification (NCBI taxonomy): domain Eukaryota; kingdom Metazoa; phylum Chordata; class Actinopteri; order Syngnathiformes; family Fistulariidae; genus Fistularia; species Fistularia commersonii. The sequence continues at coordinate 9,641,911 of NC_141294.1, read as the reverse complement.
TTAGCCGATCCTCATACAAATAGCAAATGCTTTATCATCTGCCACAAGAACTTACAAGTCAGACAGAGGCTCTGTTGATAAGCAGCACTGTTAATTATGATGAATTAAATCAATCAATACCATAGGCATATTGTTTGTAAATGGTGTATAATTTAGAGATATGTTTGGTATTTTTGTTTCATCTATTACATCCTGGTGGTATATCATGTACACCTTGAAAGTTTTAAACCATGCCCAGGACTCTACTGCAAAGAATTTATATAATTTATCAATGATGTGTAGAATTTGGGAATTTGCCAATTAAAAGTCTTAGGCTTCTTAATTCTGAATCTATTGACAATCTCCTCCAAACATATGGATGTAATTTCTGTATGCTTGTCTCCTTTGTTCCTGTGTGATTAGGTTAAATGGTGGATTTAATCCATAGCATTTGTTAATTTGATCCCTGTTCTACTCATACGTAGTTAACAAAATACTAACCAGCATTGATTGGTTAGTTTCATTGGTAAGCTAGTCATGAAAATCCCTCCTCTGCTTTGAGAGAATAATGTGTTCCTGTTCACCTCAACACAAAACAAAACAATCTCATGCGGGTTTATGTCAGTATGAAGAAGACAGTGCAAGACAGTTAATGCCTTAAGTAAAAAACTTCAACCATCATTGACTTCTGACAAAAAAAAACAAGGTTTAGGATACATAAGTGTGTTTCCTTACAAGGTTGGCTAGGCCTAGCAAAACAGACAGAATGAGCCAAGTAGAGCTCAGCATAGAGCTGCCGTTCCTTTACATCAAAAGCAATCAGGTTAGGTGGTTCTGGGCACCTGACATGTATGCTTCCTGAATGTTTCTTGTGAGTTGTTTTTCTGTGCACAGGCCACCAAGAAAGAAAGAAAGGGAATAACCAACTGTAATGGATCTTTTCCATAATCAGAGCAAAAATCAATCCAAATTACTTTTGGCTATTTGAAATATTTTCTATTACTTTGACCAAAACTGGATCACATTTTGATGCGCAACTCAGGTTCTCTAGTGTAACATCTTTTTTTTCTGAATGTCCCATTTACTGTGTGTCTTCACCTGTCAGGTATATATTGCTGATCAGCGCAGCTTGTTTAATTTACATGCTTTCATTCAGCTCTGTTCTTGCCCCTCACCGTTCATGTTTTTTAATCTTGCTGATTCTGTCCGGATTCCTGAAATCCTCTGTGCTGTTTTTTGTCTGTACCCTAATGTTGATGCTACTGTGATTCTTTGTATTTATTTTTCTTTAATGGTTATTCAATTAGCCTTGGAAGCAACATCATTACATCAACAACCTGTCCACGTCCTGTTAATTGCTGATTTTTATTCCTCATCCTGAGTGCAAATCTCAGCAATATCAGCAATTCCTTTTAAACTGCTCCCTTTTTTATCTATCTGAAAACGTGAGTTGCCAGAAAAACTGAAGAAAAATTAAGCAATTTCTGTACTCTTGCCAAAATGCGGCATATTGTACAGACTGCTGCTGCTCTATCAGTCATACAAAAACATTCACTAACATGTGAAAACAGGCTGTTTTTGCAAGCTTACTAGATTTGCTGGATTCATTGCCCTTTGCCGCACTCGGATTCTGCAGCATCTATTTCAACCATTTTGCAAAGTGTGCAAGGGACGTGATGTTTATTCATTCCAGCTTTGATAAAAAAAGAAAGGCCAGAGGCCATCTAGTTGGCTGAACCAGTGAGTCAGGTATCACATTCAGAGGCCTTCTACCAGTGGACGAGTAAACATGGCAGTTTAAGAAAGAGGCAGACTACAGGTCAAAAGCAGACAAGCTTCACAGAACCCACACCACAAAGAGCAATGAATTAAATATATCCGCCAATTAAAGCGATAAGGAGGACAACCAGCGCTGGTGGAGAGAAAGACCAAAACCAGAGAATCATTCAACAAACAAAGTGCAGCAACTGCCAAAGTGATGAGCTGCAGAACAAGAAAGCTTGAAGGACGAATAGATGAGAGCCGTAGCGTGTTTAGCTGGTAAACTAAAATTGTTGAATGGGGATGAGAGGGGACCTGGAAAGGGGATTAAAAGCCTTATCGACCAGCCTGTGCAATCTCCTCTTACAATATATGAAGCCATGTTTAATTCAGGCCTACACAGTGGAGCAACAGGGATGAGATACAACCAAAAGATGAGAAGGAGATGGGAGGACAGACTTGAGAAAAGGACAAAATAGAAAGATTCCACTGATCAGATCTAGATTTATAGCTAACGTTATCTATGGATTAATATCTTAGAAAATTCGAGGACTAAAATTGCTTTGCCTAACATCTAAGATTTTACTTATGTAGTCTGAGAGGCCTTCTTTTGTTGTCCTTCATGTCAGTTGTTGAACTTTCTACTTTTTATATTTTCCCACATTTGTTTTAATTGGTTTTGTTTTTTTTAATTATGCCATTTTCTCATATCTGTTTTTTCATAGATGCTAAATGAACCTCATGCTGCTCTAGAAATATCTCTGACAAGAGCTCAGCATGTTTCCCGATAGCAATCATTTCCCCGATTATGGCACCAAAGTTATATGTTTCTCTGAAAACAGCCTCGATCTGAAAATTTTTTACAAATTGCTTCATTTTTGAAACAGCATTACGGATGCCCTTAACTCCCAGCCCAAATGTCACCATTTCATTTTTCTTTAACAATATTTAATTATATTCAACTAAAGGCACAGACTGGTTGCTTAAATGAAGGAATGTGAGCACAGATCAGTCCTTCACAAATACCCTTGTGTTGATGTAACAATAGACTTGGTCCCAGACAGGACAAAATATCAGTCCATGGAAATACCCTTTCAGTGAGCTGTTGGCAGGCAGCAAATCCTCCAGTCAAATGAAGGTGAGCTGTAATAAAGTATCCTTGAAAAAATTACCAGCAAGCACTGCAGAACCCAAAAATAACATGCATGGGAGGAGAAGTAAAAAACAAACAAAAAAACACTTGTGTGTACATTTCGTATGTCATTATTTCCCAATCCCTCATTTTGTTTCAATTGATCTCTGCATGTATATAAATTGTAAGCTAATTGTTAGCTAATTTTTACATTGTTAGCCTGTAAAAACAAAAAAGATCGGAACAAAAATGAATATTAAACTGAATAAATCTGAGCTTGATTAACTGATTGAAGATGTTTCTTCATGCTTTGCACAGAAAATTATCCTATTTAACAAAAATGAATGCGTTAAGTGCAGGTAATCTACTGGAAATAACAAGCAGTGGTCCAGCTTTTTTAAGACATTTGACTGACATTATTTACAGATTAAATGTTCTACAAGATACTTCAATTCTGTATTTTACTTATAGGTCAACATGAAGTAAACATAGTCATTACCATCTTGCCTCTGACTCTACAGCCAGACTGCAATGTAATGCCATCCAAGGATGTCGTCAACAAGCTAGCCTACTTCTTTCTATATATTCTTTATACTGGTCATCCTCATCTTTAAATGTTTCCATTACCGGCTAGATTGATTGCCATGAACAGTTGGCTAACAGGTAGCTTAATTATCCATTAATTTTAGATATTTGGGTTACTGGCAGGAGTCAGTTGACTGCCCTTGACTGAATTCCTTGAAATAATGATTATAATGATTCATCAGTGTTTGGAATTATGCTCACATTTGTTGCACAAATTTTTGCACGATACAAAAAATTGCAAAAATTGTTTGTATTGTGTAACTTTCAAATTTTCAAAGACTTCACTAAAAAGTGGTGGCTAATGACTCACATATATATCCTCATCCTCCATATACACGGGCACCCGGTGATAACCACGCACCAGGTCCACCTTGGAAAAAATGGTGGAGCCTGACAGCAGCACGGAGAAGTCTTGAATGTGGGGGATGGGATAACGGTCATTCGCGGTGACATGATTCAACCGGCGAAAGTAGCCGCAGGAGCACCCCAACCTGTTAGCCCATGTGGGCACCATGTGGAGCTCGGAGGCCCACGGGCAGTTGGTCCACCGCACTATCCTCAGGTGCTCCATTGTGGCAAAGTCCTCCTTAGCAGTTGCTAACTTGGCCACATCTAGGCTCTGTGCCCGTGTGACAACGGGAGGCCCCACCATGGGGATGAAGTGCTCCAAACCGTGCCTAGTAGACATAGTGGAAAATGTGGGCGTCATTAGCGAAGGAAAATCTGCCAGCAAATGTTGTTACACATGAATGTTGGTACAATGCCAAGAAGTTAGCATGCATTCATAACCCAACCCCCCATCTCACACAGATAGGTGGCGAACTCATGGGCAGCCACACTGGCCACCATGGCTGAATCCGTGACTCCTGCACTCTGGATGTGAACTGCCTGGTCATAAGCAGGACATGGCCAACTTCCTCTACCAGACCCAGCAGTCACCGGTGGCCAGACACCAGGAGTTTGCCAAGATCCACACTGGAGGCAGAAGTTGCGGGAAAACATGACGGAATAGAAATCTGCCATCATCGGATCCCATCAGCGCCAGCATGCTATCCATCGTATGTGGGATCAACCCCTCACCCAAACCCGGAAGGGAAAGCTTCACGGTGGACAGGCCGTACCTCTGGAGCTGGAGATTTTTGAGCACAGCGCAATAACCATCCTGGGACTACCAAAAAGTACCTTTCATCATCTGAAAAAAATCCTGGCAGGTGGAAAATTGCTTACATCTGCTGAAACCAGGCGGCTGGGTCACTATGCCAGAACTCCACCGGTCGGATGGCCTCAATGGGCAGGGCCGGCTGAGCGAGTTGGGGCAACGTGGCCAAGGTGAAGTAGCACTCTAGCTCTGGCTTGGGGATGACCTGCTCCTTCTTGGTGTGAAGCAGGAACTCTGTGCACTTCTTGGGCCCACAACCCTGCATCCGGCCAAACTGGTTGGCCTGAGCACAGCAGCCCACAGCACCAGTGTAGAGCCGAAAAGGGTATGCACAGGTGCTTGATGATGACGTTGCGCAGGTACTAGCATGAGTTGGTCGGGTTCTCGGGGTCGAGAAAGTAGCGGACCATTCTCAGATATCGCCAAGGTTGCATCACATCAGTTACCGATGTGGTGCTCAGTGAGGAAATGATGACGGAACCTCAGAGTCGTAGATGAGTTCAACTTTAATCAACGAGCACCAATAAACAACTTGCCACAGTGATCTTCCTGGGGCACATATATCACTGGCTTAACTACAACCCCCGCCCCTAGTCTTGCGGGGTCAGAGGTCATGCCCCATACTGTCCACCACAATGTTTTTACAAATCTTTCATCCCTAAAATGAAAGTCTAAGAAGCTTGGTCCCTGCTTTTTATAATCTTTAAAAGTTAAACTATCAGACATATGCAATTTGTCAAATACTCCCTTTCTCCCTTTGGATCCATTAATAATTCCATGTAGCTCACATTACACCAATGTCTTCTGATACTCTGTTCCACCCTCGGGTACCACCCACTTTTCCTCCAAGGATGATTGATGAAGACCCCATTCATAAAGGAACTATAGGCCTAAAGAGGAGGAGCACTATCAGCTTATAAGGAGGCAGTATCTGTATGTCATATCTATGTATACATTTCATGTATCTGTTTTATTACATGAATTTATTTGATCTAATTTTGGTTTCATTTTGTTTTATTTCATCGCATGTTCCTAGATTATACCTGATTTAATGTAAGGTGCTTTTGCATGACCAAGTCCTTCATCTCTACTCAGTGAATCCTTGGAACCCACGGAGCGGCCAACTAATTTCCATTTTCTTCATGGTAAAGACTGAGGTTATATGCACTTTGTGTCTGGTCCTCTAGCACTTCAGCTTTATAGTCAATTGGTTTTAATTCTGGATATCAACTGTAATCATAATGTCAAACTGCCTTCACTGCAAATATTGATAGCAGTAAGACTTCAATTATCATTTTCATAAGATATAAGCCATATATGGGTGTTACATTATCTGAGGCCAGTATGACCCTGTCTATATCACTAGCGAACCCTGTATTGCTGCAGGTCACTTAAAATTCCATCCACATTTCTCTACATCTTGGCCACCTTGGCCAGTTATCTACCTATACATGTAAGGCAACAGAACTATAAATTGGTTCATTTTCCACTCCTTTGAACATTTATAACAGTGAAATAGGTCATTGAGAGAACATTGTTGGTTTTTAAGTGAGTTATACTAGCAGCAGCTGAAGGCTCACAGCCCCATGGGTGTGAATTACTACACTAATCCATAAGGTGGGAATTAAAGGGACACTATTGTAGTTATTTTTATCATAAGTTATGTTTTGAGAAGTTTTTGATCACTCTTTGAAAGCAATATTTAATGACTTCTTGTCAAAATCTTCTTGTTGTGGCAACTTGACTTGAATTTCTTCACTCGAAGACGGTTCACCCCTCATCCGAGAGGCTTCTTCAGTTCTTCAGAACTGAGGGGTGAAACGTTTTTAAGCGAGGAAATTCAAGTCCAGCTGCCATAACAAGAATATTTCTACAAGAATTCACCATGACCTGGATGACTGAAGACTTCCACAGTAATTATCTAATGACCAAACATGCCTTGTAATGCATATAAATAACCTATAACCTGTTCATCAAACAAGATTTCCTGCCCTTTCCCATGTTTTGAATTTATATAAAAAGAACTTTGTATTTTATGGGTCAGTGCATGACACATCTGAGGCAAGTTTTGTTTAGTGAAAATGGCAAATCGTGCCTTTTTTTGGAAGAAGTGTGGTTTTGCAGTGATAACTGCAGGGAGAAATGCCAGTTGATGATGTAATTGGCAGCGAATTTCGTTCATGCAGATGGTGACTCACTGTGTCAACTGATGCATGACACTTGCTACATGACAACATTAATCTAAAATATATGATTGTTTGTCACTCAACAATTTGTTGCAGGGAGAGTTTACATATCCAAAGGCAAAATAATATGTTGAAATTGCTATTCTAATAATTGAAAAATCTTGTAAATTAGTTTCATAAAAGTATGTATTGTGAATATTTAATCCAGCATACCCATACTTGCATTCTATTCGTGTGGGTTTTACACAGGCAAGATAATATGAGCGTATTCAAATGCAAATAAAGGTCAGTAGCGCACAAACTATTGGAGGAAGTTGTGAATATCTTTATTTCTATTTGTCAACATAAGACATTATCAACAGAGGTTACCCCTTTGACCTTGATTCTGAAATCTGCATTGAAGGAGAAAAATAGCCTGCTATCATCGATCCATTCAGTGTCAGAGCTTAAGTGTCAGAGCTTTATTATCCTGCTGGCGATGCGAATCAGCCCTGAAGAGTTTTGCATGTGCATCAAGTAGAAAAAGACTGAGGGAAAACACAAAACAAAATCCACTCTCACACTGCTTTATATTCATTGTCAATACATAAGTTATTCGATGTTAATGCCACACATCATTGCCATCCATCATTTTTAGATAATTTCAAACACTGCTGGTACTATTTAGCTGTAAAAACTCTAGGATGGATGAATGTCTTCTGTGATCAGTAACAGACATTTGAGAATTTCTTCTCATAGACATGGACGCGTGCATCGCAATTGGGTCTAATTCGGGTTGTTCTATCTACGCTTTATTCATAACATGCCATAAGACGTATAGTTATTTTTCACTCTAAGTGTTCGATTTAACGTATTTAGACATTACTGACTGTCCTGTTAAAAGCATCCAATAAGTTAAAGTACACATATAAATGTAGAGATGCTTTTATAGGGAAAATCGGGTCATATTAACTTTTGTCATTTTACGACAGATAACATGTAAACCCCCTCCCCCCGACCAAGGGGGAACAGGTGTTCTCTTTAAGCCAGTCACAAGGACGGATAAATGCAGAAGGTTGTGCCAGGAAGGGCATCCAACATAAAAACCTATGCCAGACTAAATATGCAAATAAAATGTATGACTTTCATATCAGATCGATTGAGGCCCAGGTTAACAATGATTGCAAGCTATGCTGATAATCTACAAGGTACCGTGGAAATTGGGCCACTGTGGGTCAAAAGGAGAGGAGGAATGTGTATCTGTAGAGAGGAAAGGAAAGGCAAGAGTCAAGGACTTAGAGGAAAGACTTTAAATATTGGGATGGTGGCAGGCAAAGCTTGAGAGTTGGTTTACATGATGCAAAGGAGAAGGATGAATACGCAATGTCCAGGCGACCAAGTGGAAAGCTGGCAAGGCTAAACGCTTGGGAGCTGGATTTCAATTGTTCTATCGTGGTATTGATAGGAAGAAAAATTGAATATGATTTCACTTGGCCGAGGAGTTTGTTAGGAATGTTCTGGAGGGCAAAATTGTGTCAGGTAGATTGATGAGTTTGTTTCTAGAAAGGTGTGGCATTTATTGTTGCAAGTGGATATGTCCCACAGGTAGGATATGGCTTAGAAGAGAAGGAGAAAATTCTGGAGTGAGTTCGATGAAGTGATGCAAAATATCCCCAGTGGTGGGAGAGTGGAAATTGGTACAGACTTCAATTGAAATGATAGTGCAGGCAACAGAGGTGAGGAAGAAGTGATGGACAGATTTGGTATCCTGGGAACACGGAAGGACAGGCGGTGGTGGACTTTCCAAAAAGGGTGGAAATGGCTGTGTGAAAATATTATTCTGGGAGAAGCAGGAACATAAGGTCATCAGTCGAAATAATGCTAATGTAAGGCCATCACAATGTTTACTTGTGCAAAGCATGTACATACGCAAGACCACAAGACCTATAGGAAACAACTACTGACAGGTGTTTCATTCATCTGGTCCAGCTTTGCACAGCTATAGTGTATCCTAATATGCATAACTCTTCCTTTAACTTCCCAAAGATTATGTTTTCAGAGTTAAAATGTTGAATGTATGAAATTAGTGAAAAGACAAATTCAGAGGCAGCTCAAATATATTTCCCCTTATGGGATTATCAAGAATTTGAATTTCAAACTCTGACCGCAGACACTCTACTTTGTTTAGCATCATGGTTAAATCTGCATTGATAAAATTCTGATAATCATTATGTCCTCATAGGGGACTTACAGTTTATATTTCACAATGCTGTTCTTACATATGAGACTGATCATCCATGAATAGTTGCTGTCTGTCAGTGGAATAAACTGAAAGCAGCAGTTGTTTCTCATCACTGCTCAGTGGCTCAAACTCAATGGCTCCTCATTTATTCTAATACTAAATGATCGGTGCAAGAAGCGAAATAAAAAGAGTTCTCCATACCAAATTAATACTTTATTAATTATTGCAATATTTAGGAGCGGGAAAATGAATGTCCATTCAGCTGCCAGACACCAAAGTCACTATGTCCTCTGATTTTTTTGGTCAGTGCATCAAAATTCAGTTGAAAGTCTGCTTTGGCAAGTTCCACATGGCTTGTTAACTATGATTCTATTTGTATGATAAGTCTTCTTCTCCTTTTGGCTTTTCCCTTCAGGGGTCACCACAGGGAATCAACCTTCTCCATCTAACCCTATTCTCTGCTCATTCTTTTCGTCATTGTAACTGTTTCTGGGCAATACAGCACGGCTGATCTCTGACATCCTTTTCACCTCCAGAATATTCCTAACAAACTCCTCCTTCAAGATAACTCCTACTCCATTTCTCTTCCCGTCAATACCATAATAGTACAATTTAAAGCCTGCTCCTGAGCTTCTAGCCTTACTACCTTTCCACCAGGTCTCCTGGACACAGTATATCCACCTTCCTTCTCTGCATCATGTCAACCAACTCTCTACCTTATCCTGTCATATTCCCAATATTCAAAGTCCCTACTCTCGGTCCCAGACTCTTGCCTTTCCTCTTCTCTCTGCACTTCCGAACAAACCGTCCTCCTCTCCTGCTTTGACCTACGGTATCCCAGTTTCCTTTGGTTCTCTGTAAGGTCATCGGTACTAACGGTGGTCGTTGTTAACCCGGCCCTCAACTGATCCGGTATAATCTGGTTATTAGGTTTGATTCACAGGTTTGGTTTTGGCAAAAGTTTTACGCCGGATGCCCATTCTGACGCAACCCTCTGCATTTATTCAAGCTTGGGGCCGGCTCAGGTAGACCCATGCCAGCCTGAGGCTGCATTTTGTATGAAAAGTGTAGATGGCAAATTTAAACAGCATACAAGTGCTTACTTTCAGTTTCTGTGTAGTTGTGATTCATTGCACAGAGACTGAATAAAAACAGTATTTTTTCAAACATAATATTCCCTTTACAAAGATGCTCATAAAATGTTTTAATCATGTATATTATTCATTATTCATGTATACATTTATATATATTAACTATACTTTTTTTTCTCGTAATGACTTGAAAAGTTACAAAGCATGCTAGTTTTAATGATTGTTCCTACAATATTTTCACCAAACGTACTCTCTTTACCATGTTTTCTTGGCAATCAGAACAAAAAAATAGGCAGAGGGCAACGAATCTGTACATTATCCTTTGTGCTAAATGAAGGACCTGAGAATATCAGAACGGCCCATAATGAAAGCTCACTAAATTATGATGAATTTTCCTTGAAATTAAATGAATTATTAATTATTCCGGTTGTCCTGCACAAAGGGTTGACCCAGCTCGCATTGGGATGGAGGCGGGGTTCAGCCAGTCACCAGCTGATCATATAGACAAACAACCATTTATTCTCCCGTTCACTCTCAAAATAGGGACCTCCTGCTATGAGGCGGAAACAATAATCACTGCGCCATCATGCTGCCCGTATATTAATCAATATATAAAGATGTTAAATGAAAAATAAAAAAAGACAAAAGAAAACCCTGACTTGGGCTTTTTGCAGTCAAGTTAATCAATGCGTGTTTGTTGCAGCATGGCTCACCAAAGCAAATCACCAAGGTGAATTGATTTCTCTCATATCATTTTAGATTTCCAGTGGGGGGATAATAGCAGCAGCCAATGACTAAACCCAAATGAATTGGCCGGACACAAAGCTATTCATTGTAAAACACGTGATGAAACAACCAGTCAGATACCGAATCTAGAATTGAACAATTAACTAGAAGAAGAGAGGACGAGGTACAGTGCTGACACTTGGAAATTGTAAACAGATAACATGTTGATTATAATAGAACCTGCAAGCTTGTTTGCATGCCTGTCGTTGCTGAGAGAGACCTTAATCTGGCCATTATCTGTTCAGGGAACCCTTCAAACTAGCCCGCTGGATATGCTTGATGGATTCCTGTGCATGTGTGTGTGTGCTGTGTAGGCATGCACTTTGCTGTAGGACACTGACACACAATCCAGTTATACATCTTCCCATGTAATATTTCTGTAGTTAGACAACAGAATGAATGTTGTGTCTCATCTTTTTTTTTTTTCTTTTTATATCAGAATATGTCTTTTTTGGTGTAAAATAATTCACCTCTTATCGTAGGTTTGAGCACATGATGTCTGGAAACTAGGCATCCCGCATGCTTTTCTTGCTGTTCTTACATCAGACAAAACTCCTCTTGAGTTTCCGCGAAATATTCAGTGGACCTTTCATTATGTCAGTGCCTTTCCCTTACAGGAAATATCAATGAACAACCAGCATTTCTAAATCCAAACACATGATAATTACACACCATGCTGTAAGGATGTTTTGAAAAAATGTATTATTATAATCTTCCACACCACACAATAGACTTTTAACATGTTTCATTGTATAATAAAGTTACTAAGATACAAATTGTTCTGTAAACTTAATATGTATTAATTTCTCTTCTGGTTTTCACTGCATCAGATGACCTGCAACAGCAGAGCAGACATGGCATCACTTTTTTGCGCTTAGAACAAGAATAATAAATAATAATGGGCATCGACTTATCGTCAGTCAAATGTGGAAAATTGGAGAAATGCTGCCTGCTTAGATTATTTCCACATGACACTAGAAAATGTTCTGGTTATCGGTGTAAACAGCATGAAAGCGTGGATCCATCCTGCATAGTTTTCAGGCTATCGATGTAATGGTGTACAGGGGGTGGCGTTTTATTTTCTTTATTTATTTACATTTTGCAAATGTCTGGCTGCTTGAGACAAGGGCAAAACCTTACTAAGCAATGTTGCTGACAATGTATATCCCTTTATGGCAGTAGTGTGGCCATTCTCTGATGGCTATTTTCATTTGGGTAATGTTCCATGTCATGAAGCTCATGTCATCTCAGACTGGTTTCTTTGACATGAAAATGAGTTCACTGGACACAAATGGTCTCCATAGTCAGCAAATCCTTACTCTATTGACCACATTTGAGCATGTAAGGGGAGTTAAATCATAAAAAGCACCACTGCCAGGCATACACAAAAGTAGTACCAATCGGTTGGGGGCGGGGGATCACACTTGTAATGATTATTACACGGGCTAGAAAGGTATTCACACTGCACTGAATTTAATTGTATGAAACTATCCTCATTTTTCCACTATCACAGCAATCTTTGGACCGGCCATTGATTACATTTTGATTAGAAGATTATTTCACACTAACCTCTTACAGCTCCACTTTCTATATACATTTAAGGGGTGTCTTGGAAACGCTGTGCTATGTCTCTCATTGTCATTTTTTTTCATTTGACACATAGATAAATTGTTGACGCAGCAGACAGGAATTGTAGCCGTAAAATGGTAGGTGCCTGTAGAGGAGGTAACCCTCAAACCTGTTGTTGGATCCCCGCAGTGAGTGATGCTGTTAAACTAAAGGAGGAGTCACGACTTTCTGGCCTGTCCAGAGGCAGTTGACAGGTACTGACAGACCAAGGAGCATGCGGCTTCAGTGCTCACCAAGGCAGAATCTCAGCCATGGGAGGTTATCTGAGAGGCCATGGAGAATGACGTCTGGAGGGCTTTGAGAACATTCTGGTCCACCATTCAGTGGCTCTGGAGGGGAAACAGTACACGGTCAACACTGTGTACAGTGCAGATGGTGTGCTGATGACCTCAACTCGAGAGGTTGTAGATCAGTGGAGGAAATATATCCAGAAACTCCTCATTCGTGATGGCACGCCTTCCACTGAGGAAGCAGTCGGGAGACATCAGCTCTATACCCTCAACCGGGTATTTGAAGGATCAACTGACTGAAAACCAGTCAGTTTGTGTTTTTATGGACCTGAAAAAGGCATGTGACTGTTTCCCGTGGGTAGTCATAAGGGGAATGCTCCATGAGTATGGTGTACAGAATATGGGCTGTTCCGTCCCTCTATGACTCGTCTAGGATATTGGTCCACAGTGGCGACTGTAAGTCAGATTTGTTTTCATGGAGGGTTGGAATCTGCCAGGTCTGCCCTTTGTCACCAATTCTGTTCACAACCTTTATGGACAGAATATCAAGGCACAAGGGTGGCAAGGGGATCCAGTTTGGTGGATGCAGAATTGGGTCTGCAAATGATGTGGTTCTGTTGGCTTCATCAGTCTGTGATCTCCAGCACGCAAAGCGTCCAGAAAGAGGATCCTCATCTCCAAATCCGAGACCACGGTTCTCAGAAAGAAACAGGTGGAGTGCCCACACTGGGTCAGGGATTCGGGGTCCAGTCAAAATGGAGGAGTTAAAGTATCTCGGGATCTTTTTGCAAGTGACAAAAGGAAGGAGCGGGGCATTGACAGCCAGATCGGTACAGTGTCAGCAGTGATACAGACTCGGGCAGTAATGTGAGGAAGGAGCTGAGCCAATAGATGAAGCTCTGAATTTAACAGTGGATCTACATTCCTCCCCTTAACTATGGTTAAAGCGACTGTCATTTTCATTGCATGTTGTCCTGAATCTCCCTTGGAGATAGTGTCAGGGGTTCGGCCATACAGGAGGGACCCAGAGTAAAGTCACTGCTCTTCCACATTGAGAGGAGACTGATGAAGTCGCTAAGGTATCTGGTCAGGATGCTGCCTTGATACCACCCTGGTAAGGTGTTCCACACATGCCAATTTGGGAGGAGACCAAGAGGAAGATGCAGGACACGCTGGACAAACTATGTGTCTCAGCCTGTGTGGGAATGCCTTGAAATTCCCTTGTAAGAGCTTAAAGTCTGGGCCTCTGCTTCAGCTCCTCCTCCAGTGACACAGCCCCTAGATAAGTGGTAGAAGATGGATGGATGGATGGATGGATGGATGGATGGATGGATGGATGGATGGACGGACGGAGATAAATTCACAATGTCTTTGTCATCCTGAGTGTCTTCAAAGAGCGAGGCCTGTACACCAAGAGCATGTGTTGTAGCTGCTAACTGCTATCTAAAGTTGTTTTGCCAGTATTCAAAATGTCCAACAATAAAAATGTGTGGGCCCACAGAGAATTCTTTTCAGAAACTAAATCAGAAGTGTGAGGGAAAAAAATATCTGAACCAAAAAGTGAATAATTTAGAGCCAGTTCTTTTGAACAAGCAGCCAAGAAATTACCAGGAGTCTGGCGAATGAATGGAGACAACGAGTAGTATTTTTTTTTTTTGTCACTCTCTCTCACACATCGACACACTTGCATTCTCACTTGTGTCCATCATTTAAGAGTACATTGCATCAACTTTTTCATAAAGGTAGACATTTTCTCAAGTGAATATGCATAAATATTTATGTATCTGCAACATTAGAAATAGTGCACATATTCCCATTGCTCTCTCTCTCTCTCTCTCTCAATCTATCTATCTATATATCTATCTCTCTCATATTCTCTCACACAAATAGACACACTTTTGTGTAATTTTAAGCATGTGTACAATAGGCACGTCTGGCTATTCTTCCCTTGCAGTCACTCACATGAAAACAGTTTTCTTTCACTTTCAGATTAAAATGACAAAAATGGCTCAATTACTGAGCAGTGACTGGCTAGGATGTAGAAGCAGTTATTTTAGCAAGTGGAGGTAAAACACGGGTGCTGCAGCCAGTAAATGTGGCACTAAAATGATTTTCAGGAATTCTGAATGCTGTATCCTGAGGCAATCGTCCATATTACATATTGGGTCCAATAAAATGTCTGTTTGATGGGACTTCATACTTTTGCTTTTGGAGTGCCAAACTGGAACAATGAATGAAAGGACTGAAATGAACTCTGACACTGTGTCAGCAACTAACTATCTGAGAAATAAATAATAAAGAAACAAGGCTTCCTCTGAATAATAATGAGTTCTCTATGTTTAATATTCTAAATAGAAAGTCAAAAATAAAATGATCAAACAATACGGTAAGCTTTTAGGTTGCAACAGGCAAAGCAGGCAGACACTTGGATGGACAAAGAGAAAGTGAGCTCACTGGGTCAGGAAAGTGCTTTTGTGGAAGATAATGAGGGAAAGAAAATCAGGTGAGAAACTGTGAGTGTAGTTTTGGGTGGTTCTCAAAAAGAGCAGAGAACCAAGAACTCATCACAGTAATTGCTGTGTGCAGGAATTTACATGATAACTGAAATTACAAAATATATATCTACATATATTTAGCCGTACCAGCTATAAAGGTACAGGAGAAAAGTTCATGTCAAAGCCCTTTAATCCTAGAGTTTGCTTTTACTGTTTTTCAGCTAGGTAAATGTTTGATCACCAATGTTTTTAAGGGAATCTGATCAAATATTCAATATACAAGTCTAACTTCAAAGCTTGATGCCTCTAGGTTGCTAATGGAAAAAAAAAATGAAAGCTTGGAGATATCTACCCATTTCTTGTGATACGGGAAAATATCTGCATATTCATGTATTATGAAATTTCTGATTGAAGTGAAAGAAGGAAGTTATTTCACAATGATTTTATCTTTAATCACACCTTTTTCACAAAATACATATCAGAAGAAAACATGTTTTATAATTTCATGTGCCAATTACCAGCACGCAGAGTGACTTATTTTAAATTACTTAACACAAAGGCTGTGAAGCGTGGAGGTCATGCCTTAGACCAAAATATTATGTTTGAATACATATGAAAGAAAACTAGTCTGGTGTAAGGATAAGTTCAGTTTGCATAAACTTGGTATCTATACATTCAGCATTTTTGTAAAGGTAAGTGATAAATGATAAATGATTTATCATCTTTTTAGACCATACTTGATCTGACTAATTAAAAACACTAATCAAAGATTTCAAAGGCCTTCTGCATATCACCTGATTCTTTCAAAAGTGCTTTCACATTAGCATGTACATTCATAACACCCACACCCACAGTCCTAACCAGTACACAACAGAGTGGATGGAATTGTTGAGGATGATGAGTTGCTAAGACATAGGGGATGGAAGTTCTACTGTGGGAAAAGGTCTTCACAATTGGGCTCACTTCAAAATGTGAATAATTAGGATGGGTTTCAGCCTTAGGGGAAAAGCAGGTAACAGCATCCTGGAATTGCATTAACAGGGTGGTGAACATATACTGACAAAAACAAATGGCCCTTGTGTGTCACACAAGAGACCAGACAGCTCCTCTATTGTGTATTGTATTGTATTGTGAGAAACAGGAGTTCCTCATAATGAGACTGTGTTGAACAGGATGTCTTTTTTGATGTACAATTGCAGTTGCATAAAAGCCAGGTGGCTTGTTTATTTGAGGAAAAGCACAAAACATAAAAATGTTCTCTTTGGGACATAAATGTTATCATAAATGGTGTCCACTGAAACATAATTGTGCCTTTCACCAAAATGAAAATAAATCACTGCACATACTCCTGAAAGAAAGCATTATCAATTGCCTGTGTGTTGCTATTAACTCGGAGCCAGTCTGCAGGTGGAGCATATCTTTCCATGAGATAGGCAGGCACCTAAAACTGGTATTTTTTAGATAAATTAGATTCATTATGAAATCCTCAAACCAACTTAAAAGATGGTTGCAAAGTCCAAAAAAAAAAAAAGGAAAGTGCATTCATTATCATACCGCTTACATGTTACCAACCTCTTATTATGCTATTTTTTGCATGATCAGCTTGCATACGACCAAATAAACAGAATATTAGTTAACAAAATCATGCTCTTTATAGCATACTTTTTATTCGATCCATTTCTCTTTAAATTCAATTTTTTCATTGAAAGACAAGCAGCAAGCCTTCAAATTTTGAATAAAAGTCTAAGAAGTAGCAATTCAAAGAAGTTGATCTACTTTAGGCAAAAAATATAAACTGCGTGATAAACAAAGGTGTCTGGCAGACTTGTGGCCACCTGAGTACAAACACAGGGTAGGACACAAGAGCTGGGCATCACTCTTTTCCCAAACCACTGCACTTTGACATCAAGCCAAAAACTGTGGCTGAATTTCTCTCCCTGGAAAACATAGCTGTCACTGATGATGGGCATTACCTTGATCTTTTCCTGTGCTGCCTCCAACACCCCCTCACCACCCCCTAAACCACTTTATGGCTGCTTGCTGAGAAACTGCAAAGCAGGACCCAGAGCTGATGAGAAGCCTCAGAAGAGATCGATGTTTTTCTCAAGTCTTTCAATAACATAGTTGGAAAAGTTATATTCTTAAATCTTTTCTTTTTTTTTTTTCAATAGTACTAAACTAAGTTGTATTTGTCAAACAGGCACCCCCGACTTAATCATTAATGAGCAAAAAAGCTATACGCTTTCAAGCTATTTTTATAATGTGAACATTGTTAATACATTGTAAGTGGGAAAAAAAAGAGAATGATTGAATGGAAAAAAAGATGAGATTGAAAAAAATCTTTGCCATAGGGAACACTGTGAGTAATGTAATCATCTTGATATATGATAAATTGATATATGGGGAAAGAGACCATTACATTTACATCATATCACACTACTGAGGTCCAGACTGACATTTAACACTAACATAGCATGATAAGCAGAACATGATTTTGAAAAATACTAGGACCCCTTTTCACCAAAACTATCACCAGAGACAAATTAACAGACAATAAGTCCCAGCATATTGATTTAGTAGTACCCCATGGCAGCTTAGTTGGAAATAAATTACCATAAAATTGAATATCAAACTTGGTGCTGACACATTTTTTTATATATTTATACAAAATGTCACCCAGAGATTTCAGGAGTCGTGAAAGAATGTATGCTTGTTGTAGAGAATACAGTTTGTCTCCTTCTCTATATGACTGGGTCCCAAAAACAAGTTTTAACTCTTTTTTTGTTACACAGTATGATGTGAGCATTGTGAAAAATGTTCCTATTCAGAGTCAAATAGATGAAAGAGCACACTATGGCTAAGCCACAGAGACAAGCTGCCAGGTGATTGACACATTTCTGTCATAGCGGATTGTGATGGAGCCAAGTTAATAGACTGTAATTAGAAATTATCACAACAAATGTCAATGGTTTTCTGAGCACGGCTCCAGTTAGGATCAAGACAAAGGGGACAAAAGATGGGAATTTATAGTTTCAGAAGTTACAGTAACTTACTTAGTCCTCACAATCATTCCTATTATTGCGTTTGACACCTGATGAAGTAGATTTCCTGAATTATTTTGGGCAAATTAGTATTTTTACAACCCTGTGACCTAAACCCAGATCATTATCTTCGAACACCTTTTGTACTAAAGATAAGACTGTTATATTGAGCACCCAGGGAACCCATTTTTTTTTTTTCTGTTTTATGTAAGTACAAGAAAGTCATTGGTGGTAGACCGGGTAGTTGGAGAGAAGCAGCTTAACAGAAGGAGAAATAAGCGGGAGAGAACTTACTAACAGGTGGGGGTTAAGAAGACAATGAAGTGCTGAAGACGGGCAGGCAGCAGGAAAGTTGAACTAGAGCCAGGGGAGAACAGGGTTTGACGTGAGCCCTAAAAAATAGTTCATGAGAAACAACAGCAAACTCTGCAGCAGGAGATTTCTAAAACAGCAGGAGGTGAAACATTCAAGGAAATTCTGCAGGAGTGCTTTGAGGGCTCTCTTGTGGCACAGATGGATTTGATGGCAGACAGGTGAGATGATTGTAGATGCAATGTCAGTGGATTTTTGCGAGGGCAGGAGCCGTGGAGGATGTGGAGGGAGAGTGACACGCAGACAGACAAGGGAGAAGGAGACATGAGAAGGTCGCAGAAACAAACAAAGAGACAGGCATGGAATATGGGATTGGCCATGACAGGGACTCTACAGCCTCGATTGTAGAATATAGACGGTGGTTGCAGAGAGCAGGGTAGTGTGCAGACCCCTTTGTGTTTGCTTGGATGTCTGTGTTTATATTTTATTATTTGTTTCATATGGTTAAGATGACTGGGATGGCAAAGTTATGATCAATAAAATGGCAAATACTGATATAATTTGTGAAATTATCCAAACTTCAGATGAGCAAATGTGTAAGTTGTCATTTCTGTTGCCTGTGACTGCAGTAATTTTACTGGTTTAAAACAACATTTTTACAGCATTTCCCAAAAAACAACCCAAAAACATCTATATTCCAGTTCATGCATGCAATGATCAAATCCCTTCCTTTTACATCAAAGATTGCTGTCAGAGTTTGACCCTAAACTGTTTCTGTCATGTTGATACTGTAATAACACATGAATGACTTCTTACTAACTTTGCTATGCATTGTCCTTGCAGCTAAGTTCACAACAATCACGGCAAGCAAACAGATATGTCCTTAAGCGGTCTGACTGCTGTGCTTCATACAGAATTCTGCAACCCCCAAGCATTTTTAAGTGTAAATAATGTGGTACAGTGCTTCAACCAACCCCAAAATTGAAAATAAATCAAAATTTCCCAATTCTGACTATTATTGCATTGACAAAAACCATCTTCATACTGAGATGACTCTGAGTAAGACAATGCAATGTGCACTGACAGGGCCTACTGATGCGGTTTTGTAGTATTCAACTCAATAAACGAGTCGTGCCACCAGCATTGAGATTTGCACGTCCTATGGTTTTTGTCTGACTTTTCTTCAGGAATTTGATCAGATCCATTCTTCATCTTTTCCAAAACGTGATAATCCTTTTAGTCTTGATTCCGCAAAAAAATAAGATCTTTTTTTGTTTTTTTTTTTAAGGCAGCAGGCATCTCTAATAACACGAATGAACAAATTGACTGACAGACAAAAATCCCTGAAAGATGCAATGTAATGCAATTTGATGTCCATTTGTGTCCCAAAATGCTGAAAATGATGATTGTGTTAAACATAAAACTATGCATTGGCTCATTTGATACCTGCTCACGAAAAAAACAAACATTGAGAGCTGTCTCAGTTTCTGTGGTGTTCTTTATAGTTTGGTTAACATCGGGATATTGAAGTCAACGGAAAAGAATTTCCAAAAACAAACAAACAAAAAAAAGGAGAACAAAACCATTGACCCTCCAGAAGGAAAGTCATGGTCCTTTCTCGTTTGACTCTGAGATGGATTAGATATTTTTTGATGCCCCAAAGTCCTGCCAAGGTAAAAAAAGGACATGCAAAAACATTTGACTTCAGATGGGCCTATTTGATGGGAGGCTTCTTGTCAACATCACTTTATGATCTGACGATGATTTAATGCACTGCTCTGCGGTGAAAATCTAATGTCCCTGTTTTTAGACAGTGTCTGAAACAAGGAACGTTAGATTCTCATTCAGCATAGATTGCCATATAGGTTGCTCATATCCTACCATGTCAATCTTCCTCGATGTCATATTGCTTTTGTCATCATGGACAAAAGAACATATAATGAACCTGGAATCTACGGTGTGAAAATTTGAGGGTAGTATTATCAAATCCTTAACCCCCATTATCCTCATAAAGGAAAACTATTCATATTTTTAGCAGAAACCGGGAACATCGAAAATTTTGCCCAAATGTAGTGCACATCATTTCTCAGTTC
This sequence comes from Fistularia commersonii, assembly GCF_037954325.1. Taxonomy (NCBI): domain Eukaryota; kingdom Metazoa; phylum Chordata; class Actinopteri; order Syngnathiformes; family Fistulariidae; genus Fistularia; species Fistularia commersonii. Next base: position 9,621,211 of record NC_141294.1, on the reverse strand, counting down.
TGACCTCTATTTGTCCTTGATTTATGTAGTTACTATATGTGAGTGCCACTGTTAAAGATAAACACCAGGTTATCTACACAGAACAGCCAAGATCTAGCCTAAATTGTTGTAGGATTATTACGTCTTGCTGAACTAGCACTTACTATTGCTGTCACTGAGCAATAAATTCCTGTGGGGCCAAGATTAAGCTCTGATGTGCTGCTATCTGGAAAAATATAAAATGGCAAACTGCAATCATTACAATGAAAAGAAGTGAGCCAAACAGTTTGTGAAAATATCCACCCCAAAAAAATAATTTCTGAACGGTGCAAAAAATCTCTATTTGAGTTGAAACAGGTAGTTAATGTGCTTAATTGCACGTTTTCAGTACTGCTGTTCATCTCAACCCTTTAGTTCAGATATCTTTTTGGTTGGGTTCATATTACTTTGCCTTTGCCCACGGTAATGTCATACAAAGGATATTCACTTGGAATGTGGTTTACATTTAATAAAGCTATATCAGGGATGACAAGTCAAACATGAGAAATTCACATAAATAAAACTCAAAGTGATGCATTATATGTTACAGTCTCTACCCTTTAGTGTGGTCTCAGGGTCATATTTGTATATTGGTTGTGCTGCGTGTGTGTCAGGGAGGGAGAAAGCATTAGGGTGAGTCATACTCTCACTCTCCAGCATTCTGTGGTTGCAATGCTCTCTCGCGGCATCGCCAAAGTTCAGTGGATGCCACTCATGCATGCAGTGCATGAAGTAGTGTGTGTTCCTTCTTGTGTGTGTTACGGTTGGGACATGATTTGGGGCTAGCCTGAGAAGACAAATGATACAGAGGAATAAAGAAAATTAAATGGGACAAAGAATGAGACACCTTCTCCACAGACGGGCGTTACAGTAGGTGAGCAATGAATTTCAATGAGTTGGTCCTACTGAATGGACATTGCAGAAACTGTCGAGGTTGGCAGCTGGCAAAATGTCACAGGTAACCCATTTCACTCTTGTCCTTGTACTTCACTGAACTAAAGACACATTCATACAAAGACAAGGCCGTAGTATGAAAATAGTGTGAATCAAAAACTAAAAACTGGTTACTGTCCCAATTTTTGATTCCTCTTTGTGACAGAGTGGTTAAAAAACTGATTAAAGAATGCGCAGTGTCAATTTCTCTTCCAACATTCTTAATAAGTCAGTAAAATCTGTTTATTTTCAATCATTATTGACTTCATAACAGTTAATCCTGCTGTTGCTCTGTAAATTGTTGTTTATTGAGTATTTGGGTATTTAAGATGCATGTGTTAAAATTGTATTCTTGGTTATTGTATTATGAATGGATTTGTGATTTTCTCTCTCCAACTGCAAGAGAGAAAGATGTCATATTGTGAGAAGAGTTTAACTTGATAATAGCAGTTGTTATCATATTTTGATCATCTTTTTGTGGCAACTGGACTTCAGTTTCTTAAAGTAGAAGTTTGAAGATTTTACTCATGATTATTTGAACATCTTGATTTGTTTCATAAATTAAAGCTTTGTTTTTGCATGTCTGATATCACCATCTGAGTTCTATGAAATAAAGATTTTCTTATGCTTTACCTGCCTCATTTTTGTTCACAAGATAATAATACATACTTGAAAGTATATATTTATTTCTATGTTTATTTCAGTGTAACCACTTTAAATGTTGCAAGGAAATGACTGAAAGCATTCATTAGAGTAATGAGATGTATAACTGTCTTATAACCATCATGAAAAAAATACAAGAAATTTAGTTTAACTTGTGTAGGTTTTTTATCATGAATATAAAACAACTGATGGTAAAGGGGCCTTGAAGTACTCTTTGGAAATAGGGGAAAAATAAACAAATCCATAAGGGTGCTACCATCACTGCAGATTGGATGTGGAACCAATAACCGCAAACGACCTCTGATGGACGTCTTGTGGATCTGGAGAAGGCATTCGACTGTGTCCAGCAGGAAATCCTGTTGGGGGGCGCTCCAGGAATATGGGGTACTGAACCCTGTTGCACGGGCTGTTTGGTCCCCGTATAACCTGCATCAGAGCTTGGCCAGCATTTCCGCTTGTGAGTCGTGTTCATTTCTGGCGAGAGTTCGTCTCTGTCAGAGCTGCTCTTTGTCACCGATCCTGTTCATAACTTTTATGGACAGAATTTCCAGGCGCAGCCAGGGCGTCAAGGGGATCTGGTTTGGTGGCCGCAGGATCGAGTCTCCACTTTTTGCAGATGATGTGGTTCAGTTGGCTTCATCAGTCTATGATCTCCAGCTCTCGCTGGAGCGGTTGGCAGCCAAAGCAGCTAGAATGAGGATCTGCACCTCCAAATCCGACACCGTGGTGCTTAACTGGTAACAGGTGGAGTGCCCACTCCAGTTCAGGGAGGAGGTCCTGCCCCAAGTGGAGGATTTCAAGTATCTCGGCGTCTTGTTCACAAGATAGAGAAGGACGGAGCGAGAGACTAACCGGCGGATCGGTGCAGCGTCTGCAGCAATGCGGACTCTGTACTGGTCTGTCGTTGTGAAGAAGGAGCTGAGCCAGAAGAAAAAGCTTTCAATTTACCGGTCGATCTATGTTCCTACCCTCACCTATGGTCATGAGATGTGGGTAGTGACTAAAAAAATGAGATTGTGGATACAAGCAGCCTAAATGAGTCTTCTCTGCAGGGTGGCTGGACTCACCCTTAGAGATAGGGTGAGAAGTTTGGCCATCTGGGAGGAGATCACAGTAGAGCCGCTGCTCCCCCGCATGGAGAGGAGTCAGATGAGGTGGCTCGGGCATCTAGTCAGGATGCCTCCTGGACGCTCCCCGGGGGAGGTATTCTGGGCATGTCCACCTGGGAAGAGGCTACGAGGAAGACCCAGGACACACTGGAGAGACTATGTCTCTAGGCTGGCATAGGAACACCTTTGGATCCCTCCAGAAGAGCTGGACCACGTGGCTGGGGAAAGGGAGGTCTGGGCCTCCTGGGCTCCTGCCCCCGCGACCCAACTTCAGCTAAGTGGCGTAAGATGGATGGATGATATCTGGATTTATACAACAAATTCAGTTGTGAAAATGCATCTAGATCTTTTTTTGTTCTTCCTGTTATTATTTTTTAACCTGTGCTGATGACACCAGTGGTTGGAGGCATTGTTGGTTTCAGGTTTCCCCATCCATCACTTTATAATCTATACCCCTTATACTGCAGTCAGGATCGCGAGATGGGGGTTATCCCTGTTATCATTGGGCAAGATAGACAGGTCAGCAGTTGATCACAGGGAATGAAGGAGCCATGAATTATTTTAAATGATTTATTCAATTTCAATTTCTACAACAAATGCATTTATTAGCGATGAGTAAATGTAGGTAACAGAGAGCTTAAAGAGAATGTGAAATAGTACTCACTGCAATTAAATCTCTCAGTTAGGAGGAGGGCATTCGATTGTTCTCTCGACCCATCAACATCTGAGTTACAACGAAATCAGTCTGTTTCACTTTCACGTCACTGTAAACTCTGGTACAAGTCCGAGGCAGACGTCTGTTTGACGTCATAAATGCGGAAATGAAGTAGAGTGTTGTGGGAAATGTAGTTTTTATTCACGTAGGGCCCAATATATTTTCGTCATTAAAACATCAACTCCCAGCGTTCATAGCAACTGTTGACAAATGCCGGTAGTCCACTTGCTGGCATTCCACAGAAGCATTGAAAGGTAGTTATTGGAATATCCAAGATCATTTCGCTTATTCGATGTATTGTTGGAAGCCCTGTGAATTTCTCGATTGCGTGCGTCACGTGTCCGTGCTCTTGCTTTTAGAAAAACCGGAACTAGCAGCCACATGGTGCGCATTAGCGTGAGAGGCAAGCTAAAAAACATTAGCTTGCGCCCCTGTCTTCACACATGCTGGTTATCCTTCATTGCTTTTGAAACAGAGTGGCTCTAAAAACTTCACACGTGTGGATTAATAGAAAACAAATTCAGATAACAATAACCCTAACCCTAACATCATCATCGACATCATCATATTTTAGCCTTCTTAGTGTCAAGTTATCGAGAACGATAGCGTTGATGTAACCTCAGCTGCTAGTAGTGCACTGATACATTCACTTTCAGGAATTCCCCTTAATACCTTGTTACTTAAATCACCTCTGCCTATAAACCAGTATCTATAGTGATAGCATATTTTATTTAAACCATTTCTTGCCTGACATGATTTAATAGATACATAGGTTGGATACTTGGTCCCACAGTGGCTGCTTTACAGATTGGTCATTGCAATTAGAATGATGACTGGTGTCGGTCCTAATATTATGACAGAAAGGTTTTAATTGTGAAATGTCACTCTTTTTTAACAAATGACCCTTGTTGATCAATCCTAGAGGCATCTTGGACCAAGTGTTGGGAGGAGGTGGACAGAAATCATGTCTCCTCCACGGCTCACGGGTGCACTCCGGTCCTTCTCCAATGTCAGCAGGAAGGAGAACGTAACTGAACAGGTTTTTGACCTGAAGGTCAGTCAAGTTTTGTATTTCATCTTCTGCTTTTCATCTCCTGCTTTTTATTGAGCCGTATATTATGTTTTCAACTGGCAACTGGTCCAGGGTTTCCCACTTCACATCCACTGACAGCTGGAATAGGCTCCAGCATCTCTATGACCCTAAGTGTATATTAAGTAGTAGATAATGGATGGATGGATGTTTATGTTTGTGCGGTATGGCAATATCCAATATCCACCTAGAGAAGCTCTTTTTTTGAATGGAAGTGTCACAACCACGCGACATTCCAAACAAAGTGCTGGAGTCAAAGTGCATTTGACTGAACGCTTATGCTCAGTTCACTTACATGCACCACTGAAGGTTACCGCACCCCTCGTGTACCTTTATATCAAATTTTAACTCCATTTGGGAGTAAAAGTGGCTTCTAATTGTGCGCTCTCAAATTCTTGAACTGTTTCCAAATCTTTCATCTCCAGCTTGTTGCTGCTGGACCTGCAGTTGCAGTTTATGTGCAAAACATTTCTGTATTCTGAATTCCTATGCAGTCTTGACTTTTTTGAACTGATTTTATAACTTTCTTAATCACATATCTTGCTGATATCATAATTGAATTTGTGCGTATAATGTTTTACTCCAGTACTTTATTTCATTTTTTATTTTTCTTCTTGCATAGAAATCATCTTTGTTATCCTTGTTGAAGCAAAAGCTTCTTGGGACCTCGGAAGACATAAAAATTGTCACAGGCTTCATATTTCTCTTGATTATGAGTCAGCAGACCATTGTGAAAGATTGTGTTACATAATGACATTATGAATTCTCCATTTATTGAGTTGTTTTTGTCAACATTTGAACCACCACGTTTGACGTGTGGAGTGGCATTAAATCTCGAGTGTTTATTTAAAAAAGTTTAATTTTGGATGATTATATGGACTTTCTATATTTTGCCACTGTGTCACTAAAACTAATAAAACTGAAAACAATTTTTCAAAATGGATATTAGTACATGAATATTAATCTCGCAATCCAGATTTAGCAAAAGGATATGTGTGTGTGTGTGTGTGTGTGTGTGTGTGTGTGTGTGTGTGTTTGTGTGTGTGCGTGCGCGCGCGCGTGCGTGTGTGCGTGCGTTGATGTGTTCATTTTCAGATCCAGTCTGAAGTCAGTCAAATTCAGTGTTTTTAATTTATTTTTGACAATCACTCTTTGTGTGTCATTGAGCAAATTAAGAGGGTTGAAAGAGTGTATATTAGTTCTGGGGTGTTAGAATAAGATTTTATCTGTTCATTTTCAGTTTTAACTGATTCAACTGATACAGTTAATTGTCTGACATAGTGAAGACAGGGAGAGAGACATTTACTTGCTCCTTGTTTTGTATTGTTCAATTAATAAACTCAATAATTGTATGTCAGTTGCCTTTGCAACAATACTTTTTAAACAACTCAGTTTAGGTGAACTGACTATACAATGATTCACAAATAAATAAATAAATAAATCTAATAAAACAAACAATTTTATAGACTCCTAACATGTGCTCAATGAGATGTGAAGCCAAGTTCACCATATAGGAAGTCAAAAGCTATAGAGAAGTATCAGCATGATACTCAACATTAATTTGGCACAACGCCCTATACAGGAGCCTAAACCACCTGCCATTTTACTTTTTGAGAATTGCTTCACCAAGCCATTAACTCCTTCCACAACTTTAAAAGAAAGTTGAACATGTATTCAACCAGCCACTTTAATCAGGCTCAGGAAACTTCGGAGGGAGTCACTGTGAGATTACCTCAGAGCTGGTGTTCAGGTTTAGGAGGTGTAAAGTTGCTGATGGTATTGGAATCATTGTGTCATACATCTCGCCACCACCGCCGTGTAGCGTCCAGATCTGTCAAGACTGCAACAGTATAATACAAGTAGCTTAGGTTCTTATCCTTTTGATGTTGCTTCCAATTATTGTCAACCCTAATTTTGTAAAAGAATTCTGGAATGTTCGAGATATTATACAACACATCAGGGTATAAGCTCACACAGGGTTAAAAAAAAAAAGAAAAGATCGAAAATTCTTGTTAAAGTACTCATCCTGTCAAACAGATCCGTTGCAAGGCTTTTGCGATTTTAATTCTATCCAGGTGTACCAAATAAAACAGCAGATTACTGCATGAATCCTTATGTGAGCCTTGACGGGCTCTTCTTCGAAATTGTGTGTAATCCTGAAAGGTAGATCTAAAAAAATTTTTATTTGCCCCTGTATTATTAAATGTATGTAAAAATGTATTTTGATGTGGTCTGAGTATCATCAATGCCAGTCTTCCTCTCCTTCTTCTGCTCCTTTCGGCTATCCCTTCAGGGTCGCCACTGCGAATCAACCCTATTCTCTGTATCCTCCTCTCTCATACAAACTAACTTCTTATTCTCTCGCTCACTACGTCCATAAATCTTCTCTTTGGTCTTCCTTGAGACCTCCTGCCTTGGCACCTCCAATTCCAGGATCCATCTACCAATATATTCACTATCCCTCCTCTGTACATGACCAAACCATCTCAGTCTGGCTTCACTGACCTTTTCTCCAAAACATCTAATATGTGCTGTTCCTCTGACAGACTCATTCCTGATCCTATCCATCCTGGTCACTCCCAAAGAAAACCTTAGCATCCTCATCTCCTCTAGCTTTGCCTCCTGTCTTTTTCATTGTAACGGTTTCCAGGCCATACAGCATCACTGATCTCACCACTGTCTTGTACACCTTTCCTTTCATTCTGGCTGATAGTCTTTAGTCGCATAGTATCCCTGACAGTTGACTCCACCCGTTCCAACCTGCTTGAACCCGTCTCTTCACCTCTTTTCTACACTCTCTGTTGCTCTGGACTCTTGACTGCACGTACCTGAAATCCTCCAACTTCTTGATCTCCACTCCCTATATCCTCACCATTCCACCCGGGTTCCTCTTATTCCCACATATGTGCTCTGTTTTGCTGTGACAAACCTTCATTCCTCTCCTTTCCAGAGCATACCACCACCTCTCTAGCTTTTCCTCAACCTGTTCTCTGCTCTCACTCCAGATCACTATGTCATCTGCAAACATCATGGTCCATGGAGATTTCTGTCAAAACAATCGTCTGAAAGCTCTCCCTAACTACCCAGAGCCATTCTCAACTCCTCCCTGAAAATCATACAACACTCCTCTCTTTTCAGCTTCCACCACTTTGTCCTCTGCTCTGCCTTTGTCCTCATGATCTTCCTTGTCACCAGAGTCACCAGAGCATCCTATGCTGTCTGGCTACACTTTCACCTACAACTACTTTGCAGTCACTGATTTCTGTCAGGTTACTTAGTCTATAAACAATATAGTCTACCTGCATGCCCCTACCTCCGCTCTTATAAGTTACCCTGTGTTCCTACCTTTTTTGGAAAAGTGTTCACTACAGCCATTTCCATCCTTTTTGAAATGTCTTCCACCACATGTCCCTCTGCATTGCTATCCTGTATACCAAATCTGCCCATCATGTCTTCATCCCCTCAATTGACTGCACCAAAATGCCCATTGAAGTCTGCACCAATTACTACTCTCATCTCTGGGGATATTCTGCATCACTTTATCTAACTCACTCTAGAACTTCTGCTTCTTTTCAAACTCACATCCTACCTGCTGGGCATAGCCACTAACAACATTGGAATCACACTTTCAATTCCCAGTTTCAGACTCATAAGTCTATATGTTATTCTTTTGAACTCCAGAATATTCCTAACAAACTCCTCCTTCAAGATAACTCCTACTCCATTTCTATTCCTGTCAGTACCATGATAGTAAGTTAAAGCCTTAAAACCTGATCCTAAGCTTCTAGCCGCACTTCCTTTCCACCTGGTTTCCGGGACACACAGTGTGTCCACCTTCCTTCTCTGCATCATGTTGACCAACTCTCTACCTTTTCCTGTCATAATCCTGATATTCAAAGTCCCTGCTCTCAGTCCCAGACTCTTGCCTTTCCTCTTCTCACTCTGCTTCTGAACACGCCTTTCTCCCCTCGTTCTTTGACCCACAGTAGCCCAATTTCCACTGGTACCCTGTAGGTCACCGGTACCAATGGCGGTAGTTGTTAACCTGGGCCTCGAATGATCCGGTATGAGATTATTAGGTGTGATTTGCATGTTTGGTTTTGGCAAACATTTTACGCTGGATGCCCTTCCTGATGCAACCCTCTGCATTTAGAGAGACCAGCTCAGGTAGACACTGGCCCGTGCCCCCTGAGGCTGGCTCAAGGAGACAATGGCCCATGCCGCGCTGAGGCTACATGAGTATCATCAATCAATGCAAATAATATTTGAAAGTTCCTCAGATGTGAGTCTGAATGGGAAACTAGCAGCCACATGTTTGTACTCACAGTTGCATTTGCGTTCATGTGTTTTTATGTGTTGCCGTGCTCAAATTAGTTTCTGGTTATTCTAGCTCAGCATTTATTTTTATCATGACATCGTCAGTTTTGACTGAATGGAACAGCTTTTCACCTGTGAAGTTTTATTTATTTCAAAGCATCTACTACAAGCAGCATTTCCCCAAGCATCTGTGAAGCTTAAGCACAGCGGACCTTTCTACTAAGAAAAAAAAGATAAAAAAAGACAAAAAAAAAAAGACAAAAAAAAAACTTTTTAACAATTGATGTCACCACCATAAACAATCCTGTATGAGTGAATTTCAGGCTGTTTGTTCATGAATAAATGGTTAAAATTCCCTCAAAACTCAAGCCAGGTTACTGTGTTTTGCCAACAGCAACATTTTCAACCAAGACTTACTCTCATTTAAGCTCTAATGTAGACACGCAATTGTTTTCTTATTTCAAACAAGGCCAGTCAGCAAAAAAAAGGAATACCTTGAATATGTTTTGTCAAATGTTGATAGACCTTTCTAATACTTAAAATGAATAGATTTGATGCTTGAGATGATTTCTTGAGATGGTGGTGGTGATGATGAAATTTCCTCTTCATAGATGGTGCAGGAGGTAGAGCAATTGTCTTCGTAACCAAACATTCCTGGTTCGATTCCTGGCTCCTCCTAGTGTGTCAAATTGTTATTGAGCAAGACGCTGAACCCCTGGCGCTGGTGGACAGCAGCCTACTGCTCATGGTTCATCCATGATGGGTTTATTGCAGAGAACGATTTGCCCCATGAGTGGTCACTAAAGGATAAATAATTATTATTAATTGAAAATCATTCATTCATTCATTCATTCATTCATTTCAAAATACATCACATTCAGAATTGATCCGTACAAAGTCCAGATCCAAAGAAGTGAAGAAGACTGACATCTTATTGTATGTGTAAAATGACATCAGGCTTAAAATAACAAAAAAGCTTTTCTGACTTTTTGTTTAAAATATGGATATACATTCAATTATTGCATTTTTTTTATTACTGCATTAAAATAATATTATCAAGTACATGAAAAATATCATCAGAAATGAATACAGTAAATTTATAAACCTAATTAGGTCACAAAAAAGTAGCCCGGAAAAAAAAACAAAAACTTTTTTTTTTTAATCCTTAGTGGTTAAAGAACTATCACTACCTGATGGTTCTAATAATCATTTACCTGTTTAACTTGTTTGCTTTGAAAAAGGACCGGCTCCTAAATGGAAAAAGTTGGAAATAACCTATTACTTTAATCGACTCAAGCAAGGAACAGGTGTTTAATTTGCCCAGAATATTGATCAGCCAAGCATGCCATAATGAAACTGCTGTTTTGTAGAACTCTTGCAATTTTTTTTTCATTTCTATTTTTTTTATGTTTTACAAGTTTAATCTCTTCCGGCCAGCTGTGGGGGAGGGCAACTGTGTGTTTTCTTATTCTCCCAGGGCCCCCTTTGCTCTCTTTCTCCTGTCAACCAGCATTTTCTTATCACATTTGCAATATTGGCTGCAGATATTTGTCGCTGCTAAAGTTTGTGCTATTCATTTTCATCTGAAATCCAATCACTAAAAAGAAAAACACAAGCTGTTTTGCACAGCTGAGGTTTTTAATACATAATGTAATGCAGTGGATAGTAATGTAATATTTATATACCTCATCTGGTCAGGCAAAGATAGAGTGTAGGTGTTACTCATTTTTTGACCAACAGAACCATTTGCTCCAGATACGCACTTGTCATAAACAACAACTTCTTCCACTTTATCTATATTTTCAAAGATAGATGGAAACCTATTGTGTAATGCTTTGTTCTTTTTTTTACACAATAATTTCTGGACTATAAGCCTTTTTTCACAAGCTTTGAACACTATGGCTCAAAAAATGATGCAGCTAATTTATGGATTTTTGGGGGCTAACGAGCATGATGCCGCCATAACATTTAACCTTGTCACATTATTATTAATCTTTTTCTTCAGCTGTATTACAGGCCCTATTCGGAATAAAGCATTTCCAGTACGTATTTGTGGATATTATCGGCATGTATTTAATGTAAAGTTTAAAAAATATTTCTGTGTAACACCTTTCTGTAAAAATATCTCCTGTAACAACGTGGATACCTGCAGCTTAAAGACAAGTGCAGGCTATATATGTACTCATTTGTTTATTTATTTTTAGCCAGTGTAGGTTATATTCAGGTATGCTCAATAACCCAACAATTATGGTATATATATATTCCTGTTATAGTATTTTCCATTTCTACGCTTATTTTTGATTACTTCTTTTACTGAAATGTAAACCTGTGCTTTTTTGTCTTTTTAAATAGATTTTTATTTAAACTAAAAGAAGCACTTTATCCATATTCATCAGTTTTCACAGAAATAAACGTTGAATAATGCATTATGGGAAGTGTGTAATCCAATTCTGAATCCCAGCTTTCACTGTATTAATTGTTTTTTGAACTGCATTTGTCATTCGATAATCCAAACATAACAAAAGGAGGAGTCTTTGGATTTAATCCACAAAAATAGATTGAGACAAAACAGTTCAGTGATTGTCATAGGTTTTCATAGTATTAAATTAGTCTTTAGGTACACAGTCCAATGCACTCTTTTTCTTTATTGAATTCTAATGTTATTTTCTACTTTTGACTTGTTAGACTAAACGTCTGAAGAGGCAGGAGCTGTTTGCAAGAGAAGGGTTGACATGGCAGAAGATTGTCCATTTCTGCTCTGAGCATCAAGACAAAGAAAAGCAGCACACTCCCAGCCAGGAACTGAAGAGACTCCTTCTGGCAGCCAAACAGATTGGTAATTTACAAACCATTTCTTATTCCTTTCATTCTACTTTCATGTGTTGCTTACACTAGGGAAAAACTGTGTGTTGATGAGCAGAAATAGATGTCCGTCTACAACTGAGACACAAGCCAGAAGCTGAAATTCTGTATTTGTGGCCTTCCTTATTCAATCAATAATTCAAAGACAAATTCTGTTCTTTTTCACACATTCTGCATCTAACTTGTAAGTTTATCAAGGATCCACTTGTCTTTTGCGTTCTATTAATTGATTGGGGCCATTAAAGCCTGGGTTTTTGTGCAAGCTTTGCGCATTGTGAAAGCACAGGTTATAGAAAAGTTGTCTTAACAATTGCCCTTTGGATATAACACCAGCAAAATGTAATATTCCTCTCTAAAGCAGACTTCAAAAAATGTACAAAGGCTCATATGGTATTTCAAGGTTTACAATTAAAAAAGCTCATGCATTCTATAAAGAAAAAGTGTCAGCATTCTTTTGTAAAATCTGCAAGATCGTGTAGTCGAAAAGCAAGCGTCCCCATACATCTAGAGACCTTATCAATACTAAATACAAAAAATATGTGTTTCTGACGGGTGATTTAAAATACGGAACATATGAAAAAAGGTCTATGGCAACAGCTGCCATTGCAGAGACACATTTGGAACAATCTCAGTACAGTACCTGGCTTCTATAAAGCATGACCAGTGACATGGTACACTCTGTATGTATGAAGCGAGCATTTAAACACGGGTAGAAGTGCAGGTCACCTTAAAATTTAAAAACAAACTCAGGTCAGGACTTTTGATACATGTTGGTTTGAATGAATTTTAACAATTCTTTTTTTTTAATGTTAGAAATGTGCGTATATGTGCTGCCAGAGTAAATATAACCTGATCTTAAACTGTGCAATAAAATGACCCTTTAGTTTACATGACATGGCACTGGACATTGACATATATGTCTTCGGGTTCTGTTTCGATGATACATCATTTTCCATCATATTCGAGCAAAGTGGGACTTTCTCCACCAAAAGCACTGCTCTAAGCCTTTTTACTCCTGTCTCTTCTCCATCCTTGTTCACAGAGGTGGCGTTAGGTGGGTCTCCATAGTGCGGGAAAATATTGTTATACAATTATTTAGTGGCATGATGAGAAGAACAGAGCTGTTTGTTTTCCCAGCAGCTTTCGCAGCCTTGAATCAGTCAATGAATTACATGTTAAATGATGAACAGTTAACAAAAACGTTGTCTTTTAAAATGCCAGATTTTGAATAAATGAATACATTGTTTCAAAAATATACAATTTACATTTCAGGCATTCTGCATCTGTACTGTTATATTCCTGTGAAACCTTTTAGCTGGACCTGTCATGTTTTTAATTAGAGGGTCTCAGCAGTATCTCTGCTGAGTTGATTTTACCCTACTGTTTTTACACAATAGATAACTAGATATTTTCTGAATTCAAAGGCTTACATTTATACAACAGGACTTTATTCCTCGTTACATGATCATGCAAATATTTCCAAACACAATTTAAGAGTCTTTGATCAGAAATGTACATCCAGAAAAATACTGGGAGTTGAAAGGCCTGGGGTGTCATTGTGTTTTTTTTTCTTGTGTCTGATTGAAACCACAGTTAATTATGGTACAAAGTCAATATGATAATTAGCACTCTTTCGCTGTCTGCTGGGGCTGTGAATCACTTGGTGCTGAAAAAAAATGTAAAAAGTTGACATGTTACTACAGAAAAGAAAACCAATAGCTCTCATGAAACCATCGCAGTGTAGTAACAGTATGTATTTGGCTGCAGTTACTTAAATGGAAAATGTTTTGGAGCTTTTGCAATTCAGTTGAGTCAATTGAGCTTGCATGTATCAGGGTTTTGCATTTTGAATTTTATTTCTTTCATGTTGTTTTTATGTTAAGACATGTTATAAAAAAACAAACAAAAAAAAAAAACACTTTTCACCGTTTTAGACTAGTCATACACTTGCAATGTGGAAAATGTACTCATCCAATATCTCAAGACTCATCACATACAGTATATCACCAGAAGAATCCAATAATTTAAGGACCTGTAGAGCAAGGCTCCACGGGAGGTGGACATCTGAGGAACAGAGACTACAGATCATTCGAACAAAAAAGATCACTTACACTACTGTACCATGTACTAGCCAGATTAAGTGCACTGACAATTTTAGTCCCTAAACAGGATGTTGATTCTCAAAAAGGCGAATGGATGGATCTATTTTGGTGCCAGTTGGACACAAAAGCACACTTAAGACCTTTGTCACAACTCTTTCAACTTACATTCCGGTACATAAGCAAGTCATCTGTGACAGGACTATATTTTACAGAAAACTGCTTCAATATTACTTATCTAATGTCAGGTTTCAGTGTTCTGGTTTGATTTGGTATTGCCTCTTTTTCCAACGTATTATATTTAAGAGGGCGGCACAGTTGCACAGCGGTTAGTGCCTCTTCTCAACAACAAGAAAGTCCCTGATTCAATCCAGACTTTCTGTGTGGATTATCTATGTTCTCCCCGTGTCTACGTTTCCTCTGCGTTCTTTTATTTCCTCCCACATAGGAGACCCTAAATTGGCCAGACATGTGAATAAGTGAGTGAATTGTTGTATGGCTCTATGTGTGGCAACGGGATCAACTGGCAACCACTCTAGGGTTTCCTGCTTCACGTCCAATGACACTTGAGAGAGGCTCCAGCTGCCCTATGACCTTCGGTGTAGGATTAGGGACATCAATAATGAATGAGTACATTTTTAGGTTTAAGACATTAGATTGGCAATGTAACCCTGCCAAACATTAGGCTATATGGTTCAAAAACTGGATGTATAAAAAGGATCAGTAACTTTCAAAAAGTAATTCACACACGGCATCTACAGCCACTGGACAAAAGCTTACTTGAGCAGAGTAACTGAACAGGATAACTGAAAACTGATTTGGACATCAAAAATGACAGATGCCCAGGTAAACCCAAGTTGAAAGAGGTTTAAACTTAAGCAGGTTTTTTTTTTATGAGGAGCTGCATTGGTTGGCTGAGAATTCTTACAATGAACTTTGCATAGTACATTACTTGTCATTCATACGATCAGAAGATATATGAATTGTTCTAAACCAGGACATACAGCAAAAACTGAAAAAGGTTGAGGCGAGGATAAATCAGGCTATTATCAAGTGAGTTAACTGTGTAAATCTGTTGCACCTTGAAAGAGTGGTTCTGACATTTTATGATACATTATTCCATAAATAACAATCACTTTAGCCTGATGCCAAAGGGAATCGTAACACAATTTGATAACACAGTAGTTTACTGCTGCTAAATAGTGAAAACAAAGTAATTGCAGAAAACACACACAAGGTAATCTGTTCCATATTGAACAGCAAGAAATCAAAATGGTTTTTTTTTTTTTTTTTTGGTTTTGTTCTTTTTAACTCTGTCATAACAGGAATGCTTCAAATTTGTCAGTAAAGATCCTCAAACATTCAGGTCATGGTCCGTCATTGTTAAATCCTGTCATGGCAACTAGACTTAGTTTTTCTTCTTGAAGATGTTTTGCCTCTCATTCTTCGGGAATGAAACAGCCTCTTGGATGACTGGTGAAACGCTGCAGGAAGAAAAACTATGCTTGAAACTGGAGCAGTTCTGATTCGCCAAGTTTTGAATGCACTCATTTTGAGCCTAATGAAATTTCAGATTGCAATCCTTACAGGGCCAAAAGGGAAGGCCGTAGTGGCCCAGCAAGAACCCCTCCAGCTTACACTTTTGGAAAAACAAAGTTATTTATTCAAGTAGATTATTGCTCATAAGCTCTGTTTACCATGCTCGAGTTTCAGATCAGGAGAAAAAAGTTATTGTGAATAGTAATCTGGATAGCCTAATTTTGATATTGACAATTGACAAAAAAAAGGCTCCTTACTGGTTGAAAACGCTTGACACAGAGTTGGGCCGGGTTATTGTAATCTGTATCCTGTCAATATAATTGACGTGCTTTTTTTTCTCAATATGTTTTTTTTTTTACATTGAGCTGCTGAAGGATTCCCTGCTGTCAAAGCTGTGTGACAAAAAAAACACAAAGTGAGAAAGAAGTGTTTGTGATTTAGTATTTTGGAGAACTCAATCAACTCCTCTACTACATTTAATAACATTTGAGATAATTATTGTCTCCCGCTCTTGGTATTTAATACTTCTTTGCAGCAGTGCTACATAAGAAACTATATCATAAGAAACTTAATATGAAAACTAATATGAAAAAAAAAAATATATATATATATATATATACATATATAAAATTATACATATATATATATATATATACACATATGTATATTTATAAAATGATATCTATCTATATATGTATATATATACATACATATATATGAAAGTTAATATGAAAATGGTATCATTTTATACATATATATGTATATGTATGTGTATATTTAAGGTACTGTATGTATATATGTATATATGTATGTATATGTGTATATATACATATATGTATATATGTGTGTGTGTGTGTGTATATATATATATATATATATATATATATATATATATATATATATATATATATATATATATATATACTTACATACTTTTTGTGTATATTTTATTGAGTAACGTGTGCCTTTTTTGATATATTAGTTTGAACTTGTAAAAGAGAGACAGCTTTTAAAATTCAAATTTTTTTATCTTTTACTACATGATCTAATGAATAGCAGTACCATTGTAAATAATTTTCCTCTTTTGTTTTTTTAGTGGGGGCTGAACATGGTCAGGAAGCCATTGAACATGCTGCTGTCTTTCTTTTCGAGACCTTTCATAATAAAGACCATGTTGGCACAGAGGAAACCCGTGCCATCAAGCAGATGTTTGGTCCCTTTCCTTCATCTGCAGCTGAAGCCTCCTGCACATCTGTGGCACAGCTGGTGTCGTCACTTGGAGATTCCAGAGTTGAAGAATTTATCCAAGCCCAGAGCTCCCGACACAACACCCTTCGACAGTCCACTTTTGGACGCAACATTGCATTCTCATATGAATGCTACACACTAGATCCCCTGGAGGACCTTTCCGTCTATAATAGTCAAGAAAATGACATGAGGCTGGATTTTTTCAATCTCTTGAACAACCAGCAGAGTGGGAATGAAGTAAGCGAAGGAGAGATATCCAATTTAGGAAGACCTTCAAGTTCCGTAGATGGAGTGATCCTAAGAGCAGAGGTGGAAAAGTATCTAAATGGAGGAAATATGGTCTCATCAAGCCCTGAAGAATTGTGCACGTCCCTGTTTGAGATGCTGGCCTCTCACAAGAGCAATGATGAGCTGCAGAATGAGGTATGTATTAATAAGCAACAGAATCAAATCAATAATAGCGTTACTTAGATATCTTTAAAAGTGACTGATACTTTAGTTTTAATCTGAGGCTAACAAAAAAGCAACAATTAAGCAGTGATGTTGGTTTTGTAAACAAATAATACGATAGAATACAAGCACCTTAAGTGCTTGCATGTATATTGACAAGAGGAACCAACTTACTTTTACACCATATTAACCTTGCCCAACGGACAATTATGTACAAATGTTTTTGTGTCCAAGGCTATTGATTTTATATACTGATATGAATCTTGAGAATTTTATCTCAAATATATATAACCTTAACAGTCAGGTCAAAAATGCAAAAGTCCATGTAGTAGTCCTTTTGTCTGTCCATTCTTTCAATCTTTATGAACAAATTTGAAGTATAGATTATGGGGGAAAAGCAAGCCAACAGACGGAAACAGATATGTATCATAAGAACTTTATGATGACCAAACATCTCTCATGTCATACTTTGAAAAGGCAGGGGACAAACAAACAAAAAAAAAACAATCGAGCAAAAAAAATAATTGAGGCACATTGTGTTTTAAATCAATTTGATTTCTGTTGTAGTCTTGCAGCTATCTTTTACATATGGTAAACCTCCTCAACCATTTCTGTCTGTTGACGAACAGTCAGGAGTTCTGCCCATCTTTTTCGCCAGTAATAGAAGGACTCTCGCTAACATTGCCTTGCTGTTACATTTCCTTTGCCTTATCTGGAAATATTTCCCACATATAACAAAATGGTTCTCAAGGTAGTGCTGTCTCCGAACACTGTTGAATTTAGTTTTGTATGCTTTACTAATATTTCAAGAGTTTTCGCCAGTCCCAACATATTTGTGTATGATCTACCACCGGTCAGCAACCCCTTAAACATCTATCAGACAAGTTACCAAATTTGCATGAGAAAATGGGTCCAGTAAATGTCATTGTGACTTTCCCATCAAATTCTTCTCAAATAGGGATGCTAGCTCCAGTGAGTGTGAGGGAGAAAACCGCCCAAAAACATCAGTGACTCAGCGGGTTCCTCCTAGATGCTGGACACCTTGACATATTGAATCATGTATTGTATTATGCTATTGAAGTATTGTATCATGCTCCATTTTCCTGTAATGAGGGGATATCATTGAGCAATTATTCTTCCAAACTAAGCCCTTCCCTTTACCCTATAATCCCTTTCTGTCTACTTTACATTAAATATAATTTGGCAGGGAGTGAAGTTGGCGATGTTTTGTCAGAAGACAAACTTACATAATCTGCCTTTTAAATTTGGCATGCATGGGTTTCCATCAAAGATTATTATATTGCCAGATTGCTTTTCTTTTGGAAACCAGATGAAAAAATTTAACTTAAATAAAACTGAAAATGGGGCATGCTGTCCATAACAGGATAACCGATCGAGACAAGTCATTTTTGATACAATCCACAAACACCATATGTATGTACAAAAGCCTGTTGATAAATACAGGTCTTTCTATGTCATTATGACATTGCTGACATGTTGGTTTCATTTGCAAGATAATATAATTGCAGAGTTGGTGGTCTTTGATCCTTCACCTGCCATTTCAGCTCTCACGGAATATTGAATTTGGCTTATAGTTTAACAAGAAAGTTGAATTTTGTATTAGTCTTTATTTATCAGCTCTTTGTGCTTAAAGAAATGCATTGTATTTACATCATGTTTTCTTTCAAATTAACATATCATCACAGGGTTATACATGTCACAGCTGCAGCAAATGTCCGTTTCCTGACTGCAGTAGCCAATGCATAGCAATTGGGCACACTGTTTGGTGTCTCCTGCCCAACTTCTATGATGAGAAAAAAATTCTTTGACATCCTCCATAAATTTGTAATCCTTTTTTGGTTGAGGTTTTTTTTTTTTTGTCACTTTTTTGAGCGTGAACCTGTGGCCACAGCCATAAGCCCAAATCCATCTCTGGCTGTGTGCGAATTGTGAAGAGAAACATGGTTCAGAGGCATGCAGATTGAGAACAAATCACATAAGAGAATGCCCCAAGATCATTATATGTGTGTGTGTGTGTGTGTGTGTGTGCGCGTGCGCATATGCATATAAATATCTCTCGATATATCTATATATATAGATATTCACATAGTAGGTTGGATTATGAATACAGGTTAATGATATGTCTTGTTGTACAGGTTTGAGAAAACTGCAAAAAGTGAAAACTAGAAGGAGAGAACACTTGACTCAAACAGTATTACTTTCATTATCATGGTCTAAAAATTTAGCCCGGAACCCTAAGAGCCCTGCAAGAGTAACAAAATTAAATAGATCTAGTAATCTACAAATTTTAACTCAGTGAGGCTCAGCTCATCCGAACCAATATTATTACAGGAAAACTAGGCCAGAGTCAAACAAGGCTTACAAGACAAAAGCTCATGGTTCAAATGTTAGCATTCATTTTCATCGTTTCTGCAAAACAAGCATTGGGAGCAAGGATATTAAACCAGCATGCCATGCCATGGAGCCACATTTTAAGGTCCATGTTATTGCAAATTGACCATTCATTGAGATCCTCTCGTTCAACTGATGTTTGAATTTTTACATTAAAACATTATAGTGCAGACAGTAATTGTACTCTTGTTTCTAATTGAAACTTCTGTAGGTGATGTTTCTTAATTGTTCAGTTGGTAATTAACTGGCATTTAATTGTAAATAATAACTAAAGAAGTAAATTTAACCTCAGCAAAGTATTATAATTCTTACCCATCAGCTTCACTTAAAATAGTTTCAGCCAGGATTTGAAACTACTTGTTCTTATTACTCTGCCCTGGCATTTTCTTGTCCAACTTAAGACATTGTTACCGTCATGGTGACAGATGACATACATGACTTCTTTTGAATCCCTTTGAATCCCGTTATGTCCTGAATAAGAAAGAAATTGGTTTGAAAATAAATAAGAAGATGCTGTTTTTGTATGGCAGTGTATACCGCCCTTGACTGCGCTCCTGCACAATGACTCACTGGCAAAGGTGAAAAAGATAGTAACTTTGGGTTCCAATGTTCTTACTTTGTTTGGCCGTCAGTCCAGGAGGGTAAAGAATTAGGTTCACACTGACTGAAGTTCCCAGCCCTTGCTGTGAGCTGACATGCGCAGAAATTTCATACAAGTAAAAAGCATGGATAGAAAAAGGGTTCCTCTCATGAGAAAAGAAGTGCATCATGCTCAACCTTGAAAAAATGTCCACCAAGTAGCAAAAGAAAGATGAGTCCTTTCACTGAGTCAAGAATGAGCAATAACCATTACTATTGATGAATTGAGTGAATGCTGGGTGGCTCTACTAAAGCCATTCTGGTATAAACTTAAGAAATTATGGCTTGTGTTTCAGCTTTTATGGCCAATGACAGTGATTGCTAATACGGGGACAGAATGTGATTAGTCTGAATAATACAGAAAAAAAAGGGAAGTGTGCTCCCAACTGAAGATAATGGGAACATTAAGGATCAGAATAAAAAGACTATAGGTCAAAGGGGATCTGAAATAAGACTATACTAAGAATCTACACAGAGAACTACCATTTTGGGGGGATTCTGGATGCTGACTTTTTCAGGATTTTTCCTGAAAAATAATCGATCCACAAAATCAGAAAGCCATATTATTTATTGTCCCCAAAAGAATTGCATCAGCAAATGGTTTTCTGAGACCAGCTCTCTTTCTATTGTGTATATTAACAGCTTGGTATTCATTGAGTCGGCCTGTACCTGCCACACTCTTCCTTTGAAACAGAATGTTTAGAATGTCCTCTGACTTAACTTAAAATATGAGTTGGACTGTCAGATTCTCTGTGACAGTATAGAATAATAACTTGTGACAGGCTGTGATTCCCAAAAAGTTGTAAGGAGGTCCATCTAAGTGATCTCCTGGCTTTTATTACATAGAATTTAACAGACTGGAAAGGTGTTGCTTGCAGTACAGCAAGAATATTTTGCACTAGCCAAGATCTCAAGAGTCTTGTTAAGTTCAGGAGAACAATCCGCAACTTGACGAGGACGGGTATGCCCAGCTCAAATCCAGTCCGGCAAATCAGAAAAGGTCTCCCTGTATATGACAATCTGGCAATTTTAAGATAGAAGATAGTAGAAGATGGACTCTCTTCGTAAAATCCAATTTAATGGTTTGAATGCCCATTGTGGAAAAAAGAAAAAGCACAGATGGACAATGAGGGAGCCAAGAGTTTGAACAAAAACACATCTACAATACAGACATCAATGTATAAAAGGAGTGAAACAAAGAGGAAACGTTCACATGTTCAAGTACCTGAAATAACATGACTCAAAAAGAAAAACTATGCCAAAAAAGTAGTTTAAGTGCTTATGATTCCTCAACCTTGACAGGTAATTTTCCAGAGAAGCCATGTTAGGGATTTTGACTGTTGTTGAGGTGCAAACTGATAGGTTTGTTCTGCTCTGTATTATTTTGCTACTTTATAAAAAAAAAAGTAAGTCTGAGTGATTTTGATGAAATGCTACCAGTAAGAATTCACAAGAATTCATGTTATGATTAAATTATAAGAATGTGGGATTCCGAAAATATTGCCACAACATCTTTAGAGTTTTCTGTTGTCCACAAACTAAGCACACCAAGCTAGCTGTGATTTCACGAAATAAATACTATCCACTTCTTTTTAGATATTGTTCATTGTGTATTAACCTTAGTTGCTTAAACATGAAGTGACCCCAAAACCTCTAATTGGTAATTTTGCCCTGCCTAACTCCATACTAAGTAGCTGTGAAAGTGCTGCCCTTACCAAAGTGAGGTAAGTGAGGTTTCCATTCACTGATGTTGCAGGATGGGTTTAAACACTGTGTGAGTTTTCACAAAAGAAAATTTCCCCATGTAGTTTATCAGACCTAGTCAATGTTTGCTGTTTGGTATCTTTCATACTAACACCTTGTTGTACCTCCACAGCCCCAACACACACACATAATTGTTTAATATGAACAGAGAGCAGTACAGAACTGGTATTGGAAAAAAAAAAAAAAAATGGATGAGATTTTATACAAACCATTTTGCCCTTGGATAGTATTAATATGGTGAAGATCGTGGTTCCTGCAATAACCCTTTGTTGTTGAGCCCCTGTCAAAACCTCTGGCAGTTACTAGCCATACAAAATTTTTTATGAATAAGGAAAGTATGTCGCCTTTCTGTCACTATGTATTGTCCCCCATTTACTGCCAGTGCTTCCAATATACATGAAAGTGAGCAGTATTGATATAATACAGTCAATTCACTTGGAAAATCAGTAGAAAGCCATAATCGATGCATACCCCATGAATCATCCTGTGTCTGTCCTATAGACTACTTTCAACACCAAAGCAGTTGAATTCCATCAGCTGATTACAGTTGGTTCCAATGTTTCTCACATTGTTGACATTTGGAATTGAACTCTCCTGCTGACTTCTTTAGGTGTAGAATATCCTGTCTTCGTGTGTCAGCAGACTCCCATGCCTCTGTAATTCCAAGTCAAGGGTAAGGTTTAGAGGCTGCGCACTTGAGGCTATTAAAACTCAATGGAGGGAGCCTGCTTATTAGTTCTCATCAGTGTCTATGTAAATCTGACATTTTATAGCTGTCCCTGATGACCGGAAGTCTGGTGGAACAATGGAAAAAAAATGTTTCACATCAGAAATTCTGGAGACTGTTTCATAGGTCTGACTCAACACTGAGCATTTCTAATTAACACTTTTTAATTAATCAACACAACTTTGTATTGTAATATTTTGATAATGTTCGCATTAATATTATTGTTCGCATTACTCTTGTCTTGGCAACTGGATTTGGATTTTTTCACTTAAAGATGTTTCACTCCTTATCCCAGAAGCTTCTTCAGTTCTAATGTCCTATGGGGAGTTTCCGAATATAACTGCCAGGTTTTTGGGTGGGTCTAGATTATGGTTTCTTGTTACGTAAGTAGAAGGGTTGATCTTCTGAAGCTAGGTGTAAGGGGGGTTCTTATGCTAAAGGAGGTGTCGTTTGTTTGAACAAAAGAGCAATTTAGTGGGATTGCCTGGATTGGAATGTGAAAAGATAAATCTAAACAAAAGAGTGAAGCCTATTGAATCACATGAACTGGGGTTGTGGATGTTGCCGGGGGCTGGTTCTGGTGTTGTGTCTTTCCTAGTTGTTTGGAGGGTGCAGATGGGCCTGGTCCGTTTATGCAAATCCATCTTGGTATTGAACCCAGTACATCGTTGTGCATTTGTGAAAGGCTGTGTCTGAGGCCCCCTCCTCTGTTCAAAGATCTTTTTTCTGTTTTGACAAAGATGGTTTCTTTGACTCCTCTCTCAAACCGTCTGTCTTCTCTGGCCAGAATACGGACATTGCTGTCTTCATATCCATCACATGCAACATTGCCAAAGATGTGGCAAAGATTTTGTCACCTTTGATTGGCAACACCACGCACCATATCCAGAATTCAACAGACTTTGCCAGTAAGGTCAAGCAGATCAGGCTGGATCTGGATGAAACCATGGTGTCGTACGTGGTAACCTCACGGTTCGCATGTATCCCCACATCGGATGCGATCACAGCAGTGAGGGAAAGTCGCGTTCGGACAACACCTTGATAAACAGAACAAAGCTATGCATGGATCACATCTGCATCCTACTGGACCTTTCTGCTGATCTTCCACTTACATAACACGCCACCATAATCTAGACCCGCCCCAAAACATGGCAGGAAACTCCCTGTAGGTCATTAGAACTGAAAAAGACTGGGGGTGAAGAAATTCAAGTCTAGTTGCCAAGACAAGAAGATTTCGACAAGAATTCGCCATGACCTGGATGACTTAGAACCTCCACAGACATAATGTTTTCATTACAATTATATGTATACACTGTATATGTGAAACAATAAATAGCAACAATTTGCAGTGCCTATATAACTAAAGTCACTTCTAAACCCAAGTCATTTAAAATATAACGGCTCAGCTAAATCAAGTTGTCTCTCAGCACTTTTGTTTGCAACTAAAGTTTATCCACTGCCTCACGTGAAAGATGTTTTGCTTTAAACCTCAACAAATCCAGTCTCTGAATTGTATGCTAATTCTACCATTTGTTTAGATCTATTTTTTTCCAGTCAAAGATTTAAGATTTAATCATTGGAGGGGAGGGACATTGGCTGATCATCATTGTGTGTGTGTGTGTGTGTGTGTGTGTGTGCGTGTGTGTGTGCGTGTGTGTGTGCGTGTGTGCGTGCGTGCGTGCGTGCGTGTGTTCGTGCATGTGTGCGCGCTTTTGTACTGTGGTCCAAGAATGTATGCAGAACTTGCTTTTTAGTGAACAGAACAAGACCAAAAGGTTTGGTAGAAAAAGATATTCTTTTCCCTAGTAAGCGTAGTGGTGGTTGTGAGGCTATCCTGTTAGCTTGGCTAATACTGTAGGACCTACAGTATTATATTGCATTATTATTCCTATCTTATGCACCTATAGTATAGGTCCTGTCTCCTAGGGTCGGTTTCACCCTCGGAGCTTAAACAAAACAAGACTAAACTAACCTGGCGTAGTTTAATCCACACTAACACAATGGTTTGCTTAGATGTTACTTCAGATTAACTAGTTCTTGGCTACAGAGTCCCAGACTAAGGCAGTCAAGGACAAGTCAGATCAGTAGTAGGAAGCCGAAAACTATTAACAGTGTTCATATGGGGCAAAGTAGAGGTTACCCTGTTAACTTTCTTCAGTTAGATTAGTGACAGAAGACCTGGGAGACTTGTTGACTTATATTTCAGACTCCAGGCAATTGGACAAGAGGGAAAGGGCTGATTATTCATGACAAAGTTGCAATGGAGTTCCATGAGCATAAATTACAATATTTAAAAGAAATACATGAACTCAAGAGGGCCATCCTTCATACTTAGTTGTCTGTCAAAGATGTGGAGACATGAAGCAGTATTGTAACATGTTGCCTTTTAACCATGTGCGTTTGTTAATTGAAGATATTTTTATCAATTCAGTTATAAAACCCATGTTCAAAGAGCTGTATCTTGTTGGTTGTCTGATCAACAGCGTCGGGGAATTTGATGTATTCCCTTTCCAGTTAAAATTTTACTCATACAACACAAATATACAGTTTCACAGTGGAGGGTTCCTTACGTCAAAAAACCTCAAGGTGATAAGTACTTACAAGGAAAGAGGTAGTGGGTCTCATCACTTAGTCACATAACAGCTTTGTCTCTAACAAACAAAAGATTTTATTGTCTTTGTTCACGCTGAAATGGTTGCAAAAATTGATACTGTCAAATTCATTCAGCTGGTTATTTCTGACTCTGTTTTGTATTGATATAGTTAAGGTAAACTATTTTTGGCATGTCCAGTGAGGCATTTGATCTGAAGTTAAACCTCCCTCAAGGCAGATTTAATTTACAGTAAGTTCATATCTACTCCCTGATTAGTTCTATTCTTCGTTCAAGAAATTAGATTATTCAATTATACTGAAATTATTTTTGATTCATGTCTCATTTTACCGTGTCCTGATTCAAGATTTTGTCTGAATTAGGACTTAATCCCTGAATGCAAATCAGTCCTCCGATTGTCAAATATATTAATGCATTCCTCTTGATGCTGATACTTATTAACGAGACTCTCATTGTTGTCCATATGATATTCACTAAGTATTTACCTAAAAGAAACCCATCTATTATATTATTACATTACATTACATTACATTGCATTTGACAGACGCTTTTATCCAAAGCGACATACAATAGAGGACATTATAAGATGCTCACAGCAACAACTCTCGTAAGTGGGGGACAAAAGTATTTTGTTACTTTGAGCCTAGCCTTGAACTCCCGATGAATGTTTGTGCCAAGACTTTTAAAATAAAATGGATACATTCTAAAATGCAACACATAGTATATATTTGTGGTTAGTATTCACAATCACTATATATAGACTAGACTTGCACTTGGAAATGTCTGAGGTGCAATTAATAAGAAATAATTATGTTACTGTTATGTTCACCACAATCTACCCTACAGAATATCTCACTGTTGATGGACACCATTTACTTTCTAAATTAAAGTCAGCTGAGTCTCATCATTTCCATGAAGATTTTCAGTTAGGGTGAGTTCTTAGGCCTATTGTCAATGCCATTTTGTCTTTTACCATTCAATTGCACTACCTTTCAAAATACTTATTGTTATCACACATTAAGTGTGGTTATAATAGTTAACATAATAAAATCTTTTTGCTTTAGAATATTCTTAATAAATTTAGGTTTGTACTAGAGTGGCCCTTTGTAGTCACAGGCAGAGATGGCTGTATTTCATATAAACCTCCTGTTTTTTCATTTACCCATGAATAAATTAGAAAGAATGGCATTTTTTTTCACAATTAATGAGCCAGAGGACAGCAAAAGTTGCTCCCTTGACCTTCAGGTTTGTTGCTCTGGAATTATTACACAGTTAATGCAGTTAAAATGGGCTTGTCTGCATGATGTTGAACTTCAGAGAATCCATCTGAGGAACAACCTCTGGTCCTCAGTCCCACGGGTGCCCACACCTAATCAGTCAGCTCCAATGAATGATTTCAAAAAAAAAAAAAAAACAACCTTTAACCAGGTGACAACTCAACCCTATCATACAATGAGCCACAACATTAAAATGTGCTAAATTCTTATTAATGATTAAAAAAAAAAAAAAAAAACAAAACAAAACAAAACACTGAAACCAACAGAGGTTTAAATCAGCTATAAAAGAGACAAAGGAGGAAAACGAAGGTAACCCCGACAAAGGACATGGCTGAGCGAACATCAAAGTGCACCTATGGTATTAGTTACTTGTGGTGCTGAATATAGCCTCCCTCAGGGACAACCGAGTAAAAGAGCAATCATACCTCCTTCCAAGCAAAAAAAACATGTATCATTTAACAGGTCTGTACCCTGCGCCTTCAGGTGTCCTTATTTTGTAGTTATCAAGCACAAAGTTTATCATCGCTTTCTCGTCCTCTCACCTTGATAGTGATCAATGTTTGTGCAGCCCTACTATGCACAAAAGTTGATTTTCTGTCACTTGCTAATTGCCAGGTGGTTGTGTTTAGGTGGCTTGGTGTCAGAGTCTATTTTGTACAAGGTGGATGGTAATTATCAAGTTCTTAGCCTTGGTGCTCACAGGGAAGTTGTGTAGGTTGGATAGCTATATAATAATACCCATGTACAATTGCTTCAGATATACATCACAATGAGTGACTGCAGTGTTTTGCCTGTCCTTAATGATGCCTGATTCTTTTCACACTTTTGCCTTTAGCTGTTTGAGTTGCTTGGTCCAGAGGGACTGGATATGATATCCACACTCCTTCAGCGAAGAGCCGTCATTGTCGAATCCCTCCTTACCAACTCATCTGACAACACATTACCATGGCCACCAGGTAATCTTTCACTCTGACATTATCATTATCAGAATTACCAAATTGGTTTATAACAGTAGTCATTTTATGACAGTGCTGTATTTATTTGACATTTCTCTTAACCTGTCAACCATAGGTATATAAACATCCCTTGGAAAATGCTTCGTTAAATGCAAAGGTTGACTTCCATTGTCTTCAAAAACTGGGTTGTCTCTTGTTTTTATATAGAATCGAAAATTAAAATTCAAAAAACTATTTGTCCCCAGGGGGCAATGGTGAGGCAAGTAGAGCAGGCAGTAGACAGGACAGCATAGTGTTTGACCACGGCCGTATTTCTTGGTTATATAAACAAAATAATTATAATAAATTATCAAAGAAACTGTTACTGTCAACATCTATCACTGATTTCACTGTCATGTCTTGAGCTCTGTCTGCTTTTTTTTTTTTTTTTTTTTTTGTTTTACTTTTTGTATTCAATATTTTGCATTAAATTTATGTTTCCCAATGTGAAAGGACATGATCACTAGAACATATCATAGTTAATATATCCAGTTATTGCCTGCTCCCTCTCCTGTGTAGGCTTCACCTTTACTGCTATCGGTGGTTTTTCTTTAGGATGTATGTTATGTAAATGGTTGTAGCGATCTTTTGTCTTTGGTCCTCTTTTCACGCCAGTCCAATTTAAGATAATGCCCTGAACCTAAGAAATCTTACGCTGTGTCCTTGTAGATCTCTTAAGAGTGTGTGATCATTTGATCAGTACTCATCTCTCATAACTCAAGAGCCTGAAAGATTACGATGCTTCCCCTCGCTCAAGTTTGTGTAGATAAACAATGCCATATCATCTATGATAGGCATCTATGATGAGTCAGTTATGATATGAACAAATGGAATAACAATGAATGGGACTGATAAGATCAGGTTTTCAGTAATCATTCATTTAACATAATTCATAAAAGGCTACAACAGTAAGAGCTACTCTTTGGTGTTGAAATACCAAAGTTTCATTATGGATATTATTGACTCCTAATAAAATGGGATCACAATCTACTTCTGCTTTCCTTCAAAAATAAAAACAAGCCATTTGTCATCCAGTTTGCTTTATTTTTCATATATATATATATATATATATATATATATATACTTCACATTTGAAGCAACAAATCTTGAGCACTGCCGCTATCACTGCCGTTCACAACCCCTTTGTGACTGTCAGCCTTTGCAATTCACTGAAAATACTGCAAACACTGGGTCATAACACCTCTCTTTGTCTCTGCTGAATGCAGAGCAGCAGAGCATCACTTAAGTCGACCACCCCTTTTGCCACTGTAGTTCTCAGCACTGGTGTCACCACTGCTTTTTCATCAGTTATTCATCTGTTATTTGCCCTTCAAATGACTGCCCTTCCACCCAGAACTGAAATGCCATGTTCAAGTGTGTTCATTACACAAAAATACTGCAATGCCAATGAGTGATTGTAAATGCTGTGAACAGCTGCTTGACTTGTAGTGTGGTGTTCCTGGTCTACAGTGGTATGTGCTTACCAAAAGCGCTACATATGGACCAAACTACGAAAAGTGGTGCTCATTCAGATAGAAAAGTGTCAGAACACAAACTTCACAATTCGTTGTATACATTCTGTATAATGTTCTTGTATAATTCTGTATACAGAATTCTCAGATTATCCCTGCTATCTCCTGCCAAATCCTCAGACAATGACCTTATAACATTCAGAATTGGACCCAGAGCAATTAAACCACTTTCCGCTGGTCTACTGAATCATTCTTTGTTTGTGTGTGCTCACCCGTGTGTGTGTGTGTGTGTGTGTGCGTGTGTGTGTGTGTGTGTGTGTGTGTGTGTGTGTGGTCCTGTCTGAGTGTGCACCGCTTGGGAAGACATGGTACCAGGATGCAATTCGGATTTTATTGTAAACAGGGAGAAACACAGTGATATTTTAAACAATATTCGTGTGGGAGGCCTCATTCTGGCATTCATGAAGACATTATTTGACAAGGACTACGTACCCACACATTGTAAAAGACTTATTGCACCACTTCGTGCAATAATTTTCTCTAATGGGCTAAAGTACCCTCTTTGAGCTATATTATGAACCTTGCAACATTGCAGCGTTTAAGGAATGGTTTTAGGAATGAAACAAGTGTTCATTAATGGTGACCAAAACGTATTCAGTAAGTTATAGATGTAATAGATAGCAGATGTTCGTCATTTTTTCCATGCATTACAAACATGTATAATTTCAGGGACAAATCAGAAGCATGATTAAGTGCTACAACTCACAGACTAGCAGTATAGTGTAAATGGTACAGCAGCGAAGGGAGGCAAGCTCGAACAGTTAGTTTACATCATATAGGAATGGTTAGCTCAATTCATGTGATTGGCAAGGAGATTAAAATGGCACAGAAGTTAAGTAGATCGACAGAAATGTATAAAAAAAAACCAAAACAAACAAACTGAATGGTTGAATGGATTTTGATGGAAAGAGCTGCCTTTTTGTATTGCTATGTAGGAAACCTATGACACTTCCTTTCTCCTGGGATGCACAACAAATATTTGGAGGGTTCACTGTTTGGCACCAATTTTCAATACACCCGTGCCTGAGAACAGCTTAATATATTTTTTCTGCCATTCAGAATTTTTCCATACTGATTTAAGCTTCTTTTTGGGAGCTTCTGATTGGCAGCATCAGCCTATTTTCTTCTCTACCCATTTCTCGGCTGCATTTGAAATGTGCGCCACGTTGACACCCAGTCAAGGAGGAAGGGAGATGAACATGGCACACTGCATGTACAGATGAAATTCAGTTTTGAAATGCATAACAGTAGTGAACAAATTTAATATGTTAACAACATACAGTATATGTTATACAGCATGATGGAAGTTGTGACCAAAGCTGAAATCGTTATGTTTTGAAATTTTGGAAGTGTGTCTGAAGTACACAAAGTGTGCATCTGAAGTACATATATGTATATGTATATGTACAAGATATAGATGTAGGGATTTTAGATAGATTAAATTTAAAGGGCTACCCATACTATCTTTAGGCTTACTTGAATCCAGTGCTAGAATCACATCATTGTCAGTTACTCCTATTCCAGTCAAATGAAATTTTTTTGGTAGTGTTATTATTATTGATTGTGCTTATTGATCACATGGTTCAATGATTCCCTCTTTGATCCACAATTACTCGTATCACAGCAACATATGGTTTTCTTTGCAGTGGAAATAATGTTGCATGTGACTCCAGTGAGCATAGGCTCCACAACTGGGGGTGGGTGATGGCAAATATGTTACTTCAAATCTACTGTAAATTACAGCAAAATAAATCTGTCAAAAAGGTTAAATGTCACCAGCAACTGGCATGGTGAGCCAATAAAAAAAGGGAAGAAAGCCTCATATGGCTTGTTAATGCCATATGAAGCTTTCACACCTAATTGTCCTCTGCTGTGACAGATAAATATTCATCCACTATCTCATTTTCCCCTACCTGTGCAAAGAAGTTAGTTGCACATTACAGCTGTTTGAGTGCCTGCAACATGAATGGGAGGCATAAATGCCTGAAAACATCTAACACAGATAAAAAAAAGTGTATCTGCCATTCATGTTTTCCTTGGCAATATTGGAACCTGACTAGCATGCTCCTTGGCACATAGTGTATTGACCCTCAGTAAGGAACAGGTTGCTTATCATGAAGCAGCAGCAGTAGCTGTTTAGTGTTGGTACTTATGGATGACATTTTGTGCCTTCTATCCATCTTTTTCTGCTTATCTGTGGTTGGTGGTGGGGCCAGCACCCTAAGCAGGGAGGCCAGCATAGAGACAGTCCCTTCAGTGTGTCTTGGATCGTCCCTAGGGCCGCATCCCTGTGGTTCATGCTCTGAACACTTCACCAGGGAGGAATCTAGGAGGCACACTGACCAGATGTCTGAGCACCCTCATCTGGCTCATTTCAATAGGGAGGAGCGGCATGGCTACACTTCTCTCTCTTTCTCTAAGAGACAGGTCTCCAACTTGGAGAGGATAGTCCACATTTTGCCAGTTGAGGACCATGATCTCGGATTTGGAGGTGCTGAATTTCCTCCTGGCCCATTTACATTCAGCTGTGAACCACTCAAGTGAGAGTAGGGAATCATGGTAGGATGAAGCCAACAGAACAGCATCATCTGCAAAATCCTGAGTCCATCAAAGTGCATCCCCTAAATGCCCAGGCCCCTCACTGAGCCCTGCACCACAACATTCTGAACCTTGAAGTACTCAGGGGGACCTCACCTACCCCTTGGAGTTTGCCATTGTGAAGCTCTGGCGACTTCAGCCCCATAGATAGTGGAGGCCACCCTTGAGTCCCCGGACTGCGTCTGCACGTGTGCGCGCGTCCGTATGTGCGTGCACACGTGCCTTTGTTCATCAGGCAAATTGCATTGGATTGTCTGCAAATTTCCTTGGAGCGCCATGATGTTATGGGTGGACAACAGTTTACACGTCTGTGATGAAATGCCTAAAATGCTACTGTATTTGTCCTGTGGCCATAATTATTACATACATTACATGATGAAAAGACAGGAGGCAGAGCTAGAGGTTGCAGAGATGAAGATGCTATGGTTCTCTTTGGGAGTGACCAGGATGGAAAGGATCAGGAATGAGTCCTACCAGAGGAACAACATGTTAGATGTTTTGGGGCGAAGGTCAGAGAAGCCAGACTGAGATGGTTTGATCATGTACATTGGAGGGATAGTGACTATATTGGTAGATGGATGCTGGATTTGGAGCTGCCAAGGCACAAGGTCTCGCGGAAGACCAAACTTCAGATTTATGGACGAGGGAGTGAGAGGATATGAAGGTAGTTGGTGTGAGAGAGGAGGGTACATAGAACAGGGTTAGATGGAGAAGGTCGAATCGCTGTGTCGACCCCTTAAGGGGAAAGCTGAAAGGGGAAGGAAGAAGATGGCATTTACACTGTCCCTTTTCAAAGTATGGACATGAAGCCAGTATAATATCTAGTCTAAACAGGTTCTGTTCTCCACATGCCAGTAAGATGACTGATTAGCCTTTCACCTCAACTGGATTTTTTAAATGATCTATTTAACCCTTGTGCGATCTTAACATTGTGTTTACTCCCCTCGTCCTATGGGTCAAAAATGACCCATAAGACAATCTTTGTACCCGAGTGGTGTACAGGCCACATGGAAACACAAACAAAAAAGAAGTATCACTTTTTCTAATTATGGGGTCTCTTTACAAAAATTCATAAAATTTCAATTTGGAAAAAATTGGTTAAGGTGTTTTTTCTACAGCTAAACATGGCAGTGGGTCACTTTTGACCTGCAAGACAACACAAGGGTTAACTCCCTTTTTGTGTTCTACCACAAATAAAGACAACTACATGTATGAGTAAATAGGTGTGGGGGTTATTCTATCTGTGTTAACTTTGGACATGAGAGAAAAATTTCATGCAAGACAGATCCATCACCTATATCAGTGCAAAACGAAGGCTTTACATAAAGCAGGCTTTGGGTTTTGGTTTAGTTAAGAGGATCTCCTTGTGACTCAAAGCTTCATTCATTGATTTTGTGAGAAACTGTATTTCAGGGGACACATTGTCTGTTGCCCTTTTACTGATGTACCTGTCTACCCTGCCAGCGTCATGTTTTATTTATTTATTTATTTATTTCCCTCCACTTCAAACAGCATCCACTATCCTGAGCCAGCGTTGTGTCTCGACCCCTGCTTGCTTTGTCTCGTGGAGGAAGTCTTGTCTTTGTGTTTTCCTGCCCTTAGTGGAGATGCAGTAGTAGCTATAGACAGTGGTTGGAAGATAGGGATGGATAATTTATTACTGCTTGAGCTATCTTCTGATCCATATGCAAGATAGGCATCAAAGACTGGTTCAAGATTAGAAGAGAGAGCTTCTTCTTTGTCAGACTAATCCCTGGAACTATTTAAAGTCCTGCTGACTCTGCATTTTAATGCAATATTAGTGCACAAGTCCTCTCTGTGTGTGTGTATGTGTGTATATGTATATAAATCAGAAGCTTCTTAATGATGATAGAGTAATGACCTAATGATTATTGACCAGTTGCTATGTTTATGACTAAAGTTGTTTAAAAAGAACCAAAACTTGCATGAGCTTGAACATAAATATTCTATAGTATATATTGTAAACTATAAATAGTGGCTAAGCTATATTTTAGGGACAACTGTCTTTTGCTCAACAATGTTCAGTTTTCATCATCCACTGTGCCCATTTTGCCTGCAAGCTAAAGAGCAATCTTATGTAAGGTGCTTTTCACTGAATGTGTTGCTACAGAAGCATTTAATTGGCATCTGCTACTGCCCCTGCACTTCTGACGTTCAATTGCAATCTACGTGCATTTGTGCTTGTGCACACACACAAGCATGCACGCACGCCCGCAAGCAAGCAAGCAAGCACGCACGCACACACACACGCATTCATATATATATATATATATATATAATCTCTCTCTCTCTCTCTCTCTCTCTCTCTCTCTCTCTCTCTCTCTCTCTCTCTCTCTCTCTCTCTCTCTCTCTCTCTCTCTATATATATATATATAGTCTTTATATCTGTATAATCTTAGATTTGTCATAGTTTCAGTGGGGTCCTTGTGAAATACAAACAGTATTGAAAATGGGCCAGTTGCATTTTCTTAAATTGATGAGGCCAAAGAAAAGTATATTAGTAGATTGTTATTATGTCCATTTGTAAGACTTGTGTTTCTTTGAAACGGTGAAATGGGGTTAAATAACAGAGAAAAGAAAAAGTAGACTAATTTATTTTTTTTTACTCCTTGCATTTTGGCATTCGATCCAGAATGGCTGGGTTTTGTTGGAAATCATTCCTGTTAATAATTAGCTTTAAACTGTACTGTGTAGCTTGGCACAAGGCCTTTTTATCAAAGAAAAGTTTCGAGTTGTGGCTCCTCTCAACAAGTAGACTCATGAGAAAAGACAGATGGACTGTTGGATAGACTCATCCAAGAATGTTTTCGGACTGAATAAAACAGTTGTATAGTGCATATATAAAACATGTACTATATTGCTACCAATGATGCTACCTTTTTGTATTTGCTCAGCATTTTTACTTCATTCATAATTGATATGAAGCAGCATAGGACTAAATTGTGAGCTTTAAATCTTGAAAAAAATAAATCTTTTGATCCATAGCTTCAGTTATGGAAAGTCTTGAAGGAAAGTCTTGAAGGCCCACTTCTTGCAAAAGGAGTGTAATCTATGCTCAAGGGAACTGAGTGACTCCCACTTTATTCCCATTACAGACTTTATCAGCTGCATCTAAAGTACATCTCTAAGAAACGTGTGGAAGTCGTTAAACAAACTGTATGGCATAGTAATGTTGCTATTAATATTTGATAATTTTACCATTTTTCAAGAATGTTTATTCCATTATTTATTGCTTGTATAGATGCAACAGGATGGGGAGTCAGTCAGGTGGAAATGTAAAGATCAAGATTTGTTTTAAAATAAAACAAACAAACAACAAGAGAAAAAAATATATTTACCTGTATTTAAGACAGTGTTGTTTAACAGCACCACAATGTGTACAAAATACCAAAGGCTTGCAAAATAGCTTCAAGACAATTTTGTCCATCCCCCAAAAAACACAACAAATAAATAAATGAGGCCAAAATGGAGATAAAATCCATACTTTTTACAAGATGTAAAATTGGCCTTGGAAGCCAATATGAAGTCTTTTTGTTTACCTGTGTCTGCCGGATGAGTAAATAAGCAATTTTCCACATGATTTCCATTGGTAACTTTTTACTGAGCTCAATGGTTACATAACTACTGACTATACAGTGCAGCTTGAGTGGGATGACAGATGTTTCAAAGTTCAAACTGTATTTTACAAACTTCTCAAGAAATTAGGAGAGGTTAAAATTTGAAGCCCAGTGGGACACTGACAGCTCAAACTTGGCAGAAATTGTCTCCTATTGAGTGTTTGGCTTAGTATGTGCAACACAATGTAGGTGTAAACACAATTAAGTCTATATATTAATTTTTCAGGTCTACTGCAGTATATACTGAGAAATATGTGTCAGAAGAATAGAATAGACTATTGCACAGAAATCAAGTTTCTAATAGCGGTACACCATAATAAAAACTTCAGCCTGGAAGTTAATAGAAAGATTGCTGTCTTTCTCTAAGATGCTTTTAAGCCAAGCTCTTTGGAACATCGTCACAAGGTTGCTTTACACTGCTGTCCAAGTAAATTTCTCAGCTCCTGGCTGTGAGAGTGACAAGCAAAAGGGAAAGACAAGGGCTCTGTTGCCTTCGAAATTGAAAATCCTGAGAAACATGAATTGTCAGAGAGAATCTAATGCTGACATTTATCTTTCTGAATTATTTACCTTCTTTATTCACCATAGTCGCCAAGGTGTGGATGCTCTCTAATCACACTGGCACTTAGATTTCAATGATATCTGTGACAAAATGTAAAAGCACTTAATCTATCTCACTCTGACTTGTTTTTATTACCTATTTAGGTCTGCTTCTAGATGTTTATGTTTCTAATCATGAGTAAAGAAACCCAAGAAATATTTCATTTGAATTTTGTTACTTTTGTGTTACTGCTAACACAGAGCTACATAACATTGCTGAACACAAATGTTTTGGGATTTGATAATTAATCAAACGGCAAATAAATAACCATATAATAGGTAATTTATATGTTTGAAAATAGCTACATTAATTGTTTCAAGTGAATTCAAGGAAAGACTTTTGGTCTGCTAAAATAATTTTGGGCTGTTAGGATTGATGTGACACAATCACGGTAAGACCATCCATCCATCCATCCATCCATCCATCCATCCATCCATCCATCCATCCATCCATCCATCCATCCATCTTCCCTCGCTTATCCGGGTCGCGGGGCAGCAGCCGGAGCAGTGAGGCCTCCCTCTCCCCACCTACATGGTCCAGCTCTTCTGGGGGACTCTAAGGGGTTCCCTAAGCAGCCTGGAGACATATTCCCTCCAGCGTGTCCTGGGTCTTCCCCGTGGTTTCCTCCCAGATGGACGTGCCTGGAATACCTCCCCAGGAGGCATTCTGACCAGATGCTTGAGACACCTCATCTGACTCCTCTCTATGCGGAGGAGCAGCGACTCTACTCCGAGTTCCCCCCGGATGAACGAACTTCTCACCTTTAAGGGAGACTCCGGCCACCATGTGGAGAGAACTCATTTCGGCCACTTGTATCGGCGATCTCGTTCTTTCAGTCACTACCCACAGCTCGTGACCATAGGTGAGGCTTGGAACGTAGATCGATCGGTAAATTGAGAGCTTCGTTTTCTGGCTCAGCTCCCTCTTCACCAAGACAGACCGATACAGAGTCCGCATCACTGCAGATGCTACCTGTCGACCTCCTGCTCCATCCTTCCCTCACCCGTGAACAAGACCCCGAGATACTTGAACTCCAATTAGGGCAGGACCTCTCCCCCGACCCGGAGTGGCCATTCCATCTGTTTCCGGTTGAGCACCATGGTCTCAGATTTGGAGGTGCTGATCCTCATCCCGACCGCTTCACACTCAGCTGCGAACCGCTCCAGTGATAGCCGGAGATCATTACCTGATGAGGCCAACAGAACCACATCATCTGTAAAAAGCAGAGATTCAATCCTGCGGCCACCAAACCGAATCCCCGGGCCCTGGGCAAGAGGAAAACTGGATCCAAAGTTTTTCTTCTTCATGAGGGTCTTTTGAGCCATGCTTGGTTTTGTCCGTCATCTAGGACCTGTTTGCCTTGGATGACCCTTCCAGGGGCTTAAAGCCCCCGCCAACATAGCTCCCAGGATCACTGGAATGGGCAAACCCCTCCACCACGTTAAGGTGGCAGCTCATGGAGGGGTGGTAAGCCCTTGTCAAATAGAATTACAATGATTTCAGATTAAGTACATGAAATCCCCTCATATAAACTACAAAAAAAATTGAAAATTTGAAGGGATGATCGCTAGTTTTCATCCATACATAATCCATATTTGATGTAACAGTTTCAGAGTCACCTGTGTTCTCTGTTTTATGTAATTTGTCATTTTGTGATCACTGTGGGTGGTTAGGAGTCTCTTGTTAATGAAGCCACCCCTTGATTACACAAAAATCTTTTCATGTCTATATGATGTTCTCAAATACAAGATTGCAAACTAACTAAAACTATCTTATCGTAAAACGTAAATCTCTTTTCAGTGATTTTTCCATTATGGCTGTTCGTGGAAATTGGAAAAAAAAGAGGGAATTTGGAAGCAATCACAGCTAGAGACTCACAACAATAGACCACATCAAGAGGAAAGTTAAGGATTGGAGACTGGTTTGGGCAGAGGTATTGGTGCATAGAGTGTGACAGCGGTAGAGGCGTTGAGAGTTGGCGAGGTAATGGGGGGAGGGTAAAAGTGACAGGCAAGCTGGAGCGGCCTGAATCAGAGGGTGCCTGTTCAGCAGGTAGAGCCGCAAGACAAGATAAAGAAGAAATCATTCAGTCAATCAGGCCGATCTGTGGTGCAATCATCAGATCTCATCTGTTTTCAAGAGCAATTCTGCCTTTTATTGAGCTGTTGTGCCTCAAACAGTCAGGCAGCAATCGGGAACATTAACCCCTCCAGTACCTCATGTTCCTGTCGATGACATCTTATGCCTACCAAGTTGACCAAATTTTTTAGTAATTATATATTTTTTCTCAGTCTGGACCGTTTTGTTTTTCAGTTTTGGCTATCATTAATGTAACTCCATTAACATTAAAAAGGCCCATCAATCCCTCATGTGATATGAATCATGCTTTCAAG
The DNA here is from genome assembly GCF_037954325.1 of Fistularia commersonii. NCBI lineage: Eukaryota > Metazoa > Chordata > Actinopteri > Syngnathiformes > Fistulariidae > Fistularia > Fistularia commersonii. The sequence continues at coordinate 9,582,981 of NC_141294.1, read as the reverse complement.
TGAACTCAGCCATCATAAAATAAAATGCTTGTCTATACAGTGCTATCATGTTTCATATATTTATATGTATACACAAAAACTACCAAAAATTGGAATGACAAATGTGCCTCTCTAGATCAAACTAAAATAACTGTTTATCTTCTACATTTTGAAGACCTGATTAAATTTTGTATTTATTCATTTTTTTGTGAGGTGTGAGGGGATATCCGTATGTTTCCAGCACTTTTTTGGAATTACTTTATAATTAATCATCTTCAAGTTTCATTCATTTAGGTTACATTTTAATCTTATAATTCTGCTTTTTTTTTGGATATTTGAGATTTCCATATATCCTCTAGCTGCAATTCTTACCCTATTATTTTTTTTCCTAACCATCCTGATGTTTATTGTTGCTTTTTCTTCTACTTAAGTAGTTCCCTTTGTGTTTTTTTTTAAATCTGTTGGTATTTGATGTCTCATACTGAGTCGCCCTGAGAGACACAGAAATATCTTTTCCCTAAAAAGATCTTGGAGGCACACGTGGTTTATTTTTGTCAAACGTTTAGCCACTCCATGCATTTTAATTAAATATTTCACATCCAAGGCCGTAAATATTTGTTTATTTGTCATAATGGACATTTATTTTAGTCGCGATTTCTTCAAGGATTGTGAGCAATCCGAGGATCTAACAATTGTCTTTGTATTTTTTGAAAGCATTTAGCTTCAAACCCACAGGCATGTCAAGACTCTCAGAGGTTTAATATACAGTTGAAGAGCTAATACATCTAATAGTCAAGGGTATGTTTTGTTTCTGCAATATTTAGCTTTGTGGTAATTATGTTGTCTGCATCCTTACACTCCCTCCAGAGAGCATTCGAAAAGTGAGCGAAGTATCGAGGCCTGCATACGGATGCCAGGTGACAATCCAGTCTGAACAGGAAAAACAGCTGATGAAGATATACCGCAGGGAGGAGAAGAAAGACAGGAAAAGAGGAAAAGGATCTGATGACATTGAATCCTCCGATGCTTACATGGCCTTTGACCCACGGGAGATGAGAGCACAGCGGTATGTCACCTCTCCAGTTTTCCTCATGGTCCCGTTTCCCTCATTTGCCTGTTCTCTGTCTCCTGCCTCCACCTGCACTTCTTCCAGTGATGACCAACAGTCTTTTATGACACCTTGGCTGGATGTTTACACAATAATAATGCTCACATAAGCTGCTGCTTGGTCATACATTTTCAGGAGTTAAAGTTAACTTCTCAAGAATGATAAAAAAATGGGCAAAAAGGCAGTGATCTGTTTAATTAAAAAACATAGCTTTGCTAAATGCATCACAGTGTGAAGAAATAGATTAGTGAAGAGGTAAGCCACTTTAGAATAGAACATAATGTCACACATCTTTGCTTCTTCATGTGGATCATCAATCGCCAGCACTATTTACTAAAAAAAATGTGAATTCGGATCAAAGTTCATAATAATACTGATAATAAATATATTTATAGAGCACTTTCCATCAAAGTTCTGTCTAAATGTCAGAAACACTTTGGGTACAGAATTTAGCTGATGTGATAAGTCTTCCTTTGCTCTAACAGAGAATGAATCCATTAGCATTCCTTGTCATCTTTTTGGGAAAAAATAAAAATAAAATGAAAAAAAAAAAAAATTACTCCTTTTTTTTAGGGGACAGTGGTTGGTTGCTTTGCCGTAGCGCTTATAATGAATAGCCTGTGTTTCTTTCAATCTAGGGAACAAGCCCTGCTCAATGCACGACGTGAACCCATACTGTGCAGAGAGAGAGTGTATGAAAGGGTCCGATATCCGAATGTCTATGATAGTTTTGCAGAGGCCACAAAGACACCGGCCTTTGTTGGAGGAGCCAGGGTGAGTGGACAGCAGACATTTTCAGCTTCTTTTGTGATGCTTTTTATTTGATTTTCAACACAACAGAAATGTCAGAAAAGAGCAGAGTCCTCAGTTTATGTGATGTAGTTGATGTAGTATAATTACCTTGAAAAGCTTTGACATTTTAGAAGAAGGCTTGTTTCTTTAACTCCAGTGCAGAGATTAATTTATCATGACATCCTCTGATGTATAATGGTGATCTTGCAAACTCCATTAAAGTTACATTGGATACAATTAATAATACCACTTCTTAGTCATGCTTGGCAGTGTATTAGATCCAAAAAAAAAATCAACACATGTACATTTTCTCCATTAATCCTGAAAACCTATTTTCGAACTTATAGACAAACATTTTAGCTGCTTAATTCATCAGTGTGTCAGTGTTTTATAGCTTTTCTGATAAGCTACGTTGTATAATAGTTTTATAAAAACACTACAAATCTAAAATAAATTGGAAATAAATCAACAACACTTTTTGTTGTGAACCTGTTTTATTCAGTGTGTCCCACCTTGTATATTTAACGACATCAACAGATCAACAGTGGAAAAAAATGAATTTAAAATGCTATAATGGTAGCATAGATGCCAAACTCTGCCTTTATCATTGGAGCTGAGATAGTTCAGGTGAACAAGCCGAGGTTGTAAGTGATCTGCATTCCAGTAATGTCCTTTGGAACTTTTCAGAAGTCCAAGGTGGTCATGATTCATTCATGACTCAAAATAATCTAATACAAAACCCATGCAACAATTTGGAATTGTATCAAGTGAAGAGTCTCCATAAATAGTTAGGTAACAATCAGATTAACTATTCTGACATAGATGTGATAGTATATTTTGTCCAGATCTTAGTCCTTTATCTGCCTATACAGGCTTGTACATCTTTCAATGGAAAATCAAAATTTATATTTTAAACCACACTAAGATTATGAATCGCATTCAACATTTTTTAGAGATACCACTGAAAATATGAATTTGATTTTTTTTTGTGGTGCTCCGGCTACATAACAATGAGTGCAACCCTACGAATTTTGGAGAATATTTAAAAGATAGTTTCCAAAGTCACTTGTTAGGTCTCATTTGATTTGTATGACTGACATTTAGATGCTGCTCCCTGAGGGAATCCGCAGAGAGAACACTAAGATGTATGAGGAAGTGGAGATCCCACCAAATGGACCCATGCCTATTGGCTTTGAGGAAAAGCCCATTTACATTTCCGAACTAGATGAGGTAGGACTTACAGTATTCTTATTTGTGTGCGTTGCTGAACTTAATGTTTAGTTACTGTGTATTTTTTGTGCTCTTGGGATTTATTTTACATAACTACCGGTGTGCCCATACAGTAGAATATTTACAGCACACTTAGTCATTGTAGCAGTCACAACATTGATATTATGCATATGATTATATCCTCATATCAAAACTTAGTATTGGCTTGTTTAAACAGTTTTGGTTCAATTTTCTTGTTATATATGTGCTTTTCTTTTCAGTTCTGCTTCACTACCTCAAAGAGGCACAGTATGTGATTGAGAATAAAAAAATCTTTTATTCATTTTTACTGCCTCAAGGTTTAATTTTATTACTCAGATATTATACAGTTCATAGTCAGTGATCTGTAATCACTTCATAACCAAAAAGTGCTCTGTCCAAGCGAAACTTGGATGCTCTGCAAAACTATTTACTGCATAGGGCAGATTACAAATGTCGTCATAATTGTCACCTCTTTGCGAAATGAAACAGCAATGTTTATTCCATGGTTAATAACTACAAAAAACAAATTATGGTCCTCTTGATTGGGGTAGAGATGAGTGAGAGTGGGTGTCCCTCAAACTGGAAGGTTTACATTACCATTCTACCCCCCCTTTTGCATGCTGAAGTGTGCTTGAGCATGACACGGGAACCCCCAGCTGCTCCCTGTGGTGTGATTAGTGTCTTGCATTGCAGCTCTTCTGCCATAGTTGTTTGAGCGTGTGTGTGAATGGGTGAATGTAATCCAGTGTGAGGTGCTTTGAAACTGGAATGCGATGAAAGCGCTGTACAAGAGGAATTAGATTATCTCATCAAGCCCTCTTTGCCCTCCAATCTCAGCACAGCTTTTGCAACAATTGTGTCTTGTGATCCACAGTTTAAATTGTTATCACAACTTCTGTGCTCTTTGTTCTGTTTTGTTTTCTTTGCAGTTACATGGTTCATTTGTTCTTTGTCAGTTAGGAAGTGGTCACCAAGTACCTATCGGAAAAACCTGTCTGTCCCTGAAGACAAAATGGTTCCCTGATGAAGTTTGATGTCTTGACATGTTTTATATTTATTAATTCTTACAGCCTTCACTTAGTCATCCTAAATGTCCTAGTGGTTGTAAAACAATTTCACATAAGCTAGAACCTTCAATGCATGGCTAACAAGCAAGTAAAAGTCCCTAATAAGGTTGAAAGGTCATTCTGCCAATTGCTTTGTGAAGTAACACATCCATCTGCTTGGCCATTAAAATAGTTCTATGAAAGTCATAGCTCATGATTTTCATGTTACTGCCTTTGGAGTTTGGGACTACAGCTGTTAGGTAAACAGAGCAATGGGTACATTTATGAACTGTGTGATTTAACAAGTATAACCCAGAGGAGACCCTGGCAGTGGCTTAAAAAAGTGTGTCAAAGGGCTTCTAGAACATGGAAATGAACTTCTGATCTGTCAGTCGCTACATCCCAGAAAAAATAAAAAGCCTGTAAACAGGAAATATGGGACAACTTCACCTCCACTACCTCTAGGACAGTCATGTAAACAGAGGAAAAGATAACTGTTTTGAGAGTCAGGCTGCTTCTGTGAGATGGGGAAACAAGTGTCAGAATTCAGGGAAATATCTGACCAGGGTTACCAAGGGACATGAAGGTACCAGGTAAAAAGATGAGTTGTTCTTCGAGACATCTCTCACCACACCAGCAGGCTACCCAAACTATTTCCCAGTGCTTTTATATTCACAGAAATGGAGAGGGAGGAGTTGCCTAAAACATTAACCTAAGAGCATCGGAGTAATAACATAAATATATGAAACAGTTAAAAAGAGGAAAATTATCAAAATAGACAAACACAAATCTGTCAAGCTTGTCTTGCGTCCTTACACTTTTGACCATGTGACTGCTTTTGGAGGATGGTTTCAGAATCTGCAGAGCTTTTTCCTTTAATTGTTCTCTTACACGATTAGGAATTATTAGGGCTATGGAGTACTCTAAAGTTTGGCTTTTATGCCAGGGAATATGGCAGGTCTTTAATGGAATCAGATAGACATTTATAAAAATGGTTTGAGAAGCATTCAGGTTCCGCCCACAGCAGTTAGGGTGCTGAATTGAAAAACCTAATTAGCTTTACTGGATCTTGACCAAGGGTTTTGTTGATTAAAAAATATATAGCCACAAGGTTTAGTGATCACATTAGCTCAAGAACAGTGCGCAGAGCTTCATAGAATGGGTTTCCATTGCCGAGCAGCTGCATCCAAGCCACACATCACCAAGTGCAATGCAAAGCATCGGATGCAGTGGTATTGAGCACAACACTGGACTCTAGAGCAGTGGAGACGCGTTCTCTGGAGTGACGAATTACACTTCTCCATCTGGCAAATCTGATGGACGAGTCTGGGTTCGGCGGTTGCCAGGAGAACTGTACTTGTCTGACTGCATTGTGCCAAGTTTGAAGTTTGACGGAGGGAGATTATGGTGTGGGTTTTTTTCAGGAGCTGGGCTTGGCCCCTTAGTTCCAGTGAAAGGAACTCTGAAAGTTTCAGAATACCAAGACATTTTGGACAATTACATGCTCCCAATTTTGTGGGAACAGTTCGGAGCTGGCCCTTTCCTTTTCCAACATGATTGTGTACCAGTGCACAAAACAAAGTCCATAGAGACAGAGTCTGGTGTGGATGAACTTGACTGGCCTGAACAGAATCCTGACCTCAACCTGATTGAACACCTTTGGGATGAATTAGAGCAGAGACTGAGAGCCAGGCCTTCTTGTCCAACATCAGTGTCTGACCTCACAAATTTGCTTCTGGAAGAGTCGTCAAAAATTCCCATAAACACACTCCTGAACCTTGTGGACAGCCTTCCCAGAAGATATAAAGCTGATATAGCTGCAAAGGGGGGACTGACATCATATTTAACCCTCTGGTTTAGGAATGGGATGTCAATTAAGTTCATGTGTGAGTCAAGGCAGGTGAGCGAATCCTTTTTGCCATATAGTGTATCTGAAGGAAAACAACAAAAATTATGAAGGACATGAGATAAAATCAGATGTTGACCTGTTTTATATAAAATATCCAGAAAAGGTGCTGTTTATTCTGAATGAATAATTTGAATTGAATAATTACATAACTACAACATTGTATACATATGGTGTAAAAATATACATTACTATTTTAATATTTTTTTCTTATAAAAAGGCATGCTTCTCTGTGTGTTTCTGGCCCTACAGAATCTGAGAAGTAATCTGTCTTGTCAGCTATTTGGCCTTTAATTGCTCACAACTATTAAATCCTAATTTTGCACCGATTTTATAGTGGACTTTCTCCAATGGAAAGGTATGTTGTTGTCTCTGTGAAGAACAGGACTGGCCTACATGCTGCTAGAAGAGTATTTTTTATGCATGTTAACCTCTGCCTGAGTAGCTGTAGTAGTAATGTCCAGTGAGTGACGTTTCTGCTTAATGGAAGTGCTGTAGCTCTCAGCCGGCTGTCACAAGACACAATGACATGCCACTATGACTGACACCATGACTGACAAACCGACACAGATACTGCTACAAACATTCTCCGTAGCCTTCAGCTTTAGCAAGCCACCACTGGGATGTATTTAAAGGCAGTGTACTAGAAAAATAGGAGTGCGGTATGCTCAGGTCCACAAGGTATGACTGGTGGCTGGAGAGTACAGTCCCACAGACAATTGTTTTTGAAAAGCCATCCCTGCCAGCCTGTCCAACAAAGTGGGTTTTGTAATCTATCATTGCTGTACTAGTAAAGGTGTAGCTTTGCAAAGGGGAAGGTGTTCTTTTCTTAACCTGCTCTTTTTTTTTTTTAGGTAGAGGCCCCTTAGTTCTGATACCCATTTAGCTCAAAAGCATTTTGTCACACCTCAGGAAGCTACTGTACTTTTCAACTCTTTTAACCTCCTGTCACTCATGCTAATACATAATGATAATGCAACATTTTCACATTAGTGTGTGTGTGTGTGTGTGTGTGTGTGTGTGTGTCTGTGTGTCTGTGTGTGTGTGTGTGCATGCGTGCGTGCATGTGTACTTGTGAATGACTGTAAATTAAGATGTTTGCGTTTTTCTAAGCCATGAAATTTTGATAAATGGATGGTTTAATCCCATCTGTGTTGTTGTTGCTGTTTTTGCACTTTCCACAAGCGGTTCAGGTGTGTGTTTACTCCGTCAGCTCAAGTCCCTTCTATGCTTGTCACTACCAATCCTCATCAGGGCCGTTTCAGAGGATTTAAAAACAAATCTTATATTATGCACAGAACTATATGCTAAAAAATGACATGACATGAACCGTATGAATTGCAGTCTTTTCATCCATTGCATGTTTTTCTTTTATTCAGACCTGTGATCAATGTCTTGCACTAATTTATCTGTTAACTTGTGGCATTTTCTTTAAGAGTGAACATAATAAAGCATACATAACAATAGTGCTGCTGCAACGACTATTACTACCTCTCCTACTAATATTATTAGTAATTACTGTTATTATCATTGTTTTTATTATTATTATTATTATTATTTTTGACAAAATAGAATCTTGTTATAGTCTGCTGCATAGATAAACATGTGATTGGCAATAGCAACATCATTGACATTATTATAAACCACATCACAATTATTTGCCTCAGAACTGAGGGGTGTTTCCATCTGTGTTTGTGTGTTAGCAGGCGTAAACAAAACATGCCACTCCTGAGCAGAACTTCTCAGGGAGGCTGGGTCTAAAAGTTGTCAAAGCTCCTCCAGTCATTCAAACATGCCAACTGTTTTGAGAGTTTCTGAACAGAATGCAGAGACTTCCCACAGAAAACAGTTAACTCTACACTGCTTGTCCGTGAATGAGGGCCAACCCTCTTTTAATGTAGCGTGTTCAGTAGAACGGAACTAAGGATTCTGTCCACATGGCAGCTGGCAGACATGAAAGTGCTGCTTCAGAAGGATATTCTGTTAGTTGGTTCTACGGATGCACAATACACCCGAACAAATTTACTATTAGGCAATAATTGGACTTCGTAATACTATGATTGCATTAATTAAAATGTCATTTTCCTTTTGGTTGTCCACATCCATTCATCATGACTGAATAGCTGTGCTATCTTCTCTATTAAAGAAAGAAGCAACCTAAAGAGCTGAAGATAATTTTTCGGAGGCTTCTGTCTTCTCTCACTTTCAAAAAAGGCTTATGTTGCTTGACCTGAGTTTTCCTCTTGCTTCGCTGCTCGTCCTTGTGTAACTGATATAGATTGATATGGAAACTCTTCTGCTGAGCGATGCAATATAACCTCTGTCAAGCAGTCACTCTATTCATTAAGTTAAGCCTGGCCAACACTGGAACAAAGTGCCACACTTCTGAAGCACTGACACGCAATGCCTAATACATCGTTACATGCTATTAGGAAGGCTTTTAAATGCAGGTTGGAAAGTCTGACCCCTCAACCCCCGCCGCTCCCCAATCCCCCTTTATTACAAGTTATAATAAGAGAACATGTTTGACTTACAATGGTTTTTATAGCTCTATGAAATATATTATGAAAGCTTTCTAACTAATGAATCAATGCAGAGGTGTTTCTTATGTGCTGCTGTGGTTAAAAAAAAAAAGAAAAACCCTTCCTGATTTATCAAAATATATTCTTAACATACTCTGCTTTGAGAGACAGCTACACTCTTTAACTGTATTGATGGGTGCCCAGAAATACCCACTACTCAAAGCAGCAGAATGCAAATTATATCTCAAAGCACAAAGTAGTACAGTTCCTAGTGACTCCTAATTGATAGGAATCCACTCAAGCTGCTAACACTGTCTGGGCAATGACACATTTACAGGGGGAAATTAGTTTAGAGGGTGAGGGATTTAGGAAAACAGAGAGCTTTGCTTCTTAGCAGCTAAAGATGAACTGTAGAGGTGGAAGTAAGTGTAAAAAGCAGAAGTAATGAACAGTTTCCCTCCAATTTGTACAGTATAGCTTCCTCTAGCTTGACACACTTTTCCCTGCTTTTTTGTTTTCTTTTATTTACTTTTTGCCCTACCAGCCACACATCATGTATTGAATATGTTAATTGTAGATGTAAATGAAAACTGTCCCCCAATGAAGACAGAGTTCAGGGACTCAAGGAAGAGGCCATTATCAGCACTGTACAAATAGGTAGTGATAAGGTTCATTTCCACAACGCCAAATGAATATCTACTGTAAATGTGTCACCTTAATTTTCTGTTAATATTCATCAGTCTCCTTTAAGGAGATTCTTCATTCAATGTAAACCACCCTGGTCATCAAGCACTAGGATAACAAATAACAGATAATAGTAATAGGTGAAAATATACAGTATATAGGTATCTCTGTGGCGGTTCTCAGCCATCCAGGTCATGGTAAATTCTTGTCAAAATCTTCTTGTCGTGGCAACTGGACTTGATTTTCTTCACTTGAAAATGTTTGGCCCGTCATCTGAGAGTCTTCTTCAGTTCCCATTCACAACCCAGGCGGAAGAACATGAAATTGAGAAAATAGAGAATCCAAGCAGGAGACCGGAGCAATGCCATGCAAGCAGATATGTCGCGAACAGTAAGAGAGAGAAAACAGGCAGGAGAACATGGATACAACAGAGAGCGCAGGAGAACATGAAGTGTTGTTATATTAATTCAAGGCCTTATATCCAAACCTCCACTAGGGAAACTTTGATCTTCCAGCATCTGTCCTCTGTCTTAGCTGCTAAATTGGCATCCCATAAGCGTATTACGTTCATAGGCACCATCACCTCGATGATGTAAGCAAGTTGGTGGGATTTAAACCAAAGCATAAGGTCTTTTCACAGCATGGTAGCGGCGATCCCTGGGGGGCATGTCCGCTTCTGGTCCAAGTCAACTTGCATCTGCCAGTCACTGGTTACATTGAGAGAGCCCAGATCTGGGGTTAAGGGACTAGTCCTCCGTTTGTCCCCCTCCCGGACAAATGTTTGTTATTGCTGACACTGACCACTCACCAACGTCCTGGTTGGTGCGTGTTGATGAATACCCAGTCTCTACTTTTTCAACTAGGCACCAGCGCACTTGGTGGCGCCCCCAGTGTACCTGCCTTGAGTGAGACTGGTGCTGCAGCCAACCAAGATGTGCTTGAGCTTTGCTAGGACTGTATACAGCGGGCATGATGGGTCCTTTCCAAGCAGCAACAGCTGCAGATTTGTGGGAGAGTGCAGCACATCATATGTTGCTCGGATGATGAAACTCAGCCTGTTGGTTCCATGTTCCAGAGTTCATGGGTGTTTCCTCTTTTAAACACCCTCTCACTTCATCCAGCAGATTTCTGGGATACTACGTTTGGAGTATACACAAAAAATCTAAGGAATGTTTCCAACACTTTTTTGAATCTATGCCAGGGGATCCAATCCATCACTAGCAAGGTTTGCTGTACCTAATAAATTGGCTGGTGAGTAAACAGTATTTTTTTTTTAATTACATCCATCCTCTGCCGCTTATCCCTCACTCAGGGTCGCAGGGGATGTTGGAGCCTATCAGCTTTCATTGGGCGAGAGGCAGGGTACACCCTGGATTGGTTGCCAGTCAATTGCAGAGCCACATATATAGACAAACAACCATTTACTCACTCACTCACTCACTCACTCACTCACTCACTCACTCACTCACTCACTCACTCACTCACTCACTCACTCACTCACTCACTCACTCATTCATTTTCCCAATTTTTTCCAATTAACCTGCATGTTTTTCTTGTATTGTTTTTTTCGTTTGTTTTTTTTTTTTGTCCCTTAGAATTAATTAAGCTGTCTTAATTTTATTTAAAAACATTTTCAAATTCACATTAAAACCCCTCACATCTTCAAGGCATATAAACACACCCTTTGTGTGCTTTAGCTGATCTTTCTTCTTGTTGTGGTCGCCAAGAACATGTACTTGTTCTGTCGATTGATTCTATAATGCAGCAGGTAGCTGAAGGGTAGAATATTGATTGTTTTTGTTGTTGGAACATCGGTACTCTCCCAACATAAAGCCAGGTCTCCCTGCTTGGAGGTTGTTGTCAGTCTGTATTTTCTCTTTTGTTTGTTTGTTTGTTTCTTTCTTTCTTCGTTTTTCCCCGCATTATTTCCTGGTGAGCCTAATCCATTCATGTACCATTATTTCACAATTCGTGGAAAACTGCATTTCATTATTTTTCATTTATAAAATATATTAGATCTATTTGTATGTTATACATCCCTTGTATGTAATGTACAGTATATATTAAACTGTATGGAATATACCGTATCTAGATTTACTTGGAATCTCACCAAGCATCTATATTTGTTTGTTTTTGACATATTACTTTAGTTAATTTGGTATATGCTGTATATTCTTGTCAGGATCTTATTATTGAATTTGGTGACATGGGATTGGCTGATGTGTGTGTTATTAATTGCAGTTAAAAAAACAGTACAAATTAAGGTTGCACAATTTTTTTGGCCTCCAACATGATACTACTGCTGTTTTTTGGTAGTGACACAAATACATTTCTCTTCTTACATAAGAAATTGCAGTGCCATGAATGACACATCTGTGCATCAACTGATGTCTTTCTGAATGGATATAAAATAAAGATGCTATTTCTGATTGCAATACAGGGCTTTGACTTCACCAGGCACCTTACTTAAGATATATACAGTGATACATATGAAAGAGGTTCTTAGATCAGACTGTTTTCAGAGAACCAGTGAGTAACTTTTAAATATCCATCAAAAGAAAGCCTCCTCTCGGTTGGACATGTAACAAGTATAGCTGGCTGTTAAACAAGTGAGCAGAGACTGAGATCAACAGCAAAATATTTTAAAATATTCAATAACATTACTCCTATACAGTGTAGTGTCATTGCACAGATCAGTGGATACTAACAGAAAATTTCTGACTGAAGTCCATGTATGGTTGGCTGATTTGATCTGAAACTCTTTTGATGAAAGGACTTGGGCATTAATTCTGTGGTTTTGTTTGTATATTTTGACTGGCATTTACATACAATTGAGAATTTATGAAAGCAAATATAATGCCCTGCCCTGGCAAACACTGTTGTATATGTGGTCTAATATGATGGCAGCAGGTGGACAAGCCTGGCGGGTTCTTGATTTCAGTATGTTTGTGTCCATCACTCACCTCAGCCAGCATTCTTTTTTTCGTCTTTGTTGACAGCCTACTTGTGCAGAAATCTGTGAGTGTATATGCACAGACCTGCAGAGATGAAGCAGAATGTAACAGCCCTCCATCCATAATTAATCCACCTTGATTGCATTCCCTAATCCAGTTTTGATGTGACTCCCCCACAGCACACACGTGGCTCTGTGTGTTTACTTAGACTTGCTAAATAGAAGCTCTGAATTTTTCGGGCTTCTTTGGAGGAGTCAGAGGACTGAGACTATACAATCCGATCAGATTGACTGACAGAACTTGTTGGCCTGATTATGTTATGCTATGCCATGTCATGTCGTGTGTGGTGTGTTGCTTTTTTGTTTGTGTATGTATGAATTTATTTTTCCTGATTCTAATTTCATAAATTATCTAATTTTTTTGAATTCTTAGTACTACAGAGAATATCACATATCTGCTTTCAATTTTTTTTGATAAAGAAACGACAACTTGCATAATACTTGCACACATTAATTTTCCATTGTGCTTAATGGGTTATCCTTTTTAGAAATTGATACAGGCTCCATGGGATCCTAAAATGTTTATGTAATTAAGAATAAGATTTATTCATGAAGAAATATATAATTGAACATAATAACCAAAGTAGTTAGTTAGAACAAAATTATTTGGTTTATTTTAATAGACCGCTTTTGTTGATTTGAATTTGATGTTGGTATCAATGAAATGAAAAGGGAATTTCTGACCACCATAACTAACTTCTTCTAAGAGGACATGTTTTCAATTATAGCCTGGGATTTCCTTGGTTTATTCATGTGTCTGCTAGCAGCATTATATAATACTCACTAAACCGTGTTCAAGAAAGTTAGGGGTTCAATATTTGTCCACAGAACCATTTTCAAAATTGGTTCAGATCCAAGCAGTAATGTACGAAAAACTGCATAATTTCTGTACTTTTCCTTTGCGGGAGGAGGAGGGGCAATTCATCCTATTAAATTAAAAACTGTGGCCCAGTTCCTATTGTTGCTAATGTTCTGCTTTTTTGCTACATCTCACCCTATGAAACCCCTCCATTCTGCAGATGTTTCGTACTGGTGTGTGTCTGTATCCATAAGATTGCCTTTTTGGATTTAGTGAGTATGTGTTTGTGTGTGTTTGGCCAGGTCATTTAGTACTCTGCATGCAAGCTTGGAGCAGGCTGATAAGCTGTTTGCGAAAACCTGCAATTAAAAGTTGATCAGGCTGTCAATTCAAATGGATTGAAATGGAACCAAAAAGTAATTAAAAGGATGGCATGGAAATGACAACAATTATATTTCTTAGCTACCCGCTAAAGATGCACAAAGGAATTGAATTAGTTAAGGAGCTCATATAGTAACACATACAGTAGGTGGATACTCACATAGTATAGCACAAGAAAGATTTCTTAAATCTATAAAATATAGAGCCTAGCACTGATGTTTAACTTTTGCTGTTGAATTGCGATTAAGATCTTTGTGGTTAAAATTAGCATGATCTAATTGGCCTGCGTACTGCCTAGATATCCGCAGTCCTCCCGGTTTGCCCATATGACTCAAGGTTATGTATTTACTGTGTTAATGAGCCTGTCAGCTTCCATTCCCTTGTGCATCAGCTGTGGAAGTAGTGATAGCAACTGTTTATGTTACAATGTTTGTCTCTGTTGCCGCAAACAGTTTTCCTTATTCCTTTCAGTAAAGCCAAAGGTTGCTCATTGCAGGCACTCCTCAGCATACGTTCTGCAGTAAGGCATGCAAGAGCATGCTGGGGTTCAGAGATTGGTTTTGCCCATGACTCAAACAGCTGCTCTCATTCAAAACTTAATTTTACCCTGCTGCTGAAGCGTTGACCACAGATGTGCAAACACCCACATTAGCCAGCTGGGCTCAGCAGTTTTCCCTCCATATTAATAAGTGCTGGATGCTTGCTGTGAATGGTGGGATGCCTGTGGCAGGGAACAGTCAGCTTCACTGATTAGGAATGATTTTCAACAAAGCATTAAGTTGGTTGTCGTAACTGTCTGATGCTTTAGTAGGCCTTTGAAGTTGACCTCAGAAATCCAATAATATAAATTCTTATACAGCAGCTTAAGTCATATACTTGTGCTGTGCAGAGTGAGGGGGAGACTGTCAGCCATGGATTTCTTTTCTTGAGTCAGTGCTTAATAAAGTCTTCTCAAGTCCTGTCAACTCAATGAACTGGGCATCTTGCCTGATTATGTCAATTTCACTCTCTGGCCAAAAGCCTGCTTGTTGTTTTTTTTGAGCAATGTGATAGTTATGAAGTCTAGACGTGATGTGAGTGGTCACCTGGTGCAGGTGAAAACTATAAAGTAAAATAGCATAAAACTAATAGTTATACAAGCTTTTTGAGTGATGTACATAAAACTGAGGATAAATATTCATATTTTTAATGTAATGTGATGTGTCACTTTTGGATGGCAGTCATCATATGATTTTTGTTATTTAACTGTGTCGATTTACTATTTTCTATTTATAAATTCATTCGATCAAATAAGAAATCAGAAAAAAATGCCATCGTGACTGGTTTTGAAACCATTTAATATGTTATAGGTCTTTTTCATGAGTGAAGTAACAAGAGTATCATCAAAGATACATAACAGTGGCAAGTACTCAGAACGTTACATTGTAACTCCAAACTAATAATTTTCAATTAAAATAAATAAAAAAACAAACAATTCTTTAGAACAATAAGGGTAGACAGTATTATGTTCTGCAATTGTTGCTTTTTCACATTTTGGATATCAATTATGATTCCCTACATGAGAAAAAAAAAGAAATTGATAAAGCATTCATTTTAAAATGGCATTGAATTAAAACCACTCCTGACAGTCAATCAGTATCAAGTATCAGAAGGTGTTTGTGAAAGGTTGATGAAGCAATTTTATCTTAGAGCATTTCAAAATCAGTTGTCCATTGTTGTGTTAAAATAATCTCATTAGGGATGTAAAGAACCACAATGCAACTTTTCAGGCACATCTCTCAGCATCCTGTGTAAATGCTTTCCATAAAATGTTCTGAATCAAAGCAGATTTTACCACCATTTTTGCTTGTCTTTACCTTAGTAGTCAAAAAGCTCATATCATTGATACACTGCTTGAAATGAGGATGCACCGCAAAAGGAACTAAACATAGATCATACTCTTGACTGATTCTTGCTTTTGGATGATGATTATACTTCTTCTTCATGCCCTTGTGATTTTATTTTAAAATTAGCATATTTTTTTATCGTTTCTTAATTAGCTGACTTAACTGACAATGTTATTTTTTTGTTTGTTTTTCTTGTGCCACGACACCTTTTAAGTGCTCCTGGCCCCAAAGTGAATTGTGCCTCACACTCAAAATGCGCAAAGGCTACAAACACCAATTATCCATCCATCCAGCCAGCCGAATACCTAATTTTATTGAATGCTTTCCCTTTATTTTCCCTTTTATATAAATGACACTCATCACAAATTCTGATAAATTTTCAAAATTTGGGGGCAGGGGGTGGGGGCTTAAGAAGCCTGAAAATCCACATGACTGTGAAACCCAATGGCAGTTGTTGAGAATGAATGTAGTGTTACTGAGAGGTTCTTAAGCTGTGTCAATCTTGTTGAACAAAGTTTTGGCCAAAGCAGGGGAGTATCTACAGGTACAGCATATACTAACATCTGCATAATAGCCATCATTGTATAGTTAGTCTCGGCAGTATTGGCATCACACCCCCGGGATATGTTTTGGCAATCACAGCTGGATTTCCAATTGGAAGATGTGCATGCATACATTAACATAACAATGAAGCCAGAAATAAATTGAAGGAGAGAATAAATAAGCACTGAAGATTTCCAAAGATCATTAAACGATGACAACATTGTATTTACAACATGTATGGTTTACCTCAAGGTGAACACTGGGGCAGGCATATATTTGCATGAATTTGCATTATTAAGGAGAGTGGGGACGCTGGTTCTCTGTCACAAACAGACAAAGTCGATAAATCAAAATGAGGGCAAAACGCTCAAGTGATTGTTGTGGTTCGCTGGTCACCGCAGAAACACAGGAATGAGAATGCAGAAGCCTCAAAAATAGGGTGAAAGTCTCTTGTCCATAATTTGAAAAAAAAAATGAATATTTATAAGTAGATGCTTAGTGAAGTTGGCCTTGGGGGAAATAATTGGGTAGACAGGAGGAGACTGGATCATCATGCCCATTCAAAGAGAGTGGAAGGAGGCCCATCGTCATTATGAAGAGAATGCGTTCTGTAATATCCTTGTTGGGACTTCACTTGAAGGAAGGAAGGGAGTTGGTGGCAAGGTTGTGGATCAACAAAAGTGTTTTTAATTTTTGCGGAAAGTGAGAAGTCCATTGCCTCAAACTGCAAATGGGCTGGGTTAAGATCTGACCAACTGTGCTGCTTAGATGAGAGCAGGACCATGCACCATTCACCAGCAACAGGAATTAATTACAAATAAGTAGAATATAGCATAATGGCTGTTTCATGGAGTTTTTTTTTTTCAGAAGAATATGTTTTGTTTCGATGAATGTTGCATTCCACAAAAATGTGTAATTTTTATTTGAGCCAGAATAATGTGTATTAGTGTTTAATGATACTAACAAACACATGTGATCACCATGACAATTGTTTCTGAAAATATCCTTCAGATACCAAAAATAACATGGGCATTACTAACTTTTATGCAATTTAATGCATTATGCAACATTTCCCTGTGTGCACTTTCATTCCTACTGGTCTGGTTGGCCGGAACTATGTTGATTAATAATGGTGTGAGGCCATATGCAAATATCTTCATTTTTGGGGGTTTAAAAGACCTAGGGTGTCTATGGATGTAAGCCACTATATGTGAAACACTGCACTATTGAAATATACTATATTCATGAAAAAAACACAAATATAACAGTATTAAAGATGGCAAAATTGATTTAGAAAGCTGCAGACACACATTCACATACTGTACACTCACACTCATACTCACACACACACACACACACACACACACACACACACACACACACACACACACACACACACACACACACACACACAGCAGCTTTTGCAATGTGGCAAACAGTTTCTGTTTAATACCACAGTGCTATATCTGTCATAACCTGAGGGGCTTTTAAATGTGACATTGAATTTGTTTTATACCAATCGGTAATATCTGTTCACATGATGTCATCATGTGAGCAATGTGATATTCCAAAAATCATTGAGTTGGCTTCTGCAACTAGATGCTAGATGGATTGAGTGATGTTCAGTCCAAATGTCTTTCTACTTTTTGCAGAGGTTTTGTGTTATACTTTGAATGAGGGATGAATCATTTTCTTGTTTGATTGTTCATGAAGGCAATAGAGCAGTCTAGACTAGATGATAAAAATTTGTGATGAAATTGTGGTCAGACTGCTGACTTTTGAAATGGCTGGGACAGTTTCTAGCTGCTAAATAAAAAGGCCGATATTGAGCTTTATTGCTATGTATCTTCTTTTACTTTTGGCTTCTTTTACTTTTGGCACCACAGAGCATACATGTCCACCATCTATCCCTATTCTATATTTCTGCTTCGCTCACACCAACTAAGTCCTCTTTCACGACATCCATAAATCTTCTCTTTGGTCTTCCTCTAGACCACCTGCCTGGCAGTTCCAAACCACCATTGTTCTACCTATTTATTCACTCTCCCTTCTCTGGACATAACCAAACCATATTGGTCTGAATTCTCTGAAATCATCTCCAAATCATCATGCACTGTCCCTCTGATAGACTAATTCCTGATCCAATCCATCCTGGTCACTCCCTAAAAGAGCCTCAATATCTTAATCTCTGCCACCTCCAACTATGCTCCCTGTCTTTTCTTCAATGCCACTGTGTCCAAACCATACACCATCCCTGATCTCATCACTGTCTTGTACATCTTTCGTTTTATTCTGAACCAGTTTCTTCACCTTTTTCTACACTCTCAATTGCTTGGGACTGTTAACCTTTGGACTGTACTTCAAATCCTCCACCTTCTTTATCCGCTGCCTCATCATTCCATCATGGTCCATGGAGATGTATAACCTCTTTGGTCAGCCTGTCCATCACCACTGCAAACAAGAAGGGACTCAGAACTGATCCCAGATAAAATTCCACCTTCACATTGAGCTTTTCTGTTATGCCTATAGCACACCTAACCACTGTCTCATGTCTCTCATACTTTTCCTGCACCACTCAAACATACTTTTCTGCAACTGCAACTTCTTTCCTCATACAGTACCATAGTTTCTCTCTCACCACCCTGTATGCTTTTTCTAGATCTGCAAAGGCACAATGCTGTGCCCTCTGACCTTTACTGTACTTCACAACTAGCATTCTTAAAGCAAATGGTGCATCTGTAGTACTCTTTTTAGGCATGAAACCATACTGCTGCTCACTAATGTTGACCCCTCCTCTGTCTAGTTTCCACTACTCTATGCTATAACTTCATTACATTATATGATGTAGTAGTAATTTTTACTGCAATTCTGGACATCTCCCTTTATTGTTAAAAATGGGCACCATCACCCTCATTCCCCATTCCAAAAGGCATCTTGTGACTCTAAAATGCTCCCGCTTCCTCTCCGAGACACTTTCATACCTCCACAGGTATATCATCAGGACTGACTGCCTTTCCACTTCTCATCCTCTTCAATGCCCGCCACACTTCACCTTTAATAATCTGTGGTACTTTGTGGTCCACAATAGTCTCCTCAATAGTCTAAATACAACTTAAAACTTACTCCTAAGCTTCTAACTGCTATCTTTCCACCTAGTCTCCTGGACACACAGTATATTCCTTCTCTGCATCATGTCAATCAACTCGCTAGCTTTTCTTGTCATCGTCCCAGTTTTCAGAGTCCCTACGCTTAGTCCCAGACTGTTGCCTTTCCTCTTCTCTCTCTTCTTCTGAACACACCTTCTTTGACCCAACTGATACCATGTAGGCTGTCGGCACCAGTTAGGGTCAGTGTTAACCTGGTCCTCGACCAATCCTGCAGGAGATTCGTATGTTCAATTTGTGTATTTTGTTTTGGCTCAAGTTTTACGCCAGATGTCCTTCCTTATGCAACCCTCTGCATTTGTCCGGGCTTGAGACTAACTTAGAAAGACACTGACTTATGCCCGTCTGAGGCTACATTAGCTTTAACTACGTATATGCTCTAGAAATATTTTTTCAACTCTATTTCATTGTTGCTATTTTCTAACACTGACGTGTTTGCTTCTCTCATCATTACATTTTCATTTTCACCATGTATTAACTTTTTCTTAAATGCTGCAATATATAATCATTATGTGTAGCCGTTGGCTATATGTTGGAACCTGTTTGGTCGAAGAAACTCATAGCTATTTAGCAAATACGCTCAACTTAAGACCCACCTTCTTCTGACAATTATTCACAAAACCAACTGAGTGCAAGAGAAATATTCTCATGAACAAATAAATAAACAAATAAGATCATCTGGACGTGTGCGTGGATGTCCTTTAATCATCTAATACATTGTGGCTCTTTCAAGCAGAGTATAGTGATTACAGCTTTTCATATTTTAGTCGGTTTTAGATGTCCTGAAAATGTCCGTCTGCTCAGACCAAACTCAAATATCCATAAACTACAACTCATGCCGCTGCAAAAGCCTTGCAATGTTATATTCCTTATGGGACTGAACTTCCGCCATATGAAGCCTAGGAGCCTGTGTTGCTAAATAGATAAATAAATAAATGCGAGGAACAGAGTAACATTCTGGGTTTGCTTTCTCAGCATTGTCCCCAAAGCCAGACAGCAGATGAATCCCTGTTATCCATCATCTGCAAAGGCCCCATTGTTCTGCTTTTAAACCCTTATGGACCATAACTTTACCTCTGTTGCCCATTTACATACTGAAATTGTCATTTTTGAAAAACTCTCACAAAATGCAAATTAATGCCCACAGTGGTAAGTAATCAAACATGAGATTTTATTTCTTTCCAGATAATTCCGCTATTATTTATGTCTTCCTTTCACATAATATTAGTTATACTGTGTGATATTCGACCATAACGGGAGTGGCACCAATCGACTTATTGTCTACCTGTTCTAACCAAATGGAATAGTTGAACGCATATAAGAGCATTTTCTATTCGACCACACTCACATCAGACAGGCTTTTTTTTTTTTATTTCTCTCTTTATATATGTGTGTGTGTGTGTATGTGTGTGTGTGTGTGTGTGTGTGTGTATAGCAAGAGAGAGAGAGAGAGAGAGAGAGATTTGTTTTTATTTATTCATTCATTTTTGGGATGCATGTGGTCATGCTGTTGACAGTGGCTATTGCTGGGTAATCAGCAGTCTCTCTGAAACACACAGCAAGCAAACTATCGCATGCATACATCAGGGGCAGAACCCAAGCTGTTCATCAGAAGCCCCTCCGGCTCCACACACCAGCAAGCTGAAACCACAGACTCCCTTCATTCCTTCCAGCTTAAGTGGACAGTTAATAAAGTTGCTCTTTGATGCATTAATAACCTCTTCCTTCCTACGGAGTTGTGGGTCTAACTTCCGAACAGCGCCCCGCATATCCTCGGCTGGCATGCACTCTTTAATTATTTCTTTCTTTGCGTATTGGAGCGAAACGAGGGGAAGAGAAAAGTGATGACATACTTCTAATGAATCCTTGAATAAATAATACTGCTGTCTAAGCTAATGCCATTTTATAGCAGCCTAAGTGGGAGAGAGAAGGAAGCTAAAGGAAGCAAAAGAGATTGCACCTCAGTTTTGACACAGACCAAAAGTGACTGGAGTTAGACAGCTAATGCTGTCAAGTTCTGTCATTGAATGCAAATAAACAATGATTGTGAATTTAGTCCTTGTAGCATCTTATTTTAACTCTATTGACACAAAATGTTGTACCCCTCTGTTAACTATAGTAAGAGTTAGGTTACATCTACTGTCAGAATTTCTTTCATTCATTCATTTATCATCTATACCAGTTACCCTGCAGTCAGGGGTACGATGGGACAGAAGTCAATTCCAGCTGTCATAGGGCAAGAGGCGATATAGAACCCGCGGCGGTTCCAAGTCGATCACGGGGCCACATAGAAAAATACAAAAATTCACTCACTCATTCACACTGCTGTGCCAAAGGTAGTCTTCAATTTACTTAGTGCATGTTTTTGGACAGAGGAAAACTCACGCAGGCAGGTCAGGCATGCAGACTCAACATAGAAAGGCCCTCTAATGCAGTGCCAGGAACCTACTTGCTGTGAAGCAGAAGGGCTGACCACTGTGTCATTGTCCTGCTTCTATCAGTGTATCTAAAATAACTGCTTTTATGTACATGACTTATTTCTTAAACTTCTTATTTCTTACTTCTCTTAAAATTGTTCTCAAATGTTACAAAAAAACAGCACAATTTTTTGATTTACTATCCAAATAAAACAACTTGAATATTCAAACAAGTTATTTCACCTTGTTTAACTGTTATTATTACTGCTGTTCTTGAAATCTAATATTCTTTTCTGTATTCTGTGTACAGCGTAATCTTTTCAGTCTTTTTTTTTTTTTTTCCCAGATTGGGCAGCTGGTTTTCAAAGGAATGAAGCGTCTGAACAGGATCCAGTCCCTTGTGTTTGAGACGGCCTACAACACAAACGAAAACCTCCTTATCTGTGCCCCGACGGGTGCTGGCAAGACGAACATCGCCATGCTGACTGTCCTTCACGAGATTCGCCAGCACTTGCAGCCCGGAGGTGTCATCAAAAAGGATGAATTCAAGGTTTCAGAAACACACATGCGCTCACTGGACTCACAAAAACGATACGCAAACGCTTTATTCAAAAACACCAGGGTTTTGTTATTGCTACTAAGGCTGATACGAGCCGGTTTGATCAGACATTGATTTCCAAGCTTCTGGAAATTGGACTTATTGGACCCTTTAGGTATTAGTGAGATGGTTTTCTGTAATCAAAGAAAATATAACAATCATTACAAGATGACTCTTTTAGTCATTGTAAATGTTTTTCCAGCGTGCGTGTGTGGTTACTTTGTTTTAACAGTCAGATCCTTAAAATTTCCTCTTTTATGTTTTTTTTTTAAAATAACCCTTTTACCTGCACTATCTGCAGTAAAACAGAGGAGATGAACAAGGCCCCTGCGATAGTCAAAGAAGTAGAAAATGCAAACGAATTGTAATAATCTGAACAGACTATCTGTAGAACATTCATCATGCCTACCGAGAGATTTCAGTCCTCCACTATATCATGGGGGTGAAGCAAGCGCTTCGATGAAGTTCACTCAACCTTTCAGGGATTCAGATTTGATCCTCAGAGCTTTGGGTTGCGGGATATCAGGTAGCAATTAAGTATGATCTGGTTTTATGTCAAGGACAGCTGGATTTCCTATATTATATATCTTTCTTAGAGGCCACATTAATTTTGCTGATTTGTGCAGAGTTTATTCCAAGCGAGTTGTATTTTTCTCTGACTTTTTTTCGACTTCTTCCTCTTCTTCTTCCTGTGAACCCCTGTTAATCTCCTTTGGATAACTATTTCAAAGAAGAATGTTTGAAGACTGAAGGTGTCCTCTCACAGAATGAAATGGATTTTGACACAGGGTCTTCTCTATAGACTAAACTTTTCTATTTAACAAGTCTGACTGCATCTATTGTCGTGGATAGTTATGTTTTTTAGGTGATCTTCAGAATTGTAATGTGACTATCCAGGTGACTTGAATTGTTCAAGACAAGCCATAAAAGATCTGTGTCATCCCCCGGCCATGGTGAAGAAGCTCCTGACAAGTTTCTCACAACACAGGGGCGTCTCTTTGGCCTCACCTATATACAACAGCAATGTCAGGATGCCAAATTTAAAATTTGTTCTTATTTTTAGCTAATGAAGTGTGAAACAAAACTTAAAACCTACTCACAATTTACTTATTTATGTATTTTACTCACAAGGCTTTTGAATGAGGGTTTTGTAAGCCTTTACTCAACATAACTTAGTGCAGAGGCTTGTGTGAGGGTCTCACTGTTGTCAGTTGCAGAGATTCTCTCACTTTTCCTTGGAATTTTAACTTTTTAAAAGACTCAACGGTAACGCGCAGTCTCATAAACAGTATTTTCATTTTACGCATGAATTGATTGCTTGGAGACAAAAAAAAAAAAAAATGCAGCCTGAAACCTTATTTTAAAATGTTTCTGGCATCTTTGGGAACGTGTGTATGAAAATGGAAAATTAAGTGTAAATCCTCTCATCAGTGTAGTTCTGAAGCTTCTTTGCCATACTTCTTTGGCATACACTGGTGGGTCTCCAAGAGATCTGTGTCAAACATATCACAAGCTGATAATAACAACCACAGAATTTTGAAACACGCTCAAAATGAAAGGCTGTATTTAGATGTGCAGAATGATTGGTTTGATATGTTTAATAGAATAACCTCCATCTGTGTTTCAAAACATGTGATTTATTATAAAATACAGATACGGAACAAAATCTGCAGTTACAAGGGATAAAGATTCAACTATACGAACAATACTTAAGGAAATATTAATTGCATAAAAAAGACACTTTTAGACAATGATAAACATTAAATCTTGACCTTGTCACTGGAGAAAACAAAGTGATAACTATACATGTAATTAATCCCGAACTGATAAACAACCGATTTTCTTTTGACACCAAAGTCACTATGAGCTCATTCGAGAAGAGGTGTGTCACATGTATTTTAATTCATGGTGTTGCATCCTGACACGTATGCAGCTAAATAATTTACATATCCACAGTCTATGATCTCATTCCTGAAGTCTTTATCTCCCCGTCTCACAAATAAACACATAAACACACAAAATTTGATTTTACTGAAAACGAATTTAGTGACGGGGTACTAAAAGCAAAGTGTCCTCAAAGATTCGCAGTCCCACATTTGTTTGCTCGCTCATCAACTGATTCCTTTTAAATCCAACTGTCCTTTATCACCATCCACTCTCTGTCCCCACCTTTGCCTTCCATTTAATTCTCCTTGTCTCCCTGCGTCTCTGTAGATCGTATATGTTGCTCCAATGAAGGCCTTGGCAGCTGAGATGACTAATTACTTCAGTAAGCGATTGGAGCCACTGGGCATCGCTGTTAAAGAGCTCACTGGGGACATGCAGCTAACCAAAGGAGAGATTCTGCGAACACAGGTGCATACCTCCTTCCACCCGCCACTCCCCTCTCCCTGAGAAACACACACACACACACACACACACACTGAATTTATAGTGTCACGAAATAATAGTTCAGTGTAAGGGTACGAGATGGAAGGTGTCCTCTAAATGGCAGGCTTATGTATGTTCTCTGGCACCCTCAAGTGGATTATATCTATGGCGGCCGAATGAAATGAAACATCTATCTTTTACAAAGCCACAAACAATGTTACATGTTGATACAAACACACCTATAAGCACTGCTGCCTCTGTATTCAAAGAGATGTATTTTTCAAGTTGGCATTCCCTATTAACCTCTCTTACCACTCACCTGTCTTTTTTTTCCCCTCCTATTTATTGTTTGTACAGGAAGGTTTTCCGCATGATGAAAATAATATCCCCAAAAAGGAGCAATTACACCGTATATTAATCCAAACTTGGCAAAGTCAATCTGATTAACCCTGCTCTTCAGCAGGAACTATTTGTCCTGAAACATTTTTTACTATCACATCAGTAATATTAAACAAATTCAGACATTGAAGGTATTTAAGGGACAAGTGTCTTTCTGGAGTGTTATATGTCAGTCCATTGATAATCACAATCGTCTCAAAGTTTGACAAAGGATATACTTGATTACAGGGATTTTTTTTAATAATGCACAGCTAATATAGTGAAGTATTATAGAGCTACAACACTGTCCAAAATCCATTGATCATTCAGGGGGCATTTGTCTTCAGCTGATAATTAATTGGTGTCAGCCAATGATTGTCTCACAAGGTTAAAGGTCAGCAGCCAAATATTTCCTCAGTGACTTCAGTAAACATCTTAATTGATGTTCTTCTGTCTGTAATTAGACCATGTCAACAAAATTGCTCTTTTAGGTACATCTTCAATCTAGTCTTTTCCAAGTAGTCTTTTTATTTTGTTTTATGTTGTTTATTTTCTCCCCATATTCTGCCATACAACTCTGCTGTGTGTGTGTGTATGTTTGTGTTTGTATATATACAGGACTATCTCAGAAAATTAGAATATTGTGATAAAGTTCTTTATCATCTGTAATACAATTACAAAAAACAATAATGTCATGCATTCTGGATTCATTACAAATCAACTGAAATAGTGCAAGCCTTTTATTATTTTAATGTTGCTGATTATGGCTTACATTGTAAGAAAACTCAAAAATCCTATCTCAAAATATCAGAATATCATGAAAAAGTAATTTTCGTTTTTTTAATTGCATTACAGAAGATATAGAACTTTATGACAATATTCTAATTTTCTGAGACATTCCTGTAGATGTATACAATCCATCATGGTTTTTTGTAGAGAAATTGTGTGGCAGAGAAAGCTTCTTTTTCTCTGGTGTAAATCCAACCACTGGCACATGCATTTTTACTAACAAGCCATAAGCCGAACAGGGTTCAACTCCTGGCAAGACTCTTTGCAAAAGACCTGCGCCTCAATGTGGCCCTTGAACCCAACCTTTTGCCTTGAGTAACCCAATCTAGCCAACTCCCTCTCTTCCTCTTGACTTAATTGCTAAAAGCATGGAGGATCACACACACAACCTACCACTACGCACTTATACCTTGTCTCGTTTCATCTTCAGCAAATGGCTTGAAATGGTTTTCTGCCCACACACTCCCAGAGAGACAAATCAAAGGTGCTCTCATTTAATTTGAAGAGCCACATATTCTTTTTTAAACCCAGATAAAAAAAAAAGACATTTCAGGAAGGATTTTGGACCTACAATGACAGATTAGGCCGGTCTATCCACTGTTATATTTTTCATATGGATTAGAATTATGTGAATTATGTGTATGCAAAAATCTGTCTGTCCTGCTGCGAACAGAACTGCCAGTTTGCTGTCTCTGTCTGTGTGAGTCTGCTTTGCCGTGCTTTAGATCCCAACACATTCAGCGTCCTGTCAGCTTTTTTTTAAATTTATTTATTTATTTATCTATCTGTCACTGGCATTTGCAGTCATTAAACGGATCTGAGTCAGATTTGGCATGTATGCTGGTTCCCCCCTGCAGCAAACAGCATAGATGTGAATCAGTTTAAAATGGCACATTCATAGATGGAAAGGAAAAGTCAACACTGAAGAGAGTAGGGGGGGAAAAAAAATGTGTTCATCCTCCCACACAGCCAAAAGAAGATTTTACTGCCTTCATTCATAAGTGTACTGCTATTCTACTGAAAATGTCAGGACTCAAACACAGATGCATCAAGAGGGAAAATCCGAAACCGGGACCATTATATGGGTCTTTGTATTATTCCAGGGTGCTATATGTAACTCTTTGGCCTATGTCCTGACAGGGAAGGAAAGAAAGAAATAAAAAAGAATGAAGGGAATAATTAAAGAATATTATATTATTTTCTATTATATCTTTCTATATATTCTTTTTTTTTTCTTGGCCTTTTTTTTCCTCTTTTCCTGCTGACAGACAATTAAACTCCAATCAAGACAAAATAAACAATGGCAGAATTACAATGCCACGCACAGGGGCTACTTGTTTAATCAACCAATAGACCAGTGTTAAGCTTACAATTGTGCTTTGATGAAAAGCTATTTTACCTTTTGTCATTGATTATAACAAATCGTTTATGGTCGGCAACTTCTAAATGGAAAAACAAAAAGCGAATCAAGATGGTACATATCTTGGTCTGTTGTGCGGTGTCTCATCTCTTGACTTTTAACAGCTGAATGTTTTTTTTTTTGTTTACATTTCTTGTTTGTGTAACATCACGCTATGAGCAGCATATATCAGTGCATCCTCTGGATA
Organism: Fistularia commersonii; assembly: GCF_037954325.1. NCBI lineage: Eukaryota > Metazoa > Chordata > Actinopteri > Syngnathiformes > Fistulariidae > Fistularia > Fistularia commersonii. The sequence continues at coordinate 9,555,748 of NC_141294.1, read as the reverse complement.
CCTCTGAAAGAAGCTTTCTCATGCAAGAGCTTCCAGCTCACTCGTAAGAAGAGAGGATAGATTTATCACAATTGAGTGAAGAAAAGAGGATGAAGGCTGTGGGCTGAGCACAAATTTAGTGAAAGAACCTGGTTTCTACAGCTTAGATAGAGGTTAAAGTGGTGGAGGAGGCCTGGAAGGCTGAACGATGAGAGCAAAAAAGGCTGAAATAGCATGCATATCTATTAAATCCAAAAGTGTTGGATTCTCGAGATTGCATGGCTTAGCGTTTAAGTTGATAATCCTTGTGAGACTGATGCATTCAGAAAAAAAAAAAGAAATAGATGAGTAGCACATTGGTGTGAATTTGGGTTTATATATGAAATTAGGCCAATTCCAGCTAATCTGTAGGTGTATTAAACTGGAATTTCTATCACATCAAAAGAATTCACAAAGAGAATGATTAGTCAGGTGCATTGATGAGACCATACAGCAATTCACCCTCTCACTTATATTCATTCTCTTGCTCTCATCTCCACATTCAGATGTCGATGTTTGACTGTTATAAAAATGGTTCAGAGAAAACGTCTGTCCATGTTCAAATGTGTTTTGCCAATGCCACATGCTGTCACTCTGGATGCGTTGCCAGTATTCTTTTCTTTGTGTCCATTAAATGCACAAAGACGCTGCTGTCTTGCAGCAGCTTACCGGACTGCATGAAGATGAGGAAATAGTTTTGGGGGGAAGCATGGTTCAGGGGGTTAAAGTGGTCGACCTTAGAACCGTACATTCCCTGTTTGATTCCAACGCTCCTCCTAGCCTGTCAAGATATTGTTGAGCTGATGTTGTGCTTTATGTATAACTGACTGTGACAATAAAGGTCTCTTTTGTTATTCTTCATCTTCTTCTTCTTCTTGAAAACTCCAGCAATTTTGACTTCAGAAACCTATATGTTTTCCCAAATTTGTTTGAGTTGAGTCTGTTTGAGATGTAGCAGACCCCAACCGACCCTTTTACCCCCGGGTAAAAGAACATGCTAGATATATTGCTCTGTAGGTGAGGCGAGATCATGTGCCGTGAAAATTAATGGGTGATTAAACACAAACACTGAATGGTAACTCACTGGAGAAGTCACCTGAAGAGGGTTTAGCCCCTTCTGGCAGTTCCTGAAGCCTTTACATGAACTCTGTCGTTCTAACAGTATAGGACACAGAGACCCTGGACCTCAGTTCCCAAAACAATTTTAGCCCCTAGTTTGAGACAGGATCTTTTAAGGATCCAAAAGAACTCATATGGCATAGGTTCTTGGTGATTGAATTAGAAAAAGAATGAGAACAACTTTATTTATCCCGAAAGAAATTGTTGTGCCAGAGTTTCAAGTGAAACATAACAATAATAGATAATAGTAGGAAATTGTATAAAACAATATAAAAAAAGGGGGGAGAATAAGAAATACAAATAAAACTATGAAGTGTCAAGGTAACAAGTCATTGGTAGAACTCAATAAGCCGTGTCCATTATCAGGTACCTCTTGTGGATTTTAAAGCACATTTTTTTTTGAAAACTATTGTGGTAAGACTTGTGGCAGCTGTTTTCATGAGACAAAATGGTCAGGGCCAACGAGAAATTGACCGACAAAGCAACACAACATAAGGCTTTCTGTTGTTTTGTAGCAGAAAATAAACATGTTAACCAAAATAAGTAATAATAATAATTATTTCACACCATGAAGACATGCACGGAGAAACTTAAATCCATTTGATAGCCCATGTTAATTATTCCTGTGATGCATAACATGAAATTGGAGGTGAACAGCCATTTGAGCTGTGTTCTTCGAACTTTTTTGTCCGTAACAGCTTCATTCTGTTTGGTTAGTAAGTCTCTTGTCTTTATTCTTATATTTTTATTTACATATGATGTTACTTCAAATTACTTCAAATGTCTTTTGTAATTTTTTTTTCTTTGTTTTTTTTTTTTTTTTTTACAGTGAGGGTTGTGAGTTTTTTGTTTTACATTTTTTTTTGCAATTTATTTCCTTATAGTATGTGTCTTAATTATCATGAAGACTTTAAGATTTTAATGTGATTAACAATTAATCTCAATAATCTCTAATTTTAAGGGGCATTAGGACCTTTGCTAGTCAGGACAAGGAAATATTCTGAGTCACACTGTTAAATTGTTTTATCTTTCCAATGATTTATAATCCCTCCAATAGTGACAAAAGGAACCCCATTTAATTAAAAAGAATACAAAAAACACTATGCAGTCACCTTTTAAAAATTACTTGTATTGTCTAGTATATTATTTCAAAGTGAAAAAAAATATCAATTTAGGTTCCTATGTTTAAATGCCTTATTTTCTTTCCAACCCTTTTCATGCCCCATATTTTCCCCTGAACAGAAAAAGGCATTGTTGGTATTAAGATAAGATAAGATAAGATAAGATAAACTTTATTGATCCCCATCAGGGAACTTGCTTTGACAGGGGAAATTCCTCTTTCTCATTTTGGCCTAATTTAGAGCAGTGATGTTATAAATGCTAAACATATAAACACACACACTTGCAAGCGTTCACATGACAGTGCAGCATTGAAATGGTTTTCACTCCTCTTTGGTCTGACCAGCCGTTGGTTGTTCACATATAGCAATTCACTAAATGTCCTCTTCTTGCTTCCCCACTCCATCGTGCTCCCACCCACCTCCTCCACCCACATATTTTTCTCTCTATGGCTGTAATAGTTACCATGGAAACAGTGGGTTTAGAGGGATGCAGCCATGTGGATGCCAGTGGGTGGGTGGCATCCTGGGACTTCCAGGCCTTTTTCCTTTTCTGTCCAGAGAGGAAATATCATTTAATGATAGCCAAGGAGGAGCTACCTCACAGCAAGACAGTTTTGCAGTTCGGGGACCATGAGGGGAATGTATCCAAATGTCTTGTTCAAGTTATACAAAGAGAAATTAAAATTGTTGTTAGTGAACCCCCTCAATAGTGCCAGAGAAAACAATGAATAAGTAAAAAGGACAAAATGAGTTTAAGGAAAAACATGCAATGTTAAAATCACTTCCTGAGGGAATCATCAGGCTGTGGTGAAACATGTCCTGTAAAGACAACATCTATGAAACATTACAACTAAAGGGCAGCATGGTTCAGGGGGTAAGAGTTGATATCAGAATATTCCTGGTTCCATTCCCAAGCTCCTCCCTGCTTGTTGAGCTGTTGTTGAGCAAGAAACTGAATCCCTAATTGCTCCCCAGGTGCTGCTAGGTGGCTCATCCTCAATTGGTTAAATGCAGTCGACACATTTGCTGATGTTGTGCTGTGCGCACCACTAAACATGAGAAAATAAGCCTCTTCTTCCTTTCTCCTCCTTCTCACCGCCATATGTTAATATTGCAGTCTGACATGTATGTGACCTCACACATTCGTCCAAAAACAGCTGAATCTCTACAAGCCCACTGCACAATGAATAGCCATATACAAAATACTTTTTTTTTTTTTTTTTATTTTAATGGGATTCTATTAACTTTGTCTATTGGCATGTTTGTTTTACAAACTATTTTGAAATGTGTGCGGCTGTCAAGGTCACCCACTTGTCAGCCATGGAAGCTAAACCAACAAATTATGATGACCTTGGAAATATATACAACTATAAAAACAGTCAGGATATTAGTATTAAACAAGGTTATGTTTAAAAGTGATACAAATGCAAATGTGCTGAATAATGGTGGAATCAAGAAGCGAGTCAGTCATATATGATTCAAATAACTGATTACACTATTGTTCTTGCTCCTCAGAGCCCTGATGCAAAATGCATCGGTGAAAAATTCAAAGAAGGGCAAAAGAAACAAGAGCAGGATTGAATCAGGATTGGAGCAAGAGCAGGATTGCTGGAAACTGCTTTTAGAATCCTCCATTTATTGGCATGATTATATCTGTTTTTGCACCCTATTTATATCTTAAAAGTGAAGAAAAAAAACTTTAAATATCTTTGAAAGTGTAGGTTTCACCTTAATTCACAGCATTCTTCTATGCTAGAACCTTCTCTCACCAGTACAACCTGGGTATTTTGATGACTGTCTCATCACCTGGCAGTGCACTCCTATTGGACAGTAAAGTAAAGCAAAACCAAAGTATGATAGCATATATAGGGAAAAGGCGGCACAGTATGCTCATTACAAGTGTAACAACTTTCTGCATGTATTCAACAATGATAAATAACAAACCTTTATATCCCCTGGCAGAAAATGTCAAACTAATGGTAAATGAAATTCATACAGATGCTGCAGGAAATGCCACAGATCTGCATTCATACCAGTGATGGGAAACTAGCAACACACATACAGTTGTTGTCAAAAAAAAATATACATTGGAAAAATGGTTCATTTAGCAAAAGTGTTTAAACATTTTAATAGCGACATACAGAGAGACAGAAATTTGGTCGTGGTCCAGAGCATGCCAGCGGTCAGCCGTCATTGCGCAATCTACATTGAGGCTCAACAGTCACTGTACCTCTCTTCTTAGTATTTGAACAGTAAATGTAAAAATCTAGCAATTTAGAATAAAAAACAATTTAAAACTGGTGAAGTTAAATGAAAATCCCTATGCAGTGCAAATCACTGATACAAATATCAAACAGCAAATCACTGATTGATATATATATATCAGAGAGAGAGAGAGAGAGAGAGAGAGAGAGAGATATGAAGTGTGTGTGTATATATATACTGTATATATATATATATATATATATATGGTAACAGGGATTTATAATCGCTCTTGTGAAATTCCAGTACAGAAGGGCCCCATTTACTCACAGTTACTACTTCATTGCATTACCCTTGCTATCTTGATAAAACTATTTAATTCTTTCTTTGATTTTACTTTTTTTTTTTATTTTCAAGATCGTCAAAGGAGGCACAGCCTCTGCCTTGACTGCACGTCATTGATCCATACGTTGGACATGCCATGTCTTTTGAATGAACTGTTTCACCTTTGACAAAGACTGTAGTATGAACCTGTGACCCCCAGGTTCAGTGATGGGTTGGAGACAGAATGATCCGCTCCATTATTCCCCCTCTGTATACTGTAATCCATGTGGCAGGTGGTAATAGTGATTTATAATCGCTCTTGTGAAATCCTAGTACAGAAGGGCCACATTTACTTATAGTTACTACTTCATTGCATTACCCTTGGTATCTTGAGTGCGATAAAAGAGGTTACCATGTGCTTATTTTAGTCCATTCATCCATCCAGCTATTAATCTTTTTTTTTCTCACTTTTCCTGCTTCCTTTCTCCCATCCTTTTCCCTCATCCATTCAAACAGTTTTATTTTTTTCTTTTTTTTTCTTTATTATCATCAGTGTGGATTACATTGCACAGCAGATGGGTGAACTAGGACATTGACATTGTATTACATAGTTTCAATCGCTGTGAATTCGCAGTGGTGTAGAAAGTATTTTTGTGTTAGTACCGATAAAAAAGAGATGATAGGAAGAATAGCAATCATTTAAGAAAACGTACTAAACACAGCAGAAATAAACAAAAGGAAAGGAGGAAGGGAGGGGGTCATGCGTAAGCTAGTAAAGACATGTAAAGTCATCGGTAGGAAGATCCCAATATACTCTATCCCAGTTTTCAGCCATCTCGATTCAGAGTTCAAATCAGGAGAGATAAAAATATCAGGTAAGGACAGGACAGGGACGATTGATTCAGCATTCTAGATCTCTTCAGTGTTGCTGACCTTTTTACATAGGGGTTTCATTTAGATCAGGACTTTGAAAATGTATCCATTTGCAAACGAAGGGTGAAAGTAATCTTTTTCATTATATGTATTCCTTTAACAATATTGAACCATTTTTCTATTGTCGGGGTTCAGGACGCAGCCAGTGTCTTGTGATGGTTTTCTGGTTAGCTGCTATCAAATCTTGAATAGGTATTGATTAAAATGTTCTGTAAGAAAGTTGGTTTCTCCCAGAATAAAAGTTTTGAAATGATATGGTATTTTCATATGAAAGATGGTTTCTAATATTTTGTGCATCTCCAACCAGAAATCTGTGATTACCGGGCAGTCTTGGAATATATGCAAGTGATTACCATCCAGGTTCCCACACATTCACCAGCACTTTGCATCCTCTCCAGTAAAATTTGCTTTCTCTTTAGGGGTCATAAAGAATCTAATTAGGCACTTATGCGCAAACTCTCTCCATGTATGCAAGATGGTGCATTTCCACTGAAAGTCACAATAACTGTACCATCTCTCCTCTAAGATTTCAAAATTACCTTTATTCTTCCAATTGTCTTTAATATAGACTGGAATGTTTGTTTGTTGTTTTTTTTTTTCATCATGTACAGTCTAGATATACTACCTTTGGTTTGCTCTCATGTATAAGCACATAAAAAATCTTTTAGCACTGTCATTCAGGTCCACTGTCAAATTTTTAATAATTTGGTCAATTTTGTAACATATTGCAAGTACCTGAAAAAGTGATGGAGAATATCCCCAGAGAGAGTTAATTGGTGCAGACTTCAATGGGCATGTTGGTGCAGGCAATCGAGGGCATGAGGAATTGATGGGCAGATTTGGTATACAGGATAGGAACACGGATGAACAGATGGCGGTAGATTTTGCAAAAAGGATTGAAATGGCTGTAGTGAACACTTTTTTCCAGACCAGACAGGAACATAGGGTAACTTGTAAGAGCGGAGGTAGAGTGAGAGTGTAGCCAGACAGCATAGGATGGTGGTTTGTAGGATGACTCAGTTGACAATGAAGAGGACAAAGGCAGAGTAGAGGCCAAAGTGGAGGAAGCTGAAAAGGGAGGAGTGTTCTATGGTTTTCAGGAGGGAGTTGAGAACGGCTCTTGGTGGTCAGGGAGAGCTTCCAGGTGATTGTACAACTACAGCGAGTACTATCAGGGAGACAGGTAGGAGAATACTTGGTGTCTCATCTGGAAAGAAAGTAGATAAGGAGACTTTGTGGTGGAATGAGGAAGTGCAGGAGTATACACAGAAAAAGTGGTGAGCAAAGAAGAAGTGGGACACTGAGACGACTGAAGAGAGCAGACAGGAGTATAGGGAGATATAACGTAAGGTAAAGATAGAAGTAGCAAAGGCAAAACAAAGGACGTACGATGACTTGTATGCTCGGTTGGACTGTAAGGAGGGAGATAATGATCTAAACAGGTTGGCGAAACAGAGAAATAACAATGGAAAGGATGTACAACAGGTCAGAGTGATTAAGGATAGAGAGTGAAATGTATTGGCAGATGCTAGAAGAGTAACGGGAAGATGGAAAGAGTACTTTGAAGAGCTGATGAATGTGGAAAATGAAAGAGAGGCAAAGTTAGTAGACGTGACTATTGTAGACCACAATGTAGCACAGATAAGTAAAAGTGAAGTGAGGAAGGCATTGAAGAGGATGAAGAGAGGAAAGGCAGTTGGTCCTGACGATATACCTGTGGAGGTGTGGAAGTGTCTAGGAGAGGCAGCGGTAGAGTTTCTGACTAGGTTATTCAACAGGATCTTAGAGAGTTAGAAGATGCCTGAAGAATGGAGATGAAGTGTGATGGTGCCCATTTTTAAGAATAAGGGGATGTGCACAATTGCACCAACTATAGAAGAGTAAAGTTGATGAGCCATACAATGGAGTTATGGGAAAGAGTAGTGGAAACTAGACTGATAGCTGAAGTCAGCATTTGTGAACAGCAGTATAGCTTCATGCCAAGAAAGAGCACTATAGATGCAGTATTTGCTTTGAGAATGCTAATAGAGAAGTACAGAGAAGGTCAGAGGGAGGGGCTTTGTATTTTTGTAGACAAAATTGCACTGTACGCGGACGATGTTTTAATATATCTTAACTTTAGATATATTAAAACATCATTTGCGTACAGTGCAATTTTGTCTTGTTCCCCATTCATATTGATAACCTTAATGTTATCAGATTGCCTGATCAACTGAGCGAGTGGTTCAATGTGTTGACCAAAGAAAAGTGGTGACAATCCACAATCTTGTCTAGTGCCCCATTCTAATTTAATTGTCTCTGAAAGAGATCTGTGTATTTTTATGCGTGCCTATGATTTTTATATAGGGTACTTATTTCTGTGATGACTTCTTTACATTATCTTATTTCTAATTTGTTTAATTTTGTGATAAGGTTTGGGTTTGGATCCCTTTTTGTCTTTTGTCTGGAGCTCCTTCAGTTCTTTGTTTAATTCTAATTGTTAGTTGTAAATTGTCACTGTTTCTTTTGAAATGCACCAAAAGATATGATTTTCTCCCTGACAATAGATCCAGAGATGTATTACCCCCAGTTCTGACATAAGGATCTCAAAATCCTCTTTTCATTGGGTTCAGGACTTTATTTATGTTGTATGAGACAATTTTAGTGAAATGATTAACCACACTCTTCAACATGGGTTGTGCCCACATCTTAACCAATTATCGTCCAATTTCTTACAGTCTTGCTACCAGTGTTGAGTCCTGTTCTGTACGAGACTCTTAGGGGCTTGAGGTATCAAAAGCCAATATCCTACTCTAATATCCTAGCCAATATCCTCTCAATATCCTACTCTTTTTTCCTCTGATATTCCATCAGCGGTGTTCAGTATTCTGGTCCGACAGCGCCCATTCACTTATCATCCTGAAAGGAACTCTGTCTCTCTTTGATCCAGGCTGGTTGGGCCAGGTATGATGGTAACAGGGAACCCATGGTTGCCAGTTGCCTTTGCGGCACTCTGGTACAGGTGGGCGCTGTCGTTGTAGAAGAACCATAATCTTGCTGGATAGGGAATCTAGAACTTGATTTTCCTTTCCTTCAGTATTTTCTTTGCCTTGACTTATTCCATATGTGGTCTATGTAGAAGCAGGAATTGTGATAGAAAGCTTCTCTTTTCCGCCAGACTTCATGAATCACCTCCTCCCTCTCTCGATAGCTCACAAACTTGGCAATGATGGACCAGGGCTTCACCTATGAGTCGGTACGTTTAGGCACCATAGCCCTGTATGCTCTTTCAATTTTAAGCTCCAACTCGGGTGGAAAATCCAGTGACTTTTTAGTAGGGTCTCCAGAAAGGCCGTAGATTCGGATATTATCTCTGCGATCCCGTCCTTCTCGATCTATAGGTTTAGCCTCCATGCTAGCCTTGCGCTGCGAGAGCTGTTTCATGAGCGTAGTCATTGCCTGTATCACCGTTTCTGCCTGTCTCAGCTTCATCTAATCAGTTATTCATCATGTGCAGCTCTTGCTTTATCTCGGCAAGTTGCTGTTTGCTGTCTTTTCTGAAGCCTTGCAGTTTGCTCAATATCCTATGTAGGCTAGCCTTGTCTTCACCATCCTCATTAATGCCACATATCAGAGAGCCACTTTGGCAAATATCACTTTTTGGTGTCCGTTCATCAATGTTTTCTGTCATAGCCATATTTTTTTCACTTCTTAGGTTGACCCTGTTCTTCATCTTTTATAAATACACCCTCTTGGAAATGATCTGTGTAGTTATCAGGGTTAGATTGGAAACCGTCAGAGAGCACAAGACTCAAGCTGCCATCCCTACCGGGGCCCAGAAGCCAGACCATCGAAACAACTTTAATTTGGAAAAAGTTCTGACCTGTTAAAAATGTGAGTCTTTACAGTGCCTGGGCCCAAGCGTCCTGTGAAACACTAGTTTAAGGATATATTTCTCTGTTTGAGAGAGATGTGCTCTCCTACCAAAAAGTCTATTCCACTTTCTTTATTTTGGAATTTTGTTGTGCAGATATACTTTTTTCAAGCAATGTCAGATCTTTGTCGTACAAAGAAAATCCCAAATTTTTGTTAGTGCTAAGTATTTCAATTTGATGTTGCCATGCAATAAAAATTACAAGCAATCAGACTGACAAGGGTAGTAAGTGATTCATTTATTAAAAAAGAAAAAAAGGAAGAAAAAATGTCTTTCATCCATTAACAATATTAGCATATTGCTAATTGTCTATACCAAAGTTTTTCATGGGCTGGACTTTAAATGCAAATTTTTTGATTTACCGTTGAATTGATACTCTAATATTGTCTCCCAAAGAATATGAACAGCAATAGAAATCCAAGGACAGGTGGCGGATAAGATGATTGATTTCGGTCGTGCTGTGATCAATTGATAAATTGGCTAAATCACACTATCCTAGTAACACTGACATGTTCTTTGCTATTCTCATGTGTATATTTGTGAAGCAATTAAGAAAGCACTTTAGCCTGTGCTCCATTTGCCAGTGCCTCAGTTTAAATTACCAGTAGCTCCAATTACGAGCAAGCACATGCTTTTCAGTGAGTTCACCAGTCTCTAATGGTTGGGTAGATTGATTTAAATACAAACTAGAGCAGATTTAATGAACTGCTTTTTACATAGTTTAATGGGGATTTCCAACACCCACGGACAGGTTGCCGAACTGTGTGCCCAACATTAATTAGGCACTCCGCTATATTTTTGAAAAGAAATAATAAACTATGACAATGAAAGAATTGCAGAACTTGCAAAGCTTTTTTTTGACACTTCTGGTGATATTTTTATCTGGTTGAATACATAGTTTCTCTTGTAAAAAAAGGGATTATAAGAGAAAACAGTCCCCCATGGATATAATCGCTCTTACAGTGGCATTTTCACTCATCTCGTAAACACTTCTCACTAAAGAACCCAGGACAAATGCTCTTAGTAATGCTATCTGTTTTTGTTGGAGCACTGACATTTGGGTGCATTTTTTCTGAAATTAAAAAAAAGAAGCTGATAGAAAGAATGTAGTAGGTTAGTACATGTGTCTAAAAGAGGAATAGACCCCTTCAGGATTCCTTCCATCCCATTTCTGATTTGTTGTTCTTTAGTTATACAGTCTGGTCAAGCCCCTTGTTAACAGAATAAGAAAAAAAAAGAAATACAAATGGGCTAACTGTGGTTTAACCTGATTGGTATGTAAACCGATGCAGTTATGACTGGATGTTTAGTTCTGTGAGGCAATTCAAACTCCAATGTCAGACAATTGTTTCACTCCTCTGTCTTTAATCATTCTTTATAACTGTCATGTATGCGACCTTTGTGGGAAAGCGTTGCATATAAATAAGCAAGACAATGAAGATAATTAGCGAGGATTTTCTACCACTTTTCAGACCCTGAACAACTATGCCGCTTTACTATTTTAAAGCAAACAGGTTTTGGGAAAATATAATTGAAGGAAAACTACAGCAGAATAATTGTTTTTGGCGTCACCAAAAATGAATTCTTAAGTTTTCTTTTTATGTGTTCTCATTTTTAACAATTGATCACACATGATAGTCCATTTAGATGTTGACGCAGAAATGAATAATGCCTTTTTTTGGACAATAACAAAAAAAGTGACGTTGGCTCTGCAATAAGAAAGATGAGGTACATGATTTTTTTTTCAGAGAAACAAGAATCTGCAAAACTAGCTGCGCTCCCACCCCTCACATCCACAGCTCATATGACATTCATGCTTATTCCACAAACAGCCTTTTGCTGAAACTCACCAAGCCACTTAGGAAACAGAATAAGGTTTGGCCAGAGGGCACTTCAATAACTCCACAGGGATTCTTCAAACATGCACAGACTGAACCATGTTCAAAGAGACAGCTTTATGTGGCCAGCATACTAATCTGGAGGAATGCATAAACATGGTGACTGCCCACATCAGCAACAATGGCAATAAGACCGTCACTTCTCAAGCCAACTGTGTGGAGATACCAACGTGTGGAGATACACACATTGCTGCTACATTCCCCGTAAAATCAATCAGAGCCACCACTGACTCAAAGACCCCCAACAGTTAACAACAACATTTTTCTTCCCTCAACTTTTATGTCCTCCATCCCCCAATGGGCACATGATTGTGCCTAATGAGAAGAAACACATGTGAAATTTGTTCAATTGCTTTACAACAGCAACAAGAACTTTTTTTTTTTCAATGCAGCTGCGCATTCTTTTTTTTTCTACTTTCAGATTTTCTCTTCAGGAGTCGCCACAGCGAAACCTCATCCATCTAACCCTGTTCCCTGTATGTTCTTCTCTCACACCAACTAACTTCATGTTCTCTTTCACTACATTCACACGTCTTCTCTTTGCTACTGCTCTGGACCTCCTGCCGGACAGTTCCAACTCCAGCATCCTTCTACCAATATTCACTATCCCTTCTCTAAATGACTGAACCATCTCAGTCTGGCCTCTCTGACCTTATCTCCGAAAACATGTAACACGTGCTGTTGCTCTAATAGACCCATACCCGATTCCAATGCCGTTGTACAATAATAATATTTTACATGTGGACTTTCTACTTCTTCATCAGCTTCTTTTGGATGCTACATTCTGCGTTTGCCCAAGCATCTGCATCCTCTTCTCTTGCATCAACTGACTTCATGTCTTCCTTCACTCTGTCCTCAAATCTCTTCAGGAAACTGACCAATATTAACTTACAGCAGTGGGCAGAAGTAGAAAGAAAGAAGAAAGCAGCTTATTTTCTCACATTCAGTTATACATGCAGTATAACATCAACAAAAACCTCTTCAGTTTTCCTCTTGGCCTCATGCCTGGCACATCCAACCTCAGTATCATCTTACCAATATATTCAATATCCCTCCCTTGTGCATGTCCAAACCATCTCATTGTGGCCGGTCTGACTCTATCTCCAAAACATTTAATATGTACCTTCCCTCTGACGGGCTCTTTTCTGATCCTATCCATCCTCATAACACCTCAACATTTTCATCTCTGCTACCTCTAGTTCTGCCCCCTGTCTTTGCTTCACTGTCTCTGAACCATACATCATTGCTGGTCTCAATACAGTCTTGCACATTTTTTCTTTCATAATGGCTAATAACCTTTTATCATCTTTTACCATATTATCTCATTACCTCTGACAATTTTGCCCACATGTTTCTTCACCACTTTTCCACACTCCCCATTGCTCTATACCAGGGTTGACAAATTCATTTTGGTCCGCGGTCCACATATGGCCTAATTTGATGTCAAGGGGGCCGGACCAGTAAAATCATTACCCAGAAGTAACACTAAGTCCAAATATTTCCTTTGTTTTAGTGTAAAGGAGGTAAATAGAAAAATTATAACAATCTTTATGTAATGAACTGTTCTTCTGCAAAATACATGACAAATTAATATTTATAATGAATATTAAAAAAGAATTGATGAAATTACACCCAAAAATATTGTTGAGTTAAAAGAGAAAATCTTAGCATGTATAAGAGAAGGTGTAATGTTTACAAGGCTAATGGTGTCTATTCCGGTTTTAAGTCAATCTTTAATTTTGCTTGTTGTTTTTTTTTTTGCTATAGGTTTTGTGGTTTTTATAGAAATAAAAAAAGATTGTTTTAACGATGTTACTAGACGTTTTTTCATTGAAAAAATCATTTTGTTTTCAAATTTTGAGGCAAACATGCATCGCGAATTAGGTTTTTCATTTTTTCCTTGCCCGTTTTTCTTTTTTAAACCCACTGCATAAAACCCCCGGATGCATGTGAGAAAAAACATGCAGGCTGCACTAACACAAAGATTTGATTTCAGGCAGGGGCCCACAAAATTTTGTTGCGAGGGCCGCAATATGCCCGCGGGCCGGTAGTCTGATACTCCTGCTCCATACTGTTCACTCTAGGTACTTAAAATACTACACCTCTTTATCTCCACTCCCTGTAACCTTGCTTTTTCACTGTTATTTTTGGGGTCCCTCTTATTCACACAAATGTATTCCGTCCTGCTGTGGAGAACCTTCATTTCTCTCCTTTCCACTTGCATAGCTCCATCTCTCTGAATTGTTCTCCACCCAACCCCTGCTCTCACTGTAGATCACAATGTCATTTACAAACATCATGATCCATGGAAATTTTTGTCAAATCTCATCTGTCAACCTGTCCGTTACCATAGCAAATAACAAGAAAGGGCTCATAGCTGTCCCAATTCTTCTATGCTAACCTCTTTCTCTGTATACCCTCCTGCACTTTCTCAGTCTACCACCAAGTTTCCTTTACTATTTCCTTTCCAAATGACACAACAGGTACTCCTCCACCTGACTCTCCGATCACATTACCTTCATTTATCTAGTCACCTGGAAGCTCCTCCTGACCACCAAAGGACTTTGCCAATTCCTCCCTGAAAACCACACAACACTCTTCCTTTTTCAGCTTCTACCATTTTGTTCTCTGCTCAGTCTTCGTCCTCTTTATCTTCCTTGCCCTCTGATTCACATTGCCCATCGCAATCCTGTGTTGTCTGGCTACACTCCCAAATACCACTATTTTGCAGTCACCAAACTCCTTCATATTGCATTCTCCCAAAGACCGTGGTTCGATTCCCACAGGGGGCCTCTCAGTGGTTTGCAAGTTTTCCCTGTGTCTGTGGGTTTTCTCCAGGTTTTCCTGTTTCCTCCTCCTAAAACATGAAGAAGGTTAATTGAAATAAATTGCAAAAATTACCGAGATGTGTGAATGAGCGAATGAATGGTGTTTTGTCTCTATATGTGGCCTTGTCATCAACTTGCAACCGCTCCAGGGTGTACCCTACCTCTTACCCAACGACAGCAGGAATATGCTCCAGCATTCCAGCAACTTTTAGTGCAGGATAAGTGGCAAATAATGGAAAGATGGATATGCCTTCCTCTTCTAGAAAAATTAAATCACTACAGCAATTTCCATCCTTTTTGGAAAGTCCACCACCATCAGTCACTCTTCAATCCTACCTTTGGTACCAAACCTGCCCATCACTTTTTTATCACCGCTGTTGCCTGCCATAAAATATCCAGTGAAGTCTTCAACAATTTCTGCTTTCCAACCACAGGGGACATTTCACAACACTTCATCAAACTCACTCCAAAAGGTCTCATTCTCTTCTAATTCACCTTCCATTTGTGGAGCATTACCACGAACAAAATTGAATGGCTTTAGACTAATCAATCTATAAGGCACTACTATCACTAACATTGCTAACAAACGCCTACTTCAAGATAACCCCTTCCCCATTTGTCTTTCCATAACTGCCATGATAGGGAGAACTTTAGTTCTGCACCCAAGTTTTTAGGCCTGCTTCTTTCAATATGTTCTTCTAGCAAACATGTATCCAACTTTTTCCTCTGCATCACAGTCATAGTCCTAACATTTATAGTCCCTACTGTTAATCCTAGAATTTTGCCCTTCCTCTTTTATCTCTGCCAATGAACACACCTCATATCCTTCTTCAACCTACAATAGCCCAGTTTCCACCTATACCCTGAGGGTCATCATCACCGATAGCAGTCGTTGAAAGTCATTGGTTTTCATTTGCAGATTTAGCCTGGCAGATGTTCAACATCAGATTCCTCTCCCTTTTCATTTATTGCCATGAATAGACTTTGGCCATGCTGATAACACTTATTCACAGTATTTGGAAAAATACACCGTAGCATTTTCACATGTGTAACCCCTTTCCAGATATGATGAGATACTTCATTGAGCTCCTCATTCAATCTCCTGGACAAGTTGATACATGCATATATGTTGAGAGGCTGCGGTACAATTCAAACAATTAAGATTAGACATTGTCGTGTACTTGGTTTTAGTGAAATAAATAAATACTTGTGTAAATAAATTACCATAAATGTACATATGAGCCTTTATATAAATGCATTATTTCGTTGTGGTATTTGTGGCGATTTTGAAATCTGATATTGAAATTAGTATATTAAAGAAGTGTTTCAAAGACAGGATGCTGTTCTAAATGCCTTGTCATGTCATTCTGCAGATGTTGGTGACAACTCCAGAGAAGTGGGATGTTGTGACCAGAAAGAGCGTTGGAGACGTTGCTCTCTCCCAGATCGTACGTCTCCTGATCCTAGATGAAGTCCATCTCCTTCATGAAGATAGAGGGCCAGTGCTGGAGAGTCTAGTGGCGCGGACGATCAGACAAGTTAGTCAGACTGCAACTCTGAATTCCTCTGCCATTCATGTGTTCATACCATTTGTTTTTTGGGTTTGATTATATCTCTACAGATGTGTAGCAATGTATTTTAGGTCAAACTGCAAATTCTTCAAATGGCTTTTTTTTTTTCAATTTTCATTTAGAGGATTTTACTAAGATAGAGAGTCTGAGGATACCTCACTTCTCATTCTCTTATAATCAAAACGGAATGTTTCACTTTCTTAGGAAGTACTAATATACAGGACTGTCTCAGAAAATTTGAATATTGTGATAAAGCTCTTTATCTTCTGTAATGCAGTTACAAAAACAAAAATGTCATACATCCTGGATGCATTACAAATCAACTGAAATATTGCAAGCCTTTTATTATTTTAATAATGCTGATTATGGCTTAAATCTTGAGAAAACACTAAAATCCCATCTCAAAATATTAGTATATCATGAAAAAGTAATTTCTGTTTTTTTTTTTAATTGCATTACAGAAGATAAAGAACTTTATCACAATATTCTAATTTTCTGAGACAGTCCTTTATACCTTGTACGGTTGGTCAAGCCTAGTATAAAAAATGGACAGGCGCTAACTACCCAACTGTTACCACAGTGACTTTGTGAATCGTAAGGTTAAAGCTGGAACAATTTATGACACTGTACACGGTCACAACAACCAGCTGTTCTTCACCTGATTCAGATCTTTTGTCCTCTAAGACTAAAATAGAACATCAATCCTTCCAGAATCCCTCCACTAAATCTGTCCCCACAGGTCTAAATACCTTTGAGTATAGATACTCAAATCCGCATCCAGAAAGGGTGGAGGATATATATTAAACTCTACCTGCAGTAATTTCTTTGCAGGTATTACTACGACCATGGATATGCATTTTAAATTGTTAATACGACTTAATTTTCTTTGGGAATTATTTCAGCAGTATGAGAAGAACACTTTCAGTCCGACTGCTGGATCAACTACCCATATCCATGACATTTTAAAAAAGCTAATCAATTAGTTTCACTGGTCAAATTATTTAAAAGTAAACTGTGTAACAGATGGAATTGCTTGTTCTTTGTGGTTAGCAATTAGGAATTCCATTACCTTTCCCTCATCTAGTTTGTTTATATGGGGGCCACTCATTTTCAAATACTGTGCACAGCAGAAGAAGAAGCAATAGTTTACTGAGGTGGTCTTTGAAAGCAGAATATACATCGCTGCTAGTGACGTTCTCCTTTTCCAGTAGTTTAATCAATATTGTGAACTGTTTTTTTATGATATTCAGCCAGACTTAAGTAAGAGAAGGGTAATTTTCCAAATGTATAAATATAGAGTTAAGCAAATGATGACCCATTTTTGAATGTTACGATGACTTGTAGACTAAAAAAAAAAAAAAAAACGACAAAAGCTGTATTGTGCACCCTCTTGTCTAACACAGCCATACAGTTAGCTATTCCCCACATTAACCTGTCTGCTCTACTGGAAATTGCAACAGATATCAGAAATAGAGAAGAGAAAAGGAGGCTGAATTCAAATAGAGGGAAAAAAAAGCAATATGTTTGTGTTTGCGTGTTTGTATGCGTGGGCAGGTGGGTGGGTGGGGGTGAGGGATGGGGGAGGGGGGTTGCTACCAAAAATGTCCCGATCGAGTCTTGCTGGCTTCAGTCCACCCTCAATGCATTTGCAGTGTGGATGAATATATATCCTAAAAGAAAACTGCTTCTGAAGCATTGAGATAACAGTGTTGGCAAACACTTTTCAGGAGCGACTTAATCAGAATACCACAGCCTCTGGTTCCAAACTACTGAACAGATCTATTTAAAGGGCTGAGATGATATTAATCCCAGTGTGACACCTTAAATTGACACGGCACATCACTCTGTTGGAATTGTAGAACAGAAAAGATCCATCCACCTGCCAATGAGCAGGTGGATGGATCCAACAGGAGTGTCTTACTGCACAGTTGCTCTCAGACTGAATACCAACCAAGCAACAATTAGCACGGCTACAAATGAGAAGCCATTAGCTGTTTTTCTTTCCCAATGAGAAAGTCCCTTCAACTATCTTATCATTTTTTTTTTGTTGATGGATATCAGGATAGAAATCATTTGAAAGCTTTAAATCCAGTTATGTGAATAGATGGTGAGGAACTGTATTGTTCTGAGTTTCCTCTCTATTCATGTGTCTTTCAAAGGGAGAAAATGTATGGAGGGGTCTGAGATGTAAACCTTTCTATTAACAACCTTGGCAGTGATTAATGACAGTCTGCGTCACTCACATAATAGTAATTTAGTATGTAATACTTTGCATTCAATAAATACCTGAGAGTCCAGTTGAGTCTTTAGGTGTAAGAGTATTTTGATTTAAGAAATAATCATCAGGAACATATACGTTTATTTTTGATTTGTATACATAAAGCGTCGCCCTTAGGCGATGAACAACTAAAACAAGGATGAAAAGTGTCACAGTGCTCGCAAGGCCGCCACACCTACATTCAGTTAATTAATTTCACTTTGTTGTTTATAAATAAAAAAGAAGGGTTGACGCAAATTAAAATGGAAATGTACCCCTACCTCCTAATGTCACCATCATAAAGACCCTGATTGTTGGAAGTAGAGTAAGTGTTTTGATGAGAGTTGAATGCTAAAGGACTCTCGCCAGTGGTAACCAGACAGAAGAAGCTGGATGAAACAGGCGTAGGGATGCAGGGATGAGCTGCTGTGCTGTGCAGCGACATAGACCTCTCAGCGGGGTTAACCGCAAGGTAATTGAAAAGTGGTCTGTACATGTGACCGCTGTTTACTCGGTTCACAGCCCATTTATCTGCAGGTTTAGCTGATATTACTGAAGAAGAGCTGAATGGGCATTTTGCACACCTTAACCCCTCTGGAGGTTGTACTGCAGTGCAGATGTTTGTATCTTCTTGCTTGTCTGTGTTCCAGATTTAAGCTGGTGGCTGTATATAAAATACAGTTTATAGAATCAGTTTTTCTATTTATGACTCAGGATTGGCAGTGCGCTTAAGTTCTGAATAATTTTCAGGTGACTAATTACAATTCAAACCAATCAGTCACCAATTTATCAAGAAAAGCCTGCATGTGCACTTTTCAGTAAGTGTTGCTTAGCAGATGTTAAGCAACGTTGAGATGATGAATGGTGTTCTGATGGACAAAATATAAGACAGCTGTAGCTGTCATATTGTGTTTCAAAGTTAAGGTTCCTACATGGTCATCCTTCCGGCTAAATAAAGTTGTTATGCTGGTGAATAAGATAGTTGTTTTCAAGAATGAAAAAAAAAAATGTGACACATTTTACATCAAGTCAAATTTTGTAAGAGGAAATATCAAATTTAGTCTTGACAATATGAGCATTCCTATGAAACTGAAATAATCTGCCTCATCAAGGTTAATCAATATCTGTAGACCCCAACCCTCCAACACATACTTATATACTTTAAGACTGCACTCTGCATTGCACTGTACTTTCTGGCTAGCTCAGAAGAACACATTAGCAATATTTTTTTTATCTCAGCAATGAAAAAAAGGATGTTTGCTTTACCTCTCACCAAGCATTGGGTAGGTGATGACAACAAACACTGCAGCAACATTGGGGTGTTCAGCAAATTGTAATGGGTTCCATTTACTGAAATGTAATCTTTACAATCTGCAGATTTGTTTGGCTATTTTACATTTTAGCTGTTAATCTGTTGGATACAATGTAACTGCCCTGTTACTGAGAATGCCCTTTTCTAAATGTTCATTGTTTTTGTAAAAGGATATATGATGAGAGTATTCCAATTATGATCAAAAAATGTTATCATCAAGTTTAGATAACTTTTGAGCCAATATTCTAAATCTTTACAATACACTTGTTGTAAGTAGATAGAAGTAAAGAAGTTAATAAAATAATTTTTGGTTCTGTTCTATTGACGGGGATCCCAATGTGACACATTAAACACAAGCAACAGTCAATAATAAAGAGAAATCAAATAGGTTGGCGTCAAAGTTCAGGTCTGGAAAGTCATCAGACAGTTAATTGTGATCCAGTGCGAGAGAATTTTGTGGAACATTACTGTTTCAAACTCCTTTGGCATGTCAAAATAACTGAAATGACCACAAATGCTTTTCACAGCGGTGTCACTGGAAGTGGCAAGTCCAGCTATGCTCTGCTGACAATGCAGAATCTTCACACTTCCTACTTTTGTTTTAATTCTTTTGCTAAATGATCTATTTTGTATTCAACTTCCAGTATTTCATTTTAAGTTATAGTTTATTTCAGGTACTACAAGTTTGTTTGACATTAACATGATGAACAAATTTGTTGAAAGAATAATCTGGCGTCATATGGATTAACACATTGAGATAAACCCCTCACAATTTTTTTTTCAGAAGAGCCAAGACCCTTTTTATGTTTTGTTGGAATATCCTGAGCAAGTCAGAACACAGACTTGTTTCCCCCTCCATGTGTTCAGACTCAAATTTTGTGTGAGCAAGACAATTGAGAAATTAAAAAAAAAAGAAAAAAAAAATCTTTAAAACGACCTTGTGTTCAGCCCTATAACCCATTGTAGCTTCCAATTTAAGCGGTTGACTTTTAAAGTTTATCTTTTGAGACCTTGTTGCTATTACCTTGGTGTATCATCTTCAAGGGCTGCTTGTTCGATCTCAATATTTCTTTTTTTCTTAATCAAAACATATTTTAAAAATGTTTATATATCTCTAATGTACATTTTCCATTCTTGAACTGCGGCACAAATGACCAGTTGTCACAGCTGTGAATTAATCGCTGAATGTTGAACATAGACTCAAAAGAAGCAGTCACTACTTTAAAGTCTTCAGGTACACAACATGTTCTTTTTTTAATGGACAATCAAATAGATGCACCACCACTTGTCTGGAGTGTTAGATAAAAAAGTATTTCAAGTATTATTTCAACTACTCTAAAGACTTCATCATCCATGATTATAGAAATAACCTTTTATGTTGTACGTTTCCCAGTATACAGAGGATTGTGCCATATTCCTTGCCTAGAATGTGATGGACTATTCTTTGTCCCACTAATTGTATCTGTCTGACTGATGCAAAAGCAGCATGTTTCCATTCATCTTCCTGTGAGGTCTGTAAACACCTCTCTTCCTCCAATCCCTACCCACACACCACCACCACCACTTCTCCTGCACACACACACACACACATACAAAGTAGATGGCAGGTTTCAACAGAAAGCGTTGCAGAACCTCCCCCACCTTCATCTCTCTGTCCAATTATGGCCACACCTGACAGACTCCTGTAATTGATTGTGCTGAAGAAATAGCATTGACTGCTTCTGCTGCAATAGGTGCTTAAGTTCATGTTCTACAGACACATTAATATGGAAATCCCCGTAAAGTAAATTATATTTGCCCCCTTTTTAATGCAAATGTTTCAGAACTACACCAGTTATGACTTTGATGTTTTGCTTGGAAGAGCTTTATTTGGGACCGTATTTTTCTTGGCCGGGTGTACCGCTACCAATTATGGACTGAATTTAAGATAAAGTCCCCCCCCTAACGTTTATAACAAAAGCTTTTTTTAAGGTGTCTGCCTCATGGTTAAATATTTATCGAGGCACTAGTTCCCAGCCTTTGCTTATAAGTGGTTGTTATTCTCAGGCAGACAAAAGATCCTTTACATGGGGTTTAACAGTAAAGAGACCATATTTTTGTCTGCATGCAAAGTGAGCATTTGCTAACTATCCATTGCCAGTTTGCAACCTACACCCATTTTCAAATCAATATGTGATGCTTACCGAAAGGTAAGGTTTATTAAATATTAATATTAATTCATTAACTCAAACATTCATTGATTCATAACCTGCACAGGACACTGTTGAGGGAGCTCAAGCCAATCTCCTTTGTAAGGCAGGGTTGTGAGAAGCTGGTTTGACAGTTGGTTACAGTGTCACATATTTAGAGACTGAAAATAATTCACTCATTCACCACACAAAAAAAATATTTTTTTTAATTTTTTCATATCTGTTGCTTTTATAAAAAAAAAAATATACACATATATATATATATATATATATATATATATATATGTATATATAAATCAATTTAAAATGATAATATATATACACAAATACTATAGTGTGTGTGTGTGTGTGTGTGAGTGTGTATACAAAAATTCACACACACACACACGCATATATATATATATATATATATATATATATATATATATATATATATATATATGTATATAAATCAATTTAAAATGATAATATATATACACATATACTGCATGTATGTGTTTGTATATATACATAAATACACACAAACACACACACACACACACACATATATATATATATATATATATATATATATATATATATATATATATATATATGTACATACACCGAACATAAATGTGCACATGTACACATATATACTCAAGCCCAAAATTATTACCCAAAATTATACCCTGGGCTATGAATCATTTGGGTGTTCACTGTATATTTTTAGTCTGAGTATCCATTAAACTTGAGATCAAGGCTTGAGACAGGACTGCGTGTCATTACTCTCAAAGCAATTATAATCAAATTTCAACTAGCACATAAATTCAAATACATGGTAGATTGACAGACATATGAGGCAAGTGCTTAATGAACACCACAGTGATCAGAGGTTCTTCAGGGATAGTTGCTGAAAGTTTTTATGATGATAGACAGATTTAGCGCTGTCCCTTTTAAAAATCAGTGCATCACAGTGCACACAGTAGATGGCTGTTTTTTTGTGTTGCACCAAAAAATAGAACAATATGTAAACATTTTGATTGTGACCTGACTTGATAATCAGCTGACTTTTTTCCTCTACAAGCCCTTAGATGTAGTTCATGCAGAATGGGTTGTTTTTCTCAGAAACATATCTGTTAAGTCATTAGATTAAGATACTTTAGGTCTGAACATGTAGTTGCGATAATTGTAGTTTAAAGCCATGTCATATTTTGAATTAGCTCTTGCATAAATTTGGTACCGTTTAGTTTGATAACTTTCGAGGCATGGCTTACCTCTCATGTTGATAAGTTACGGCTTCATGTACCAATGTCCCAACCTTTCTGTTTTGCATTTGGTTGTGCAACAGTTAGCTGTTGTTTTTTATATAAGTGTTTCTATGTAGGTCTGTGTAAGTACAATGCCATGCAGCACTTCACCAATCACCACGCAAGCCAATTTTAATATTGTGCCCTTTAGTTGTATTTTATACAGCTTATTACCAGCTATCATTGATGTAACTGATGATGTAGCTGATAATCACCGACATCCCTCATAATCTCATAAAACTTTATGATGCTACAGAAAACATGAAACATGAAATCTTCAACTCTGTTTCAAACAAGCTGTTAAACTTATAGTGGCATAGAGTAAAAGGCAATTTAAAAAGCGTTTAATGCTCTTTCGAGGGCGTGGCACACATCTGTAGTTTGTAGGTTCAGCAGCTTGGCTATGAATGTGTCTTGCAGGCCCAGTGTGCCGGCGGGGATCCGTTTGTTCTTATCGCGATGGAAAGCTTTGACAGGCACTGCATCACATTAAAAGCCTTACCAATCTTCCCTGTCACGTCCAGCAGGAGGCCCAAAGATAGTGCGGCAGACCCCCCTCCACACTTGTTTTCTTCTATCATTCACATGGATACACAACATAGTGATTTTTTTTTTAAGTTTCAAAGACAAAATAAAGACAGATTTTAAAGTCAGGGAGTAATTGTTTTAAACCTCAAAGATATACTTTAAATTAAAACCTCATGTTTTATTATTGAGTTAATGTATCCCTTCATTCCGTTTTTAACCTTCTTTGAATATTAACGGATGACCAGACCTGCCCAGGGCTACAGCACTTTGTACCTCGAAGGGATTTAAATTATGGTTAGTAATGCTTTCTTTTTGAAATTTTTAAGTAGTGTGCTTCATCACAGTTACTGAGCCCAACAACATATTATAGAAACAATGTCAGAGTTGTGGAAAAGTATCAAACCGCCATTCACAATCCGGCCCATGACGAAAAAGATGACCAACTGATAAGAAACATGCCATCTGTATCTAACTGGAAAAAAAAAGAAAAAAGGATTTGAATAAATGGCATATTCTTCAGATAATATTCAACATGAATATAAACTCAGTGACAGAACATAACCTTGTATACAAACAGGTGTCAGATGCTTGTATCTGCACCTTGTTGCTACAACAAGATTAGATAACTAAAGGCATGGGAGTTTTCAACTGAAGTGACCTTTTTGCCAGACTGTATTGTAGACCGCAAAAGCTGTAGCCCACAAATGGCAGATAATGAATAGAAAAGTGACCATCTGTTTAGTATGTCTTTTCACTTTGTATTCCATCGTAGCTTGTTAGTTATCTTAACCCTCTCCAGGCAGATGTTGCAGATTTGCGACAGCTAAATGCTACTTAGCTAATTACGCCACAACTTAATTTGAGCCTGAGAGGGTTAACAGGGCAGAGAAGATACCAATTTCAAGTAATGATTTTCATATTACAGACTATCAACTGGCAGAGCAAAGTCCAACTATTTTCTTATCAACTAAATATAGATAGTGCTAATGTGTCATCAACATATGCTGATGTATGAATGTTTAATACAGACCTGCTATCTTTTAATATATGATATATTTTAGGTATGGTGTGCTTATCAACTATATCAGTTCTTTTTCAACAAACCTATGATCCGTCCACGATCTTATATATGATGGTCCCAATGTGCAATGAGCAGCCTGTCCCTTATGAGATGAGATGAGAATAACTTTATTTATCCCGAAGGAAATTGTTGTGCCAGAGTTTCAAGCAAAAACATAACAATAATAGATAATAGTAGGAAGGAGGGAGAATAAGAAATACAATAAAAATATAAATTGTCAAGGTTAATCCAGTTTATTTGCTCTGACCCATGAACAACTAAAGAATCACCAGTTTGGTTTAAATATGTTTTTGTTTTTTGTTTTTTTTTTCCACAGGTTGAATCCACACAGAGTATGATCAGGATTCTTGGACTTTCGGCAACGTTGCCAAACTATCTTGACGTGGCCACCTTCCTTCACGTCAACCCGTATATTGGCCTCTTCTTCTTTGACAGTCGCTTCAGGCCGGTGCCCCTTGGTCAGACATTTGTTGGCATCAAAAGCACCAACAAGGTGAAGCAACTCTGAAGTTCTTTATACTTTTACAACTCCTGTGTCATCTCTTTTTTTTTTTTCTTCAACCCGATACTTTTGAAAAAGGGGATGTTTTACTAATGAATGTGTCTTGTAAGACTTAAGTGCTATTTTGGCAATTAACATAGTGTGGTACAGACTTTACAATTTCGCTGTGTAGTTTAAATGTTTTCTTTTTTTTCAGTTTTTGTATTTTCCTTAACTTAATGGTTTAGATTGTCTTCTCTCCTACACAGATCCAGCAGATGCATGATATGGAGGAGGTTTGCTATAACAAAGTTCTGGAGCAGGTGCGAGCAGGTCATCAGGTAAATATTCTTTTTCTATGTTTGAACGCAAACTGCCTATAGCGTAGCAATGTGTTTCTTCACTTGCTTTTTCTAAAAGAAAAGACTTAAAGATATAATATGGTCTTGAGTTTGAAGAATATCTGGCGACTAAATTGTGTCTCTAATTCTGAGAATGTAACAAAAATGTATTAGGGTTGTTTTCAAAATCAACTACAATTACATCGAAAGCGCAATATAACGCACCCTCAGTCCTGTCAGGCATGAGGTCTTCAAAGGATGCTGCTCTTCTATTTTCGGGCAACAGTGTGGCTTCATGATTACCTTTCATCATTAGTCTCGGCTCACTGGTCACTGGCAGGTAAATGACAGCCAGCATGGGTCTGAGTTAAGTTGATTCTTGGATTACTTCTAAAAAAAAAATCTAAGCTTTGATAGGCAGACCAATATTAAAACGTCATTACCTGCAAATTTATGGCTGCACATTATCTGCTCATTAAAGGCTTGCATGGAAATACAACAGTAAAAGCACCACAGAGGAATAATCGACTGAATACGTCATTGTAAATGTGATTCCATAACAGTGTTTGCAATATGTGGAAAGGACAGAGCATCTGACTTCATCAAAAAGAAGCAGGTAAACTGTCACTGCAGATAACTAAAACCATATGCGCAAGTAATTCCAAAGGTAGTAATGTGGTTTTAGGCTGGTACTCATGGACCGCTTTGAATTCTATCAAGTAGAGAGGGTTGAAAAGAGGTTTAATTTGTTAATTTCCTTACAAGTATAACTGTTAGTGTTAATGAAATACTTTGACTCGTCCGGCCATTAGGTGATCATCATTACCTTATACATGGAGCTCAGAAGATGAGGTTCATTAATAACATAAAAGTAGTTCATTAGGGATAATGGGGTGCAGTACTGCTTCTCCCAATCCTCGGTATTTGTCATCTGATATCACTGAAAGCCGACAATTTGAAGAACAGTCTCGAGGAAACCTTAGGATGCTTCCCTGAGATCCCGAACACGGCACCTCTTCAGTTGTTTCAGTTTTCTGCAGCTCACACTCTTTGAGGTGTCCCTCAAATTGGAAGGTCAGCAGTTCAATTTCCAGTTCATCCTTTCTGCATCCTGAAGTGTCCTTGGTCAAGTCACTGAAGCCCTAGTTTCTCTACATGGCCTGGTTAGGGCTTTGCATGGCAGCTCTGCCACATTGGCAGTAAGTGTGTCTGTGTCTGTGTATCTGTGCTGAATGGGTGAGTTTAATCCAGTGTAAAGTGCTTTGAAACAAGGTGAACAACCGTATGGCTTTTAAGGATCTATGTTACATGATGATCTGTGATCTGTCTCCTTCTGGAGAGGGTTTTAGTGTTGGGAGTCCACTTTTCTGGTGCGCTTATTTAACTTTTATCAATTTTTTTATGTTTTTTTTTTTTTGTAAAAATATGATTGGGCAAATAAAATGCACAATTATTTTCCCTTCACCAGTTTCAAAGAGCCAAATACTGGCATTACATTGGAACATACAAATATATGCTACTTAAAAATGTCCAATTTTTCTAAAAAATAAATAGTTTTCACAACTTTTGAACAATGTGGAACTCTCTAACGTCCTTATCTCATGAGTTGCCCCACCATACGATCTCATTTTCCTCCCCTTCATCCAACCACCACCCCTGCACCCAGCTTGCTTTCACACTCCCAGTATCTAAAGTACTGTTGGGAACATGAGGAGTATGAGAGGATTCATGCTTTTCTGTTTAGCCTCCATCTGCTGCTGGAGTGGAGCTGCCTATTAAATTGGTTATCATGTTTGCAGTGTACACACATATTCATAGATACACATCATATATCTTATCTTACTTCTTCCTCTCTGTTGCACAGTCTCTCTTGCCAAATAGAAGTTTTTTCCATCTCCCTTGAGAACTTAATTTTGCTGCCCAACTGACAGTTTTCTTATCTCTTTGGTTGAACTGCTACAAAGGTCCAGTCCGACTTATGGGTGGAGGCCCCAAAGTCAACAACTCAGATGATGAAGAATCTTCTCAGTTTTGATTTTTCTCCTTCACTCATTGTAGTGCTAATCTTAGAGGATTTTGTCAACAGTATTTCATAATAACTTGGTTGATGAAACAGAACTCTATCCACTTCGGTTTTTGTTATCATATTCATCCCAACTCATAGGTATTGCCTCAGTATAACTAATTTCTTTGCTAACTATTAATTTGAGTTACTCATACTTAACCAAAATATACAACAAGTATTGATAGTATTGAAACAAAACATTCCGATAATTATATATTCTCATAGTTTTAAAATAGTTTTGTAATATTTTTTCATTATGAATGTTGTCTGTCAAACCCCCATTCGTGAGACAATGTTATGTATAATAATAAACCTGATAAATACAAATTTGATCCATGTTTGTTTTTTAAACACATTTTACAACATAGATGCATATAACTTTTCTGGATGTCCGTGGTGGAATAAATCATCTTCATTGCAGGATTTTTCCACCTTGTTGTCACTATTTTATTTGAGGAGTGTGTTCATTATGTGAATGGCGTATTCAACAAATGTTTTTTTCAAATATGTGTAACTTAAGTGGCTTAACCATTTATTATTTTCTTATGTGATGATGCTTAGGTAATGGTTTTCGTCCACGCTCGCAACGCCACGGTGAGGACAGCAATGGGTCTGATTGAGATGGCGAAAAACCATGGCGAAACAAGCTTCTTCCAACCAGACCAGGGTCCAGACTATGGACAGTGTGAAAAACAGGTACAAAACTTTCACTGTCTATAGGGCACTGAATTGATCTAATGGCAGAAATACTTAAAACATGTCTATATGTCTGTGCTCAACTGATAACTTTGACTCGCTCTGTAATCCAGGTCCTTGTGACAATTTTGACGTGGAATTACAATGTGCATTTGCAATATGCATTTGATTTATACATTTTTCTGCATATTTCACTATTTTACAAGCACATTTCAAATGGAAACTGGTGTGCCCTCTCAAGGGCTCATGCATGCGGCCAAACGTGTGGAGCAGATGCAACCCCGCATGTTTGTTTTTTACAAGCGACATTTTTGTTTTTCACAAAATGTGGTCCAAATAATAGAGTATATCTTACAATACAATGTCAATTCAAGCAGCATATAGTAACTTTGATTTTTCTATATATTTACCATTCATAAACCATTCATAAAACTGCACATGTTTGAATTCCTCTCTGAGATGGTTAGTTGCCAAGCGTTTCAACCACAGTTGCTATAGCTGGAATTATTCCATCAACGTTGCGTAGGTATCTGTCTGTTCATAAACTGAGAAACATTCAGCTTCTCCACCATAATTAGCTTTAAATGATAACATGTATCAAGATGCATGTGCACTGAAGCTGCTTGCTTTTCCTGATCGCACACACCATTTTAGATTATTAGAAATGTAGTTTGTGTCCTACTTTTATTTCTTCTCATTTGTACACCACTTATTTGGAGAGCGGTCTATCATTGTTATTATTATTGATAATGGTAATAATGTTGTTGTTGTAATTATTGTTATTATGCATTATCACCATACTGTTGAACAGATCTTTAAAATATTGTACATCTTTGTCAAAATCTCCCTGTCATGGCAACTGGACTTGAATTTCTTCACTTGATGATGTTTCACCCTTCATCTGAGAGACTTCTTCAGTTTTAAGGACCTATGGGGAGTTTCCCAATATAACTGTCAGGCTTCTGGGCAGGTCTAGGTTATGATGGGTTATTGTGGAAATGGAAGAGTTGTTCGGCATAACCTAGGTCTAATCGGGGTGTCATTCATTTGGGACAAAGGAGCAACTTTTAGGGGATTACCTGGATTGGATTGTGAAATGGTAAAGCAAGACAAAGGAATGACACCTGCAGGATCACATGAACTGAAGCTCATGGAAGTTACCGGGGGCTGGTTCTGGTGGTGAATCTTTCCTGGATGTTTGAAGGGTGCAAATTGACCTGGTCCTTGTGTGTAAAATCCGTCTTGGTATTGATCCCAGTACGACGTTATATGTCTGTGAAAGGTGGTGGCTCTCCTGTATTGGACAATCCCCTTCAAAACCTCAGCAGTTATATTCAGAAACTCCCCACAGGTCATCAAAACTAAAGAAGCCTCCCAGATGAGGGGTAAAACATCTTCAAGTGACGAAATTCAAGTCCAGCTGCAACGACAAGAATATTTCAACAAGAATTCAGTATGACTTGGATGACCGAGAACCTCCATGGACACCTTACATCGTTTGTCATTGTTAACTGTCTGCCCTTATGTACCTCATATTTCTTGTCACGTATTTCGTATTTTTTTTCAACTCCAATTTTGCATTTTAAATTATCGTGGCTGCCAAAATAAGTGTCCAAAGTTTGCGTATTGTCCAACGTGTTTTCAAGTCAATCAGAATGCCTCATTCCACTGGCTTCCTGTTAGGATGAGAGCAGACTTAAAGATGTTGCTTCTCACCTAAAAAATAAGTCAGTGGTGTTGAACCATCATATTTATGACTTAGTGAAGCTATGAAGCCACATGTTCTTGGATGTCCATTATGCTCTCAGGGTTCTAGCTTCTTGTGTGTCCCTAAGATCTGAAAATACATGAAGATCTCTTATTTCGACTGCTTCTGAACATAAATCACATTCTGTTGATGTCTTATAAGCAAAGCTGAAGACTAACATGTTTACTATTGCATATGAGTTGTGAGTTTTGATGTTGAGTTTTTATTGTATTATTTTATTTTATTATTTCTTTTTATTTATTTAGTTCTTGGTTTTCCTCCGTGTTCATAGGTTCCCTCCCGCAATTCCAAAAAAATTCAGTAGGTTAATCAGAAATCTCCTCAATTCGCTCCTGATTTCATGATTGACAGAACAAACAATAAGATAATGAATGAATTGACATTTTATTTCATTATGTCCTGCTCTTACTTATTCTCATTTGTATAGTACTTAAATGACAGGGGCTTGTAAATATTATTATTCTTGTTGTTATGGTTGTTGTATTTTCATAGTGATTTTCTGCCCACCAAGTAGTACAGAACTTCTAACACGTTGCTGGTTTCAAAGCTTCCTCACTGGAAAACATTTGGACCAATGTCAATGGTCGACTTTGGTTAGGTTGTGCACAATTGATTTAGACATATTGTTTTTTTTCTTCAAAAGGCTGAACTGCTAACCCCAGACTAGTCCTTTATGTATTGAAAATTGCAACTCTTTAAAACTTTCAGGTTCCAATGCATACTGTATTCAGCTACATTAATACCATTCTTACTAAGATTTAAGTGAAAAAAGCAACAGCGACTTCAGCACTGTGATTGGTTATGTAGGTTTCCATGCACTCGGTTGATTCATTTCGGAGCTGTCTCTCACGATCTGTCCACAAATAGCTTAAGGACTCTTTAAAAAATGTCACAAACAAAACAAAAAGAATGAAAACTATGATTACAGAAGCAACGGTTCACAAACTCACATTGGTAAAAAAGACATTCAGCCATAAAATAAACTCCAAGATCGGGCAAAACTAAAGTGGAAAAGAAAATTCCCGATTCACAGCCTGTCATACAATACTGGTTTGCTTGAGGAACCGTGTTTGAGAGAGCCACGGTGATTGTGCGAGTAATTAATCGTCTCCATGCTGTAAGAGTACACAGAGGTGGGGGTATATTCTTCCTCAGAGGACGGTCAGTCAGACTCCAACTCCCATATTTAAACCGCTTGCAAGCGAAGGCAGAGTGATAAATTTAGTAACCTTTTCCATCGTTCCCTGGGGCTGAGCCAAGATTGATGTGCCTCTAATCTTCCTTCTATTTAAATGGGATATGTATACAAATCAGATCACTTTTCATGCTTTCTAAAACTGGAAATGGAGACAAGAGATTATGTCAGGGGACTAAAAATGGTGCGTTGTGGCCTGGTTACTCTCTGAAACAGTCCTCCGAAGGAAACGGTTCTTTTTAGTTTGTGCTCATAAATTTAACCTTGTTGTGTATGCACTAAGTGGCCGTGAAGTCAGTCAAAGCTCCTTTGCCTTGGTCCAAACATAATGAGTATTGTGCACTCAATCAGTCTGTCTTTGGGTGTTTGTCAGAGCGGGTTGCTCTGGTGCGAGCAGGGGCATCGGGCTGATTCCACTTCAAGCCCACACATAGATAATGCACTGCATATTTTCACTCTGGAAATTGCCCTGCATTAATATTTATAGGTATTTTTTTAATCTCCAATATGCATATGCAGTGAATTAAAGCACCTCTAAGGTCATTCATATAATTTGCCGTTTATTTATCCAGCTTTAAAAGTCAGAAGTGATTCCACTATATTTTCTGCTCTTCTAATGTTATTTAATTGGCTTTATCTCAGGGGTTGGAAAGGCTGTCAATCAAGCTTATATATCTTAATGCACCCACTCAAATCAATTCTTATGAAATACAGTTTTGGGTGGGTGGGTGTAATGCTATGTGCTGAATGATCTAAACACTCCGGTGTGGTATTTTACACAAGACTTGCCTTTTGATTCTGTTTACACTTAAGTAACAAGGATGTATTGTACAGAAAATGTTGTGTGGGTGTGAGAGGTTTCTTTGGTTATAATATATCTGTCATACACATTTAACATCAGAATATTGAGTATTCACATTTACAATCCTGGCATTTAGAGTAGCTGCGCTTAAGGTCACTTACATTTTAGGGTCCCAAAGAACAAAATAAAAAACATGGAATGATACGGGTTATTAAATCAACGATTATTGTCATGCTCTTTTGCATTCAAAGACAATATACGATAGTAAAATGGGGATTCAAAAGAAAAAAGAATAGCTTCAACGAAGATTGATTAATATCAATAATCATAAATGATCAGGAGATGAATTAATGTAATTCACTGAATGCTTTAAAAGTAACTTAATATATTCAGCTTTTCATATCTTCCATTTTTCTTTTCAAATAAAATACTAATGATATTATGTACAAATATGAGCTCAATTTTTTTCATCTCCCAAAGAGTGTATCAGCTTTAAATTAGATGTACTAGCTAGATATAAATAACTAAATGAATAAATATGAAAAAATAACATTCTGCTCTTCTGATTGCAACTGGTAAACCATGATTTATTCAACTGAAACCACCAGTCACGTCACAAACATTCAGTGAAACCTAATCTGAACTACAGGCTGCAGGATGTGTTGAGAATTTTAAAAGCTGAAAACATCAGCAAGAAAGCAGCAGCAAAAGTAGAGAAATTGTAATTTCTGTGTGTGGGCTTGCGCGCTTCTGTGTGTTCAACATACACATACATTTTAAAATGGAAGAAAGACATCAAGACACATAAAGTTATTGGCCGGCGGACGATCCTACTGTTGCATAGGTAAATTGCAATTTTTTTACTTAACGCTTTGCATACAGCAAATATACCAGAAAAAAAAAGAAAAAAAAAAAAAAACTGAATAAGAAGCATTATTGTAACTATGTGCATGCAAATTACATCTGCCTGTTGTATCTGTTGCCCCAGATGTGCTACACCAATGAAAATCCATCCTCTGCATTCCCCTCGCTGCTCTTCCCTGTTCTCCCCGTCAACCTTACCTTTTGATATCCCGCTTTTTAGGGATGAGACCTTACAGATGGTGGCAGAGGAGAAATCAGCCTCTTCTGTGGAGGTTAAGAGACACCTTGTGGTCCCCTGAGTCTATTACAAGCAGCGGAATGACCGTCTCACATCGGAAATGAAACACCGTAGTAAAGATTTGCATCATACCGAAGATTAGTTCTGATTTTCAGGGAGAAATGGAGACTGCTGGTTCACCTTTGCATGGCTCTTTTTATCTAAATTCCACATCTCTGCTGTTTTCAAATGTTCGACTTTTGTGTCACTTTGCTTGACAAGATATATCAAGTCAGACACACTCCAGCCCCCAGGGACTCTACAGCAACACCACAGAGGGCTCATTAATCTGTGTGTTTGCTTTCATTTGCTGCTATTTTTTGCGGGTCTCGTCCACCACCCATCCCTTCATTGTGTCAGATCCCTGACAACCTGTCACAGAGCTAAAGCAGCTTCCCAGCACACTGATCAACAACAATGAACCATGATTCAAAGGCTAGTGGAAAATGGAATGACTCAGTAGGGCGGCAAATACGCAAAAATGAAAAACAGAAACGCTGCCAAAAATAGAAACACACCTTTGTAAATAGAGGGACAACGTGGAGAAAAATCTCAATACAGCAACTCATCTGCAGTCTCCTGGGCAGAGAGTGGAGCCCTGAACAGTTTCCTGTTGAGTGTATATTGAGTCCAGTGTTCGGTTTAATTCTTCTTCATCAGCATTGAAACAGCTGGCAGGAGTGCTCTCAGTCCAACAGTCACCGCAGACAAGAACAATGGTTTATTTTCCATTTATTCTTCTTTTGTATTTATGTTTTTAAAGGTTATCGAAGCAATTAGCATAGCCCTTCTTGATACTAGGACCATCTACTCTTCTATTCTACCCATTTTCTCAACTCAAGAAATAGTTTTATCCTGGAAACACTATTGCTCGCTTTTTGCATCACAGACCTGTCAAATCAACATTTGAGTGTCGGTTCCTTCTGTCAGAAAGGTTTTTCAGGTGGAGCTTCTTCCGGGGGTTCTCCGGCTTCCTAGAGTCTACAAACAGATAGAAGACTCTAAATTGTCTGTAGGCTTCACGGTAAGGGGAAATGTCAATATCATTTCCTGTGATTGACAGCTAAATGGGTCCAAGGTGTAACTTGCCTCTCGCCCCAGGGATTGACTTCAGTCCCCTGTGACCCCAAAGGCAGGCCATAAATGGTATACGTGATGAAGAAGTGAATTGATATATTGATAGTCCATCCATCCATCCATCCATCCATCCATCCATCCATCCATCCATCCATCCATCCATCCATTTTCCACCAATTATCCGGGATCGGTTCGGGGGATAACAGCCAAAGCAGAGAGGCCGAAACCCCCCTCTCTGCAGCCACTTGGTCCAGCTCCTCCGGGGGGATCCTGAGGCAATACCTGGCCAGCGTAGAGACATAGTCTCAGCAACAGCGACTCTACTCTAAGCCCCTCCCAGATGCCCGAGCGCCCAAGCTCTAAGGGAGAACCTGGACACCCTGGGAAGAAAGCTAATTTCAGCAGCTTGGATCTGGGACTCACAGCTCATCTGCCAGGGTCTACCAGGTCTGACCTCCCCAACCATCTGAGCCAACTCACCACCAGGTGATCAGTTAAACGCTCTGCCCCTCTCTTCAACCGAATGTCCAGAACATGCGGCCTCAAGTACAATGCTACAACCACAAAGTTGATCATTGAACTGCAGCTTAAGGTGTGCTGGTGCCAGTTGCACATGTGCACATTTTTATGTCTGAACATGGTGTTTGTTATGGACAGTCCATGATGAGCACAGAAGTCCAGTAACAAAACACCGCTCTGGATCAGATCAGGGGGACTGTTCTTCCCAATAAGTCCTCTCCTGGTCTCACTCTCACTGCCCACGTGAACGTTGGAAGTCCCCCAGTAAGGCAAGGGAGTCCATGACAGGGGTGCTCTTTAGCAGCCCCTCTAGAAAAAGGGTTGGTAGTCTAAACTGCTGTTGGGTGCAAAGCCACACACAACAGTTAGAATCAGTCCCCGAACCCCAAGGCAGAGGGAGACTACTCTCTTGTCCATCGGGTTGAACCCTAGCATGCAGGTGCAGAGTCTTGGGGCAATCAATCTGCCCACACCTGTACGGTGCCTCTCCATGGGAGCAACTCCAGGGTGGACAAGAGTGCAACCCCTCTCAAGAGGCCTGGTTCCAGTGCCTGAGCCATGCATCGGAACCTATATCTTGCCGGGAACCTCTCAGCCTCTTGCACTAGCTCTGGCCCCTTCTCTGTCCTCAGAGAGGTGACGTTCCATGTTCCTAGAGCAAGCTTCTGGCATGCAGAGATGTCTAGGACTATTTCTTTTGTCTGTCCACTGCCTCTCATGGGACTGGTGGATATGTCATATGCAGCCATATTGGTTGGAAATGTTGCAGTTGTCTAACCACCCTTCACGGCCCATGTAACTACTGGCTTTTTTTTGCTTACATAAAGGGCTGTTTGGATGATGCATGTACTCATCCCGCTCAGGCATGAACAGATGACTCGAGCTGCTGCATAGGCCACTGTCTCCCCACATAACCTGTGTAACCATAGCAAACAATGTGGTGTCATTTTGGCAGTAAACAGGCAATACAGTATGTTTTGATCTTGATGTGCCTGTTGTTTTTGGATCAGCTGCATAACTGGCACTGAAAAATGTCTGTATTTATTTTAACATTTGAATGTTGCTCTTTAGTTATTGAATTTTCATGCAAATAGCAGTTGACAGTATAAAAACTGCATCAGATAAACATTGGAGAACAGATATAGGTAGATGGGGGTGAAGATGAATTAGAGAGAAACACAAAGTGATGAAACCATCTCAGATGTGTTGAAAAATGGATCTTGCTGAACTTGTAAAATATAGAAACAATTCATCAGTGTCTGTTTCTGTTTAATCTCACAGTATTCGTTTGGTCAAATGATTATGGATTGGGGGGTTTGTTCAGATTCTACTTTTCTGTACATCATATGGATGAATACATGTACTCAGAATGTGTGGGCGTCCTCTGGCTTAGGATATTAGCAAGAGCTCTGTTGATCAACTGCTTTGCTTTTTTAATTCATTTAATTTAGATGAATAATTCAGTAATTAAGAGCATCATGGTTTTGAAGACAGCATGTGATTCAGCATTTGTCAAATTGGGAAATGATAAACTTTCTAAAAGGCCAAAAGTGATAACTTTTTACACTAGCTGTTGAAAGCGTGATTATTTTTAATAATTGGATTTCTAGTTGCAGTTTAAATGTAAATGTTGAAGTTTAGAAAATTCATACAAGTATAATTTATTAATTTAATCAAATTTTTAATTTGATTTGCACAAGACTGCTTTGAAGGTGCTTACATTTGAGACCAAAAAAAATACATGAAGTCCGCATCCAAGTCAGATGTATTGCCCCAGGCTGTACATGAATTAGCTATTTTTAATACCCCATTGACTAAATAAATAACTGACACTTTTTTTTTTTTTTTTTTTTGTCCACATGCCTGATGGTAAATTAGAGTAGAGTAGAGTATCTTGTGAGGTCATGATGAAAAAAAAAAAAATCAAAGTTGACTTGAGTATATGAGAGTGGGAACCCATCCTCTCACTATCTCCTGCCCACACTGCACTAACAGCCATCTCATCTGAGCCCAACGCATTATGACTATCAAGGGCCACCAAATGAACTCGACAATAAGTCATCGAATGCGAATTTTACAAAGGATCTTTCTTTTTTTGCACGTATGACTGAACAAGTGATGGTGATGCTGTGTAATAGAAGCAGTGATTGTTTCCCCCTAATCAAAAAGCCCAGGTGTGATCTGAATACACACTTTGAACTCCGTTTTTATAAGGTTTTATTACTCAGCTGCAACATACAATTGCTTTCGCCGCTGCTAGAAAGATTGAGAAACCGTGAAAGTGTTAAATCGCTCAATCTTAGTTCAAAGTTTTTGGTCTGTTTTGGAGATCCGACTACCTCTTGAATATATTTCATTTTTTGTATCGGTGTCAGCCAGGGTGCTCTGTTTACAGGGGAGTCAATATTCGACGGTGACTAAAGATGGCATCTTGTTGTCAGTGGACACAGCAAGCTCTGCAGCCAGAGCAACAGCAAGCGGCAGGGACTAATGGGACCTGATCAGGAGCTTAGGTCACTGCCATCTCAAATACACTCATGGCGTGGCAGACATTAGTGCTGTTTCACCTTAGATTAGCGGCTCAGAGCATGGCTATAACCCACACTGACACCTCAGAGCGAACCCTCTGCCATAGCATTTCAATTACCTCCCTTCCCCAACTCCCATGGAGCTCACAGCACAGTAACCTCAAGACTCCCACCAGGCCACATGTGTTCCTGTTTGTCAAGCATGTGCAGCCTAAGATGGTGCATCAGATTATTTTTCAGATCACAATGTGATATAAATTACTTATAGATGCTGGAAAGGCACCAGCATAACCGAAGCATTTGCCTGTAATCCCATGAAACCCCAACTATAGCAGATACACACATACATTACCAGTATTCTTTAAAATATATTTGATGGTCCTAACAGACAATTGCAGCCTGTCCAGTCAACAGTATGATGCTAGATACTTCTTGCAGTGATTATTTGTTGACAAACGTAGTTAGATGGTTGCTAATTGTCAATAGTCCCTATTGTTTGACAGTGCAGAGGGGAAATTCACAGATATACATTATATATTTCTTTCTCTTTTGATGAGATGAGAACAACTTTATTTATCCTGAAGGAAATTGTTGTGCCAGAGTTTCAAGTAAAAAACATAACAGTAATAGATAATAGTAGAAAGGAGGAAGAATAAGAATACAATGAAATATGAATTGTCTTAACTGTTAACTGTAACTACAAAGATTGAAGATTCCCTGCGGCTGAGGGAAGAGGAATCAAAAAGTCTGATAATTGATAATCTGAATAATAGTAATAATAATTATAATAATGAATAATCTGATATTTAGGAGATGTCTTAAATAATAAATTCAGACATCTTTTAATTTTGGTAATTTTTATTTTTATTTTCCTCAATAAAACAGCAGTATTAACATGGACATTTCAGTGCCCTAGCTTCTAAATCTGCATTATTTTATTGTTACTACATGTAGCAAGTTGCTTCTCCTTACTACTTTACTGTTTACATGCAGCATTGTGTATTTTGTGACCTGCAGCCAGAACAGAACTCTTTTATCTTTATTTATTTCATAAAGACTCCTTTATTTATTTTACCTCCTCTTCAAATTGTAGCCAAGCTTTGTTGTCATATTTGTAGAAGTATAGCAAAATTATATTGCCCAAGCCGTTCTGCTGTGGGTTTTGCATAAGAATAGTGTCTCCCCTGCCACCCTGAGTACTAGACAGATAGTGAGAGGTCCTCAAAAAGTTGATTGATGGTCCTCTGGATGTCACTTCATCTAAATAGCAATAGCAGAAGTGGTTGTGTTTTTTCATTGCCAGGCAGTTTCAGGTGCATACACAGTGTTGAAGTTTACCTTTTTTTTGTTTCGTTCTTTTTTTCTTTATTATGTTTCAGTGTCATTTGAGCTCATCCAAGATCCAATTAATGATCCTATAAATACCCGGTATGTACATTTGTTAGGGTAATTGAAAAACGCACGTGCTATTGCAAGGTGTATTTGCACAAATATAAATATTACAAAGACAAAATCTTAATTCAAAATACATTTTAATTACAGATGTAAATGGTGTTAGATAGCCCACAGTTTGAACAAGTATTTTGACTATGCTGTAAACACGTCCAAAGAATGCCTCGAATCCCAAGTGATACCATCATACCCTGGATAACCAAGTTGCAAGACAAGGAACATGTTTGGATTCATTCATTATTCATCCATTCATCCATCCATCTTCTACCGCTTATCCTGCACTCAGAGTCGCAGGGGATGCTAGAGCCTATTCCAGCTGTCATCGGGCGTACACCCTGGATTGGTTACCAGTCAATCGCACAACATTCACTCACTTATCCGGGCCAATAATTTTCCCAATTTTTTTCAATTAGCCGGCTGCATTTACATGGAGGAAACTCATGCAGACTCCACATAGAAAGATCCCCTTGTTGGAATCACACCAGGGTTCTCTATGCTGCGAGGTCGAAGCACTAACCACTGCGCCACCGTGCCGCCTTCATTCATTATTCATTAAACAAAAACAGAAAGCATGTTTAAATGTGTCAGATTTTGAGGATTGGCTGATAAGACATAACTGTTGATGATTCTATTCTCGTAAAACATGAAGATATACGGGATGCTTTTCCGTGTGAAACTTTGAGCTTTCCTCGGTGACTCGGTGACTCGGTGACGCGATGACGCGAAATGCTGCCTGCCATTTCGTTGATGGATATCATGAAAATTCGATCTGCCTTTCATTTCAGTTGTCTTTGACATTGGCAGTGAATAAACCGCCACATAACATTTTACTCGTGTAGTTCGTAGATTATCTATAGTCTTTCGGAATTTCAGTTTAATTTTATTTTATTTCTGATATGTTGAAAGAAAACAATTTCAATTTAATCATTAATTAAATCAAATTGAATTACCCCATTTAAGCTGAAACAGGGTCAATGGAAAGATATTGTGATTTTTCTCCTTCATAGAACAGAGATGGAACCATCCCTCAGAATATGAAAAAAAAAATCACATTGTTGCTCAGCATCATCACAATATTTTAAATGTCAGACTGAGGTATTATTTTTGTCACTGATGTCAAGTCAGCTGGTCTGGTACCCTGATAGATGGCCAACAGCAGGGAGAAAAGCTTTTTGCACTTGCCAGATAATACCTACCTGCCAGTAGCTGCTGCTCGAACATTGATGTCAACAGTCACTGATCTAATTGCAGTCCCACTCCGGTCCAGCAACACTGAACAAGATAATACTCCGGATTGATGATGACAGCATAGGACTAGCTTTTTTTTAAATTTAATTTTATTTTTTTGTGTGTGGGGTTGGGGGGGGGGGGGGGGGGGGGGCAGGCCCAGATTCATATAAACTGATGAAGTACTTGGAAAAAGTTTTGTATAATACACAATGAGGATCCCAGTCCTCTGCTCTAATTGTTCTGTCTCATGCCGGTCACCTCGTCCGTTTCACAGGTGAACCTCCAGATGTTGGACAAATCTCTAAATCATGTGAGATTTCAAGTATGTCTTTACCTCCAAAATATGACTTAAATTCTTTCATTTTTGTAATGGCCTTTTCAACAGTCCACCTGTGCTTCTATGGCAACCCTCTACCCCACCCCATCCCCTAATACAATGCAAAAGCAAGTGAGAAGAACAGTACAATAAATAATCTAAGACTTGCTAACTTTGTAAAAAAAGAAAGACAAGAGCTGAGTTCCAAATGAGACACAATGCAAAACTTCTTGTTTGATATTTTACGACATTATGCACTTATTCATGTTTTTAATTGCATGTATCTTTCTTTTTCCCAATGAAGTAAACAAATTTAACCCTATAACCAGGTCAAGTATGTTACATCTTCCACTGGAAAATCTTTGCGTGCATGCTTAATGAATTAAAACATGCATATACATAAGAATACAGCAAGACAGCAAAACATTTGGAATGTGATACGTTAATCTGCCATGGAAACACATGAAAATAAACATGGCAAAAAAGATTTCTTCACTATAAATGTATTGAAAAACAACTTTGCTGATGGCTGTGTGTGGTCATATGTGTGGTGACTGTCTCACCCTCAGCTCTCTCGAGCATCTTGCTTTCGTTTTTCTAGCAATTAACCTCCCTCGCCATGTCTTTCAGATCCAGCGCTCCAGAAACAAGCAAATGAAAGAGATGTTCCCAGAGGGATTTGGTATCCACCACGCTGGCATGCTGCGTTCTGACCGCAATTTAATGGAGACTATGTTCTCCAGGGGGTACCTCAAGGTTCTTGTCTGCACCGCCACCCTGGCCTGGGGAGTGAACCTGCCGGCTCACGCCGTCATCATCAAGGTTTTCACTATTTTACTTTTTCGGCCCTTTTCCCCTTTACTTCACTTGTACGCTGTTGTTTTGCTCTCTTTATTTATTCAGGGTTTCACAGTTGGTGGTAAACTGTACCTGTGTACATTAACAGTCAAGGTCTGCTTAGTCTACTCTGACTTTGTTTGATGAAGTTCACATGGTTATTCAAGATCAGATTATAAAGAACAGAGTTAATCATGTGTAACTTGTTTTCATTCTATTATTTTTATCATCCTATTATTTAATCTCATGTATTCACAGGGTACACAGATCTATGATGCTAAGCGAGGCGCCCTGGTGGATCTGGGCATTCTGGACGTCATGCAGATTTTCGGTCGAGCAGGTCGCCCGCAGTTTGACAAGTATGGCGAGGGGACTATCATTACCACCCATGAGAAGCTCAGCCATTACCTGACGCTGCTCACCCAGCAGAACCCCATTGAAAGTCAATTCTTAGACAGCCTCGCTGACAACCTTAATGCAGAGGTCAGTCTACCAAATACTTAATTAGTTGTTTTTTCTTCATTCTCTTTTTGTTTTTTATGACTATAAATATTTTCCAAAACCTCTCCTTAACTGCATTTGCTTGTAATGTTAAATCAGTCGAAATTTGCCCTTCTCATCCAAAGAAGAGAGCAGTTACCTCATTAAATATTAGGTTTTTACAACCTTGACCGATGAATCCAAACAATTTCTCTGAGCTAAAAGTCCTGCAACATATTAAAACCAGTGGAAGTCTCATGGTAGTCCATTACAATGTGTCTTTGACTAACTCGACTGACCGAAACTATCTGGTGAGATTTAAAAAACTTCAATAAAGTAATCCAAAGACGTATGTAAAAGACCATACAATAAGGGCCTTGGAATGAAGCCCCAAAGAAAATTAATATAAGACATTATTATGTTTTGGTGACAAAAGTAGGTTGATGGTATCAGATTTGACTTGTTAGAGTATGGTATGTAGGTTGTTTTTATGTCCACTAGGTGGCAACAGAGACAATTGAACTGATCAGTGTCTCCTGTCTCCCTTCCAGATTGCCCTGGGCACTGTCACCAACGTTGAGGAGGCAGTGAAGTGGCTCAGTTACACTTACCTCTATGTTCGGATGAGGGCAAACCCGCTGGTCTATGGTATCAATCACAAGACCTACCAGGTTTGTCCAACACTTTTCAGTTTGTTTTCTTTTCCTTTTTCATTATGTTTGGAATACATGTGGAATAAAACAATGAAGTCAAAATATTTTACTTCAGTCTTAATCTAACAGTGGTTGAAACTGTTCTTAATTTCTACTCAAGTAAGATCCATTCTCATATAAGGGTGAGATGCTTTTACATTGTCTTGGTGGTTTTACTCAGGTTTCTTTATGTCCCCCCTGCATTCATGATGTCAGAGTGCCTGTGTTGTGGAGTGAACGGATCTTTTTTTTTTCTAATATAATATACTGTATATGTACATAATATGTCATGCATAACTTTATGTCCCTGTCTCCAAAATACCATCTGCGAAACATCGCAATTTTTGAGGGTTCATCTGTGGCAACAGTTCAGAAATATGTGCTGAAACATCATTATGAAGTCATTAACTTCTGAAGTGGTTGCAGTCGTTATGCATTCATTAATTCGGAACTCCAAAACAAGGGCACTCAACCTCTATATTTAATTGTTATTACATTATTTCAGGTGGATCCTTCCTTAACATTGTACAGGAAGGAGCTTGTGATCGAGTCTGGCAGGAAGTTAGACAAGGCCCGGATGATCCGCTTTGAGGAGCGCACCGGCTACTTTGCCTCCACTGACTTGGGAAGAACTTCTAGCCACTTTTACATCAGATACAACACTATAGAGGTAGATTTGTTGGTAATTTGCTGGAAAAAAAGGCTACAATTAAGGTAGCTTAAGACACAAAGCAGCGTCTTGTCCAACCTTATAAATGTAAAGACCTTATATTTTCAAAAATATGATTCTTTAACCGTGCAATATTTGAACAAATTGTGTTTTTCTTATAATGTGGCCATCTTACAAATGCCATTACCTAGCAAATGAGTTAAATGTAGATATCTGTTTGGTGAGCAGCATTATGTCACATTATTAAACACAGTGATTTAATCAATCATGTATATCACTGTGATCCCATGTGTGTAGACGTTCAATGAACATTTCAACTCTCAGCGCAATGAGGCTGAAATTCTGAGTATCGTGTCAAAGGCAGAAGAGTTTGAGCAGTTAAAGGTAAGAAATCATCTGTTATTACCTTTAAACAAAGCTGTCATAAATATAACAACACATCTATCGTGAAGAATAAACAATCACATCTAATGAGGAATTTGTCCATTCTGAGCACTAGTGATAATTTTAATGATCTATTTGTCCTTAAGATCGAGAGAAAAACTGTACAGTTACAAGATAAAAGGGCCTGAACGAAGACTGAAATGCTGAAAATAGTCAACCAAAGCCAATGTTTTTGCAAAACATGCAAATACAGTGAAGCCTAATTTGCATTTCACATATTTAATAAAGTTTATAATCATTTGTTTATTTTCAGGCAAGTCAGACAGACATAGGGTTGTAATAAAACTAAAAACAGCCTGCAGCATCTTAATGTGTTTGCATTTTGTTTTGGTGGTCTGCACAAACAGGAATATAACCTAAGATGTGTAGAAGATTAATTCAGATGAAACGTTCAACTTGCACTTACAAATTCCATTTCACACTGCATTTACTGCATACATGCTTTACCATGGTGTACTGGATGTACATGAGAGTAGGAGAACTTGAAAACTGAGAATGATCATACTGCTGAACTGTATCGGCAGGTTCGTGAAGAGGAGATGGAGGAGCTGGAGCAACTGCTGTGTAACTATTGTCAGCTGCCCGCAGCAGGAGGGGTGGAGAATGGCTATGGCAAGGTTAACATTCTGCTCCAGACTTACATCACCCGGGGAGAGGTGGACAGCTTCTCTCTCATCTCAGACCTCTCCTATGTGGCACAGGTAAGGAAAGAAACACTCCAAAGGGCAAGGGTCAATCTGACAGATAAATATATGCAAATGTTATCACTGTAATAGCCT
Organism: Fistularia commersonii; assembly: GCF_037954325.1. Classification (NCBI taxonomy): domain Eukaryota; kingdom Metazoa; phylum Chordata; class Actinopteri; order Syngnathiformes; family Fistulariidae; genus Fistularia; species Fistularia commersonii. The sequence goes on along the minus strand of NC_141294.1, from coordinate 9,511,652 downwards.
GATAGGCCTGAAGCTGTCGTCAACCCTTGGTTGAGCATTGAAAGTTTGGAGTGCACAGTCCTTCAACTGACTTAAAACATTATATGCCTCATCATCTAGAGCAGACCCGGGCATTTGAGGCCCCGCGGGCCACATCTAGCCCGCTTTTCTTTTTTATCCGGCCTCCCAAACTATTTTCTTTGAATATTTTAAGAAATATTTCAATCGATATTGAATTTAGAAACTCCTTGTTTTCTCCTTTTGTTTAATTTTGTATGGATGATTACATACAAAATAATGTCGGTTCATTTATATGGTCGTTAATGATTTTAAAGTTGAAATAAAATGCCAAAAAATTGTTAATATTTTGATTTCAATTTTTATTTTGTTCAATTTCCATGATACCTAGTTGGCCCGCACATAAAAATTGACAAAGAAATGTGGCCCCCTCAGCCAAAATAATTACCCACCCCTGATCTAGAGCATATAAACAGAAATCCTCCCAACGTCTCTTAGAACAGTATATAGAATCATACTATAGAAATGACTATCTGATTCATGCAAACTGTAACAGTTAAAACCTTCTGGGAGATGAACATCAGCAGGGGTGGAGCTACAAAGCTGCCAGTTTATCCCCAATGGCAACTCGAAACAACGTGGATTTATTAACTATGAAAACAGGAGGCATGAGTTTTCACTTGGTTTAAGATCTATGATGGCTGTAGCTGATTATAGCAGGTGCAAACTTTTGTTTTTTTTTCTTTTATTAGATACACCATGGTTAACGCTGCTGGAGGGAAGTGGTACAGTGGAGTTAAATTTATAGCTGTGGAGAACATGGGAAATATCAGCGCAACTAATGTACTTGTGAAGGGATTTAGTCCTTTTTTTTGTTCCTGTCTTTCTATTTAAATTTTCATGTATCGAGTCACCCGTGGGGAAAGCTTTTTTTGGCTTTTGTAATCCAAGAGAGGCAACATACAGTAGCAATAAAAGAAAGCAAAAGTAATCCAGCGTACATACAAGACAGAGGCAAACCGCAGTTCAGTTGCAAAAAATCATGTAAAAAAAGTAAGGCTGCTTATGACTGTATGGTTAATTGTATTCAGTATTTGCCTTACAGTATTATTTATTTATGTTTGTGGATGTGATAATTACAATTATCTTTGGTATTTCGCGAAATATTTACACATTTTAAGGATTCTGCTGATGTTTCGGTTCAGCAAAGGTAAATTCAAGGATGAAAGAATAGCTTGTAAAAAGTAGAAAGCAAGAAAATCATATCATCACTCGAGCAATACTTGGGAAACTGCAGCAGCAGCTGTATTGATCACCAGGTGCTGACTGCTTAATTTGAACTTCTTGAGTTCTCAGAGTCCAGAAATTAGAAAATACTTCAGCCCATGGAACTTACAGTATGCGCAAGCACAGATGGTATCAACCGAGATACAACATATAGAGCAGTGATCCATAGCATATGAAAGTGTAAAACTTGCTAGAAGTCAGAAACCAAACCATTATCAAATATTTTCCTTCAACATGTTCTATCTTTTGAGCCACAGCCAGCCTTTAATTCCAGTTTTACCTAATTTGAAGTTCTAGTTCACTCCAAAAATCATTTTCTGATCATTCGTGGGACCATCATTAAATGTTATGCATCATGCATGTTCAAAGTGATCTCTTGTCTTCCAGCAGACAGATTCACTACTGGTGCACAGTTGGACATTAAACTTCGGGTGAAATCAGTATTTTAATACAAAACACAATGATATGGACCCACACAAACAACAGAATGTGTTTTTTAATCTGCTAGTGCTCTTGAGTATCCAAGAAGAGCTCAGCCTAATCCAGCTCTCACACCTAAATGTCAGTAATCCATTCTCAGAAAGCATTTACACCTTAGCGGACAATCATATCACAGCTGGCAAAATCAATCACAGCCTAGCCAGGCGAAAGCAGTATTCCAGCAAGCAGGCCTGGCATCTGAGCTCTGCTCCAGCAATGACATGAGCCATCCATCAAAGCGCAGCTGTGGCCAACCTGGATATCTAAACCCAACCAGTCCAGATCACACATGACTAATCACTCATCTGATGGTCCAACCAAATAACTTCTGCTTCACTAAAAAAAGCTCCCCAATTGTTTGATTTCCATGTCCATCCATGTCTTGCCTTGTTGTAGAATGCCGCTCGGATCGTCAGGGCTTTGTTTGAGATCGCTCTAAGGAAGCGGTGGCCGGCCATGACGCACCGACTGCTTACCCTCTGTAAAGTGATTGACAAGCGGCTGTGGGGCTTCGCCCACCCTCTCCGGCAATTCTCTAATCTGAGCCACATCGTACTGAGCCGATTGGAGGAGAAGAAGCTCACTGTGGACAAACTTAAGGAAATGAGGAAGGATGAAATTGGTAAGGAAAGTCATGTCATGTAATGGCATTCCATACATCAGGGATTTTTGGAATAGGGACCTTCAATGAGTATTAATTGATGAATAGTGTAATCATGAAATACACTTTAAATGACATGGGTCGGTGCTGCATTTTACTGTACTTTAGCTTCATGCGCTGAATTTGTACATCTATCTAGCAAACCAAAATCGATGAGTGTTTTATATATATATTTTTTTTTCTCGATTTTAGTGATTGTCTGAAGGGACAGTTGGTAATATACATCCCATAACAGATTTTATTGACTGTAGTTCCAGTCAGTGGTAGGCGAATCGATTCCATCCCAGAATGATTTACTTTTTGATCCAACAGTTGATTGTTATGTATCACATTATTATTTAATCCTAATGAAACCAGCACCACCATTGCTGTATTTTTCATATTTATTATTCTGTCTTAATCCTGTCCTCTCATAGTACCTGTTGGGTTCGAATCTTAGGTGCAGCAGAATCAGTTTTCAGTGGCAAATAGTCCATTCAATGAGCCCCCCCGGGGTTGCGGGGGCTATATTCTATATTCTATTGAATTATGTCTGGATTACATAACCGTCCAACTGGACAGCAACAATGATCCATCGCAACAATGCACTATAAAACAGCCATAATGTTGCAGAAAATCTCAGCCTGGCTTGATATAACAGCTCCTACCCTTTTCATTTCTGCCAAAGAAAGACCCACTGCACATCAACCACACAGCTAGAGAAACCACATCCCATCACAGAAATCATCTGCATAAAATTAGTTTCTTTTTTTCCCCAATATACTTCCATATTTCTACATATCTAATGGTGAGCATCTTCAAGGGTTTCTAATTAACATCCCATACTGTCCTTTTAATGACAAGGAAATGAGACACGCAGGTTCATCATCAGATTATATGGCTTTCATGAATAATATTTCAAGGCTGCAAACACATTTCATGTAAAATGAAATTTGTACACATAATTTAAAAGTAACCATGGCCTGTCCATTTATTGGGCCACTTTCTTTTACATCATGTAAGTTAACTCAATTGAATTTCCCTTCCCTCTCATAAACTTGATGGCAAAACAAAAATATTTTACAGAAAATAATTAATAAAATCTGGCTTTCTCTTTACATTTTAATGTGAATCAGATACAGGGGTGGTTGAGTTTTTTTGACAGTGGCTAAGCAGGAATCTAAAATACGCATAATTGAACATACCATGATTCTTTGACAGTATTTACATTACAAAATAGATTGCCCACACTAAAACAATACCGTTGTAATGTTTTCTACTGTGCATTTCTGAGTGTTGTTTACATTTCTAACCTCTTATGACACAAGCTAACATGAGATGTTTTGTCTCCAGGCCACATGCTGCACCATGTCAACATTGGATTGGCAGTCAAACAGTGTGTCCATCAGATCCCCTCAGTAACAATGGAGGCCACTGTCCAGCCAATCACACGCACAGTTCTTCGCGTTCGCCTCATTATCACACCTGACTTTCGTTGGAATGACCAGGTAAATAATGGTCACTTGCTTGTGCTGGGACTTGTCTTGAAAACTGGATCAAGACAATTTCAGTATTTGGTCCGGTTTTTAGCTTTATAGTCTCAATTTGTGCTCTCTTTCATGATCATTATTGTTGACGTTATTATTAATTATTACCATTATTGATATTATTTCTATATAAGTGGATTCCCACCCATCCACATTTCATTCAAGATTTAAGCCGTCAATGTTATGTTATGTTCAGCAGTTTGGAATATTATCATACTTTTTTTTGACAGACCAAAGGGAGAGGTTTCCAAAGAAGCTCAGTCACACTGGTGGTCAAAGAGGGTTAAAATGGCTGGTGTCAAGCAATCTAGGTTACCCAGGTGGTGACCAAGGTGGGAGACCACCAGGGTCACCCCAGGTCCAAAGTTGTAGGTGTGAAACCCAATTTTATTGTAAGGGGAGTGTGTAAATCTTAATTATTTTCAAAAGATCAATGAGACACTTTAAACCAGCGGTCGGGAACCTATGGCTTGCAAGCCATATATGACTCTTACGGTGCCGGCATATGGCTCCCAGACAGATTTGAGTTGAAAAAAAAAACTGTTTTGAACTAATTTTTTAAATACTTGTGATATTTCTTCATAATACTGTCATTTCAAAGTAAACAGAAATTAGATTTGAAGATAAATTTCACGGGTCACCCGTCGGTCAGGTCAGGAACCAATGGCTTCCGAGCATGTCCGGGTCATTGTAAAGGTGAAGAAATCAATTTTATCAGATAGCCAACTAGTTTAGCCTTGTAATAGAAAAGATGGCGAAAAGAAAAAAAGACAATGATTACCATGCATTCCAGGCTGCGTGGACAAAGGAATTTGCATTTGGATCTGCGGTATGTCTAATATGCAGCGATAAAATAGCATTGATGAAACGGTCAAATATAAAGCGATACTTCGAACAAATCCATGCAGCGCCAGAAGTCGCATTAAAATTAATACATATTTAATTTATTATACAATAAAAATACTATATGGCTCTCAGTGAAATATATTTAGAAGTATTTGGCTTTTATGGCTCTCCCAGTCAAAAAGGTTCCTGACCCCTCCTGTAGACTGATGTGTAAACCTTAGATGGTTGCAAAGGTGCAATGGTGCAATGTATTACTGTGACAATCAAACAGACATAGTATCGTAACCAAAGTGAATATATGCACATGAACAGGGAGGAATTGGGTTACATAGACCACCCACACGCCGTTAAGACCACTAATCGATTCATCTAGCGCAACTCATACTCCAGTTTGCACAGTGAGTTAAGCCTAAGTTCAAGCCTCCTCTGACACCTTGTTACTATGTTCCTCGATGGTAGCAGAGTCTCCATCCCGCCACTGGCCCCACAGGCATGGACCACCTCAGTAGGCAGTGATACCGGAATGGATCATTGCAAGCGTCGCCCAGAGTTGTCGGAATCTGAGCAGAGTTGGAACCTCATGGCTGTATATGAAGATGAATGTTTATCTCCGATTAGCAATGCATGCTCCAATCATGGGAGAGTGGTAACAGAACACTGGTTGGCTTAGCCCTGATCCGGCTGCTCAGCAGACACACATGTACTGACACTCAGTCGGAGATACTGCAAGAAATAACACTTTGGAAAATGATTCCTGCCAGATGTCATCACTTTTTACTGGTTCTCTGTTTTGGTCTGCTTTTTTTTTCGACTCGAGTGATCACACAGTTCGGTTTCCTGTAGCAACTTTACAAACAACTATCTGGACGGACATTAAATAACACTGAATGATGCACAGTGTTAAAGCATTGAAAGAAATCAAGTCCTGTCCAAAAATTCTTTCATGCCTTTTAATGTTTCTACAAGTGATAGAAATTATTACACGTGATAACATTCTCTGATAGGAAATCGCTTGTTAAGAGATGTTGTCAAAATTGTGACCTGAGAAATAGCTATCGTCTTCACATCACCTTAGCATTCGTCATTATACGCTCATTTTGTATATTTCTCCTTTGATTGCTTGATTGCTTATGTTGGATATGGTTTGGTCCCTGGTTAGTGCAGCGGAGAACTTTCAGACCAGTGTTTCTTGTCTTAGCTGACGATATATACGTTTATTGTCATGAGACAGTTCATGTGTTTTTTTTTCCCTCAATAAAACCATTATTTCTGACAAAAAATGATGTGAAGATTGTTTCAACTGCTTGACTCTGAACTTTGTACACTGAAAAAAACAATTGGTTATTTCTTTTCTCATAATTTATGTCAGACTATCGTTCCCCTCCATGCTTCAGGTCCACGGGTCGGTAGGTGAGCCATGGTGGTTATGGGTGGAAGATCCCATCAATGATCACATCTACCACTCTGAGTACTTCCTCCTGCAGAAAAAACAGGTGGGTTCTAAGACACTTATATCCCTTTTCTAACTTTTTTACTCTTTGGGCATTTGAACGTAGGAATTATTTTACTTACCTCTCAAAATATGGAGGAATCACATTTTACAATATTATAGTTTTTGCAGATGAATATATGAATCTGTTTTAGTGCAAGAACTAATGAAAAACAGCTTCAAACTGACTTTTTTTTTGTTTGTTTTTGTTTTCAATTACGATCATTATATGATATAACCCCCCCCCCCATGTTGTCACTGATTGGCTGCCTTAGTTGTTATGCATTAGAGTTGTAAAACTGTTGGAGACATCTGGGGGAAATTGGAAGAAAAGAGGCAAGGTGAAAAAAAAACATATTTTTTCTGCTGTTCACTCGTGCCTCTTTGAGTGTGGGAAATTAGAAGGGGGTAGCAGAGCGTTAACAAATATCCACCATAGAATGATCATCAATGATCCATTTTATGTACTTTGCACCTGTGTTCATGCCTGTACCCCTCACCCCCCAACCCCATCCCATCCTATACAGGTGGTAACAGTCGAGCCACAGAACGTCGTGTTTACCATACCAATTTTTGAACCACTGCCCTCCCAGTACTACATCAAGGCTGTGTCTGACCGCTGGCTCGGCGCCGAGGCCATCTGCATTATCAACTTCCAGAATCTCATATTGCCCGAGAGACATCCCCCACACACTGGTACACTTCTAACAAACATACACGCACTTGTGCTATGACACAAAACATTTGCGTTAATGTGAAAATAAAATAAAATACAAAGCAAGAGTACAGTGGCATTGCATCACACAGATGCAGTTTTCTAGCTGTAGTCCATCATTAAAAGTCACTCTGTGTGTCTTGCTAAGTTGCAACTGTGTGATCTGAACCAGCAGGCACCTATTTTGTACTCCAAGTCATTTGGTGGCAGCATGTGACTTAAATACATTTTACCAAAAATGTCTACCACTAAGAGATACATCCACAGTAGAAATGAACTTTATCTCCTCCAACTCTACCTCATTTGGAAGTTTGATGAACGGGGATGATGATTTTTATGAACATTTTTTTACTGGTTTGTTTGCTTTTATGCAGGTTATATGTATCATATTTGTGTATGTTTCTGTTCTGCTGATAAGCACCTCTGCATTGCACCTAATATGACTTTTCAGCATCATGGCTGAAAAACAGGTGTTTAATCTCTGTGTTTCTAAAGCACAATGACGATGTCCCATAAGAGAGACTTTAGAGGATTTTTGTCTTTGTAATTTTATTTAATTTTTAACTCTTATGACAGCGAGGTGAAAGAATGAGGAGTTTCTGAAATTCATTCTCCACTTTGTGTCTCCTAAATAGACAGGACTAGACGAACCAATGTGGCATACAAGTCAACCTAATGTGCAATGTCTTGATTTTTATTTAATAATATATAGTGCAGTTTTTAATTTATTTTTGTATTCATTTATCTATTTAATTTATTTAAAAAATATTATTTATTTTTAATTCATACAATCATTCTTTTTCAAGCTAATCGCTATCCCTCCTGTATGTAAGGCTGTTAACTTACCATTTAATGGTAGATCACTTCCTTCACAAACACACACACACACACTTTGGGGGGGGAGTGAATGATAGAATTAGATGATTTTGACTGTAGTGGCTGAAATTAGTTTTCCTCTCTAGGGCCCCTAGAGTTGTTCCACCACTCCCTCTGTGAGCTAGACAGAAAGATTCAGGTGCTATCAATGGTGATGCAGCCCTCTGATCACAATCACTCCACCAGACCACAGTTAGTATCAATAAGGGAACCACTTTCCGAAAAAAGTGGCGCTGATATGTTCGATGTCGATCCCAAAAGTGTCTTTTTGCTCCTAAGCCAAGCTGAGTTGGTTTTGCGTTGTTCTCAATTTTGGTCCCACCTCTGTTATTTTAATATTCCAACCATGCCAGGGCACCACTGCTGCTACCAAGTAACGAATTCCGACCTCTGATGCCACAAATAAAATCTGTTCTAGCAGCAAAGCAGCCGGATGCTTCTCTACTCAGTCGGCCTGATGCAGTGATACAAGACAGAGCAATACAGATATTCAATCAGCACAATAACCCTGTTGATGACTGTAATTGATTATTATTATAGAACTGGAGAAAATGGAGACTCAAACAACAGTTGTAGAAAACAGAAATCTGTAAACTGACAATTCAGGTGCTTAGTGTTTTTACATCTAAATTAGAATGTTCAAATGTTGTCCCTAAGCTGCCCATACCAAACGATGTGTGAAAGAATTCTAATTTATGTTTTCACTGAAGTATAAATGTTTCACACGAAACCAGTTTGATGGCTTTTCACATCGTTGCACCTGGTCCAGGACACTTTTAAGAACATGAAGATGGCCATGAGTGTCGTTTTGGTATAAACCATGGAGGCACAGAGATAATTTAAAGTAGCAATTCCCTCATCTTTTGCTCTATTTAAAAGTCATGTTTATTAAGAATCTACATTATGGTACAATTTTAGCGGAAGCTGATTGTCCGAGGTGTTTCAAATCAGTGCAAAAATAAAATGCAATATGGAATGGTAATATTAGAGTAGTAAATTTGCTAATGTTAGTTCCCTTCTGTGGATGTTAGCGTGTGTCTAAGCAACATGTTTCAAGAAGACATGTTGTTTAGTGCACATAATTGTTTTGAGAGAGGGGAAAGGAAAAGAAACCCAGCAACACAACAGAGATTGTATACCAAGCAGATAGATGAAGTATTGCAAGAAAATGTTTATGTTATTACAGGTTTTTAAATGATTACCTGTAAATATTTGCACATTTAAAGCCCAGGTGAATCCTCTAGAATTACAGCATTTTATGTGGCATACATGGTACATGCATGCCACATAAAGTACTTACATAGTATTTATTGTTTGAAAAAAACAAAAACAACTAAGATAGATAATTAAATATGACCTTGAGATGAAGATTAACTGTTTTATAATTAGAAAATATTTCCATTTCTGAAGTGAATCCACTTACATGTATATTTATGAATGTTCTTTCCCTTCCAGAACTGCTTGACCTGCAACCATTGCCAGTGACAGCGTTGGGTAACCGGGAATATGAGAGTTTATATAAGTTCACACATTACAACCCCATCCAGACGCAGATCTTCCACACATTGTATCACACCGACACCAACGTCCTGCTGGGGGCGCCAACAGGCTCTGGAAAAACCATTGCCGCAGAGATGGCCATGTTCAGAGTCTTCAACAAGTATCCAACGGCTAAAGTAAGAAGTCTTGCCATTTTTCTTTTGGCATCATTTTTTGTCAGAAAATAAAAAATAATAAACAAGGCTTTATTAAGGTTTTAGATTTCATATTCTACGTCTGTTTTTTGATGTGCGTTATCTATTCGTCTGCTTACGTCAAGATGTGATTGCGGTGCCTTCATGTTAAACTCCAAATGAAACTCCTTGATGAACTGTAATATTGAACCTACTGAGGTTGAACCAGATAAAATCCTCAATTTTAAGCTCAGACCACCTTTTTTCTGGTCTATCTGTGTCTAAGAACACAACTAGGGTAATGACGGATTCTAAACAGAGGTTATGTCCATGACATAAATGTCCTTAGTCACCGACCTTGACCTTGTGACCTCATGACCTTGTCTCGCAATATATTCAGGTTTGAAAAGCAATCCAATCTCCTCTGAGAGTTACTCTGTTCCTCATGTATTCAGGTAGTGTACATTGCCCCGCTTAAAGCCTTGGTCCGAGAGAGAATTGAGGACTGGAAGATCAGGATTGAGGAGAAACTGGGAAGAAAGTGAGTGGACACAGATGTTCCATCAGAAAATAGATGCATATGTGTATGACAGGAATGTGTGAGAATGTACCACATATCTACTGTCAGCTTGAAGTGGTTTGTATTTAAAACTGATTTCTTTTTGCGGTTGCTCAATTGGAATAATACATAAAATGTGCATGTGTGTATATACATGTGCATGCATGTTTCTGTGCTACCATTTTTTTCTCTTCATAGAACTTCATAGAAAGTGTATGAATATTTGATTGTATTTATTTATTAATATTTTTCATGTTTTCACCGTGAACAGAGTGGTTGAACTGACGGGTGATGTAACTCCAGATATGAGAGCTATCGCACAGGCTGACCTCATTGTCACCACTCCTGAGAAGTGGGATGGAGTGAGCAGAAGCTGGCAGAACAGAAGTTACGTCCAGAAAGTAGCCATTCTTATTATTGATGAAATCCACCTCCTGGGTAAGAAACAACACGATAAGATACCATACATCAGGGGTGCACACACTTTTTCACCTTGTGAGCTACTTTTCAAATGACCATGTGAAAATGATCTACCTCCACCAAAAAAGGCTGAATATATATCCATTAATATATCTACCTAGTATAATTAACACAATAAATGTTGGCGGATCTTTCATAACTGCATAAACCCTTATGGCACACTACAACAGAGTACTTTTTTGGTAAATACCTTATTCTGATGACTTGAATGGAGTCAGTAGCATAGTTGAAGTTCGCTGTGAGAAAAATGACTGCTGTCCTGACAGCTGGGATTTTAGTTCCCGCACCTTTCTCCTTCTCAGCTCACTTTTCGTAGGGAAGTCAGTGTCGTAGTTTTTATGAACAGTCTGAAAGTGCCACTCCACATTTCCCTTTTTCGGTATAGCAACGGCAGACTGGCAGATGAGGCAAACGCACTTTGAAAATGACATAGTAAAAAAAAAAAGTCCACCTCCTATTCTGTATTGAAGTGATACATTTTAGCCTTTTTACTTGGCCCAGATCCCACACTCATTTTTATACCCAGAAGTTTAGAAGACATAGATTGGAGGCTAGCTTGCTAGAATGTGCTGTTATGTGCACATGCGTGTGACGCCTGTGTCAGAAAACGTCAGACTGGACAGATCGACTGTCAGTCAAGTGAGTCAGTCAATTTCATAGTGAGTATGATAGACTGAAGTCTACTTTTTAATGGCATCCAATCTACCCACACTACCTTTGCGATTGACTGGCAGATGGCGATCGACGTATTGGGCACACCTGCTGTATGATTTTAGATAGTTAAAAAACATTTTAAATCATCCATGTGGACAACACATACACCAAAGCCTCAATATGGTCTCCATCCTCTTATCCATAAGCTTGCCAAAAGATGTCTCAAGTGCAATATGCTTGCTTTAAAAAAAAGAATAATTAATTAAATTCCTTTTCAGCAAGCACCAATGGGTTGCACATAGAGCTCCTTAATGTTTACCTTTACTCAAATCTTCTTTGAAACTACTACTTTCATTTCAGGGGAGGATAGAGGTCCAGTATTAGAGGTCATTGTGTCCAGGACGAACTTCATATCCTCCCACACATCGAAGAGTGTCCGTGTAGTCGGCCTATCCACTGCTCTGGCTAATGCTCGAGACCTCGCGGACTGGCTGGGGATCAAACAGGTCAGAAACATGCACCAGGATCTCTTCTAACAAATCACAACATGGTTTAAAATGCATTAACTGTGCTCACTGACCTTTGCTTCATAACCACTTTTATTACCGCAGTAGTCACACTGACTTTGTTTACTGACAATCCTGTCACAATCCATCTTTTCAGAAGCAGCACACTTAGCTTAAAGTTGATTTGTGACAGGTCCTACCATATTTGATTGCCTGTTCAAGATATTAGCAATTAAGATGAACAGATACTTTTGGCATGGATTCATCGCTATAATCATCCGCGGCCTGTGTCTGGTTGCCATGTCTTGGTTGTCCTCATTAGATGACTGTGGTTATGTTGATGGATGAGCAGCAGCTTGTCAGCTTAAAGCAGAGATGTGGATCAAATGATGCCAAGAAGGAAGAGATATTGTCATGAATTCAAATGAATTGAAGGCCTATACTTACTATGTGCTTCTCCTTTTTTTTTCTTTTTACGGTACACCTTTGTGATGTGATATCAAGTCAGGATATCAGCTGAATGATTTGTTCTAACAGTACATTTGTTCTATACATCACACAGGTTGATTTTATCCTTTCTCTACCATGATAGTTGTAGACCTAAAATGTTCTATTCTATATCTCTGTACCCATTATTATAGTAAGATAACAGAGCGATCCCAGAGAGAACTGGGTAATTTTTTTGAGTTTGGAAAATATCTGCCTCGACTAGCATTGAAGTTATTATACAGTCTGATACTCGACTACAACATCAGGTTCCTTTCAGGCAAATTAAATCTGGGGAGTTTGGTATGATATTGTAATGTCTCGATGGATTATATTTCCTGTAACCAAAGTTCTGGAACAATAGCCAAAGTCCTATTAATGATGGAAAATCTCAAATACATAATTAAAACAAGGTCTGTGAATCTGAATTGAGCATGTTATCTGAGAACTTAACAACATAAGATAGAAAATGTTGCCTAAAAGCCTGAATGACAAAGGACCTTTTTCTATATCGTCCATCTTTTCCTGCAACCCTCTGGACAAAATGCACTCGTCCCATGTCCTGTCCTCTAGTGCCACCCGCTGGAAGTTCTTTTCGGTCTTTAAACCACAAATTAAAACATATAGTGTGTTACTCTTTCATATTGTTATTTATCGTAGTGTGGTGTGTTAAAAATGGTCTTACAAATTTACTCAATTGCAAGATCGAAGTGATATCCCAAAACCTACTGAAGTTACTTTGTCTGGAATTGATGTTTTGACATGACTTATATACTATAAAGTAATTTTAGAATATTTTAGCTGACTTCCTTTACTGCCAGTGCTATCAAGAAGCACAGTTGGCAAACTGGTTTGGCTATTTGCCTTCCATAAATCTAACCGGCTGGGTGCTATTTGAACCAGGGCTGCAAGATTTGTAGCTGCCAAGTCCATTATCTTGGCTTTGCAAAGGTCTAAACACAAAACACACAATACAATGCAACACACTTGCATTAACATCCTAAATCACACTTTTATTCCAGTTGCGTCCCCACTTTGACCACTCAGTAGTCGCAGCAGGTCAGAGACTGTGGAGCACCACGGTTTGTCAATGACAGTGACAGACAGCTCACATTACAGCCAGATGGGCTTTCCTTTTGCCAGCTGCTTCCATCAAATCCCTCTTCTTTCTTCTCTTTCCCCCACTCTGCTCCGTCTCTGTCTGCGCAACAGGTGGGATTGTTTAACTTCCGTCCTTCAGTTCGTCCCGTCCCGCTGGAAGTTCATATCCATGGTTTCCCAGGCCAGCATTACTGCCCCCGCATGGCCACCATGAACAAGCCCACCTTCCAAGGTATGCCGTCACGATACTCATGTGCTGTGCACATGACTCACACACACGTGTCATGCATATTTCAAGGTTCGTAAATTCGAATTGATCATGTTTTCTGAGATCTACCAAAATGCGAAAGCCCCAACGAGATCCAACCAACCTCCTCTTCTTTCGGCTGCTCCCTTCAGGGGACGCCACAGCAAATCATCTTCCTCCATCTCACTCCACTTCTTTGTATCGTCTTCTCTCACGTCAACTTAACTTCACGTCCTCTTTCACGACATTCATAAATCTCCTCCTAGGCCTGCTCCTTGTCAGTTCCAACCTCAGCATCCGTCTACCAACAGATTCAGTATCCCTCCGATCATGTCCAAACCATCTCTATATGGCCTCTGACCTAATTTCCACGAAGGACCTGATTTCATTTGGAACACACAAACTCAAAGTTGATGACTTTCAAAGGCCTGCAAATGTGGGTCCATCATGAAAGTATTAAATTAGGACTTTTTTAGAGGGGTCGGGGTGTTGCAATTGCCAATATTATTTTTTTGTAAGGATATAAGCAGGACCATGAATCAGTATGAAAAAGTCATGGCAAAATGCAACTGTAGTTTTGTGTTATAGTGACCTATAGTAATTCACTACATTTCAGTGTTGTGTTTGTTTTGACATTTGATCAATTTTGATCATTTGACAAACAGATTCATTTAATTTAAGTTTACCAATAAGTTTACTATTAGACAGACATTGCATTATAGTTGAAAATGAGGTGGCACTCTTAACAGCAATGAAAATCTAATTTCGATATATTTAGTCTGTCTCGTGAAAATTATTTCTATCTAAAAATTTGTCTGAAAGATTAGGAGCCATTTGAGGAAAATATACTGGTTCATGGTTGCACCTTTCACCTATTTCAAATGCCTCCTCTGACAAAAGGTTATCTGTGAAAGGCAAAGTGAAACCTATAAAATCATTGTTTAACTGTTGAGGATCTGACATCTCTGAACATTGTCTTCGTGTTTGATGATTGAATTTCAACTGCAAAAACAGTTAATAGAGAAGTAGATAATAGTCAGAATCAACAACTATATGTTAGCAATATGATGTGCGATGTTGTAGTTGCCAATATGTATTTTACTGTTGAAAATCACATTTCTGTAAGTATGTGTGTGTAAAAATGCATGTTTTTGTCGTTTGTTTTTTGAAGTATTATGATTTGTAACAATTTTAATTGCTTATATTAGTTTCATAGACTATCTCAATCCAGATTTCTCTTTTATTTCAGTCGTGGGTTAATTTTCTGCAGAGATATTAATGTGAATTACTGTGTTATACTTCACAGCAATACGTAGCCACTCGCCAGCCAAGCCAGTCCTGATCTTTGTTTCCTCCAGACGGCAAACTCGACTGACCGCCCTGGACCTTATTGCGTACCTGGCCACAGAGGACAACCCCAAACAGTGGCTGCATCAAGATGAGAGAGAGGTATGCCAACACACAGCAGGATCAAACTAAGGCATGTTTATGTAGGCTTGTTTCCTGAACCATGCTGAAACAATGTTTCAATGTAAAAGTTGGTTTGAAAGCATCCCCCGCCCCCAACAAAGCATGAATTACTCAACAGGAAAGGTCAATATCACCCTTCATTTAAATTGTCTTTGAATATTTTGTGGTCAATTCAAAATGAAAAACAAACTGCACCCATGAGATCCTATTTAAATTGTAATGACTGTTTTATTAAAACACTTGGATAGTCAGACATGACACTGTTGTTACCTAAGCATGTATGTCTGCACAAAAAAGAAGTCATGATCAGAAATAAAAAGATGGATAAAGAGATACCACTATAAACAGCAGCAACGGGGAAGAACTTAATCACACTTATTACTCAAGAACTAATGGGTTCCCTATTCTCTTTATGCCCATGCAATATGTGTGTGCAAACATGCATGTGTGTGTGTGTCTGTGTGTGTGTGTGTGTGTGCGCTGTCCGTGTGTGTCACTTAAGGGAGATGATGACAAGGATAAATCAGTTTGTCAGGATGGTATGGGGTGAATAAATACCATTTTAAAGCACTTTACCAAGACCCAAGAATATTGTGGTATTTATAATACAAGATTGCACAACACATCTTTCTTCACTGCAATTTTCTCTACTTCATAAAAGCAGGCGTATATTAGGTAATGTTGGTTAATCAGAGATATATCTCCCATTTTGATTCTCTGGGGACTTCAGTCAAACCTAAAATATTGTGTGTATGTGTGTTAACTTCGTAGCCATTTATAACATGTTAAAAGATGCACCAATGACTGCTGCAATGCCAGATGTGACACAGAAAGTTTCAGGTGAATGAAGCTTAAAGATCATTCAGAAAAGTATGTTTAGAAGCAACATGAAAGAATTCTCTCCATGGGACAAAGGTTTGTCATTCAATCAGTCAAACAGAGAAACAAGAACCTAAACAGTCTTATGCATATAAAGATGTGTGTGTGTATGCGTGCTTGTGAGCCGCTGCCGAGGCAACGGTATTTAGATGAGTTGTACACCCTGCAGTGAATATCTCCAATATCTGTGTATGTATAGTTAACACATAGGATCAACATTGGATCAAGAAACCCAATTCTTCAGGAGTTAGCTCCTAAAATAGCATGAGCAAGTATGTAATGTCTGTGGTGGTAAATTTGAGAAAAACACTTCACTCACCCAGGCTGTCATCTTGCGACACTGTCCAACAGCCTCTGCAAGGTGTACATTAATAGCCTGTCTGAAAACTTCATTGTCCTCATGTTGTGCTGTTTTGACGATAAAGCTGATTTTGACCATTTTGAACTTGTATGTATGTGGATGTGAAGGTTTTATTATCACTATCTTGTAATATTGGATATGTCGTTTGGAAATGCATTCACGTTGGAGTAGTTTGTTGCTAGCGATATTTTATAGAAGGGTAGAAAAAAAAAACAATACTTTCCCTTAGTCCTTTGTGTCCAGTCCCTTGCCTTCTTCATGTATACAAGTCAAGACCCCACCCAGGTTCAAATATGATAAATAACAAATATGATATCATATAAATAGAGACAGGATGTTTTGTTTTTTGTTTAAAGTGCCAATGTTATTTCCATTAAATGGCAGTAATTGTGAAAAAAATCACAGCCCAACACTCGCTGGTGTACACAGCCATCTCTATCCACCGCTATTATAAATTGAAATGATACGCATTAAACTCTTCCAGAGTTCTGAATTTGTGCAATAGAACCAGAGGAGATTCAACCATAGTGTAAATTTGCACGTTCTTATGACATAGCCAGTTCCTATATGTGTCTGTATAACATTCCCATCCTCCGTGTGGGTTCAAATGATTGATGCAGCAGCCTGCTGTGTTTCTGCCCCAGCCTATGTTACAGCTCAGCTCCCTGCTGTTTGACCGACAGTCCGCCGACGATAGCTTCTTAAATCTCACCGGGAGTCACCTACAGCCCCGAATCTCTTGTGTGACCTGACAGCTCTTTCTTCCCTTTGCAATTATGTGAACCTCCCTTCCCCTCCGGTCCTTCCACTTTTTATTTCCCTTTGAATTACCTCATATATATTCCCTATCATACAACAAGGATATGTTTGTTTGTTTTTTTTATTTTGGAACCTTTTAAGTTCTGTTTAAAGTCCACATAACGTTGACCAACAATATCTGAGCACTGTCTTTCAATCCCATAATAGTGCACATTGTGTATAGCGAGAAAAAGAGGCAGACTCCTACTGGAATAAATGTAACTGGCTTAATCAAACTACATATTTTGGTTTTGGTTCTGTTTTTCTGCCTATATTAAAGGGACATTGCCCCTTAGAATAGGCCGATCATCCTGTATTGCTGTGAAAGCATTTGTTGATCCCTTGTTAAGAAGACAAATCAAATTAAATTTTATTGTACTATATGAAATGTATTATATTTAGAGACACAACAGAAGCAACTGCTCCTCCCCGTGTACAACTAACTCTTTACAATTAATCTGGGAATTTAGCCATAGTTGTGCAACTGAGCAAGTGTCTGCAGTGTGGTAACAATATTCCAGATTTATAAACCTTTTGTTCGGTTTTTCAATGCTGCTGTCCTCATCAGTTGAGGAATCTGAACACTGAACCAAATGCATAGTTTTGCTATGTCTCTATGATATTCAAGAGAGAAAGAAACCATTCTCCCAATGGATAATCCTCAACCCACTCGAAAAATCACATTATTATTTCCTTTCATTTTTTGACTCATCAAACCAGTGACTGGTCCGTAGATTTGGGACATCATCTCTTCCTTTTTAAGCTCGTTAATTCAGATTTCTCATTTGGTTAGAAATCAGCCGGTGACTGCGTCATACTTCAGCAGATCCTCTATGAGTGTATTTGAATATATTGCCTACCACTAAGTGCCTCTAAGTGTGTTTTTGTCTGTCTGCAGATAGAGGATATCATCGGCACAGTGAGGGATTCCAACTTGAAGCTAACGCTGGCCTTTGGAATAGGAATGCATCATGCCGGACTGCATGAGCGAGACAGAAAGACTGTGGAGGAGCTGTTTGTCAACTGCAAGATTCAGGTATGGCTCCAGAATTGCATTCTGCGCTTTGTTCAAGTTGATAATTATAGAATAAAAACATATTCTTGCTTTTTAGCCACAAGCTTTCAGTATGCATTTACTGATCTAACGGCAACCTTAAGCATGTGTAAATTTATCTGAGTGGAATTATGAAAACCATGGAAACCGGATTATGCTTGCTTAGTTATCCCAATGTGCATGTAGTGCAACTTGCACACTTACTAGGATGCATCATGGCAATGCTCTTACTATTTTGTCACTGAATCTGACTAAGTTGCATACATAAATGTGTACATATATAAAACATGCTACAATAGAGGTCTTAGATATTTCAAAGGTCAAAGGTAAACCACTGTTGCATCATTAAGTTCTGCAAAAAGATGTTCTAGCCATTACTATACCATAATATCTCAGCAACATATGGGGTCTTTGTTCTTGTGATACAATATGAATAGAAATTCTTACCTTGTTTTCTCAGGTTTTGATTGCCACCAGCACTCTGGCTTGGGGGGTGAATTTCCCTGCTCACCTGGTGGTTGTCAAGGGAACTGAATACTATGATGGAAAATCCAGGCGATATGTGGATTATCCTATTACAGGTACACACTTCTCCCCAACAGACTATCAATCAGCCATTTCAGAACAAACTAGTAATTCATCTTTATAGTCACAATACTTACTTTATGGCATATATCTCAACTTTTAAATATTTGGAAGGAAATACCCTTTTTTCCTCATGCCAGAAGCAGCATAGCAAAAGAAGATAATTTAATTTGTATTACACTTTTTGGGAATTTTGATCCAAGTCATTGAGGAAGCAGTGGGATAACTACATTCCTACTATTCCAGGAATGTGGAACATGGAGTTGTAAATCAGGCTCTTGGTTCCTGTTCTGTGTGTGTGTGTGTAGATGTTTTACAGATGATGGGACGAGCAGGTCGGCCGCAGTTTGATGACCAGGGCAAAGCAGTTATCCTCGTCCATGACATCAAGAAGGATTTCTACAAGAAATTTCTCTATGAACCTTTTCCTGTTGAGTCCAGGTAAAATGCACACCTTTTGTTCTGATTTTATGTATTCAGAAAGTATTTTCTAGAAAACAAGGGATTCGCTGTCCAAGCAAACTGTTCCCCTTGTATTGAAGAGTAACAAATCTTACCTGATCTCCATTGTCATTCCAACCACTATTTCAAGATAGTTCTTTTTGCTTCTCAATCCAAACCACCCCCCATCTCAGCTCTGGTTTGAAGTCCACTTTGGACGGGGGGTGGTCAACATCTGGAGACCTGCAGGGGGTTGGTACAGAAGAAGTACTGAGGCCCTTAATCCTGTATTTACTGTTCAGCTGGAAACTGTCTGTCTGATAGATTTATATTGTCCCATCAGCCTCCTGAGTGTGCTGTCAGACCATCTAAATGCTGAGATTGCAGCAGGAACCATCACATCCAAGCAGGATGCAATGGACTACATCACCTGGACTTATTTCTTCAGAAGATTGGTTATGAACCCCAGGTTAGGAACATCTCCTCGGATATAATATCATTCACATAAGAAACAGGTTTATTGGTTGTGCTCAGGTACACACAGTTGTCAAATTCTCATGCCCTTTTTTGAGGCCATGCAGTTTTTGAGACTGAAGACTGAATCAACAGCTTGCTGCATCTTGATTGTCAAGCACCATGTAACATTATTTAAAATGAATTTATGAAATGACATGATCCACCAATCTCTTTGTCTTATTAAACGTAGGTGTGGGTCAATCAGATATCAAATTTGCTTCATGTGTACATTAAATCCATTGATAAGTGCAAACTGCTGCAGGTATTCCCAAACATACTGTTTTGCAAACAGTAATAATTCACCTTTATTTGCATGCTGAGCTGTTAGTCCCCTGGGGTAACACATTTAGAGATGCACTTGGGTTCATATCACTCAGGATTCCTGATTGTTCCTGGGCTGCATGACATTTCTCAAGTCCCATGCTTCACACCCTAGTATCAAGTGAGGAACTTAAGTCATTTTTGTTTACGTAATACATGACTAAGTATTGTTGTTCAAGATTCTCATGGGCTTAGTCATCAAATTGTGTTCTGGAAAGAAGATACAATTGTTAATGCCATGCAAGAGACTGGGCCTTTGTTCCAAACACAGATGTCTCTGAGACCCGAAGAATCCACATTGCTTTTTTTTTTATTTTGAACTGAACGACTTTACTAGCTGACCTAAATGACCAGACTAGGGAAAGAGGACTGAAAGAACAGATATAGGTATTTCTGTTGGCACATTTGTTTATGATTAATAGCTTGTTCCCTGCTGATGTCCTCTAGGTAAAACAATAACATAATCTGTGATGGAAATCCAAATACAGAAAGAATATTGTCATTATGAGCCTCTGGTTTCCCCCTCACAGTTTTTCTTGCATTTTCATTAGTTTATCTGTAAATCTTTCTTGCCACATAGGTACCCCAAGAATGGAATTAAAAAGATAAATTGGATTGAATTAAATTAAAGCAAAAAAATATATATGCATACAGTATGTATATACTGAATGGATGCAAACTATTGCTTTCTTTACTCAGTGAAATAAAAATTGAAAAAATCCCCCAAAATAAAAAAGTCAATTTGATCACTGGAACATCAAATGATAGCAGAGAATCTTCGATGCAGAGACAGTAATTTACATTCCATACTTCAGTGGGTACATCGACTTGAAAACGATCTCACATGTTTACAAATCAGGACTGTGATTAATATACACGTGACAAATTCATTCTGTCACACCTCCTCAGCCTTCAGGCTTATGCACCAACCGTGACGATAGGAGACAGGAAGCGAGAGCTATGATCTTATCATGCAATGTTTTCATAGCTCTGTTCATTTTGTTGTTTTTACAGTTTTTACTGGAAGAGATGGAGAAATAGATAGTAAAATAGTATAGATACAAATTAAATTTTTGGCTTGTCTGGAGAGCCATGAAATTGTTTTTTAATGTTAAATAGTGGTCTGTATTTCATTATTGCACTTTCAAAAAAGAGGAAAAAAAATAATGTCTGTTTATGTCGAATGCCGATTTAAATTCCATTACCAACAGAGACTTTGTTTCCAATGTCCATGTCAGACATGTTTTGCTTATATATCACCACGGTCATATTTAACTTAATGGTTCATGAAAGAATCCCAAATGGCTTAAATTTTGCTTCTGAATTTACAAATCCCTAGACATCGTAATTTCCTTGAAGCTGTATTTTATATCTCAGCAGCTAATCTATCACCACTGGGCTCTCACTAAACCTGCCAACCCCTGACAATGACACAAAGATGCACACAAACACACCCACATGTTCCCTTGGGTGTCGTAATTATCTGCCGACCAGCTCCCTACACTATCAAGAGCCTAATAGCGCTGATGCTAATGGCCATGATAATCAGACAGGCCATGCCAGTGGTTAAAACATTTGAAATGTGTTCAGTAATAAACACATTCAGTGCTTGGAGCTGTGCACATTTAGAGTCAAGGTAATGACAGAAACATTTAACATTAAATACACAATGAATATGGCTGTCACCTGTCTAAAATGTTGCCCGCAGACCTGGCACAAGATGCCTCTCTCCCTGCTCCCTCTAGCATAATAAACTATTGTATCTGATAATCATGAGGATACCATTTTTTAAATTAATTTGAGAGGTAGGCAATTTGCACTCATTGAAGGTGTAATATTAGTTCTCCTTTCACTTTGCTGAAGTGTTTTTTTTCTCTTGAATGTTTCAATCTATTTAATTTGTCATCTTGCGAGATATACCCACATCAGATAGGGGCGTGTTATGGCCATTCCAATTGTCAGTATATTTGTGGGCTGAGAAAAATGAGACATCTGTAAAGTCTTCAGTGGTTGTTTTTCTTTTTTTTGTAGTTCTTGTCAGATCATACACTGATTCATCTTAGCAAACTTATTCTGTAGCCAATTGGTTACCAGTGCCACTGAGACCCTTGTAAATAATATACCTTGTGGCCAAAGATATTTCAAATGAAACACTGAATATTTCAAGACAAGTAGCTTTTTTGTTGAAGATGGGTGCACAAATGGTGAAAAGATCAACTTCACCTAAATACAGCGGATCATTCGCCATTGAAAGAGGCCCAGGTGACCTTTTTGTGCACATTGCTATTATACTGTCACAAAATGCACCTAAGGCCTTCTAACTATATATATGTTTACCAGATCTTGAACTCCACTTCATCATAACTCTACCACTTTGTATATCATTACTAGTTATACCTGCATCATTTGAACCAGACCAAAAATGCTAAATTAAAATGGGGGACCTTAGTTAACCCCAGAGATGTTTAACAAAGCACCTGGGTACAGAGTCTATGATGATGACAAATATGTGTCTTAGAAGAACCCCTCTTGGGAAGTGAAGGATTAGAAATCACATTTAACCAATAACGGCACCTCTAATAACAACATTGAATTCAGGTTCTGTTTCATTTTGCATACTTCAGCTTTTTTTCTTTCTTCTCTTTTCATTTTGATGATTGATTTCTAGCCAAATTTAATTTAAGTAATCGGGTTCCTTCTGCATGTGTGGAAGGCGTATCGTCTCGCCCTGTTGTTTTTATTTGTTTTTCTTTCCTATTAGCTAATGAAAACTGATGTATGTATTAGTTTTCCTGTCACAAATTTGAACATCTGAACTATCCAAAAAGAATAAAGAAAAAAACTGCTTTGGTGCACATAAAGCAACAACTTGATTGCTTTGAAAATGCCTTGAATAATAGTTTTTTCCTTTTTCTTTCTTTCTTTTTTTTTTTTTTTTTTGATAATACTAATATGGTTTCCTTTGCTCTTTAATTTTACCCATACACACCATGCACAAATATGAGCTAATTGTCTTAGATTACTCCACTGCTGAGCCTCATGTGGTAACTCTTACATAGCAGCACTGAGCATGGAACCTATTTCAGCCATTGTTTGTCTTATTTCAGGTAATAACAGTCTAACCTGGGAATCATTTGCTGGAAAGACTGGCCATTTTCCTTTCATCTGGGCATTTTCTTCTGTAGCAAAAGTGTGTACAAGATTGTTAACAGTGAAAGCATCTAACAGTGTAGATGCAGTGACAGCAAAATCTTTTCTTCTACCAGAGTTGCGTGGCTCCATTTTTGTTCTTATCTTATTCTGCCATGGAATCGTGCCACCTCATTTGCCTCAACAGAAATTGAAACTAATGTAATTTTGCATTATCTGTCTTAACCTTCATGAAACATCTTCTTTATTTTTATATACTTTATAGCTTTTTAATTGTATTTTTTACTCGATGAGAGATGGACTTAAAAGGTTTTGCAGACTGTACTCACCAATGACAGAAAAATAATGCTGCCCATGTTAACACTAAAGTGTAAGAATAGTAATCAAGACTATTTGGAATACACCTCACAGTGAAGTATACTTTTGTCAATGCCGGGATGTTTTTTGGAAATTGCTCATTCTCATTGCAAAAATATTGACGCTTGGGAGAGTTAGAGAATTAGTCAAATTGGTAAAAAACTACATATGAGTAAGCAAAGGTGAAGTGCATGAAAAATTATTTCATGCCTATCTCTCTCTCTCTCTGTCTCTTTTCATATATATATATATATATATACACACACACACACACACACACATATATATATATATATATGTACTTTTGCTCTTGGTGTACCTCTAAAGCCATATTCTACCCTACACAGTTTTCTAAAGCTGCACTAGTAGAATGAGCAGTAATATAATATGAAATAACATTATATCAAAGTCCCAGTAGTTTCTTCCCTATTTGGGAGAACTCAACACTGACACAGTTATCCAGTTCTGTCACATATATAACAATAGAAATACACATTTTAGGAGAAAAACTATACACGGTCTCCAAAGAACTAATCCACTAACGATGGCTTGTGTTTGTCTAGTTATTACGAATTAGGGGACGTCAGCCATGAGTCCATCAACAAATACCTTTCTAACTTGGTGGAAAGAAGCCTGAGGGATCTTGAGTGCTCTTACTGCATAGAGATAAAAGAGGTATGTGTTTGCTTTCAATTTCAAGTAATTGCATGGTTTCTGAAATGACAAAAAATACTTTGACATGAGGTCACCTTAAATCCCCATTGGTGTTCTAGGACGATCGGACAATCGAGCCAATGACTTACGGTCGCATAGCTTCATATTACTACCTGAAGCATCAGACCATTCGTATGTTTAAGGAGCGGCTAAAGGCTGAGCTTCCCCTCCATGACCTGCTCTCCATTCTTACGGTGAGATTTGAAATATTTTTGTCAGTTAAGGAGAAAAAAAAATGGAAAGATATATTCATGATTAGTATATTGTCTGTTTGGTGGATTGGAACATAAATCAGCTAATTTTTTCTTTCTTTCTTAACTACATATTCCTAGTTTCTTATTCATCCACATCTAAACATTTACATTTTACAGTTTTTTATTTTTGATTTCTCTCACTTTGATCAACTTGGAATGTGTAATTGTAAAGCAATGAAATCAGCTGCCCACTTTCTAAGTAATAATAATAAGTAATACTGTACAACCTGATGGAAAGGCTTGAAAGAGTCACTACTTAAAGAGCGAAGAGCAAAATAACACCCATAGTCCATGTTCATTTTCAGGTGTAGAACTGTCCATCTTGAATGATCATGACCAAAGAATACATACAAGTTAAAGTACCTCTCAGGGGATACAAGGTGCTCTGCAATTAGTTAGATCTCATTAAATGTGTCTACTATGACTCCCTCTGCAAGAAACAAGGTGCTTGGATCATTGGAATATCATATGTTTGCCTTTAGGAAGAGCTGCTTATGGTAATTCTGCTAATATTTACCAGTGGAGCAATGACATTGCTAGCTTAGTTTGCATTCTCTAGACTCACACTTGTGGACTTAATGGTATTTAAAGGCAGCAACATCAGAGGTATTATGTGCTTTTGTTGCCTCTTGCTCCTGGTGGGTGTTTAGATTGTAGGTCCCTGCAGACATCATGATGGATGACAATAAACAGAGGCAGATTAGACCTGCTTTAGCGATGCTGCTAACCACAGCTTCAAGCTATTTGTGTAGCAAAAGTAGAATCACTGCTTGGGGAAGTAGAGCAGGAGGGGTTTAAATACAGCAGTGGATGTGCAGTTAGATGACCTTTGTGTTTCAAAATGAACACCAATTACAAACCAACAGCAATTCCTTCTCTTCACCTCTGCTTTCAGGACCCCAGTCTCTCTTTTCACAATTTTACAGTCAGACTGAGAAAAGCCCTCTTGATAAGTGTTGGTCCAAGGTCTCTGCTTCCAATTTGAAGTGATAAAGTGTGCTTTATAGAGCAACCTTACGGCTTCTTAATCAAGCAGCCATGTTGATTCACATCTAGAAATGTATTAAGGTTCATGCTTAGTAGCTAAGGGCCTCTCTTTAGAATTCCCGGCCAATATTTTAATACCTCGGTTTGAGTCAAATCAGACTATTTTTATGTTGTGCCAAATCATAACAAGGTTGTTTCTTGACATAAAGAAGGTCTGGACTGCACTCTGAGATTATTTACAGGAACGCAAAGTTCCCTCATGAGCAAACACATGAGGAAAAACTGCCTTTCCCAGATCTGAGCTAAATGCGGACAGCCTTCTGTCTCAAACAAAAGAGAGAGTGCAAGACAGAGGGACAGAGGGATAGAAAGCAAGACTGTGACTGAGACAGGGATATAAGGGTTGAGAGGGACAGGCACAAATGATCTCAACCAAGAAATACATGCAGTGCTAACAGTTACATGATAATAGCTGACATGATATAATAAAATCTATACATTTTCCCAAGCATGGGATCATTAAAGTACATCTCATTGCATCTCAATCCTGCCTGGCAGGACTGTTGCAGTAGATCAAGCCACTGGTAACCTTGGAGGTGAGAGTGTTCAGTGATTCAGGAGCAGATTTGAGGTTTCCATCCTGCATTGATGAAGGAACATGAGTGCAGACAGGATAGGAAAAGTTGGGGGAATGAGAGAAGTACCATGGGATATCCCTCAGGAGTGATAGCCCATGGTAGCATAACTAGGGGCTAGCCGAGCACGAACTATAAGAGAAAGTTTTAAAGCCTATTTTCAAACAATGAGAGGGTATCCATCCCCCCGGATTGAAACTTAAAAGATGGTTCGACCAAAGAGGAGCTTGGTAACTGAATGCTCTGGCCGCTGTTCTGCTTTTAGAGTCCCAAGGGACCAAAAGTAGCCCTGCATCCTGGACGCGCGTGAACTACTTAAGTGGTAGGGTTCTAAGAGTCCATTGAGATAGGATGGTGCCTGGCCTTAAAGGGTTTATAAAGGTGAGACCAAGTTATGGTCAGTCATATAATCTTATGTTTAGCTTTTTCGTTACAGTTAGGTTTGGATATGCTAAATTTAAATTAGTTAGGACCTACCGATTCACCCTTAAAACAAACACGCTCATGTCACTGTCAGTAGTGTACACTTAAGTCTAATTTTACGACCAAGCAAGGTAAGATACTTGGATACCATCAGGCAATGCCCCCCTGTGCATCGGAGAGGAGAAGAGATTGTAAAAATCAGACTAGCAGCCTGTTTTTTTAAAGGTTATGTTATTTAGCGTGTCACCAAGTGTTCAAAGGTTCTTCTTTTTTCTTTTCTTTCTTCAATGCTGAGTATTTTCAAGTTAAAAAATCTGCAGAAAGTATGTAGTTTTAAATAAAATAATGAGGACATAACTTCAATATGCACTTCAATACTGCGAATAATTCAAACAGCTACTGTTTAATAAATTGTTTTGAGCTGCTTCACCTTTGTCCCTTTCCCCTTTGTTATTTAGCAATTTACCACAGATCTCTAATTTATGTGAAAGAATGTTAGGAGTTTTCTCCCATATTTCCTTTCAAAACTTTTACACAGAATCGGTGATCATGTGTCAGAAAACATACATTGTTATATTGTGATAATACCTTCATTTGCATTTGCATGGGCGAGTCATGCTTTTAATCCAGCCTCTCAAATTAGCACCTTGGTCTGAGCTTCATTAACTCTTCTCAGTCTGAGGGGTTAATGTGATCTGATGCCCTCTTGTTTTTACCGATTGACTCTGTACTTCAGAGGTGACCATCTACACTCTTGGCTCCTGATTAGTGGAGTCAATACAAGACAAAGAGAATTAATTCCTGAAAAGAAAACCTGTCTTGATATCACCTTCTTCTGATTAATTGAACCCTTGAACACTTCACAACTGTAAAAAAAAAATCTAACTCTGTAAAGATATGGGGTTCACCTCTCAATTCTAATTCTAACATGTGATTTGTCCAAAGTATTTTCAGAATAATGAAGTGTTTTATTATTTAAGAAAAGTATTGTTTTTTATTTGTAAGCTGAATTTCCTTCTTAATATCTCCTCAAGTTATTGTAGGATATTTTCACTGGATCTCACCACTCCAATGTTGTCTGTGTTTAGGTGTGTCACCCAAAATCTATTTTAGTAACTTCCTAAAACAATCAGGAACCACTCAGTCACAATCCAGGATGCTGTGTGCTGTGGGGGGAGACAATTGCTGGTAATAAAAATCTGGCTAATTGACAGTTATTTGTTACCGCTGGTAAATGTTGATCAAATACACTTGAAGTTAAATGAACCAAAAGCAGGGTGATGATAGTCAAAAAAAAAACCCTTTGCTGTTAGTTATGTTTTGTTTTTTTTTGTGCGTTTCTTTATTTTTTTATTTTTTTATCAGTAGCCCCTTCGTTCAGGACCAGAATATGATAACAACGCTGACATATGGAGGGGAGGCCCTGTGGTAGTTAACAACTCCCTCCTCCTTTGCACATGTATTTGGAAGGAGGCCAAAGCATGTCATGCCTGGCTGCCTCCCCCCAGCTTACAAGCTGCACTACAATAGGCCAGTCACCCTGCCACCCCATCAACTCCCCCTTATGTTTGCCACAAAGCACCAGCTTGCTCTTCCAGTTCTTCCTAATTGCTGCAGCGTGGCCACTAATGAGCAACATCCACACCTCGCGACAGGACCACCTCCTTCTTTACACACTTGTTTTTCACTCTGAGTATTACACCACAAGTCTGTGTATCTGTTTTTCTTTTTCCATGTTTTTTTTTTGCTCCCTGCATTCTAGATGGCAGTGTTCTCATGCTTGTGCTCGGACTGCAAAATATGACAATGTCTTCAAACAGGAGATCAGATGTACTTTTCTTTATGCATAGAATACATTATTAATAGAAACACCAATAACACGTCTTAGAGGGCCATATTATCTTTGAAAATAATACTTTATCTTTTATGGTAATTGTCATTTCTTCCTAAGTTAATGGCCAAGAGATCATTGCATGGAAAAAATGGCTGAAAATAAAAAAATGTTTCTAAAGATAGCATCAAACTTATTGCCTTTCATACTTTTGAGTGGAAAGCCTCCTTCCTGAAAGGGGATTGGGTATAGCAGCTATGCACACCTATTCTAAAGAAGGAAATTGCATTATTTGTTAAAGATATCTTTTTACTATTCATATAATGGTGTGTGTCTATTTCAGTACTTCAGTACTTCCACAACCTTATAAATAAGTCTACCTGATGATGTTTCTACTAAAAGGTCATAGCATTTTGAATAACCAGATTGATACATTTTAGTTAGTCTGCCAATCATTTTTTTACAAATATATATTGCTGTTGTTTTTGCCTTATTAACTGGTCTCATAGATGTAGTTAAACATACTTTATTGAAATATTGTTTATATTTTCTCAGTCTATATCCGAAGCCACATCACTGCATTTTTATTTTCCAAAATGCATAATTTTGTACAATTGTATTTCTGGAGCAGATGCACAATGAGTCTGACCCCCAGAGTTGGTCTCAGCTGTGTGTTCTTCCTTCCCATTTTGTTTGCTTTGCTCCGCTCTTTCTGTTTTCTCTCTACAATTACTGCATCAAAGCGCCAGTCTCTTCCATTAGTTCCTGTCAGAGGGGAGTGGGGCGGCAGTGTAGAGTTGTTGGTTATGATGTCTGCTTAAAGATCTATAATCCTTTTGTTTCCCTCCAGCACATCCATATGCAGACACATTGGCACTGAAAGATAAATCATTCAGTGATGATTCCAGTTCCCATTCTTCACCTCCACCCCCCATCCCGCTGACGTCCTTTTTTCTGCTCCTAGCTTTTGAAACACCGGCTTTGGTCAGTGATGGATGGAACGTTAACAGTCCCGGCTGGGTGAAAAAGCAAAGACAAATGCCTCCCGCACAGCCTGTTGATGGGACGACATTAGCCAAAGTTGAACTGGAGTGAATTAGAGAAGAGGATGCATGCGTGTCTGTGCATCTCTATGTAGAATGACCACAAACAAGACCAAAACCACAACACAGTTAGGAGACTAGGGAAGAGGCGGTTCATCATATTACCTACACAGTTTCCTTTTGCATTCCATGGTATATTTATTTTATGGTGTTTTAACTTTTCCTCAATGAATTTAACAATGATTAGAAATGTTCCACAGGTTTTTAAAAGTCGGTGTGTATTTTTCTTCTATTTATTCTTTTTTTTTTAAATCCGAATTAATATGAGATGAGAGATGAGATGAGAACAACTTTATTTATCCCGAAGGAAATTGTTGTGCCAGAGTTTCAAGTAAAAAACATAACAGTAATAGATAATAGTAGAAAGGAGGAAGAATAAGAAATACAATGAAATATAAATTGTCTAATAATGAGTATGTTCCCAGTCTATCTTTACATGAGGAGGGAAACAGTCACTTTTTCAAGTGGGAAAAAGCCAGATAGGTAAAGCACCTGTTTAAGAGCAGATGCAGGGATTAAAAGGGCCTGACAGCACCATGCTTCTGGATTCCAGTTTCACTTTTGATCTCCATCTCCCAGGATGCAGAAGAGTACTCAGAGCTGCCAGTCAGACACAACGAGGACCAGCTGAACAGCCAGCTGGCTCAGCAGCTCCCCCTGCAAGTCAACCCCCACTCTTATGACAGTGCCCACACCAAGACCCACTTGCTGCTGCAGGCCCACTTCAGCCATGCCCCATTGCCATGCAGTGACTACAACACTGATACAAAGACAGTCCTTGACAACGCCATCCGAATCTGTCAGGTAGGCTTCACGCGGCAGGGTATGTGCATCATCACGGCTTATAACGTAAAATAATGGTCAGGATTTCAGACGTATCACAGATATCTTTATGTGCAGTATCATGCTTTTTGGTGATATTTCTACTTTTTCCAATACTTGTTTAACTTTTTATAGATGAATAGTATTTGTTTTTACAAGTTAACATTTCACTTGATTCTGGTATGCCTAAGAGTTTAATAAATAAATCAAGAAATTTAATAATAATGATTAACTGAAAAAATGTATGAACTTTGTAAAGACAATGCATTCACAACAAGAGGTACTGAAATATCTCAATGTAAAGCACATGTCACAAAGTGATTGATGATGACGCTAATTCTCAATTTTAAGCAAAGAAATTGAATTTTATGCAGAAAATTTCCAGCTATGTATACAGAGTTTCAGTATTTGTCACAAAATATGTATAAGCTGATCATGGGGAAAAAATAGATAAGTGAAAAAAATAACCCAAGAACAGTGGAATGCTGATCTTCTCAGTCAATGCAAATTAAAAGATGGGGGGAAATAATACAGGTTCATAAAGAAATACTTACGCTTTTTTTTTTTATTTTATTCTTTATTTTATTTTTTTTCAGATTATGAGCTATGCTTGTAGACTGAGCACATTGTGGCAAGCAGCAATATGTCTTCGATTAACATAGAATACAGGGAATGTTAAACATTAGCGGGTGATTTGTAGCTGAACTTGCTGATCCATCTCATAAATAATGTGATGCTCAAAGGGTTAGATCTAACAACCAGGTTTGTCAGTGTCTGGCAGCCACACCATTTTGTTGCCCTGTGGAAAGAGATTGTAAAAAGAAATCCCAGCCACTGGTCAAGTGACTGACCGCAACCATCATTGTCAATTTAATAATTTTCTGTGCAATTGTTTAGCCCAAGGTGTAAACTGCAACAATGTTCATTTCCGTTCTTTGTGCGCACCGCTTGAAGTAAGAACTATGTGTGAATGTCTGCAAGCTATCGTCCACTGAGTGGTGTGTTTGTATGTGTGTACGTGTGTGTGTGTGTGCGCGCGCACGCATATGTGTACATGTGTTTGTGATTTTCCATGCTGTGTATCTGGGAGTGATACTCCATGGCTCATGAATGTGGTTACTTTTTCAGTGTCCTGCTGCTACCGTCAACCATAATAGCTTTTGCCTTCAGTATCTCTATTGCTATCTTTTTTATTATATAAATGCATTTTTATTGATATCCACACAGGACATGGGACACCTGACCACACCTTGATTGGGTTTGTTTTTAAATACAAAAAAAAAAATGCAGGATAAGCTATAAAGTGACCATTGTTGTGGCCTTGCTTTCTTGTGTTCGCCTTTGTGACTGTTGACTTTATGTGGTATCTCCTGGAAACAGACACATTTGGAGCTCCCCAACAAAGTTTTATTGCTAATATCACCAGGTAATATTGCTCCAAAAATCTGTATCAAAAGTACCATCCATCAGTTGCTTGAGAGTAAGTGTCAACCTATCCTGCTACTTCTGTCTACTGCAGACTTACTGGCACTTCGTTAAGGGCTTCCATTAGCATCCAGCAGTGGGGACTCAAACTTAGTGGATTGAATTTTGAATATAGTTGCATTAACTTAAATGACCCAAACACAGGCATAAGCTCAGACCATTGGAGGAGATGATGTGGTATTCAGAATGGAAACTTGAGAAAAACTATGGATGTGCCAGGGGTAACACCCATTCTAAGGTTAGCTTTCAGACAACATGAAGGTATATTTATTGGGATATACGTGTATAGCCCTCGCATCAATTAATACATTTCCAAACAGAAAATTACACCTAAATGCTAAATGTCTATATTTGGCCCTGCGATTCATCACCACTGCAAACAAGAAGGGGTTCAGAGCTGATCCCTGATGGAGTCCTACCTCCAACTTGGATTTCTCTGTTACCCCTACAGCACACCTTATCACTGTCTCACTGCTAGCATACATGTCCTGCACCAGTCTAACATACTTCTCTGCCATTCCAGATTTCCTCATACAATACCAGAGTTCCTCTCTTGGCACCCTGTCATATGCTTTTTCTAGGTCTACAAAAACACAATGCACAATGCAATCCCTCTGGCCTTCTCTGTACTTCTCTATTAGCATTCTCAAAGCAAATACTGCATCTGTAGTACTCTTTCTAGACATGAAGCCATACTGCTGTTCACAAATCCTGACTTCTGCTCTCAGTCTAGTTTCCACTACTCTTTCCCATAACTCCATTGTATGGCTTTATCCCTCTATAGTTGCTGCAATTCTGCACATCCCCCTTATTCCTAAAAATGGGCACTATCACACTTCACCTCCATTCTTCAGGCATCTTCTCACTCTCTAAGATCCTGTTGAATAATCTAGTCAGATACTCTACCGCCTAGACATTTCCACGCGTCCGCAGGTATATGCAAAGTAAGTATTGAGCACATAACCAAACCATCTCAGTCTGGCTTCTCTAACCTTCTGTCAAAAACATCTAACATTTGCTGTCCCTCTGATGGACTAATTCCTGATCCTATCCATCTTTGTCACTCCAAAAGAGAACGTCAACATCTTCATCTCTGCGACCTTCAGCTCTGCGTCCTGTTTTTTCATCATTGTCACTGTTTCTAGACCAGGGATGGGCAATTATTTTGGCTGGCGGGCCACATTTCCGATTTGATTTTTATGCTCGGGCCAACTTGGTGAACAAAATGAAAATTGCAATTTAAATATTTCAGCTTTTTTGGCATTTTATTTCAATTTTAAAATCATTAATAAGAATATAAATGTACCGACCGGCATTATTTTTGAAAAAAAATTAAAGGAAAAAAAATAAAAAGGAAAAAATAAGTTTCTAAATTCAATATTGATTGAAAATACTTGCTAAAATATTCAAAGAAAACAGTTTGGCGGGCCGAATTAAAAAGCAAAACAGGCCAGATGGGGCCCGCGGGACGTAAAATGCCCAGGTTTGTTCAAGACCATGCAGGATTGCTGATCTTCCCCATTGTCTTGTACACCTTTCCTTTCATTCTGGCTGTCTAGTCTTCTATCGCATCGTACCCCTGACACTTTTCTTTACCCATTCCAACCTGCTTGAATCTGTTTCTTTGGCTCTTTTAACACTCTCCGTTTCACACTTTCTGGACTGTTGACCCTCAGTACTTGAAATAAACGAAGCCTGTTCAACAGCTGCTGTCTTCAGTAATACTCAGATCACACTGAGGAGTAAAGAGGGTATATGCAGGCTATCTACGATTATAGCTTCAGGTTACTGACTACAAAATGCTCCTTTTTAGCGATTGTAGGTTATTGTATTGTATTTATTTATTTGTGTCTCAATTTAGTCTTATTTGATTTAAAGGTCTCTGTATTTTGGACTGACTGAATTCAAATTTTCTTAAATTCAAATATTATCATATAATCTTGGCTTGCCCGTTGTAGCAGCCCCCAATTAGTTTCATATGACATCCTTTTGTCAAAATCCTTTCAACTGTCCTAATAAGATGCACATTTTACATTAATTTCTGGCATATCTGAACTTCAAATAGGTTTTTGATAAATGTGTCCATTATAAATATCCATTTTAATCAATTTTTTATGGTCCATTTTTTAAGGCTGTAAATAAAGACTCATATAGCACACCAAAATCAACCATATATCTACACACAGAAATATTTTATGATATCATCATGCAGTTTAGACACAGATATTGCTATCTTTGGTCATGTGAGTGTTGTAAAGGGATTACAATGCTTTTTTTAAAAGGTGACTGCATCCAGTGATTTTACATGCCACATTATTCTTTGAAATCTAGGATGTACTTTCTGAACTACTTTATACTGTCAAATTACAGTATATTGTCTATAATTGTAAACCAATGTCAGTTAAAGAAGAATCACTCATGAATGCTGAGATTATTATTTGGAAAGTATTAGTCTGCTGGCTCCATGCAATACACAATAAATTGTGAATAATAACCACAAAACCAATTGGATTCTCTAAATCTGACTGCAGAATCTGTTTATTATTTTCTGTAATGTATTTGTCTCCTGTAATTCATGCAGGCCTTGCTGGATGTAGCAGCCAATGAGGGTTGGCTTGTTACAGCACTCAGTATCTGCAACCTGGTGCAGATGATTGTCCAAGGCCGCTGGCTGCACGACTCCTCACTACTGACACTGCCATACATAGAACAACAAGACCTCTATCTGTTCAGGTAAACATTATCACTTCACTGCTGCTACTGCCGTAATGTCGTTCAGGCCCGAGTAATATAAGAGTAGTTGTGTGTGTGTGTGTGTGTGTGTGTGTGTGTGTGTGTGTGTGTGTGTGTGTGTGCGTGTGTGTGTGCGTGTGTGTGTGTGTGCTTGCGTGTGTGTGTGTAATTACAGAAATGAGGCACTTCTCAGTAATAGTAAAACAAATGCTTAAACAATCATGAATAGCTGTGTTGTTCCTCATAAACACACCACAAATCCTACGGTAAAGTTATTGGCTCAAACATAGTGTTTCCTTTTTGACATCAACATTTGACACATTTGACACAAAAACGAGGATGATATGTGTATAAAAAAAAATTAACTTCAACCTATGAAACGAAAATGATCAATTTTAAAATGGCCTTTTTTAATGAGGAATGTATAGACGGTGTTCTTTCTGCAAAAGCCATTAAGACACAATATTCGCTCACAGGGGTTTTGCATACCCTACTTGAGTTAGGCCATCTAACATGATAAATAATTGTATATCTAAACGAAAACTTGGCAGTGTCAGTAAAGGATAGATCCTCAGTGTTAAATTAACACACTGAGCATGTCACTGGGCATTTGTTGTATGACTGCCTCATTAAAAGGATTTTCCCCCAACTGTCTCACTTAATAGGAACTGGACAAACAGAAAGGGGAAAGAAAACGCAGGGGACTTCAGTGGGCCGATTGAAGGACTTCCCGAGCTGATCGCTGCCTGCAATGGCAAGGAAAGCGTTTTTGCTTCTATCATGCGACAAGAGTTTCAGTCGAATCATATTGCTCAGGTAAAACATGTTGATATCAGGAGCATGTTTGTGATACGTCTTGAGGAGTTTTCCAAATGTGACTGTAAACATGAACACATTGTATAATGTTAGAGAAAAAGAAAAGTCATCTAGAGAATCGGACTACTCACATATTTGGTGAATCATGTGAACCTGTCATCCAAACACAACGTTCTCAGTGATGTGCCATGAGCAGTCTAGCCATTGTGGTCCCGGATACCTCCAGGATCCCCAATTACAGCTGCATTGATAGGGTTTACAGCTCCAATTTAAGTGCTAATTGCAGCAGTAATGAGAGTGTCCGGGCACGACAGCAGGCCCTGTGGCTTCACCCAATCAGTGTTCCTGCTTCTCTCCTTCCGCACCTTTACACCCCCCACCACCCCTGCCCTCCCATCGTGCAGTGGCCTCTCTAATTAAATAATTAGATGTGCAGCAGTGTTCCTGTCTGGCGTGCTCAGGGTGAGTAATCCTCACATAAATAGCTTTTTCTGGTTGAATCAGATAGGCTTTTCTCCTCCCAGCTCACAATACTCTGCGGTACAACACACATAAACACACTTCATCTTGAGTTTTTTTTTCCATCACTTTCTTTTGCTTTTATATACTTTATTTCTTATGTACTCTTAGTGATTGGAGTTTCAGATTGAAACTTAATTTTATATTCTCCATGAAAATACTCAAGAGGTACTTAATAGCGTCTGTGTGATTGGATTCAGCTTTCTTCAAACAGCTAACCTTTCTGAGTATTACATACATGTGGTACAAGAAAATGGAAGGACCAGGGTAAATATATGGGGTAAATGCAAAATATACTTTTAGCACAAACCCCAATAATCCCATTGACTGAATATAACAAGAAGTAATTCTTATCACCTGGCTTGATTGTTTCCTAGTATTCCTAATCTTGTCTGATTTGAGTATGTTGGTTTTTTTTTTAATCTTCCTGGTCCTGAGCATTGACACTCAGGTAGTATAGACAACTGTATTGGAGATTTAAATTTCTTAGGTTTTCCCACCAGGTTTGCCCCTCGATTGATCATATTTAACATAAGTTAACACCTGACTTGACAGGAGAAAACAATTTAGCTGTAATATCTGGGTCCAATGCTGTATCTGTCATATGTCTCTTGTGACAATCACATTCTTTCCTTGTCAGGCCTGGTTCTTTCTCAGTCACCTCCCAGTGTTGGAGGTGGAGTTGAGAGTGAAAGGCTGGTGGGAGGATTGCCAAGAGCAGACAGAGCGTTGCCTTCCTGCAGCGGGGGCCAGCATTAGGGACGACAGCAGCTGGCTGGATGTCCATGCTGACCAAGAATATGTTCTGCAGGTGTCCATGAAACGCCTCAACATGGGCCAGCAGAGGGTTAGTATGCCTGTCTGTAAAGTTCAGCACGACATCCTATCATTAGTCTCATGGCACTGTAAAATCAAATTTGCTCCCATCTATCAATTGAATGCAGAAGTTTTAATGCAATGCAGTTAAACGGACAGAAACTAGAGCCAAGCAATCATAGAGAAAGGAAACAGCATTGGTATTTTACTGACTGTTTTACTGACTGCTTAACCGTCATTCATTCATTCATTCATTCATTCATTTTCTGTACTGACAATCCTGCACTCAAGGTTGCAGAGGTGCTGTGGCCTTTCCCAGTAGGGGTTTTCTACCCAGTCAATCCCAGGGTCACATATAGAGACATACAACCATTCACTGTCTCATTCACACACCTGAACAATTTAGGGTCTCCATTGAGCTTACTGCATGTTTTTGAAGTGTGGGAGTAAACCAGAGAACACCAGTGAAACCCAAGCAGACACGGACAGAGCATCCAAACTCCACATAGATAGGCCCATGTCAGGATCCAACCAGGGACGTTCTAGCTATGTGGCTGAAGCGCTAACTACTGCACCCCCTGCCACTCCACTTCTAATACACAACATGTAAATAGCAAGCATGCTAAATTATTAGTTGAATGGGTTGGTCAAGGCGAGTTCTATTGAAACAGTATAATTGGTCCAACACGGTTCATCTATCAAAAACTATAAATGTCTTCAGTCCTTTCGTGAAGTGTCTTGAGTCGGACTCCTGAATCTACTCAATTTTCTTTTTCTATTGATGCAATGCCTGATGTCTGTGGTGTATCAGTCTTCACAAGTCATGATAATTGTAACCACCGCCCTCCTTTCCTCTACTCAATTACCACATCACCTTTAAAACCTCCTTGCCCATTATTAAACGCAAAAACAAATTAGATTTTGTATGCAAAACTGCTCAAATTCTGTCCGTTGACCAGAGTTAAATACTCTTATGTTTATGTCTGTGGAGGTTCACAGTCATCCAGATCATGGTCAAGTCTTGTCAAAATCTTCTTCTCATAACAGCTTGAATTGATTTTCTTTACTTTAAGACATTTCACCTCTCACCCAAGAGGCTTCTTCATTTCAAATGGACTGTGGGGAGTTTCTGAATATGATATTCGAAATTATATTCCAAATATGAAATCAAAGACAAGAATCTTATGTTTAAATCCGAGACTATGATAAGTGACTTTGCAGTCACATCCTAACATTCAACTGTAGAATGTTAACACAAAGTCAGTCTTTGAGCTTGGATCGGCTACTATGTGTCTTTCATTATTGCAGAGGAAGCAGGACAGTAAGGCTCAGGCTCCAAGATTCCCCAAATCAAAAGATGAAGGCTGGTTCCTGGTCATCGGTGAGGTGGATCACAGAGCCTTGCTCGCGGTCAAGCGAGTCGGTTACGTACGCAACCACACAACTGTGTCCGTGGCCTTCTACACACCGGAGAAAACTGGAAAGTAAGAATGTGTTGCAGAAGGGGCATTTAAGTTGTCAACAAAAAAAAAACGTCTGGCTTTAACAGTAAATAATGTAAGACAAATTTAACTCAGAATTATATGGGGTAGGAACTTCATTGTTCTTTAGGGCCTGTAGATCAACCTTATTTCCGTATGGGTAAGGTCAAGAACAGCCTTTGAATGGGTACATGTAAGCAGGGAAACTGTTTTTCAAGGTTTCAAATGTTAACAAACGGCTTTTCCTGTTTATAATCTATTCTACTTCTGTTTATTTTGAGGTATGGTATCGTCAAGGGAGGTAAATATTAACAGTTTGGCTTCTACTAAAATAAACAACTTAAGTGAAATTATTCAATATTGTATGGAAGTTGTAGAAGCCACATCATAAGTATCTCCAGTGTATCAGAGTACTTGATGGAGTGAAATTACTTCAAATGGTCACATAGCTTATTATTATTATGACTCCTGCTGGGTCCAGATTGATAAAACAGTTAAAGCCCTGCCAAACTGCACAGTATATTTGCTAAGATGCATGTACCTCCTCTTTCCAGGTGTATCTATACACTCTACCTGATGAGCGACAGCTACTTGGGTTTGGACCAGCAGTATGACATTCACCTGAATGTGACTCCTGCCAGCATTGCTGCCCAAGTGAATACAGAGGTGTCTCAATGATGGAGCCCGCTCTCCCCAAAACATTTCATTTAATATCATTACTTGGATGAAGAGGAGTCGCATGAGCATAAATAATCAGACTGACAAGTGTGGAATCTTAGCTTTCAGTGATTTTGTTAAACATCCCCATTTAAAGGTGGCCAAATATACTCTATAATTTCATTGGTTTAACACTTTGTACCAAATTGATGGTTGAAGACTATTTCAGCAAGGATTTATATCAGAGATTGACATGTGGTGAGTCTGAATTTTCAGTGATTTTGTTAAACATCCCCAGTTAAAGGTGGCCAAATATATCCTATAATTTCATTGGTTTAACACTTTGTTCCAAATGGGTGGTTGAAGAATAACTCCGCAAGGATTTATATCAGGTTCAAGAGAACAGCTGCTGCAGTTTTCACCAAGGGTTGACATAATCAAGTAACTTAAGGGTAGGTGAATCTGTCCATTGTAATAACATCAAAAATATATAATAAATGTTTATTTCAGAGATAATCTTCTGGCATCTGGTTTCCTTTACCAAACGTGCGTCGCAACAGTGTCATCCATTGAGGCTGATCATAAACAAGAACTGGTTTTCATTCGGTCCTTGAAGTATTTGCAGGTCTTAAAAGTGACAGGGCCCTGTTCCGAGCTGTGGTTCTTGAGCACCAGTGATAAACCCACCAGAGGATCACCGGACATTTGTGATCATGTTGCAAGTAATCGCTATGAGTGTGTTCACACTCGGGAACACAACAAACTCAAACTACACTGCAACAGACAGAAAGTATGTTGATGTCCCATCTACATGTGTGTTTTAAACCTAATATATAAACATATAATACATATTATTTTTTAAACTACTCTGAAAGCATGTATGCTGCTGCTACAATAATCTCTTCCAGAAACTTGGTATTTTACAGTCCTTAAGTCACACATATAGGGATACCTTTAAATTTGTCTCTTTTCCCAGTACTGGTAGTGGTATATTCAGTATTTGACAGAAGATTTAGCTGAATTGTTTGGAGTTATGTGGAGGATTAAAAGAAGAGTAACATTTCAGAAAGAATCCATGCTTATCATCATCATCATCATCATCATCATCATCATCATCATCACACATTGATGTGTTTATAACCGTGTTACGACATGTCTGGAACGCAACTTACTGTACTATTTCAAACTTCCATTGAACACAGCTGCACTCCTCCTCATGTGACTTTTAAGTGATTTTCTGTTGTGTAAAGGTTCATAACATATGAATTTATAACATAAAATCAGTGAAAAATATCTCTACTTGGTCCAATTTTAAGGAATTTTAAAGAGATCAGAGGATGCAGAAACTTTAATTAAATAAATTCATGTTTTTTTTTTTTTTAATTGTATATCAGGTCTGATTGCCGGTTACGTATTAGATTTTCTTTTGTGTGGAGCCAAAGAGTCAGTCACAGTGTCAACAAAACAACACGTCATTTTCTATTATTTGCGCTTCGATGAAACCTTCAGGAAGAACTGTATTGACTACTTGCAGGTGATGTAAGGCAGTAAATCACTGAGTTACATTGCTTGCAACCTGAAAGTGTATATCCAGCCCTCACACTGAGGCTCAATTTTACCTAGCAATACTCTCCAGCTGATCCACTGTCAAAATTGTGATGTACACAGTTGTGCTATTTTGTTACTGACTTTTTGATCAATGTCAAAATTAATTTGACAACTTTAGAAGAAACATCAAGCCACCAGTGCAAGGAAATCATTATTTATATTTGAATCATTATTACTCTTAATTGCACTGATGGGGATTTTTCAAAATGAACATATTAATTGATTTAAAAAAGTAGGAGGAGGCAAATCAGCAAAACATTTGTGCCGTTTTCTTTTTGTTTTCGTTTAATTTGTTTTTCAGTGGAAGATGTGTAGTTTGACAATGAATCTACAAATTAGACTGATGGATCAAACTAATATCATGCTTCATCATCATTATAGCCGAAGTATAATCACAACTCTAGTTATCATTAAATTTGTGACTTTCCTTATATATGATGTGACATCTATATCAATAAAAGTTGCAGTTATTCTTTTGCTGTTCAGGTCATTGCAGCATATTACAAGAGATATACAGACACAATACAATGTTCAAACCCAACACATACAGGCCATTAAAGATTTAATATCAGTATCATCATTAAATCACCATAAATTCATCAAAATATTAAATGGCTGTAAAATTAAGTGCATAGCACATAAAAAATGTCTTTTATTTTGTTTTTCATTTACTATTTTTTTAATTATATAAAATTACATGTGTTAGTAAGAAAAGACATAGCATGAGGTTGAATATTAATTACGTCAAAATGAGCTAAATTTAAAAATCAATTGATCAATATATCATTCATGAAATCAATAACTTAAAATAGTTAATTTCAAAAAAAAAATGTGCACACGTCACAGGTACTAGCCACTATCATTGTGTCAAGTCATTGTGTGGGGAAAAAAAATGGTGTACTGTCCACTACAAGGAGTGGGTTAGGGGTCATTTGACCAATACCTGTATTTAGGATCTAGAAAAGTTTGAGAAATCCTTATCTATAACTGAATCTCGTCTGGAGCAGGTTTTGATACCAACATCAGTTAGAATGGTGACATGTCTTGTGGAAATGTGTTTGCAATGTGTGACACTGAAAAAACCCCAGCAGGACATGAAGTTACCTCACCACTCTCCTAATTCTGCTTCATTGTCCAGGCACCTGGATCACTCTGACTCTGATCACTGAGATGTTATGTAAGAAGGAAGAGAGGGGCGGTATCAGCATTTTAGGGCTATAAAATTATAACTTAATGTCAATAAAATGAAAATTGGGATTAAATTGCATTTATTAAATATTTTGCCTGCCTTGATACTCCTAAAGATGCATCTTTAAATCCCAATACTTGAAGTTAAAGAAAAATTTTTGCTCAGCATTACACTTGAATGTATGTTTTGAAAAAAAAAAAAAAAAAAAAAAAACAGGGAATTGAAATTGCAAGATAAAAGACACAAGTATTGTGAACACAAACTGATAAACGAGACAATTCTGGTGATGATTAGACACAATCAGTATTTGTTGCCCCTCATGGTTAAGACACTTAATCTCTGGGGCAATATGCAACTTCCATGGAAGCAGAGACTTATCGGCTGATCCATTACAATCCCAACAACTGTAGAGCTTCAGTGAGTGTGGCAGAACACTCACACGCACACAGACACACAAACACAGATATATCATATATACATATATATATATATATATATATATATATATATACATATATATACAAACACTGTGTATATTCACAAAGGCCAGGTAAAGATGACTTATTAGATCACAAATTCCTCAAACTTGATGTGCACCTGTTTTTTGTTAGGTTTTCTTTCCCCTGAAATGGAATCCTACCTGTCTAAAGGTCTGATATTTTTGAGACTGCGGAACACGTCAAAGAAGAAATACAGCACACATAGATACTAAATTGAAAAGGGGGGGGAAAGGAGGGGGTCTGTCTCTACATGTGCAGTTTTAATGTTTGAATAAAAAAATAAACTACAGCAATAATCATTTAGCTGCTGAAACCTTTCTAAAGGGAGACTAGTGGCCTGCTGGTGATCATCGAATTCAACGTTTCAACCTTACAAATACTAATAGCAAATATACCGATATACTTTTTTATTTAGCGATATTTAAATTATTGTATTATATTTTGAAGCAATTTACCAACTTATAGACGAGTGAAACGGGTTTTCACACCTCCCCTGAAACTTCTATAAATTATTAAGAGCGATGAAACTGAAAATGAAGAACTTTTAACATCACAAACAGAGAATTTCTGCGTAGAAGCTCCCCGGCTGAGTGGAAACTCGATCATATGGATTAGTATTTTTCGATCCTCGTATTTTCCACAGGCGCGGTGTAATTACCAGCAAATTGAGAGTTGAGGAGAAGGTTAAAGCAGCGTCAACCGTGTCGTGCTCCTACAGCATCCCGGATGATTTTGTCACCGCAAGCTGGATCCCATTACTGTGCGGACGCTCTGGCTCCAAACCCGCGCTGCCTGGAGACTGCATGTTACGAAAGCGCTTCACCATTCTGCCACCATCATCACTCTGGCTTGGAAAAGGAACGCTTCCCTTATTTTCTATACATATAGTTATTTTAATTCTAATTTATTGTTTATATATATATATATATATATATATATTTATATGTGTGTGTGTGTGTGTGTGTGTATGTATTCGTGTGTGTTATACTTATATAAACATACACAAATGCAAAATTAATTTAAAGTAAAAGAAATTGTATAGATTTATGGTTACATTCAGAGTAAATTAGAGAAATGAAGCATTTCCAAGGACACAAAGCAAAAACAGAGTGAGCAGGCCTGCAAAGAGCAGTGACAAGTTGGAGGAAAGGAACCGTGATTACCCCGAAATGGCCCTGGAGCCATGAATCTGCGGGAAGTGGTTTCAGGGCTCCTCGATCTGTCATGTGTCTCGGACTGCTGGAGGACTCGACTTTCTTAGCTGATGGCTGTGAACCGATGTGATAGAGATGTGATCACAGGGCCGGAGAATTTATTCTGAAACTGTGGCGGTTCTCATTGGCCCATGTCTTGTATTATGGCATTCAAATTGCTACGTCGCTGATTTGATGTATTCTTTTTTCCCTTTCTTGGTTATTTCATCAGTTTACATATTATGTAATGCTAGCCCCGTTGCTTCTAAAATAAAATACGAATGCCAACTATAGAAATTAGTTTTATATACAGACATTTTCCCACGTTAAATTTATATAAAAAAGATTGCTGGTGAACGTTTTTAAAAATCTATTCGAATCTTGTGGGGGAATCTTTTTAAATACATATATTGACAAAAGACCCTCTTCCGTCCAGACGCTCCGTCACTAAAACAAAGCTTTCGAAAGTTTATTGTTTTGTTGAAAGGGGAAAAGAAAAAAAA
This sequence comes from Fistularia commersonii, assembly GCF_037954325.1. Taxonomy (NCBI): domain Eukaryota; kingdom Metazoa; phylum Chordata; class Actinopteri; order Syngnathiformes; family Fistulariidae; genus Fistularia; species Fistularia commersonii. Next base: position 9,467,868 of record NC_141294.1, on the reverse strand, counting down.
ATCTTAGAAATGTATATACACTTATTGTTTTCTGTTTGACAGCATGAGACAAGTGTCGGAGCTAGTCGAGTTTTGGCCCGGGGGTAAGCGTCTCCCTAAGCCAATCGGCGTTCCTCACGTACTGCGTCATTTTTACCCACAGCCAATAGGAGCGCATATTTCCTGTCTTGCTGTCCAATAGGAGTAGAGCTGCTCGTGGTGGGCGGTCCTCCCAGCCTGCGGCGGTGTCGCGCTCGAACTCGATGCGCCACTGGCCGCTAAATCAACTAGGGATGAGAGATTCGCGTTGCGGAGCGTTTCGGAAATTCTGGGCATTTGGAGTTCCTTTCCATTCAGTTTAGATAAAGATTGATCTTTTTCCTGGTCGAGGTAAGCGCACCATATAGCTTTTTGGTCGAATGTGACAATGAACAGTTGAGTTAAGATTTACAGTAAGTTTTAGCGCACCGCTAACAAATATACAACTAACGAACGTGTCGATTTTTTGTAGATACTCGGCGCTATCGCCCAGAAATATGTACAAATATAAAGGTCTGTGTGACACATTTTCACTCGCAGCGGTTCCACAGGTCCCTTTCACACCAGTGAGGATGGATTCGAGTGTGCGGTGAGCACTTCTGAGCGCTGACCGAACCACCCACACACCAGGATATAGCCGGGTCCCCGCCCGTCACGAGCACCTGGGAATACCTATGGGAATGTGGATTTAAGGCCGGGATTACTTCCAGGATGAGACTCCCGTACGCCTGACTGGCCGGGCTTGTTAACTGGGTAGGGGGTTGGAAGAAAAGGTGGAGGAAAAAGAGACGACAACATGAAGGAAAAATCCAAAAATGCCGCTCGAACTCGACGGGAAAAGGAGAACAGTGAATTCTACGAACTGGCTAAACTGTTGCCACTTCCTTCGGCCATCACCTCCCAGCTGGATAAAGCCTCGATCATCCGACTGACAACCAGCTACCTGAAAATGAGAATAGTCTTTCCTGAAGGTGAGACAAGCATAAAACAAATCCATTTTAAAAAGTCAAAATATATTTAAAAGGGCCTCTTAGAACATATCACAACCTACCAGTAAATCCCTTCTATAGGCTTTACATCAGCCAAAATGTTATAATGCGATAGTAACATTGTCGCTCTTGTTATTTTTGCTTTTTGTTGATTTTTATTTTCACAAATTAATAAACCAAGGTAACATTGCTTTAAATTATGCGGTTAAAATTTTTAATAAAAATAATAATTGAATTCTAATTGCCAGTGTGTAATTAGGTCGCGCGCGCGTTATTGTGTTGTTTTCCCGGAAGTAAGTGTAAATAAATAGAGAGAAATGTGTGCCCGTGTCTGCGTCAAAATGGAGGGAGTCAGGCCTGTTTTATCACATCGTCTTAAAGAAGATATTTTTTTTATCTATATACCATCATAGCGCTGCGACAAAAATCTTTAAAATAACAATAACACGCGCCTTGTTGATTTATTATTTTAAAGCAGCACTTATAAGAGCCCTGGGGTGGAGAAGTCTACCGGCTACCCCCGGGACCTTGACAGTGATGCTGTTTCACTCCGGGGGTCCCGGCGGCTCCTGACGGAGTGTGCTGGTGATGAGGAGTGGGAGGGAGGGAAGGGGGTGAACTCCGGTCCTGCGTGACTGCAGCAGAGCCGTGGATATTAGTATGATGTGCACGTCCGATCCCCCCCCCCCCCCCCCCCCCCCACACACACACACACACACCGACATATGGAGACGCTTGTTGTCGGCAAAGTGGAGAGACGGAGAACCAAAGCGTCTCCCTAAACCTGTCTTCTTCCCTTTTTCGGCGCTGAATAAACTCTGGAGTAAGCGCTGTTATTCCCGATCACGCAAAAACAAATACAGTGATAGTTTACAAGAGAAAAAAAAACGTCTGATCGAGAGTATCCGCGGGAAGTATCTCATTATTTATCTTAGAGACGGCGTTAAAACCTAGCCGATTAATGGACTGTTGAGTGAAGAAGCGGTGAATGAATTTGTCTCAGTTGTGTGTTGGTGCACACGCTTCTTTTGAGAGGGGGTGCACACGCGTGGCACTGCATATTTTACAGCTATTGTGCTGTGCACGCTGTTGTACAGATAATATTAACAAAATAAAACATAGAAAATCAGTATCTTGCAAAATACGTAAAAAAAAATCTTCGATCATGGGAGTCTGGCGAGATATCCGCAACTCAGTGCCTGTCAGAGAGGTGTCAGGAGACCGAGGTGATTTATAAAGGCAGATTATACATCCTGCTTCCATCGGTCACCTCTCTGTAAGCGCCCCCCGTCCTGTATGGACATTCTCAATGACACCCCCCCCCCCCCCCCCCGCCACACACACACACACACACACACACACACACACTATGCCGCCAGCATACATTTGGTGGTGATTTAGACCTGAGGAAGCCCATCTGAATGGCTGTGCTCATCGATTATTAAAATAATAAGTATTATCATATTTTTACTGGGTACAAATCTTTTTTTTTTTTTCTTTCTTTTTTTTTTTAGTTGGAGGGTGTCGTTTTTTATTTATGGCACCCAGAGTGGTCAGACGCCTGACTTCTGACCCGGGCCACGTCCATCCAGACCGGATTAAATTACAGGACTACAGGCTGTAAATCCAAATGTTGCGCTGAAATTTCTCCGCCAAAGCTCCGCGGGATAAACGAAAAACAAATAGGCCTGGGGAATAAAAGGAGAATAGCCGAATTTAACTGCCATTAAATCACGTTTGTTCAGCCGTTTTTTGTTTTAATTAAATACCCCGTGTAATACGAATTAATTCCTTATTTATCGTGCGGTGTTTTTGTATTCGACCCAAAATCCTTCAAAACCTAACATGCAATTTCGAATAAAATCTTGAATTATTTAATAAAAGCATTTTTTTAACAGCGGGGATATTAATTTGTATTTATTCACCAACACGTGGTGACGCTTAAGTTCAGGTCGATTTGATCTGTAACCGTTTGTGATCAGACTGAGGACGAGATATAAGGTCCCCGTTATCGAGCCTGCTTGTGTCTCAGACCGGGGATTAAAAGGTTGCACGAAAAAATGGCAAATGAGCTCATCGAATCCAATTTCTCGATTTGATAATAATTCACCTTTCAACCGGAAGTGAATTGAAAGTCAGCCGAGCCCCGCCAGGTCAAGTGCAGCGGCCTGCCGAAACCTTTCACCAACAGCCCCCCGGCCTCCAGAGAACCAGCGCAGTTTTGTCGGAACAGTTGCAGCATCTTTGCGAATTCTCTCCATAATTCAGGGATTTGTTTGATGAATTTGTTGAATTACGGGAAGGACTTATCTGGGATTTCTTCTTCGGAGACCCAACAAGTTTGCAGATTCCGTTTCAACCACAACAACGAGTCTCACGCTTCGGTCTCGTTTATTCTTACATTTATTTGTTTTTAATAATATTCGCAATCCGTGTTTTTACTTTCTTTTTTTCTTCATGCGGTTTTTCTCAAAGGCGCGAGGTTGGGGGACGAGTTGGGTGCGTTTGATTGTGTCCTCAGTCCAAACACTGAAGTCCATCTGATGAGGCGGGCGGGAGGGAGCGCTGTGATCCCCGCACGCCGCCTGTTTATTCTGCGCAGGCACATTTGCATGTGAAAGGGCGGGGGGTCCCGCTGCACAAACTCCTGTTTGTTCTGTCCGCTTCGCATTTTTTTTTTTTTTTTTTTTTTTTTTGGTTGGCCTCATGCGATCTCATTTTATTTTATTTTTTTTCTTCCACTAACTCCTGTGTTCATGCAAATGATCACAGGCTACAATATTTGCTAGAGCCGAATCCAATAAAGTCCTCAGTGAGTCTATTTATAGGCCCTTTTTTTTAGAGGCCCAGAGCTTGTGATTTTAGACTCGTGGCCGTGGATGTTTCGACCTTCAGAAAGTAATTTCCCTCTGCTGCCATTAGAGAGACACTGCCTTATTTATATTGTCATAAACTGCCTTCCAATCTTACAATGCACTGAAATATGGTCATCAAATGCATATGCAAGTATGTGCTGACAGGTTAAAGTAGCCTAACAGAGGTGGATGATCTGTGTAACTCCAAATTATCAACAACTATGTTTTTGTAGTTTTTTTATTGTATAGGTTTATAAACTAAATTTCTAAATTATAGCCATGTGAATGATTTCTGATTGAAAGGATTCAATACATTTTGACCGCACAGCTATGAGGAAAAGGAATTTAATTCATTATACATTGTATGCATGCCAAATTATTAACATGCAGTGATGACCTTGCAGTTGTGTAGGGTTGTAGGAGTGTTGTTTGTGAGTACATTATTTCCTGAGGGGTCATTTCAATATTGCGTGCTTCTGAGCAAATAATTTTTCTGATTCTAGATACTGTCTTATTCCCCTGTATTTGCTTTATTAAACAGGCCTTGGGGAGTCCTGGGGTCACGTCAGCCGCAGCACTTCTCTGGATGGGGTCGGTCAGGAATTAGGCTCTCACCTCTTACAGGTACTCAATAATAAGATGGAAAGAATAATGTGGCATCCCATTCTCTCACTTCAAAGATTATAGCACCAATACAATATATAGTATCCTTTTTTCAATTAATACCGCTACTTCTACTACTAATTATAATAATAATAATAATGATAAAGATAGCAATAAAAAGAATATATTTATAATCCATTTGGTCTCTTCTTCATCTTGTTGTTATTGCTATTGCTATTGCTATTACTATTACTATTATGACTACTACCACTATCCAGCGCTGTCTATAATTATGCATGTGCGCATGCAAGTGTATGTCTGTGCTTTTGTGCATGCATGCGTGCTTGCCTGTGTGTGTGTGCATGTGTATGTGTGTGGCTTAGTGGCTGCTGCCGTCTCCCTCCTGCTGCCTTCATTCTTGTGCTTGAGGACTGAAATGAGCTGAACACATTCCCCGTCACGCACAGAGCCTCAGTGTCTCACATCAGCAGCAACACAATGGAGCAGGGTTACCAGCGGTGGAGCCAGGCTGTCTTCAATGCCGTGGCTAGGATCAGAGCACTGGTCATTTTTGGGGCGGCAGACAGATCTATATGTTGATTTTTAAAAAAAGTGACACTTATACAACTTGTATTTGTTTCATGACCTTGGCCCATCCTCTTGTGCTTTCAAAAGCCAATCATAAGCAGAAATTACTCTACAGGCTTCTTTTTTCATCTCTGCGACCATATCTAAAATAATCATCCCATGTTGTGTTCTTGTATGTAATCCAGAACAGTAATATAGCATAATGGTGTGACATTCCTGTAAAGGGATCAAACCTTTCTCCATCCCCTGTCAACCTGTGCCTCAGTTGGTTTTGTCCTCATAGTCTTACTTGAAAAAGGATGCCACACCTGCTGTCTCTTTTTTTATGCAATGGCCTATGTCTAAAACTCCCAAACAGCTGTAGTAAAAACACTTCTTGTGCCCCTTTTGAAAGATTCATCTACAGCAGCACAGCCTCAAACACATACAATTCACATACATGAGCAAAAGGAAATAGGATAGATTAATGCAGATGATGAAGAAAATATTTGTGAGGATGCAAACAGAAGCAGTGTTTAAAAAAAAGGACGATCATTTTTAGGTAGATTTTAATCAAATCAAATGTGGAAGTTCTCTAAACCCAAAGAAAGAAGCTGTACTTAAAAATCAGCAGTGTAGTAAAATAAATATTCAGTCTTTTTTTCCAATATTCCAATGCTTTGGTCCTTTGATTCTCCATCTTTGTCTCCATGAATAATACAAAGAATCCAAATACAGAAGTCTTTGTCTTCTAAAAGCATTTTTCACCCTTTGGACCAGTTAAAAATGTTTGCACACACCTATTGCTTGTTGCTAATTGGATAATTCCAAGGAATGTATGTGTTTATCTAGTTAAAGAGCTGGAAAATCAGCACAATACAATAGTGGTTAAAATTTAGTGCTAATTTGAAAAAAAAAAAACAAAACACATTGCAATTAAAATAGTTTATTTAACAAAAAATTATCGAGTAGAAAGAAATTTGATAAACCCACATACATTTATATATACACATAGGGTTGAGTTTAAACTAATGCAAAATGTAAAGTGCATCTTATCATATGAACATGTAGCAAATGAAACTGAATATATATTTTGATTCTGTCTACTCAACATTTTTAGGCTTGACAGTAAAAACTGGATTTTATTTTCTAATATAGTAAATTAAATTCCATAAGGAATAGTTTAGGAATAATTTTGTAGCAAACAAAGCCATCCATCAGAAGAGGTTTAATTGTGTTTTCTTTTCCTCCAGATTTTCGAATTACAAGTTCTTACAAGAAAAACTTGTATATATGACATTGTTGAATTACTGATTTAAAAAGAAAATGAAATGTTTGACACAAGAGTAAGAACAGTTTGGCAAAGAAAGAACATCAATTTTCATGATAGAATGATCCTGAGAGCGTCTTAATTTGTTTTAAAAAAGACACAATTCGAAATCTTGATAATCAGTGCTCATTCTAATAATACCCAACCGTAGCCTAATTTGTTAGTGAACTAAATTTGTAAGTTGCAAAGTCTCCGGGGGCACTCATGGGTGCCTACCAGGGTGTGTGTTTAGCCCTTCATAATGCATCCCAGGTGTCTTGCAGCTGTTCAAGAAAGATTCCAATCCCCATTAATCTGCCCAAGAAAAAAAGCCTCCAAAAGACAGTTATGAATGAAGGAGTCTGTAGGATGCCCAGTAGTGGTGATATTATTGTGTAAGTTTACAAGACAATACTTAAGGCATAAAGAGTATCTACAGTAAATTCTGTCACTCCTTTGTCCCTCTTACCCTGCCTTTTGTTGTCTGGATAAAAGAGGCAGCATAGGAGAGAGAACGTTGTGCTACTGATAAGGCAGCAATGATGGTTATTGCACCCAATAGACATCTGTTTAAAAATGACAGCCGCACCTCAGTTGCAGAGAGGAGAAACACAATGACACCATATTCCCGGGCAGAGTCACATCAGGGATGTTTAGCCCCTCTGAAGATTTTGTTTTTTAATTATAAGGTAATTTTTCACTCACAGACACACACAGACACACACACACACACACACACACACACACACACACGCACACACACGCACACGCTAGGACACATGCGCGCATACACACGCGAACGGGCAGAAGGTTCTGGTTTTCCCTAGTTGTCAATAATCTGCATTAGTGAACTATAAAGACCATGCACGTCTTGTCTCCAGGGACAGTAATTTATATGCAGTTTTATCATCATTGTTGTTTTGATTAATGTTTTGATTATTATTTTTGTACAGCCAGGCTGTTATACTTGCATTAATGTTAACTTGGTGAACCCTAATATGTAAATTAGATGGCTGTTTCCTGATTTGACACCAGTCGATCTGTCTGTTCTGAAAGTAGCTCTGCATATTAATATGATAATGAGGTCCTGGCAAGGGACAGACCAACAGACACACACACACACACACACACACACACACACACACTTTCTACTGAGCTGCAATTAAAACAGTGGTCGCAAATAGTTAATTTCAAGGCTTCTCATGTTGTTCATTTTGCTAATTTTTTGCTGTTTGTTTCAGACATTAGATGGCTTCATATTTGTGGTCGCTCCAGATGGAAAAATAATGTACATATCAGAGACTGCCTCAGTTCATTTGGGCCTGTCACAGGTGGGTTTGACAAACTTAACGTGACCTGGTATGTCAAGCCTGACGTGTCACTGAGTCAACTGTTCATTTCAACAGGTCGAGTTGACAGGAAACAGCATTTATGAATACATCCATCCAGCAGACCACGATGAAATGACAGCTGTCCTCACTGCACATCAGCCTTATCATTCACACTTTGTCCAAGGTGATTAACACCCATCGCATTCTCAACTCTGTATGGCATGGAAGCATAGAATCTAAATAATTCAGTTCTTTTCCCTTCAGAATATGAGATGGAGCGCTCATTTTTCCTGAGAATGAAATGTGTTCTAGCTAAGAGGAATGCTGGTCTTACCTGTGGAGGCTACAAGGTGGGTCTTTTTATGTACTTTATAAATTATTAAAAAGAATGACGAGCAGCATGTGAAATAAAACCCTCAATTTAAATACAGAACATGAAAATGTTGGATGTAGTCAGGATGTTTTTTCTTTCCTATATGCTCTTCTGTACATTTATTTCAGTATCTATATGAACCTTTTCTGCTCTCAACTGAAAATAAATTGAAAATCTATACATACCAGCTTTTAGAATTGTCTGTTGCTGATATTTTGAATGCAGTCGTCAGAAATTATAAAACTGTAGAAAGATGTCAAAATAATATCTTACTCAGGCTTACTGAGACTTACATGTCCAGCACAAAGCTAGAGATAAAATTCTCAATAAGAATGTTTGGCCGATTTGGCTGTCATCTGTCAACCTAGTTACCATTGTTACAGTGTTTTGTCTGATCATGATACATATGTTATTTGGGGATTTTTTTTCTAGTTAATGGGGATTTGTAGGATGAAGGTCTAAATAGTGCCACAAATATCACTGGGTCATTTAAAATCCCTGCCATTTAGATGACTGGAGTACCGGTAGATGGAATTTGATTCATGGAGGCAGTTGTTATTAGACTCTGGTTTCCAGCTCTTTTTGGGAGTTTGCCCAGTTGTCGACAGTTCTTTTCCATGCTGATTAAAATTGATCTTTGCCATACACTCAGGAGATGTGAGTTATCAGACATTGTTTATAACCAAACGCAAAATCCTACTTTGGGTTTGAATATTACCTTTGATTTTATAATAATATAATAAAATGCATAAACAAGGTGTTGCATTGACTATAACACATCAGAAATTGATATTATACGTCAGAGCAAACTAAAAAAACACAAAACTGTAATTTTTTAAGATTGATGGAATCTGATAATTCCACCTATTTTTTATATAGTCAATAACATTGACCTAGCATTGTTGCTGACCAGTGTGTCTTTGGTAAGAATTAGAATTTGCTGAAAAGTAATGTCTTGTGCTTCAGTGAGGATCTGTTTCTCTCAGACACATGAACGAAACCGTTGCTATGATAACCTTTTCCAGTCATATTCTACTCCTTTTTTTTGATCAGCCTTAATGAGCCCTCAAATAATGATGTGAATCAACGCATGGCAATTAATGTAACTGAGACATTAATAATAGGATTATCAAAGCTAAAACACTGCCCTTACATTAGCAGTTTTTAGGTAATTAAAGCATGATTATTGTACCTATCATGCATGGCTGTAATTGTCGAAATCATACCTGACAAAGTATATTGCATACTTTGCATAGTACCCTTATGGGCACACATACCCTCAAACTCAGTGGAACACAGACACAGCAAAATGTCCCTTATATTATCTAAGGCAGGCTGACAAAACTTTGGCCTGATCATTTGACATCCCTCAGATATAGCTAAACATGGTGGCCTATTTCTGTCCTCGAGCTTTACTGGAAAAATGGGATTATTGATAAACGACATGTCTCTCTGCCCAGGTGATACATTGCAGCGGCTACCTGAAAATCCGTCAGTACAGTCTAGACATGTCTCCATTTGATGGTTGCTATCAAAATGTCGGGCTTGTGGCTGTGGGTCACTCCTTACCACCCAGCGCTGTCACCGAAATTAAACTTCACAGCAACATGTTCATGTTCAGGGCCAGCCTGGACATGAAGCTCATCTTCCTCGACTCACGGTATGCTCCGCACACTATGTGTTGTTGATACACAGTTGTGTATGTGTGTGTGTCCATGTGTCAGCTCCTCTGAATGTTTTCACTGGAGCTTTTAGATTAGAAGTGTGCATGTAAACCTGTACCCTGTGCTTGTGTCAATGTGAGAAAGCTTAATGACCTCTCCTTGTGTGCTGCTCAGGGTTGCAGAGCTGACAGGTTACGAGCCTCAAGATCTAATTGAGAAGACCCTCTATCATCATGTCCACAGCTGTGACTCTTTCCATCTGCGTTGTGCACATCACTTGTGTAAGTAAGGTTTTTTTTAGCTTGCCACAAAAACTGTACTCATACTGTTCTAAACAAATTGCGGACTTATGTCAATTAATTTCATGCGATTATATTGTTATTATTATTAGCATTAGTTGTAGTAGTGGTACAAGTACTGTTTTTTTTTTTGCTATCTATCCATCCAGATCTTCCTCGGGTCCTGAACTAAACACATGAGTACATTGTGGATCAAAACATTGTTGTTAAACAGTGTCTGGTTTTTTTTGACCTGTCATTTCAATATGATGGTGTTTTCATATTGTGTAATTTTATCTTGTATTTAGTGTTATTGCCATACATCATCATGTATCCCTTTAAGAGTCAAACCAAGGCTCCTTTTCATTAGAAATGGTATTAATTAGCATTTCCATCACAAGTTGCTTCTGTTGTCTGTGTTTTACAGGCCTTTTATATATGTAAATCTGTGTTTCTCTACGTCTTGGTCTTATAGTGCTTGTTAAAGGACAAGTCACCACTAAGTACTATCGTTTCTTGACCAAGCATGGCGGCTGGGTCTGGGTTCAGAGCTATGCAACCATCGTACACAACAGTCGCTCATCCCGTCCTCACTGCATTGTCAGTGTCAACTATGTTCTCACGTGAGTACCTGTTATATACCAAAATGTTCCTGGTTTACTGTCATAGCAACATACTGACAGAGCAATTTATTCCACACTAACTATGTCGCCATGTTTGTATATTTGTTGCTAATGGTTACTGCTCCAGTGCTTTTACACTTCATATCCCATAAATTGCTTTTATTTGATTTTCATATTCATTTTAATAACTTTAAAGTAAGTACATAAACAAATTAGGTAAAGGATTGCTGTCTTATCTGATCAAGGGACAAGCAGATTTACTCAAACACCTGGTGCTGAGGAAACACTGAAGAATAAAAGAGTTTAAAAAAACAGATTCTTGTAATTTGCCCAGTTTATTCGATGATATCTACTTTTTAGTAGACAATTTAGTGTCTCTCACAACATCCCATTTAACTTGAGGGTGAGCTGAAATTGTACATTTTAAGCTGATGAAATGTAGATAAACTCTGTTCTCTAATCCTTTTTTCAAATGTGTACCTTGAACTGGTGCACAGCTGATGAACTCGATTCAGCAATTACATTTTATAATTCCAAAAATACAGAAAAAGTTGATAAAAAGCTCAAATCTAATGGATATTTTCTTCCTCTATATTTATTTTCAATTTTTTTATTCATTCTTTTAATTCATGGGTTTGAAAGGTAGGTCCGAAGAAGACATTTTACCCCCTTCACTCCAGTGCGAGTTATTCAGATGGTTCATGTTGTTGTCAGCTGCTTGATTTCTCAAAGATGTGCCCTGAAAATGTGTCCCTGCTTCAATGTCTGTTTATGCAGCTCCTTGCTACCATAATGGGGCTCAGCCAGTAATCACTGAAGTGTCATACAACATATTGGCTGGGGTTTGTTGTCCTGTTCAATTACGCACACATGTGGAGAGGGAAAATTGTGGACCAACCAGCTCTGCAGAAGAATTGGGGATACATGACAGGTGTCACTCATCTGAAGTGATATTGTGACAGAGAGGGTGGCAGAAATGTCTTCTGTGCTTTCAGCCTCTGCTTTGATAAGATAATGAATATTTTTCCTGAAGATTTAAGCAAATAATTGCTTTGAAGTAATTAACTGAAGGTTAATTGGAATTATGACATGTTGAAGCCTTGCATGTGTAATCGCACAATGAAGGTTTATCAAGTTTTAATTTTTTTTGTCTTTTTGCTTTATTTTTAAAAGGCTCTGTAAGAGAAAAAAGATGTGTGATTTTGGTTTCTTTTAAGAAAACAAATTAGTTTTTTTTTTTCTTTTTGGTGGTTGTTGATTTTTGAGCATACACGACATTCCTGAACAATCACTCTCTCTGCTGTCTTGTATGCCAGTTAAATCAGCATGTCTGCAGCCTTTTTATTTTTTTTTCCATGTTTACCAAGTATGCTTGTGTGCAGTCTGCGGTGGCCCCACTATGGCTGTGTATGTCACCAGGCTGGGTTTATTTAGGGCCGCAAGTTAGTGGCCAAGTGGGACTAATTCAGAGATGCCATTCATGCTCACATTAGAAATTAACCTCACTGATATTCCAGTCTGATAGCGTTCCACACCAGCATGTTTAAAGCTCTTAAATAAAGGGCTCTCAAACAAACAGCAGAATATATGTTTGTTCACTTATACAACTGGAATGTTAGCATAAAATGCATAGGTCCATGCACCTGTGTATGCGCAACTGCAATGCCTTAACATAAACAGTCTTAAATAAAAAGCCTTGCACATATACAGCTTAAGTAATGTGGAAGACTTCTGTGGTTCTTTTTTCTTTACTACAAGTGCAAAGGGGAAAAATACAATACTGAAAATGTTAAAATAATTTACAAGTATTTTCACTTGAACGGAACATGAATGCTATGAGGTTATTGTGAACATAATTGAGGCATTCTTATTACACTTTTTACAAAAAGGACATAAATACCATCCATCCATCCATCCATTTTCTACCCCTTTTCGGGGTCGTGTTGTTGGGGCAACAGTTGAAGCAGAGACATCCAGACTTCCCTCTCCCCAGCCATTTGGCGTAGCTCTTCCAGGAGGATCCCGAGCCGATCCCAAGCCGTTCCCTGGCAAGCTTAGCGACATAGTCCCTCTAGCATGTCCTGAGTCTTCCCCAGGGCCTCCTCCCATGCTGGAGAGAAATAAATACATTCTCCAATATTTAGCAAATGTCATTTTGCTGACTCTGCCACTGACGCTTCCATATTTGAATGGCACAATTGATGAAAATAGCAGAATTTCTGACATCCATTTTTTCCCACTCACTGGTCACATCATACATGCAATTATCATTAACATGCAGATATTCTGTTAATCTACCTATAACAGCTGCTTCATCCAATTTTGCTACTCGAGATTCCCAATTTATAATAATATATCCTCTTTTAGTTCCCATGGGGAAATTAATTCTCTGCAATTAACCCATCATGGGTGAACCATGAGCAGTAGCCTTGCTGTCCAGCAAATCAGGGTAGCAGTTAGAAGTTCAGTGTCGCGCTCAACAACACCTCAATACACTAGGAAGAACTGGGAATTGAACCAGGAATAATTGGTTCCAGAGACAGTTGCTCTACCTCCTGCACCATTGATAGTAATCCCCCTCATTGCATGTTGTTGTTTTTTTGTTTACTATTATCATCTTAATCCAATGTCACAAATGAAATAATAGCTACAGCTGCCTGTCCTAAGTCTTTGAAGAAATCAAGGCAGACCTCCAGAGAGCTGGAGTACAAAAAAATACAATATTGAAACACATCCTGGTATGTTTAAGCTTGGCCTGCAATTAAGGTTAAGACTTCATTTTAATAATGGTAACTTATTATGTAGTATAAAATACAAAAGCAGTGCAGTGACATTACAAAAGGTATTCAACCAGTGACAGGGTCACTGTAACAGGTATAGTTATGGTGATTTTTTTTTTTACAAGTCACTTCACTAATTTGTACAACCAACATTGCATGTGATGGACATCCTGTCATATTAACATCCTGATCTTACATTTGATGGCATAACCTTTCATGGGGATTTTCTCCTCATTTCACAGGATCATTTTTTTCTATTTTTAGTAATTATCAGAAAGTGTGATATGGTATTGAATATTTCTTTTTCTATTGCCTCGTGTGACAATTGTAGCAGAGGGTTGCGTTGTGGAACATGATGAGCCTTGTTTGGTTTACATTCCTTCCTTCATGGCCAAAAGAGCACAATCTTTCAGAGTTCAGGAAGGTGAGGGAGTCAACAGCAAGACAAAGAGTCAGTTCAGGGTGACTCATGTAAAGAGTAATATAACACAAGCAGTTCAGTCCAGACATCCCTCTTTCACTCATGGGGCGCCGGTGAGTTTTACTTACTATTCTTTGTCTTGGTTGACTACTGGAACAGGTCTTTCAAATGTGGGCAAGCAAATGCCTTGAATACAATCAGTGCACACATAAGGAGCGGACAAAGATTTTCGACGATGGCAGAGAATTACGATGTAAAGCAAATTGTATTCTCACACAATTCATGCTATCAATTAAGAAAACGCACCGTTAATATGCAGACATATTATTGACATACTGCACGTACACAATGTTGACTTGAAATAAATTCATAGATTAAATTGAAGAAAATGACATTTATTGCCCCAACTTTCTCAATTAATTGTTCAGAAAGTGAATCGAATTCTAAGCAATTAAATTGTTCCCACTCTTAATACGATACCATGTTTATTGGACCATTAAGTACAGACGAGTCCAACCTAGTCTAACAAGTCTTACGGGACTGATGAACATCTAAGCTTCGCTCTGGTCAAGCTCAGTTGCACTCATTGCTAGGGCTTCACATATCCATTATTTCTCAACTATTTCTGTCTCTCTATAAACTTTAAAGTGTAGTTTTGCAATTATTCATTTTTATATTACATTTACACCATATGGCCGGAAGTATTCACTCAATTGCCTTGACTTGAATATGAACTTAAGTGACATCCCATTCCTAATCCAGAGGGTTCTGTATTACGTTTGTCCACCCTTTGCAGCTATAACAGCTTCAACTCTTCTGGGAAGGCTGTCCACAAGGTTTAGGAGTGTGTTTATGGGAATTTCTGACCATTCTTCCTAAAGCACACACTGATGTTGGACAAAAAGGCCTGGCTCTCAGTCTCCGCTCTAATTTACCCCAAAGGTGTTAAATCGGGTAGAGTTCTGGACTCTGTGCAGGCCAGTCAAGTTCATCCACACCAGACTCTGTCATCCATGTCTTTATGGACCTTTGTGCACTGGTGCACAGTCATGTTGGAAAAGGAAGGGGCCAGCTCCAAACTGTTCCCAACAAAGTTTGGAGCATGGTACTGTCGAAAATGTCTTGGTATGCTGAAGCTTTCAGAGTTTCTAACTAACTAAGGGGCCAAGCCCAGCTCCTGACGAACAACCCCGCACCACGATTTCCCCCTCCACCAAACTTCACACTTGGCACAATGCAGTCAGACAAGCACTGCTCTCCTGGCACCCGCCAAACCCAGACTCGTCCATCAGATTGCCAGATGGAGATGTGCGATTCGTCACTCCAGAGAGCGCGTCTCCACTGCTCTCGAGTCCAGTGCTTTACACCACCGCTCTGACACTTTGCATTGCACTTGGTGATGTGTGACTTGATGATGCAGCTGCTCAGCCAGGAAAACCCATTCTATGAAGAACTCTGCACACTGTTCTTGAGTGAATCTGAAGGCCATATGAAGGTTGGAGGTCCGTAGCGATTGACTCTGCAGAAAGTTGGTGACCTCTTTGCGCTATTTGCCTCAGCATCCGCTGACCCGCTCTGTCAATTTACATGGCCGACCACTTCGTGGCTGAGTTGCTGTCGTTCCCACTTCCATGTTCTTATAATACAGCTGAAAGTTGACTTTGGAATATGTAGAACCAAGGAAATTTCACGACTGGATTTGTTGTACAGTTGGCATCCAATCACAGTTAGGAATTCACTGAGTTGGAATTCACTGAGCTCCTGAGAGCGACCCATTCTTTCACAAATGTTCGTAAAAACAGTCTGCATGCCTAGGTGCTTGATTTCATATACTTGTGGCCATGGAAGTGATTGGAACACCTGATTCTGATTATTTGGATGGGTGAGAAAATACTTTTGGCCATGTAGTGTATATGCTTTACCAATTTCAATATTTGTTAAAAGACCGACATAACTCTTCAGTTACTCATTATTTTACATATTAATTTCAAGCTGGTTATTACAAAAAATGAGAAACCCTCAATAAAACAGTGTTATCATACATTGTATAATGAAATAAATTTTTGTCACAGTTTATCGATTGACAATTTAATGAGGGGAAACACACTGGTCCCAAGATTCTATCCTGTAAGTGATCATTTCCACCAGATATTCTGCTTTTGCAGCCTACTTTTTTGAACACCTCTCACCTGCTGCACTTCTGTCACTTGTCTCTTCAATGCCGTGCAACAAAGTCAAACTACAAATTAGACATTATTTGTTTGCTCACATGAATGAGTAGTTTGTGTAGTTATCGCAGTCCCTCAGCCCTCAAATTGTAATTTTTAAAATTTGGGGCATTCTTGTGGGCAATAAAACCACCAGAGGTAGACGGAGGATGCTGGCAGCTGGTATTTGTTGATGGATTCCAGAAGTGGTTCATTGAATCAGATATCCAGAATACATATTGGTTCAGTGGAATATAATCTTCAACTATAAAACACCTTTAGCACCAAGGAATAATAGCTCTGCAAGCTCACATGTAACTGGTTTAATATCTTTGGTTCTATTTTCAAATAAAATGTATCTGTCACTGCATCCATAGGTCACGGTGTCATTTGGCTGATATGTATTAACACCACAATAGCAGATTAATGTTAGATTAATTAATAAATTAATAATAGAAAGCTTTGTTTGACTCATGCAGTTTTTATTCTCTCCTGTTATATGAAAGGACTGGAGTGAAAAGAGAAAGGCCAGAACTTTACCGTTTTAATTTTACTAAATCAATTGTAATCCACACACAAAATTAACCCAAATGCCATCTGCTTATAACAATGAGGATGGAAAACCTAAAGCTTAAGGGACAGATTTTTTTGAGATGTAACATAACCAGGTTTAGGCACAGTATTAAATGTTACAAGCCGTCATAAGCCATCATCTGCAGAGTAAGACAGGATTTCACTGAAAACTCATTTACCGGTACATATTATAACAAAGACTCTACTTTGATGTCAACTTTGTTTTCAGTTCCACAGGTGGATAATAAAACACACTAAGATACCCATTTATCTATACTAACACTTGCTCCAGCTGGAATTTAGATAGTGTTTAAATTTATCATTCAAAATGTCCATGCTTTTATTCATTTTGCCCTGTAATCATCACAAATTTCCTGGCACATTAAAATAACCAGGAGTTTCAACATGGCATTTCAGCTTCTTGTACTGCTTTCCATTGGTTTGCCTCTGCTTTCTTTAGAGCGTGAACAAAGTGAACTGTAAAATATATTTCATTATATCCCTGTTTTAATGGATACTTCATGTAATCATATAAAAGCATATTTCAGGGACAATAACATTATAGTAAGTATATAAAATGAATATGATTGCGAAATCTGAAGTGGTAATGTGTAACTATGTAATATACCAAAGAAACAGCCATCTTGTCCTGTGAGTCAGCCCAGTTAAGTAACATTTTTCAGAAGTAAAAAGACAGATTTATTTTCTCTAAAGTGTCATAATGCACATCCTGGCTTTTCGTCTTGAATTATTTATGATACCATTAAATGATAAAAATCCTGCTGTCTGCCATTTCCATCAGATGGGCTGTTGACATGTGGAGTCAAACATGAAATATATCACTATCAGTTTTGTAGATACAGGTGATTATATTTTTTTTGTTCTTGTGTAAAATGTTATTATCTTGACCATGATAGGAAAATAAAGTCCTCGAGTATGCTGTTGGTGGGCTTTCGCAAGTACTGAAATGATCACAAACATCATGGCTTTTACAATTTTATTATTTCAAATACATATATGAGAAGGAGAAGCAAATGTGATGTTTTCTTATATAGTATAAGAATGGTCTCATTGAGATAAGCAAATCATCTGTAGTTATGAGTCGATATTTGTGTTTTAGTAGCACAAGAAAACATACACATTTTCAGTAATTTGTCTCCATTATTTTCCTCTTTTACCTAGTTTTTTTTTACTGGCAGAATATAAAAGTTGCAGGCATTGAGGCCTATCAGACTAAACTGGGTTCTCATTTGCATGACTACCACAAACAGTCTGTTGCTTTTTAAGTCCTCACTATGAGCTGCTACGTTTCATTTTTTGTTCATGTAAATTCTGATTATAACCAAGCCACATTATCATTGGAGAGTAAGATACATGACACGTTTGCCTTTTTCTTCTTTTTTATGTCATATCTGTATATGTATTTCACAGATGTATATTTGGACTTGTGAATGAATTAGGTCTATAAATCCCTCGATTAAACAGGCATGACTGCCTGCTTTCGGAGGCAGAGGACAGCTTGGCACATAATTCCCTCTACCTCCAGCATCAAATCCACAAAAGTGCTGCATTTATGGCCTTTTAATTGAAAGGCAGTAAACTTGATGAGTGTTTATGGGCTCCAGCTTGCTGTGCAAGGGATGAAGCTTGTTTCTTCTTTTTCTGGTTTTGTAAATCTCCGGGATGCTGTGTGGCTTGAGCCACACCGTGGCCTTCGTTGTAAGACAGTTGCCAAACAGTTTCATATGTTGTGCAGTTCATGGTGACAAAAGAGAATCTGAGGAAGGAAAGATTTAATCTTTTGTCCAGTGACTGTATCAGGAGCTGAGGCAGTTTATGCAGTAACCAAGTGTACACAGCCAGGAATAACAGATGATAAGGGTACTTCACCTGCATGTGAACTCCCAGTGTGTATTCAGTTTTGATAACCTCCGGTCCTGTAGACTGGCTACTGTCACCACAAGCTGACTGTGATTTAGCAATGCTTTGAATAAACACTTGCCCACACCAAATAAATGCTTCAAATGACTATGGGGGGTGTATGAGCACATCCAGGATTTGTACTCATTGGTATTGGCAGAAATGGAAAAGACAATAATCCCACGATGTTGAATCTGAATCTGTTGTTCAATATCTCAGGATACATGCTCTCCTGGTGTTTCTTGGCCTTGTTACCTTTGTGTATTCTATTTATTGATACTAGTTAATGTGTCAATTGAATCAGCTTACTATGGAGTCAACTATATACAGATGGGCAACAAATTGGAGATAAGACTGTTGAAGTGTGTTTGTGAAATAATAGACAAATGTAGTTCTATCCCAAGCCAGAATCTAAAGATTAATTTTCAGCCACCCAGTTTCATGTGCGGTTTACATTTGTGCACAGAAAAAAATAAAATACGATTGCAAATAAAAATCAAAAAAAGACAGAAAGTAAACAATGAAAAGCAATAAAAAACACAATGTTATCACAGGGGTTTCTATATCAGAGGTGGTGGATTATTTAGAATATTTCTGGGAAGAAGTGGTCACTTAGTGGTCACTGCCATAGCAAGATTTGGAATTATAGCAGTCACTTTTTTAAAATAATGAGGAAATTTTTGCCCTATCACAGGACGGTAAGCATTGGCTCATTTATACTCAGTGATGAAGGCTTTGGAATGGACTGATACAATAAGCAAATGAAACGGCATATCTGACTGTGCAGGAGAGGAGGCAGAAAATCCCTACTTATCTTGACAGATCATCATCTAGTGGTAGAGAACAGTCATAAATTTATCTTTTATTTTCACATGTTCTCCAAGTTTGGGAAACCCAGCCAGAGGTATGAACATCAGTCTTGTTCCCTCATATGCTACTTTGATTTTTCCTCATGATTTGGAGATTTTTTTTTTTTGCAATATCCTTGAAAATCACAGTAAATGATTTACAACATTTCCATCCATTCACACTTCTAACCTTTCCATTCAACTTATGACATTTAAAATAAATCAGGTTATTTTTATAGAGGTTGTAGTGGCTTTTATCCCACTGTTTCATATTTTCTATGTGAATACATAAGAAAAGCAGGACTGACAGTTAGCCAGTAGCTGCTGAATGAAATGATCCACCTACAGCAGAACGCTGCTTTCAGTGTTGGAATTTATGTATGACATGTCTCATCTGATTGATGTGAAACTATTAAAATTATTTCATGACTGTGTGAATTCGTGAATTCGACATTCCAGTGATAGGGGGTTCACGTTGGCTGTGGGCAGGCAATACACTCAAGTGCCCTACCAGATGCCATTTCTTCAGCCATAATGGAGCAGATCATGAGCTGAACAAGTAAATAAATGCTGATTGTACGTTTTAAAAATATGAATATTAAAATGCATCACAATTGGACGGCTCTAAATACAACTTATTTAATCCATGGCATGCTCAGAAGAAGCCCAATCACTTGAGAAGTTTGAATTATAACATATCTTGTGCCAAGGAGGGAAAAACTTGGGGAGCGATTTGGGGGTAGAGTAATTTTCTTTTGGTCTATATCATTTTTTAATTCTGCAATAATGTGCTTGGTGGAATAGTAATGTTGATATTGGTCATGAATAAAGAAGACAACCCACTGGTAAGATTCTGGGAAAAGACATTGTGGTGAGTTGTTTGGCTTTTGATTCAAAGCAGCTGCTCCCTTGCTCTTGTTTTTGTGCATGTAAAATGGTTTGTCTTAAAAGTATTTTTCCACCCCTTGTCCATTTTGATTAGAGGGATGAGTAAAAAGTGAACCAGTATTAAAGTTTTCAAAAATTTTGTCACAGGACAAAATAAAAGTCAAATAAACATATAAAAAACACCAAATGCCCAGAGATGAACAGATAAGATTCTCATGCCAACAACATCCATGACACATGGATGTTCATCATGTTAATTTTTTGCAGCAACACCAACACTATTTCTCTCGCACCTCTACCTGTTCCCCATTCCAGTCCAACGTATATATGTTTTTATTTTTGGTGTTTTATATTTCATTTTATTTTCCTGGGTTGTACAGGATTTGTGTTTTTTGCCGATTTCCTTGTTCTCATGGGATGGAGTTCATGTTTTGCTTTTCCAGTTTGATGTCATAGTCAGGTCAGTTGGCTTTCTAGGTTTCAAAAGTTTTTCTATTAAATTCTGCTTAAGATCAGACTAGCCTCATGATGTGTTTGGATTCTGTTAACCTTGTCAGTTAACTCAGAAAGATTATGGTTTGTCTGACACATTATTTTTACACTTTGCAAAACATGAGGTTGACATAGTGTTGAGACTGGACTAACTGAAAATGAAAACTGATATAAAGATATATTGCTGCATACAGCCCTGATTATTAGGGTGCTGTTGACATACATTCTGTATTTATAGTTGTTTCTGAATACCAGTAAAACAGGCTTTTTTCTGTGGCTAAGGACATACAGGTATTTATAGAGCGGCTATTAAATAAAATTCCTCACAGCTGCCCACTTGTGATGAGATCAGCCAAAGCCGAGTGTTAATGCCAGCTCTGACTGATGTGTGACTGATGCTAATCCGGTGAAATGCATCTGTCTGAATGTATGAATTTTAGGGACCTTTGTGGTATGGAGAGACATTGGATAAGTATTTGTCTGGGGTAAACCCTGTCCTGATTTCTGTTGTCTCAAACTTGATTCATCATCCACAGCAAGATCTGTGAGGCCCTTAAGAGAGGAATCAATTCCCATTTCCCTGCAGCTTCTCCTGTGGGCCTGTTTTAGCCAGACACAGCCCTTAATCGCCTGCTGTATTTGATTGGACAGCTTCCCCTTCTGTAGAGTGTTTGTAGAAGGCCATGTTGCAATCCTTCTGGTAAAACAAGCATCCCAACAGCCGTTCCTGCCCTCCTCCCAGCCCTGCACAGACACACAAACATATCTCTCTGCACATGCCAGTTCTGCCTGCACCATGATGAGGGTCTAACTGTTAAACAGATGCTAATGGGTTTTTGTACCGAGAGAAATAACAGACAGACTTTTTGCCTCCTTTAATACAAATGATTTCCAAGAGACAGGCAGCACTCTTCATATAATTATAGAGACCTGAAAGTAAATACAAAGCAAATACAGAATATCTGCAGCATCGCAGTAGAAACGCCACATTAACGTTTGTGTCTTCAGGGAGACGGAATATAAAGGCCTCCAGCTTTCTCTGGACCAGGCCACATCCAAGCCTTCTTTCCCCTACAGCAACAGTACAGCCAGCAGCCTAACAGAAAACTGCAAAGCCCCTAAGAGCAGACTGTCCCGACCCAAGAGCAAAGCCAGACTGTCACCATACACACAGGTGAGCAAAAATGTTTTGCGATACCCAAATTGTGCATGCATAATGTGCTGACGCTCAAACTCAAACAACAATTTTACAGTGTAGTGGGCTACTTACTCTCTCGGGGGTAAACTTTGATTAGATGGCAGAGAAGAACTACTCCACCTCAGTGAAAGAAGCCATGCTATGTGTGTATGTTCAGCCAAAATGATCAAATAAAATTCAACACATGTATATATGTATGTATTTTATAACATGCAAAACTAACTACACCATTTTCATCCATATCTCTGATATCTCTGAATGAAATGCTGTGATGTTAGGCCAGTCTGCCCATGCATCGGGGACACACAGTCGAGCTACGACATCAACTTTAAATGAAAGTCCATTGTTATTTCTGGGGCTTAATTCATAGCACCTGCTGTATTTTCTTATATCTAAATTTTATAAGATGCCAAACTTTCCAAAAAATGCTTGTTTTTGTAGTTTTGTAGACCATTCTCCCACAATCTGTTCGGCTGTGCAGCTCAGATTTGATGCTGATGCAAAGCAACATCTGTTTTGGAAACTTTTTTTTTGTCTCCTAATCCCCAATTTGTTGCAGTATTCTAATTTTCAGACGGAGCGCTCAGAGTCAGATCAAGGGAGTCCCTGGCAGGGCAGCCCCCTCAATGAATCGGCGTCCCCTCAACTGCTGGAGCAAAGTGAAGGCCTTGATGCCTCCTGTGTGTACAGGCAGTTTACAGGACATCGTCCGGTCTGCTACAGTCTGTCTGAGGAGCCGCATCACAACATCAGTGACAGCCACACACACCACCACTCACACACTCAAGTTCAAAGTTGTGAGCGGGGTCGATGTGAGGCAGGACGATATTTCCTGGGATCACCTCCTGCGAGCAGGGACACTTGGTGGGGTACAGCATGCTCTGTTCTGCCCTTGAGTAAGGGCTCTTTGGAGAACCATGAGGGATATGACAGCGGCATGCCGCACATTGCAGCCATCCATAGCTACCACGGTGAGGACTTACCCTTTGGGCACAGCTGGTGTAGTATTCTGATAGCTTCCATGTATGACAGCAAAGTCATTAAAGAAGCATACACTAATAAAACACCAGCGCTCACAGGTCACAGATCCAGTTTCAGTTTTAAGTTATCCACGTATGCTGATGACAGCTGACACATCATTCTTGACATATTAGAACTTACAACTACACCAATATAAATACCAACTATTAGCATAGACATTTCAGAATTGTGCAGTCGTTTATGTTGAAGACCGATGTGTCTGCTTTTCACGTTCATCATTTTTAGGATTGTGGTCCCCTGTATTATTTTGTTTAGAAAACAAAACACTTTGTACAAAAGTTAACTAAACATTCATAAGAAATTGCCTCACATGTGATGGTTGTTGCAGAAATGGAGCCACCAATCTCAACCTGCACTAAGAAACAAAATGAAATACTGATGGCAGAACTTAAACAACATGGATGACTTTCCCTCTGCAGCCTGAGAGTTAGAATCAGACGGAAAATGCAGTTTGGGATGAAATCACTACTGTAACTACATTCTGGTTAATCCTGACCACAATTCACCCTTAGGTTTATATATTTGACCAGTGATTAATTGTTAGCAACCCAAGAGCTTTAGTCTGATATACATGAAAGTAAAGGATACACAGATAACCAAAAAACAACCTCGAAACAAATTAATTTTGTGGTTTGAAATGAAAGAGAAAATATCTACGGAGGGGAAAAGGTTTATTTCTTTAAGTGCAAACATAATTGAAATATAGATTTTATCAGGAATATACAGTAATATAATTTCTTTATAATTTTAGAAGTAACATTTTTCCTATTTCTTTGTGATGATACCAGTGAAAGTATCTGCTTTCATACAATTTCTGCCACTCAGAAGCACCCATTGCAGACATTTGATCCAAACCTTCAGTCAAATGTTTTTGATGAGCGGTGACAGGGACATGACTGTATATCCAGTGTTTTGCTGTTCTGACGTGTTCTGTTCTGACAGTCCTCTTGTTTTGATTACTCATCCTCCAGGTCGGGGTCACTGGGATGAGGACAGCGTCGTCAGCTCTCCGGATGCCGGCTCAGCCAGTGACTCAGGGGATCGGTACAGAGCTGACCACTATCACTCAAGCCCGCAGGAACCCAGTAAAATTGAGACACTAATTCGAGCCACACAGCATATGATCAAGGAGGAAGAGGGTAGGCTCCATATACACAAGGGTCCTACAGAGGCTTCCTTGGGGTTAGTCAACGGACTGTCTAAAGGATCTGGTTTCTGTTTCACTCCGGAGTATACTCAAGGGCCACTACAGACAGTGGTGTGTCGAAGTTTAAGTCAGGTGATCAGCCCAACACCTAGCCCCGCCCCCTTATCCAGGCTTAGCAGTCCAGGAACTGAAAGCCTCCACAAGCCCAAAGACTACCTCCAGTCAGACCTTTCCCCGCTTTCCCTACCTTTACATCACCCTTTTGGCCGTCCAGGCCAATGTTCAGCTTCCCCAACCCCAGCTCCTGCACTCTACCCCTCTCACACCCACCTGAGGCCATACTTGGACAAGCACACGGCCTACTCCCTGACAGGCTACGCTCTGGAGCACCTGTATGACCCAGAGAGCCTCCGGGGCTACTGCACCTCAGCCAACACAGATATGACCCCTCATCTCCACATACCGGCAGAGCAGACCCCCGGACATAAAGGCACCTCTGTCATTATCACCAACGGCAGCTAACACTCATTCAACAAACCCCTGGACTGGAGGCACCAACTCTTGAACATGTGTCTGTTTGCTTTATCTTACCTTATTTCAAACATCACACTGACTATCTCTGGGTTCTACTACTTCTGTGGTTTGCGCAGTCAGTAACATTTTATCATTTGGAAGATGATGGAGATGGATTTGTCAACATGCAGAATCAAAGATCCCTTTTTCAAATTTGCCTAACCTCTCAAATTTTGAAGCACAAACTTTAAGGCACAGCAAATATAGGAGATTCAAGACACGTTCTATCATCTAGAGAACAAGCCAGTTGATGAGCTACTAGCAAGGTTCAAAAAATGAGTCTTTATTAATCCATGGGTGATGAAACCAATGAACCATTCAAATGTTTGATTCATTCACTAAAGAGGAAAGCTACCAGTTACAAACCCTATATTCTACAGCTGATGTGAATCCTGACCAAATATTAATGTTTGGTCGTCAACTGTCATTCCCTTGCACTCTTCCTCATTTCTGACCCTTACTACCCTGCTTATTGTCGACAGGGTAGTACATATTTGATGAGCATCTTTTTCGACCATTCTCCTACAATGTCACTTCAGAATAAATTAAAGTGAGAAGGGTGCAGCTTGGCAGGGACGGAGGGTGATTTCTGATAGAGAGCAGCAATTTTTACACACTTTTAGGGCATTGTTTGAGAAATCAATCAGTATCAGTATCAGTAATCAGAAACATGGAAACCAGGGTCTGTGCCTCCTTTCCAGGCATCGCCTGTATAAATCTGTTCCATGACTTATGTGTTGTGTTTTTTTGTTTTTTTTTTTACCAAAACCGTGTAACCTTTTGCACTATGACAAATGGAGTATTTGTGAAAACAAACAAAAAAAAATCTCCTTGTGTTTCATTTGGAGGAGGTGAAACGACTACCGGCTGCCGTGCACTTTGCAGTGATGCAGATTAAACTTCTCTCAGTTTTAATGAAGAGTATATAATTTTTTAAGAGTCACAGACTGATATGCAAAGCCATTCTTTATGTTTTCCTCCCTCAGTTTTGCAGAAGAGTAGACACAGGGAAGGAAAAGGGCAGATGTTCATGACCCTCAGCAGAAGAGTAAATATGAATGTATGGTGAGACTGCGGAGGATAAAGATTCACAGTGACATACTTATCATCAGAACTAGGAGGGGGTCTCAGAAGAGATGGAGTATTTATCCATCCTGATATAAGTGCTTGTCATTTCTGGATTTTAATAGGAAGACTGACACTGACCTTATGCAATTTGACCCGTTAGAATGTCAGGTGAAGCTTAATTGCATCCATTATGACAGATCCCTGAAGCAACAGTTTAGCGCTTTGGGTATGTTTGTTCCACAGGATTTAAAAAGAAAGAAACAAGACGAAAAGGAAATCAGACTTATTTTGTGTGTCCTCTTCCATCCTTAAATGAACCTATATTTATACAAGTTTGAATTATTGTTTGTTTTGTCATATGCTGAAATGTGCTCCATCTCTTGAATTTATTTATGGCGTACCTGTAAATAGGCTCCAAAAAAATGATAATACGACCATGTTCAAGCACATTGGCAAAACTGTATTTATTGAGGTTTTTTTTTTCCTTTTTTGATTTTTAATATACCTGCAATCATCGCCAATCTAACTGCTTGTATAGAGTGTGTTTTTGAAGCAAATTCTAAAAGACAAAATAAAAATCATTTTGCAGAGTTGAAGCATGTGTATTTTGTTTTTTTTTTTAGTTTACATAAAGTTAAATCCATTTGGTAACGCGCAGATTTTCGGAGCCATCGTGTTTTATCATTTGTTATCTGTAGCACAGTATTTTCAGCCCGTTGGTCATTTTACCAGCCACGTTTGATGAATTATAGATCCCTTCTTATTTTTCTTCCTTTGTTTTCCATGTCGAAGTGGCACTAAAATGTGGACATTTAGTAAGTATCTGCTCAGACTAATACAAAGAGCACAGATGGAAATCAATACAGCAGAATCTTCAATTAAGCCCGATGGTGTGAGTGTGTTTGTAGGTCACAGATGAAGCCCCGTCTTCTTTGTTGACTGTTTGCTTTAGTCATCTCAATCCGCTCTGCTGCCGGACTCTCCCTGGGCCTTCGCCTCGCCTATTACCGCCACATTAAAAGCCTTTCATCCTGCCAGTTATTCCTCGCTTTAGCACTTCGTGGCAGCTTCTCTTCTTTCTCTCAAGCAGGCTTTTCACGCCCTATCATCAAGACTGATGTAAATCTTCCATTAGATACAAACATGTTGCTGAGAAACCAGCAAGGTAACAAGGAGCAAAGTCAACAACGGGTCTGTGATGGCGATAAGGGGAGGCCCTGCGTGATGAACAGCTGATATGTGACCTTTTTTTTTTAACAAAAAACAAATCTGCAGAAAGGTAAGGTTAGTGTTTTATCAGAAAAGGGAGGAGTTTTATTTTAGTTATCTTTATTATTTCCTTCCTATTTAGCATCACCAAAATATTTCTAAAAGCATCAAGTACAACAATAGTTCAAAAAAGATGGGATGCCGTGAAAAATGTCAATAAGAATCAAATGCAAGGATTTACGAACCTGATGAGACCCTGATTTATATCAAATAGAACATGAACAGAATATCAGACGTTGAAACAGAAACATTTTGCCATTAAATAGAAAATACTTGCCCATTTTGAATTTGTTGGCAGCATCATATCTCAAAAAAGCTTGACTAGGGGAAATAAATGGTTGGAAAAGTAATCAGCACAAATCAGAAACAACTGTGGGGGTGGATCGGGTTGATCTAATTAGGTCAACTTGCAGGTGTCAAGATGACCGGTTATAAAAAGGGTAGCAGTGAAAGGTGGCAGATCCTCTACCATGTAAAGATGGCCATAGGTTCACCAATCTGTGGTGAGCTACGTCTAGAAATTGAGTAAAATGTTCCTCATTGTAAAATTGTAAAGTCCTTGAAGAGCCCACCACCTACAGCCCATAATATTATCAAAAGGCTTGTAGGATCAGGTGGAATCTCTGTGCACAAGGGACAAGATTGATGAATCTCACAGGATATCGCTGTAAAGGCTAGGGGAACCTTGCAGAAATCACTGTTTGTAAACACAGTTTGCAAAGCCATCCACAATTGCAGCTGAAAGCTGTATTAGGCAAAGAAGAAGCCATACGTGAACATGCTGACACTTCTCCAGGTTAAAGCTTATTTAAAACAATTTGACACAAAACAGAGTTTGTAAGTTTGAAAATTGTTTTTGGGAGCTGAGGATGCCTTGTCCTTTGGATATACAAGGAGAGGACTTACAACCATATTGTCACTAGCTGACTGTTTAAATAACCTGCAGCTAATGCCAATGAGACCAAAGGCATTAGTGCCTATGGTCTGGGCAGCTTACACATCTAAAAAAGGTAGCATGGCTTAAAGGTGTATAGAGGTCTTGTAGCAACACATGCTCCCATCCAGACAGTGTTTCAGGGAAGGTCTTGCATTTTTCAGCAGGACAATAGTTAACCACACACTGCATCCATCCATCACAACAGCATGGCTTCTCAGCAGAAGAGTCCAGGTGCTGAACTGACATTGCCTGCAGTCCAGACCTTTCAGCGCTAGAAAGCATTTGGTGCATCACGAAACAAAAAAATGGCATTGATGGCCTCGGGACTGTTGAATAATTTTGATCATGCGCCCGATAAGAATGGTAAAACACTCTTCTAAAACTCCAGCAACTGGTCTCCTCACCTCCCAGATGTTTCCACAGTTGTTAAAAGAAGAGGGGATGGAACACAAAAGTAGACATCCCCTGATCCAACTTTTTTTGAGATGTGGATGCTGCCATCAAATTCAAAATGAGCTAATCTTTTCCATGAAACAGTTAAATGCCTGTTTTAACATCTGATATGTTTGTTATATTGGAAATAAAATATGGGTTTTGGAGACTTTTGAGACCCAGCTTTTTTTAGACTTTTAATTCAAACCTTGTTATGGGTACCGGTCTAAAGCTTGTAGTGAATTTTAAATCCTAAATGTGTTGCAGATCCAGTGGATGACAAGATTTCCCAGTAATGCAGGGTGGAGACAAGGGTCATCAGAGAAAAATAGGTGAGTAAACAAAGTTGCGTAAGAAGGAGGTGAAGCCATCAACACATCTCTTGCAATCCAATGCAGTGAAGACTTAGGCTTCATCAGCACTGCTTTAGTAACATGCTAACAAAAAGGAACCTAGAAATCAACACAAATGTTAACAAATTCACTATTTCAGAGTAGTTATGCAGGTAGAAGACTAGCACTGCTATTGGTTCCTGGAACTACCTTCCCCACAAACTGTTCCCATGTTTATGTTGTTCAGGCTTCCTTCCATGCAGTTTTTACAGGCTCACACCATGTTTACATAACACCCCAACAATCATGACTTTCCAGGAATAGCAGAATAGGTATTCCCAGATATTCGATTGTGGTTTGACTGCATGATATTTTCCTGTGAATGCCAATACTGCTGAAATATGGTCATGCACAATTACAACACAAACAGTAAACTTTAGATTCATGGACTTTAATCCATATCTCCTGCAACTCTGGTACGTCTAGAAATAAATCTCCCCCTCCACGTTTAGCTTTGGTTCACAGGCGGTATGTGCATTTGTATGTATCAGTGCTTGAGCATGCATTTTCATATAAATCCATACAATTTTATAAATCCATACTCCTGCTTTTGCCGTTTGTAACATAATTTCAGTAAACTTTTTTTTTTTTCATGACCTTGAACGTTACAAAAGAAGCATCAGAAATGTTTGGATCAAACTATCTCAAAATTGTACGGAAATTACTGGGAATAGATTACGTTTTTATAGAGATTTTTTTTGTTGTTTCAGATTAGAATGATTTTATATTCTCATGGGGTTTCACTTCTTTTGATTCTCAAATTTAAAATTTTTTATCGGGCATTTGTATGTAACCCCTAAACGTAAAGATTCCACGTTATATGGAATGTTCTAGCGGTAAACCAAAATGAGTGTGAGTGTGAGTGTGTGAGTTTGAAGCAATGACAGTGGTGTGTAAAGTATCTCTTTCTCGATCTGTCTTTACAACGCTCAACAGTTCTGTACTGATCAAACAATACTTGTGATTTTTATCCTCCCTCCATCCGGCTTTCTTATAATCGCATTGATATTTCTGACAATTTGATCCCAGATTTGTTTTTGTCACCTTCGCCCTTTACCAACCCCTTTCAGTCTCTCTGTAGTTGGAGGCAGCAGTGCATGTCTAATGCAGGCTGCACAAGGTTAATTTCTTGCACTCATTTGTTTTGCAAGCCTCCCCCTGTTGCTCCCCATTCATGTCCATCTAGGCAATCTCACTGACAAATCATTTACAGATGCTGCTCAGATCAACACACTCACTTAACAAGCATGTAACAGCAGCCGGGGCCCAGGAAAATTTGTGAAATGAGCATGTCTGCAAACGCAAACAGTCTTTAAAAGACATTTCCCCTGTAGGATAAGGTTAGAGGGAGTCAGACAAAGGCTGCCTACTGATAGGTGTGGGTATCAAATGACACCTACACCCTGAACTGCTGGGTAAAAAATTAAATTAAAATAAAAACAAATCTCCAATCAACCTGACATAAACCAGTTCAACGAGAATATCTGCTGTAAACTGCACTTCCCGTGACTGAGTATAAAGATTTGCACAAGTTGACATCAAATGGCAGCCATATTTTTCCTTTTACTGAAATTTATTAAATCAAAATTATATTCTGAATTTGATTTATTATTAGCAACTAATTTGACAGACCAATGTGTAGGACTATTTTTTTCTAGTTCCAGGCTAGTATTATACCGTTGAGCCATTCTCTGAATCTGAGTGACAGATAGTGGTAGCCAAAATTTTTGTGATCCATAATATGAAAATTACGAGTATGAAATTAATTCCGGTAATTCACTTATTCTGAAACAAATCTGTGTGTGCAAGGAGTTAATTGACAAGGCTCTGCTGATTAAGTTTGACAAAGTGTATGTGAAGGAGGTGTAACATGGAGGGGAGCTGCTGAGCGGCAGGTAGTGGAATGCGTGGAAGGAGTGGACTGGGTTGTCAGCTGGCCTGTTGTCAACAGTAAAGTGGCTCTATGGTTCTGTTCAGGCAGCTCTACTTGTAGTTTCAATTGGGGTTTATTACTGCATCCTCTAAAATGAATGTACAAAAGGAACTCCATTTAAATGCACTGTACTTAAGCAGAGTGCATATCTAATACCTTATATGTGAATCATTAGCTAACAACCTGTATAAAATGTTCCCCCAAAAAATGACGCCGGGTCAAAAGAAGTACATTCATATTTCTTTTGTAATAAGAAAAGTGGGAACTCTAGAGAAATTCAAGATTATAGAGGATGGCTAGGCGGATGGATGGATGGATGGATGGATGGATGGATGCTATCCTCTTGGTATTTGAGCGTCTCTTTGTTCACCTGAAGCTCAGCTGTGGAAAGAGCAGCATGTCTGTGCTATTGATCCCCGAAAAGCAGACAACAGACTTCAGTGTTAGTTTTTCGGATTATGTCCGTCCTCACGCCTCGGCCCGTATTCCTGTACCTGTTTGAGATGTGTGTCCATATGCTCAAATGTCAGAAAATGTCAATGCAATCAACACGGTTATGCTGCATGGAGAAAAAAAAGGTTAAACAACACAAACACAGCAGTGTTGACCAGACTGCAGAACCTCTGAGGGCTGTGAGGTGCACACTGTCTCTGCAGCAGCAGTGAGCACAACACATTCTGCTTAAAATGTCACACGCATTTCACTTCTTGTTTTCATTCATTGTTCTCTTTGACATCTTTTATCCATTGTCAGCCACTGGGACGGTAAATCAAAAACACACATTAACCTGAACGAAACCTCAGCTTGTTGTATAACTCAATTAAAAATGCTTTTGACATTCAATTCAGCCTTTTTTAAGGTAATGATGATGAAATGATGAAGTGGTAAATGCTTTGCGTTTATATGTTTTGAATGCAATGGACCAATCAGTGTGCAACACTCCCCCTGCTGCAAATTGAAATTGATCTAAAGGAGGCCGTCTTTTATTTAATCCCTAATAGGTCATTTGACAAAATGTCACTTATGTATGTGACATTTGTGTTATACTCTGCTTGTTGTTTTAATTTGGATGATTGTCATTTTGCCTTGTGGCGCACCTGGTTATAGTTCTCTTGAAGAACAGTGCAAAAGTTAATCACTCTTACTGAGAAGTATTAGATACAAGCGCAGCAGGTAGAGCAATCGTCATTGGAACCAAATATTCCGGGTTTGATTTTCCAACTCCTCCAAGTGTGTCAAAATATTGTTGATCGAGATACTGAACCCCTGACTGCTCCCCTGGCGCTGGTGGACGGCAGCATACCGCTCATGGTTCAACCATGATGGGTTAATTGCAGAGAACGAATTTCCCCACGGGGATTAATCAAGGATAGATTATTTTATCATATTCATCTGAATAGCAGAAGTAATATCTTTACTTGCTGGTGTGCTTGAAACCTCCATCCACTTGGACGGCTCCTCATTTATAAAGTTCGCTTTGTGACAGAAAGGGGCCATGGAAGGGATCAGGATTAGAGAAAAAGCATAATAAAAATCATAATAAGTTCACACGGAGTGACGAGAGTGGTAAAAAAATACCATTGTGTAAAACATTATGCCATCATAATTATTTAAAATATGTATTTATGCTGATATTCCTGACTTGTGCTGGAAAATGACTTCTGTGGGAAAATGAAAAAGACCAAAGGAACATCATTTCACTCAGATGGGTGCTGGTGTTCTGTTTTACTCATTAATGCCATTGTATGGTAAGAGAAGATGGTCTCTATCCATCTTTGGCAATCCCATAGCAATACACACATACACACACACACACACACACACACACACACACACACACACACACACACACACGGTGGCTTAGGAGACCTCGTCGAGCAGAGAGTTGTCCCACCACCCTCAGATATGGCTCTGTGAAGTGGCTGCACGGTGGGGTGAGGTATAATGCTCCTTTCACAGTCCCATTAATCCCTCTGTTCACAATTTCACGCACAGCTTGGGCCCCGGTGTTATTTTCACAACCTTTCACTACTAATTCCTGCAAATCCTGAAACAGAACACCTTCCCTTCTCTTCCTCCCTTTATCTCCGAGTCCCCTCATCAAACGCCGTGGAATGATGGGCAGAGAAATGAAAAGCCCATCCTCGACTCTGGGCTGCATCTTTACGAGGCCTCGATGAGCGGCTTTGTGTTAAAGACGTGCTCGCTTTAGTTTCACTGAATTTCAGGTGAAAGCAAGTTTGTGTTTGAACTGGAAGAAGGATAACAAATGCCTGTAACACTGACATAAAGCCGAGTGTCAAATACACATTGAATGATCATCCCTTTCGGGAAGTCTAGGCTGGTTTTGACAAGCAACAAAACAACCACTTAGATACGTATCTAGAGCATCTTCCTCTCCTTTTGGCTTTTCCCTTCAGTCAATCAACCTTCTCCTTTTATTGAAAAAAAAATCTGCAAAAATTTCAATAGTAAAGAGATTTATCACATTTAAGTTTGATAACTAATGTCTACTGTGGCTGCATGTGTTTTTATATGTTTAATAGTTATGATTGGTGAAAACACAAACAGTAACAAATGGAAGATTAAACATTTCCCTGTACTTGTTTACGGTCAGATTTTATTTGATTTTACTTGGACTATAAGTTAATTTTGAACATTTTATGAACTCTTAACTTAACTTTTTTTTAGTTGAAAGATGGTTTTATGTGCAGTTTAGAATTACTGCTCATGCTTCTTGACAATAATTGTGTCCAATCAAATCAATCAAAAAGATGTTTAAAATAGCGCAACATTAAAACTATTGCACTTGTACATTGACTAATTTCAATTCATAGCATTTTTTTTTCTCCATTTTCCTTCTGTCTGTCCACACTCTATTTCCCTCCCATTTTTGCACAATGGACACTGCTTGTTGTAATTCATACTTTCTGTGAAAATTTGACTCAAAGTATTCTTACATTTATTGCTTAACATGAGATGAAGATTTGAGCGGCAACAAAGGCCAAACCTTTCAAATTAAAGAAGTCAAAACACTTAAAAAGCTCATGTAAGACGGTGTTGACATATTCATTTTAGTTCATTTGCATGTATATTGTATATATCTCCCCCCAGTGTGATGGTCTTCCGGCTTGATTGACACAGCAGTGATCCAGGCTCAAACAGCTTAACAACTGCTGATCAATTACTGGTAAATAACATTTCACACAACTCCTTTAGTCAGCAAGTCACTTGTGTGATTATTTCCCCTCCACTGACTGACTCGCTAACAGACATTTCTGCCATTACTGTTATGCTGGGGGTATCACGTTCCGATTTCCATGGGAAAAAAAAGGTCATTTTATAATTGTGAAATGGTTCTTGGCTAAACTAGTTAGCCAATTTATTCAGTGATAATGCTTCTGCATTCTATTGTGTGTCAAGTATTTGCCACTATTTTTTCTTTTCTTCAGGGCTCTTTGTCCTCTCTTTGTTGTGTTGTTAGTCCCAGAGCAAGCACAAATCCAGATCTTTCTGTTGCTCTTTCCACCTGCAGCCATCACCGCAGTGATCCAAAACTCTTGGCCGAGCATGTTTTTTTTCAGTCTTGGATCCAGGATCCAGGATTGCATTGGAGTTGAACGTACACATTTCAAGAATGCTGATTGGTGGAAATATTGGCAACAGTGCTAAATTAGTTTGAATCCTGCATAACGGACCAAGAAATCTCAGCGTCTACATCTCACATGACAGTTGATGAAAATTCCACTTGCCTTATCCAAAGATTATGATATTGCACCCCTCTCTTCATTACATTAATAATATTTATCCATTATTCTGCAGGCGACATTAGGATTTTGGCAACTATGTCAACATCACTATAATACTTAAAACCCATCAGTCAATGCATTCATGAAACAAACATGTAAACTGTCCAATATGTTCTCGACTAACACCAACCAAATAATGTGTGTTACATCATCCAATGTTAAACCAATAACGAAATTCAATCTATGTTGATCAAGTAGGGCAGTATGACAGGATTTCGGAAAAAAACCCATCCATCTAGCCGTCCATTTTCTCCCCCTTGTTCGGAGTCAGGTCGCGGGGGCAGCGGTCGGAGCAGTGAGGGTCAAACCAACCCATACACATTTATTTTCACCTGACCTGTGAATGTCCTTACAGCTAATCCTTAAGGCTGCTGCTGAAATTAGTAAATATACAAGTGCAAGCCGTTGGACTGAAATGGCAGATAGAATCACCTTAAGTTCGAAATATCTAAACTGCCTATCTATTCATCAAAGGGATGATTTTAGGGTGTTGGTTTGCAAACCAGAGAATGGTGTCAGGCCAAAATCCTGAACCCAATTGTGTTTAGCTAATGAAGGAAAACAAGATCATCATGCTATAAGGTCATTTGTGGAGTGTATCAGAGCACACAGTTCTTTGACATCTAGCAATTTCATAGTACTTTTATTTTGTCAAATCATTTCTTATCCAGGAACAAAATTACGATGTCTTAGTTTCAAGTCCTACAGACGGCCTGTTGCCCACGAACAGTTTCTGGGATGCATTTGATCTTGTCTCTAGATAAACAGATGCCTGGCTTATTGGAGGAAAAGCATCAAGCTCCATGATCTAATAATGCAGTGTGTCATAAATGTTACTTAATATGTACCTACTTATTTTCACTGAATTAATTCCATCATCATTTTAACCGTGGTCAACTTTGTTGTTTAAAAAAATAGGGGGATAATGCCCGGCAAAGGGAAACTCATCAAGTCTCACATCTTTATCTGACGTCCTCTTCCCAATCCGGCACTCTCAGAATTGCTCCGGCTAACTCTCTTCCCCAATCAAAAACATAAAGAAAAGCCCCAAACCCTCTGTGTGTCCCAACACTGGCACCCCATCAAAACACCATTGTTCTCTAGGAGGCAGATTTGTAGTGAAGGAGGCTTCATACGACTGGGCCAGACCTAGGTGACTGAAGCACCCCCCTCCACCAGCATTCTTCTTTAACATACAAATTGGATGTTTTGTGTGGATGAATTGGAGATTAATTGCACACACCATTTGGTGGTGTTTGTCAAAAAAAGAAAAAAAGACTAGAGCCTTTTTATAGAGTGTTGAGGTTAGAGATTAGGAATAATAGATTGCTACTCACTGCTTTCTTTGAGAGGCATTGGAGAGAAATTTGGATGACTCTTTAACATCCTCTCAAGTAGGTGGTTCTCATGAGGAACATTGCAAAGAAGCTGCTCTATCGCTTTCTCTCTTTATATATATATATATATATATATATATATGTATATACACACACACATGTCAATATACTTAAATCTGTTTATGATAATCAATGCACATCAAGAAGCATAAGTATTTCCCAGATGCTGCCCAGACACATGATGTTAGAAATATTGCATCATTTTGGTCTATTCTATTCATAGTTTCATAGTTCCTGTCAGTCCACTTCTATTGAACAATTTGACAATTTGGATCATGCTGGATTATTCCAGCTGATTCTTTTTTTTTGTCTGATGATTTTCCAAAGTATACCTGATACATTAATTCATTTGTTGCTTAATCATGAATGTCAAGCAACTTGAAATAGATTTATTTCCTATTAACATCAGATTTCAATGATTGGCCCTGAAAAAAGTGATACTATTAATATGCAGTGCAGTAGCAGTATCAGTGCAACATTAGATTGGAAACTCTTCAACAAAATTATGAAAGCATATCCTTTGCACATCTGGCTGGAATCCTACATGTTTACCAAGACTTTAAATTGCATCTCCCACGTGTACCTCCAACACACATTATCAGGATTTTATTGCTTCAAGCTGGTGAAAGCCTGTGTGATGAAGTACTACATCTTATGTAATCTTGTGATATACTGCAGGGTATGTAAAACAAGAAAAAAATACCACTTACTTGAGGGGATAATCAGTTCACCTCTGCTTATTTGGTCAAAAAGCATCAATTTGAAATTTCCCCACCGTGGGACGATTAAAGGAAATATTCATTCATTCATTGGGTAAGCGACTGTAAGCTGGAAAAGTGGGATGTATATGCTTTGCTCTAGGCGAGCACTTAGGTAAGGCTTTATTATCAAAAAAAAAACAAAAAAACTAAACCTGCAAATGAAAGTTCTTTAAACATCCTTCCACCTTTTCAATTGTACCCAGTGTCAATTGTACCCAGTGAAGATAAAACTGGAGAGAGTACCAGTAAAACCTGTGAGCTGCAGTGCAGGCATTAATAGTTTTCTGGTGCTAAATGAAGCAGAGGAAAGAGACGAAAATGCTCTGCAGACAGATGAGCAGCAGCAGGCCAATAACAGATGTGAGGCTGCCTTCGCCAACTTTTAGCTCTTAGCCAGACTTTGCATACATTTACAAAAAAAATCTGTTATAACCTGCAGACATACAGTAATTATCTGGTGTATAAATTACATCGTCATGCAAGCAGAGTAAACAAATAAACAAAACAGTAGCTGAGGGGATGTTCAAATTTTGTGATGGTGTGGTGCGTCCCAGTGTTCTGGTGAATTAATTGTTGATCATGAAGTCGTATTATTAGCATATTGTTCTGAATGAATCATTCTTCTCTGGGGACTGGAGTGTTGAAAAGTGTCCTTCTTTAAGGAAAAGGAAAATAATGCTGCTCACTAGCAAGTCTATTAAGGTTCTTTGCAGAGCTCTTCCAGATGTGAGGCCATGTGTGTCTGCTGTGCACAGACACAGATGGCTTATAGAGAAACGCAGCGGGTGGAAATGACAAAGCGAGGGTGAAGATAAAGTAATCAAACAGCATGAGGTGATCGTCCTGAGTAGAGGCGAACAGGAGAGGATATCTAACTTCACACATACAGTCCATTCCTTTGAAACCAAAGTGACTCTGTGTCACAGTGGTACAGAGATACTAGTATTGTAGTACACGGTTGGGTGCCTTCTATCCCACTGTATGCCTTGGAGTCCAGCAGTTGAGAAGCGCAAAACACGATGGTCCACAAACTTTATAATGATCTGACCGATGTTACCGTTCGTATTCAGATGGTAAATGAAGCAGCAGGCAGCGTCTGCAGCTTTGCAGACGTTTCCTTATAATTATCAAGAAATACACATCTACTCACTTCTCCCTTAACAGTGCCCTTAATGCATAGATGAATATTATGAATCCTAGTTTGTGTGTCATGTTGTTGCAGAAACACATAATCAGTGTTGTTTAATCTTCATTTTCTGCAGCTTAAAGTGTTTTATTTGTCACTGCCTGATATGAGTCTATCGGAACTATAATGTGTGTAACAAAAAAATGTGCAATGACGCTGTAAAAAATTGTGAAAAATCAACACCATTTGCACTTTTTAAGGATTTTCAAAGCAAAATATCCACAAGAGGAACTAGAGCAGACCTGGGCATTTTACGGCCTGCGGGCCGCATCCCGCTTGTTTTCCTTTTTTTTTCAGGGCCGCCTAACTATTTTCTCTGAATATTTTAATAAATATTTTCAATCAATATTGAATTTAGAAACTACACATTTTTTTCTTCTGTTTAATTTTTTATGGGTGATTATATACAAAATAATGTCGGTACAGTTATATAATAATGAAAGACTTTAAAGTATTGCTGTATCTGTAATCCCATAATCCTTCTCAAATGCAATTGTTTCTGATGCATAGATATTGACATTTTCTCTCCATGTTTGTTAAACTACTTATTTGAACTACATACAAAAACGCAAAGGTCTTTCCCCTGTATATTCACTGTGGTTTGAATTGCAACAAAGCTTATTATAGCAAAAAATGCATCAAGCATTCATGTGTTAAAGTTTAAGCCTCTGCAGACTGTATAACTGAGTTTAGTTTCTGCGGTCACATCAATTTAACTGTAGCCATTATTTGTTTAAATTAATATGTAATATCTGTACTGGATAATTCTGATTCATAACAGGAATTAATTGACACAGAACTTCTTACTGCTGCTCTTCAACAGTATTAGTTGATGGGATTAATGTAACCTTTTAATACTACTCAAAAACGAATGACTTGATAAATATTTATGATGTATAAAACACTTATTAGACCATTTTGTACATGGATAATATTTCTTTTTAAAACGTTCAGGACATTTTGCCCCTCATTGAAGCACATTGAACCACACTGTCAGATGATATATATTAGTATTGACATTTTAGCTTCTGGATATCAATAATTGCTTTAGGAGGGGACCTCCAAAGTCTAACATTGGTCAGATAAATCATAACTCTTGACAAACCTACATATTAATTTTTGAAATATATAGACAACAATAAAAATTATGAAAAAGTAAAGAGTCACCAACTCCTCAGTAATGTTTTTTTTTACGTAAGCACCCATATATTTGGCCATTATTTAAGACCACAAAAAATGGGAGTGATCTTAAAAAATAAGGACTGAAAGCATAAGAGCATGTATCCGATGGTATGAGCTACTTTCCATAACGGCTCATTTACCTGGTAAAAATCCTTATGATCATGCAATTTATCATTAATAAAAACAATGCCACGACAAAGCAGAGGTTGTGAAACAAACCAGTCTATTTGTGTGATTTCAGTGTGAACAGTCAAACCTGAGTCAGACAGAGCTA
The DNA here is from genome assembly GCF_037954325.1 of Fistularia commersonii. Lineage (NCBI taxonomy): Eukaryota > Metazoa > Chordata > Actinopteri > Syngnathiformes > Fistulariidae > Fistularia > Fistularia commersonii. The sequence goes on along the minus strand of NC_141294.1, from coordinate 9,428,530 downwards.
TTCTGTTGCTATAAATGTGTCTGTTCTGCTGGCTAAGGTGCAGGTTGCACATGGACTACCTTCCTGGCAGATTTATGTGTGCTCCAACAGCGGGGGCATCCACCTGCACAAACAGCCGGCCTAACTGCTGTTCATTGTGCTAACAAGAGCCGAAGCAGCTCCTTGGACTGCGCCTCACTCGACCTGCGCCGCACTGAATCCGCAAACTGCAGGGAGCACAATAGGCACGCAAACACAGAAAAACAAATTGGACAAAAAGAGACAAATGTTTCAGGGTCCATGAATTAAAACCATTTTTCACATAGAATATTACTATTTTATTTTATTTTATTTTATTTTATTTTATTTTATTTTATTTTATTTTATTTTATTTTTAGTGATGTAGCTTTAATACACAGATTTAAAGTCCACCTACTGTCAGTTTGTTCAACAGAAACTACGCAATTCTGTGAGACGGATGTACAGCAGTAAGAAGTGTACAGGTTCTCAAACATCAGATAATTTCACTTTGTCACATCATCGGTGCAAGGCATTTCTCCAGACTCCACTATTTAACTTTGTTTTCATTTATCACTTCCTCCCTGGTGAGAATCTGAACTTTGACCCAGGCTTTCTGTGAGTGTGTGTAGACGGTGAACACGCAGAGTTTACATTGGGATGCCGCTCTAGGTATCCCAATGTAATAGGTTTATTTCTTTATATTTGTTATACATAGTTCTAATATATGCAAATTTTCTAGGATTCCTTATTATGTTTGTTATTCTACCAACATAAAGCAAATTACCAATCATCAGTTACATCATATTTGGATTTGTGACTTTGGTGCATTAATATGAACACAACCACTGAAAAAAAATGCCTATGTGCCAAAAAGAAGCCCAAAAGAAGGAACCAGATTGCCCCATCTCCTTCCCTATATCACTGAATCAACAATGGCTTTGGAATCTAAATCAAGGTCAGTCAACTCATATTTCAAGCAGCTAAAAAGTTAAGTTCAAAAGATTGGAAATTTCAAATAATTTTAAAATTGGACTTTGAAGAACACATTCATAATTGGGCTTGATTCTTTTAAAATGATTGATACCTGCATTATAGTCTTAAGTTGGTCATACTTGTTGATACAAACAATACATATTTTATAGTTTACTATCATTTTAAATAGAGTGTTTGCCAGAAGCTGTTCTTTCCATGTACGTCATCATAAATAAAGCATGCAACGATGCAACTATTGCAATATCATGTCATCTCAGACATGATATAGTTTCAGAAAATAGTTTTTCTTCGAAAGTGAGCAAGGTGCACAGAACTTTAGTGCCTGTTGTTTACAGATGGCGCCGCTCTCAGCCCATCTTTTACCAATCAGGCAATACAGCAGCTTATAACACGGGGCGTAACGCAGCTTACAGCACTGATAAAGAATGCGATGTCATGTAAGTGCCACGAGGACAACTGAAATGCACAGCTGCATCAAATTGCTTCTGTCACTTGCTCAGAGGATCATGATCCCGAATGCTGGAGAAAGTGACTTCAGGCTGGATGCATGCTTGAGGTCCTGAAGGTGTTAAAAAGGTCACGGTGGGGAGCTGGCCCCTGATACACAGGCCTGCCTTCAGACCGCCTGTCTGCTTTTACTGGAATGGTGGAGACATTTGGACTGACCCACAAACACGCACACATATGAAAGCACATTTGCATGCCTGCTGTTTTTTGAAATCCCAAATGCATACATTAACATGCAGGTATTTCGTGCGTGTGCGTATATGTTATATTTGCATTTGTTTTCATGCAAAATGATGAAACGGATGAAAGTAAGATTGGACGTTTGTCTCTTGTCGCTTGTCCGAAGCAGCTGTTTAAGAGAGCGTGCGTCCGCAGATGGTTTGGGAGACGACCCTAAAATGGCAAACACTGCCACTCCTCATTCCTTCTTTTGGGGTGACAAATCTGACAAATTCTTGTCTGTGGATAGAGGCATCACTCCACTGTTGACACCACACTTATCTACCACTCACAACATGTGCCAGTGGACTGTCCTGGCCTTGTCTGCCCTTCAGCCATCAACAACGCTCTTTACACTCTGGCAACCCCCACCCCCCCCCCACCCCGCAGCCCCCTGACATTACAATTGCTCCTGTCAATTTCCTGGCTGTTTGCCATTCAGAGGGTTGGGGGCTAATGTCCGAGTGAATGACATGTAAAGCGATCAATAAATAATTTCGGAATATTACAACATTGGTTTTATCAAGAAAAAGTAGGTAATTTAATAAATAAATGAATAAAAAAGAAGTCAATATATAAAGATAGAACATGAGTAACGAGGAGTCTGAGATGGTAAAGGAATTTGAAAAATATATAAATGAATAAAATCAATTAAATCAAAATGGAAATTTAATTTCATGTTTAAAATAATTTCAAAATGTTGGAGACTTTGTTTTTGGAAATCCCACATTCTCTAAATAGCAACATAATTTGAGTCCCAAAGAAGAAGAGCAAACATTTTATACATGGCTACACATAACGTGCTTCAAATATGTACACATTAATTATAAGTTTGTTTCCTTGAGAGAAAGAAATGTTTGAAATGAGAGGGTCTGTATAGTCAGGGCAGTTATGCTAGGAAAGTGTATAAGCAAATCTAAGAAAATGTCAATTATAGTTTCTAAATTTCAAGTCAATGGCAAAAGGCATCAGAGTACAATAAACAGGAGTGCAGGAAGTGACTGTTAAAAATAAAGACATTTTTGTAATATAATATATACAATAAATATAAGGTCTTGTGGTTTAAAATATTGCCACAGCACAATGTGAAGTAATTTGTTGGTTATTTTTAATCTCAGTACACAGCTGCCGGACACTGAGCAATGGAAATTGATACAAATTTATATATATATATATATATATATACCGCTCCAAAAAATAAAGGGAACACTTGAACAACACAATGCAACTCCAAGTCAATCACACTTCTGTGAAATCATAGTGTCCACTCAGGAAGCAACACAGATTCATTTTGACTTGTTTTAAGGACATTACATCAAAGTTGGATCAGCCTGGAGTTTGTTTTTACACTTTAATTTTGAGTGTGATTCTTATCCAGACCTCCATGGGTTGATACAATTGATTTCCATTGATCATTTTTGTGTGATTTTGTTGTCAGCACATTCAACTGTGTAAAGAGCAAAGTATTTCATAAGAATATTTCATTCATTTAGATCTAGGATGTGTTTTTTAAGTGTTCCCTTTATTTTTTTGGGCAGTGTACATATTTTGGACAGATGGCTATGGCACAAAACTTGGAAATATCAAATTATTTGGTCAGTGACCTGCTGAAAATAGATTTTTTTTCTGTAAGTTTACCCTTAATTTGGGCAACACCTTCAAAAAAGTGGGTTTATGTATCTAAGCACATATTGGTTCTGTGGGTTCACTGTTCCTTCTCAGCTGTACCTTCTGGCTCAGCTGCTAAACCAAAGAGACCAATGGGAGGGGTCTATTCCTAGCCAAAGTCACAGTTATCAGCGACTTTGGATACAAGCATTTCATTATTGCCAGTGGCTGAATTTGTCTTGTTTCATGAACACAGCCGAAGGATCATCGGTGCCCCACTCCCCTCCCTGAAAGACATACACACCTCCCGCGTCACCCGTAAAGCGTACTTGATTGTGAATGACGTCAGCCACCCCGCACATAGCCTGTTCAGCCTCCTGCATTCAGGGAGAAGGTACCGGAGCTTCACTTCACCAGACTCACCAACAGCTTCATATCCCAGGCTGTCAGGATGCTGAACTCTTTTCTCGCCATCCCACTCCCACCATTCTGCCCCATCCCAAGATGCTGATCTCTCCCCCACTCTTTACTGGACTCTGACAATATATCGAAACATTCCCACTTTTGTAATTTTTTGCACCACTCCTACTTAGCACACAGAAAACCATCATGCTGCGATTGCACCGTATACCATTATGGTACTGTCTACTGACCTTTGCACTAAAACTGTACACACACACACACACACACACATACACACACAAAAAACCTCTGCTGCTACTATCTCATGCTGTCAAATATCAGTCTGTAGCTGTGTGCACTTTATACTTCATACCTCATGTTTACCGTCTAATGTAACAGGGAACTTTACTGCTAATTTACACTCTATCATTGTTATTATTATTTTGTTAATTTCATGTCACCGTGGGATTCTTGTCACTCAATTCCTCTATATGTCCAATACATGCAGAGAAATTGACAAAAAAGCTGACTGACTTTTTGTGATCTTTGCCAACCCATGACAGCAACATTGTTGTATTTGTTCAAAGTCCATTATGACCCATTAAGTTTTAATTCATATTTTTCTTCTCTTTTACCCTCAGCTGGCTCTGGTTCACATCCCATTACCTTCTAGTGTCAGTGTGCTGCAGGTACCTCTCTCTAATGAGAGGTTGCCTGAAGCTCCAGTGTCTGATTGACTGTCTTTCTAATGTGACAACTACATCTCCAGTTTTCACATTTTTCCTGTTAAAGCAAGAGGTGAAAGCTGATACTGATACTCTTGCTTGCCTTATGTTTCCGGAGGGCAAAGGATGCCTCAAAGTGAAAGGACTGACACGCGTGTCGTTTGGATGGTCAGGTGTAGAAAGAAGGCATTGCTTTAGTGACACCAAGAGTCTATTCCTGGCCTGTTGATCTCGACTTCTCAGATGCTGGCGGGATTTTCTTGCTGTTACTGAGTCAATTTTGTTCACTAGCAGAGACTGACAGCTGCTTCATTATTCGTGCATAAATCTTTTCGTCACTATGGGCAGAGGATTTTATATCACAATACAGTATACCCTTGTTTTTCGCGGGGGTTACGTTCCAAAAAGAACCCATGATTGGCAAAATCCATGAAGTGAAAACCTTTATTTTTTTTTTACAATTATTATACAATTAAATACTCTATTATACATTGCTGCTGTCGTCCTTATGTTTTTTTCTTCCTTCTTTATGGAACGAACGGAAGATTCATTAATTCCGTAATGCTGACCTACAGCCGCATAGCTTTTACCTTCCCTTAGCATGTCCAGAAGTTTAACTTTATCTGCGATTGATAGCGTCATCCGCTGCCTTTTGGGCATTTCAGAGCGTTTTGTCAACATTATGGGTTTTAGAGAAACTAAAAATTGCAAGAGAATTTGCACGTACATAATGTAAATTTGGCACGCTGTTTTACTTACGTGTACATATTAAACTGCAACGTTATTGACTCACAGGTAGAGAAGAAGCGGAGTGACTTTTTAGCCAATCAAAATGCAGAACACAATGCACGATGCAAATCCGTGAAGTAGCGAAACCGTGAAAAGTAAATAGCGTTATAGCGAGGGATCACTGTATTACACTGGTGCAGTACAGTGGTGCAGCGGTAGGCTGGATTCTATGTTTTCCCCGTGTCTTTATGCTGTCTTTTGTCAAAATATTCTTGTCTTGGCAACCGGACTTGAATTTCTTCACTTGAAGATGTTTCACCTCTCATCCGAGAGGCTTCTTCATGTCTTCACTTGAAGGCAAGTGAAGAAATTCAAGTCCAGTTGCCAAGACAAAAAAATTTCGACAAGTATCCACCATGTTCTGGATGAACGAACCTCCACAGACATGTTGCTATGCTTTCACCTGTTTCCCCTTTCGGTCCAGAAACATGCAGCAGGTTCTTTTGAGACACCAAATTGCCAAGAGAGTGAATGGTTGTACAGTCATGGCCAAAAGTTTTGAGGATGACACAACCATAGAAACATCTGGCAAACAACTAAAAACCCTGATGGAACAGACTTTGTGAAAATGTCATTCTCAAAACTTTTGGCTTTGACTGTACGGCTCTATATGTGACCCCATGATCGATTGGTGACCAGCCGAGGGTGAACCCTACCTCTCATCCAATGACAGCTGGGATAGGCTCCAGCCCCCCTGCAACCCTACCATCAGGATAAGCCGTATAGATATTGAATAAATGAACAAGTGAATATCATTCCACATACACATTGCTAATAACAATGGATAACCATACTCCAACAAATTGCACATGTAGATTTTCTGGTGAAATTTAACAGCAAAATACAAATAAATATTGTTGAGATGCATTTCTCTAATCAGTATTATTTCAGCTTTGGGTGGTTCATAAAAGGATACCTGTGGGGAATCTTTTCTTTCTAACCACATGTTGCCTTTGCAGAGCACAAATCCCATTTTTCCCATCATATTCTTATATTGTCACATAGTTAATTTGATGCTGGCTGCATATTTCCATCCATCAGCCATTGCATGTGACTCTTTTGATTGTCTATTTCATTTTACAGCCACTGCAGATGATAAAACAAGCTTACCTATTATTTGCAACTTACAGCCATGATGTTATTTCTGATTATTATAACAGACAGTAACGCATTACGCTGCTGGGTTACAGAAAAAGAAAATAGATTACAGTTATCATGTTAAATTGGTGAATTCGCAGGTGAGGTTTAAACCATTTGAATGGTTTAAACCATCTGAATGGCACATTCCTTCCACCGTGGAAAAAAATTGATTAGTCCCGGGATGCTACCGAGAAGAAACGTTTTTCTCCTCGTGAAAGTACCATTAGCAACTGTCTGGCCAGCGGGAAATTATGGTCAGACATACGGCGATGAATGAATATTCTGACGAGACCCAGACAGACTGATGAAACATGAATAAGACTTTAAGCAGGAACTGACTTGCAGCCAGATTCTCAAGTTATACTGCTGCATGTTGCCAGTAAACCAAACTGTGTTGTTGCAGGCACACTGTAGCAGCACAGATGTAAAGTTTAAAGCCTGGAGATATTAAAATCATAAGCCTCATTAAATTCTGTAATTTATGTTCATTTAAACCCCGGCACAGCCAGATCAAATATCCATGGCAAAGCAGTGATTGTGAATTGTCGTCTAAATAACAGCAGCTGTGAGAGCCTGCCAAATCGGGCTGATTGATGTCTTGGCGAAGGATGCTCCCGGATCACAATAAAACTGTCAGTGACATTTAATAAACTGCATTCCCTGCTCAGAACATTTCCACACATCTTAAATTTCCACAAGATGGGTAGCAAGATGGACACATTCTCACCTTTCCACTGTACAACCCCCTTACACATACGTTAAGACTCAAATTATCTCTGTTAATAAGAAGAGGAAAATGAAACCCTGTCCTGTGGTGCGCGTAGTGGTTAGGAGGTCCGTGCACAATGTCAGTCCGTCTATTTAACGTAGAAAGGTCTGGACAAACAAAACAGATGACAACAGCCATGAGATTTGGTGAAAATATTTATAGACCCCAGAGGATGAGACATCTCTACTGCCTTGCTGCTTTCTTGTAACCACTCATATTTTTCCCTTTTTTCCAAAGAGAAGTAAAATCTGATCATTTCTTCAAATGCTTTAAATGACTTAATTTCATATTCACTCTCAAGCGTTGAGTCTTTTTGCAGAAACATAATGATCGTTTTGTAGCATAAAAGAAAAAAAGAAAAAAAAAATCCCCCACAGCCGACATAAGGAATGCATATGGATGAATCAACAATGCGTGACCACCATTAGTTTTCTTTTATCATTCTTTAACCATGACTAACCTTAAACATGTAGCCCATTTTTTTTAGATATGACCATGACTTTTTGAATATTTTAAATAACAATAATATATTTTCTGAGATTTTGTTTATTTTGGTTAATAAGAATCATTTAAAAAAAATGAAAAAAAAACAACAGTCTTTGGTCTGATCAGTCAAATTGGGCGATATACACCCTGGAGTTGTCACCATTTAATCGAAGGAGCCACATATGCAGACAGAAAACTGTTCGCTCTTGCCTTTGCACATCTGGGCAATTCTCACCAATTTTCCCAATTTTACCTGCTGCAAGTTTTCAGACTGTGGGAGGAAACCCACGCAGACACAAAGAGAACATGTAAACTCAAAACCGAAAGGTCTCCAGACAGAATCCAGCGAGGATCCTTTGTACGGGGAGGCCGAAGTACGTACTACTGTGCCACGCTGCCGCCGGAAACTATATCCCTCTGTATAACGATGCATTATTTACCTTCCTCTCAGTGCAAACCAAAATGAGGCCGTAGTGGCAACGTGGGGACCAAAAGTTTTGTAAGCGAGGACAAGTGCAATAAACTCAGCTGAGCTTATCTTCTTTAGTATTCTACTGGGGTTACAGTAGAATTCTAAATCTTCATATCAATTTCTGCTTTGCAGTCTTGGGGAGCTCCTTTTGTTCAAAATGTTGGACTGGTCCTTGACTTTGGCTTTTTGTTCTATTACTGTATTACTGATCTCACAAAGGGAAATTTCCCCCTCGTGACATGATACCGTGAACGTGGATAATGTTGGAAGGATACGATCCACGGCCAGGGCTGTTGAGCAAATATACCTAATGTGGATAATTCCCCTTCTGAAGGCCAGCTTGGATGGGACATAGCCACAGACATGACAGCACCATACAGTTTTCAGCCATCCTGGGTGGGCGAGGCCAGTCGTGGCTTAACAGGATAATCTCCATGACAGGCTCAGCTCTTTGTTCCTCTTCAAAGGATCTTTGAAAGGGAAATATCCACCTCAGCTTTTACAACTAGAGTTAACCCCTCAGAGAGAGCATACAAGTCCTCTCACCAGATATTCTTATCCCAGCTCCATTTAAGATGCTCAATAGCTAAAAGGGAGCTACTCTTTTTTTTTCCGTTTATTCTTCGATGTCTCAGTCACACGTCCACAAACACAGGGATAGTTTTCATGTGGCGACTGCCACTGAATGCAGACCCTCGGAGGTCAGATACGCCATGATGGCACAATGGGACGAGCAGGACCCTCTGTTTAACATTTGACCCCATCGCCGTAACCCAACCCTGCGGAGACAGAGAATGAGGTAGACAGGTAGAGAGTGAATTTGAGAGGCAGACGGAGAACAAGTTGTGTCACGGGTGAAGGACTGATGGTGGTAGAAAGGGGCAGTGGTCATAGGAAGGGCTGAACGATAAGGAACGTGTAGTCTTATTTATTCATTTATTTATTTATCTATCTATTTATTTATGTATTTATTTATTTATGTATTTATTTTAGAAATAACAAAGTAAACAGAAAATAAGAGCTGAAATGCTTTGAATGTTCATTAATTAACTACGGCTCTTCTTTCCAGTCGAGTGGAATTAAAATGAGATAAGAAAATAAAGAGTTTTCGTTAAGATTTCAAATACACGAACCTCAACTCAGTTCATAGATTGATATATATTATATGAAGTGCATCATTGCCAAACTAATGTTCTAAATGTGTTTTTCTTTGACAGATCCCTCATATAAAAAATTCCAAATATATCCATGTTGTTTAGGTCTATACTCATCAGGATGAGACCTTTCACACATGACACTGAAGTGATGAATACATAAAGAAACGGTAAATAAACCTGAAATCTGCGTTTACTAAACCAAAACAAATAGCATTTGTTTATGTGCTTATAATTAGCAACTCTTTAGCAACGATTAACGGGCTTCTCTTACTGTACTTTTGATTTGTAGTCAAAACTGCGGAATGTACTTGTTTTTATTATTCAATGTATAAGAGGCTTGGTTTGTGTGGTACAGCAGTCGTCTAACCTTTGGAGGATAACCTTTAAACCTTTAAAGGCCGCAGAGTCTTAAAAGTCATTGAGGTGTTTTGGTGAGAGTTTTATTGTATTAGCTATAGGAAGAACCCATTCACTTTTTACACTGCTGCTCATATTATCATTTAGCTCTAGTTCCTCAACATCAGCTGGAGCCTATAAACAGGAAATACATGTAACTGATCCTTCTCAACCTTTGGCCTACGTATCTTCACATTTTGACCTATATCGTTAGCTCCCCCGTTTTCAGTTGTTCATTCCGGGTCATAGATGCCTTTCCATGTGTTATATATGTTGACACACATACTGCGTGAGCTCAGTCCGCCTGGTTGGCCGGGCAGGAGCAGGGCTGCCTGTCACCATGACACGCCGACTAAAGCATGAACAAGCACCATGTGGATTAAGCAAAAATCCTGAATGGGATTCTGTTATGTTGCTGGAGTCATGATGGAGACTGGGCAGGTGTGCTTTAACAATGAGCTCTTTTAAATATGGACCACTGTGTGTGTACGTGTATGTGGGTGTGTGTGTGTGTGTGTGTGTGTGTGTGAGCGTGAGTATGTGTGCTTGCCTGTGTGCGCGCATGTGTTTTTCTTATTAGCTACTTCCCCTACTTAACAACACATTAATTCATTCATCATTTTCATTCCTACTTTAAATCATGCAACTGCATTCAGAGGTCTTTCACTATTTCCAATACTCCAGAAATTTAACTTTTTTTTTTTTTAACTTGAGGGTCAGAGTCAGAAAACAATGTTAGGAGGTTTGACAACAATGTATTTTGTCTGAGAACATGAGATTTAGGGATTATGATTCTTTTTTGTAAAAACTTAAATAAACCGCAATTCTAACTCCCACACTTTGACTGGACATGTTTATCTATGGATAAAGGGATATACTTCTACTTTTACAATGAGGTACAAATTAATTTATTCTATTAATTCGAGTATCACCTCATGGCACAAACAGACCTGTGAATGTTCAACCTGAGGGGATAATTTTCTAAGGAAATATTGATTTGAATTAAAATTATTGTCATTGATATTTCTCAATGCATGATATATGTCTTTTTCCATTTTTAAATCTTGATCTTTTACATCTTAATGTACCTACCTTTCACCAGTGTAAATTGGGATTGGCTCCAGCTCCCTTGTGACCCTGTGTGTCAGTACAGTTATGGTTATTATTGTAAACTTTCATGTGAATATTTAACTACTTTTCAACACCCACTAGTCAGTTCATAACTTGTTTTACTCTAATGAGTGAGAGTGAGAATTAAATTTACTTAGGTGGGAAATTGGTGCTCATATGACTTTAAACATTTTGGCTACAAATTGAAAAAAAGAGAAAATTACTGAGAGATGCTTCAGCACTTTAGTCAGATGCACCACTTTTACAAGCATGACTAATGGTCAGACTATATTTAGCAAATTTTAATCAATTTTTCAAAAAATTACATTACTGTTCAGCTGTGAGTAACTGGGTTCCTTGAAACAGATCATGGAAAACATTTATTCTCATAATTATTTTGATATATCTTGTTATATAAATCATATTGATTCATCAATACAAAATACCACATTAGGACACACTTAATCATAATATTTGTGAAATAGATTTATGGCCATTTGAAATAATTTTTCATTTTGACACCAGATTAACCCGAACCTTTTAATCATTCCACATGCAGGTTTCAGAACAGATATTTCATTATTTAACACAGCAATTGTTCAGATTATTTGTTCATTTAAATTATAGATCAAAAACCACACTATTGACATTGGGCAACCATATAATATTAATGTCAAAATCACCTTTTTTTTTTTTTCTAAAGAATTTTCACTTTTCCCTCGGAATGGCAAAAATAGTCCCATTCTCAGCCAGACATCCCGAACGGTCAAACTCAATTATATGTACTCATAAATTATGTCAAAAGCAGGGGGGGACCACACAACTGAAGAGGTGATGAGAGCAGCTACCTGTGGAGAGAAAGACACCGAGGGAGGATAAAGCCTTTACAAGGGTGGATATTTGATTGTTGTTTGCTTTGGGGTTGTGTGTGTGCCAATGCTTTGACTTACTAGTCTGCTACATCTTTATTTCATGGCTGACAAAGTGAATGCCACCACAGAGTAAGGAATTCTGCCTCCGTGTCTGATTTATGGCCCTCAGCTGCTGTCAGCCACCAGCTGGCCTTCAGATGGGCCTCTGAGGGAAGCAGACAGGCAGGCAGATGATTCACAAGATGGATACCAGAGGTGACTTTTTAGTGAATCCCCAAACTATTCCACAAACAATATGTTAGAGCCATACTGTTTCTAAGTAAATTATGGCAAATCTAGATATGAGTACACTGTCATGGATATGCCACAATGCAACTAAGCCATGATCATGTACCACAAAGGCAACGCTGTTTACTTGCATTGACTATTTGTGGCACTGCTGATCTGATTGTGTGACTTGTGGTAACGTCTTCAAGAATTGCCTCGCTGTTGTTGCTATGTAAAGTTGTGTGTGAAAGTGCAATTACCATGGGTTACCACAGCAACTCATCTCAAGCTCAAATATAAACATTGACAGCAGGCAGCATAATGAACTGATGCGGAATCCAAAATTATATACCTCAAATGATGGACAATGAAAACAATGCCAGGATCTTGTTCTCTGCATAATGGGCATTATGATTTTGTAGGATGCAGTGTTTTTGCAGAGATGTAGCTGGAGATAAAGTAAGGTCACATGGAGTTTAATTAATCTGATGTTTGTTGTTTTTGGTTTGTTTCTGCCATCACTGGTCATTGTGGAATACAAGATTTTTAGGCATATTTTTTTTACTTCTCTTTCCAAGTGTCAACTAGGACACCCCATGGTCCCCATGACCCTGTGTGCGGTTAAGTATATGATTTAAGGGACAATGAAAGAATTATTTTTTATCAGTTTTGGCATCATGAAGATTTCCTGGACAATTCTGTTTCAGTATTTTACCAATTTCAGTACAACAAATGTTAGCTACATTTCCAGCTACACATATAAGGCAGACATTGTTAATTATCATTAAATGTGCTTATTGTCTAGTTAGAGGATTGCTCCATCTAAAATCCAAAACTGTTACAAACTTCTCTCTTCGCAATGAATCACAGAAAGCAGAAATGCCTCAGATCTAGTCTCTGAAAAGGGAACAAGACACTGAGAGAGGGGGCTGGGGGTTGGGGATGTTAGAGGGAGAAAAACTCAACAGAGCTTGTTAAGAAAGTCATCTGAATTCAGGCCATTTCCTCCATTGATCTGCCTGTTGAGAAGGAAACCAAAATGTTTAGCTTATTTTAGCCAATTAAGCTGTGAGAGAGCCAATTGTGGAAATGCTATTGAGCGTCTCTTGCTCAAAGTGCTTATTGTCAGGCTGCTTGTAGAAGGATCAATTGCAGGCCCTGTGATCGGATTAGCCAGGTAATCAATGCCGGTCACTAATATATTAACAAGGTAATTAAAGTGCTGTGGAAAAGGAGGCTCTGCTGCGACAAGCTCACGTCATACTGCCTTGATGTCACACGCACACAATTCTTTCTTTTATATCTTACACACAGACCGTTGCCCCCCACCCACCCAACCAAACACACACACACATACACACACACGTGCACATGCACTAACTCACACACACAGCCGTGCTTGAAAGTGTTAATCATATTACCAATGATAATACTTCACACATGCAGAAATGCAGAAGTCGAGCTCTGACTCTTAAATCTCCCTCCGGCAAACGGCGATTATCGACATAAACAGTGATGTCTGGCCACACACACACACACACACACACACACACACACACACACACACACGCACACTTGCAAGCATAATATTGACCATTAAAAGACCTTGCTAGGGCTTCTTATATGTATGCATAGAGTTAATATAGTTGTGCATTGGGCCTTCAAAGATTTAAAAGGATATACATTTATGCACAAAACATACACTTGACGACCGTGAAGGGTTGATATTCCAATTAATGGAGGTAGAATAAATATGGAGACCAGTGCATTTAAGTAAAAATAATAAAGAAGATCATTTATCAACCAAATGGCTGGTTCCTGGTTTGCAATGAGTTTAATGAGTGTAACACAAGTGCCTGGACTGTAAATCAAAGTTACTTTAAATGCATCTAAATACACAAAGCATTATTTTCATGTTGACAAACCTCCTCCAAAAAGTATTTTCCTAACCTTGATACTAATATTTCTAAAGAACTTATTTGTGAGTTGAGAAGCCGTAGAATTCTTGGATGAAAATGAACACTGGGCAGATGCGAAACAGACCGGCATAGAAGAATAAGGAAAATTAAATGAAACCAAATATATTAATGACTAGTTAATTTTCTCTTTTATAAGTGTCAGAAGTTTGGGGGCGATCTTTAAGGGTTTAGTGAAGCAAAGTATTGTCAAACACTGCTGCGTTCAAAAGTACTGGCTGCTGTTAACTATTTAAAGTCTCCATACTACTTTGAAGAGCTGTGTCTTTGTCTGCTGGACGCGAACGGCGGCTTAGCAGAGCTGCTTGGTATTCCCCCCTAGGCTTTGTGCCTTTGGCCGCCATATGGTAGAGAGAAAACAGACATATAAGTACTTAAGCAAAGTTTATATTTACACAGGAATTTTGTGAGCTTTGCTTTACTTTGGTGGAAAAACAATAACCAGGCTGAATCAACGCCACCATTATAAGCACTTATGCAAAGTTCATATTAGCAATTGAAATTTCAACCTTGGCAGAATGTCCATGAGGCTGCACACAATGCTTTTTGCCGTGGTAGGAATACGCTTTTCTTTCAACCGAGAGCAAACTGAAATGAAAACTCGAGAAAATGCTGGACGTGAGAAACGTGAGAAAACACCAAGTGCTATTATTTTTTATTTCATCAGGAAGGGTTATTATATCATCACTTTTGCTGTCGCTCACTTGACATACTGTTGATTATATCTTTAAAAGAAAAAGAATGGGAGTTTTCATGAATATATATAAATATTCATTGAGCTTTTAATAATTAATGTGTGATTTTATTTTCCTTATCTTTCTCTTTTTCATCATTTTATCCCCTGAAGTAGTTGGCACTTTGTGATATGTGATTTTAAGTAAATTGCTGAATATTTTAATTATAATTAGTTGCTGTCGTCATTAACAATCGGCCAATGTATGAGTCAATTTCTTATCGTATTTCGCATTAACCAGGGAATTATTTCAGCATGCATTTGTTAATTTTTGAAATTTTTTTATACTTTATGTAAAGCACTTTAGATTTACTTTCTTCTGTGGATAACAACACATAGTTATTCAAGATAATATACTTTTGATTTGGCTGCTCTAAATGTATCAGATGAAGCCGAGAAAGCACCAACTTTATTCTCACATTCATGCAACTTGCATGAAATTATCATGTGATTGTCTATGAGGGTTGTAATTACTTCTCCGAAGTCTGCTGTCAATGTTAAAGTTGTGACACTGAACATCACCCGCCAGCATATAATGAGCAACCAGAGAATAATCTTGTTATGAGAGATGTCTAACTATTATAACTAAATATAACTTTGCGTAACAATCCTGCGCTGTAACAAATAAAGTGAGGCAGAATGTAACGCAGGAAGTGAGAGGGAAGTTGTTGGCTGCTGTTGTTGGCTGAGTTACTTGTGTATTTGTCTAGATTGAAACATTGCAGAACATATGAGAGCTGTTTACCAAATAACTCCCAGGAAAGCTGTCCATCTGGAGAAATGAGCATCAGCCCAGAGCATGCTGGGAGATTAGACTGAGCCTGCTTAGCTAAATTCAATATTTACCAAGCAGGCTGCTGTCAACTCTTCTCTGTTACAGTTAGCCTCTGTGTATTTTGGTGTGTGTGTGTGTGTGTGTGTGTGTGTGTGTGTGTGTGTGTGTGTGTCTGTTACTGTAACTTTCAAAGGATCAATTCGATATTTAAACTGTCGTCCGGTGATGTTGAGGTGAATTCCACATTTTTCTCTTTCCACGCAAAATTTCAAGAATGACCAGAGACAGAATCGTGGGAAAGGAAAAATGCTAAAAAATGCTCAAGGATTTGTGAAAAATATAGATAGAAAGCAACTGTTACTGACAAAAACAATTTATTTTTACATTTTTCAGAAATGTGTTTACAGTGCTAAAAGAGACATGCATGTGTGGAGGAGGGCCGACAGCGTATATTATAGTTTCTGAGCAACTTATAACTTCTGTTGCAGGAGGATGTGAGATAAACCAAAACCCTTTCCAGACTTTTTTCATTTAGTAATACACACAGCTTGTTGATGGCTGGAATATTGCAGCCAATGGACATTTGTGATTTGATGGCTTCCACAAGCGCCAAATCGTTCTACGTTTCCCATTAAGGTGGTGGATTAATTAAAACAGAGTGAGGTCTTGGCATTTGAGGGCTGTCTGGAGTTAAAATTGAAAAATAAATCAAAAAACAAAGAATAAATGCTCATTCAACATCTTACCGAGATCTCAGCAGTGGAACATTTTGAATTTGCATCTGGGTTAAATAAAGCTGTCAGACAGGAAAGGGCCTGCTGAAATGGGATGTCGGAAAATTAATATTCAATTTAAAAAAGGCTTAGGTCATACAATTTTGATTCATGTATCTGAAATGAGAACTCATAGCACTAATCAACCAGTAGTCAAAGCTTTCTGAGAAAAATCACAATGAAACTTCCAGCATGGGCAGGCGGCCTATGGCTGGAGCCACAGAATAAAAGACAGAGTTAATTTCAAAGGTAAATATTCAAGGTTCCATCACCAAGATTCTGTGGGGAAAAGAAACTCCAATTTCTCCTGTATAAATTATATGTAAAGGAAAGGTCTCATTCACAGTGAGCACAGAGCCATGCCGTCCTCTCTCATCTCGAGTTGCTCCGGCAGAAGAAAGATTGAGCAGGTGCAGGAGACGCATATTTGTATCTCAAAGATACCTGTTTTTTGACCGTGTACATGTTCTCGGATATAAAATGTATATTCATTTTATAAACATAATGACAGCAATTGAGGAACGGGAAGGAAAACATAATTCTCACTACTTCGCAATGATGTTTCTGAGCATTAAGGCAAACTGTAGAGCCACGACAACAGTCATATGAAGATGACAGTTGAAAATGGACAGCAGGAAAAGGCTGATGCTGACAGGTAAAAGGGTAGAAATATTGTTGCTTTATTTAATATTATTACATTTTATCATGCATTGATGGCAGGTCACCTGTTTCAAGAAAAATCAGTGTTGCCGATTTACTATACATGGTCATTTCCACATGCTGACATATCTCAAGCAAGTGGTCTCCACTAAGAAAAGAAGTAAAACCTTTTTCTTTTCCTCTCCGTACATGCAGAATCAGCCAATATAGCAGCTTGTTGATGGTTGAAATCTCATGCATTCATTCATTTGTTATCTACCGCTTATCCCGCACTTGGGTTTGTGGGGATGCTGGAGCCTATCCCAGCTGTCATTGGGTGAGCGGTCCCCAGTTGTGGGAGTTGAAAAGCCTCACTGTCCTATTCGCTCAAGGGGTTAAAGGGGAATAGATAGCCTCTCCATGGTTCTTGTTTCCTCAGCCTAGGATTCAAAGGGAATGTGCGAGTTTTCATTGATGGCCATCCCAGAGACATGAGGAAAGCGGTCATAAGCTGGCTTATAGCCAACTAGCCGCCAACAAACAGGGACTCTAGCACTAATCCCTAATAAGCCACTTCGGGAATAAGAACTGGATAAATGGTTTAGTGGATATGATCTATACAGTGATTTTCACATTTATTTGCTTTACCCATTACGGTTCTTTGTCCAACCAAAACATAGCTGACGAATATAGCTGGGAAAAATTATGGATTTATTATTTTCAATTGCATGTGACCTCCTTCATTTTCCTTTGCAGGGAAGCCAACTAGGTTGAAAGAGAGGAGTGAAAGAGAGGTACGAAAGAGACAAGACAGAGAGGGGAGTGAGAGGAGGGGGTGAGTGAGATGTTCACAGCAAGACCCATTTTCTATTCATGGAGTTTAACCAGTCATGAGATTGTCCATTAATGCCAAACACGGATATCCCCCCCCCCCCAGCCACCCTGTCCTTCCTAACCCTACTCTTCTACAGAAGACAGAGAGTTTCCAAGGCAACATTATAGAAGGTCAGGGGTCAGGTGTGGCGAAGGGTGCGGCATGTCGGCGACTGAACATAGGTCCATCTGGATGAGTGACCTGACATAATCAGATATCAATCTGACACTACAAGAAGGGTGAGGGACACAGCATGAATGCTAAGCTGATTAGTAAAGCATGGGTCTGCAACTGATGTGTGTTTGCATGATGTGAGGTGAGTATGTGTACGTTGGGGTGACTAAAAATCGTCTCGTTTTCCCATTTACCACACTTAACGTAACGGAGAGAAAGAGAATATGGTGAAGTATGAGGTGAATGCAAGATTATAAAAATGAACTCCTAATGTCCAATATGTTGAATAGTTTATGCACCATAAAGGCATCTTGCCAAATTCATCTACAAAATATACTGTTTTTCAAAAAAAGCTGACATGTATCTCAAAAAAAACAAAATGTATCTATATAAATGATCAATAACACAATTTCTCTGAATACATTTTACATAGCAGACACTATTGTGGTTATGCACAATATTACTCAGTATGGTGAATATTTAAATCAACAGCATCAATGTAAAATAGCATTAAACTAACAAAAAATCAATGCACATGGAGGCTCTCTATTCATTTTCCCCCATATCTATCCTATTAGTTATATTTATCTAATTAGTGATACAGAAAGACAGATAGAGAAGATTTAAGAATATTCGATAAATACCTGAATGTTAACATGTCTAATGCAGATGCTGTAAAATTGCTATAACGTAGCCCTCCCTAATGGACGCACGTTTGAAATGTTTGAAGTGTTAAAAAAAGCAGCCTACTGCTGTGTCTACTGTTTGACCAACAGCTAAGGTTAAAATCCAAGCTGACTTGCATTTTGTCATTCACTTGTCATATTGTACTATTTACTACTGAACAACTTATTGAATGAGGCGGAAAATTGTTGTTTTTTTTTTTTTCTGTCCAAGTGTTCCGAGATGTGTAAGTTGTCTTTCATGGAAAATGCAATTTGAGTTCATGTCATGTGGGCTGTCACAATAGAAACGTATGTATTTTCTTTCCATGACACCTCTTGTGTTTAATTTCTAAATATACATCTTCCATGGAAAACATTTTATAATGGTCAAACATGCTAATCAGGTAACAGAAATTTGATTTTTATATTTTCCCGGCAGGCTTATATGGAACAAGACCTGTTTGCTGTGCTTTGATACACACTTTTGAGTACACAGTTTTACCAGGCGACAATTGTCTGAACTCTGCAGCTTATGTACTTCCGTGAGCATGGACTGGTCTCATTTGGCTTCCCCTGAAGAACCGATTTAAATCATGTCATCCAATTTGTTGACCTTTGAGGCCATGTTTGCGTTGTGATTATAAGACACCCAAGTGTCTGATGGAGGAATACCCACTCACACTTTATGAGAATGACCCCTTCTCCCTGCCACCTATTCATCATTAATATTACATAAAATGTCAAATTAAAGCAGAGGGTTTCATATTATGTGATTGAGTTTATAAATTTGAACTCTTGAGTTTGAAAATCCAAAGGCAAAAGTTGTGCAAATAAAAAGCAACAAGTGCATTTTTATCCCCGGAGGTAAGGGGCAGCCAACTTCCTAAATTTGAAATTTACATACATATCAGTGTACAAAGTAAATGTCACCCATATAATATATCACATTGGCTCAATTTTTTAAACAAAATATATTATGTCATTATATTTATATTTCTAGGTCAAAGAAAAACATTTTCTTAATACCGATATGGACAGCAATCCTACATAATGTAGTTCATAGAAGAAAAGATGACTGTTTATATCATACTGATATGAAATAGTGACTTATAGTCCAGGAGAGATGTGAAAAACATTCATTCATTAAGGCATGAAACTAGGCACATTGTATGCCTTACAGTATGGGGCCTCGAATAATATGCCTTCCATCAGCCATGGCAATCCTGTTATGTTCTATCACAAACAAATAATATATTTTTGTATTACCCATTGAACCACCAACAACAGAAAAATAAAATAAGATAAAATGAAATAAAATAATTGGTAAGACTCTGGTTTCTGGGCATAAGTTACAAGGTCTGTCATAAAACAAAGAGAAGATGCACAGCAAAGTACATATTTGATGTAAAATTTTACATGACATGTATATTCCTGAGAAACACAATTACTCGAAAGAGAAATTGTGGATTTATTTTTTTTTAATAATATTATTGTCCACAAGAGAGGGGCAATCAATGAATAATTTTTTCTTCGCTTGATTCATCTTAACTTTGCAACACAGCTGCAGTATGTCACAGTGGGAAAGTGAACCCTTGCTGCATTTCTATATGGTTGTGGTGGTGAAGTGGGAGGTGGGAGGTGGGAAACACATTTTGCCTTGCTTCTGGGTGTTTGAGTGTCCAGCAGGAGCTCAGGAAAAAAAGGGTTTCTAGTCATTTTTGTAGTTGTCCCATAGCACACTGAATTTGAATTTGGCAGAGAAGCCTTTTTTCTTGCTTTGAGTTATAGTATCTGATGTGCTGATACATTCCAACCGATTTTTTTTTCTAACTGTCATTAATGCCAGTATATGTTGTACATCCTTTTTTCTTCCCCATTCCCTCGTGTAGGGGAATAGACACCAAATTATCTTATCACTATGGCCCACTTGCAGATGCTCACATTGACTATAATATGAAGAAAAATACATGTTTAACAGGCAAAACAAATGACTACCTATGTTAAGTTACACTAAAATCATTACATGACCAACCAAACATACTGAGTCATCAGATTTGAATAAACAATTTTTTAAAAAGTATTATTGTTAATGTATATAATATAAGATATTCTGGAACTGATACTAATACATTTTAAAGTCAATATTTGTTTGATTTTAATTCTAACTGTATCTACCATGAATTGCTGTATTGAAAAGATGTCAAATAATTGAATGGTGGTTTGTCAGACAGCCTGAACTCTGTGGCTTTCCTCACCATTGCACATGTGTCAAAGTTGGATGTTAAGTAGCTGTGGGTGGCATTCGGGACTTGCAAAAAACGTCATGCACATGACTGCCAAATCACTCGGTCCAAGGTACTTCCTGTTCTGCATGCCTTTACTGGCTGTTACACAATATTTGCAGTTTTTTCTAAGGCCGTGGACTAAGTGGAATGCCCATGAATTAGCCACAGAAGCCTTCATGGCAATACCATATTCATTACTATACTAAATAAGATTATTTGGATTAGCATTACTACTGCACTAATGTGTAATGTTGTAATTTTATATATTAAAATATATTATATATATTATATACATCATATAATTGTAAAAATTAAATATATGGACTGAGGTAATTTTAACTAATTTATGTGCTCTTTGGTAATTTAATGTAATGAATCATTATAGTCAACTTGTACCAAAAATGTCTGAAAATGTAAACACTACATTAGCTGAGGAAAAAAAAGGAATCTTTTCAGCTTCATAGTGATTTTCATCAAGTTTAAAAGTTTTTTTTAGGTTTGAATTGCCAGTTATGGTTCGGACACAAATACAGTGGAATAGGAAGGATAATATTTCCATCTGATTTTTAATGAGGAAAGTTAAAGTCAGCTTTGTCGTCAATTTCTACACATGTACTGGACCTACAGAGGAATCAAGAAGATCTTTCTCACAATCCCACAGTGACCTGGAAGTAACGGAACAATAATAATAGAGTGCAAATTAAACAGTTAAGTGCGCAATTACATTAAAAAGTAAACATTAAACTGAAGTGAAGTATGAAGTGTATGCAGATACAGATTGCTGGTAAGGTAAAAAGATGGAAAATGGAAATGGAATTATAAATAGAATTACAAACAAAAGAACTTCAAAAGTTTTCTGAAGCAGAGATCTTGGGTATCTCTGCTACTACGTATGTTTTCTGGGCTCATAGTGTGTTTTAGATGGATCTCTTAGATGCAGTTAGTCACAGCTTTACTGTACACCATAATCATTCTGTTCATCTGCTCACCGATGCCCAGATGTGCTGAATAAGTGGGCTTTGAGGGCCTTGTGATTTTCTAAATCAAATTTGACAATGAACTCATAATATTCCCTTGCGAACACAGCTGTTTTTATAATTCAAGGTATACATCTACCGGATTTGTCATTTCTTGGCTGTCCATTCATTGTCTATCCAAACTGAGTTCTGAGAGAATAGCCTTTGCCCCTGAAAGACAGAGAGCTGTCCTTGTTCAGCATTATACAATTCAGAGGCAATCTAGAGTTTTAGGACTATATTTTGACATTAAAAACTGTTCTCGATGTCAACTAAAGCCAGGATATGCAGCTGTATACCTTTTGTCCCTTCAGAAATTGACTCCAAGAACCCCTCTGTGGCTTTTTGTAAACCACACAAATGAAACTTTTCATGAGCGTTACAGTACAGCCACGACATGCGGTTGAACTATTCCAACCAAGTATTGTGAAATTTTGGGAAGCGATAAGGTTCCTTGTGTCAAAACACCCTCGGTGGACTTGACATTCTGTCAACTAAAGTCTAAGGTAATGTTTAAGAGTTGATGACTGGAGTAGTGTGTATTTCCTTTCAGATCCATAAGTGAGGAGCCCTCCAAGATTCTTCCGAGTGCTAAAAGCAAGTCAAGTTTAGGCTCAGTTTCTCTGATGCACAAGTTGGCAATGTGCAAAGATGCAGTCATCATACAAAGGACATAAAAAGCACTCTCTGATATTTGTTTATTAGCCCTTTGTGAAAGCCATATGCATTGCAAACTAAGTGATATACACATTTTACAGGTGCAATTAGAAGAGTTCAAATTGAAAAAAAAAATGGAGCCTAAAAATGAAAGTTGTCTGATCGTGACCCAAACATATTCAGAGCCTGATCTGAAAGGGACCCAAAAACATGATCAGAACTGGATCTGTCTCTGTCCAAAATGTGAGATATGAGTTGGCAGGTGGAGGCAATTATAATGGGTCCGAATAAATAATGGCGATAAGTATTGTGGATTGTTTTTTTTCTTTCTTTGGAGCCTTGAAGACTTGTTATCTTCGTTAAATTTTGTTCAAAAAATTTCCAAAATAACTACCGCTTGTTTTTACAATCTGGCTTCAGCCTTGTGCTCTCTCAGATATGGAAAAGGTTTTATTGGAAACGCTACAGCACCATGTGAATTGATGGCATGTTGTGATTGAAGAGACAGAATACTTCAATGATTCTCTTATTTATGAATGAGGAGTAAGGTTTTATTTATCCTCACTATATTGATAGCCAAATACTCTGTACTTGGCTGTACTTTTAGACAGCTCTCTTTTGCATCATATAGCGCTTGGAAAAAAAAAAGAGCCATTCATTCATTCATTCAGGTTCATCTCAAAGGTTCCATCCAACCATAAAACTTTATTTATTAAGATAGTCCGCCCGCTAATATTCAACCTGGGACCTTATGATGTCAAACGGAGTGAGATTTCATTGGAAGTGGCAAAGCCAGCTCAACACACCTGATGATAATCTGTTGTTCCTGCACCAATGCTGTAATCTGCTATGCAATGGATGCGGCAAGTTGAGTTGTTGACACCCAGTGCACTCATTGCAAGATTGATGAAAATAAGAGACAACAGTTGATTAATACCTGCTCCAAAAAAATCTTTAATTGATATTGTCTTTATTTTGCTCCATCAGTGTTATCTGTCCAATCAAGATTTTTGCCCTATTTGATGACCACAAACTGTGTACGGCCTATCTTACATATTAAACCCCTTCCATTGCCTGCGTGTCCAAAATTATCCCGGAATAATTCTAAAATATATGGACCACTGTGAAGGACTTAAAGTAACGCTGAACTCAAATTAAAGTTCAAACAGAATGTAAGTCCTTGCGTTCCTGTGGAACAATGAATGCCACGGAAGATTGTGGAACCATTTGATATATTGCTTTATACGTTAGTCCCGACTTCTTTTTTCAAATATATTGACATAGTATTTCATACATCAAAATAGCCACGGGTAAATACTGACGTAATAAGCTCTTTATATCTCTACCAGTATAAATGGATATTCCCTCCAAAGCCAAACTGATCGTTTACAGTTCAGGGAAGGTTGTAAGAGACGAACAGATGGGAACATACAACTCCTGTGTGTTTCCAAGTGAAATAACGGTTAACTAGGTTGTAAAATGAAGCCAGGAACAATGGGGGACCTACAGAGGGAGACAGTGTGACTTAAGCACTCTCAGCTGCGCTCACACTGTCAACTTATGCAATCACTGTTTACACCCCAAATCTGGCCTCTCGCTACCTCCCACATGTCTTTCTCTTTAAGTCATTATCAGTCTCTCTTTACCCTTCTTTATCTCACCGAGAGATAGCAAAGTGTGGGAGAGTACATATTTGCCTTGGAAAGGTGGGAAATTTCACCGTTAGTTGTTGGTAAATACAAACCTTGTCATTATCAGAGCCAAACAGGGTTTATCTCTCAAAAGAACGAAAGGCATAATGATTGTGCTGTATCAGAACAAAATGCTTGAAATATTTCAGAAGGCCAGAGATGTATTTGTCTCAAGTTATAAATTATAAGCTTAGTTGTCACCTCCAAGTTATTGTCTATTTTTCATACAATGTAAATGTCATTAAAATGTCCCTAACATTTTAATGACATGTTTAGAATGTCTGTGTAATAATTCAAAATCTCCCAATCCCTAGCTATTATTTGACTTTTTTTATGATTATTTGACTTTCCAAAATAGATCTCCCTCTGCATTATCTTATATATTTTGTCGAAGCTTCTTCTGAATCATAATGGTTGCCCAGGTTTTTTATTACATTTCTGATTAGCTATCAATTTCCAATTAGGAGCTATCTGGAGATACCGTTTTTATGCAGTATTCATTTGTTTTATCTTTTTTTTTTCTCAATTCCACTATAATACAAGCTCAGTTTATCCACACTCACAATGTCCAACATTTCAGTTTATACTGGCAAAAGGCAAACAGTTTTTCATGACATGTTAATTACACCATGTATAACAAGAAAGGAATAAAATAATGAAAATGGACTGGCAATTCTAATTTTATAAGCTTCAGCATGATCGTTCACTAAAGGTGGTGCACATTATCTAAAAGAAGGCAGGTTTTCTTTGTCATTAATATAAAATTGCATTTTTGGAGAAGGTGTAGATGGATTTTTTTCAGCATGAACACACTTAAAACACTCTGTTTATGAAATATTGAAGTCATTACCTTGTTGTATTTCGAAAAGAAATTAAGGCAGGGTTTAATTTTGAGAGGAGTGAAAAATCAAATCCAGATGTATCTTTAATCCCCTCATTTGAAGGAGAAAACGGGACAATGTAAACTGCAGTGCATTTCATGTAAAATTGAAACATACAGCTGCACAGACATCAACGCTGACACTTCGCTCTCCAGGAGTGCAGAAGCACTATTGTTTTTAGAGATTAAAAATCTAAATAATTGCAGATTTTACTGCCAAATTTGATCCCATGACTTAGATTTAGGGAAATTGCAAGAACCAGAGCTATTGTTGTCAGCATTGAAAATTAAGAAAGAACTTCTTCCTCTGAGCTCAATTAAAATAAATTCAGGCCTGGGAGTAGGAGAAGGGATATCTATAATATTTCAAGTCTGATCTAATATCCAAGAGTCTTCATGGACACAAACAGAGAGCATGTTAAGTAAATGCGATGGTGAGCTCCCTGAATTCCAACTTGTACATCTTTCATAATCATATATTCTGCAATTACAATTTATTTAAGGTGTAGGAATAGAAGAAGGGTTGAACAGGATTTATTTTTTTTTACATTTTTGCCACAAACCCATGTAACAAGCACATATGTATTTGTTTATTATCTTGTTTTCTGGTACCCTAATACATACACCATATGGCCAAAAGTATTCGCTCACCCATCCAAATAATGGGAATCAGCTGTTCCAATTACTTCAATGGCTACAGGTGTATAAAATCAAGCACCTAGGGATGCAGACTGTTTGTGAAAGAATGGGTCGCTCTCGGGAACTCAGTGAATTCCAGTTAGAAACTGTGATAGGATGCCACCTGTGCAACAAATCCAGTCGTGACATTTCCTTGTTCCTAAATATTCCACGATCAACTGTCAGCTGTATTATAAGAACATGGAAGTGTTTGGGAATGACAGCAACTCAGCCACGAAGGCATAGGCCACATAAAGTGATGGTGCAGGGTCAGCATATGCTGAGGCGAATAGCGCGAAGAGGTCCCCAACTTTCTGCAGAGTCAATCGCTACAGACCTCCAAACTTCATGTGGCCTTCAGACTCACTCAAGAACAGTGTGCAGAGAGCTTCATAGAATGAGTTTCCAAGGCTGAGCGGCTGCATCCAAGCCTCACATCAAATGCAATGCAAAACCTCGGATGCAGTGGTGTAAAGCTCGCCACCACTGGACTCGAGAGCAGTGGAGACGTGTTCCCTGGAGTGACGAATTGCACTTCTCCATGGCAATCTGATGGACGAGTCTGGGTTTGCCGGTTGCCAGGAGAGCAGTACTTGTCTGACTGCATTGTGGCAAGTGTTAAGGTTGATGGAGGAAGATTATGCTGCGGGGTTGTTTTTCAGGAGCTGGGCTTGGCCCCTTAGTTCCAGCGAAAGGAACTCCGAAAAGCTTCAGCATACCAAGACATTTTGGACAATACCATGCTCCCAACTTTGTGGGAACAGTTTGGAGCTGGCCCCTTCCTTTTCCAACATGACTGTGCACCAGTGCACAAAGCAAGGCCCATAAAGACATGGCTGACAGAGTCTGTTGTGGATGAACTTGACTGGCCTGAACAGATTCCTGACCTCACTTTTGGGATGAATTAGAGCGGAGACTGAGTGCAAGGTCTTCTCGTCCAACGTCAGTGTGTGACCTCACAAATGAGCTTCTGGAAGAATGGTCAAAAATTCCCACAAACACACTCCTGAACCTTGTGGACAGCTTTCCCAGAAGAGCTGAAGCTGTGATAGCAGCAAAGGGTGAACTGACGTAATATTGAACCCTATAGTTTAGGAATGGGATGTCACTTCAGTTCATATACGAGTCAATGCAGGTGAGCGAATACTTTCGGCCATATAGTTTGATTTAAATAAAAATCAGCTTTCATGATTTGGGATGTCGGCTTATGATAATTAAGAAAAAGTTGTTATTCATCTTTGTCGTACTGATGTGTTTTTATATCCATGTTTCTGTAACTTGAAAAATAAGTGTGTTTTCGTGGAACAATGTAGTTAAATATAGGTCTTTATTCGACATACAGATCTGAGGTCATGTACAGTAGCCTAATATTGAAAATGATTTATATTAGAAAATACATATGAGAAAAAGCTGATACAAAAGTTGATATATTCTAGATAAAACTTTCTTGTTAATAGTCTTGGAAAACTGAGCCCTTTGACAATGTGACATTTGTACGGAAAGAAGACCTTTACCTGTCCAACAATGATTAGAGTCTAAGCCAACTAACAGGACAAGGTTTAATATCATTAGTATCCATTGAGCATAGATTAATAAACCTCCCTACTTAATTAAGACTGTCAGCCGTGAGGCACAAAACAATTAGTAGCAATCTGCCTCCTCCATCAATTATCACATAAGGAGAACATTTAAGAAGCTATTACATCTCAAACACTTTATGGAGAAAGGCATTTAGTGTCACCTCTGATGTCTTCTCCTTTGTCTCTATGGTGTTAGATTAATCTATATGTACATAAATATATATAGATAAATTAATCATTGGAAGAAGTCATATCTTGGGGCAAGACTAACATTGTAATTTTTTCTCTTTAGCAACAACAGGACTCTATACTGGTTCTGCAAATTGACAAATTTTCTCAAGCATTTTGAACTCAAGAAATCTGACACGACCTCACTGGTAGGGTTTAAACTTAGCAGGAGGCCGGGACTTTGGGTTGTCAGCTGAAATGCTCTTCATTGAGCTTCTGTCTCTGACACAGATGAAAAAGTGATATATTCATGTCAGCAGTTTGGATACGTTAACAATCTGCATCATATTACAAAAAAAATCCTACATATTGTGGATTTAGAATATGTTTCCAACATTTTTTGTTGGATAAGACTTGTGTTAACTTGTGTTAACATTCTTCTTTAGATATTTTTACACCGCACTATGAACGAGAACCCACTGGAAACAGAATCCAGCTTTGACAGGCAGACTCTCCCCTCCCGCTGTTCTAATGGGCTCTCAGTTGGTTTTATCTTGCTGAGAGTTTATCTACGGAGGTCACTCGTAAAGCCCCATTCCCCTACTCCTGCTGATCCAGCATAGCAAGCTGGGGATTGGCAAGGTAGTTAGTTTGTCCTGACACCTCTGGGTCTGTGGAGAAAACCACAAACACAGACATCGCTATGTGATCATGTTATTTGTAAATTACAGATCTCCAAATGGCAAAACAGAAACAAACATATAAATCAGTCATAAATCCCAAATGCCAATGCCAAAATTATTTTGGTTATATTCCATATATCTCACACAAAATTTGTATATATCTATTAATTTATCATTTATCTGTTTATTTATTTTGATTTTTAATTAATTTATTAAATTTATTTATTTTAGTTTTATTTTTGAGAAAAATAAATTATTTGAGTTTAAAAATGGTGTAAGCACTACAGAAAACCTGCTTTCGGTGTCACAGGCGGGCCAACCAACAATGCTAAACGCTCACATACACATACAGGTATACACATATGGCCATGTATGGGAAAAGCTGGAAAATAACTGTCTTGTGATGGTAATTTTTTAAAACTGTAAAGGACAACTCAACTGCAGTGAAAGATTCTAATACACTTTATCTGCAGTTAATTTATTTTTAAGAACCAAGTCTCTGTGTAATCGCAGATAATGTGCATATCTCAGTTTGTGATAAGATGAGATGTCTTAGATATATTATATATTAGGGAATCATGTGGTGAAATGTGATGATATTAGGGAGTCATGAAGTGAGCACAAAAATAGAAATATCATCAACAATAACTATTTGCCTAAAACTGAACATAAAAGAGGAAATGTAACCTTTTGTATTTGTAAATATTATAAAAAAAGAGAATAAAAAAAAAATCAATTCCACACAAAATAAGAAAAGAACTGTTATTTGAGATGCAACAACAAAAATAAGTGAGAAAGATATAACAGAAACAGACCCTCATTACCACCAGGTTTACGAATCACTTTCTTTAGTGTAAACCATATGTAGAGCAGTTTCCGGATTTTCAAGAATGCATTTAACTTGGTGGCAAGATGTTCCCAGCGGAGCCCTTTTCCAACCTTCCTCAGCCATTTGTAAAACGCACGGACATCCTCACTGTTTTTAAGTGTGCAGGTTTGCAAAGAGCCTGCAGGGTGAGACGTCCTGAGCAAAGACGCTTCCAATGTTGGCTCAGTTATGGCAAATAAGTGGTCTGGTGCAAATGTTTTGCTGCAAGCATTTCATGTATCATAAAATATGGTAGATAGAGTACATATTCTATGTGTCTAGCAAACATATGTGTGTCCTGTTTGCATTTACCATACAAGCAAAATTCATCGGAGTTCACTGCATGGCAGAGCCATGAGTTGCTTTAGTAAAGTATGTTGACAATCTTAAACAATAAGAGTTTGAACTTGAATTCTTTGAAATTTTGATGATTACTAATCAGATTTTCCATCATTGATTTTACTTGCCAGTGCCTCTACTTGGAAATTCTTTATATTTGTTGTCAAACAAGACAATTCTGATATTGAAACAATTGAAAAAAACACTAAAACTTTACAGGTAAGACTGTGGTGTCAAGAACAGTATGTACTGGTGCAATTTTGTATTGAATGTGAGATATGTTAAAAAAAAAGGAGTGCAAAGGATAGGAATAGTGGAAAAAGTTAAAGTTTGGCTTCAATGAATAGATCTATAATTGTAACATCTGAAAGCAATGTTTTGGCAGACAGTGCAACAGACATCCCTGTAAACAAAGCAAATTTATCTCAGTTGCTTATAGAACCTAAAGTAACTTTGACAGGATTGTACATAAGTGCAAGAAGAGATGTGCAGCCAAAGGCCACATGTTCAGTTTTGAAACCAAGAGTTGTAATTACAAGGGCCCTGAAGCCAAATGGACAAAACTCTCAAATGTGCAGCCCAGTCATGCAGTTACAAACGAGTCAAGACAAAACCTCCTTTTGACTTATTCTTTCATGGATGGTTTTTGACATGCTTGCGATTACTGATCCAAGTATATAATGTAACAAAGTACTACAATTTCTACCAATAATATCAAAAGGAAAAGGGACTGAATCACACATAGGAGTCTAGTTTATTCTTGAATTCCCTATGATGGTTCAGCTTATGCTTATTGTTTTTGTTCTATTTGGCCTTGAGGAGATCATCCCATCTTTGAGGTCACAATAATACCTAATCGTTCATTTTTTGTTTTTACACTTTGAAGAACAATGCAGACAGATAATTTGGGTCTTTCCAATTCAGTACTGGTAGCCATTTATTAACTGAACCAATTCTTAACTTAGTAGGAAAGTGCTCTAAAGTGTAAATTAAATATAAAAAATGGGATGATACATTCTATAAAGAAACAGAGATTGAATTATTAAATTCCAAAAATGTGCCAAGTGCTGGTTTGTCCCATGTGCATTGTAATCTGAGTTTCCCCCCAGAATTGACAGTTAAAGTCCACATTGAAGATTATGTGATTTTAGCATCCTCTACCTGTCTCTGTGAAGCCAAAATTGTGTTTTTTTTTCCCCCTGGTAATTCTACTCACTGTGAGCTGTGCCTGGATATAATATGGGCCTATTTTCTAAAAGAATCAGCAAGGATTAGGTATTTTGTTTTGGATGACAAAAACACATATTGGTTATAACTAAATGATGTCTCAGCAGTTAAAGATATGTGGTGTAGGCATTATGGGCACGGTACATTTTATTGAACAAATGGGATGAATTGTTTTTTTTTACATGTTCACACATTCTGCTGGACATCACTTGGCTCAAATTCTGCTCAGTGTGGATATGGATTTGCGAGAAGATATATTTGACAGATCTTTACCTTTTTTTTTAATATTATGGCTGTATTTGTCTGATAGAGCAATGCAAGGACTTATCCAGTATCCAGAGAGATAGTGGGTGAATATCAGACATATATGATTTATAAAATTAAGTGTTGAAAATATTTGGGGCCAAAGCCATTGTTTGAATATTTCAAAACAGCAGAACTGAACTCTTCAAGATTTAATGGCTTTAAATCGATTTTAATCTCAGCATCTGGATCACGTTATCCTGTGATCCTCCATCATTCAATGAAGGAAGTAAGTGTCTCAGTAGGGGAATCATTTTTTCTTCAAACTTCAAAATTTGTCCAACAATTTTTTTGTTTCGTTTTGTGGAAAACTGGTATTATGTTCAAGTTTAAAATTTGTAATTGCCGGTAAAGTGGCATTAGAAAGTATCCAGGCTTGAAAAATGCATATCTTTTAATGAGATTGGATCATAAAGTAAGCTCTTTAGCCCAGTTGTTAGTGTTACCAAGTGTGATAATAGAAGCAGGGTGGTAGATACAGTAAACATGTCAACACTGATAGTTCTTGAACTCATCCCAAAGGGTGATAAAGTTTCTTTGCTGTCCCTCACATAAGAATAACGTGTAAAGTGAAATATGTAAATCAGTATAGAACAGGTGAAAATGATCTATCAAGTGCTTTGGCCACACATGTTAAGGGGCACAAAACTTTCCCAGAATCAGTGGTCAGTGAACATGCGTCATTCTAAAAAAACATTGAAGAAGAAAATGATAGCCACCCTTTTTGCTTAGCTTTTCACCCAGACAACACCAGAGATTCCTTTGGTTAGCTCCAAAATAGAAGGATATCCTCTTGTTACCATGGGAGGTGGGCTATTTCTCACTGGTCAGTTAGAGAAGGAGTCCGGGATTGTGGAGAGCATAGCCAGATGATAAATGGATTTTTGCCACGTTGCTGGGCCGTGAGGCCAGTGAGAATGATAAACTATGAATGTGAGCTGAAGTTTTTCTGCAGCTCAGTGAGGGGGCTGGCAAGTCATTTACGTTTGACACCATGCGTTATCAGATTGAAAAGAGACGCAATTTCATGATGCAACATCAATCCAAATGATTACCAGTGCAAATTCCAAATGGCCGTGGTCATTCTCCAATCACAGTTACATCCCAATCCAGATTGCAGCTTTGGTTGGACAGATTGAAAACTTTGTCCTCTTCTTCAAATCAGTAATTGCAGAGAGCCAACTTGATAGCCAATAGGTTTGTTTGGTTTAGCAGCTGGGCTTGCAGTGCTAATGGAGTGGCTGGAGGGTTCGCCCCTGCTGGCCAAACTTTCCTCACTCAGACTTGAGTCAGATATTGTGTCTCCTGGTTAAAGGTGGTTTTCTTATTAACTTTAATTGAGGAATTATTCTGAGAAAATTCAGGTCAGAAAATAAAGGAAATTGATTGATTCTATTGTCTTAACAGGATATCGAAAAGGTCATGTATTTCACCACATCTCCTTGAATCCTGATTAAGAATGGTATGGTCAGAATATCTTTCTTTCCTTCTTTGGAGTTGTGATGAGATGAGGTGAGATGAGATGAGAACAACTTTATTTATCCCAAAGGAAATTGTTGTGCCAGAGTTTCAAGTAAAAACATAACAGTAATAGATAATAGTAGAAAGGAGGAAGAATAAGAAATACAATGAAATATAAATTGTCTTAACTGTTAACTGTTAACTACAAAGATTTGAAGATTCCCTGCAGCTGAGGGAAGAGGAATTAAAAAGTCTGATAGCCTCAGGTAGACATGGTGTGTGACATGGACCCACTGTTTAGGTTAAAAGAGTGGTAAATAGTTTTAATTTGATCACTGAAATCAAAGAGAAACCATTGATGCAACTGATACATTCTGCTATATATTGATGATCAGTGTTGGGATCAGAACTGGCTCAGATTTGAACATACAATGTCAAGAAACATGTAGTACTACTATTACTGCATAAATGTGGGTCACATCTTGCCTATTTGTGTTTGACAAAAAAAAAAATCATAATGTCAGAACTCGCAATACTTCTCATACTTTTCACGCACCAATTTCAAGTTTGGCAACTTGAAAGAGGCCCAAAATAGTGTCCACAGTGCTTCAGTTCTCGATTTCGTTAGTTTGTTATATCTTGTACTCTTTCATGAATCTTTTACATTTAGGACACTTTATTTTTACTCTTACTCACTTTAACTTCAAATAGAATTGCTAAAATTTTAATTAAAAGTAACATTCCAATAATGCACCTCACACTTATGAAGATATTTTTTTGAAACAAGAGGAAAAACAGTGGAAAGAGATGGTGCCTAGATTGTGCTGCTTAGTTGTTTTTCTTTAAAAAAGCTATATGTTTTGATCTTTCAAGAGGAAAATTAAATACTTTTAAATCATGCATTATTTTGTTGAAATATATTTTCATTGATTTGGTTTTATTTTCTAAAGAATATATCATGGGGTTATATCCATGGAATTGTTTAAAAGAACTCTCCACACATATTTACCGATATACACTGATTGTAAGCACATGTGCAACCACTCAACCAGGCCTAAAGCGCAGTTTGACACACAAAAGAAAAGATAACATTTATGATGAAGTGTAAACAGGACATACGGTACTTGAAAAGATTGTGGGCACACCTTGAATTGTTAAATACACTAATATGGGTTGAAAAATTATCTGAGGAGGAGACAATTAAGAACACTGGATAGCCTGCTGAAGTTTGCATATAAACAGTATAGCATAGTGGTTAAATACACAAACGCACACGCACACACACACACACACATACACACACACGCACACACATACACACACAAACACCCATATTTATAAGGGTGAAAGAAAAAATATCATAATTCTATTTATCTGCTGATTATTGTTGTATATTGTTTATGGTTTATTAATGGTTTGTTCTTGGTTTGTTCTTGAACCATATTAGACAGTAAAATAAATTATATTGAAAAAAATGTTATAAATGTGAAATGGAGCAACCTCATCATGGCAGAAAGGGCCAAATGATTCCAGTTGTATAAAGATACATGTCTTTATACAAGCACTAATTTAATATCACATGCCGATGAGATCAATTGATGTGTTTGACATGTATTTCATCAACATACAAATAAATGCCCATTCAGACATGTTAATGGTATAACAAAGTAATTCTGATTCTGATACTAGATTAAATCTGTAAATATTTTCACTGAAACAAATCACACTACTTGTATATTTATCTATCCCTTGTTATTGCTAAACAGAAAGGAAATTAATGCATGACACAACTGTTTTGGAGAAATTAGAAGTTTCACTCATAAATACAGTAAATAATACCAAAGGTGTTTGGAAAGGATAACGTTCACATTTTGTCGCTATGGATACAGTCCATACAGGCAAATCAGGCTGTATTCATTGATTACTGTCTTAATTCTTGCACAAACTCCTTTTATATTCACAAGACTTAGCCAAGTCTTGGGATCCTTGAATTTTCCAGAAGGAGACAACCCTCCCCCAAATGTTGCTTGTCCTGGAGGCCCCACAAGGCAGGCCTGGCTGCTGTTTCTGAAAGGGTCCTGAGTTTGTCCCCTATCATGGCAAATGAGGTGCGTGACTCATCAAACCAAATACGGGATTAAGCCGGCAATGATCTGGCAAATGGTTTTGAAATTGTAATCATTTGCCCCATGTGTCTGATCTACAGGGTAAGGAGAAGCGAAGGGTGGAGGAACAAAAGAGGTAGGACAAAAGGGATGGAGAATGATAGGAAGCAGAAGACAGTGAAATCTCAGGAAAACTTAATATTATTGCTGCACATCATAGATTTAGCCCACAGTGTGTGATTTGCAACACTGATAAAACACAGCCCACTGTGGACCAAACATCTGCACACAAGCCTTCTAGCCACAAAACAACATGCACAACAAGGAAATGGGGGTAACTATGAGCAAACGTTGAATAAATATTAATCTTTGCTGCCATCTGCAGTTAAATTGGGGAAACTGCAGGGAATTCTGTACGTCAGTGTATCTCAAATAAATTCCCGATTTTCTTCAAGTTCAAATCAAGTGAATATCATCTCGATAGTAGATGTTTTCTCAGGGACTTTTCCGTCTTACAAAATTTGCCCATGACTGTTTGACATCACTGAAATCAACTCCCTGTTTTCATTATATTGGCTGAGTATCTTAAGAAGGGATCAATATGGAAATATGATTGTTAAACATCTAACAAATATACAGATATAAAAACACCAGTAACCCCGCTGACCAAGCAAATGCCACAATGGCCAAATTTAAGGATTCCTAAGGCACATCCATACTAATGAATAAAATAAAATTAGAGATTCTGTAAAAAAGTCTGAGGAATTCATAACAGCGTCCATTTGAGAATTGGTCCTCAATTTAAACAGGCAGTAAATAAACGCTTTTGTGTTCAATCATCTTTAAACCAATTAGAGAAACATCATAACATCATCATAATTTTTCTTTTTTGCACATATAGGATGAACATATCATGTCTTACAAACCATTCAAACTGAAATGATTATAATTTTCCGCATGAGATTCTTAATCACTTACCTCTGTTGCCTCTTATTCACTTATTTACATTAAGAAAATAAGTTGTTTAACACTGGATAGGGTATTAATATACTTTATTCTATATGAGTGTCATAAGGTAAAAAATGCATTATTTTATATAAT
The DNA here is from genome assembly GCF_037954325.1 of Fistularia commersonii. Lineage (NCBI taxonomy): Eukaryota > Metazoa > Chordata > Actinopteri > Syngnathiformes > Fistulariidae > Fistularia > Fistularia commersonii. The sequence goes on along the minus strand of NC_141294.1, from coordinate 9,392,967 downwards.
CATAATAATATAAGTGAGTATTGTAAATCAAAATTAACTGTCAGTTCCTCATTAACAATGCATGGACCTTTATTTTGAAGTCACAAAACTAATGCTGTCAATCCTCTTAACAGATTAGACAGTTAAAATGCAGGTCCTTCATTCATCACAATGGAAGGTAAAGGGATTTACACTCTAAATAAATATATTTCAGTTCTTCCACAATGTCCAACGAAAATCAAAGTAATTCAGTGGATGAGGAAAATGATGATGATGATGAGGAGGAGGAGGATGAAGACAGCTACAGTGAATCAATTCGCCAATCATTCTTGACAGCTTTCTTCACCAGTTTAACTTCAGGTGGGTTATTGCCTTTTCAATTGAAATGTAAATGTTTCTGTGAATAGCCATTATATCAGCATGTATTACAGCCTAGAAAATGTCAGAGTATTGAAATTATTTAAGTATCATTAATAATTACATCAGGACTTTCTCAAATACATAGTAAATGAAACAGAGGGTCACAATTCCCTTACACCTATAATGTTAGTAGGACGAAGTGAAGATAGATTTACCTTGAAAATGTGTATTTGAATAACGATAATATTTATTTTATTATTATTATTATTTTTAATCTGACGTGCTAAAAGGAGGAATTGTGACGCAAAGCGATCGCAGTTTGATGACACAGTTTGTTAACTGTGTCGTCACGCATGCGACAATGTTTGTAGTCCCATGTTACATACATAGGGAAACGCCGGGGAAGGATTTCGCTAACAAATGATTTGCGAAGTTAGCAACGAACACATTTGCCGTAAACGTATACTTTATCCTTGTGGTATTTGCTAAGAGAGAAATGAAATGTTATGTGACGATATATAATATAAGCAGTTATTTAGATAGCCAGTTGTGTCATGATCGCCTAGCTAAGCCTAGCTTTCGGCAGTATTTCTCAACAGTATCAACCGTGATGTGTCACAAGGGAGGAAACTGTTAGTCACGCATAGTGGCAAGGTAGACTACAGAACTGTTGTAAATGCGATATTGTGTTAAATAGCGCCGTTTTGTTAGGTTTTATTCGGACCTGGGGGTGTCTGCGGATCGTTCACAACATGCTGAACATCCCAACTCAATCGTTCCCTGCGCCGAGCTCCCAGCAGCGGGTGGCTCCGTCTGGACAGTCGGGAAGAAAAAAGGTAAAACAAACTCATTACATGTAAACAGACGTTTACCCTCTTTTCTCCATAATGCAAGATATCCTTCATTTACTAGTAATGACATACACGAACAATTTTCAGAAGAAGCACTGCATGAACTCTTAGATGTATCCGGTAAAAGATACGAAATCATTACTGAATTAAAATCGTTACAGAGTCAAGGTCTGCATCCTCTACAGTGAAAGAAACCACCCGGCTTCTCTATGGAGTTCATAGTCACCGTTTCGTAATCTAGGCATTTCACTTCTCCGTCATCCTTTTCCCAGCTGACTATTAGACTGGGATTAGCTGGAAAATAATACTGAGGTTAAATTACTTTCATACACCTACTTTTTAGAATTTTTTATTCAATAATCAACTATAGACAAGGATCATTGAAGGTGAAACTTCTCCATATACATCATCATTCTACATAGTGGAGCTCAGGTATTCCACTGAAACAGCAAAATATATAACATACTTTTGAATAAGATTAAAATGATTTTAATTATATGTATATGTCCAATGATAATTCAATTTGTAGAAAGCTGATGCTGCTGTGTATTTAAATGTTAAGTGATGACGTTTTTTTTTTTAAGGTGGCCCTGAAACCTGGTCACAGTTTGATGGACTGGATCAGGTTTGCCAAAAGTGGGAAAGATCTTACGGGGCTCCGAGGCCGCTTGATTGAAGTAACACCAGAAGAGCTGCAGAAACACAACACCAGAGATGACTGTTGGACTTGTATTCGAGGTGAGGCTGTCTGACATTTTGACAAAAGGCTGGTAAACATTAAGATTAGGGGTGCCAAACACAAATACACAGCGGGCCAAGATATAAAAATCGGTACAAGTCAAGGGCCGTAGGGGTTCAATGTTTATTGAAAAACGTATTGAAATGAACTTGTTGCACATATTAACCCTAAAACTAACACAGTTTTTAAATTATAGCCTATTAAAACACATTAAACATTACATTAAAAATGACTAAAAACAGTTTCTTATGGCTCTATCTGCAGCATTTCCAGGATTATTTCTAATGAAAAAATATTTCCCCAGCCAATAAAGAAAAGTGTCTAATTTTTTTTTTCTTAACTTTTTTGACAATACGTTCTCATGTGTCACATACCAGCACTTTCGGCACCCCTTTCTCGTTGGGTGTTGTATCAGTGGAGGAATGTGATTTGTCCTTTCGAGATGTAAAAGAAGAATATTTACTGGGAGGGCCGCTGTGATGTTTATGTTTTGGCAACAGGCTTTACATCAAATGTTTAATGTCAAATTCGATTATAGTAAGAACATGGTTTCCGCTTTCACACCTAGTGGTTTCAAAATGTTTTACATCAGATTGCATTCACACACACATTACTGCACCTATAGCACTGTGCACTGTGGGAGCTAACCAGGCAATCATAAAGCAACTTGGGTTTCAGTGTTTTATATACTCAGGCATGCAGACAGAAGGAGATTTGGGAAGGGGCATGAAGGGACGCCCAAACACAAACAAAAAGATCTACAAGAAGATCCATAGCTGCTCTCATTATTTATTGAATGATAAATGGAATGGAGGCTCTTGTTAAATCTCAGATCATGGAATTACGCACACCAAAGTGCAAATTGAGTGTCTGGGTTGTAGTCGTTTTTAGTTTTTTTTTCTTAAATTGGTTTCTGTTAGTAGCGGTCACTAGATTATTATCATTTTTTTTTTTCTTTCCCCAAGGCATGGTGTACAACATTACCCCCTACATGGACTATCACCCAGGAGGAGAGGAGGAGCTCATGAGGGCAGCAGGAATTGATGGGACTGACCTTTTTGACCAGGTATAGAAGGCCGGAAACAGAAATGGCAAAGATAATAGATAGATAATAGATTTATCTTAATAGATAATAAATTTATCTTAATAGATAATAAAATTTGTATGGGGCCTCAAGTTGTAGGGCCAACAATCTTCCTCACCTGATTCTTTTTCTTAGCGACGTGTCCTTAGCATAATCTCTGATTTTGTCTGTCTGTCTGTCTGTGTGTCTGTCTGTCTGTGTGTCTGTGTGTCTGTGTGTGTGTGTGTGTGTGTGTGTGTGTGTGTGTGTGTGTGTGTGTGTGTGTGTGTGTGTGTGTGTGTGTGTGTGTGTGTGTGTGTGTGTGTGTGTGTGTGTGTGTGTGTGTGTGTGTGTGTTGTGTGTGTGTGTGTGTGTGTGTGTGTGTGTGTGGTGTAGCTTCTCAGTCTGGTCACTAAAGAACAAGTGTAAATTTTTATGACAGTTTAACAAAAATATAGACTGACTTTGTGCTGAAGATTAAGAAAGTGTGATTCCTAAAAGTTTAAGTCTCAAAGCTCTTAGCAAGATTTTTGATAGGCAAAAAAGTTTACTCTGAATGAACTGTGCAATAATATAGTACAAATACATGGAAATGACCAGCTGAAAAAAATGAAGAGGCTATATATAGAGGCTCGGCAACATGTGTGGTCATTCACAGGTTCATCGGTGGGTGAATTATGAGTCCATGTTGAAAGAGTGCCTGGTCGGCAGGATGGCAACAAAGAACACAACACCAAGTATGGGTACACACATTTAAAACTGATTCCAAACATACAAGAAAAACAAGAATTTCCTTGGAGTTATTTGATTGTTCTGAGCAGATCCTTAAGCATCACTGACAAAAGATCTGTTAAATAAAGAACAAATGTGCCAATGATATGTTTCCGATGTTTGACCAAAAATGAAAACAAGTAATCTATCAGCAGGACTTCTGATATTCACTTGTTGCCTTTTCCTGAAAATTACTTTATCACCTCAAAGATGATTGGCATTGTCTTGCTGCCTCCTTTGTGAACTCAAAATTTAAATACTGAAAGGCAAATAATTTCAATGTTGTTCTTGGTTTATTCCTCATCTGAAGTGTTTTTTTTCTGTTGTCTTCCCAGCAATCATCCCACCCCCAGCACCCCCAGCAACTAGCTTTGCTCTACCTACCTCAGTGGCTCCTCCCCCAGACAAAGACTCCCGACCTCGGTAGAACAAATTTCTATTAAAAGTATGATGTATCATGTATTTGTTGAACCAGGTTGCTGTGCATAAAATCCATTGAGGTCTGTGTCCTTTGGAAGTCAATGGTATCTTTGAGAAAGCTAACGACCTCAAATAGATGATACTCAATGATAATGATGAGCAGAGTATAGTTGGACTCTCTAAAAGCAAAGGAACAGGTCTTTGAAGGTCAAGAAATCTGTCTGATAGGGATATAGGGGATATCCCAAGGGATATATATATATTCTTTATATTAAACATGGATACTCAATAATAGTAAAATAATCTTTGTTTTGGGTTGTTTAATTTGAAAGAACATTTTTTTAAATATATGATGGATATGCCACTACATTATTTCCTCGTGAATTGTGACTCCATCTTCTGCCATTGTGTATTCAAAAAGCTGCTGGTGGAATCAATATTTATTTATTTATCATTGGAAAAAAACAAAAAACCTGGTCTTTCTGCACTTAAAGAACATTTAGTCAAGTCCATGGTTTTGGAAGGATATAAATTGAAAGATGGGAGCATTTAGCTTTATAGACCTGTAGGGTCATATTCATCTGATCAAGAAACAGTTTTTCATCAAAAAGCTAAGAAATTTACTTCAACCCACATTATGCAGAAAATCTTCATTTAGTCTCTAATGTCTGAGGTAATGAACATCTGTGTGATATAACTTGTCTTGCACTGATTGACAGAAGCATCATGTTTTTTGTTAACTGTGTTAAATTTGGAAAGTGGTGCCGACAGTATTTGAAACAACACTGAAACACTACTTCTTGAACAATTAATTCTCTGCAAATTAAAGATAAGCAGCTTATAAGCCATCTAACACCTGATGACCCAAATAATAGCACAACCTGTATGCAACTTACTCATTCATAGCATTTCACATGATTTAATGCTATCCCATATAACACTGTTAGCCAGTCAAAACCAATGATGCAATAGTATGTTACTGTTTTTGTTTTCTTACTGATGCAGGTACGACTGGTTCCAAACTGATGTCAGCGTGCATCTGGTTGTTTATGCAAAAAGAAAGGTAAGCATTCATTTGTCATGGACATGTCCGAGATGAATCAAACCATCAACACTCAACCACTCACTTGAAAACAGAGCTTGATGCAGCTTAAATTAAGATTGTGTTTATCATATTTGAGGTTTTTCAAACCTGATCTATATAAAACGAGCTTCTGAGAAAATGCATGTGACATAGAAATAAAATGGACTCGAATGCAGAAAATGTTACATAACAGTTCATTACGCTGTAAAGGGTATTGTATGGGGTCGATGACTGCACATGAGATTTTAAGAACTTTCTTAATTTTAGTATTTTAGTAAAGCAATAATTTGCATTTCTAAAATGAAGTTCCTTCATCCTGGTTGGTCAGTGAAGAACCCTGGTTTGGGATGACATGCTTTTGTCCGTATGCACATCTGTGGTTCTCCCTTAGATACCCAGCTCGGGCTGTACCACTGTGGACCTTGAGGCTGGTGTTCTGCGCGTAGAAGTGATTCTGGGCAAAATGTCTTACATGGTGCATTTACGTGAGTATATCAGGGGTCGATTATAATTTATCAATTTAGTAATTCAGCACAATTTACCTTTTTCACACACGTTCTCCTTTGAGACAGCACAGTTATATTTAATCAGTATTTATATTTAATCATCAACTAAATGTAATGTATACAGTCACATTCTAAATGCAATTGCCCAGGAGCACTCTTTTTCTATGAAAAGCGGCAATCCTGGCCATCTGTGACTACCAGGGTTTGTGACATCACTAGCCCTACCCTTCAGACGAGCAAAAGTATGATCTAGGATGTGTTGTTGAACAGTGGCTGCCACTATTTCTTCCTATTTTAACATGTCGCATCATTTTTGTTACTTTGTGAATAACAGCAATCCCTATGCCTCTATTCAAAATATTATTACAGCAATATTAGATTTTCTTTCTCTTCTTCATAGCTCCACTATTCTGTCATCATTAGTCTCAGAAGGCTCTCATGCAAACATGTTTTTAGAAACTAAATGAAGAAGAGATATCATAGAAATAACACATAAGCATTATTTAGTATTTTACTGCTTTAAGAAAAATCGTCTTGACTCATGTTTATGTATGGAGAACACAGCAGTGTTAATATAAAGTAACTGTAATGATAGAAATTATAATTTTCTTATCTTATGGCTATTTAATTTATCTATTGTATCGTAATGATATTACATCTTTAATATTATCATGTCGTCAGTGTCTCTCTTGTCTTCAGCTATGCTTTGGCCTACAACTGTTGGATTGTTTTACAGAAATATTGGGACAGAATCCAGTGAAAGGCTAAACGTCGATGACGTTAGCATAATCCGGTTGTGAGATGTGTGTCATTTTAATGCTTTCAGGTCTGGCCGAGGAGGTTGAGGGAAATGTTGCTGGTAAGACAATATGTTCACGACTCTTGCCTCGAAGATGGTTGGCTTGTTCTTAAACCATTTGGGCTTCAACAGTTCAAACTGCCTTTGCTGTGGGGAAGATCCAGATCACCATACGCAAGAAAGCTAAAGGAAAATGGTCCAGTCTTGGTCAGCCTCAGATATCTCACAACACGTTTCAATACAAAAAAGACAGAGGTGAGAGACAAGAGTAAAGAGATCTGCTCTTTATTTTACTTTGTATTTGAATATTTTTAATGCCCAGAAAAATGTGTTGAACGCTCTTTGGTGACTCCTCAGATATAGATTATTTTTGTAGTGATGTGAAAGTTCCCAGTCATCGAGTTTACGATACCAGTAAAATCTTGGCAACTGGACATGTTTGATTTTTAGAAGAGGTTTCATGTCATCCAAGAGGCTTCTTTAGTTCAGTCAGATATGTCAGTTTGAGATGATAAAAAATGGAATTGCTGGAACAATATTTATTATATTTTCTGAAAGTCCTCGATTTTACCTTGATTTTCTAAATGTCAAGGTAAACAATGTTAGAATTGTATAAATTGCAAATGTGAATGGTTATTGTCAGGGCGTCTATTTTATGGCACAGCTAGAATCTTCACACCTCAAGTCTCGAGGTCAGCGAGGAATTTAAAAGAGGGTATATCACTTCATACTATTTCTGCTCAGCATCCTTGTACGAAAGCCAGATTCTCTTTATTCTCTTTATTCTTTTTCATCCCTACTGAATATTGTCTTTCATCAGAGATCCAGGTTAGTCAGAAAATGAGAATGCGTCATCTGCTTTTCACAGCTCTCCACTTTCGGGATTGTGTGCTGGTGTCCAAGACCGAAGTAAATCACAACACTCACCTGCTCAGATTACAACTTCCTCGTGGGAGTGTCATGAATGTGCCTGTAGGAAAACATGTCTACCTTAAAGCCCTCATTCAAGGTATTGAAGTATAGTAAATGCTAGTCTTTGTTTCGTGCCTTAAAAGCAAACCTGTGTTTTGTACATACGATTCTGCCACACCACAGCATTGCCTGAATATTTACGAAGGCTTTCTCATGTGTTAGCTGATATGGTTTGTCATCCTTTGACCACATCAGTGTTATTCTGCATTTAAATACCTTAACATCATATTTTGTATCTACTTGCCTCATACACCCTGCTTTAGAAAATTTTAACCTTGATTTAACTGTAAAAATACAATTCACCAATATAAACTGCCAAAATAAGTTTTGCTATATCTTGAATATTATTCATTGTTTGCGTATTGTTGCTTAATAGTATAGAGTCTTAATACGTAATACAAACCCAATTCACTGTTTGATTGAAATTCTTATCATTTTTGTCCCTGTCTAGAGACAGAGGTAGTGAGGCCGTATACTCCCATAGACCAGACGCTCTCTGCAGGCTTCCATCAGTCTTCACAGGAGAGAGATCTGTACCTCATGGTCAAAGTCTACCAAGATGGAGTCTTGTCTTCATACCTCAACAGTCTCCACATTGGTGAGTGAGTGACAGATTTAAGCCACAGTTCGTTACCTAATGGGGAATTGTTCGGTTATAACATCGATGGTGAAACCGACTGGATTGGTCATTAGTCTGTTTCAGAATATATATTATTCTTTTTCATGTTTTTTTTTTTCTTTCAAATGCCAATTCTAATAATTGACTTATTATTAACTCACTATTGAAGATAACATTGATTTGACAAGTGAACTACACAGAAGGATTCAATACTGATAATAATGATTAACCATACATGGTGTTTCAGTCAGTATACTATGGATGCCCTCCCTCCAACCCCCGTTATATTTATACATATATAAATACAGTGACACAATGATGCTGTTTAAATTCTGCAGTCATTTTTTTTTGTTCACTTGTTTTTCACTGCTCTTTTAGGAGACAGCATATCAGTTGGTGGACCAGAGGGTACCTTCAGTCTCCGCCCCCTGCGTGAGGTCACAGTTCTCCACCTTTTCGCGGCAGGCACAGGCCTCACACCTATGGTTCGCGTTATTCGACATGCCCTCCAAGAGATGGACAGCATCAAGTAAGAGATTCTCAAGGGTTGATAGCAGGTGTCAGATAAAATAGGTTCTCTTGCTAAGCCCAGCTTGGCTGAAAAAACTGCCTGTCACTGGCCGGACATGTGCAAAATGTGACTTACATTGTCAAATGTTGTTCCTAATTGGTTAACAAAAAGAGAGTCCCCTTTTTGAGCAATTTAACACATTATTCTGCTGTGGGAGCAGATGATGTCGTTTGTAGTGAAAGTAGGGAGAGGAAAATCTAGCAAGGTGGAGGTATGCTGTGGAAAAAAGAGGAATTTAAGGTTAGTAGCAGAAAGACAGAATCCATATGTGTAAATGAGAGGGTGACAAGTGGAATGCCGAGGCTACAGGGACTGGAGATAAAGAAGGTGGAGGATTTTAAGTACTTAAGGTCAAGAGCGCTGAGCTGCAGAGAGAGTGAGAAAGAGGCGGAATAACAGGTTTGAACGGGTAGAGAAAAGTATCAGTGTAATGTGTGGATGAAGAGTATCAGAAAGAATGAAAGTAAATGTGTACAAGACAGTGGTGAGACAGGAATGTTTTCTGATTTAGAGAAAGTGGCATTGAGGAAAAGACAGGAAGCAGTGATTAAAACATTGAGCTTCTCCTCAGTGGGTAGGCTCAGGAATAGGTACATCAGAGGGATTAGCACATGTAAGATGTTTTGGAGATAAGGTCAGACTTAGATGGTTTTGAGTGGGGCTACTGAATATTTTGGCAGAAGGATGCTGAGGTGGGAATTGCCAAGCAGGAGGCCTAGAGGAAGACCAAAGAGGAGATTGACGGTTGGAGTGAAAGAGGATATGACGTTCATTGGTGTGAGAGAAGAGGATGCAGAGAATAATGCAAGACTGAGGCGAATGGTTTGCTTTGGTAACCCCTGAAGGGAACTGGCAAAGTGAAAAGAAGAACTCTACTACCGTAGTTGGTAAGACATATCTAGACAGGATCTGTTGTCAGGCTTTCCAATTTCTACTACAGAAACAAAGGATACAAGAGCCAGAATTCCATTTTTCCTGTGATCATCAGTGTCTTTTCATCTTAAAGCTCTGCTTGCTAAAGACATTTGTGTGTCCTTAGAAAAACAAAGCTTCTCTTCTTTAACCGACAAGAGGAGGACATTCTCTGGCGACGTGAACTGGATGAAGTAGCTGCCAATGATGAAAGGTGTGGCAGCTCTTTTTAAAGTAATTTACTGCTAAACTCACTATGGTTTGTTATGAAAGGTGGATGCTAAAACAAAAAAAACAAAACAAGACAATAGTCAGAGTCAAATACTTAATAGTCAAATACTTCAGTAGAAATATTTACTCTCCATATTTATCAGTGACAAAAGGAGTTAATGAGAAAAGTCATTGATATTTGAAATTTGCCATTTGCCTTACCAGCTGTTTTTTTTTTTTGTTGTAATTAACCTGCATGTGCTGCCTTAACATGCACATGAAGAGAAATATTGACCTCACATTGATGCCGACATCTTCAGTGTCATGTATCTTCTGTTCCATTTGGACACCGGTGTCCGTGGACAGCTTGAGGAATGCGTGTGTTTTCTGGCAGATTTCAGGTAGAGTACGTCCTGTCTGAGCCCAGCGAATCCTGGACAGGGATGAAGGGCAGGGTGGAAGAGGGCATGGTGAAGGATTTCCTCAGCAGGCCGGATGGGTCAAAATGCTATGCATGTGTGTGTGGCCCTAATGCATTTACAGAGTCAACAGTACGGTATGTAGTATCTCCTTACACGTTCAATCTTTACTTGTGACATGGTCTAATATATTGTTACAGTGCTACCAATTATTCTAGCATAAGATTGTAATCATAAGTTGCCTGAAAACAAGAAAACAGCATTATTTGTGGCTTGCAATAACCAAGACCAGCATTCACTTTTCTATCTGTAGGTTGTTAAAGCAGCAGGGCTTCAGCGAAGAGGAAATCTATGCCTTCCAAAGCTGACGGACTCTGCCTCCCTTTCTGCCCCAACTTTGCTCTGCAAAGACTGTGTACCTGTGAGTGTGAATGACTGGCCAATTTTGATTTTTGAACTTGTCCGTGAGAAGTAAGAGGACGGAGATAATAAATCTATGCATCAAAGACCTGGTGATGCTGACAGCAGCCGAACAGCAAATCTCTCCCGAAATGGTGGTGTATCTGTACCTCAGCTCTGAGCACAAAGGAGCTTTCAGTTTTGCCAGATGAAAATATTGTGTGCTTAAAAAAAAGATGTATCCATTTTTTTGCTATTTACCACATGCAATGGCAATGGTATTCATTCTCATTCAGAGTTTTAGTCACATTTCCCCTGTGAATTTCACCCTGACCTCTGGTTATTTACTCACACTTACCTTGATTTTTGTTTTAAGAGCCAAGGTGCTGAAAAAGGTGGGAGCCAGGATAATTTATATAGTTATATCTCGTAACTGATATAATGTGGAGAGAAGCAAACCCGCCAAAATAGATATTTGATATGAAATCTTAAGGTATTTCACTGTCCTGATGCAGAAAAGTATATATTTTAATGTTTTTTGGTGGTTTTGCTGATTTTACTTGCACTTGTGTGTAATCCAATGATGACTAAAAGGTGAAAGAAATGTCTCTAAAAGAGATTTTTAAATTTTGTCAACTGCTGAAAAATGTTGGAAAAATTCTGCATTCAAGAGCCATTGCTGTACTACGCAAAATAGGCAACTGTTTTAAATCACATAGCGCTCCACAACCACCTAATGCAGCATTGAACTTAATGAACTTAATGGTATTTGTACAAGCCCCTCAAAATACGAGTGGTGAAATAGAATAGCATACATACAGGTATATGCTGTTTAAAAACAAAGGTTTTTTTCTTTAAATTCCCCTGTTTTTCTTTAAACTTTTCCTTTAACTTTTTTTTTAAATATTTTTTTTAATGAGACATTATCTTTAAGTCACATATAAAATTCCTGTGTGTGGCTGGAGAGAGCTTTACAAAATATGTGGCAATTGTCTAAAAGAATGTTTAGGAAATAATCCAGATTAAAAGTTAAACTTCAAGGTATAAAATTGAAATTCAGTACAAATGCAGTGTCTACAGAGAGGAAAAAAAGCAAATATAACAAAAATGATAACAATTGTTTCCATGTCACATTAATTGTGTACACTGCCAGAAGATGTGCAGGAACATTTAAAAGTCATATATAAATGTTGTCTCAAGTTCTTGTGGAATGTTGACATTCCACCTGCAGTCAAATAGAATACCTTGTGGCAAAATGTAGAATCTGCTTTTCCAGAAGAACTTAGACATTTTTAGGAGTTTCTCTCATCTTCCCTTGTTTTAGAGTCGTGTTGATTTAAAAAGCTGCTCGCTGACAAGTCTGCCTTTTGTTGCCTTATAGAAATTATAAGCCTTACACCTAACCCGCAGAAAGCAAATAATGGAGTAGTTTTGTTTCTCTTTTTACTCCACTATTTAGTCTCAAAAAGCATTGCATTCATATCAGACTTTCAGCAACCTTGCCACTTTCCCCTGCTTTCATGTGAAAGCCAACGTCAGCGGTCTCTTGCAAAATCATTAACATCGGACCCTTAGGGAAAGTGAAATCTTTTTAGAGAATCCCCTTTAGCATGGCAAACTCACCATGGTTACTTTGACCCTAAACCTTCATTACGACCAACTTTATGCTCCCCGTTGCTGCATTCTCACCGTCCTGGTGGTGTAAGCCTCATCTGTTTCTACAAAAGAAACCTTTGGAGAAACACAAGTAAGACCTGGATAAGACTGCAGTCTTTGACTGCTGTGGAGCTCATCTCACAATGAAACGCTGTGCCTCTATGTTGAAATTGGTCTTGCCTGGAGTTACCCAGCCCTGTTGGACCTATTAGAGAGTCTAAAAATTATGGACATTGACAGCTGGGATAGGCTCCGGCATCCCCCGCGACCCTGAATGCAGGATAAGTGGAAGAAGATCGATAGGCGGATGGACTGTAAACCCAACAGACTGGTTGGGCATTATAGAGTTGTAGACTGCTTGAGTCACCAGTAGAGCGGGACATATGAGTACTTTTGGTGCTTAATTATCCAAATATTCCAATTAAGGAGAGAAAGGAGGAAGTGCAAGACGGACAAGCTTATTAGTCTCTAAAGGCTACAGTTAAAAGAGCTTATGGAAGGAGGAGGTCCATGACATTTACACAACAAAATAAGCTTTTTAATGTTACATAACTTTAACTGGCAGGTCAGGGGTTAGCAAGCTAACTGTTTTTCTGCTTTCTTTTGTTTGTATGTGTGTCTTATAAAGGTTTTTCACATCTGGGTATGTTACCATGGTAACCTGCAGGCGGACTTACCCATCTCTGCTGTAAAGCCCCACTTTGAGTTAACCAATCAGAACTGACAGAACTCAGTGATGCTACACAATGGATTTGTGATTAGATTTTGAAATCTAAAATGTGACTCCTCTATGGTTTTACTTGAGTAGTTTTCTGTTACAAGATTTAGTTATGCTGTCTCATAAATGCTGCATAGCCATGTTTTCATCAGTGCCCTTTCTAATCAAAATGGTCATATTCATTAAAGCTGGTATAATCACTTAGTCTAGCTTCTCCAACTCATTGCAACAAAACTGTGCTTTGGGGAATGCAGCCCATCATTTAAATACCTCTTTTTTTCTTGCATTTAATGAAGAAAGACATTCGCTTCCTTTTTTTTTTTTTGTTCAGATTTTCAAAAATCACAAAAAGAATTAAACCCGTAAAGCTGTCACAAGACATTGACACAATTGTAGAATTGTATTGGATGTTGTGATTCACGGGTCAAAATAAAATCCCCTCACCCGTCAAAGGTGATAAATCACGCACAAAGTCAGCACAACATCAGGTCCTGTTGTCTGTTATCTCAGGTTATGACTGCTTGTGTCTGCCTACTGCCACGTAGAGTTTTTGCTCCTCCGAAAACAGACGGCAGCTTGTTTCACTGACCTGCGCTGTTTGAACTGGAGAGGTACAAACCTCGGTTAAATATGCCTGCTGAGTTCCAGGACAGCACAAGGAATAGTTTCATTCCTGGTTCTCACCTATCACTGAGAGCAGTCTCATCCCTGGAATTTTCCCTGCTCTTATTTTAATTGTTGTATTTTTTTCGTTGTTGTGTGTGTGTTTTCTAGTTTTCATTTTTTCTGTGCTTGTAAGAGGATCTACCACTCGAAAAGCAAGAATATATGCAAGTCACACAGAATTGGGTTCAAGTATGTAAAATGTGTTGTGGTGAATAAATAGTACAATACTCTATGATTTTCTTTAGAGAAATCCAGGCACGGCAGTTGTTACCTACTTTTTTTTTTTTTTTTGCAACAGTTCTTTTTAAGTAGTCGAATCAAAATTTCTCTCATTTGACAAGAACTGACTGGTGCTTGGCTTTTGTTTATATTCTGTGGAAAATCTATGGAATGTAAATTAACCAGCCGTCCTCAGCAGGATGTATGTCTTTATATTTTTAATCAGGCCAAAAAGATTCAAAGGAATTGATCAAGTTTCAAATTCTTCATAAACCATTCATGGAATTGTTGACCTAGCCTCCCCACTTGGTTTGTTTAAGCAATTAAAATTTTGAAAATGAAATAAAGATCCTGTCAAAATCATTTCGAGTTAGTTTTGTTAATTGAAAACCCATCAGGAATCATTTTGTCAACATTGTTGAGATAAACTGGCAGCGTCTGACAGTTTTAGGACACGCTTTTTATTTAGTTTTTCTGTTTTTAGTCCCTCTCTTTGTTCTTACTTTTTGTTACCTCCTTGTTTTAAGACTATATTTAGGCCTTGTTTTAATGTAGAATTTATTTTAAGCCCCTCTTTGCAGCCGCATAAATGATGCCGCCTCTTGGTTTCAGAACGAGACATCACACCTAAGAAAGGTATTGTTCGCCAATGCCAGTGATTTCTAAAGTGTACAAACACCCAGAAACTAAATTAATAACTGCCACATCAAACCAACAGCAGAAGGCCACGAAACTTCTGTCAGCCTTGGATCCTGATGTTAACTAGATAACCCGACCCAAAATGCTGACGCACGATACTGCTAGTCAATTTTTGTGCAATTGTTGTTATTTGATCTGGGCCGCAGGAATCACACTACCACAAGCCAAAGAGCTTTCAGAACTACAGGACTGTCTCAGAAAATTAGAGTATTGTGATAAACTTCTTTATCTTCTGTAATACAATTAAAAAAACAAAAAATACTTTTTCATGATATTCTAATATTTTGAGATAGGATTTTTGAGTTTTCTTAAGCTGTAAGCCATAATCAGCAATATTCAAATAATAAAAGGGTTGCAATATTTCAGGTGATTTGTTATGCATCCAGAGCGTATGACATTTTTGTTTTTGTAATTGCATTATAAAAGATAAAGCACTTTATTACATTATTCTGATTTTCTGAGACAGTCCTGTATATAAGTCTAGATCAGGTTAGGTACAGAGCAGTATTGCTGCCCGACAAGTTGAGGATAGAAACATATGGCTTACCTACGTACAGTCCTGTAACTCACGGTTGAGTAACACAATGGTATAATGAGAAAACGTAGACCACACCAGCTTGTTGACAATAAAATCATCATGATGCAAAGTGTAAAATCAAAATCTCAACAACATATCATATTTTGCTAACAGTGCATTGACATCATATTCACCCCTTGTTTATTTGTACTGCCCTGCTAAAGCCCACTCCGAGTAGCGTGACCAGCCTGAAAGGCTCAACCTCCACACGACCTATAACCTTTGCCTTTGGGCTGCAGGAGATGTAAAAGTACAACCTTGATACCCATTATAAAATATAACCATCCCTTGTTCTGGTGCTCTGCCTTCATTTAGCAAACTATCATGCCACTTGTATGTACATTTTACCCTAACTACCTCTTAGTGTGGATTAGAATAAGACAAAATAGGTCTCAGGCACCTTCTTCTTGGAGGGAGTTGACCACTCACAGCCCCCCCTTTCCCGAATTTATCAGATGCGATCACAGGCCAGCGTCAAAAGATGACAGTAATACATATGAGACTTACTGATGTACTTTGAAATATCTGTGCTTTCCATTGAATCCAGCAGTGGGCAGCAGAGACCTGGTGGTTTGCAAACCTGGTTAAATTGTTTGACTGCATGTTTCTGGCTAGTGCAATGAAATCTATATCCTCCAATTGTCTGTTCTGTTTTGTTTTTTTTTTTATTTTTTTTTTAGCATTAAATAAACTTTTCAATCTGCAACCTTTTTCTACAAAGGAAAAAATATGATGTTATTTAAAAGAATGCCGATGTGGGGAAAATAGGAAAAAGTTGCTATCAGCATAGAAGAGGCTGGAAAACATTCAGTAGATACAGTAGGGGAATGTGAATGCAACTGCAGAAATCCCTTGCATTTTTATTTGCAACATTTGGTAGAATGTAAACCAAAGTAGAAGCTTAAACAAAACACTTTTTACTGTTACGTTAAATGCATGATCAATGAAATTCACTTCACATATAATTCTCAAATACCTTTATCCTCTTTTCAAGATGGTAACATGGTCTTGACTTGTAGCACACTGCGATACCTTACAGAGACGCAACTTATATATAAATTAAATCTGAAGTGTTTTAATACACCTTTGTTAGTAAGTCTTTTTACAGCAATTCCAGAATCTGATGGTTCATTAATTTCATTCTGTGGTCGAACTGTCCTCACTGTTGCCCAGAATGTACTCAAATTCAGTTATCAACCAGACTGGGTAGCTAGTTCCTTTGTCACCATGTCACAAACACAGGCATGCACACACACACATACCTTGTGTTTTAATTTACAACATCCTGGATTTATCTGAGAGAAAGAAGGAAGTTGATATGAATGTTGGCTGAACTATGTCCTCGGTGGGAACAGTCCATTTGATCTTGATCAAGTGTATCAGCAACGAGTAAAAATTGAAGCATCCTTGAAAATTCTTACAAGCCAAAAATAAATCATTCCTAATCATGTATATTAAAAGCGAAAGGGTGAGACTTCCAATACTCTTGTCATTTAAGTTGTCACTTTAAAGCAATGGTCCCCAAACTACGGCCCGGGGGCCAGATACAGCCCGCCTCCACATTTTGCCCGTCCCCTGAACAATACCAGAGATGAATTATAATTTTATAATCATAATGCAAATAATAACACAAATATAATCATAATGATCATATAATCATAATCGACTGGGATAAAATCAGTTCTACAACAATACTGGCAGTAAAATGTGTTGTGTTGGCAGGTGTTGGTATCAGTTCGGTTTCATAGCCTGCTTGCTTTCTGGTTTTCACAGTGAATTTGATATGAGAGAGCTGCAAACAGTTGTGTCTACAAGAAAGTTAATGTTACTTTGTCTTTTTTTTCTGTGAAAAACTTGAAAAGGGTTACTTGGTTATTATTTATTTCATAAATTTATTTCATGTGTTATTCATTTAATCAACAATGGTATTATTTATTTTCTGATTATTATTTTTTTCCTGTCAAGATCCCAGAAAGGGTCAATTTTTGGTTATGTGTGGCTTTCTGGTAAACAATAAATGTTTACATTTAGATACCTCTGCGATTGTCACACTTTTTGTTACAAACTGGCCCGGCCCCCCGTCAGAGAAGGGAAAAGTTATTTTGGCCCTCGCAGGAAAGAGTTTGTGGACCCCTACTTTAAAGAATGAAGATTGAGGGAACCCTGAAAGGCAACTGGCCAGCAAAATTCCTCCAGACTCCATCTCCGCCTTTCCAACAATCAGTCCTGCCAATCAGCTGCAGTAATAGATAACAAAGAATATCTTAAAAAGTGATGTTTTTAACTTACAGTTGGACAGTATTTTTATATTGCACCATAAATATAAATATATTTGGTGATGTGTCAGGTTATGTATGAGGCTGCTGGTTAAAGAATCTCAAAATGGTCTTGAGGTTCGGTGTGGTGGGTCGGTGCCAAGACACTGCCTAGTATTTTAAGTGAGATAGGTTATCTCTGAATTCAGCTTTAAAACCACAACTTCCCATTTCAATGTTTCACCTTTAAGGTCCCATGTTTCGGGTCACCTGATCACCTGTTCAGTGACTGTCCTGCGAAGAAGAGGTTGAGTTTAGTCTTCCATCCACATCTGGCTCGGTAGCCTGAGGCCAAGTGTCAAGGTGACGGACAGTCTCAAAACTGAAACCCAGGTGTCGCCAACCTGGTGAGTATCTTTAGGACTGGTTAGTATTATTATTCTTTGTGTGTGTGTGTGTGTGTGTGTGTGTGTGTGCGTGTCTGTCCGTGAGTATAAATGGAAATGTCCTTTATTTACTTTTCTCAGGCTACTGACTTTATCTGACTTTTTCATCACAGTATTTTATTTTACTTTTCTTTGAAACTCAGAGAGAGACATCTGTTCTCACTTTTTCTCAGACAAAACACTTTTGGGACAACAACTGGGCCAAATCTACAACAAATCTGAGTTGAGGTTTGCATGGCACAACAATCAGTAACAGAATTGGTGAAGTAGCAGAGCTGAGTTTGGGAGATAATGATAAACAATTGATTGCCCCACATTTAACCCCAAACAAAAACACAATAAAAATCTTTTCACGTATCTTCACTAACTATATTTGCTTTAGAGTTGGGAGTTGTGTGTGTGTGTGTGTGTGTGTGTCACTCCATATGTGACATAGAAATGTGTTTGTCATCTGTAGCTTCATTTAGTTGTTACTCTGCTACTTCCTGACAACTTAAACTGCAATACTTGAGGTTTAATAATCCAATATCAGAAAGTAATTTTCAATTATTTTGTTTTCTCTCCCCGTTTTCTCATTTCCTCTTCCTCTCTAGTTGTTTTCTCCTTCTGTTTTGTCCAATAGTTGATTATAGCCTGACTCAGCTTTCTGCAATAAGTCTGATATTGAAAATCATCTTTTAAAACTGCTTTTATGTTTTAATGAACTTGACCCGAGTTCAGTTTTATTTGGAATCGGACACCCTCCGTAGGTCAGGCGAGATGTTAGTCTTTTTGTCTGGACCCTGGTCCGAGGCAACTTTCACACCTGCTAAGAGTTCAGATTAATGTGGAAAGTCCAAAGGTCCAGACCACACAGAGTCATAGTGAAAACAAAATTGGATTAAACTCAAGGACTTCAACATGGCTCATTAAGCCAAGATTTGCCAAACACCCCCACAGACCCATGCATTACTTTTAATAAAACACTGTTTTTATTCGACATTTTAGTCCACATTTAATTACAATGCACAAGAAATCTGAAGCATGCGTTGCAGAAGCAGTAATTGATCCTTGTTCATATCTTGTTCATGAAGTGTGTGTTTGAGAGAATTTTTTGTGGGTTTTTGAGAATAAATGCCTCTTATTTGATCGGCAGAGTATGAAGCTCATAGTTGATCCTCCTGCAGCAGATGGATCCTGGCTATGCCAGGGGAAGAATAAAGTGTGGGTTCAAACATGCTGGAGTAATAATAATCTTTAATGTGTTCCATTGCTCATAAAAGAACTGTACCTGGTGCCACTCTGGCTGCCCCTCCTGCTTATCCCACATTACTGCACTCTCTGCCTCACATTTTAACTCACACACACACACACACACATGCACGCACGCCCATCTTATTTCACCTCAATACACCGTTTCTTCCTAAATGAAAGTTAAGAGTGCCGTTTTTGCACTTACTTTGCAACCCTTTTTTGCACTTACTCTGCAACTTACTTTGCGCTTACTTGCAACAAGTTATCTCTCCATCTCTTTAAAATAGACATCATAAAAATGCTCAGTTGCAGCTTGATATGGAGTGTGTACTTGTGTCGCATGCACAATAAATCAAAGAGCATCTGCGCTATCTCTCCCAGATGTTCCTACCAGCCATCCATAGTACTCCTTTCAAGTGAAGCAGGGTTTGAGGAAATAGAAAAATATGGTATTCTCAGCCCGTATCATAATGCACAATTCATGTCTCTGTATTTTGAAATGCGCTCTGAAGGATTCTGAAAATTCCAAATTTAATACTTTCCCACGTAACATGGCAAAACAATAAGTTAATCGATGCATTCATCCATACAAATAGGACATGTCGGATTCAAAGTGCCTTTATTATTGAGTTCTTTGACCCATCAATCATCATCATCATCCTCAGCATAATTATTTGTATTATTAATTTCTTAGGGCCTGGACAATTCCGCCCCCCCCTTTTGTGTTTTTTCTGTAAATCAGTAAATCCAGCAAGGGCAGACATATCGAAACTGACCGATGTTGGTATAGAACTTGCTGGGTCTCTTAATCTGCAGTGACTCACCTTAAATGATTGAATTACCTGAGCTGGGATTTGTCCAAATGTGCGGCCCTGCAACAATGCTCATATCTATGATTGTTGGAAAATAGAGGGATTTTTGTTGGCGCGTGTGTGCGTTTGTTCATGGGTTTTATCCAGTGAGTGATCGTATTGTTGTTTTCAACATTGGGTCTGACCTGTGTGACTACTTGCATCTAAATAAAACCTCCAGCCAGCATCAGTTCACCTTCAGCTACATTTATTTATTTATGTATTTATTTTCAAATTGGACTGTGACGTCTATTCTAGTAAGTGAAGAATCTTAATGCATGCCTTCTGTGTGTGTGTGTGTGTTTGTGTGTTGTTAACAACAGATGTACAGTTTATCTGCAAATAATGAACATATGAACAAGTCGTTTTTAATCTGGTGGTCAGTTTGTAGGTTAATCAAATTTAATTTGAATGGCAGTTACCCTAATGTGCCCCCTTGTGTGATTTGTTTTGGCACTGGCTCTGCAGTCACGTTGCGGATTGTGACTTGTAATGGAGCTTGTGGATGGAAATGCATACATGTATGTAATATATATCATGGCATGATTAGCTCATGTTCCCCTTAAATGGGAAGTGAAACATTCTCAGCCACAGGAAGGTCATAAAATCACACAGGAGTGGAGTGTTTTGTTTGGGGCTGCTCAACAAAATGCTGCTTTGCCTCTATAACCCTCTCCATTTCCAGGGGGTTCCAATTTCATTTTGTGCCCCTGGCCAAATTGCACTCTGTCCGTACCCTCCAGGGTTGAAACAATGAAGACATTCATAATCATCATTTAATTTCTGCCGTCCACATCGTCGTCATGCCTGTCGACATTTGTGCAATTGTGTTACTTGATCGCTCGCTAAACATACAGCGACCAAATGTTCTCATTGTGAACACTCAATTAAACTCTGTACATTCGGGATTGTTCTGACCCAACCCTCACCCAAACCCAAACTGTCACCTTCAGACTAGAGCCGAGTTAAAACCTTGGAGAGATCTATCTCCAAGACGGGGACTCTCCAAAATGTCTTCACTGTTAAAATACCTCCTCATTCTGTTGATTAAAATCTCATCATGGGCCTCAAGAATAAGTGAGAACAAGACATTCACACATTAAAAGATACAAACATACACACGGGGTATGCTAGATTCTTGTTTCCTCTTTTGTTTAAGATTTGAAAATGCAGCTGGAAAAAAAGACATTGGCAGCTGGAAGCTATTAGCATAAATCCCTAATAATTGTTCATTTAAAGTGTCATAGCATATTTCACTGCCACCCTGAAACTATCAGAGCAAATTTCTTCAGTGGGGGAAGTTATACATATGACGTTGGAGAGTGTGGCCCAAACAAAGGATAACTCCGCACTCACATAATCAGCCCATGTCATTGCCCTCTAACCATAATTTCTGGTTCCCACAATTGAATGGAATCATTCATTCATGGACAGATCTGAGAGGATTAAGGAAACAGCCTCGGGGAATAAATGCTTGACTGTCTTTAGACAGATAACAGAGGGCTGCCATTATGGACTAATCAATATAATAATCTGTAAAATCCAGTAATCTCTGTCTGCTTGTGGAGTTGTGTTTGCACTCGAACACAACCACATGTTACTTGGATGACCTTCAAATCACAATTCATAGCCCTTCTTGTGTCCCGGCTAGATCTTACTCCGTAGTTTCTGCCTCAGTCTTACCAGTTTACATGGGATAGTGGCACTAGTGCAGTATGAGATAATCTAGGGTTTACCCACATAATCTGAGTGATGATGCCTTGATTCCACAGATGCCATAATGATACATTCATGTGTGGACATATAATAGAGGAAAGGTATGGAACCATCTCTTTTCTCTCAGAAGCTGCTGTGTTATTCATTTCAATAATGAATTGGATTTTTGTGGCGGTAAATTAGATATATATGGCGCAGATATATATGGTGCAGGTCTACCCCTACAATTTTGATTCGATGCAGCCTGGCTGGTGCAATTGAAGACAAAGATCAAGATTAGTATGTATGAAAAATGCTTTTCATTGGGTTTGAAAAAACAGAATCTCATTCCAGCTGCTTTCTACAGAAAGATTTGACATTGTTCTCAAAGTTGTTTTGTATGTTTGCTTTTTACATGCCATCGCAAACTAAAGTCAGCCATGTACTGTATATACAACCAAGTGAGTGCTGGTTACAGAAACAAAAAGATGTCAATGATCAGCTCAAATCAAGGCAAAAGAAAACTCAGTCTTGCTTATCATTTGAAAAAGTGAAATGGGATGATCTTTACCATCCGCTGAAATATATTTGGATATAAAATGTAGATTTTAAATGACGCAGCTTCTGAATTGGGATGTAGCCACACAGTTGATTTGTATGGCACTGTGGATTATGGTGTGGTGGGTTGGCAGCCTGTGGGACCTAAAAGTCTAGCCAGCTCTGTGTGTTACCACATCGATGGGCTACTCCTTATCTTCTGAACAAACCCCGGCCACGACCACGCTGCGAGAGCCAGGCTGCGAGTGACAGCGTTCCAGAGAAAATCTATGGTCTCTCATCCCACAAACTAACATGCTCATTCACATGCCGCAAGCGTCTGGGGGGTCTTTACACACTGACGTCAGCCGTGGAGCCTGTTGGCTCATGGTTTGAATGAGTGGGAAAGGGGTCACGCTGCTAAAAATGGACCGTGACTTCTCATGCAAACATGCCAGATACCAAAACCACACAAAGAGGAGGCCCCACTTTATTTGAATTAGTGCTCTAAAGGTAGAATAAGAGCATTAAAAGGTCATGAAGGAAAATCGGACTGCAATATGATATGATAAACCAAATGTGCCAATATGGCGCACACTTCATAATAAGGTCATTTCAGGGTTCAGTCACAACTATTGACACTGCATATGGCATGTGTTTATTTAAGAACCTCTCTATATAAAATACATCGTAGGTCCTACAAGTATTTAAATGACGTTACATTAGAATAAGGAGTTGATAATGAATTTGTTTCAACGGAATAAACTATTATTATAGGATAAACTATTTTGTGAGTAGTGGAGGCCATTTGGTGGTCAGAGCTGTCCATATGACAATAATAACTATTTTTGAAGGTATTTCAAATTGGAATAACCTTGAAATATTTTTTTTCAATCTATAGAATAGTTGGAAGTGGAATCTGTGTTAATTGTGAAATAGAAAGAGTGATGATTTCTTGTGATAGGAGTTTATCTTAAAGATTATCTGATGTCATATTCAATAATTTTTTGATGTTTATTCAATGTTCAGGCAGAGACACATCTGTTTCTATGTGGCTGGTCTGTTATTTTCCTTTACAAGCACTAGGTGGTCCTCCAGGCTTGTGTAATGTATAAAAATTCATAGCTACGTGTAAAAAAGTGTTAAGGAAATTAATAGTTAAATAAAATGACTATATATGATAAAGAACTTTAGCCCGAAACACAATGTAGTCCTTTTTTCTAATACTAATTTGAACTGGCTCATCAATTTAGCACTATCGTCATTTATTTAAAGCTATCAATACTTCAACACCATACATATCAATAAATAACTAGTAATGTATGAAGTAGGGAACTACTGAGCATTAAACTTTTCAAATCTTTAAAATTCATATACAAGCCTGGCGTATGGTGAAAATAAACCTATCGTCACTGTTTGGACATGTCGCCCAGTGTACACATATACCGGACTTCTGTGTGGCGTTTGGATGTTCTCAATGTGTCTGTGGCGGTTCTCTTTGGGTTCTCCAGTTCCCCCCAACAGTCCAAAAATATCCATAAGGTTAATTAAAGATTGATAGATTGCTTCAATGTGTCTTTATGTGGCCCTCTGATGGACTAATGCATAGTCCATGGTAATGACATCACAGACTGTCTCTGGCAACATGTTAACTCTATGAACAGAATGAGCATTATAGATAATTGGCACTGGATGAGACAAATAGTACAATTGAAAATATCTTGTTTGATCAAATTGTTGCAAATATCATGCGTCCTTGAGAGAATGTTGCAGGAGTTTCTTTGGGACTGTCCAAATGCTAGTGATTGAATGGGACCAAATAATAACAGTTAAATTATTCCATTCAGGTGGCACCCACAAAATGAGCACTATAATGTATGGGATATATGGAAAATAAGCCCCAGTGTCTTAATACACATAGAGGGCCATTTGTCTTGGGCATTCTAGCATCTAAATACTGCTGTTGTATATCTCCACTTTTAGGCCACTTACTGGCGTTAGATTGTAAACTTACTCCCTGAATGAGTTGCTTGATGAATGCTTGCTCGCATACAGCCTGACCCGTGGTTTGTCAAAACCATGTGTCTAAACTAATTTTTTTTTTTTGTCTCTTTATATCTAGTCCTGAGGTCATATCCAGCCCGTCTTACGTCGGCAGTGGTCGGTGGTCTATTTTGCTGAAGGTCAGGGGTGTTTATTTCAAGGGTTTGAACCGAACCCTTCAATTTGATGTCTCCAAATGCAGACAGTGTTCAGAGAGTGAGCCTGCCCCCTGTCTTCTCTGTGTCTCTGTTACAAGCTTATGCTATTGAGCTGAATAACAAAGCTGAGAGAGATCTGAGTGCGAACCCTGCGCCTATTGTGGAGTAAAGATAGACAAACATGGGACGGCAAACAAGTTCTTATTAAGACAAAGATTTTGGTTTGTGACAAAGGGAATAAAAAGACAAAGAAAATGAGAGGCTGCAAAACAGCGATGTTCTCGACCGTCTGGGGCTGACTCCCTCTTTCTGTGGGTGAGTTGAACTCTGTCTTACCACAGAGTGGTGACTTAGGCTCTATGAGGCCAGACAGTGGGGAAAAATGACGCTTTGATATAGTAACAGGATCATTGTACACCACATGTGCCACTGGAAAGCATGTCTGAATACTGACTTTTTAAAGCCCTTGCATCTTCATTTGTCAACATTTAGAGGGATGTCTGACTGGTTGCTTCTGGTGGCTCCCACAAACCCCAAAAGACTCACAGTCTGTCTGGAGAACCCAAGCTGATGATGGACCGCTGTGTGGTTTCACTACACTTCGTCGGACCTCCAAACACACTGTGTGCTGGATTAATATACTTATGAGGACATTAAGGCACAACATTATGAAAGTCTTTAAAATTTCCAGATCCTTATGAGTGTTACTATAACATTTTATCAAACTTTTTGTGGCTCTTGAGGGAACTGTGTGGAATCTGATAGATTGACCGAAATGATGTGACTCAGCTCCAGGCTACATCTGTTTTTCTTGCGTAAAATTTCCCAAATTTTTATGTTATATAAAGCTAATTATATCCACTGATGAACTGAATACTCGGGTGAAAATGAGTATGAATTTAGTGCGCCTGTGACTATGTTGGCAGACAGGGCTCAACTCCCAATAGGAAGGTTGGCGGATCATCCCTGCCCTCCTCCTCACTGGATGTTGAAGTGTCCTTGGGCAAGCTTTTCTGTCTGTATTGCACATTTGGTGGGCATTGAATAACATGTCACCACGTGTTTTTCACCCTGGCGTGAAGTTAGTAGTACAGTTTCTACTTTGATGTAGAATGGTGATCCAGTAATAGTTGAAGATTAAACAATCGGTCAAATGAGGACTTTCCCCTGGAGCCATTGCTGAGCCTTTCCATGAGAGCAAAGTAGCATCATAGCTTTCACCCCCTTTTGGCAACCTTTTTGGTTCACAAGTTCAAATTAGAGATTGAAACAATGAGTTTCAAAACTAGATTCTTCCTTAAGTCAGCTGGTGTCTTTGTGCCGCTACACTGCAGAATGCAGTGCATTTTACAAGTTTCCCAGTCACTGGGTAAAGAGCTGAGAGTGACTCCGTGAGTAAAGATGCATACCTCTATAACAGCATTGGCTTCTTAATACTACAGAAACACAGTTTTTCCAGATTACGAGGTCCAGTGAGAGAGCGGAAAAGAGCTGTGCATCCTAAATATTACACTGGCACCTTTTTGGGAAAAATGTTGTATTATAAGAAACAAGAAACCACGCCACGCTTGTTGAAAATAAAATTAGTGCCTTGGGGAATAATATTTTTAAAATAACATCTAATTATTTAGAAAACCTGGATATTAATATATTCTTATTAATATGTCGTCTGGATAGGGGAAATGTTAGTTTGCATGTGGCAGCTCTGGTGAAGAAATTTAGGAAACTGAATCTGGAAAATCAATGAAGGGCAAGTGGCACAAACTTCCTCACGTTTTCCAAATGAACACAAACTGTACGTAAATCATCTCAAAAGGTTTTCCTGGAATCTTACTAAGTGCAAAAAAGAAAGCCATCAGATAAGTCTTGGTTTTTCATTGCACATATAGTTTTTCACGATAAGATAAGATTTATTGCAATAAGATAATAGTCCTTTTGGATCATGATCCTAGTTATACTGTGTATATTTGAATATTTGACACCAACGGTAGATGTGAGCTGTCACACACACACATTATATTCTCTATTAATAACTTTGAAAACAATACTTGGAACCCTGCACTGCACTGAATTTTGAAACTTCTCAAAGTCAAAATTTGAAAAAGTTACTTTCACACTATAGTGACTACAAAAGATAGGGCAATTGCAATGCTGCCTTAGCAGACAATCTGCGTGATAGATTTATATATTTTTGTGTAGTTATTGACATGGCTGTGAAACACTATACACACTTAAATATCATAATCAGCAGAAAACCATACAAATGGCTGTAGGATTCTATACATCACAGAGAGTCAAGGCGGAAGAGCCGATATTCTTCCCCATTAGTTGTTTTAATAGATTGAAATTTAACATGCCATAGTCAAAACTGAAGAAGCCTCTCGGATAAGGGGATGAAATGTCTTCAAGTGAAGAAATTCAAGTAAGTTTGACAAGAATTCACCATGACCTGGCTGACTGAGAACCTCCACAGACATAACATACCATAGGATTTACATTTTGCAACAGGTTATCAATGTATAATTGTTTTATTTTTTGTTTGTTTGCTCTTTGTTTTTCTTCCTGGAGTTGCTAATAAATACAATTACACACATTTATACAATGTATAAACTTGTTCAAATAGTCTTTCACGGTTGTCACTGTATTCCTCCTGCTGGAGGTATCCAAACATCCCATCGTATATTGTTTCAGGGCCACCGAGCAGTTGAAGTTGCAGGCAGAAACCTTGTGTTGTTGCCGCTGAACACAGCAACTGCTCAAAACGGATGACAGAGACAGAGCAGACTGCACCAGGAAATGGTATTGTGTAACAAGAGATGACAATGTTTGCTCTTCTTTCATACAGATAATCATTTTAGTTCGCGTTCAAACAACACATTGGTTTGCAAATGCTTCGGAAATCATCTGTCCAAATTAGATGCATTACTTGCTTGGCACAAGTGTCGCAGAAGACCCTCTCCAGGGCATTTCAAATGAAAATCCAGAGGTAAAAAGAGGTGTTTGAATGCCACAAAGGATTTTGTTGAGGTAACCACGAAAACTTTATCCACTGCCAAATGATACATCCGACACAGCCTTACCAACTAAGGAGTTCTAAATCCCACAGGCAGGCAAAGGAAGACAAACACTGTCTTCCTGAAGATGTGGACCACACAGATAAAGATGCCAGTCCGCATGTCTGACTTATTGTTCTTGGCCGAGTCAAATACTTGTATCTCTGTCAGTGATTCTCAGTCATTCTTAGTCTTGTTTTTTAAAGATGCTCATGACCGGCACGCAGGCAAAATCAAAGGACATGTATGAGGATGGCTCTGGAATTTGGAAACCTGATTGTAAGAGTTTTTCATGAGTGTTGTTTACACCCCCAACTTACGGCAGACAAACATTACACCAGTAAACTATTAATCCCATCACAGTTGCTTGCTTGCTGGAAATTTCAAAGAAAATGGCTTTTCAATTTCTCTTTTTCATTTCTTGTGGCGAAAGAAACCAATAGTCTTTTGAAGTGTTTTTTGGATAAATCTCAGTATTCCTTTGAGTTGACCAATCTAATATTAATAAAAATTTTAGCCAATCTATTAAATTTCTTAAATTCTATTTTATTTTCACAGTCTATCAGGCACATTCTTATATCATTGATTCCATACACGGACCAATGGGACACAAGATTTTTTTATGAGCGGAAAGTAATTTATTATTATGTTATTATTTATTATCATTATTTTGTTATTTTCTCATTTATGTTAAACTTCTCATTTACCAAAAGAGAAGAAATGACCCCCCAAAATACTTCCCATGCATTAAAGATGTCAAATCAGCATAACTGATTGAAACCTTACAACACATTTTCACCTTGGCCTGATGTAAAGAATATTAAATGGCTTGGCTCTAGAAACACCTATGCTTTCTCAGTCCCTTCCATCTATGTAAAGGGGCTCGAGCTCCCACCTCCTCCGAGTCAGACCTCATTTACCTGGAAACTTCTCGGCTATGACCCCAAAATTGACAAAGCCTAGAGGGGGTCTTCGGCCCTTACAGTGCGATGAATAAGGCACTGAGATTACATGTGATCCATGCTGTGCTCTGTGTGATCTTTCAGTGAAAATTTCAACTGCTGTTTATTCTATTCCTACTTACATTCTTTATCTTGTATTTTCGATATTCTGTATCCCGAGAAGCTCAAGTCGAGATACTTAAGTAAACGGATTGGCTACCATTTTTATATAGACTTATGATGCACACAATGATGAACTGCTGTTTTTTTCTGCAGGGGATGGGGTTGGAGGAGTCAAAGTGTCTGATCCTTACAGGTCTGTCACCTTGTATTTTAATGTTTGTCAAAAAAAATTCTAAAAAGCTGACAAACTGAAAGTGACTTGTATGTTTGCAAATCTACTGTCTTATACAGTCCTTAACTTCTCTAGTCCTTAGAATACCTAAAAGCCAAATTGCAGCATTTCAGTCCAGTGAAAACAAGTAAGTTTTAGATATTATTTTCACACAAGAGGGCTTAGTTCGAAGGTGAAAACTGTTAACTTCCACCTGACAGAACAAAAAAATGTAAGAATCACATCAGCTCAATTTATCGCCATGCCATGAATGACAGTACCTGTCTTTTCCTAAATA
Organism: Fistularia commersonii; assembly: GCF_037954325.1. Classification (NCBI taxonomy): domain Eukaryota; kingdom Metazoa; phylum Chordata; class Actinopteri; order Syngnathiformes; family Fistulariidae; genus Fistularia; species Fistularia commersonii. The sequence continues at coordinate 9,363,914 of NC_141294.1, read as the reverse complement.
TGTGCTTGGCATCATCAGCCATTGATGCCTAGCATCTCAAAAACACGACATTTTCTTTGACATATTTACAACATAACTTTGTCGTTGGAATAATTTGATTTAAACTCTGCTACGTGCCTGTTGTGCCACAGCCCTTGAGGAGTGAAGCCGTTCTATGTTCGTGGAGCAGAATTACTCCATCCTCCTCCGACTTCCTTCGTGAAGTGAAGAACACAATGGCCCTCTCTTGTGACTCCAACCCATGTGTCGTGCCAGTCACCCTTTTTTCCAGTGAAATTTCAACAGTTTGACATTTCTATATACTGCATCTTGTGCTTTAACTAAATAAAGAAACAGCTAAAGATAACAACAAGTAGACAGCAATAATAAATAAGACTAGAAAACACAAATAATTGATTGAGGGTCTTTTTAATGCCATCTCATTGTGCAATGTTCTTAGAAATCCTTGACTAGATTATAGGGTTTTGATAAAGTGTGTAGTATTGGGAGAATGCGAATAGTTTGCTTAATGGGCACGATTAACAAGCGATGAACAGGCTCTTTAATATGTGGCCAGTATATTATGGCCCTGAAACCCCAAAATTTCAGAAATAAGGCATAAGCATAGAACGTTGAACATTGCGTGTTGGGATAAATGGCTTCAATACAGAGCACATTTTGGATTCAAGGTGCTTTTAATTGATTTATTACTGCTTCAATTGCTTTTTTTTCAATAGCAGACACTGTGGTTGTTGATCCTGCCGTGGTTGCTACATCTGGGGCACAGCTTGACAAAGGGATAAGTCTAGCTACTTTTCTCTTTGAAATGCAAATGTCATAATGTCTTTTTCAGCTGAGTTCATCTTTCTTTTCCGTGCCCAGTAGCGGCTCGAGCCCTTCGAATCAAATGACATCGGGCAAGGTCAAAGCAATGAATCCAGGCCAAACGAATACACCCGCCTCTCTCACACTATACAGAAAGAGCGTTTAATATCAAATTTAAAAGCATTAGCAAAATGTATTTTTTAGTGAAGAAAGAATGTTTATATTTATTTTCACTGTTATGCTTCAAACTTTCCCATATGACCCAAAACAGAATACAACCAGCTGAGCTGACCTTGTTAGAGTGTCATCACTCTGATGGTCTAAAAGCACTGCGGGCTCACACAAAAACAGTAAGACACAAACAGACTACCACACACTCTGGCGGTTGTGGTGGGGGTTTCCTGCTTGCTGATGGCATCACACTCTCCGCCACACTCACTTTAAGACTCGCGGCACAACAAAATTACATGTCTGGGCCTCCGGGCAAAAAGTATGGGATTCAGCGCTTCACTGTACTTTGTCATAACGTCAGTTGTTTTGTAGTGTTTCTAGGCAGAAATGTGTGCGAGCTGGGTTTGGCAGGCCACCGACACTGTGCACATCACTCAGTTGTTGTGAGTGACTTTGTGGAATGGTAACTCCCACTCAAATGAAAAAGTCATGAGCAGTTAGAGCCACAAGTAGCGGTTAACGTCACCGATGTTGGGGATCCCTGATGGTAAAACTGACATGCAGTTGTTAGACATGAATATATCACTCTGACCCATTTATTTTGCTCCTTTCTGATGTTTATTTCTTTGGAACATTTTGCTGAAATGGCTGGAAACATGAAACTAAATTATTTGAATCATTGTGTCATACACAGAGAGGGGTTTTGCCCATACTTTTTTATTACTCCTTAGAAAACATGTCTTTCATGCCTAGAAATGTTATTGTGATGGTAAAATACTTCAAGTGTTTCCACTCAGGCATTTATAAAGTGTAAAATCAAAAGTGTAAACCCTGGAAAGGAACAATGAATGGTAGATGAATTACAAGTAACCTCTCCATGCTTTTCACATCCAGTTTTTTTTTTTTCATTTTCCAAAACAAAAGCTCTGAACAAATGTGTGAATTGATAAAATGGGTATGTTTTAGTAACATTTGCAGGTGAAACTTCTGCAAATAACCACGGGACAGTGACACTGTTCAAAAATCATTCCTGGAGTATTTGGACAAAAAACACAATTATTTCTAGCGCAAAATTTTATTTGAGCTTAAGAAAATATACATTGATTTTGTTTTTTTGTTTTTTTTACAATCATATTGATATCACTGAGGACATGATTGTAGGAGTTACTACTAGGAGTTACTACAATGAAACTTCTGTTGATAATAAGGGTGACATCATTACCAAATTATACCAAATTATATGAAACCAAGGTAAAATATATTCAATTATATTTTTTCTCTCCCTCTAAATATGTCGGTAATAATTTCAATTCAGGGCTTGTTATAAATAACTTGAAAAACTAAACCCTGATTTCCTGAGACAAAGTGGAGAACCAAACTGTATTTCCTTCATAAGCCAATGCACTTTATTTCTGTTTATGCCTTGTCACCTGAATTCCCTTCTTAAGGTCAGACAGAGAACTGGGCTTGCCTGGCCAACGGGACTTTTGGTTTAATAGTGGGGAGGAGGTGGGGGGGCATTGAAGGTCCTCGCAGAGATGTTTATTCTCATAACTTTGACCTCAAACATCTGCTAAAATGACAAGGAGACCTATCAAATAAATTGTGCTTGCAGCCTACATCCTCCCACAGGTTCACATTAACAAAAACCGAAGGAGGCCTTCCGTGCCAAATATCTGAAATGCTTAGTTGGGGACAGTTTAGTGTTTAGTAAGGAGCCAGTTCCTCAGGCAGCACAGCAGATCCTCTGGCACCACTGCAAAGTAAAGGAGAGTGTAAACGGGGAGGGCCATCTATGGACTCTCAAAGCACAGAGGAGCCACTGTCTCATGGCAGCAAGAAGTTAGAATAATATATATCTTGGATAAAAGCCCAATCTTTAAGATGGAGTCGACTCAGAGCAGTTGTATAAACTTCAGAGGACTTGCAGTGTCTCTTTGTGATGTCAAAAGCCCTCAGAAAGAACTAAATTTAATCACAGTGATAGACGAGAGGGGAGATTGGAAACAATAAGCTACATAAAATTAGATTTTCTTCAGCGATCGGGTTCCATGCTTTCACTTTCAAACGGCAGTCATTTGTGACTTGGAAAGAGGAGGGGAAAAGTGCTTGCGGTACTTCATGATTTGATCATGCTTTGAAATGTTAATAGGACAAAATTTGAATGTGATCCCTCTTCAAAATAAGCAGGGCCGGGGAGGGGCATATTGTGATTGGAGGGGTTAATGTTTATCCGGCATTGGGGCTCAGCTCTATGCTTCAGAGAGGTTTTTTCTGGCACCACTGATCCAAACCAGCTCAAATAAAGGCTCGCACAGTTCAAGAAATGGAGTGAGTTTCTGTCACCCTGAGTACTTCAGCAGCCAAGCCCCCAAAACAGCATAGGAAAACATGGCAGCCCCTACAGGGCCCAGAGTCAACAGGCCTCCTTCCTCTGCTGAATGCCAGCAGCTGCTTTTCCAATCACAGGAAAATCTATCAGCGGCCGGCTATGGATACACAGCAGCAGGCGATTAGATTCTCCTTCTCCTGCTCTTTAACACACATTCACACACACAATTTACCATTCTGCTATATTTGGTCTGACAGTGCGTCGGATTTTAAGTTTTCATTTATTGATTTGTCTGGAGGTTGAGCTCTCCCTTTGCTCCGTGGCTTTTCACATGGCCGTACTGTCCTATACGTAAGAAATAAATCTTTTAAAATACACGCCCGGTCAGAACCTTTTTCACAATACGCCCGATTACGTGAGAGGATTTTTGTTATACAATGCACTTGATCTGAGGTCTGAATAATCTGACACATAAAGAGTATTCTTAAACATTTTTATTTAGTGTGAATATTTTTTTTTAATGGAAGCTCATTGATGCTGTTTCAGATTTTTGGAACTCAGAAGCTTCCAATTAGTGCAAACCCGGTCACACATTTATGGAAACAATGAAAATGGAAACTAGTAGTGAAAGCTTTGTATATTGTTGTTTCTGCTATGGGATGTATTACCGCCAAACCGTAACATTAGCACAAGCTTTAGTATAACAAACAGAGAGGGGTTTTAACATTGTGTTTGTTAGCATTGCGTTAATGTCCACAAAGTCTTCTGACAACAGGAAAAGGCAAATTGAATTTCATTGGTTGTGATGAGCTAAGCTCCGACCGTACTATCTGGTTGGCACTTTGCCCCCAGAGATGGTGTGGCGAGGGGGTGGACAGGCTGTAATTTTAGGAAAGGAGGCGTAGAGCTGGAGAAGAACCAGTTAGAGTCCCCTGATGGTGTTTGTACACTGCCTCGGGGTTAAGCAGCTAAAATGTTTTCCTGTCTTTTTTATTAAAGCCTCGCATTTGATGCGTTTTTGGAAAGCTTTAAAAAGAAAAAAAAACTGAAAAATAAGAGGGACACTCTTTGAATACCCGGGTGGTCCGGTATTTTATAACTGGTGTCTGGCTGGCTTCGGCAACAATCGGATTACATGTAATTTCTCCAGGGTTTTCCTGCCGCCGCCGCCGCCGCTGCTGCTCTCAGCACAACACGACAGGGACCCTCGCACAAAGTACAGTGAAAAGTTCAAGTTTATTTTCCCAGTGCGCTTTATAATTTGACAATTAACACCTTTTACCTCATTCCAATAAAGTAAACCCGCTAGCTTATTTAGTCATGTTGGAAGGTGAAGGGTTCCAAAAAAGAGCAACCTGCTTTTTTCATCTAATGGGAACTTTGCTGACTCTGCAATCAGTGGGTGGTATTTATTCAGTGCAGCTCTGCCATTGCTTTCCAGCAAAGTAGATGTTTAGCCCGACTCAAATGTCATCTACGCTGAGTTCTAGGAGCACTACCAGTATTAATTAGTTTTACGAAGTGACCTAAATTGTCTATAGCAGAGTTTTGAAAAGATAGAATTATTTACATTGTCATTTACAATATAAATCAGAACACTAACGCTAAAATACGTAACACAATCACTAACGTTGGGTATATTTTACCAAATACAATATCCTGGATAAGATAGTTTTCATCAATTTATAGATGGGCCGATGGGAGGAGGGAAACAAACATACAATTACTGACATCAGTGATCAGCCTGAAGCTACCCAAGGACCCATAAAACACAATGAAAATCACATGACAAGAATTGTGTGGGTGAAAATCACCCGACGTTAGCGTTCTAGGGTTAATGCAGACAAGGTGTCGCCATTGTGGAAGTGTGAAAGATCAAGAACACATCAGTTTTAATCAAAAATGACTGTGGCTTTGTGTCTGATGCTGAGACTTTATTCACTCATTCATCATCCGTACTGCTTATCGTGCCCCACGGTGTCACGGGGAGGCAGGAGCCCATCCGAGCTGTCATACTGTGAGTGGAGGCGCGTTTAAAAAATGTCCTGTAGGTAGGCACAACAATAATGCTATTGTTTCTGTAATGGAAATTTTAAAATGAACTGGGAACTTAATTCCATAATGTGTTTTGTTGCTGTGAAAGTTTTCAAGGTTGTTTATCTGTAGTTGATTGTATGTCTATAAAGCTCTGTCCAAAATGGATATTCTTTGAGTCTTGTGAAGAACCGACACACTCAATGACTGCTTGTGTGTGTGTGCGTGTGTGTGAGACAGTGCAGTGCTTCTTTTACCGTGCGTAAAATCCGTCATGGAGTTTGTGACATAAACAGTGCATGATCACTCGTCATCCCAGTTTTTCCCAGCGTAGATTAGAGATAAAATTAAATTTGAGATTCTGTTAATGCACAGAGGATAGTCACTCTGTTGAAATGAGAAATGACAGAAGTATCTATGTGGAAATTAAAAGGAGAGGAGAGCTTTAGAGCAGACTGGAAATTAAATTCGGCCCTGGCAGTTGGTGCTTGGACCAGTCTCGTTACACATCAAGTTGTTCAAACATCAAGAGGGCCAAAAAGCTTTTCTTTTTTTTTTTTTTTCATTTTTTCTGAAGATTGACCCCATAAGGTGGACCAGCCCATTACACAGTTGCCAGGTTACTTCTCTGTTTGAATAACTTACCTTGTTGACTATTCTGCTTTTGATTGGTTTAAGAAAAGTACATACATTTTGAAATGGCTTGAAAAATAAATGATAAAGAAGAGAGATGGTAAAAGGGCAATGAATAAAAAGAATAAGAGCAAAGAATAAAAATATTTTAAACATCTCACCAACGTACAAACTAATTCAGTGTGACTGCAGTCTATTAACAGATCCAATCAATGGGTAATGAAAGGTTGAAATAGAACAATCTTTTAATGGCGCCAACTCTTTCCACTGATACAAATCACTACTGCAAGCAAATCTGTCACATTTTTTTGTCTTTAAAAACATTTAAGACGCTAAAGTTGAGCCTAATTTATACTGGAACACTAATCTTTGCTGAACATAAGCCAGCTCGCAAAATCAAAGCCATCATCAGTGCAACCAAGCAAGCATTAGTGAAGGTTATGTTTATGATTGGTTTTATCATTCAAATGGGTGATATCGTAGATATGAGGCATTACCTCATATCTGCGAATATCCATTCGGTTTGTGACTTATGCCGAGGGGGCGTCGTCAAACAAGCAATCTGGAATCTGTCAACACCTCTGCTCCTTCAGCTGGGAATTCCTTTTGTACCCTAGCCACTCTGGAGCGTCTCCAGATGGAAAGTGCAGTGCGGTGGAAAGTGGCAGCAAAAAAAAAAAAAAAAAAGATTTTTGTAGTCTACAACTTTGTCCAAATTAGCATTCCTTCCCCCTAACGCATAGACAAAGGAGAACGTCATCATGTGACGAATAAGGGACACACTCCGGGCAGGATGTCAATTAATGTTAACAAAGTCTATCCAAGAAGAAATGACAGGGCAAAACGGGGACTGTGGAGTGATTTTTATTTCTATTTTACTGCTGGAAAGAAGGGTTGGATGTTTTGACGAGCTGTCGAAAAGGCCTTTTTCTTGCCACCTGATTTCGTGGAGGTAGGAAGGTGCCGCAAGGGGCGCTTCTCCAGTAAGATCATTTCTCATCATCCACTCAGGCCAGCAGTCTGGCCAGGATTTGGTTTTCTCACATAGAAAGGGGACGGGATGGAAGGTTTGGGAGGCGGAGCACAGCAGAGGCTTGAGGGATGGACAGGAGGTATGCCAGTTCCGCCAGTGGGGGTGATGAGTGGGAGGTTAGCTGCTGGCTGCTCAACAGTAGCATTCTTTCACACATAGCTGGAAGTAATCAGCAGTTCAGTCCCGAACGAAACTGTGAGCTCCTTCTATTTGCTTTGGCTGCATCTGCCTCTGATTCCCCACCCTCACCCCCCTTCACATGCAAAGGCCCCATTTGCTCTTGTAGTCAGGAGGAGCCCAACTCCTTATCCTGCCTTCATACACCCCCTCATCCATCCGTCCACACCAGTCAACTCCAAATGATCTCAACCTAGTTGCCTAATCAAAGTGCAACCGATCCTCATGTTTCCATCCTCCCCGCAGGAGAAGACAGTCAGACGGAGAACAAAAGAAGGTGAGAAGACAGAAAAAGTACGTAGGGTCTTGTTTGAGGGGGTGGAAGATGGGCCGAGAAAGACGACTTTTCAGATAATTTGTCAAGCAATTATCTACTCTCGGATGACTGCGCCCGTTTAATGGAAGGCATTCCTCCCAACGCATCGCCTCATGCCATATTTCTAAGAACCCGTTGAGTACAGACAGAACTCATCAGTTCAAACTTACGAACATGCTGCAGGGATAAAACAGATGCTGTAGGTTAATTCTTCCTCACTGAGGTTGAGAGCAGGATGTTGCATAAGTCCCAAATCCCGGTTGAGTTCAAATGGCTTCATTGGCACCATAAAAGTAGCTGCAAAGATGCCAGAACTCTCTGGACCCTCTCTTTCTTAGTTAAAACGAGGACAGAAGTGGATGTAGTAATAACTGGTTCGATGCAGAGAGCTATATTTTTAAGTTCTTGTGCATTTCCTCAGCCCTGTTAACTTTTTTTTTTTCTTTCTGTATGCAACACAGGAGCCTTCTGGTCCAATAATTTGGAGTCAGAAATCACTGTCACACTTTACGGCAAATGGAGACATAGATGAGAAATACTCTGGGCTGCGGTTTAAATGAACCAGTGCCGTCTGAGACAAGATGTAAATAAATGGGAGTCGATAACTGTGAAGTCAAGTTAGGGCCAATCCCTGTTTTGTAAGCACTGATCATGAAAAATAATGTTACATGCTAGCTTCATGCTTATGGGCTTGTTTTTTTGTGTGTATTAACAGCCTCATTTTCACAATTGTTTCCTCAATACCTGTGCACAGTATATTCCGTCGTGCACATTTAAGCTACAGCTAACCAAACACAGGTTTCCGAATTGGCTCAATGTACCACTACTGTGAATTTAGTCATAATTGTTTTTCCTCTGATTTTGAAAAAGTGTTACAGGGATAGGGGTTTCACATTCCTTGTTTTTAAGAGTGAACTAAATTAACACATTTTATTGTTTCTTCCAAACGCTACCTTTGCAAAACATCTCACAATTTCCAAATCATTCACGGGTCTGCCAGTTACATTCTTTTCAGTCTTTTTCAGTTATCACCTCTTGCAATATAAGTGATTAAGCTCAACTTCGCCTGATAAGTCAGATTAGCCTACAACTTTTCCAAGAGCAGTGAATCCTGGGACAGTCAGAAAGGGCTTGATGACCACATTTCATTACAGTCATTTGTCAGACTCTTTTATCCAAAGCGACTCACAAAAAGTGCAATTCAGTCACCGAAGATCCGAAGTACCAGTAGTCGGAAGTCAGAAGTGACCGCTCAACCAAATAGCCATCTCAGAACCATGTACATTCATACATTCATTTCATCGTTAATATTTCTTTTTTTCGGGTTGGGGTTGGGGGCTAAGTGCAATTAGTAGGGTAGCGCTTGGTGAAGAGGTATGTTTTCAGCTTACGGCGTAAGATGGGCAGCTACCCCGCTGTTCTGACCTACTTCGGGAGTTCGTTCCACCACTGAGGAGCCAAGATCGAGAAGAGCCGAGACCGGTTCGATCGGCAGCCGGGGGCTCTGAGTGATGGGGTGGACGGTCGCCCAGAGGTGGCAGATCGGAGGGGACGGGTAGGAACATGTGGCTTGACCATATCCTGGAGATAAGACGGGGCTCTCCCATTCACTGCCCAGTAGGCAGCACTAGGGTCTTGAACTTGAGTGTAGGGACATAAGAAGGGGAGTTGTGTGGGAGAATTCGGGATGGTTGAACACCTGGTGGGCTGCCGCTTTCTGAATAAGCTCCAGAGGCCTGATGGTCACTGCTGGGGCACCGGCAAAGAGGGAGTTGCAGTAGTCCAAACGACAGTTGTCTTATTAATCATGTTTGCCTCATCAACGTTCCCCTTGCATGCAGGGTTCAACTTTTGATCCACATCCCCTGGCTGCACTGTCTTCACCAAAAAAGGTATGGCACCTTTTCATGCTTACGGGAGGCCAGCTTAAGTCCAACCCCAATTCCATTGCTTTCCTATGAGCGTGCTCATCTAGTTTGTGAACTGCAAGGCAGCGAAGCCTTGGCTGTTATATGCCAGGCTGTGTCCAAACCTGTTGTTATGCACGTTGTACTTCAGTAAGCCACCACACCTTTGAGAACCACTGTCAAATTTGTGTTGTAACCAGGGAAATGTGTGAATATGAGAAGGACAGGGAGAGGTTTTGGAGAAGAGAGGACTTATTCACGGGGCTGCTCTACTGTTCACCCAAGGGGTCTGCTAATGGCAGTGTCTTTAAACAGCAGGGCTGCAAATGTCAGTCACCAGATGTGACAGTCAAGCAGCCAAGGAGCTCTGGTACTGTGTATTTCCTAGAGCATCTCAGTATTTTTTTTTTTTTTGCATTCCTCATATGGGATGGAAATAAAGTATTGTTGTTAAGCCAATCAATCAAAGGTAGGTATCTGTCAAATAGGAATCCCTCCATAAAAAAAAAGGTTTTACTTTGCTCAAGTTCAGATTTTAGCAATGGTCTTTGTGTCCAGGGTGCTAGTGATGCCATAAAATAAATGACTACAATCCTAGGATACTCACTTGCAGCAACTGATGCTGAAGAATCTGAATTTCAGTGGATTTGTGATTCTCAACCATCAAATGCTGTAATTACCTTTCTCTCTTACATGAGAGAGCATTTTGATTCTAATTCATCGAAAACGATTTGGGGTGTTGAGGTCCGTGTGTGTCAGCCATTCTTACACTGAGCTATTACTTACATGTTAAATCTAAATACTTTCTAGATCTTTGTCAGCCACCTTGTGTTGTATACACTTGCCCTCTTCTTTTAATGTGTTAATTTTCACTTTGACAGTTTGCTTAGCTTTGCCATGTTTTGTTTTATTAAGCTTCCATTAATTCAAATTATAGTCAATGCTCCTCTATTGCAGTTAGGTCCCACTCCTGCCTTGAACCTAAAAACAGTGCCCTGAACGTCTGAGAAACAGTTCTTATTTATGAACCCTTGGAGATATACTACACAACTAGTGTACAACTCTGACAGAAAGTACACTATGTTGATGTTGGTAATAAAAAATAACAACTCTATATTCATGGCTGTTAGATTTTTTTTAAAACAGCTAAGAGTGGCAAAATTATTTTCCTCCTCTTTAACCTGGAACACAAGACTGTCCCCCATGAGGCTAGGTTAAAACTTGTTTTATTCGAGCCAATGCTTCGGACTACGCTCACTGAAAAATGTCTGCAAACTGTTTTGTGAGGATGTTTTTGTCAACTTGCTTGCCTTCAGCCGGCCGGCCTTCGGCAGCTAAGACAACAGCTAAGGCTTATGCTGAAACCCTGTTCCGGGGCTGCTCATGGTTACCACCATATTTGTCCTGCCACGAGGCGGAATCGCCTTATGCCACCCTTTTGTTTTTCCTATCCTTCTGTATTTCTCCTTACATCTGGAGGTCATCCTACTGAACCCCAATAATTTGCCCTTGAGCAGCCTCCAAGCACTCTTGAACTGCAAAGACCAGGCCTCTGGACTCTCTTTTGATTTGACTCCAGAGTTTCCTGTCCTCCCCTCTGAGTTTACCTCGCACAGTCGTCCAAATAACATTTTCTTTTTTTATGGACTGATGTTTTGAAGATGGGATTTGCTATTTTTTTTTCCACCTTTCATCTCATATAACATTGTCCTTATGTATAAAAAATATTAGCCATGAGCATGAAAGTGTTACTTAAAAAAATTTGGACGAGGCATAGATATATCAAAATAAAAGGAAAAACAATGTCAAATATTTTTTGATACTTTGTGTTTAATAGCTTTGCACCATTTCAGGGAGACCACACGGACTGAGCAAAGGAACAGATGAAAACATTCTGTCGACCAGATACCTGCTCACCAGGATCAGAACCATAAAAAAATAATTTCTATTTAACATATAGGAAACTGATTTTGAGACTTCTTCCACGGATAATCAATGTCAACAAAATAAAAATCACCCTAAACTAAAACAAATTTCAACCCCAATGCACTCACATGTATGGAAAGAACAGAAGTATAAGGTTAAATCAATGCCCCAGAATCTTCCAGCCATTTAGGAGTGAACTCTTGTCTCAGAAGCACAGTGAAGCAGATGGTGGACACTGTGTTTTAGGCCAATATTGATATCAGTAAACCTATGAAATCACTGACTTTACCTTTTACATCACTCCAGCTTGGTTGTGTAATGGATATGATTTTTAGGATCCAGTTGCAATGTCTTACAATGTCTTTTATTGACTTACAGCACATGTGGATACAAATAAAAAATTCAGTCGTAGATTGATACCACCAAGGAGCTCCACTGAACGCCACAGGAGGTTTTTCCTACCTGAGGCTATCAGACTTTTTAATTCCTCTTCCCTCAGCCGCAGGGAATCTTCAAACCTTTGTACTTAAGACCTTAAAACACTGATAGCCTTAACCTTGACAATTTATACACTGCCCAAAAAAATAAAGGGAACACTTAAAAAACACATCCTAGATCTAAATGAATGAAATATTCTTATGAAATACTTTGCTCTTTACACAGTTGAATGTGCTGACAACAAAATCACACAAAAATGATCAATGGAAATCAATTGTATCAACCCATGGAAGTCTGGATTAGGAATCACACTCAAAATTAAAGTGTAAAAACAAACTCCAGGCTGATCCAACTTTGATGTAATGTCCTTAAAACATGTCAAAATGAATCTGTGTTGCTTCCTGAGTGGACACTATGATTTCACAGAAGTGTGATTGACTTGGAGTTACATTGTGTTGTTCAAGTGTTCCCTTTATTTTTTTGAGCAGTATATTTTATTTATATTTTATTGTATTTCTTATTCTCCCTCCTTCCTACTATTATCTATCATTGCAATGTTTTTGCTTGAAACTCTGGCACAACGATTTCCTTCGGGATAAATAAAGTTGTTCTTATCTCATCTCTCATAAGCAAGAGGCAAAGTCGGATAAGGCAACAAGCTTGTTGCCAAGCGATCAAAGTGACGAGGGGGGCAGATGAAGCGCTGGAGCAGGGGACGGGCAAGATCAGAGATAGGAGATCGGGCAGAAGAAACACTGGAAGTCTTGCATGCCAGAGCTGGCAGTGATGAAAACGTGGTAACTGGTGAGTGTAAGGCTGCTGCCTTAATACCGGCTTCTATTGCTGATGATTAGATTCAGGTGAGTGACATCAAGTGAATGAGAGCTGTTGAAATAGAGCGAATCTGCAGACTGGGAAAGGTTGACACTCAGAGGTGGAGAAACAGACCCCTTCTCTTACTCCAACACCTGGGAAGTGTGGTCTGAACAAAAAGCGTAAACATCCTTGTTTTCCATGCAAAATGATTGAAGTCTAGCTGGGGTTACCTCTACAATAACTTACCAAAGCTGACAGATGGGAGTGGCTTTGTCCGTGGGTTTTGTCAGGATACTACAAACGGCCGTATCCAACAGAACCTCAACTACTTTTGGACCCGTCTCACTCGGAATAACTTATTTTACCAGGTAAGAACCAACAAACCAAAGCACTTTCTCGCCCTGAAAAACTTGGTAGCATAATGGGTTTCATCAAGTAGACTTTGCTTGATTAAGAAATGAATCAGAATCTCAAGGGAGATTTGAGACTACCCTCTTTTTTTCTAGAGATCTGTCATTCTAGTATGCCCAGTTCTCTCTCTTTTGTTTAATTGAATATTGGTTTTGAAATGACTATTGGTTTTATTGATACCTTCATGGTTCACAATAGGCTGGTTTCACATTCAGGGATAAAGCCCTGGTTCTAGATCAAATCACATTTTAAACCAGGACTTACTGAACTAACTTCCGATGACAATCATTAGAATTGTGAGACTTTTCCTAGTCTTGAGTTGAATTATGTCAGTTTAAGAGAAAACTGATGAAAGACAGAAGTACCCAGCTAGAGTAATTTGATGGTATAGATTTTTTTTTTTTTACCTTTTCTGTGTTTATAAAGGTAATGCAAATAATATGTCTTGTTGCTAGAGACAAAGCTGTCATGTGACTCAGTGAGGGATCCCCAATCGCCCCCCCTTTCAAGTACTTCTCATCACCTTGAGGTTTTTGACCTGTGGAACCTTCCATTATCAAATGGTAGATCTGTGGTGTATCAAGTGAACAACTATGTGCTAAATTGTGCACAAAGTCTGCAGAGCAATACAGTTACAGTTCTTTGGATATGGGAACTTCCCTGGAGTAATTGGCTGTATTGATGGATGTCACATTTCCATTAAATATCCTGCAAGAGAGGATACTGAGCTGCACAGGAGTTGCAAAAAATGTTTTCAACAAATGTACAAGATTTATGTACTTCTGCATTATAATTGGATTGTGGACACTGCTGTGGTTTATTTATGATGATGATAATTATAATATTCCAATGGAGGCACCCAACCATCTACATCATGTGAACATTGTTGATTTTATTTGATTTCCTTACCATAGTCTGAAACTAGTTTATTGGATTAGCGTGGGTTAACATACCAGATTAGCCCAGTAGTGGTTTTGCTTACGCGAAACTGGACGTATAGGTGGTTCTGGTTGAGGAATTGGTGTCCGTTGTGGAGGCTGATCCATTGGTGGATACCAGAGTTCAGAGATACCTTCAAGCTGATGGCGTCCTGTCAGGCTTTTTTTCTCATGTTGGGTTCTGGATGCCTCTGACAGGTCACCAAAGTGAAAACTTGAGTACAGGAGGAGTTCATGGTCCTAAGCTGTTTAAAAAGGTGGGGAGCCCCATGTAGAGGTGTTAAAAGTATCTCTGGGTCTTGCTCACAAGTGAAGGGAAAAATGGAGCATGAGACTGCAGTAATGCAGAGTCCGCATTGGTCTGTTGTAGTAAATGAGCAGAGGTGTCGATCTACGGATCTACCCCCAACTATGGTCACGAGTGGGTAGAGAATGAGATCATAGATAGGAGCAGTCAAAATAACTTTCCTCTGGAGGGTGTCTGGGGTCTACTTTTTATATACAGCGAGGAGCTCGGCCCTTAAGGAAGGGCTCAGATTGGAGTTCTTCGCCATCAAGAGGCACCAGATGGAGTGGTGTGGGTACTTGGCCAGGATACCTCCTTGAAACTGCCTGGGTGAGGTATTTTAGACACATACCACTGGGTGGAAGCCTTAGGGAGGACCAGGAGACGCTGGAGGGATGATGTTGCTTTCCCGGCCTGGGAGAGGAGCGTCTGGGTCTTTCATTTGAGATTCTGCTCCCTGCACCGAAACCTGCCGAGCGTTAGAAAATGGATGGATGGATGTCGTTCTAGTCACAAGCATATGCTCAGAGTACCACCATTTGTCCCCTATGAGGCACTTTTTTAACACACACACTATATGGTGATTCTGCATTGATTTAATAATCAATGATCAAAATGAGAACAAACTATCACAACAGGATTCGCCAATTTCGGATATTTTATCTTTCTGAAAGACTATCACAACCTGTCTGTGGAGGTTTTCAGTCATTCAGTTAAGGGTAATTCTTGTCAAAATCTTCTTGTCGTGGCAACAGGACTTGAATTTCTTCATTTGAAGATGTGAAACCCCTCATCCGAGAGGCTTTTTTCAGTTCCAATGACCTCTGGCTAGTTTCCGAATATAAGTGCCAGGGTTTTGGGAGGGTCTAGGTTATGATGGTTTGTGTAAATGGTAGTTGATAGGCAGAAACCAGGTCTGAGGGGGTTGTGGGGAGTTCTATTCGTCACTGAGGTGACAGCGGTTGCATTATGGATGCGAATACGTTCAGCTTAAAGCTTTGTCTGGTCAACTGACTGAATTTTTTGAGGCATTATCATGAGCATGACACTACCACTTACACTAAGAGCTATTTGAGGTCACACAATGGTTCCATGGGCTGATTCTTGTTGTTGCCTATTCTTAAAAAGGCATCTGTCAAGTGCATAACTTTGAACCTTGTTCCTCTGAGTCTGTGTAAAATTAGCTTATTGTTTACGTACAGAAAGCTGAACACTTGAAAATACACCAACTTCTTTTTAAATCCATGTAAACACACAAAGTAGGCGGAGTCAAATTTTCATTCAGCTGTATGATGAATAAATATTTTAATCGAGTTTAGACAAGACAGTTCCTTGAAAAGAGACCTTTCTGGAAATCTGGAAACATAATTCCTCCTAAATTACTTCATTCCAGGAAGCTTATTTGGAAACTGACTCATAAAATGAATTTTTTGAATAATTTGTCTCCCCTGAGAGTTTTCAGCCAGACCACACTTGCGGAGCGGCTATGATAGGACACCTTCTGTCTGTCACTGCTGCTGTAGATCACATCTTTCTTGGAGGTGATGTTGAGTATGCTTGCACAAGCAGGAATTATCTGCGGTCATTTTGATTTCCCTCTGAACCAAATGGCTGCTATTATAGAAGTTTTTTTGTTTTTTTTAATAATAAATGTACATTTCTCTAGTTGTTTAGTTTGCTTGGGAACTATTTCTGCGTTTTTGTTTGAAAAGTCAATTCTGAACCTTAAACACTGGAGTTCACTACTGACAGGAGGACTGGCTTTTTAAAAACATTTGTGTACTTTAAGGGCCCTTAAGTCCCAAGTGCGTTCCGGGATGTGTGAATAGTGATTCGAAGATGAAAAGGTGCAATGGTTTATTTTGGATTTCATAAGACACTGGACGATTGGACTGTGCTGTTTTTAGCTTGCGGACGTGTACCGCTGAGTAAATCCTGGAAAACTGAAGAGCCAAAATGTTTTTTCCAGAGGATTTGGATCTCTGTACTGAGAGAGAAAGGAAGAATGGAGTATTTGAAGGATCCCAGACCTGATCAGTATATGAATGCAGAAAAATCTACTGCTCATCTCAAACAGTTATGGCTGGTTTCATCATCAGGTCTTTGGTGTATGATGACTTTTTTTCTACTTGCTTCCACAACTGGATATTTGAACTTTTTTTTTTTTTTTTTCCCAGCGATTTTTCTAACCATTCAACATTGGATGTCTCCTACTGAATATTTATCTCTTGCTTATACTGTGCTCATAAAATACACAATCACAATGATAGTAGAGGAATGAGTCAGGGGATGGGTGGAAGCTTGCTGAGGATCCACCCTCTAAGATGCTCCATCTCTGGCTGGGATAGTTGATGATAGAGTCCTGGGAATGAGTGAAAAGTAGCAGTCATCCCTGCCGTCCTCAGAAGCGTGGACGTATCCTCTCCCCAACGATGAAGCACCAGGTCATCACTTGTCCCGTGGCATTGGAGCAAATCAGGGAGGTGATATCCAAGTTTGGTGTGTTCCTCTACAGCCTTTGGTATGAACAGAAACAAAATGATTATACGCGACAAAGCTGCAACCATGACAACCATACTTTCTTATAATCCAAACAACATGGGAAATGCTCTGCTTGGGTTTATTTATGTGCTTTTTCCAGGTAGCTTTTATTAAAAGTGTGTCAAATGGATGACAAGTGAGTAAAATGTCCATCACAAGCCCGGAGAGCTTCAGAAAACCTCTTTCAAGCGATTCATCCTTGAAAGAATTGCGGACAAAGAGGCAGGCAATCCTTACTTGGAAAGCTGAGGCTGGAAAATGTTTGGCATTTTAGGTTTATGTTCAGTGACTGGGAACACATTGTCTATTGATTGACAAATGAATTCACCCACTTAGTGAAACTGAGCCCAATGTCAGCGAAACTTGATTTGCAGAGAGTTTTGAAAGTAAACCAATAGTTCAGTTGATGTTTGGAATAACCAGTTCCAAAAAATTTGGTATGGTAGCATTCTTTTAAAAGTAGTCGGCAAGAATGCTAAATATGGGTTAAATTTCCCTACAACATGCAAAAAATACCCATCAGAACTTTCCCAAGTAATCATAAATATCAATGTGGGCTAGATTACCTGAAAGGCCACAGAGCCTTTATTGAGGAAACTGGACAGTGCAAATACGCCGGCTATGTCAGGGTGGTACCGACATGCCAGGTGAAGAGCCATGGCACCGCCCATTGAAAATCCCCCTTTTGATTTGAGAGGAGAAAAAAGGAAAAAATTTACTGCACCATCATCTACAAACATTCAATGATATCCTGGGGGTTTCGTTTGTGGGTTGTTTTCTTTTTTTCTTCATCTCCATGTATCTGTAGTGAGAGTGCAAAAGTCACCTTAGAAAACATTAGTTTCACAGAAGCTTAGTCAGATGCTGAAAATACTTTCTTAAAAAAACACAAAGATGAATAGGATTTCTCAGTTCCACATCATTTTTTTTTTGCCTCGGAAAAAGCTGCTGCTCACGAGTCTCTCCTTAATCTCACACATCTGGGTACATCTGGGCACACTGTGAACATCTGGGAATGTGTTTAAGTACCCATCATCCCATCAGAGCACTGAGTGAAATGAGAAAAAGAGGAGAGGGAAAAAAAAAGAGGTGGGAGAGTAGGAAGAAAGGTCAGGGCAGACATTTGAATTTCACCTATCGCTGACGTACACGAGTCAGAGTGAATGAGAACATTTCAAGAGTTAAATAATGTATGCAGTATGTATGGAGTGTTTGTGTCCAGAGTTTATGAATCCACAATCTAACCACATTTTATTTATTAAAAAAAAAAAGTTTTCAGCAATGACTGCAACAGAATATCATAATTTGATAGTCTGTAAGATTGAAATGTTGAATTTGGTTTGACATTAGGCCAATGGACCAGACTGGTTTAACAAATTTGGAGTCACACGTCTCCGTTTCCTCTCCTACGTCCAACGTATTCGAACACTCGCTGCCGTGACAAATCTGTCAGCCACATTGGCCACGTCTCTTTTCATCACCTGCATTTCAGTGTTGATGAACACAACTTTCACATACATTTAAAAAAAAAAAAAAAGGGGGTGGGGGGGTTATTTGCCCCTTTTATCTTGACTGAAATCATAGCATCATGTTGAAAATTTCAAGTAGCTCCATTTGACTGTATATACTAAGAGAAGATAACATTGCCGTTGTTTCTAACTAGGGCAATATGAGTTGGATTTCACCATGCCTCCATGTCAGAGCTGGTTGATCCGGCAAGCATGTTTTACTGGAACTGAACTTGTTTGAAGTGGTTCCTCCCGTAGCAAGTGGACTGAAGGGAAAATAATAGTATTTCTGTGAGGGAGCTCACATTGCAAGTTTAAAGCAGTGAAAAAGGGAAAATGACCATGATTTTACGGTAGCACACCACACAATGCATGATGCATTCATACTGTTACTTGGCACTTTGTGTTTTTCACTAAAAACTGACTCAACTTTTTTATTTATTTATTAATCAAATCTCTAAATCAGAGACAGTAGTCTGGAAGAAATCTAAAATGATCAATTTCTTACCCTTTTTCACAATGCCCCCCCCCCCTTTAAATCCCTGCCAAAACACATCATGGCATGATGTTGCAGTAAAGAATGTCCATTCACGGATGTGTGTATGTGAATAGCCACAAAAGTAACGGTTGGAATCAACTGAAAATTTAAATACTACTCAAGATGCATGTGTTTTGCTGGTGTCAGTTTCTACGCAGTTTAACTAATAGCACGTGTTTGCTCCTAACCAATAGTAATCAAAGACCAGCCTGTTGATAGGAAACTTAGGGTGCCAAATGTAAGTTAAACTCACAGGGTCACCAACAGCAGCCAGCTTGGCCTTTGGGCTGTAACAGGGTACTGCATGTTATTTGAGCATACCATAATTTCCTTTCAGTATAACCTCTATGAAACTAATGATAAATTATTATTTAATAACATTCAAAAATTGAAATAGATCCATGTTTAAAACACCACAAATAGGAGGGGTGCATACAGTCAAGGGGGTCCCCCCAGCTTGCCTGAAGGAAAACACATCCTGCATTTAGCTGTGACACATGTCATAATGGCAGGCTAGTTTATGGCAGTAGCACAGATTCTTTGTGCTGTTACTAAAATTTCATGTCATCATCAAATGGAACGTGTGTCATGATGACCTGAGCCGTGTATATATCTTTTCTGAAAACCCAAAGACAGCAGCCAGCAGCTCCAAAAACCTTTTTCCGTGGAAAGTTCTGGTGCTTGTCAGTCCATCGGCCAGGGAAGTGGACTTTGGGTGCACAACATTGCATTTCTGCAGTGCTGTGGAGTGACTCCACTGAGTATTTATAGTCAATGACAAAATGTTATGATTTAGAAAGATAATATTTCAGCAGTTTCCCAGGAGCATGTGTTTTTTCACTTACTTTCTCCGGAGTCGAGTTTAGGGGCTTTTCTGGCCCTTAGCGCTGCGTCTTTCACACAGTTGTCTCAGATCCCCCTACCCCCCACCCAAACTGCGCCTACATAGTTATACATTTTTGGGCTAGGGAGTTAACCCTTTTCCCACTGTTCTCAGCAGTTTCTCCTTTCATGTGCAGCCATCATTCGCTGACATTAAAACACTTCATGACCTCCCATATGTTTCCTGTGGGAACTTTTACCTTGATTCAGCCATAATGTTTATAGTACTTGATCTGAACGGTTTTATTTCATTGTTATTTATATGAGCAATTGATAAAAGTATTTGAAGGCAAAAAGCCTTTCAGGACCCAAGAATCCCTCCTGAAACCTTTTTTTTTTTTTTTTTAATTCTCTTGGCAGCATATGAAAGGACACGTAACCTGATGAGTTGCATTCTTCATTTTATATCATGACAGTGGGAGTTAGCAAGAGACAGGCTGAGGTGTGTTTAGGGTTGGACACACACACAAGACAGTATAATAAAGGGGGGGAATCCAGTTAGAGAGAAAGCCGAGACAGAGGCGCAGTGGAGTCCTGACAGATGGCATCCTCACCACTCACCATCCTGCAGGAGAAGTCAGAGGTACTGACATACCTGTTTTTTTTTTTTTGTCCCCCCAATGACTGGCTCTCACATCCATTGGGATATCATAATTTGTAAACTCTGTGCACACTTGATTTACAACAATGGTGGCTGTATATTTAGCACTATAGATGTGAGAGAACATTGTTCAGACAACATAAGGAACACAAGCTAAAACCTGCATTTATTTATTTTTAGATTTCAAAAGACTTAACAGAGGGTTGGGGGAGTTTAACAGTGACTGTAAGCACAATATTGATAAATAGCTTAATCATAACATTGACACATTGTGTTTTTTAAATATTTGTAGGCAATCCAAGGAAAGCTGTAGTTTATTAAACTTGCTAAAATGACTGCCATTTCTCATTAAAAGCTTAATCATTGAAATATAAAAAATTGTGATACAGATCCATTTTAGTGTTTCATTGAATACTGCTTTTCAAAGACCAACATTCATGCAGACACAATATTGCATCTTTTGAAACCAGCTGATTAATACTGTTTTGGTTTCAAATACAACAATGCAACAATATGACAGTGACATCACTGCAAGTAGCACCGCCTGTGTTTTACTGTCAGTGCTTCAAATATTAATGTACCATGCCCCACATCTTAGTCAGGATACCATGAGAGCCTAATTTTGAGTTCATGGAGCTGTGACATTCTCTAGCTCGACAAGGGGTATGTAAATTGTACAAATATCTTGCAATAAGGAGCTACCTTGTGCAGCAATTGAACAATAGGTTGAAAACCCAGGAGAAGCAGTTGTGAAAATGGTAGTGAATTTTGAAGAACAAATAAGAATGGACATACCAATGACAATCCTGTGCTTGGGAATCCCAGCGCTGATCTCATCCTGAATGATTGTACCCAAGGTGGCACACATGGTGTCTATGGAGTCGAGGTGTTCTGGACAGTCCCGTGAGATTTTGTAGCGGTCAAACCAGACAGTAGACAAAGCCCCATGCATGGGAGTGTATGGCCTAAGGGAAGGGGAGTGTAAACTGAGTGATTGACCTTTGAGTAATTTGCAGAAAGCTTAACAAGCCAAAGTTGATGCAAATTAATTTATCATATTTTGGATGTAAATATACTGTGAAGCTTTTAAAAGATTTATAATGATGTCAATTTACCCCCCCCAAAAAAATCACCTTTTGTTCGCTGGATTTGTCAGCTACAAATAAAATGAAGATTCAGATTATGAACAGTCTGACAATTTATTGGTCAACAAAATAAGTTTTACTCAGCTGACAGTAACACTAACCAATTAGCACATATAATAAATATTTGCTCATAACTTTTTGGGGGGGAATGAAAATGGTACCAGCAGCCTTGTGTTTGGATGGTGAATTGTGGATGCTAGAGACTCACTGGGGAAAATACCAGCCTACACTTACATTCAATTTAGTCTACAACTCATCTAGTAAAAGTTTTTGGACTGCAGGTGGAAGTCAGAGAACCCTGGGGAACCTGCATAGGCACAGACTAAATGCAAAGTTTAACACAGAAAGGACCCACTTAGCCACTAGATTTTCCATCTGGATTACTGAAATAATTCCATCGGGATTAGTGCTGGGTTTTTGGAAGCAATCGAGCAATATCAAGCAGTCAACTAGAACAATAAGACGGGAGGACTGAGTTTCTCTTCTATTTATGTGTATGTGTGTGTAATTATAAAGTGTTTATCAGATATTGTCAGGATTTGGACTTACCGGACTGGAGCTGTAGGGTAAAGAACTCTGATGTGGGGGAAAGTGAGGCCTTGAGGAATTAAATCTTGAACCCAAGCTCTCAATCCTTGGCCAGTGTCACCTACACAGAAATTAAGCATTTCAAATCCTGTGTGCATGCATGATGTGTCTGAAGGAAAGAACGACACATCACTCTTCATTTGGGTAAGTGCCCATACTTTGTGTCCAAGAATACAAGGTAGTTTTGAGGCTGCAGCAACCACAATTTCATTACACGGTTTTTGGCGGATGTTATGCACAGCATCTCCTCCTTTAATTCCAGCCCATCAAATTTAAACTACCTTTTGCGTTTACATATTGATAATTAAATCTTAAAAGTATGTTTCCAATTGACTATATAGTATAAGAAATTATTTGTGGGGCACATGGTGCTTAGATAATAATTAGCTTTTACCGAAAATCTTCTTTTGTGTTCCTCCCACCCCCCTTTTGACTTCAATCTTATGCGGTTTCACCTGTGAGCTGAATGATTCAGAGAACGGGTGGGAGGAAAAATCCACAGGACTGTTACGATCCACATAAACGATAGCTTTGAAGAAGGTTTAAATTTCACGAGTGACGTGTGCACACGCTAAACATTTCACCAACACCGGACATCAGCTTCAACTTTTAATTTGTTGCTGAGGAACAGAGGTTCGGTGTTCGATACAACCCCTGAACCAAACTCCACGCGAGGAAAACACCGAACTGCGGGGTTGCAGTTAGTACAAATAGAAAATCCATAAAAATACACCCCCCGACAGCCCGCTTTGAGTGAGGCACCTGAGCCATGAAGAAATATAACCGAAGCCGTATGTTTCCCCGTTTGAGAGACTACACACTTGTGAAGTTTCGGGATGGCAGCCATGACAGTCATTTTGAATGTAATCTCGCGAGAATGCCCGCAAGACCGGGATTGACTTTTTCTTTCTCAAAACTTTATTTAAAACAAATCATAACAAGAATTAACTAATAGTTGAACACAACAGAACGGGACAGACTATCCATTAGAAGAAAAATAGTGATTTTTTTTTCCAAAGAAACCATCGAATGGTTTTACAGTAGAATGTCGGAAATGGGGTTTAAAGTTACCGCTTAAAATAAATCATTGAGAAATCTTCTCAACATTTGATATAAAATTCCAAAATAAATGAACAAATGCCCCATGTAATTCCAACGATGTATCAATAATGGTAGGAAAAATAACTTTTTGAATTGTTTAATCTTGTTACAGAATAGAAAACGGTTCAGAAACCTTATTTCAGCCAGTGTGACCACAGCAGCTGTTCCAGAAAACATAGACAAAATTAGAATGGGAGAAAAAAAAACAAAAACTTGCCATTTTCAGGATAATGAGAATTTTAGAGGGGATGGGTGAATCAGCCATATATAATGATCATTTAGTGGGCATTGCAGAAGGTTGTTTTGTAAACGACACAAAAAACTTTTTGAGAAAAGACTAATAGTCAAGTGCCACACTTGATGTTTGTTTATTCTGATTCAGTCATTAACTTAATCGCAATCCACATAGTTATATTTCAAGATGATTCATGGTAGACAGGCCACATTCTGATCTGATATTTGTTTGTGCATGATTAACCAACCAAATTCTCTGCTATCTCTCTCTTTTTTTTTTTTCCACATGCCTTTGTCATTTGCATGACATGCATACGAAATATTTTACTTTGGACACAATATAACTGTCTGCATGGGTTTCCACAGGGTTTTCCACTTTCCTCCAACAGTCCAAAAACATGAAGCAGGTTAATTGGAAAAAATGTGAAAATTGTCCAGATGTGCAGATGAGAGAGTGAATAGTTTTCTACCTGTGCACGAGTTCTGGCTCCGGTGTCCCCGTCACCCTGATTAAGATGAGCGGTAGACAGTAGATTGATGGATAACAGCCATATTTTTCATATAACATAATTAACTCAAGACATAAAACACATGTAAGGTATTTTTGTTCACTCTGCTTTGGAAAATTCAGATTGACATCGTAGATTGAGTATTGAAATGTAAACTATTTTTGTTTGTTTTTTTCAAACTTGTTTTAATCGTCTTTTT
Source organism: Fistularia commersonii (assembly GCF_037954325.1). Lineage (NCBI taxonomy): Eukaryota > Metazoa > Chordata > Actinopteri > Syngnathiformes > Fistulariidae > Fistularia > Fistularia commersonii. The sequence goes on along the minus strand of NC_141294.1, from coordinate 9,339,846 downwards.
CTTGGTTTAAGAACCATAATGACCAGAAGCAGCAATGGCTACTTTAGAAATAACTCTAGACATGGTGGGGTGGCCGTATGATAATATGAGTGATGCATTAACACAGCACATCATAACACGTAAACAAAACATTATTTTATGCAGAGTGCTTCAGTGCGGCTGTTATCTTGATAAGTAAAGTCTGTTTACAGCAGTATGTGATGCAGTATGTGGTGATCTAATGGAATGTCTGGATCTGCCTATCAGTTGAAGCACATTGGAGTGCCTTATCTTGTATAAACCTTGGCCTCTTTAACTTGGATTCTGGTCATTTTCTTCAGCCTTGCATTCAAAGGACCACACAAACACTGTCCTTGTCCTGACCTCCCTCTAATGATATTGAACGCAGAGCGAATGTGCTGCTTTATAAGGCCTGAAACAAATCAAGTTGCTGTTTGCATACACATAACCATGTCTAAAACTGCAAAGAAGTTATATTATAAGAATCCAATTAAGTAGAAGTGGTGTGTGTGTGTGTGTGTGTGTATGCGTGTCTGTATATGTATATATGGATATGAATATATATTTTTATATATATGTATATACACACACATATATGGATGGACCCCATAAGGAGAAGGCAGCCACTGAACATCACCAGATGAACAGTTAGTGGTTTAGTGTCTTGCTTAACAACACTTTGATAGGCTAAGAGGAACCGGGAAACAATCCAGGAATGTTTGATTCCAAGGACAACTACTCTAACCCTCTGTGCCATGCTGACCCCCCCCCCCCCCCACACACACACACACACGCCAAAAAAATCCCCCTTTATCACCCATGTTTAAAATTTTAAACAAATTTAAGTTTTTAGTGGAAAATCTTAAAAGTTTTTCCAATGTTTGTGTCACATTTGGGTCTGGTTGTCCCGCAAAGGAACCTTTGGAAAGTACTGCAGTTTTTCGGTAGCTCACAATTTGAATGTGTGGTTTTTAAGTGGTAAACAAGTGAGACCAGAGACAGTAGCCTCAGAAAACATAAATCAAGTATGATTATTTCAACAGTCTTGAGCCAACACTTTCATGGCCACAAACACATCTCGGCTGTGCATGACCACACACAGAGGGTGAGAAAATTCTCTTGAACTATTATCCAGACACTCTTCTGTCTCTGTGCATTCTTACAAAGCGAGGATAATTTTGTCTGCTCATCCCTCTCTTGTTATCATGGTGAAAGATGTGTCAGGGGAATTACACTGAGCATGAAAATCTATCATAGGACAGGAACAATTTTTTGGGAGGGGGGGACTCTACTAGCAGTGACGCATGTTCTTGTCAAAACCATTGGAAGATGAGAAAACACTGAATGTAAAAATGGAACTTAATTATCCCAAAGTTGTTCATAGCCACGCAGTGATTGAGGAACTTTAGAGAATGAACCAATGACAGGCTACCTCATTGTGATGGGGTTTGAAATAATGAACTAAAATCTACAACAAAACTGAAAGGATTAATTGAGAATAAACTCCAGTGACAATGCCACTTCAATCGATGTCACTTTTTTTCCCTCAGTTTCATGTGGGTAATTCATTGTGTTAGAAATTATCTCCGTTGTGTCTGTGTTGTGTTGAGCAGTTGAGGACTTGATATACAATTCGCCTTTGCATGCCAGCATACAAGAAACACCTGTAAATACACAGTAAGAGCATCCTATTCACAGCCTTTTCGGCATCTGTCATGACAGAGATAAGAATAACCTCCTTGGGATGTAAACATCATCCCATGTCATTGGGACACTGAGTGTGCTGGAATAAAGTTAAATGAATTTCAGTGATCTACAATATTTGGTCATCTCATGTAAAACCGGTGTGCTTGGCGGCATTATTTTAACCCAAACCTTTATATTTGTTGTGAGACTAGAATAAGAACTTATAAGTATTGTTGGTTTCATCATTACTTAATGGTTGCACCTCACCTGCATAGGAATTGAGCAATACTTCATGTGACACACAAGTCTTGTGCAAAATTTGTCCATTTTTATCAGACCTTGTCAAACTTAAACCTCCAGTTAATACAATTGCTTTTATCTTCCTGGAAACCTATACGGAAGAATTAGACTGCCACAATTTTTCATTCTCAGTGTTTTTCCTCCTCGTCCCTGCGGGATCAGCAGTACCTGTCTTCACCGCACTATACCGTGTATCACTGCTGACCTCAGTATCCTGCCTCAGCCTACACTGTAGTATGCAGCCTTGGCTGCTCCCTTCCAGCTTTTATGGCTTCACATCAAAGCCCCCCTCCTGCAGCCTTGCCAGAGAGCGCCACATAACTCAACCAACATGAAAGTGCAGCTGAGTGTAAATTTTTCATGGAGAGGAAAAAGTAAACACATTGAACCTTTAACACACTAGATAATGGAGGGACAATACCAGTGCCTTTAGCCCACTGTGATTCTGTCTACCAACAGCATAGGAGCAGAAGTTTTGGATTTACAGGAATGTTCACTGGACGCCAAGGAATTTTCTGGCAATGCCATTTTATTCCCAGGCTCCACTTTGATGTGGATGGATGTATTCTCCATTCTTTTTCTTACTGAGAAAATTAGAAGCATACACGTCAGCACAAAGGTCAACAGGGACAACATATGATATAGTGCAGTTTCACTTTACAAAATTGGCTCAATGAATCTACTAAATCTGTCCCAAAAGCCTGATTGAAAAATAAATGATCCTGTTTATTGCCTTGTTGTAGCCATGAGTAGTCCCTCGCGTGCTTTCAAAGCTTTTCATTTTGAGCAACCCCGTGCCCTTGATCCCTCCATATGCCTCACATTTAATGAACACTGGTTACTCTAAGGAAGTGGTCCTACTGCAGTTGCATGATCGAGGGAAAGGTTGACCCACAAGCTAATGGTGGTCGACGTTAGATGGGGGCCTGACTGAAGGTCAAGGCAGCATCCCCAGAGAACCAGTCTAGCACCTGCTCCTCCTGGCCTCCGATTTAACTTTAACACTGGTCCCCCAGCTGGGTCCAACTAAAAATCAATTTCCATAGTTTTACATTACACTGGGAAAAAGAAGTAGGCTGAGCTGAGGGGGGAAAAAAAGTTAAAAAAAAATCTGCCAACTTCTAAGGGGTATTTTGGGGGAAAGTGAAGGGTAAACTGAGCCAGTGCTCCTAGCTGCTTGCACAGTTAAGGTTGTTTTGGTTGATCCTGGCTTTTATGGGAATGGGTCCTTTTGTACAGATGGATCCTTCATGACAAGGCACCAGAGTAAAGAGCGCTTACATATATTTTTGAAGTTTTGGTCAATATGCTATCCTAGACTGACCAAACATTGCACAAAGTTATATTTTGAATAAAGTACCAGTCTCTCAACATCAGTGTGATAACGACACCAGGAATCTACTGTACAACAGTGAATGATGACTGGCTCACATCAGAAGTTAAAATCAGGATCCAGCATAAAAAATTCAGAACTAATACACCAAACAGAAATCATCATGGCCTTGTAATCACCATTGCCATGCCAATGCAGTTTGCTGATTAAAACCGTTTTCCCAGTGAAGAATAACAACAGTATTGAGGCTTTTGTGATCAAGATGAGCATAAATTTATACTGCTACACAACAATTTAAGTATATTGTGCTATTTGGCAGTAACATTTGCACAGAGGATGTCTGGGGTATTGGTTATGGAGCTGAGCTGAGTATCAAAGGGATAAATGTGCAGCTCCCTTTAAATAGATGTCCCTTTCTATCTATGCTCAATTTCGGGTGATAGAATTCTTAAATACTTTCTTATATATGCAGTACATAAACCACCACTGTGTGCATCAGGATCAAAAATTTCCCTCCTCAGTGGATGGAAAGAGTCACAGGTGAATGAGGGAATGACAATATGAAAATTAGTAATCAATTAATAACAATCATTTAATAATAATGGAATGAACAATTGACAGATTTTTCTCAGTTTTTAACTCTTCCCCTATCAATCAAAAGACTGCATTAAATTTCAGCCTACCAAACAATCCTAGAGCTTGGTGTAACTAGGTAAGTTCGTGGAAAGTTTGTTTCTCCAGCTGATCATCATGACTGGAGTTCCAGGAAAGAGTTCCAATAGAAACAAATTCCTGGAGAAAGTGTTTGTTTGTTGCAGTTGCAAAAGAGAGTTTGAGGTGAAATTCAAGTTTTATAGGTCTATTATACCATGAGTTCATTTTTATTATGAGCAATAGATACTTTATCCTGTATGAGTTAATTAACTTTGTAAGTGCCTTAAGTAAAAATCCGCCAGATGTTCCATCTAAAAGCAGAATGGTTCGTTGTATATTGCCTTTGTGTCTAGAATATGAAGTCCTGTATCGCTCCCCTTTGCTTTTAGGTTCTTACCTGAAGCAAGACTCTTGAACTACAAAGGAAAAAGTTATGCGAATAAACGTTTTCACTTTGTTCACATTATCAGCCACAGAGCAGTTTGCAAACCAAGTTGGTTTGTGTCAAACCTGTCTTTGGCATGGAACAATGATTTGATACAAAAACAAGGCCTACTCCAGAATACTTTAACATGTGGTTGTAAAACAAAACAAATGTCAATCATAATTTTTAATGAGGCATGTTGAGGGGTGCAACTTTTTTAGTTTCTCAGATTTCAACAAGCCCTTGTTCACTAAGTGGATTGGATTATGATGACAACTTAAGTTCTGTAGGTCTGGCAGATGATAAAAGGCGTTACTTCGGAGAATGGGATTTTCTTCTGTCTGCCTAATGACAAATACCATACTACTGCTTTACTTTGACATGTTATTTTCCCCATGGTAAAGTGTGTGATCATCTCACCCCAGCATAGTTGCAAGGACGAATGAGTCGAGTTTGTGACTGGAGAAGGCGTAGTAGAGCCATTGACAGCAACATCATTTTCACAGCAATGAGTGAATAATATAGTTAAGTTCATTTTTATGAACTTCCTCATTCCACCAAGTCTCCATATTGACTTTGCTTCCAGAAAACAAACCAACTACTCTCCAACCTGTGTCCCTGACAGCATCAACTTCAATTGTCAAGTGGGGTTTGTTTCTGAAAACCATCCAACACTCTTCTTTTTCAGGTTCCACATCTTCAACCTCTGCGCTGCCATTTTCTTCATCTTCCTTTTCACCCGATTCATCCTACAAACCACCATCCCGTGCTGTCAGGCTACACTCTCACCTACTGATACTCGAGTCACCGACCAAATTACACCATGTAAACAAGATGAAGTCTACCTGTGTGCTCCTACCCTGGCTCTGATAGCTTTCCCTGTTCCAGCCTCTTCTGGGAGATAGAATTCTCCACAGCCTTTTCTGCCAAGTCCTCCAACATCTGTTCCCGTGTGTTCCTATCCGGGATACAAAAATGGCCCATCACTTCTTCATCACCTCCGTTGCCTGCATCAGCTTACTACCTTGCTTGCTACCTTACCACCTGGTCTCCTGGACACAGAGTATATCCACCTTTCTCTACATCATCATGTCAACCAACTCTCCAACTTGGCCCAATTTCCAACAGTAGTTTATTTGCATCGATGGTGGTCGCTGTTAATTTGGGCTTTAAATGATTTAATGTTTCATATGGGTTCAATTGTGTACCTTGACAACCTTCCATACACTAAGTGCAGTAAACTAACCAAAACAAACAAATGTTGTAATAACAGGGAGAAAAACTGAAATTAAACCATTGCATTCAGTATGAGCTATTTGAATGCCGTAGGTCCACAGATGACTTAATGCATTTTTCAAATTCAATACTGACCATCTATTTTTTTTCCAGTATTAGTGGAAACTACTGAAATAAATATTGCAAATGCACTAAAAAATTGGACCACAAACAAAAAGTATCTTATATTTTTTAATTTTTTTTTAACTTTACGCAGTTCACCAGTGCTGACAGTATTTAATCTCAGAAATGCTCAACATAATGCAAACAACTTCAAAACTATAGACTCTCAGCACCATGCTCAATGATCATGCTGACCAGCTGGGCCACTGTATCTGTTACAGCTGGCTAGAACGCTTCATAATAATAGACACAAGAGGACTTAAGTTAAGCTTGGAGATGCCTTGAAACACCCTACTTCCCACCCAAAAGCTCATTCTGCAATAGAAAAGGTACAGAACAAGGACACCTGCATAGTCTCAACCTTCAACCCAACATGTGTAAGGTGATTAAACAAATGTGACAGGACCTCCTCCATCCTAACCTCTCAAGTTTAATTACACATTTTACACATACCAGAGACCGTGAAAGTGTTCTGAGGAAGGTTATCTGATGTAACTAAGGCAAATATGTCACAGGCCTATTGTCTCCCAGGTAGGCTCTGATGAAATCCAGTTTTCTCACACAGTGCACTTCCCTCAACACTCTTGGGCCTGGTGGCTCCTTGACTCATAATCTTCTTTTTTTCTGTTTGTTTGTTATCCTTTCTAGGGAGGTTTGGAGCAGGGCAACCGAAACTTCATCAAAAGGAAAATACAAATTTAACAGCAGACACTTCTCCAACTCACGATCAATTCAGTTATATAGTAGGAAAAAGATAATCACTTGAACTGTGAGCATATGGCTTCAGCATTTTAATGTGACAAACACATGTTTTACATTTCCTGTCTGGTGTGCAAATGACATAATTTGTGTCACCCAGATGCTTCTCAATCACATATGAGCAAGAACATTTTAGGTTGGAATAATGAACCAGGTATGGACTTCTTTCCCCAGATATCCACGTTGCACAGAATTTTTATCAAATTATCATGTCGAACTCGGGGACTACTATGGTCAGTTTGGTAAACACTTTTGTCGAGAAGAACACTCGTACTCAAGCACACTGAAATTAGGTGATGAATGAGACATCTGCTGTTCAATGTCATTTCATATTAACACACATAAATTAATTGGCATGTATGTGTGGCTGAACAGCAGCTCAGCAGGGCCAAGCCAGACTAACTCAGGTCTGAGTTCATGAATGCCACATAAGACAATCAGAATGCCTTAATCCCACTAATTGTCCCTCATGACAATTAGTCACATTGTTTAATTTGTTTAGAGTACCATGGCTCACAGAAGTCTAATATTATAACTTCATAACCTGAAGAAAAATTTCCCTTGATCATTATAACCTATCTGTCAAATCCAAATCAGCATGACTCTGACCAATTTTTGGACACTCTTTTTTTGAGAAAACAAGGGTAGTTTTTAATGACATGAGAAAATACCTGAATGGGTTTGACAAGTACATGACAAGTCTGAATAACAAGAACCATCTGATTTAATGCTGGGCCACTAGACTTGATTTAGTCTGTAAACTTTCGTGAGTTTAAATCATTCCTGAGAATGAAGAGATAACGATCCAATTTCATGTTCCTTGTAACTAAACCATGATTCTGGCGTAGCACATTGGTGGCCCAAAGGACATTTCACAATTCACTGGCCCATTCTAAGACATTACTTCAATGAAAAATTTTAACTGACAAATACAGTACATCAATGGAGATGCACCCGTGTCTTGTAAAATGTGGATATTTATGGCTGGATGAGATTCTCACATAACAACAAAACCATCAATAATGAATAGTTCAAAGTAGCTGGACTGAGTGTTTTCTGAGAAAATACGGCTCCAGCTCAGGGTTGCTGACAGGTAAGTGACATGGCATAGAAACAATGAGCACCATAATTTTAACTTTTTTGTCTTTTTACTTCAAGTGGGGCAGTTAGCAATAATATGATCAGATATATTACAGGAGATACAACTCACTTTAAAAATTCCACTGCTACAAGTGGGGGCTTCACTACTTAAAGCAGATGGGTTGGAACTGCCAATATATGTTCTTGCCACAAAAAATAATTTTGTGTGCCAGAAGATATTTGTCAGCAAGCACAGCAGCTTATTCAAAAATTATTTTTTACTTTGCTCACTTAAATAAGTGGGAATGGAACACAATTTGTCCGACCAGGAGCTGCTGAACCAGCTTTTTAGTTTCCATTTTCTGGGATTCACACCAACACTCAAACAACATCTCCTTCTCTTAAGCAAATTGTACAAAGAATTGCTTTACAGAGTTACAATGGGCTGAGATTCTGGCACCAAATCCTCAGCATGCAAATTGGTACATTTGAAAATATCTCAAGTACTTTTCCTCAAAGTATCCTCCTGAGCTTTATCTGTGAGAATGAACTGTAACACGATGACCCTGGTTTCATTTTGGGCATTCTTCTATGTTTGCCAAATATTCAGACTAAGAAATGCTTTCAACGTCTCTCTTATTAATAGGCCAGATTGAAATCATTACCTACGTGAAGCTTATAACAAAAGGCAGCTTCTTTAATATGGCTACTCTTAGTATTTTGGCTTTGTACTCTTAGACCATTTAGTTCTCTCCCCTGTGGAAAGCTTAGATTTTCACATTCAGTCAAACTCAACCTGCATTACCATTTTTTTTTCTCCCCTTTTTCTTAATCTCCTATTTACCTCAACTACTGTTGCTCTAAATTCAACAATTGACAGGCCTTACCCATTCACTCAAATCCCAAGAAGAAGGCTTGCTTACTCACTGGCCTTCTCAGGATACATTAATCTCCCTATCAATTTAGTATTAAATTTTGTTCAACAGTATCAGGCATTGATGATGTTTGAAACCATCAAGTGGAACTTAACATTTAAACAACAATTTCAACAAAACCAACACTAAACTGTTCTGCTGCAGCAATGGAGATTATTAAAACTAAGAGTTGCTACAAAGCAGTCTTCAACAAACCTGTACTCTTTGACTACTCCCTGGGATTAAAAACATCCATTATCTATCGACCAATCCATCTAACATGAGCAACGCTGAAACATAATTCTACCTAACACCACATCGGGTCAATTAGTATAACACGACACACAGCAAACACATAAAACCCAAATGTTTTTTCACTAAAGTAGACCAATAATCTTGTGTTCCCATACGCTACTGTTCATGACCTGGGGGTTGGGGATCTTTGCTACTTGACTCAGTTTTCCTTAGTGATGCACTCTTGCACGCCAGGGTCTTTATGGGGGTCCTGAAACAAATCCATATTGGAAATAAATCATATAAAAAAATTCACTGGCTGCAGCATAAGGACAATGGAGGAATTTTGCCATCCAATTCGGCAATGTCTTTAAATTATTTGACCAAGTGCAAACACTTAGTTGTCATTCCCCCCATTAGAAAATGTACGGGTGACATCAACAGGCACATTACAATATCTCAAGTATCACAAGAAGTGAAAAAAGTTTTTGACTTGGACATCAACTTGGAAGGGTCAACTTACATTTTATTCAGTCTCACTTACTAAAAGCCTGAACACTGGCAATTGATAAGTCAACTGTCAATATCTGTCAGTACGATGGCCAAGCCTCGCTCTTGTGCTCTCTCTCTCTCTCTATCTCTCTCTCCCACTCACACACACACACACACACACACACACACACACACACACACACACATTCAAACACACACACACACAGAGGTTAAACAGGGGACTATAATAGGTTTATCAACACATCTGCTGAAATCTTTTGGCCTTTTTTTCCTGATATGATTAACTAAGGAAAAGGATGAAGTCTACTTCTCCCCTTTTCCCACACTAAGTGGATGTTCCTATAATGAATCCTCCAGCAGTGTGCTCGATTCCACAGTCCAAGGCAGGGTGTTTGACAGAGGAGGGGAAAGTGTAACGCAGGGGTTACTTCCCAGCTTAGTTTCCTTCTGGCTGAAGCTAGAACTCAGTCTCAACTGCTCCCTCTACCACTCACGATAAAATTTGCTGTTCAGAATGAAGGGGCAAAAAGCAAGTTTGGAGAGCGGTGTGACGGTTACTGATTTGTGTTGAATTCAAATACATTTAATTTTTGTGTGGGGGCTGTGTGTAAAGTCCTGTTAAAGATATATCAGAATAAATTTTATATTTAGCATGGGTGTCCAGACTCACTGCATGCTAAGAGTTGGACGCCCCAACTCTGATTACAGGACAGTCACAATGATTGATGAGAAAATTAGAGAAGTCAGTCCAGGATTCTGCTGTAAATGTACACAGTAATGTCTCTTCATTAGAAGTGTTTGTTTATTCTTCAGACAAAGTTATGGAGAAAGAGGTTTGACTTTTATTCATTCATTATCAACAACTATTCTGAAAGTGTGAGGACTGATGACTCATTGAAGAGCAGAATGATTAATTGTTAATCCGCTCTGCCGGACCGTAGTAAAGAAAGATGAAAAAATGTATTGAGACTATATTGCCACATAAAATCTATTCTGTACAGCCATGTTTCCATATTGAAATCCTGTCTTTCCTCTTATGTTTGGGCCCAAAACTGGTCTGGTGTTGATGTACTGTATGAGGGCTGCAACAATTCACATCACTCCAACCCGTTTCAGGCTGTGGCAGAAAAATGGTTGCTGTCCCTTTTAGCTTGCAATAAAATTACAAACAGGTCTGGAAAATTTGAATACACGTTGCTAAATAAATTAAACCAGACCCATTTTAGCAAATGCAATTTTTGCTCCAATGTGCAATGACTATATTAATTTCTCATCCTTCAAAAAACATTCACTTTGTTGATGTGCAAAATAATGGTACTGCTGGCCAGCCTGACTTCTGCACCAACATCAGTCATTACACAGTGCTGTTATAATTTCATCACAAATTGTTATTCACGCTGTATTGGGTTCGAAGTAAGATTACTTGGAGCAGAAAAAAACCAAAAGAAAATATGTGTTTGTGTTTGTGTGTTTGTATACATATACTTATATATGTATGCATGTGTGTATATATGCGTGTGTGTGTATATATATGTATATATATATATATATATATATACATATATATATATATATAGAGAGAGAGAGAGAGAGAATGACAAATTTCTTACATGTCGCATCCTCTGCACTTGAGTTGATTTGGTTTTGTTTATCATTGCCCACCTGGATAAATGTACTTATCTTGAGCGAGCCCACAGCTCAATGATTGAACTGATAAAAAAAATCCCCCTCCCCCCCATAGTTTGCCTGGTTCCAAACAGTTAACATTTCAGAGTTGGTATGGTCCGAAGTGATTGCTCTAACTTACAACCCCTTATTGGACTGCAAACATGGAGCACACATCTCGTACATGTACAATGACAATCCCTCCAAGCCAAACCAGTTCCAACAGTGTTGCTGGTCATGACAACGGAAATGAAATAACGGAGGAAATGAGACAAAAACAAACTTGTACCTGGAGCTGTGCAACGCGCAAATGTTGTGTTATCTTGTTGCAGGGAGGATAAATATCGCTAACACTAATGTCCCACACTGAGGTGATAACTGCAGAGGACAGGCTGTAACTTTTGGGAGTGTCTTGGAGTTCACCACCTTATCGAGGTGAAAGCAATGGTACTGACTGCTGTCCCATAGGAGTACCTGGTGAATTATTTATGTTGCGTGACTTGTGCCACACAGCACACACTCATACCTTTCACAGTAGAAAATCATGCTTTGGCACAGAAAGAAAAACACCATAGTGGTAATGAATAATCTGGTGTGAACATGGCAGTGAGTTCCATTTTTACTCCCTCCCCTCTGTTATTTTCCATCTGAAAACGTGTTGAAGACATTCCAGCACTGTGGAAAATGTGTGTGGTAAGTGAACAAACAGACGTTGATTCAATTCCACAGTCATATAAGCTAAAACATGATCCTCAGAGGAGCAGGGGAGGGTGATCTGAGGGTCTGAGGGGTATTAGTAGGCTCCTTAGTGCAGGTTTTTTTTCTATCCCTTCAACGTATGTTTTGGGCAGCTTCATGTACCTATACTCGAATGTTAAGATCTGATATTATCAAGTCACAAAGACAAATGGGGATTTGGATCAGGATGGATAGGATCAGGAATGAGTCTATAAGAGGAACAACATGTTTGATGCTTTGGAGAGAAGATCAGAGAAGCCAAACTGAGATGGTTCGGTCATGTATAAAGGTGGGATAGTGAATACATTGGTAGATGTTGGATTTGGAGCTGCAGGAGGTCTAGAGGAAGACCAAGAAGATTTATGGATGACATGAGAGAGGATATGAAGGTAGTTAGTGTGAGAAAGGAGGATAGAGAGAGTAGGGTTAGATGGAGAAGGTTGAGTCGCTGTGGTGACCCCTGAAGGGAAAAGCTGAAAGGAGGAGAAGAAGAATTCCATTTTACAAGACAAGGTCAGAAATTCAAAGTAAAACTAGCTGTTAAAAGCAGTGGTGTTGAAAAGCCTTTCTTTTTCCCAGCTTTAGATGACATTACGTCACATGATTTAGTAAATGACCTTCACTTTTCCAATGTGCAGCAGTAGGTCATTAGGAGTGCTTGTTTTTCTGGGTCTTCTACCACTAGAAGATTCAGACCATGTCCTAGCATGTTTGCCCCCAAAGTCCAATTTGTCTGACCAATCATTCTGCACTTCACTTGGGCATGGTTTATTTGCTTGGCCCTGGCATCCTTTGAAGAGGTGGATGGAGGCATGGTACGGTTGCACGTACGCAACCACGAGCAAGGGAAGGGAACGTGGACCTTATATCATCAATACAACTGTTCTCTGCCTATCAAGAAACATTTAATCTGCGGTGTCAGAGGGCCGAGTGTTCTCAGGGTATAAACCAACTAAAACATACAAAATCAACAACACAAAGAAGAGAAAAAATACCTTTTTTGTCACATATAGTTATACATAGAGCACAACATCATTGAAATTTGACTACTGCATTTAACCCATCATGGATGCACCATGAGCAGAAGGCAGCTAAGGAACAGCATCAGGGGAGTAGTTAGGGATTCAGTAACTTGCTAAACAACTAGGAATGTTCGGTTCCAAGGACAACTGTGTTACCTCCTGCGCCATGCAGCCCAAAATGTATAAAAACTGCCATATACATATATATATATATATATATATATGGATTTACTTATTGTCAATTGATTAAAGCTATCTGCTTCAATTAACTGCAGAGGACAATATTAGAGACCCCTGTGAGTCGTGAGAAACAGTAGACAATCCTTGCTTATAATGACTGCAATGTGTTTGTATTGTTTACATCTCATTGCAATAATATGCCTATTATTTATTTATTTTTATTTATATATTTTTTTTGTTTGTTTTTTTTTGCTACCTATATGGCTTTCCTGTGGACTGAAAAATAAGAATTCGTTGTACAGGGAAAGCTATTTCCACATATGACAATAAACCCTTCTTGACTGTTGCAGTCATGTGGTGAAAATGACCATTTGAATCCATTGAATATGTTGTTTGGTGGTTCATTGGTTGAGGACGATTCTATTGTTGGGACTTGCTGTAATAACATGGAATTGATTTTCAGCAATTCAGGGGTCTGTAGGTCAGGCTCATTTTACCATTATTGTTCTTCTAAACAACCATTATTACAATAAAAAGTCAATCCGCCACTCATGTCCCAACACATTTCCAAGAGGAGAGGAAAACAAGTTTATCTTGCCAGTGTTACAAATGTATTTCACCCAGTCTACTGAAAACAGAACCCTGTTTAATAAAAGAAAAGACCATCAACTCACTGAAAAGTACCACTAAAACAAAATGTAATCCTGTCTTTAACATTATCCTATGATATTGAGTTCAATAGAATGTACAGTCATACCCTTTTAAGTTTTCCTTTGTTTTTATCAATACATGTATTCCATATTAAAACTTGTCATAGGTGGCAATAAAATTGCTGATTGATTTTAGAGGTTAACTGGTAACAGCTGATGGTTTCATGCTAAAATATTTAGCAGAAATTCTCATAAGGAGGATTTATTCACAAGAATGGATGGTCATAAGTCCATTACTTGTAAGAAGACTGTGAGGGTAAATTGTCCAGCAGTGTCAGAACAGCATTGTTTAATGTGCAATTGTGAGGAATTTAACAACGTCAAAATCTACAACATCTATAAAATTGCTGTTAGTCATCATAATTCAGAACTCTGTCTATAAATACATCAGGATTCTAGCATAAAAAGCACAATATGTCTATCAACCTTTTCCAGAAACACCAACTCAAATCGAAAACTTGATGCAGATGGTCCAATAAGTACATATTTTAACTTATTTTTAAACGATTTTTCCTAGATACTTCAGAATGGAAAGCAAATGAGTGGCATCTTTTGCTAACTATTCAGTGTTTTAAGGCCAGTGTCTATAATTGAGGCAGTGTGTTTTATGCCAATAGAGTGGGCGTATATATACATATATCACTTATTAGAAAGTTATTTCATCTGCTTTTGTTTTAAATTAACTTTTCAAACATTTATTTATTGCTTTTATTAGGATGTTTTGACTTTATAAGCCACGCTGGCAGGCTTATTCAATATTTTCCTGTAGTAAACAATGGCGGCACCCCAGGGTTCAAAGTTGTGTTATATATTAAGGTTTTAGTCAGTATGAGTTCTTGGAGTTTTTTTTTTCTTAACAACACATTCTAGTATGATTTGGTTTCCAGATTTGGTTTCCTTGATAGATCGTTGTCCACGTGTATAAGACAGTCATAATGAGATATTATCTTGGGTATCAGGGGATATCACAGCAGTCTGTAACCAGATTAGACCAGGTGCTTTGTCTGTTATTACACCACAATTAACCACACATTTTAGAGCATACAATCACAATAAGCAGTAGTGTTTTATATGATCCATGTAGGGAACCACTGGCCACTGATATATGAAAATAACCATATCAGTGCTGCTGTCTCAAAACCTGCAGATGCTTCATACAATATTTCGAATCAATAATAACCAACTTCTGTGGATGTGATTCTTCTCAATTATCTATTAATACAATTTCAAACTTTTTTCCTAATACAGTCACCAGCCTTTTTGTTCCCTTGTCCTGAAGCAACAAGTCCATGTTCATTCTTGTTGCCCTTAAAAATAATCACTTTTGCTGTGGGCCTGGGTTAGGAGTTAAAATTCCAGCTATCTCTAATTTTAGACACGAAAGGTAAATGCCTTCACACAGCCTTCACTCTGCTGTCTTTCTTATCCTTGTTGGTCCCAGCTGTCACTCATACTGCCTATTTCTGTTTATTTATTTTATTCTTGTCATTGCTATTGTCACTCTATTTGTATTGTCATTAAGTTCTGGCTGTGTATTTTTCACCCTTACTGTTCCATTCTGTTGTCCATTTATTGCTGTCTATTTATTCGAGGATGTCTTGTTATCTTCTGTCTTCTAATGTTTTTCTATTTGTTTATATTCATATTCATTTACTTTTTCTAGTCGTTAACTATTACACTGCTGTGACAAAGAAATTTCCCCGATGGGGCTCAATAAAGTTTTTCTTATCTTATTTTGCTTTTCCATTGCAAATCAATGAAAAGTATTGTAAATCCATCTCATTGGAGGTTGGCTATTTTGAAAGACAATAAATAGAGATTGTGGTTATTTCAGTGAGAATGTACTTGAACCAAACCATGCAGTTGGATGTTCTCATTTCAGTCTTTTAAATCACATAAGCATATTTTGACCCTCTGTGAAGCTGTTACAATTGATACAGTAGACCAGGGGTCCCCAAACTTTTTCCTGCAAGGGCCAAATAACTTTTCCCTTCTCTAATGGGGGGCCAGACCAGTTTGTAACAAAAAGTGTGACAATCGTAGAGGTGTCTAAATGTAAACATTTGTTGTTTTCCAGAAAGCCACACATAACCAAAAATCAACCCTTTCTGGGATCTTGGCAGGAAAAAGAAAATCAGAATATAATGAATAACATTATTAATGAATAATGTCTGTCTCATTTCTTGACGGCTGAATTTAACAAAAAAAAAAAAAAAAAATCGTGTGTCCACCGCAGGTTAAATACCCTGCATTCTTAACCTATTTTTCTCTTTCCTAATCTTTTCACCATCATTCCGTTCCATTTGACAGGGATGTGTCCAGGATTTTTTTTTTCGTGAGGGAGGGGTTTCAGATGAGGCACAGACTGCAGAAGGGTGAAATAAAATGTTACGTTCTATACTTAAAATAAATACTTAAAATCACAAGAAAGTGCAGTGTACCAGAGGAATAAATATTTCTAACAAGCCAAACTGCATTTAGCTGATATATTCTCACGAAGAATAAATGCATATCTTCAAACAAGAACAAAATGTTTTATGATTGTTTATAAATGCAACTAATCTGACGTTAAAATAATTAGGTTATCTAATGGTGGATTATTACCTAATAATATTGAAAAAATGTTATTATCAATCACTTTTTTCTCATTATTGATATAAAAACAGTGAAACAACAACAAAAAAAGATGTAAGATTGAAACTTCACTATGGCTTCAGACTAAATTTTGCATGGCGCAGGGGGTTAGAGGAAGGTTGGTATCAAAACATTCCTGATTTGATTCCCAGCTCCTCGTAGAGTCAAAGTCTTGACCTGGCACTGCTAGATGGCTGCCAACTGCTTATGGTTCATCCTCGATGCTTTAAATGCAGAGAGGAATTTCCTACATGGGATAAATAAAGTATAATAACTTAAAATGTATTTGAAACTGTTCATTTGAGTTGTAAGTGGGCCTGAAAGGTATTAAGGATTTTCCAGCTCAGTTAGATCTGAGATCAGTAGAACAGAACTGTAGTTGGACCCAAATTGAGGTGGCGTCAGGATTTCAATTGCCAAATCATGTGCGGTGAATGACTTTTTCACTGCACATGTTTACATATTACATCACTGCATGTCCTTTGAAATGAATGAACAATGAATTCTCTCCACATACTTAATAACATAGTTTCATTTTTGGCATGTCCCCACACCCAGTGTCTGAATTTAACTCAATAAAATTGGAAAAAAAAGCCTGTCCCTTGTAGTCGTAACAGGAAAGCAGCACTTATCTTTAATTATGTTTAAAAATGGATTCCAGACCTGATCGCAGCACTAGGCTAGAGCATGCACAGTCAAGCGTCAGGTGTTGCAAAATGCAGATAAAAAAGCCCCTAAAATCCAGACTTTGTCTTTGGATATGTTGGGTATCAGCTTGTTCAAAAGAAAGGAGTCATGATGGATGAAGCTTTGTATGGGTGAACAACATTCAGTTTTGCTCAGCTTTTAATGTAGTAACAAGGTCATATTTTACATTTAAACTTCCTTTGCTTGTCAGATATTTGAGGTGGAAACACACAAAGCTGTCTGTCCCCTGCCAGACTGAGCTTTCTGTTGGATGGACCTCGTTCATTGAAAGCAGGAGCGGCGTTAAAATTACATTTAGTTCAGATACAAAGAGCATCCCGACAATTCAACAAGCAATCATCCATCACACACCTGACTCTTATGCTCGTCATAGAAATTAAAGGATCAGAGGATTTTTAAACTTCTCAGTGCGTGACTCTTCTCATGCATAACAGTGGTATAAGAATTCCTTCACACCTTTGCTATTTATTTAAGCTGAACCAGGTTGCGGTGCATCCATTCTCTTGAATGCCTACACAATGTCAAGCCTCCTTTTTCAACAGGATGTTTTAGAGGAGTATTTTTCAAGACACGTGAAACAAAACACACTGTCCACATGACAAACAACAGGTGTATGGCAGTGACCAGCTGATTCTTTGGATCTAAAATCTCATTTTATCAGTTCCGAGCAGCAGTTTGGAACAGATTTAAGTGTTGATGGGCTATATTTTTTTTATTTCGACGGTTTCTGATTTGAATCAACTTCTAAATGATAATACATTTCAAAATTTCAAAATGTGATTATGGAGGACATGAATGGACCTGTCACTTTTCAGTGCTTCAGCAATTGGCATACAGGACATGGGTCCCTGCAACCGAGTAAAGAAAACCATTCCTACAACCCCTATATATAACTGCTTTATTCACTCTGCTTAACCTACCTACAATTAAACTGACATCAAGACTTGGATGTGGAAATATTTGAATGAATATTATTGCCAACATTTTGTTTGTTTTTTTATTCTCTGTTCAAGTGCTTACAAAAAGAGCATCGATGAAGCTGGCATATCATATCTTTTTATATACTGAATCACTCACTCCCTTCATATACAGTATTAATTACCATGGTTTTAATACATTTACAAAGAAAGCTTCATATTGTCAGAGCTCCTTTATTCAAAAACATTTACATTTGTCAAACCATATCCAGATGTATAGTATCTGTTATAGCTTTTTATATATTATTTCCATTCATCATTGAAACAGCACAGCACAGTCATGAATTATTTTACTATTTTACTAAGCACCCACCCCCCAATGCCATATCTAACAGTACCTAGGACAACCATAAACATAATTGTTTTTATCCTTATCATTTTAAAATGTAAAATGTCAAATATTCAGCAAAACTATGCACTAGATGATTCATGCACTGAGCATCTGTGCTCCCTCTAAAAATCTAATTGGGGATAAAGTGGAGTCAATTTGTGTGAAGTCAAACCCAATCCAAAATAAGAAACTGTTTATCCCACATGGTGCATGGGCCTGGGGCATGCTGTAATTTTTGATTTTATAACTACTGTTGTGTTGGCTTGCATTTTCTTCATCGTGCATTTTTTTCTTAATCAAAATAAGTTTAACCAACAGGGCAAGAGGGTAAAACGATGTTTTTTTTTTCCCACATTGTAAATACACTTAAGGCCAAAGGTCTCTGCACGGGAAGGCAGATTTCAACTCCCGGACAATTATTGGAACTGTCAATCTACAGACCGCTGGGAGGAAACTCCAAATAGCACGGAGAAAAGAAAATTTAACCTGTATGTGTAACAGTGAGGCAACAGTCCCCCTATTGTCCTCAACTGTTTCCCCATGTCATGATGTCATCCTCTGACCTCCAGTGGCGCTCCGTAGAGGATGAACTCCTGCCAGCAAAGTAAGGAATGTTGGATTGCTTGTTATAGGGTTGCAAAAAAAAAGCATGTCAAATTTTACTAAAAGACACAAATACTGCTTTGGAGGGGGAGACTCTCTCAAGCGTTCCTGGTGGAAGCAGGATTGTTGTTTAAAATGTTGAAAATCAACTATGCACAGCTCTCCATGGTACGTATTATGTCTTTATACTAGCAATAGCAGAGATGGCAGCGGTGAATCAGACCATGGTTATGCCCATCTGATGGGATTGTATCACAAGTCGAAGGAGAAACAGAAGAGACAAACCATTTAGAGTGGATTCCAATGAAAAGTAAAGATTATTCCTGTTAGAAAAAAATCTACAACACATAAGGGTCCAAAGTGCCTAAAAGTCTTTGCTAGTTGTTTTACTTGTATGGTTCCGCGAATTGTGCACACACTCAAGAAAACAGTAAATATAGCTGGAACTGTTTTACCTGCTGTATCTGTGCTTTTGTGTACTTGGTTAATTAGGTGTGGACGGGCACGGCGTATTGCATTGCTGTCCAGATGCTGTAAGGCAGGTTTGAGGCTGAGGTAGGAAACTTGCTCCTTGAGAGCCTGTCCTGTTGGGTTTCCTCATGTATCAGTTTATCTATTTTTATCCATTTACTGTTGTTGTCTCTATATTCATTTTCACATAAAACCCAGCTATTACTAATTTTACAGAGTCAATTGTCTCTTCAACCATTCTTCTTCTTCTTCTTCTTCTTCTTCTTCTTCTTCTTCTTCTTCTTCTTCTTCTTCTTATTATTATTATTATTATTATCATTATTATCATTATTATTGTTGTAGTTGTTGTCGTTTTTATTAATGTTATTATCAATTCATCTATACCATTGTGGGGGTGCTGGAGCCCAACCTGGCTGTCATTCATCCAGATGTGGGGTTCACGACTGGACTGGTCGCCAGTCGTTCACAGGGGAAAATATAGAGACAAGCAACTATTCACTCTCATTCACACTTCTGGACAATTAAGGGTCGCCAATGAACCTCCTGCATGATTTTTGACAATGGGAGGAAACCGTAGAACCGTAGAGGAAATGCACAGGAGAACATGGAAAGTCCACATAGCAACCCCTTTGTTGTAATCAAACCAAGGACTTTCTTGATGTGATGTGGAAGTACAAACAACTGCATGACCACAAAACCCCATATTATTATTATCATTATTATTATTACTGATATTATTATTATTATCATTACTATTATTATTATTATTATTATTATTTTATTATTGAGTAAAAATCCATCAAATCAATAGTTATTTTAAGATGTGATGCTTATGTAATCAAATTTTTGTTGGTTCAGACAAAAGATCAATTCATATTTTGACTGAAGTTACTAAATCCATTCAGTTAGGTCATAATAAGTTAGTACAGTCATCTACTTGTCTCTCCATCAGTCTTTGAGCGAATTAATTAAGTCTTCAGGTAACCTAACAGGGACAACAAATGTCAATGATGGTAGGGCAAGTTCTTCCACAAGATATGCCCCCTTCCACAAAATATAGAGCAATTTTTCAGCAGAATAATATTACTGACTGTTTCTGCATAGCTCCTGGCCAAAGTGAAGTGCTAAAGTGTTTTCAGTAATATGCTTTTAATCAGCAACTGAAATATTAACTGATCCTTTTCAGAACACCTCCTCCAAGGTAACGGAAAAAAGACTGAAAAACTCCAGTCCACTTTGATACTGTGATAATGACAATTATATTCCTTTTGCAATAATTATTTCAGACACAATTGTGGCGATGCAGTGTAAGAAGAGTTTAAAGTCAATATATGTGGGTGGGAGACATGTTTTAGCTTAACCCCCATCATTTATAAATGGGGCCTCCCTACTCACCGAAACACAACATTAGAAGACATCTGTGAATATATACTTAGCAGACGATGCATGATACGTTTTGAGTGGGTCACTCTGATTCAGCCATTGGGAAAAAGTACCTCAGCTTTCATGCATTGAATAATTATATTTATTGGCAATAAAAAAACAGAATAATGGGATTCTTTATTTGCATTAAATCACCCACATTTCACTCCAAATTTGTCATGAATGTGTATGGCAGGCCAGCTGTAAAGACTTACATACAGTAGTTTTAAGCTGCGTAATTAAAGTGCCGTTAACAGCTTTGGAAAATGGATGTAAGGCTGTACTTTACTTTGGTAATCTATCTGTGTGTGTATGTGTGTGTGTTTGAATGGAACACTGACGTCAGTGTCTCCTTGTCGCCTACTGAAAACGTGTAAAGCCTTAAATCTCAAGCGTCCTTGGACCTCAAAGCCGCAACCATAAAAACAAACATGTTATTTTCCAATCACCCAAATTAGCGGTTATTAAAAAGTTCCTTTCACTGTAATGATTGGTTTAATGATTTATGATGAAGTGGAATGGATTGTGCCAACTGTTAAGCAGTTTAATGACTATTTGTTTATTCACTTGTTTATTTTCCCCCTTTAGCGATACCTCAGACTCACACTACATTCAATACATGAACTCTAACTTACAGCCAGGAGTTTCACATTTTTCATTGCATCATTTCAACATCAATGTTTTTGCATGCTCACTATATAGTTTGCAAACTAATTACAGATTGCACAAAGGTGGCGCTTTCGTGGTTGAGCTGTGTGTGTTTGTATTTGTGTACTCAACCAACAAAGTGGCCCTCTCTGTATTGAGGTAACTTTATTAAACAGACCTCCTCTGTGTTCCTTGGATAGTCCAACATTCAGATTTCTTTTTTTTTTGAGCCCTCGTTCTTGAAGCCTGACCACTGCCAACCCCACCATGCAGAGCAACAGAGTGGTTCTATATCACTGTGGTGTTGAAATCTTGGAGACATAAATTCTTAGTTTGTGCACACACAGAGCACACCGCATGGGCATGAGTAGGGCCTAAATTGCACTGACTGGAGCTTTTCAGGCTTCTGTACTGATGATGAATCAATGAAAGAACCTCCTTTATGCTTAAGCACAAAAAAGAAAAAAAAAAAGTGCCAAAACATGCTTGATTACCAACAAGTAAGCTCACAGTAAATTTAAACACACTGTATCTGTGTCGCCTCTGTGTGAAGGAATGATACATGTAACTGCTGCAAACTTCTTGGTCCCAGTATACACACAGACATAGGCATAGCTGTCATCTCTGCAATATTTCTTACTTTTAACAATAGCAGTTACATAGGCTGTGTCCTCTGCCTACTTAATGTTGAGCAACATAATTCAGCATGTATTTATTTATTTTGTTTTTGTTATGTAACCAAATAAAGACCTACTTTGTATGTTCAAAAAATATGCAACCATGCAGTTTTGAAGTACATTTCCCACATCTGCATTAGTGCACCCACAGAAGCTACGATGTAAATACAGTACAAAGAGCAATGGCTCATTTCACTGTCTGACTACCTGTGTGTAGCAGCCAGTAAAATTAGTTGACACAATTAGCTGCCTCACACCAGTTGTGTGAATGATCTACATAAACATGTAGTGGAAATGTCGGGGAACTGAGTTACTTCAGAAATTTTATTAGATTAAGAGACGTGTCATGGAGTGAAGAGGGCTCTTGGATGATTGACAACCCATAATTTGATTGCTTACTGTACCAGTTCTCTTATTAGATTTATAGTGTTGAACGTAGGTATTGTTTTATTTTTTGCTGTCGTTAATTTTAGTAATTTTACATAAAGACACCAAAGCCAGACTTGCCTGTCATATAGGTAAGTATACCCATTAGTGTTCTTGGATCAGCATCTTGGAACCCAGCAAAGATGAACAAGCAACTGAGCAAATATGGCAGAAAGGACAAAGGGACAGGATAAAGAACCAGCTGATGGGTTGTGAATTTGGCTTCTGACTGTTGTGGGCATACCTGTGGTTGTTTTTTCATCATGTTTTTTAATGTTTTTGATAGAAGAGACATACAGGTATCTATCTGTGTGCACCCTAAAATCAGGTAGAGCGGTATGGCTGCTTCGTCCCACAAACACCAAACAGAGTAACTGAAATTCAAATTTGCCTTGCTGAGGTTGTATGAGTGAGTGTTGGTATGTATCTCTGCATGTGATAAATTACAACCTTGTCCGCTGAAGCCTCTCCTTCAATGTAATATGGCTTTAGTCTGGCTGGAATTCCCTTCAAGCTGGAAAAATCCAGGTGTCTCGTCCTGGAGAGAGGGAAGGTGATCGACATATTCCATTTCTCTAGGAGGAATCCATATTCCATCGGTCACAGAAAAACCCATGAAGACCCCTTGAAAAGCTTTGACTACTCCAAATGGAGGGTTGGCTGGCAACAGTTGACAAGTCAGGTCTCCCGGAGAAACTCTAGGCATGGTTATACCAGCATGGCATCCTGCGGTCATTGTTGTGATATGAATTTCCCATCCTCACTGTGGAAGGATTTCAGAGGAGAAGCAACAGCAACCAGGGACATTGGTTGGGCTTACCTAGAAGTCTAAGCAGCATCGCCTTCTATGGCCAAAAGAACAAACTGACAGTCCAAATCAAAAGCCTCACTAAGGAGTTCATGGTCACCAGCGTAAGGCAGGAGCTCCAGTACAGGGAATCCAAGAACCTGAAAGTATCTCAAGCTGGCATTTAGGTGCAGACTGGCAGAAGATGGAGAGCACAAGAGGATGTGGACCAGGCAGAATCACGGCTGCAGCTCAGAGAACTTGTGGGACCCTGAAGTATTCCCTTTAACCCACTACAATAAACTTGAGTGCAAGGAAAGGCGGGACATGGTCCAATGCAAAGTGAGGGCTTGGGTCGAGAAGCAGCGTGAAAGCCAGACTCTAGGATTGAGACAACGGGGCACATAGACCGGATGGGAAGAACCCATGGACAGGAAGATTATATGGCCTGAGCTTTGGAGGGCAAAACCCAACTGCATCAAATTCATCATTCAGTCTGTCTATGATGTCCTGCTGAGCTCAGCGAACCTCTTCTGTTGGGGCAAAGTTAATACTGCAGTCTGTCCCTTGCAAGGAAGAGGAACTATTGAGAAAATCCTCAACAGGTGTCATAAAGAATTTGGAGATGGTCGCTATCTCTTGTGCAATGAGCAGGTGCTGAAGGCGGTTGCCGAGTCCATCAGTACCGCCATTGACCGGAAAAAGCGCTTGCAACCACCAAGGCGTGGAAACTCCTGGGGAAACCTGGGGAAAAACTACCCACCCAGCCGAAAGCCCAAACAGGCCCTCTGGGAGCAGACTGATGAGGGTGGACCTGGGGAAACAACTTTGTTACCCTAAAAATATTATGGAAACCACGCTTAGACCAGACATTCTTCTGCTCTCAGAGTCATATAAGCACTACATTTGGTTGGAGTTGATGGTGCCCCGGTAGGAGAGGATGGAGGAAGCTAGTGAAAGCAAGAGGAGAAATATGCCGAGCCAGAGGAGGAATGCCTCTGCGGAGCAGAGCGGGCAAGAAAGTCATACTGTAAGGCCTACAATCTCCCGGGCATCGCCGGAGAGCGCAAGAGACAAGGCGTCAGTGTTGCTTCTGAAGCTGCAGAAAGAGCTTCATGATGGCTTCTTGGACACAGGCCAGGAACTGATCACTCCCACTTGGCTTGCTGACCGGGATGGGGTCTGAAGTTGAAAGACCTGAAAACCCCCAAGACCCCAGGTACTGTCACTGATGTGTCCAAGAACATGCATCATAAAATATATGCGAAAACC
Source organism: Fistularia commersonii (assembly GCF_037954325.1). Lineage (NCBI taxonomy): Eukaryota > Metazoa > Chordata > Actinopteri > Syngnathiformes > Fistulariidae > Fistularia > Fistularia commersonii. The sequence continues at coordinate 9,315,280 of NC_141294.1, read as the reverse complement.
ATGATTCTCCAAGTAATCTTATGAGAACAATAAGCATCAATGAAGATGATTTATTTTTCAAAATGCAGTAACTTGCAGTATACTTCGATTTCAATTACACCTTTATAGTCACAAAATGTGAAACAGATTTTAAACATATCCATGGGGAGTTGGTGGTGGCGAACTTGAACTAAGAATTGGCTTTTAAAGACAATGTGTATGTATGAAGTAAAAAGGAGAATTTCAAACTACAGTTAAAAGAGTGGTTTGAAACCCAATTGTATTAATTCTATCCAATATTTTTTGTTGCAACTGTCAGGATCTTACAATATGCAAGGGATGAAAGATGGAGCTTTTGGTATTTGTGGCTGCCGTATCAAAGATAAAAACACCTGACAGCAAACCTTTTTAACAAATTTTGTCACCCCCCAATATAAAATAACCACTTTTCAATTAGAAAGTGAGTGTAGAAATACAGTTTTCAATGGAATGTGTAACAAAGAACATTACTCAGACAGCTCCCAGCCCTATACAGGTAAATCACCAAATCACCCCAAATTACAGCCTCCTGAATGATCATTAAACTGAATCAACACTTTCCTCCACATCCCTCTGGTGTATCACACTTCACAAACTATTAAACCTGTCAATGATTTTACCATTATGGCTGGTCTGTGCCTCTATCTATAAAGCAATGCTCCTTGACAAAAGGGTCCTAAAAAGTCAGCTGACAAAATGTGGAATCTCTTTGGGGAGCTGTTTTTCAAACACGCACGTATAATCTATGAGAACATAGTTTAACTGTGTAAAAGCACTTTTACACTGTTAGCAGGGTAAAGAAAAAAAAAAGAAACCTGATTATAATGCAACCAAACTTTGTGGATGTAATCTTTCTATTACAGTACCTCAATGTTACCGTCTTCATAATGATAAGTTAATCAATTAAGAAAAAAAAAGGATGAGGCAAAGTAACAGTGTAATTAATTGTCGTTCTATGTTTGAATTTGTTGGCACACTAGTTAGCAAAATTTAAGAACACATACAAACACTGCAGGTAATATTTGCCTCCAAGTCAAACTCCTTTCTGATAATAGGAATTTTAAGAGTTGTTTCCTTATCAATCAACAGGGGGCAGCAAGATGATCACTATTGATAGATAGTGACCCCTGAATAGTGAATAGTCTAGTGATAATATGTGCTTTATAATCTACAAGATAGCATTTCCTGTATCAGTAATGTTTCATATTCATAACATTTGTGGAGGAGACTTAGGAATATAAAAAAGGTTTCTCTAAAAGTATTACAGATTTTTTTTCTGATTAATCAAGAGTTATATGTGGTCAGATTAAAGTAAGGTTAAACCCAAAAGAGGTGGTTAAGTACATTCCGATGCAGACATGGATTATAACTGTTGAGTAACTGATATTCGTGTTGAACTAAATTTGCAGCTTTTCTTGCATAGATCTAGCAGATGCGGAAACCGACGTGCCAGTTCTGAGGGTTGCACAAAATCTCAACTGATGACAGCAGGCTAATAAATTCTATTAGGTTCTGGTGAGTTTTTAACCAAAGACAAGGTAACAGACAGAAGTTGAGGGAGGGGGAAGTGAAATACAAAAAAGACATTGAACGAACGAAGAAAAAAAAAAGACAGAACAGTTTGGGTTGTTCAGAGATGAAACAAGCTATTTAAAATTATCACATATTACAGCAAATTAATGATCACCAACACAAAAAAGAACCATTTATTACACCAGGTTATTCAGTGAGACCCTACACATGCACGAGAACTTTAATGTCTCTATCTATACAATAGCAATATGAACCTTTTTTGGAATTGAAGCTGCCAGGCAAGAGGTCTCGAGGAAGACTAAAGAGAAGATTTATGGACGTAGTGAGAGAGGATATGAAGGTAGTTGGTGTGAGAGAGAAGGATACAGAGAATAGGGTTAGATGGAGAAAGTTGACTCGCTGTGGCGACCCCTGACGGGAAAAGCCAAAAGAAGAAGAAGAAGCAATATGAACCTTTTTGTGCATTATTTTTTCAGGTTATATCAGAATTAATATAAGTAGCTCTGGACTTTTCAATTTATTTTATATTTATTTATTTGATTTCTTTTCAAAATTCCATAAGTGAAGTACTTGGCCTCAGTAGAGATGGTCCATCTAGTAATCATTTATCTTTATTAAGGGATTAACTCTATCAATCCCTCTTGTGGACATTCATTTTCTGCAATTAACCCATCATGGATGAACCATGAGCAGTAGACCGCCATCCACCAGTGCGAGGTTCAATGTCTTGTTCAACAACACTTCGACACACTAGGAGGAGCGGGGAATCGAACCAGGAGTGTTCGGTTCCAAAGACAGGTTGCGCTACCTCCTGGGCCACGCCGCCCCCATCTATATGATTAAAATGACTAAATCACACTACAAGTTTGACTTGAAAATGTTAAGGACTTTTGGCTGGTGATTTTTTTCAGCTTCTGCAGTGTGATATTATTTTGGTCTAAAGCAAATAGATTTCTGTTTCAGAAACACTGGCTACCAGTAGCTGCCAGGATCAAGCACAAGGCCCTGACCCTGGCATTCAAAACCACCTCAGGAACAGGTCCAGCATATCCGACTGAAATGATAAGACCTTATGTTCCCGGCAGAGAGCTGCGTTCCTCTAATACAAACCTATTAGCAGTACCTTTTGCTGGCTCTAAGCGATCTCAGGCAAAACTGCTCTCAGTTCTACTACCTCAGTGGTGGAACAAACTCCCAGAAGCAACAAGACTAGCATCATCTCTCTCAACCTTCAAGAAACAGGTAAAAATGTTTCTCTTTCAGGACTTTTTACTGCGCTTATGCCCCAGATCAGGTTGGCAGCAAGTTAGGCTATGCAGTGTGTGTGTATGTGTGTACGTTTGTGTATATCTGTCAAAAAAAAACCCCAAAAAACAAAAAAACCCTCACTAACCCAAGCTTACTTCTCTGTACATTTCCTGTGCATCCTGTATTTGCAAGTGTATTTGCAGTCCCTATGTCCTCTATTGTAAGTCGCTTTGGATAAAAGCGTCTGCCAAATGCAATGTAATGTAATGTAATGCAATACCTGTGCTTCCGGAGGAATTATCAGCGCTCAACCCAATCAAAACAATTATCCTTAAAACAGCGTGTTCTCATGCATATTACACACCTCACTTTTTAATGGTCGTCAAGTCAACTTGCTTTGCTGCGTTTCTATCAGCCTCCCATTTTACTCCTTTATCTTCATCTCCGCTGTATTCACCTTTTCTTTGCACTGTTTTTTCATCCATCATTCTTCAGCTCCCCTTGCCACACCCTAACAGCAGCACCTCCTGGCACACTACCAGATGTCACATCACATTATTTTATTTATTTTTTTATTCACCCCTTTCAAGCTGCAATGTACTAACTCCTCTCCCCCTGAGGGCAACATAGTCTTTTTCTGTTTAATGGAGCATTTTACAGTAATCATCCTTGAAAAGCAGCCGAGCAGACAATCACAGATACATGGACCCCACGGCGCTCTTCTGTCAAATCCGTTCAGACTTGAATTCTAGCAGTGTGTGAAAAGACATCAGGGGAGGATATCGGGGAAGACAAGAACAGCCAGAGGTGATGAATGGTGATCATCAGTGTGATGCATCCTGAGGCAGCAAGACTGGCATGTGAGGAGGGACACACCTGAATAAGTGGAAGCTGCTAAATGGCTATGAGCTCACGCGGTGTTAAAACTGAGTTTAAACTGGGACAGCATAAGCTTCACCAAATCCAGTAATAAAAACACGTTAATTAGCCCAGCAGTCGTAGATGCTGATTGAAAGTGATAGACTGCAAAAGTGTTTCACTGACAGCTGTATTTGTTTTGCAGAATAACATAGCTCTTTACTCTGATCATAACTGCTTAATATTTTTTCACCAGGGAGTGAGCAGTGTTTAATGGTTTTTACTTGGTGATCGTTTTCTGACTGCGTTAATGGCAGCAATAATACCTGTATGATAAAATTTGACATATTGGATACACTGGTTGCTGACAGTTCACTGTTTATACACTAGGTGGCCAAAAGTATTTGCTCACCCATCCAAATAATCAGAATCAGGTGTTCCAATCACTTCCATGGCCACAGGTGTATAAAATCAAGCACCTAGGCATGCAGGCTGTTTTGTTTTTACAAACATTTTTGAAAGAATGGGTCGCTCTCGGGAGCTCAGTGAATTCCAGCGTGGAACTGCGATAGGATGCCACATGTGCAACAAATCCACTTGTGAAATTTCCTCGCTCCTAAATATTCCACAGTCAACTGTCAGCTGTATAAGAACATGGAAGTGTTTGTGAACGACAGCAACCCAGCCACAAAGTGGAAGGCTATACAAACTGACGGAGTGGGGGTTAATAATGCAAAGAGGTTGCCAACTTTCTGCAGAGTCAATCTCTACGGACCTCCAAACTTCATGTGCCCTTCAGATTCACTCAGAACAGTGCGCAGAGAGCTTCAGAGAATGAGTGTCCATGGCGGAGCAGCTGCATCCAAGCCACACGTCACCAAGTGCAATGCAAAGGGTTGGAGGCAGTGGTGTAAAGCAAGATGCCACTGGAGCAGAGAAGTGGAGATGCGTTCTCTGGAGTGACGAATCCCACCTCTCCATCTTGCAATCTGATGGACGAGTCTGGGTTTGGTGCTTGCTTGGAGAACGGTACTTGTTTGACTGTATTGTGCCAAGTCTGAAGTTGTTTCCAGGAGCAGAGCTTGGCCCCTTAGTTCCAGTGAAAGGACAGTTTTGGACAATTCCATGTTCCCAACTTTGTGGGAATAGTTTGGAGCTGGCCCTTTCTTTTCCATGAACATGACTATGCACCAGTGCACAAAGCGAGGTCCGTAAAGATATCAATAACAGTCTGGTGTGGATGAACTTGACTGGCCTGCAGAGAGTCCTGACCTCTACCTGACAGAAAACCTTTGAGATGAATCAGGGCGGAGATTGAGAGCAGGCCTTCTTGTCCAACATCGATGTGGGACTTCACAAATGCGCTTCCGGAAGAATGGTCAAAAATTTTTATGGACACACTCCTGAACCTTGTGGACAGCCTTCCCAAAAGAGTTGACGCTGTTATCGCTGCAAAGGGTGGACCGACGTCATCTTGAACCCTATGGATCAGGAATGGGATGTCCCTTAAATTCATATGCGAGGTGAGTGAATACTTTTGGCCATATTCTATATGAAACTTCTGATAACCATTTCTCCTGTATGAGGAGGGGCTGAATGTCCGGAAAGGTTCCATGTGCTTGATATAATCAGAAAGGGAAGGAATTCGGCATATGAGGAAAGTTCAAGTGCACCACTATGGGTAGCCGACTGAAAGAATTTCATCTTGATCTGTTGACTTTCTGCATATCCACAACTCCAGAGACCAGATGATTAATTTTACATACGACAGCAAACATGTAGGTTTGTTTTTTGAAAGAAATTATGGTTTAATATATAGAGCAATATCTATAATTGCAGTTATTGTAGGAGTGAGTGCGAGCACTACAAGTCAATCGACAGTCCGGTCTTCCTCCGCGTGAAACACTCGGATGGAACACATTTGTCATGACTCAGCCAACCACCACAGTCAATCTCCAGCGCTCCATGCACACTTGACGAACTCACGTGCTATGGCGTCTTTTATTCCCCGTAACTGAAAATGAATGGCTACGATCATCAAAGTGTGGGAAAGTGCTACGCTGATCCAGGCTGGATGTATTCTTTTCATTATTGGTGGGAAAGTAGGCTGACTTTGACAGGAAATGGAAACTGCAGAAGCATGGTGGAGCGGCCACGGTCATCAGATTGCAGAACAAAGCAAAGCTGCACTTATCACACATGGCTGCATTTCAAATGCTTTGGGAAAATTACTCCACCAGGTTAACAAAGAAAAGTATGGCACAACATGGGTAAGCTTTTCATGTTTGGTTGGATTTCATGATCTTCAACATGCTATATTCATCACAGTTAAAATGAAAGAAAGAATGAGAGAATAAAGATACTTGTCAGTTTTTCCATTCTCTCATTGCATTGACCTCAGCTTTGGTGAACTAGGTTCCTGTATTGTAAAGCAAGAGTGGAGCAAAGCGGCTGGGGCTTCGAAAGATGTGTGTGCCTGTGTGATTTCAGAATCAGCATAAAACTAATAAAATGTAACCACAAAAATTCTTTTAGCAGCCTCTATTTTCCATGATAAAATTGAAACTAAAAATAAATGTAAAAAAAATGTAGGAAAAAATGTAAAAGTTGTCTTCAACTGAGAACTATATGATATGTGAAAGTTTCACTTTTTATTTTAAGTTACCCAAAGACTATGAAAAGCAATAGCTTTTCACAAGTATCCAAGAATTAATCAAATAATTCACCATAAACCTCTAATCCATAATCCCTAAATAGGTTTTTTTGAAGGTGACCTGTATCTGAGAGAGAGCTATAGGTCAGATGTTCATCAGCCACCAACTGTTGTATTTTAGTGATTCCTGTTTAATTCTGATTGGGAAAAATATACTCATCTGAGCCTTTCCCTGTTCTCATATCTTATCGACCTGAGTTCCTCCTCTCAAACCTTTAGACTCCCCTTCTGCGATTTGCCAAGCTCCATTCACTCCTTGTTCTGTTACCAACTTTTACTTTGGTTGTAAAATCCCTTGAGAATGAAAGAGGGAAAAATGTTAGTTAATGCTGCTTTTCAATCTAATCCATCATCTATCCATGAATGTGGGTGGTCCTGTTTTCACTTAGGTGGGTAAATTGATAACCACCAGGTAAATAGCAAGAGGAAAAGACCAATGTAGAGTTCTGCGCTCAACACAAGGTTTGATGAAGTCTATAATTGTTACCAAGATTCATGGCCTCCAATTAGATTGTTGCAGGAACTTTTCCAGAGATCCTGGAACGAACCAAAAACCTGGAGAGCCCCTCTGTGGTTAATGGGAAAAATGTTCTTTTTCACTATGCTAAAGAGAAAATTTAATGAGTTCCTCCTTGGCCGATGCCCCTCTACTCTACCACGCTTTGTGAGAATTTACCTTGCAGTTTGAGTCCAGCCAGTCAGACACACATGAATGAACAAATAAGCTCCTTGGTAGACATAACCTCATTAGCACTGCAACCCTTCAGTGACACAATGATTCGTTCTGTCACACCTCTGCTCCATTACATGGCGGATGGTCAATTTCTATACTATTTTCCTTTTGAGAGGCTTGTATAACTTATCAGACCAGTGCATCCTGGCCTCAACTTTAAAAGAATTATGATGGCTTTCAAATTAGCATTTCAACAGGCACTTGATTTGTTACCTCCAGAAAAGCTTGTATACCTCACTGAACAGGAGGCATCAAATTTCTCTAATTTATGGTTTAGAGAATCTTGTGTTTATGAGGCTGCAGCATTTTTCATGAACAAGCATGTTTTTTGAACCATGCAGCCCCACACCCCATTCACCCATTCAGTCTTTGGCACGGAGAAACTTTCCTTTTTCAGTAATTAAATGTCAAAACAGACTTCGAATGTCAAACCCTGTGCGTTCATCATTCCGAGCTGTGAGGCTCAAACACCCAAGTGAAGGAAACATATTTTGAGTTGGGGTGGGGGTGAGGGGCTTTAATTTTCCAGTTGTTGGAAAGAAAGAGAGCCAGACATGGGCCGAATATATCTACGATCCCTCCGCAGATGAGGTGGCGAAAACAGCTGAAACCAGCAGAATGAGCATAATCCTTCATGTTCTAGCTGACAGTTATTGTTTTGTGTCGAGCTGTCAATATGAAGTAATTATTGACTGACAAGCACAAGAGAAAGGTCAAGCACTTTGTCAAGGTTCGTTTAATAAACTGGCACGGTTGCTCCTGTTGGGCCAGCCCAAGGGTTCTGGCCGGACAGATATAAATCAACTGATCCTGGGAAAAAAAAAAAGTACTTACAAAAACTGTAGAAAAAAAATAACACATGATTAACAACATAACATTTATTACTGTCATTCATGTTTATGATCTATCTTTGTTACATTTAGGGAAACTTTCTTCAAGTCATTTCAATTTTCTCTGTTTATTTGTTGGTCATTTATTTCAATTGCTTGTCAAAGAATTACCTCGCTGTTTGGGATCTGAGTTTTGAAATATATATATTTGTTTTACTTTTTTACCAACGTATTGCTTCCTTTGAGGTAACTTGCTGTTCAGCAATTTCCTGTTTAAATTTTTGCCCACTCCACTCCTGATACATGCGATAACAGGACATTTGGGCAATGTGGTGCAGGTTGGCTGAACTGAACGTTCCTGGTTCGATTCCTCATTCCTCCTAGCCTGTTGAAGTGTTGTTGAGCAAGACACTGAACACCTAACTGCTCCCCCGTCGCTGTTCCTTAGCTGCCTTCCATCCACGATGGGTTAGATGCAAATTTCAGTGACGTTGTGCTCCGTGTATAACTGTGTGACAATAAAGGCCTTTCTTTTTCTTTAATTTCAAATGTTAATGAAGTAATGATGTAAGTGGTTAATATTATTAAGGATGCGCTAAAAAAAAAAAAAAAAAAGTTTTTGCTCAGTGGGGCAGGGCGGCGCAGCAGGTAGAGCAATCGTCCGTTAACCAAACGTTCCTGGTTTGATTCCCGGCTCCTCATAGTGTGTCGAAGTGTTGTTGAGCGAGACACTGGTCCCCTGACTGCTTCCTTGCTGCTGATGGATGGCAGGCTACTGCTCATAGTTCATCCATTATGGGTTAATTGCAGAGAACGGATTTCCCAATGAGTGATTAATAAGGATAAAATTATGTGGAACTGATTTTGAGTTAAATCACAAACCCTAAAAGAATTGCATTAATTTATTTTCCTGCAGACCAGATAGGATATGACAGATAGGAGTGCTTTGCATTATTCCTTCAGTGTAGCTGCATTCAGGGGTGTGCTATATTTTTAGCAAAGGCATCTAGAGGACAGGGGATTTAATGTAAACACATGATACATTGTTGAAAAGTTTCTCAAAATGTATCACAAATTGTGACATGAAATTTTGGTGTAGAAGAAAAAAACTTCACTGAGGGGAAATTAAACCTGTTGATTTTCTGTTGATTCAGAAAGCGGATTAACTATTTGTTAAGCATTGCCAACAACGGGTAGGGCACAGTGGTTACATTGTTTGCCTCACAGTAAGATGACTCCTGGTTCAATCTGGACAGTGGGGCTTTTCGGACAGAAGTTTGCATGTTCTCCCTGTGTCTGTGGTTTCCTCCGAGTTCTTCGGTTTCTTCATGCAACAACCTCAATGCTAAGTATGTTAATTGGAGACCCGAAATTGCCCAGACATGTGAATGACAGAGTGAATCGTTGTTTTTTGGTTGTGAATGGTTAGCCCTGTGGTCGACCGATGACCAGTCCTTCCGGCCTAACTGCAGGATAAGCAGTGTAGATAATAAGGGGAGATGAAGGTTGCAAAAATTAAGAATGAATCATCTTCCTGTTGCTGACCATTCCTTCTCCCTTTTCGTCACATCACATATCAAGAAGGGACTCAGACACAGGAGCAGACAGTAACTGGGAAAATTGTATGCAAAATGCCACAATAGGGAGTAGAAAAGGGAAGGAAATTACCTCAACTACATAAACAAAGCAAAAAGGAGTTACATAAAATGAAAACGATAAGAATAAAATAATTAAATTAGTTAACAAATAATACCATAATCCCACAACAGCTTATCAACACGTGCCTCTCCAACTACCTCTCCTCTGTCAGAGGCCTAAAGCAGCCCGAGTCGGCAGCAACATCTTGAGCAGCATCACACTCAGCACACTCTGCCCCCCCCAATGTCATCTCAATTCCTCTTTATGTCTAGTACATGTGGAGAAATTGATAATAAAACTGACTTTGAATTTGAACTAAAAACTCTGGTGACCAAAGAGATCACTGTGTATACTCCGAGCTGACCTGACCAGTGATGTGCAGTCAGTAGAGGCAGGGGTGGCCGGGCCTCACCTGTCATCATGGGAAGAAAAAAATGTAACATGAAAAAAATAAATGGTTATATTTATTCAGTGATTTGTACTATAACGTTATTTTCCACTTAACGTCATTATTTATTTATTTTTTTCAAAATAGCTGAAAAAAAATCACATCATCGTTCAAATATGAAGAAGAGATGTGCGATGACACAGCAACCAGCTGAGCCCACTATGGATTGCGCAATGATTATTCTAACTGCGCTGGCATGCTATGCACTGAGACCGTATTGCTGTCTCTGTATGTCTCTATTAAAAAAAACTTTCAATATATGAACAAAATTTCCATACTTTAGCTGATGTGTATAATGTCTTTCGTCAACAACTGTAATGTGTTTCTTGTAATCGTAAAACGACTGCGAAGAGACATTAAGTGAGGCACGCAGTAACGGTGCCTCATGGTAGGGGGCACTGGGGATCCCAGAGATCATTCTTACTACTCTGCTACAGAATAATATAATTAGCAATAGCAAGCTACAGTAAACGTCAGTGCCTCACCAGCCATGAACCTCACCGCACGTCACTGGACCTGACTGACACTATGATAGAGCAGCCCCTCAAAATACAGCCGTGAAAGTAGGATGTGTGCCCCTTATTATACATTATTCACAAAAACACAGAATTGGAAAAGACAACTGGTCTATTCTTCAATCTGTGGACCAGATCGCCAACCTGGCACAGTACATCAAATCACAGCTGCAAATTGGTTTGGTCTTTCTCAGCTCTTTTCAAAATTTCTACAAAACATTAAAAGCTACTGCACATTAAACACTCTTCTGGACAATTGCAGTTTGGCAGATCTACAACAAATCAGAGTAATGGAACGTGCAACATCACTGCCGATCAGCGTGACCTCATGTGTAATGGAACGATTCAACTGCCAGAGTGAACGATTTGAGAAAATATAAAGCTTGCTCACCGCTGATTAAAAACTAATTAATAAAAATTGCAGGTTCAGCAAACACTTATTCAGCTTGAGCAAATATTTTTGCTGATTTTTGTTCTTTTATCATAGATTATCAGGTGTACTTCTTTCCAGTTCTACACCTGCAGGTATATTGGATTAAAAAAACGTAACGTACTAATGGGTCTTGTTCTTACTTACGGTCTCTCTTGGGCCCCATCTGAGGGAACCTGCTGTGATTGCCCAGGTATTTGTGACCCCAACAGGGATCAGATTGAATTAGGAGTTAAATCTACATACTGAAATGAAACTTAAACTGTGAGGATTTGTCCGGTTGCTGAGCTACAGATTTCCCCCACTGTTAAATCACAGCTTAGGCAATGCTCTTAAACCAGATGTAGCTGATTAAATAGGTACAACACAGATGTGGTATTGCTACTCTGCAAGTGGTCCCTGTTTAAGGATACAATGTAGCTATCCAGTTACTCTCACTAAATCAAACTGCTCTTGTTTCTGTTAAATTGTCTTTTAGTCATGTTGTTTTTTGGACATTTTTTTCCCAATGGTTTTGATCATGCAACGGTCTTGGATGTAAGCATGTTTGTTGTGCGGATATATTAATTTCATAGTACATAAATTATGTATGGATCACACCGCTAATTTACTAATACTGAGACTATTCTTGTTTTTCCCCCTGGAGAAGTTTTGCTTACAGTGTCCCTGAACATACACTGGGTTGCCAAGTTGGGTTCATTAGCAGTATGTTGTTTGAGCATGCTGGTTTATTGTATTTAATTAACGTGATTTTAGTCAAACAAAGACAAAAGTATTGTCGGCTTATGCTTATTACTTTACCATTATATCAGGAAATTACTTCCCGGGAGCCAGCTACTAATTAAACATTTCTTACTAAACATCGTTGCTGAAAAGGAAGGTTTGTCCTCCAGAAAGCATAGACATTTTGACAGGCTGGGATGGACGACACAGGGTTCATTTTGAGGCAAGTGTCTGCATTTCCACTGCAGACTGTTATTTCAGATGTGCAAAGAGAGGGACAGCAAGGAGGAAAAGTCCGGCTGGTGACTGGGAGCTCTTCTGTGGAAGACGCGCCAGGTGACTTTCACATAGGCAACTAATACTCAGGGGTGTTTTTTTCCAACATTCATGAAATAATTCGTTCCCCATTACTTTTTAATTCCTTAGCATATCGCACAAAATATTTCCAGAAACAACAATAATATTCAAGATTGCCGAATAGCAATGGCTGATACAATCATTTGTGCTATTTCCTCCAGATGCAGGAGGAAACCAAAGTGGGAGGAAGAAAAGCTTTTTTTTTCCCCCTCTTGCTGGACTTGCGAACCAAAAAAAGAACAATATCAGTGGAAAGCTTGAAACCGTAATGCCATAAGATAAAAAAAAAAGGTTATAAAAAATATATTGTCCATCCAGTACAGAATTACTAATGACTGTAAGAACTGGTACGGTTCTTTTGAGTCTCAGGAAAACTGAGGGCAAACATTAAAAAGTTTGAATTACAAATGAGCACTACAGACAACAGAAACCTTGAGCCAATTCTTTGAAAATCCTGTCGACCACAGCTTTATATTCTCTTTTATTCAATCTATCCAGCATATACAAAATGAACCAAGATGTATCCATACAAAATGGACCACACCATTCCAGTCATTGCAAATCATTTTAACTTGTAAACTAGGACCCCCAAATTTATTTTGCATCAGCTCTTAGAGTCTGTACCCCAAGGCTTTGTTACCTTTGCTATACTTATACCATCATGAGTGTTGAAACAGTATGCTGACCTTTATATAGTACAATATGGAGTCCCACATGTATGGCTGTCACTCAAATTGTAACAGTAATTTCTGATGCTTTTAAAATTTCCACTGATTCAAGGCTACGGCCATTCTAACCAGCACGAGTGTGAGGTGAAAAGATATCCTTTGCGGCTCCTGTCGTAGGCCTGCGGCAGTGCAGAGCGAGGATTTCGGGGTGAAAGGTCTTGCTGTCTCCGGGGAGAAAACCGTTTTGGAGAATTTGGTTACGCAGCTGCAGCTGGAGGCACAAAATAATACAAAATCAGAGAGGAACACTTGCAGTGTGACATCATGAGTGAGCAATGTGCTGGCTCCCAACACCAGTGAGAAAAGTCTCAGAGGCTAAGCTAGTGACCGTAAATGTACAACTGTATTCTGTGTTTTGATGACAGTCCTTTCGTAGTATTTTAAATGAAATTGATACCATAACCGCCTGGTTTTGCCCAGTCTGCCACCCCTGAGCATTTCTTTCACGTAGAGGCAACATTAGTCCAGAAGAATGTTGCACTCGGCCGATGAGGAACCAACAAGTCAATACTGTCAGTTTCCTGGCTTCATAACGTCAACGCCTCTAAAATCATACAATCCTTTTTCTATATTATTGTCCTTTTTAGATTATCAAATCATGTTCCTTTTGTAGAAAAGACATTACTGTAATGCCGCTCATCATGATGCATTTATTTTTTGATAACATGCAGTATGCCACAATAGGGCCTTTGCTGGCTCCAAAGCTTTAGCCAATGTTGTGTTAACTTCTCTGCATAACCTTTCCTGATAACTTCAGTCTTGTCTCTCATGAACTTCCTTTTCAAGACATGTCACTTCTTTTTGGCCTGAAGCAATAGCTCCTGACCTTTGGATGACCCCATGTTTCACAGGAGCATAGCCGGACAATAGATATTTCTCTGGAAGTTCAACAATGTTGGCTGTCATGCTCTCATTTGAATATTTTAGGAAATTAATCACTGTGGGGTGATTTTGACTTCAAACTATAAAGCTGTACTAATTGTTGCTTTTGTGTCATTGCACAGATGGCTAAATATATTTCCTTGTTTCTTTTGAAGGAGCCCTATTCTTCTCTTCCTTCCTTTGGAGTGATCCTGTAAGCAATGGATGCACAAATGGTTTGGTTTAGCAATTGGACCATATGTATTGCGAAAATAGGCTTTTAATGTTTACTTTGGTAAATTCAGTGATTTTTACAGTGGTGGTAAAGCTGTTACCCTTTAATTTTTCTGGTGAATGTGGGCAAGTTCTTTTACATGAGAGCCTAAAGTTCAAAGGAACCAAATGGTATTCAGTGGATATTACAAAAATGGGGCAGAGCCTATCCTCATTTGACTCTCTATAAACAGAACAAAAATATTAAACAGTGCTCTGCAGTTGTGTCACTTCAATACCCACAATAATCATGTGGTTTTAGTTCTTCTTTTTTGGAGTTTGAATGGCTGTTTCGTCATGAAAGTTCTGATGGTGACTGGGATGTGTTTTTTGTGCAACACTGCAACAGCTGCAAATTAATAGGAAGTATGTTTTTTATTGTTTTCATCTACTGTGACTTCACTGCCAACCAAACTGTTGCTTTCCCAGCATAAGATGAAGTGAGCCCGTGCTCACTTCTGAAATCTTCTCCTCGAGATTATTTTGCTACCATGTAACCCTTTTCAGGAATCATGTGCTGACAGCTCCTTACCAGGTCTCTTGGCTGTTCTGTGAAAAACTGCTCCAAGGAGCAAAAGTGAGCTGCCTGTTCAAATGCTTTGACATTTCTGTATTAAAAGGTGATCACATTTTAATGCCGAGGCAATTGTGGATGGTAAAGACAGCATATGTTGTTGTTTTTGAGAAAGGGCAGTGATTTCATTTTATCTGTGCATGAAAGCCTCCTTTTGCCCGTGAAGAATGCATGCTCTTCACAGTGTCCTGCACTGCAGACTGCATATCACTCATTGGTGCAGAGGGAGTTCGATGCTTTGTGCCCAGTGCCTTTTACCCTGGTTTGTTTTACTTTTGAGTACTTTTTTGTCTTACTAGTCTTTGACTACTCAATAAGAATAAATATCGTGTGGCATACTCAAGTATGCATTTTGAATATTGTTTTTTCGCTTGACTATGTCGCCCAGGTAAGACCTCATTCCATCTGATAGTACTTTAAGATGGCTAGGATGATTTGAAGGAGCTTGTAAAATTGCAAGTTGGGCAGCACTGGCTGCTTATTTAACTCTCAATTCAAGCTGTTCTGTTTTTATTCTCAGAGCCTCAAGGCTTTGCCGTTTCTTCAAAGATGAAGAATACTGGAAGTGCAGTTCTGTCCGCTTCGAACAACTTATTGTTTACTGGCAATACTTGATGTACTCCAATAGAGTTAGTATCCAAATGTCATTTGGTCAGTATCTTTATTGCTAATCCCAAAACTTTGTCGGGGGGGGGGGGCTTGGAGCCTACCCCAGCTACCATTGGGCAGGAGGCAGGGTACACCCTGGACCAGTCATGTGTGTTTTTTGGATTGTGGGCGGAAACCAAAGAACCTGGTGGAAACCCCACGCAAAAAGGCCTCCAGTCAGAACTGAACCGGGGAAACTGTCAGGCATTCGTGCTAACAACTGTTCCGCCTATATCCTTAATTACTGTATCCAAATTAATATTCTTCTCATTCATAATCGTCTTTTACATCTGAAATACTACTGTGTGGCATTTTAGCCTCAAAGATACATCACACTGATTATTGATCTCCTCTGGCACAGTTTTGCAAAGAACTATATTTCATGCGTTCTTAAAATGCCTTAATTACTTTGATTTCTGCTGAAATTATTTATGTCCCTCTTCCTTGGAAAACAGCACACCTGCAGAATGTTTTCCAGGTCACCTACTAATACAGAGTATTATATATATATATATATATATGTATATATATATGTATATGTATATATATATGTATATATATATGTATACATATATATATATGTGTGGTATACTAATTTCATTACCATGCATCACATTATACCTTACTTTGCGGGGATAATAATGACAATGGGATTTCAAATAATACACATATTTAGTTAAAATAAAGGTCATCACAAAAATTCCTATGATGAAATTTTCCTTAGTTTTCCATTTCTCTTAGTGTATGATGCTCTTTTTTAATTTATTTGAAGTTTGACAGCATTTGTTTTCTTTCGTAAACATAGGATCTGCAAAGTTGTCTTGTGGAAAAAAATTTTGGGCAATAATAAGGCCTTACACTGCTACTTGCGGCTTTTTTTTTTTTTTTTGAAGTGTGTACAGTGTAATTCGTTAGGGAATAACTTCATGTCATATTCAATAACAGTGACACCACTAATGGAGTACATGAAAATTTGAGTGTTAACCCACATTTACGAAGAGGGTACAATGCTACAAACTTTTTTTTTTTCTTCTGGGAAATTTCAAGATAATCCCCCGAAAATCTTTGAAAGTGAGTCAGATTGCAGAAAATTGGATAACTATTTTCCTTTTTTTTTTTTTCTCCTCCAGCGGAGGACCCCTGTATCCCCTGCTGTGATTATGACTCCCTGCCCACAAACCCCCACGAAATTTGGCTTACACCAGGGGTGGGCAAACTATGGCCTGCGGGCCATGTCTGGCTCATTGGTCTTTTTAATTCCAGCCTGCGAAAGATCGGTACAGAATTCATATCTGATGTGAAAGATTGGATCAATGAATGTGGGAGCTCAAACAGGAGATTATTTCATTTTTGGAGCTTCTTGAGAACACACTGAGAATTTTCCTGAGCTAAATGACACATTCAGGCTTTGTGATTTAGCCTTAACTGTGAGCATACTGACACACAAATGTGCTGGACGTGAAGCTACAAGGGAAAAACCTGTTTGTGCATGAAATGCAAGCAAACGTCAGAGCCTCCAAATCAAGCTGGTTTTGTTTTCAAAGCAAATGTCAGACGAGTCTGATATGTACTATTAACAAATGCGTTTTTTTTTTATTTTTCATTTTTTTTATATGTATCATATCTTGTGGTGACCTGGCCTGTCTGTCAAATTTTAAAAGTCAATGCGGCCCCTGAGCCAAAACGTTTGCCCGCGCCTGGCTTACATGATGCTCCTGTCATATACTCCTCTATCACACAAGGGATTCTTCTATCCCCCACATATGGCTGAATTCCCTCAAGTGCAAGCAACAGATCTCTACGTCGATGGTTATCCCCTAAACAGTTCACGAAAAACCAACCAAACAAAAAAAAAAACCTCTTATATGTCTCCGGGCAAACATGGTGACTCACTTTCCCCTAACCACACATCCTTGTGATTGCTATCTAAGCATCAGTCACTGATGACAGCTGCCTTTTATTGTTAAAGTGAGTTACAGATGTGAGGTATGAAGGACTAAATTTTGAGTGCGTAGTGGGTTCTCCTTTACACTTCAGATTTTGCTCTCCCACAAATAGCCGGTGTGTAATGGGGAGGACCGTGTGGACATGGTGTGGGTGGGCCATGGGGGAGAGCTTTAACCCTTGGCTGAATGGGCTACGTGTGCTATGTGTGTGTCGGTGTGTGTGTGGGCGGGGGGGAAGGGCATGTTTGGGAGGGGGGCATCTGATGAGAACATGGAGATTGAGTAACTGGTATTCCATGTTGGTTCGGTGACCCTGTGCAACATTAGAGCTGTGCGTGTAAAATCCCACTTACGATAATAACCGATAATAATTAAAAGGAAATCTGGGCTGAAATAGAGCTGCGAAGTCCCATTGGTGCACCAAGGTCGAACAGGAGAGAGAAATAATGTTATGGAAGGGGTTCTACCCTGCCCCGGGTGCTCATACTATTACCTCTGATAATAGTGACCTGGGATTGTCATTATGGAGTGCTGGCCAGCACATCCAGAGCAATCCATTCAATGTTTTTAGCTCTCAGTTTTAACTGAGCCGCACCGAACATTAATCTTTGTTCAAATGAGGAACACATTTTCATACTGCGGTCAGACCACAGCAATGCACAGGTCTCAGTGAGGGTGGCTGCATGTGGAGACACACACACACACACACACACACACACACACACACACTGCTAGAATCTCAGGAGGAAATCAAATGATCCCACGCTAAAGAGGCTACCTCGGAGACCCTGTTAAAATTCATCAGTGGCCAAATGCTGATGCATATAGATGCATACAGTGCAGAGTAGGTGAAGCTGGCTAAATCAGTCAGAAACCAAATCATCTTGTCGCCAGAGGGAAACACCTTGGCTCTCCTGGACTGCCTTGAAACCAGTAACTTAGTAATGTTAAGAAAGGCAGCCACCAACAACCAAACAACCACAACTGTACTTATGATGTAATAGTGGTTAAAATAGATATTGTGCTCTCCATCCAGACACTGTGGATGACTGGAGAGGTTCACTCTATGCTAAAAAGCAGTCCTCAGAGAAAAAGACTGCTGAATGGTAATACACTCAGTGTTGATAATGCAAAAACCTGTGGTCATTTCGACCACAAAGCCTCATTTCCTTATGTTTGTGATCAAAAACCATTCCACCTATACTTTTACAACTTACATGTGTGCATATTTAGGGCTACAAACAAGAAAACAATCGAAACCCACACTGCAACCTTTGTTTCTCATTCCAGCCAATGTCCTGGATTAATCCCTGCTATGTTGTCAGACCAGACAGCATGCCAGAGAAGGTACTCAGGGAGTCCGCAGAGGATATCAACTGAGGGATGTTCTCATTTTAATACCCTATTTTCCAGGATGTTGTTCCAAAGTGCCTCGGGTCTGCCTCCATCTTACCTATGCCAAAGAAGTCTTCTTCTGCATATTTAAATGACTATCGACTCACACGAGTGAACAGCATGATGAAACGCTTTGATTGTGTCAGTGGTGTGTCACAAGTGACAAATACACATTGTGCAGAGCCAAGGTACAGCAGCTGCTCACATGATGCAATAACAACCTCTTCAAATTTCAAGGAGACCTAGGCGAAAGGTATTGATTTCAGAACTGACGGTATGGTTGCTGCCTGCTGCAAAGTATGTTTGTTGCTGTAACCGATGCAGAGATGGACTTCCGCATGTGGATTAAAGTATGTAATACTTGCTCCTCCTACCTTCACCACATGGACCTTATGACCCAGGCAAATTGAATAGAACTGAAACTAATTTCTCACAAACAGGAAAGCTTCATCTCTAATAAGTGCCACCTCAGTACGTGTCTATCTATAAACTAGGTCTAAGCACAGGGAGACACAGATGTTATTGGTCAAAATTACATGCTAAAGGAAAAACACAATATTTGTTATGCGGTCTTGCAGCCAAGGCCCAAGTGTTTGAACTTGCATGCTAAACCAAGACTGAGTGGATCAACTGAGTAATTAGTTTCCTGGCAGGTACCATTTGCAGGCAAATATCTTGTGATAAAACTCTAAGATAACATAACATGATTAGCACTAATATATATAGAGTAGCCCTACTGTATATACAATCTAAATGCAAATAATTATTTACTTTATGGCCTCACTAAATTGACAGGTTACATTATGTCTTTCACCCACTTCAGACTTGAAATAAATCTAATTAATGAGTAAAGAGCTGTTTGAGTGCCAAAGAGCCCTCTTTGCTGTAAGACCCTGAGGGGACAAAACCCAACAGATGTATGTTTGTGCTCTTAAAAAAAAATAATGTCAGTCATGATCTGACAGCAGTGTTTGAATGTACAATGTAATGTCATAAAAACAACCATGGCCTATATTTGTGAAAAAAATCTTGCAAATGGCCTGGGTATAAGTTAACAATTTTCTAAGCCACTGTCTTAAACACCATTGATCTGATTTGAAGACTTGGCTCTGTCATGCTCTGCTAGCTTTGGAGAAATAAAAATCCAGCAAGTTGATAATTAAGACAAAACAGCACAAATAGGAACCTGTTGTTAGTCCAAGTTAACAACAAACAAGTTAACAGCAAATTACTATCCATAACAGGGCACCCACATTTATATGTATAGTATTTTAAGGTAGATGAGCAGGCCGCACATTTTACACTTCAGATGTGGAAATTTTATAGAATGATTGCAGGCTTAAGATGTCAGAGGTGCGTAATGTGTATACAGTCTCTACACAGACCAAAAAACCTGCCCCTCTCACCTCTTAAGATCACATTTCCTTCTACATTGTCTTTACTAACCCAATGTAGATATACAATTTTTACTATTAGTTTTTTTTCTCTGCACAGTCTTCTCTAACTGGAGCTGATGTTCTGGAACTGTTTGCTGTTTTATAGTATTACAAGACTGTGACAATGTTTTTAAGCATCATAGGGGTGGCCACAAAGGAATGCAGCCTCAGGGCAGCACGGGCCGGTGTATCACTGAGCCAGCCTTGGGGGGGGGGGGCACGGGCCAGTGTCTCCCTGAGCCGATCCCAAGCCCGGATTAATGTAGTGGGTTGTGTCAGGAAGGGCATCTGGTGTGAAACTTTTGCCAAAGCCAAATATGCGAATCAAACTTAATTATCAGATCATACCGGATCGGTCGAGGCCCGAGTTAATGACTGCCATTTGTACCAATGACCTACAGGGTGCCAATGGAAACTGGGCTACTGTAGGTTAAAGGAGAGGAGGAAGGCGTGTTTGGAAGCAGATAGACAAGAGGAAAGGAAAAAAGTCTGGGACTGAGAGTTAGGACTTTGAATATTGGGACTATGACAGGAAAAAGTATAGAGTTGCTAGACATGATGTAGAGAAGGAAGGTGGATATACTGTGTGTCCAGGAGCTGGTAAGGCAGTAAGACAAGAAGCTTAGGAGCAGGCTTTAGTTGTACTATCATGGTATTGGCAGGAAGAGAAATATAGTTGGAGTTATCTTGAAGGAGGAGTTTGTTGGAATGTTCTGGATGTGAAAAGAATGTCAGATAGACTTGTGAGTCTGAAACTGGAAAATGAAGGTGTGACGCTCAGTGTTGTTAGTGGCACAGGTGGGATGAGAGTTTGAGGTGAAGGAGAAGCTCTGTAATGAGCTGGATGAAATAATGCAAAATACCCCCAGAGATGAGAAAGTGGTAATCGGTGCAGACTGCGTTGCGCATGTTGGTGCAGGCGATAGAGATGATGAAGAAGTGATTGGCAGATTTGGTATACAGGATAGGAACGCAGAGGGACAGATGGCGGTAGAGTTTGCAAAGAGGATGGATATGGTTTAGTGAACACTATTTTTCTAGAGACGAAAGGAAATTAGGGTAAATTATAAGAGCGGAAGAAGGAGGACGCAGGTAGACTACATCTTGTATAGACGAGGTGACCTGAAAGAGATCAGGGACTGCAAAGTAGCATAGGATCCAAGTAGCATAGGTCGTTTGTAGGATGACTGTGGTGACAAGGAAGATCAAGAGGACAAAGGCAGAGCAGAGGACAAAGTGGTGGAAGCTGAAAAGGGAGGAGTGTTATATGGTTTTCAGGGAGGAGTTGAGAAAGCCTCTGGGTGGTCAGGGAGAGCTTCCAGATAATTGGACAACTACAGCTAATGTTATCAGGAAGACAGGTTGGAGAGTACTTTGTGTATCACCTGGAAGGAAAGTAGATAAGGAGACTTGGTGGTAGAATGAGGAAGTGCAGGAGTGCATACAGAGTAAGTAGTTAGCAAAGAAGTGGGACACAGAGGACTGAAGAGAATGGACAGGAGTACAGGGAGATACCGCGTAAGGTAAAGATAGAGGTGGCAAAGGCAAAAGAAAGGGCATACGATGACTTGTATGCTTGGTTGGACAGTAAGGAGGGCGAAAATGATCTATACAGGTTGGCGAAACAGAGAAATAACGATAGACAGGATGTACAACAGGTCCGGTTGATTGAGAATAGAGAGGGAAATGTATTGACAGATGCTGGAAGAGTGATGGGAAGATGGAAAGAGTACTATGAAGAGCTGATGAATGTGGAAAATGAAAGAGAGGCAAGGGTAGATGAGGTGACTATTGTAGACCACAAAGTAGCAGAGATTAGTAAAAGTGAAGTGAGGGACGCATTGAAGAGGATGAAGAGTGGAAAGGCAGTGGGTCCTGATGATATACCTGTGGAGGTGTGGAAGTGTCCAGGAGAGGCAGCAGTAGAGTTTCTGAGATCTTAGAGAGTGAGAAGATGCCTGAAAAATGGAGACAGTGTGACAGTGCCCATTTATAAAATTAAGGCAGAATTGAATTAGTGCAGAATTGTGGCAACTATAGAGAGATAAAGTTGATGAGCCATACAATGAAGTTATGGGAAAGAGTAGTGGAAACTAGACTAAGAGCAGAAGTCAGCATTTGTAAACAGCAGTAAGGCTTCATGCCTAGAAAGAGTACTACAGATGCAGTATTTGCTTTGACAATGCTAATAGAGAAGTACAGAGAAGGCCAGAGGGAGCCTGCATTGTGTTTTTATAGACCTAGAAAAAGGAATGAAAGAGATCCAAGAGAGGAACGCCCTCTGGTTTTATATGAGGAAATCTGGAGTGGCAGAGAAGTATGTTAGACTGGTGCAGGACATGTATGCTAGCTGTGAGACAGTGATAAGGTATGCTATAGGGGTAACAGCGAAGTTCAAGGTGGGACTCAATCAGGGATCAGCTCTGAGTCCCTTCTTGTTTGCAGTGGTGATGGACAGGCTGACAGATGAGGTTAGAGAGGAATCTCCTTTGACCATGAAGTTTGCAGTTGACTTTGTGATCTGTAGTGAGAGCAGAGAACATGTTGAGGAGGAATCTAGAGAGGTGGAGGTATGCTCTGGAAAGAAGAGGAATGTAGGTTAGTTGCAGCAAGACAGAGTATACGTGTGTGAATAAGAGGAACCCGGTTGGAACGGTGAGGCCACAGGGAGTGGAGATCAAGAAGTTGGGGGATTTCAGGTACTTGGGGTCAACAGTCCAGAGCAGCAGAGAGTGTGGAAAAGAGGTGAAGAGATGGGTTCAATTCCAGGCTGGAATGGGTAGAGAAGAGTGTCAGGGCTACTATGCGATAGAAGACTATCAGCCAGAATGAAAGGAAAGGTGAACAAGACATTTGTGAGACCAGCGATGCTGTATGGCCTAGAAACCGTTACAATGTACAAAAGACAGGAGGCAGAGCTAGAGGTCGCAGAGATGATGATGCTAGGGTTCTCTTTGGGAGTGACCAGAATTGATAGGATCAGGAACAAGTCAGAGGAACAGCCATGTTAGATGTTTTGGAGAGAAGGTCAGAGAAGCCAGACTGAGATGGTTTGCTCATGTACAGAGGAGGGATAGTGAATATATTAAAATAATAATAATAAGACAAAGACAAAGAAGAAAAAGTAGCGGCAAAGCACACGCTGCTTATTGACCAACCTGCAGAGCACAATCACTGCACATGAGCCTGATACAGTTAATTTAGTCCCAACAATCAAGAGTGCCATACATTCACTGTCAAACTCTTTGCAAATGATAAAGATACAGAACAAAGACTGTTTGGTTTTAAGCAGAGGATCAGCAGCCATGGTTGGAGGGAGGAGCTCTGGAACCAGTATGTGTTGGGGAAAATGACATGGCTGAATGGAAACTCCATGAGGCTCTCCTACTCACGTGCTTCTACCTCACTGACACACACCCTGCTATGCTACACACTGCCCAACTGGTTTTCCATTTGGATTAATGTGTGTGCTGATGATCCCATATTTATTCTTCGCTGTGGAGGAAAGTCAAGGTCAATTCTTGTCAATTTTTGCTGAGACTGGTTCCAGAGATACAGAACACTGATTCACAGCATCTTAAATCAATTAAAAAATACTGTTGGTATCAGCCTTTTAAAAACAGGATTACATGAATCCCCTTTCTCTCACCCCCTCTTGCTCATACACACTCAGGCACACACAAAATTGTTCCTAGTTTTCCAGGGAAATGACTTTGCCAGGATTTCTGGATGCTTGCTCAAACATCTGGGCTGTAGTAGCAAGGGCGAGTACTGAGTATAGTATTATGTTTTACACAGTCACATTACAGAGTTGGGAATTCCCATGCTTTTATGGATTTTATTTGTTGTTATTGTGAGACCATGGCTCAGGGAACAGAGAAAGTCAGTGCTCTATATGGACAGCAGTGGATGACTTGAATGTTTAGAGCTGCTCCAGGTATTTGCACTCCTGATTTGAAACACATAGCATTATGATGCACTGCTGACCTTGTAGTTTAGAAAGAAAAGCAAGCAGAAACGCTTGTACACTCATCAGTTTAAGTAAAATGTTAGAGCAGAAAACTTGAAGACAAAAGAATTCAATGTTAAAAGCGATTTTTTTTTTTTCTTTTTTTTTTTTTTTTTCTTCACCTTTATCCTCCTCAGTTATACGAAAGCAAATGAGGATGTAATGTGCATTCCCTTCACACTGTCAAAAAACAACAGAACGCCCATGGAGGAATATACATTTCATATGAGAAAATTTTAAAGATAAATTAGATGTGATGTTGTTAATGTCATGTGTTGTGGGATGGACCAATTAATATCCAAACACATTAATTGGATTAAGGACTATCTCTTTGATCTATGCAACCAATGAGGTGGTATTCCGGTATTCCATTAAGAGTAACTTCAGAGTAGCTGGAAATGATTTATCAGTGCCTAACTTTAAGCCTATTGTATCATGCACATCTGACACTGAATTTTAGGCTAGACTAAAACTAAACGCATAAATAAATTGAATGACCCAGAGCCAACTGTGACTTCTGGTATATGCTAAGCTGCATCACTTTAATAATCTCTTTTTAAAGAAAAAAAAAAGTGCAAAGTAAATAAAATAAACTGCCAGCAATTAAAAAAAAAATCAAAAAGTAGACATTGCAAATGTTTCAGGCTTTTGTTCCACTGTCTTCCTCTCCCTTTTGTATTGCACATGTAAAGACTGACATTTTTTCACCTTCTGATTTTGTTCCAGACATTTACTCCTTGTATTTCTGCTGATTTGCTCTAAATCATTGCTGTTTTTCATTGACACGTGAAAACATTGCAGTGTTAGATATCTATCCCCACACTCTTTTATTATAGGTTTGATCGACCCCTGGACAAAAGTTACCATAACACAAATCTCAGTGAAGTGCTAACTTTAAGGAGGTGCAGAAAAGAATGACTTGTCCATTTTTGTCCACTGTCAAGTGACAGGTTTCAAACTGTGGTTCTTTATCGGATTTTAACATATAAGGAGGAGTAGGTCTCTTGCTCAGAAAGCAACTGTCCCTTTTGTTAACCAGCTTAGATCTGGTGATACATAGGCCAAAGATGAATCCAAAAATGTGACTGTTCCATTGCCTTCTTTTGGCTGGAAACATGTACAGGTGCAGAAGCATGTCAGAAAGATAAATGGCTACGACATGCTCAGTGCTTGCAGAAATAAGTGCCTGTTTTCTTGGGCCTCTTTGCTCCCTTCTTTGCAGTTGAAAGATTCAAGTTCCCACAGGGAAAAGCCACATTTATGTTTAAGCTATTACACTGTAAACATGGGCATATAGGAGAAAAAAAATCTTCCGGTACTTCCTCCATCAGCTGTCTGCTATCCATGGAGCTACAGCCAGCATTGTGTGTCAGACAGTGGCAATGCACTTGACACCAAGATTTGTGGTGAGCCTCTAGATCTTGTGTGAAGCGGTAGGGTACTGTAGATGTGACAACAAAAAGCATAATGGCTTGGATAACGGTTACACTGGCACACAACTGGCCACTGCAGGGTGCATTTGCTCCTGCTCACTAAAGGCCATATTGAATCTTACAGATGCTGTGTGTTATGGAGATGCCAAATGCCCATTTGCAAAATTTCCACCAAAACAACTTTGGGGCAGCTTTAGCCCTGTTGGTTGAGCAAAAGCTCCCCAATTGGAAGATTAGTGGTTTTAATTCCTCATCTCCACCTGTCTTCATGTTGAAGGGTCCTCGAGCAAAACAACGAGCTTACACTTGATTCTGATGGGGCGGTTAGCGCTTTGCATCGCAGCTCTGCTGGCATTAATGTGTGCATGTGTGTGTGCGAGTGTGTGTCACACCATACCTTTACAGTAAGAAGGTTCCCTCTTCAATCCAGTAGTCAGATGGGTCTTTTCTTTGTGGTATTCGAATGTTCTTTCCCAGTTTCCATCTAACTAGCAAAAATATTCTTTTTGTTTACTGAGGACCCTAGATTGCTTGTAGGTATGAATTAGAAAGTGAATGTTCATCTACACCAGGGGTTCCCACACTTTTTTGCCTCTCCAGCTAGTTTTCAAATGACCACGTAAACAATGTATCTACACGAATATATATATATATATATATGTATATATATATATATATATATATATATATATATATATATATATATAAAAATAAATTTACATAGCCACTGAGTATGCGCAACACAATATATGTTTGTGTATCTTGCATAACTGGATGAACCCTTATGGCACACCACAAACACTTTTGGTCATTACCTTACTCTGATGACTTGAACTGCATTAAGTCAGCCCAGAGCTACATTGTCCAGACAGTAGCTCCTGGTAGTAAGTCTCAGAAAAATGACTGCTGTCTGGACAAGTACAATTCTAGTACTTTCACCCTTTTCCTTTGCAGCTCACTTTTCAGAGGGAAACTTTTATGAACAGTTCAAAAGTGCCGCTCCACATTTCCCTTCTTTGGAAGAGCAATAGTAGATTGACAGATTGAGCAAATACACTTTGAATATGACATTGTGGGGAAAAAAAAAGTCTTTCTCCCATTACACATGGAAGTGGTATGTTTTTTTAATTTACTTTATTGATTGATTTGGCTCCCGCACTCATATTTTACCCTTTCTTTAGAGGAAATAATTTGAAGGGATAACTTGCTAGATACAGTAGCTCCCTAATACCTGCAGTTGCTTGTGCAGCTGACTGCACATGCATGGTGACTCGTGTGTCAGAAAAAAAATTGATCTCAGACTAGCTGCCCTGTATTTCAATCAACTGGCAAGTACCATGGGGAGGATGAAGAATTTGATTAGCATGTGATATACCAGCATTACTTTTGCGATCGATGTATTGGGCACTCCTGATCTATACAGTATATGGGGAACCTTTTATCAACAGGTGACCAGTCCACTGTGAACCCTACTCCAATTGCCAAAATCAGCTAGGACTGATCCATAACTGGTCAGTGGTCTCCAGTTCACCTACTGTATGTTTTTAAACTATGGAAGGAAAGTGCAAGACCCAAAAGAAACCCATGGGGGAGAACATGTAAACTCTTCACAGAAAGCCCCCCCTGTCGCATTTGAAACAGGAACCCCCTTGTTGTGAGATGAAGTGCTAACCAGTTTGCCACCATGATGCCCTGATTAATTAATCAATAGATTCTGATAGAGTGAATTCCAAAATGTTCTCTCTAAAATGCATAACAGGGATTTAAAACTTAGTGTTTGACACAAAGCAGTAATTTTGTGTTGATGATTTAGTCACTTCACTTTATGCTTATGTCAAGTACAAGATCATTTTACATAGTTGAATTGGTTGGATTTTTATCTATTTGAATCTAATCATTGATGTTATTTCATACATGCTGTGTGGTGTGCTGTAGAGAGAGGAGAAAACAATTGAGTCTTTGAACTTCTTAAAGAAAATATATGAGGTTGTACATGGTGAAAGTCCTCCAACTGCCGGATTGCTCATGGTGTTATGTGATATACACTTGAGTATCCGTCTGGACGGTGTTCTCTTTTTGTATCTGACTTTAAAAAACAGATGGATTTGTACTTATGGTGGGACCCTGTAGAGACAAATATCTTGGAAGCTTCTGCAACACACTACAGGCCTCTGGTGGCACAATGGTTGTGTCTAGTGGCCACAATCAACTTGTGTTGTCACGTCCAGCAGATAAATGTAGTGGGAGCCAATGGAAAAAGTTATTCAGACCAGGGTCAATTCAAGCTACATTCACATTTCAATATTCAACCCGCCCTGTATTGAATGAAGACATTTTACATCTTTGTTTTTTACATGTAACATGACCAAGCTGTCTCGGCTGATTGATATCTTTTTGTGTTGTGTGATGCCATGAGTAGGAGCTAGATAAGACATATTTGTCCTTGTGGGGCTATTTACGTATTACCCAACACAACAATTATACATTAATTTGGGATTCTGTGGTTGGTTGGAGTGACAGAATTATTTTATCACAATCTAGATGTAAGGGTTGATGTTTGCTGTGGGGGCTGAAAGGTCTCAATAAATCTACTTCATTCAACTTTGGCTTTAGTTTTGGGATAAAATGTAGACTTGTAGACTCTTCCTCGGATGAGTTTGGATATGAAGATGGGTAAACTTATCCACCACCAAGACCACAATACTGTGACTTTCCACAGGACTGTTTCAAAATCAAACACATAACTAACTTTCTAACCATCCCTCATTCACATACTTTCTTCTGTGGTAGGAAAATGTCTCACTTTTTGTTCAGGGCATATATTTGCATTTTTAAGACACCCTGTTTGACTCCTGTCTTCTGAGACAGAAATTTTTGGTCTCTTTGTAATGTAAACCAAATGTAACCACTTTCTCTTTTTTTCCAAGATTTGGTTTAATTGGATAAAAAAAAAAATTACAATACTATGTTACAAAAAGTATTTCAAGATATTTCAGCCACAGGTATTTCTTCATAGCAACATGTTCTTTGCTGGCATCCCAAATTCCTGTTGTCACTGTAATATCTGCCATACCTGTGGTTGTTAAATATGTATGATATTGAACTGTGGAATTTGTATCTATTTATTTATGTGTTGTCATCTTTTTGTTATATTTGTGCATTGGTTAAGCACATGTGTCATCATGCCTGTTGGAGAAATTGATGGAAACAAAACCTAGTTAAAACAAGGTCCATGTATGTATTTATTAATGAGAGTATAGATGTGTGTACATAACTTGTGTGTTATACATACAGTATATATATGTGTGTGTGTGTGTATATATATATATGTATATATATATATATAATATATATATATATATATATATATATAGTTTGTTGTATGTATGTATGTATGACACACAAGTCCCCAAAGATCTATGATAAATACATAATGAGTCACACTACGCTCAAGTGATAAATGGCTCCCACTGATTTACGGTGCAGCAGGCTTTAAGAATAATAGTTCGAAATGGTTTGTAATGCAATTAAACTGTCGCTGTTCTTCCTTAAGAAATTCCAGTTTCCCTCAATCAGTCCTTATATGTTATTATTCTCTTGTAAAACCTCAGGATTTCATCCTGAAAAGACTTACTAAAAAAAAAAAGAACACAATTAGGGTAGATGCAACTACTTTTTGAGAGATTGGTGAGATCATTTCAATCCTCTTGCATTTTATGTTCTGTTGCTACTAAGAATATGATGCATTAATTAATGCTGCAGAACACACTCGCTCCACCAGAACAGGCACTGAACATATACTGTGCTGAAGACTGGAGCTTCATATATGGCCGATAATGATTTAACATTTCACTCTGTGATATTTAATATATCAGCTTATCATATTTTATGTAACCTTTTTTTAAAATGGCATACTGTATACATTTTTTTTTTCACAACTGTCAGGTTGTTCTGAAATGGCATGGTGTCAAGATAAAGTGGCTGATGCAAAAAGAAAAAACATGAACGAAAATACAGACGGGCCATTTAATCAGTTTCGGAAAACAAGTTTAAATGAAGCACAGGACCAAGAAATGAATATGAACTTTGTTTACATTGCATGTTGGCTTATTTGTGTTGAAGTTCAAGGGGCTTTGAGTGGGTGTGGCTCACTTCAGGTGACTCTACAATCTGAAGGCTGGAGATTTGATTCAAGGCTCTGCTTGTCTGCATGAAGTGTCCTTGGGCAAGAGACGAAATCTGTGGCTTGTTCCCGATGGTCTGGCTTAGGGACTTGCATTGCAGATCTGCTGCCAATTGGAGTGTGAGTGTGAAAGAGCGATGAGGGGGACCATTTGCCTCTAGGGACCGATCAGTAAGTGGGATGCAAAACCCCATTCCTGCTGAATGCTCATCATTTGACTTACAAATCTATGTTAGCGCAGATTGTTGATAGTGAATGATTTATAAGTGACAAGTTATAGATATAATGTGATACAGACGTGCTATACGTCTCCCTTTACGTCTCTGGTGTCACACTTTTAGATCATTAATCTTTCAAAAATAACACAAAATTAATTAAAGAACACACTTCGTAATGACTTGGAAGAAAAATTGGAGTAACAATTGGATCATAAGAAATTTTGTCTCTGAAAATGTACACTGTGGTGCAACGAGGAAGATTGCGGCGCTGTGGACAAGTTCAAACTTTATTACTCACACACAAAAACCAAACTGACAGCTAGGGTCTGTGGACCATAATGCCCCTGACCTAACCAACGCCCCGAGTCTTGTGGGGTGAGAGACCATGACCCTTAGTCTCTGCCACAATAATTTCATATTTCATATGTTGTTGGTGTGTAGATTATGTTAAAAAAAGGGTGACTGCACCTATAGGTAAAGGGACATTTAAGGGTAAATTCTTCAGCGTCAATAGTCAGAGAGTCACTTTGCTTTGGTCACTGATTGGTAATTTTGCACAGGGATTTATATTTTATTTATATTTTTCTTTCAACGGGACCAGAGCTCATACCTGTCCTATATATGTGGAGCCAAGCTTCTCCACAAGTCAGACATTTTTTCCTAGTACAGTTACGACTGCTTTGTACTTGCTCGCATCACATACTCAGGAGTGCCGGAAGAGATTGGAAATTGACCTGCTGACCTCCGATGCTCCAGTGCTGCGCTGTTGCATCATGAGGAGAAGAGTGGTTTTATGAGACAAGACAGATTGTAACTTGTGATGAAAAGAGGATGGCCCTACAAATTTTACCATTTGACATCAGTCAAAAGACATGAGCAGGCAGATAGAAAAGGGATCTGACGAGTTACAAGTCGGGTAACAACAAACAAATGTTTAACAAACAAATAAATGAATATATGGTGGCGCTGGAAACAACTTATCTATGTATATAATGTGAGAAGTAGTGAAATGAGCAATTAGAGACAGAAACAGACCTTACACAGAGTGCTGCTTGCGTTTTTATATGGGAATACATTCAATATACCTCAATAATCATATCGTCAACTTAGCTTTCTACACAGAAATGTATTCTTAGATCTCAGACAACGGCGCTGCACAAAGGAGAAACCCAATGGCCTCAGTTTGTGTTTTAGTGATTTGACTTCAGGGATGCATTTAATTAGTAATGCCAGGCTTGAATTCATGTTACACTGTCATTCACAATGCTTTTTATCTTTTTTTTTTCTTTTTTTTTTTAATGGATAAGATTTTTCTTTTGTCCTTTATTGATGAAACACAATACAATATCTTGCATTTAGTGATTGGGTCTGTGATGCTCTTTAATTTTTGGATTAATTTTCCTCAATTTATAGTATTTTTGAAAGAAATTAAGAAAATATCCAGTAAGATTGCACAATATCTTTTTTTTTACAAACTTTGAATCACATTTCTATATAAATAGAATCCCCTATTCCTGTTGCGAGTCGTATTTACATCCCTTTTCTGTATGTTGTTTCCTTATTTCTACACGGATTACAACATAAACTTATGTAAGATACAACTGCACTTCAAAACCAAGCCATAAAAAAAAAAAGAAAATTACCTACTACATGTCCAATGATTCCATTGCAAATCCAACACCTTTTTTAAGATTACTACTTGTCAGTATGGTACTTTGTATGTTGCAATGTATTCTTCAAATCACATGAGTTGTATACTGTTTTTGTGGTAATTCTATTTCTATTTGCCTCCAAATTATTAGTAAAATGTTACAATATAATTATAATATGAGCCCAGCGGAATACACAGCAGAATTTGTATTACTTTAAAAAAGTTAGAATAAGTGGACTCTCACACAAACTAATATGATGGGGAAAAAAAAACTGTGCTCGCACGAGCAGACAGATTAGCAGAAAAACAGCACAGAACCTCAGAAAAACAGGGGAACAAATGCAAGCACACCCATATAAGCATCTTCCTGATATCAAAATTGGTACACTTGGAAGAAGATATACTTGTGAGAGCCCTCGGAGGAATGTGGCATTTCTGGATTGAATGAAGTAGCAACAACTACTTCATCCAGTCAAGATATAGAACCAATCAAGATTGCAGAGAATACTAAAAGAAATAACATAAGCTAAGGTTGAGTTAGGTTGAGAGTGTTTCGCTGAGAGACATCTGGGGTTGCGTCCTGTCAGGCGGCTGGTCTAGAACCATCCATGCACGCATGATTGTAATTGTGCCTGAAAACCAACTAAACTGATGTCTGATTCAATGTTTTAACTAGCTATACAGGCTGGATTGTGTTGTAGGATGTATAGTAATACATTGCAAACTATAAATTGAAAAAACTCAACACCAACAAATGCATATCACAAATGCATTTTCTTTCATCATAAGTTGAATTGCCTTCCTGGGGAATTGGTGGTGTGACACTTTTTGGCTGGGAAGACAACCAACAGTTGTAGTGGTTGGGTTTACAGTTACTTGGTGGAAAAGCCTGTGGGCAGAGCAGGGTTACTTTGGGAAGCAATGAAGAAATTTGTGCATCTGGCCTGACCCAGCTGGAGGCATAGAGGAGACATGCAGTTCTGCTTCAGATCCTTCCCTCTGGTTGTACGTGTACAAAAGCATCAAAAAAAAACAAACAAACATTGATGTGTTATTCTTTTCTTTTCTCTCTCTCTGGCTTCCTTTCTCTTCCTTCAGCTTCATGTTTCATTTCATTAATCATCAGTTCATTTCCTTTACCTGTCCCTCAAACTGTTTCCTCATTTCTTACACTCTTCTTCCATTTTACTGTTTGCCAAGCGCTACTACTGTACATGCTACCAATAGTTTTTGCAAACTTTGGCCATGAACTTGACCAAGTAAATAATTATATTCCTCTTTACAAACTTCATCTTCCAGAATGTCAAGCTCTTGGCATTGCATTATGTATTTCAAAGAACATAATCGACATGGTAACCAAAACATGTCTTTCACTCCCTTTGGTAGGAGCCTAAATCTGCATGCAGGAGTTATTTCCAACTGTGTCACATACAAATTATTTCACCGACAGGTGTGTGAATCAAGTTGATGGTTTGCCATGGCAACATTTTGACCACAGGGCTTGATGACAGACTGTGTGAGCTTTACAACAGGAACCTTACGGACAGATTTGACAGCCCAGACAGAGGTTGTGTAAATACTACGACCAAACAACGGTAAAGTTGGAGTTTCACCTTCATGGCTTGCTTTGAGCAGTAGTATCATCCAAACACAAAATTACTCTCTTCTGTTTCTGGTCGAATGTAGACTGTTAGGTTATTGTATATTCTGGACAGCATGCTTCAGACAGATTGTGCTAAATATTGATAGAGAAATGATACAAAGTAGCTCACAACAATGGGATAAGATGTACCAAAAGGGAGACTGATGTGAGGTCCAACAACAGTCTCAGTCTGCAGCAGCACGGTTCAAGGCTGGATCATTTTAATAATAGTCTAAATGTTACCAAACCCAGACTGGAAGATTGCTCCACATTAGAATAGCATGATAGCTAAAAGTTCTGCCTCGGGTTGACTTTTAGAGTCTCTTGGGTGAACAAATAAGCCTGAGCTTAGATTTGAGTTGTCGTGTCCACAGTTCAAGTAGGGTAATAGGATACTATGAGTTGTTTGAGATTAGATGTTCCCTGACTGTTAAAAGGCTTGGTAGGTGAGGAGAAGGATTTCACCGGGAGTCAAGAGAAATGTAATCTCTTTTCGGGGGTCTGTAGAGACTTGCTGGAAGGGATGAATTAAAGAACAATCTACTTTAGAAGTAACGATAACTGGAATGGCTGTCCGTCTCTTTTTGCAGAAGTAGATGTTGGATTTTAGCAATATTGCATCTGTTAAGAACAAACAAATAAACAAACAAAAATGATATATGTGTACATATACATGTGTATATGTATATAGAGACAACCTTTTCTCAATCTGGTTGTTTCTTTTCGAAAAAAAAAAAATCCAACTTTACCTTGAGGTGAAATACAGTCTTCACATTTGTCAAGACATCAAACTCTCTTGAGTATTATCAAAAAAACATGGCACTGTTGGCCGCCCCTTGATTATTGCATGGATCTGGAACAAGCCAAATGGCAGTAATGCAGAAAATATTTCGGCGTGAAATTTGCTTTAAATGAGATGATTGCATTATTATGCAGATAAATAGCTGCTGTTGGTGGTTGTGGTAATGGGCGGGGGAGAGGGGGTTATCTTCCACTGCCAGACCAACATAGTTGCTGTTTATTGTTTTAGAATCCCCGTTCTCATCTGAATGACGTTAAAAAGCCGGATCACACTTATATAAATATCTTTATAACTCTACGACCTTGATCTTTCTTTGAATGCCGTGGATTCAGGCTCTGTAGCTCTGAAAGTGTGAGGGACACCTTACTCTTGACCCCACTCTGTCTGTGTGTGTTGTTTGGGAAAGGCCATGTGAGAGCGCCAGCTATGGATTGGATA
Organism: Fistularia commersonii; assembly: GCF_037954325.1. Lineage (NCBI taxonomy): Eukaryota > Metazoa > Chordata > Actinopteri > Syngnathiformes > Fistulariidae > Fistularia > Fistularia commersonii. The sequence continues at coordinate 9,280,999 of NC_141294.1, read as the reverse complement.
ACTCTGCGCTTGCCTCTGTAGAATGGACCCCCTTATTGAATGGAGTGTTGTCTCTCAGGCCAAGTGCTGGCCTTGATTTGAAGCCAGGAAATCCAACTGTCCCTGTCCATCAGTATGATGAGCTGAGCTGGGGATAAACCCAACGACCTGGCAGGGGCAGGGCTGAGGTAGGGAAGAGCTTGAGGGGTCTTGTAATAAATGAATGTTTTCTTGCTTCTTGATTACTTGTTTTTCCCTGCTGAGCACAAGAATAACAAAAGATTATAAAAGCATTTTCTAAATAAATAAATTAGTTATTGGGATAACCAATTGTAACTCCACATTTATTAGGAATATATCAAACTATCCAATGAAAACTGCTCGTAATTTGAGTTTTTTAATAGTTGGCAAAAAGAAGATAAAGCACTTTTATTGGGGAAGTTTAGTAACTGGGAATTTTTGATTGCTGCTCCACTGCACTTTTGGACAGCATGTATGTTGAATTTAAGTGCAAGTAAAACATGCTAACTACTTTCAGGGTCTGGCTACAGTATAGAGAAAAACTTTCAGACAGGTAGAATGCACATAAGCAATGTCCTGTATGCCCAACTGGAAACTTACTTTGGGCCTCAGACATGCAGATGTGGAAGGGACTATTGGAAACATTTTTCTTTTCATTCTTGTCTGGAATAGCTTCACGTTTGCCCGATGCTTTAGACCCGCACTTCTCAACACAGGTCGAATCGCCCAATCAACTTGCTTGACAAGCAGTTCAAAGTTATACTCATATTACCCACATCTGTTTTGAATTCTACATTCGTTTGTTGTCTGCAGAACATAACATCACCACTCTTAATCAGAGTTTTTGTTTAAATGTAAAATAGCATAAGGAACATAACTTAAGGAAGTATAAAGCATTTTCCTCAAAACACAAATTTGGTGTCGTTTACAGTGTCAACATAAATGGGAAATAGTGAAGCGCTGTGTGTGTGTGTGTGTGTGTGTGTGTGTGTGTGTGTGTGTGTGTGTGTGTGTGTGTGTGTGTGTGTGTGTGTGTGTGTGTGTGTGTGTGTGTGTGTGTGTGTGTGTGTGTGTGTGTGTGTGTGTGTGTGTGTGTGTGTGTGTGTGTGTGTGTGTGTGTGTCACTTATCATGCTGTGTGCACCAATGTTTCTGCAGAGTGCATGGTAACTTATTGACAATAAGGCACAGACAAATACCAGCAACCCCAACACAAACACACAACCTCACGTCACAACCAGCCCCCTTACACACACACACAACTTTATGTCAACAGTCTGGCTTCCCAGGGATAACTTGTTTTTTTCCTCATAATTTGGAATGCATTCAGTCAGATCTCTGAGTTTTATAAATAGCTGACCTTATGGCAATGGCCGACAAGCTACACTCAGCGCCTTAAAGTTTTATGCTATTTATATCTGAAAGTCCACAAGCGTAAATGGAATCCGGATAATGGTGGTTTGCATTGCAGTGCTTGTATCTTAGACTAAAAATGACATTGGACTGGTCTAATTGGGGAGTGTTGGCAAGAAGAAATATTACATAATTAAGGAACACCAGATTAAAATATTTCAGGAAAGATGGTAACTCATATGTGGGTAGTATAGTTTTTTTTCCTGCCTTGCCGATACATTTGGTGTATGAGGAGGAAAACTCACATCACCTGTTGACTTGCCTGGAGGAAGTTTTCCTCACAAGTGCAACATAGTCCTGAAACCCCTTGTAACGTTGTGGGAGACTTTGTGATCACTATAATTATATCATAGAGTACATTTAAAGGCAGCAACTAGGGTAGCTACCAGAGCAGATGTAAAGTCATGCTGATTATCTGGTATGGTCTGATGAATATACACCAGTTCTGTCATCTACCAATAACCATTGATGTCCATCTTCACAGATTTTAAAGATTGTCCCTGAGAGTTGTGAACTTTGAGACGACTCTAAATCAAGACTCGACAATGCAAAAGAGGATGCAGGCTTGTCAATCTGTCTCCTTAATAAACAGAGAGGAGATCAAATCCAGACAGCTTTTCTCAACATTAAAAGGAAACGGGATTTGTAAACACAGAATCCACATTAAGATTCATTGGCAACAGGAATATTCCATGACGGCTCGTCAGTGATTGGTGTACTTTGATACCTCTGAGAAGCCAGTCCAGTCTGGTAACTCCATCCAAGGAAGCAGAGATTGAAAAAGTCACACGAATATGGCTTGGCACCTTGAATCGTGCAAAAATGTATCTGTCTACAATCTATCAGTCCATCTGTCTAACAATCTGTCTGTTTATATATTTTAATTGTTTGGACCAAAACACTGGTCCACCAATTTAGCTGTAATAGGATTTAGATTAAAAAAGTCAAGGTTAGGGGTGAGTAATAATGTAATAATGAATCCATGTCACTGGTGGTCCGTACAAAGACGTTAAGTCTACTCTGTGTGTGTATGTGTGTGCCTGCCTGCCTGCCTGCCTGCCTGCCTGCGTGCGTGGGTGCGTGCATGTGTGTGTGTGGTTTGACCTGTGCACTGCAAGAGACAATGCACAGACCTCTGAAACACAGACAGACCCCACTTATCACAGCCATACTTTGGGAAAACGGTTTTCAAAACACTCACACACATGCACTCACGCATACATTCACGCCACTGACTCTTCGACAACATGTGATGAAAATACACAGCATCATCCTTAAATTCTTAAAGCTAAATATGTCGCCCACAGTGACCATATGTTCTACACTTTGACTAAAGCAGAAAATCACCAAATTTATAATATACATTGTCATACTAATGTGTACGTCTCGCCAGTGTGTTTTCATAAGGATAGGACACATTAATACTTATGATCTTTGTGTAACTCTTTATTCTGTGGAGATATTATGCTGCATCCAGTAACCACCTTATGTATAGTAACTTTGGTCTCATATTAATACAGTACAGATAGAATATACACTGAAGTTTTTCAAGTTTTAAAGAATATGCATATAATAAAGGAAAACAGTGGTCTCGGAGTCGACATGCTGCATTGTGCTTTAAACAGGGAATGTCTGGAATTTCAACAGGTATCTAATGAAAAATCCACAATTTTTAGTCTATGATTATTAAAGCTTTTATTGTAGAATTTCTGCCATCATAATTTAACTGTCAACGCTGGTGGTATTGGAAGAATTAGATGATTTGAGTCTGCGCCTCCCAACCCTTATACCCCCTCTATCTAAAACATACTCTTGATTTCTGTTTCTTTGTCCATCCCTCCTTTTCCCCTAGCATTAGAGACAGAAAGCCACTCCAACTTGAGCTCGGATCTGTCCATGGTTTTTGCTTGGTGATGCTGTCAAAGGAAAAAAGTCTTCTACCAAGTGCTTGTTGGGGCTCTGTAAATGATTTTTAAAGTGTGATCCAGACTTTCTCTACATGTAGCGTCATGAGACAAGTGTGTTGTGATTTAGTGCCCCCCCACCACCACCACCCCAATTCAATGTGTATGTCATGATTCTGGTGTTTTAAAGTATGATATATTGTATATACTTTCCACCTTTGACATATAGTGTAACTCTGCCTGACAAATTGCATTTGTCCTTTTTCCCCAACTTTTAATAGACCTACCTCGGCAGAGCCACCAGTGGAAAATGGGCAGCCAAGAGGAGCCTCTCAACTCTCAAAAGGGAGATAGAAACACAAGCACGGAATAACAGGTATTTTGTCAAAGAAGCATTTAGAACTGTTATCAACAGGCTTAGGAAGTAAAAACTGGGGGGCTGGTGCGGGGGGACTTCAGCCGAATCCAGGAAGTTCCATGTGTTGGGACACAAGACAGAAGACAGATAGAGTGAGGCAGTCAGTCTGGCAAGGCAGGTACCCATGGCGACTATAATCACATACTGATAAGTGAGAAAGAGAATTTGGTTTGACTATTGTGCAACCGGGCTATCGCCGTCCCGTTTCATTCCAAGTACCTCCTCCAGCGAGAGCAAAGGAATGATCGAGGAGTCACTTAACGGGCCAAACTCTGAAGACTCAGGCTGCACCAAAACATTTATCCCTGTTATTTGTATCGAACTCTAGGGTCTGCGTTCTTTACAATCCTTTAACTTATTTTACGAAGAGGTTGGTCAGACTTTAACATTTCAGCCTATCAAGGGGGAAAATGGTTGGTTATCTTAGAGGTTCAAATTACCTCATCCCCTTTCTCTCTAATAAATTGACTACTGTGGACAATCCAGTGAGTACATGACCTCCTCCTGATGCTGTTAACTTGGTCGGGGAGGGGCCAGGATAGCATTGCTTCATTCAACAGCAGGCATTTCTGTTAACAGAGGATGCCTGCCGCTACCAAGGATGTCCGTGTAAATACCTGGAGAGTAAATATACTTCGACAGATGATGAATTAGAAACACTTAAAGTTTTCAGAATTAACAGCTCATTGATCTTCCAATGGTACTTGATTTTAAACTTGCCTAACTGTCAGTTCTGGATCCAGCCTTCGCCTTGACTGGATTATGTTGTCAAAGCAGTGTTTTGCAGGCCACTGAAAATTTGAATTGTACTGATTGACTCCAGCCAGTTTGCCCTGGCAATTGGGTCATGCAATCTGTTTAAAAAGCAACCTTATTTGTATCGAAAAAGCCTTTGTTGTGTTTTTAGTTAAACAGTTGTTCTGAATTTGAAAAGTCAAGACAACATTACGTCTTACTTATTTTGGTTTCCTGTCACCCTCATTTTGTATACATTTGTAACCCATTCACAGCGGGACTCTAGAAGCAATGTGCAATTCAACATTACAAATCTGAAGTTGATTATCAAACAAATGAGATCCAAAGTACTATTGATATTGTTCATATGTAATGTATCCCTGGTATTTTTCCTAGAGATACATTGTTATGAAATGAAAGATAGGCATGAAAACCAAGAACAGGTTAATCAACCAGCAATACATGTATGCATTTTTAAGAATGGACTTCACAGAAACAGCCACAAGCTTGATAAATAGAGCTTTTAAAACAATACAAATCTTGTTGGAAAGTGTGCGAAGGGGCATTGGCAGGCATTACTTCGCAAAGGATCACGTGATGTGAACAAATTTGCTCCCCTGAAATGTTGAATGGCATCCAAACGACAGGAATTGAATCATCACATCCTTTTTTTTTTTTTTTTTAATTAATTTGTATTTCCCCCTTCTGTTTCCCTCAAAATCAATTGTTGACAAGAAGAAACCATAGAATAAAGCTGTAAACCTATGGTTGTCAGATAAAAGCAGACATTGGACCAGATGTAATTTGTAACAAAACAGATTTTGGCCACAGATGTTGACCAAACACTGGGGAGGGGTTTCCCAATCCTGGAAGGAAAAAAAAAAGCACATAATAACAAAAAGAAGATGTAGAATCTCCTAACAAGCCTTTAACTGCAAAGAGGAACAAAAGAGCTTCATCATGATCAGCTTGTGTTTGGTATTACTCACAATCTAATATCAGAGTTGTTCTTGGCTCGAACCTGATCCCGAACCCTAAGAACAATCATGATTATGTAGGAACGGCATCAACGCTGCCATATCAGATAAGGCACATCTTGTCCGGAGCTGGGATTTATTTGCTACCTGGTCAGTGAATTTACTAAGAAGCCTGGAAAAACAAAGACGTGCTCTAGGTGATGCCTCAAACCTTTATACAATCGATTAAGACCCATAAATTTGTCTTAGAAATCCTGCATAAGCTAATGTAAAATAAATTACTTTCCAATGGGGAAGGGGGGGGGGGGGGGGTCGCACCCTGCCATCTCCCACTGGGAGAAGTGTCGTGAATGTTTGTGTTGAATGAAAGCTGGTCTTGTTTCAGTTTTACATAGCACACTGCTAGACTTTGAGAGCTTTTCTATGGGATCTTGTGTTGTATATGACGGCATCTGAACTTGACTGGTAACTATCTACAAATGTGAGAAAGAGCAGAAGGCCAAGGTTCCTCACTTCATTTCATGCATTTATTTTATTGTTTAGTTGTTGGCGCTTTAGTATCTTTCTCTCTCTATCTCTCTCTAGAGAAGCTTTTCCTGGCAGGCTGTATTTTCTTTGTTCAATATATAATTTTGAAATGCTCTTCATCTCCAACACAAACTGAAACATTGGAACTCCAACACACTGAAACATCAATTTCTTATAAAGTTTAATTAACTGTATTTTTTTATATCTTATTCCTGTGTATCCCCTTGACTTCTTTTTATAAAGAATGCATACACCCCTTTGCATCCGTCTGGTGGGGGAGCACATTCTTAATGCATGGTGTATATTTCGAGTATGTCACCGAGCTACTGAATGTCTCCATATCTGCCACCTAAAAATTCAAACATATGTTTCATCGAAGGAAGTCTAAGTCGTGGTGTGTTCCCTTTATTTAAGACATCTATCAAAATGAAATCAATCATTCACAGAGGTCTTTCATCCTTGTCTGCAATGATTAGAACAAAATCAAGATATAAAAGATTTTTAAAGTGACAAACCATTATCTTTTTTCCTGTTTTAATGAAGTTGGTGTGATTCAATCAAAAAATTACATTATGTATGATTACTGTGATATTGTGATTTGCTAGTGCTGGCTGGTATATGTTTAAATTACATTACAGTTGAAGAAAAAACTAAAAAATCAGCAGGGTCCAAATATGTTACCCTCAACTTTTTTTTTTAGTTTGTTTTTCCACCGCAGCGTTCATAAACACGGGTTGTCACCAACGACCAAATAGAAGAATACATCCCCTCTTGAGCATTGAGTAATAATGTGAGCTTATATCCATACAGTCCATACTGCCTTATTCAACAAAAGAAAATCTTATTTTAGTACTTCTATTAGTAGTAGTCACCAAGCACTGAGGTGCGAGGATTCATATTTAATTGTCTGGTAATGAAGCAAACAGGAATTCAACCAGACAAAATCAGAAAATATAAAGCGGAAATTCCCATTCGAAGTATCTGGTTCCCAGAACCAGCAGTAGCAGCGGCGCAGAATATCCCAGGCCTCACATCCAGGCTCCCTTTCTGGAGCCTCAAGAAAACAGGGGATAAGAAGAATGTGAAAAATCTGCAGTATTCATACAGAGGATAGTAATCTAACAGGTATGAGAAGGGTGTGGAGACAAGTGGAAAAGAAAGCGATGAAGACCATCGATGTGGGAGGAATCTGTAGTATGCAAGCTCTTTAAAAGGGTGTTGGGTGCTGTAACTTCCCGGACTCATTGTCTGCCTGTCTGGGAGACTGGAAGGGTGGGGGTGTTTGGGGTAGTGGGGGAGTCAGGGGTGTGGGGTGCCTGCAGTGGTTAAATGTCAGTTCCTTTCATGGGGAGCCAGAAAAACCGGGCACAGACAAAGAACAACAAGGAAGTGTGGGAGTTGTAGCGCAGACAGCAGTCCCCATGGATGACTAGTGTATGGCGTGTATGAAACACAGACACTTTGTCCTTCATTCCCATTTCTCAGACTTGTCCCCATTATTCACGCACAATGGGGGTGATGACAAAAGACAGCTTCATTTAGGAGTCGGCTGATCAAAACAACGTAATTTTTCTGATCAATCATAATCCGATACGATCAAAGATGTTTTTCCTTCATTTTATGAATGAATCGGTGGAATTTAGTTTTGAGCTTTACCACTCAATTTGGGGCTTCTATAGAAATGCATGTGTTCTTGTTCGTGGAGCTAATAGGTTTGTGCCTGTTTTTTGCCATGTGCATTTATTTATCACAATTATTTGCAGCACTCACTCCTACTTACATCGAGTGTGTGTGTGTGTGTGAGTGTGTGTCTGTGTGTGTGTGTGTGTGTGTGTGGAGGTTTGGAACCTAACGGTGCTTTGATGTGGGGAAAAATCTCTCCTCTTGTTGGCTATCTCTTAAAGGGGATAAGAGAAACTTTGAAACTTGCCTCAACTCCACCTGCTGACTCTGTAATCCCCATTTTAATGATACACTCAGCTCCTGTAAATCATTCCACATACCTGCACTCATTTCCCCACGAATGCTGTTGGTAACCATAATGAGTTTACACTCAAATATGTTAGCATTGAAATGATTTTGAATTGGGAGTAATGTGTTGGATGTATTTCCTTGGAGGATTAAAGTCATTGAATTAGGCACCATCAGTCCAAGATCAGTCATTACTGTGGCTGGCTGGTTGGCATAGAGCTATCCAATGACCACAACTCTGGTGAATGAGGTGGTAATTGAAGACGACTCATCGGTTCCCTACAGTTCCTGGACTGCAGAACTAAGAAGTTTGATAAAAGGCTTTCCATGACTCTTTCAGTTATTCCCTAAAATGCTATGAACCACTGCAGAGACATCGAGGGTTGATGGGGATGTTGAGCCACTGTTTCCTTGTCAGTCCTAATGGACTTAAGCTCATATAACTCAATTGGGCTTATGGCCCATCTTGACATTTTACCAAGATTTAAACTTAGACAGCGTTAAATGCAGTTTTCACAGCCTCTGAATTTGATGTAATTATGAAGTCATCTAACTATTGATTAAATTTCACTGGTCTTACACGTTGTGCAGGTCATATCATAAAATGTGCTAACATAAATAAGTCTATGTGAAGGACACCTTTCTTTGCAATTAAATGTGAGATAGTTTTATGGGTGTAGAAACACTAAAGTGCTAGCCCCCATAAATGCCATCTAATAGGAACACCATCGACCGGATCAAAACTTGAAAAAAATGTACTGCTTTATTTGACTTTGATGCAATGTCAAACTGTGATGATGCTAAAACTGCTGTCCAGATTTATAACAAGCATCACTTTCCTGATTTTGGATATAATGGCATCTTTTAAATCGAGACAAACCCTGACTGCCAAGACATACTCAATAGATGAGTCCATCCACTGTTTTGGAGAAAAATGTTGGAAAAACTGAGCATACATGGAAAGCCACCAAATCAGAAGGTTATCAACTGTATTTGATTTTAATTATTTTCTCTCTATATGTGGCCCTGCGATTGGCTGGCAACCAGTCTAGGGTGCATCCCCGCCCAGCATCCCCCGTGACCCCGAGACTACCTCAGCAGACTATAGATGCTCTAGAGACACGTGCACATATACAATTAAACTGGGCTTTTGGAAATTACACATGACTAGTAAAGCCTTTTAGAAGGTTACTGATGAAGTCATGCTTCTGTTGATCATGGGTATGGTTTCATTTTGGTATTATTTGGCCTCATCTCTGCTTTTGATACCATTGATCATTTTTTTTTCTTCAAAACCAGCTTGGTCGTTGGTTGGTTTAAGGTGGTTTATACCCTACTTTGCACACATGGGCTTCTCAGTCTCTGTGGCTCAGTTAGTCTTAAACCTAGCACCTCTTTCATGTGGTGTCCCATGGGATTCTTTTTCGCCCATTCGAGTTTTCCTTATAGTTTCTGCCTCTAGTATAAATTACCAACAGCATTTGAGGCGTTGCCACATGTTTCATCCCGATGAACTCCATTTATCATTTTTCTTTATTTATCCAATTGCTTTCCACACGATCCCTTTGAGATTGACATTTGGATTAAGAATATTATTTGAATATCTTCTATTAGCCTTCCATTAGAGTATGATGAAATATAACTATTTATGACTGTTTTTATCCATCCATCATCTGCTGTTTACTCTGCACTCAGGGTTGCAGAGGATGCCAGAGCTTATCCCAGCTGTCATCGGGTGAGAGGTGGGATATACCCTGGAACGGTCACCATTCGATCGCAGGGCATAGACAAACAACCATTCACTCACTCACTCATTCGGGGGAATTTTCCGATTATTTTCCCAATTAACCCGCTGTATGTTTTTGGACTGTTGGAGGAAACCGGAGAACCCGGAGGAAACCCACGCAGACACGGCCAACAGAGCTTTTTATTGTTATTATTTTTTTTATCCTAAACATTGAATTCAGATGTAATTTTTGGTAAATAACTGTCATTCAATATTCATATTGAATAGCTTTAATGACAACATTTCTTTTAGTTGAGAAGAATGGCTTGATTCAGGATAGTTACAACCTAGAATGAGTTCAGCAGTTGATAATAATAATAATAATCAGACAAATATGTTGTGGTCAGTACCGTAAATTAATAATGCAACAGGAATGCATATTTTAAGGAAGATGCACAACAAGCTATGCAATTGTATGATGTGGTACTTGTACAAATACCGGTAATAGGCATTTGAGATCAAGCGAGGAGCCCAAAATTCTGCAGGGTCCTTGCAGCAGACCTTCTTCTCCCTCACATGGAAAGATGGCAGCTGATTTGGTTCAGATATTTGACAAGGATTCTTCCAGAATGCCTGTAACTGGAAGAGGAGGATGTGATGATGAGGGATAATCCACATTGGGAAAGACTATGGAGATGCTCTTTACTCATTACCTAGGGGAACCTATGGGTGAACCTTTGAAGAAAAAAAAATATTAATTTCTTATTAATACACTCTTGAAACTTACAAACTGTTCTCCTACAGTGGCAATGTTAGTGTAAAAGTAGATTTGAATGGAAGTTAAATGTCATTGCTAAAAATAGTTTCCTTTTGTCAGGTTCATGGAAAGAAACCTGCATGTCATCACATCCAGATTTCAGCAGAACCTAGGGAGCTGCTGAGTGTTGAAACAGGAGTTTCAAGAGTTTCCATGGATTCAGACTAATATGATATAGTAATTCTTTAGCGATGATTCAAATCCAACGACCCAGGAAAGCAACTATTCTTTGATGTTCTTTTTCAGCAACTTGAGAAGCAATTTGAAATATAATTAAAAAGTGTATATATATATATATATATATATATATATATATATATATATATATGTATTCACTGTATATAACATCAACAAGTGTCTTATCTGAGCAAGAGTACCTTCATTTTTCAACCTTTGCCAAGCAAAAGCCTTCCAAACTGCCTCTATGATTAGATTTATTCATTTACAAATATAGTTGGTTCTTATACATTTTACAACTATATTTAACCAGCTGAGTGAATTCTACCTGATGAAATTTGCTCAGGGGTCAGACAAAAGCAACATTGCATACTCTCAACAATCACAAACAGCTCATAAAGACAGTTATATTGTCAAGAGTTTCCTGTCTGAACTGCAAGAGTTTCCCTGCCGGAGCTACAATGGTTTCCTGGCCTGTAGCCTTTCCGCCAACCTGCCTCTGTTTATCACAGAAAGAGGGAGAAAGAAAGAGAGGAAGGTGGAAGGAAGGCAGGGTTCAAGTAAGATAGAGGGGGAGCAAGAAAGGACAATGGTGAAGAAAATGATAAACTGAAAATATGTGGATGGAGTTAAAACAAAGTAGGAGGAGAGAGAGCTGTTAAAATAGAGTATCCGGTCCTCAGTAGTGCATTGTCTTTTGGGCCGGCAGTGATGTTGATACCCTGCCGATCCAGGATTATGTAACTGAATGACTGATTGTTGGCGTGCGTGCCATGAGACTTATCGATACGTCCTTGAGCGTGACCTTTTTTTTTTTTTAAATGTTGCCTTGCCACTGGTGAGATCCATTCCTAGAAAAACTGTTGTTCCTACACATTCCCATGCTGAGTTATATTTCCTCACTTTTCAGCTCTGTGTTTCTCAAACTGGAGGCCAGACCCTCCCGCCATTTCCACTGGAGGGAGGGGAGGGGAGAGACATTTAATCACAGTCAAAAAGAAATAGTTTAAATTTGTTTAATTTGTTCAGATGAATAATTTCAATAGGATGAGAGAGAAAGAGAGAGAGCATGTATAAGTTGAGGTGAAATCCTTTTTTTTTTTTTTCATTATAATTTTTTTTTTTTTTTTAAACAGGTCAATTAAGGGATTTTTTTTAACCTTTCCTCTAACTTTACCGGTATCTTTGTAGATTTTTGTTTTACATTAGGCTTAAAACCAGTTGCTGGTAAATGGTAAGGTATTGGTAAAATGACAATTTTCCGGATAATGATACGATACACTGCACATTACTTAAACTCATTGTCTTCCTCGGAGGCTAACAAATAAAAAAAAAAGAATGAACTGTCTAATTAGCTTGGAAACTAAACCAAAGAAATAAAATTGACCATTTTAATTAATGAGGTAAACTAGTTACCAAAGACATACAGAGGCAACTTGATCTGTGTGACAGTCAACCACGCCTGCATTTCATTGAAATCAAATATAAAAAGTAGAGCAACACACCCTTGTTTACAGCTGAATCATCAAAATTACATTTCAGAAGAAGTTTCATTACTTTTTTTTCACAGAAAAACAGAAGTGCACCTACTTTATTTCAGCTGATCTGGGTTTTCAGTGCTCTCCATATGGGGATCTGTTATGGATCTTCTAACAAAAATAGGTCACCTGAATAAGAAACTGTCCGCTGGTATGGACCACACATGGGAGAAGTTTGCCTTGTTGGCTTTCAGCCAGTGAGATACTGCAAGCTGGACAGCTTTTACAAAACACGGCCAATGTTAATGCGGAAGGTTTCAATTTAATTCAAACTGTGAGGTTTTGCTAATCCTAACCTTACACTGGTGTTGCTTGAACGGGTCTGAAGACAGCTGGCTGAACATGGGCCAGTGTTGGGTCATCTGACAGGAGGCATTCATGAATTTAATGCTTGTTTAATGCTTGGCACAATGTTGTAATGTGATGTTGACACAGTGTATGTATTTAAGCTATTGTCCTTTCAAATTTAATAAATCAAATTTAAAAGGCTGTCAAAGACCAAACCTCTTTTCACATTTCTGTCTCATTTCAAATGAACCAAATGGGCAAAAATGTAACTGAAATAAAATGACTGTGTCCCCAAGCTAAATATACTTTTGCAAGTCCAATAGCTTTCCTGCAGTTAAAAATCTTGGCATTTCTGAGAAAAGAAATAGTATAAGTGTCAATCTCACTGTCTTGGACCTTTGGAGAGTCCATTTAGGGTAGAGTGATCTCTTAAATGGTCTTTTAAACAATATTTATTGAGCATTGTTTCAAGTCTTAAGTAATAATTAGTCAATCATATTCAGGAGAGATACGACATGCAAAGTGGTTGAGAAAAATATGCTGCCAATAACCCAGCCAGCTTGGAATCAAACCTTATGACTAACTTTTCAAATAAATTCCACCCATGACAACACTTTCCTTCAGCATTCTTATTTTAGAGATAACATCCTTCAACATTGTCAGGATGTTCTTGAAAAAATATGAAAAGACTCCTCTAACTCCGCCATTTTTATAACTGCAGTCAGGATACATATGGCATTGCTGCTTTGAACACACACATATACATTTTATGTGGTTGTACAATTTGATAATGCATTATAATGTTTCTACACAGGCATTGTGTATACAAATCCAGAGAACATTCGCGCCAACATTCAGAGCATGTTTTTGAGTTGACAGATTGTGAAATTTTTATTTACAAAATTATTTCTCACAATTTTCAATAATATCAGAGAAGAAAAGAAATATCAGAAAATATTCATATCACCTTACTCTGGTTTGTCAAACATTTTGTTGAGCTTTTGAAGTATTAACAATATTAGCATAATGTGTGCTTCATGCCAATTTTGTAAGATTGGTACTCCTTGCTGTGTGGCAACTCTGGATGTCTTCTGGTGAACAAAACATTTGACATGTTATATTATTGCATGTGTGTTTGACGATGTATTCACTTTTGAACGAACTGTGACATGATGGTTGTATAACAGACTTACGACTTACGCTACAGCTGTATCATTTTCTCACCATCTGAGTTTAAACACCATCATGTAAACTGATTAGTAAAAGGCTATACAGCAAACAAGCAAAATCTGCTTGTGTGTGTGTGTGATTGTGCTGACCCAGATGATGACACACTTCAATAGTTTCCAGCTGAGATGCTGAGTTACATTTCATGGAGGTCCAGATTGTGACTGGGAGCCAGTGCCAGGCGCTCCTCCCGGCTTCTCCCCTGGATAGGGTGCATACAGAGTCGAGACAAAATGGTCTTTTATTTATCGCTGGTCCTCTGCACAGATCTAATCCCTAATACAAAATGTAGTGGAAAGCCTCATTCCAGACCTGACAAAAACCTCCCACACTGTTAATGCTGCTTACGCTGCTCCATCTCTTTCATACTGACAGCAGCATGGTTTTATGGGAGGAAATGCACACTGTTATGATTTAGGCCTACTTTGAGTTCTTAGCTCTAGGGGCCGAGTCCGTCACAGTGAGGTGTTTCCTCACGAAGCCACACAGACTGGTGCGGCCTTTACCTCCTTTTGAACATTAACTCTTCATGGCCAGAAATATACTGTAAACTTTAGAACCCCCCCCCGGGCTGCTGGTATTAGTGCAAAGGGTAAACAATTTGTTTTGCTACATCCCCTCTTCCACAGCAGGGTTCTAGTTCCTTGTTATGTTGTTGGTATTGGATTGGAAAAACAGCTTCATAAAGAAAGGAAAATAATCATTAAAAAATTCTTGTTAACTTACTTAATCCGCATTTGAAATTAATCGGAAGGCTGGCGGTTTGATTCCTTGGTGAAGATACTTCACCTCGAATTGCTCCCAATGGCCTGTTTAGCGCCTCGCATGGCAGTTCTGACAACCATTGGTATGTGTTTGTGAATGGGTGAACATTTTCTAGACTAAAGCGGTGTGAAATAACTATTAAAGTGGCGACCATTTAATGCAACACAAAGCGCCGTCACAAGTAATTTTTTTTTTTTTGCACACACAACCCAGTATCCACTCAAATGTTCTAGGTGTTGCACCCTAATATTTTCTGTCCGTATGGCACAGTTAGTGAGCACTGATTAAGATGTAGCCACATATTTTCCACCCTGCTGTGAAGTTTGAGTACGACATCTACTTTGATGTATGTTGTATCCAAAAAAGAAAAGCCGGCTTTTCTGCTGTCTTGTGCTCCAGGAATGCAGCGACCGGATCACAGCCCCAATAAAACCCTTCTGGGGTCTAGAGATGAGGGAATCAGTTGCAAATGTGTGCGCAAAAAGCGAGACCCTGAGCTGTCACACGATGACGCTGAATGAAAAACTGAACAGACCTCATTCATTTAGCAGGTCCTCTGCCTCAGCGAACTCAGAGCACTTTGCACTTTTGCCTCATTAACCCTGAGTTGCACTCAAACACATAGCTACATGTTTCCAACCACCAAAACAATGAAGGAAAAGAAAAAAAAAGTCACATGCTGGCTACACAGGAAAATTAATGGTTGTTAACTTAGGAATCTGAGATATATTTTTTTTAATAATTGAAAACTCAGGGCGCAGATTTATTTACATTGATTTTAAGAACCATTTTTGATCATATAGGGCTATGGTGTGGAATTATCTGGCAATGTGTTCTGTGAACTGGAGAAGGTCAGAAAAGCAAGTGGCGCTCTTACCACCAAGGCTGCAAGCGAGAGATGAACGAGAGATGAATTGTTTTCTGTTGAGTAAATAAAAACTATTGTGAAAAGCGCATTTGTTTTTTTTCCCTTTTTTCCTCTTCTAAAAGCAAGTGTTAATGGTGTCTTTAATGCATCAACTCGAGAAACTTCAACAATAGAGGAACGATTAATGGCAAATAAAACATTTGTTCATTTGTATTCTTTTCCTTTCGAGGACACCAAGATGCCTTAATTTGGGAGTTTCACCTATTTCACTTATTTTAAGTATTATACTTTTTTATAATCCAATACTTTCTCAAGGTTGCGTTATTTGCTTATTTATTTTTTTGTACAATTATTCAATTATCCGATCGGTTGTGTTTCAGCAGGTCCAAATTTGAAACAAAAGAAAACATTTGAGTTCCCTTGAAACTTAAATAATTTATTACCACTAGAGCACCACAACAATACTGTGTTACATTACAGCATGGTGGGTCACAATAACATCATCACCATCAAAAGAACAACAAATACACACACAAAAAAAAAAATAACAGCTCTATCGGGGCAGTCTTTGTGCCGAGCTTCCATTGAGTCCCCTGGCACTAAACGTCGAAATAGGGCGGGAGGGTCGTATCGCCTATATTTATATTCCTCATTCAATAAAGGGAGATGTGGGAGGGTTTTAACTAAAAGAAAAACAATAATTTCAAACTAGTAAAAACAAAACAGCATCAGTGCAATTTCTTCTTATTAAAGGAACAAAAAGTTAATAACTGACAAATTCGATGGGTGAAATAAAAGTTCGGCAGGAAGACATCACACTGATGACATTAATACAAGCTACAACAGAGTGAAAGACTTGACACTGATACAAAAGTAGTATTTCTGCTCATTTTTGGCTCTTAATCTTAGAGTTCTCATCCAACTGTTCATTTACACTTTTCAAAACTTTTCATCGCATTAATCGGCCTCCATCTATCTCATCATCACTTACCGAAAGACAACATATCTTCTTGCAGAAAAGCCAAAACGTTTCGCGGCCAGCATAGACTGAGTGTGCGGCCCTGACACCATTTACTTAAATGTAGAAACCATCATCTCTTGTGGTCATCTATCATTTTGGGGAAAGCGTTCAATTGCAAATCATCAATCACAGCTGTACAACACTGAATGGAACATGATGGCCAGTTTTGATCAAATGGTTGAAGAAATGTAACACAGTTTATAGAATTAATTTCAATTTGGCGTCCTTTTAACCCTCATAGCTGACTATTTTTACAGGTGAATTGTTGGCCATTTTTACATGACAACTCTGACTTGCTGTCTGCTGATAATTGCATGTACAGTACATGCATAGTTTTTTTTTTTTCTCATGTTTTTATTATTTGATGTTCATCTATGACATTATCAATCCCAGATGGGCTCTTTGAGAGGAACAGGAACTTCTGGGTTTTATTCTAGAAGTGAGAGCACACATTCAAAACAACACTCCTATTTTGTAACTTAAGTTGCAAAGAAATCCATCCCTTTGTTATCATTAATCATGAGGCTTACTCAGTGTATCCGTGCAGTCATTAAAAGAAACATTTGGAATAATTCAATATATCTGTTTTTAGTAGTTTTGGATGATTACTTTTCCCAGAGGACTTAAGCTCGACAGAAGTGGACAGTGATTGAGTGTAGTTGTTTCAGATGTGTCTTAAATGCACAGGATAAAGCCTATGGTCAAACCCACTAGGATCATTGAGAAAACATGGTTGCAGTGTTGTAAATTTAAGATCTAGTTAGTTTAAAGAAAGCTAAAGACTCGAACTAAAGAAGCGGGCAAAGTCCATTAATCAGGGATTGAAATCCTGTTTGTTATTTTCTGAATACACGCAATACAATTAAAGTCCTTGACCTCTTCACAGTTTCAGTTCAAAATCCAAAAATATACATCATATCTACCAAATTAAAGAAAAAATATGGCCTGAACACTGTGACTTGTAGTCTGATCATAGCCAAGTATGTAGTTTAT
This sequence comes from Fistularia commersonii, assembly GCF_037954325.1. Lineage (NCBI taxonomy): Eukaryota > Metazoa > Chordata > Actinopteri > Syngnathiformes > Fistulariidae > Fistularia > Fistularia commersonii. The sequence goes on along the minus strand of NC_141294.1, from coordinate 9,263,634 downwards.
AGACAGCAGAAAAAACATCTAGAGTGTCGGAAAAAACTTCAAGACAGACAAGGGACATTGATATGGAGGAAAATTCAGCAGATATTATGATATTCTACTATACTGGTTAAACTTCATGGGAGCTTAATAAATCTTTAAAAATGCTTAAAAAACAAACCAGCAAAAACAACAATAACTGTATCGTTATGTGTGATTAGTGATATAATTATCATACACTTCTAAGCCCATGGTATACTCAAATTTCATATTATCATGGTAAAAAATAAAAAACTAAAAATTAAACATTGTACAAAAAATACAATCCCTACTCCAGTGAATATGCTCACTTGGAAACAAGAAGTCTCTACCAAAATCAACAGCCAATGGTCAGATATACCTTTTATCAATGACATATGAGGTAAAAGGCCCATGAAGCATTACCTGAGAAACTAAAAATGGTAAAAACAAAGGGGGGAAAAAAATCAATTCTCATTGAAAATCAACTGCAAAGTTAAAGAAATAAGGCTGCTCAACTACTTTTTACATTCTTTCTTGTATATTTATGCAAAAGCTCCATTTCCCATGAAATTTGAAACAAAGCAAATGTACGAAAAAATGTTTAATGTTCTGGCTTGAATTTACTGAGATGTAAAGCCATCTTCAGTACAGGGTTCCAGTTATTACTGCCTGTTCTGTCGAGCTGGTAGATCCTACCCTGAAAAGTTCTTTGTCTTGAGATTGTATTAGGTTTGCTTATAAATAGGTTACATAACATATATTTCTCTTACCATGTGGAGTGAATCATACAGTGTAATATGTTGTATTCAAGTTATTACACAAAGTTTTTTTTTTTTTTTTTTAACTTCCGTAACCTAGAAAGTTCCTGTTTCAACTCTTTTCTCTATTTTGACGGACAGAAATAAAAGAAAAAAATGATTAAATGACCCTCTGTAGAGTTTAACATATGACATTTTTCCTCTTCCAGTGGTGATTACACATTTGTAACAGAGAAAATCACACATGAGCTACAAAAAGGGTGCAATCATTGTGTTTCAGGTTCATATAAGCCTCTTCTTTTCCATGTTCGAAATTTTGGGGGGTCAAATCCATAAGCATTTACATCTTAAATAGCAAAACATTACATTTATAAAAATACAAATGATACGTACACAAAGACAAACATAGACATGAGGATGTTGTGTTACTGTGTGTGTGTGTGTGTGTGGGAGGGGGGGGTTGATTGGAGGTAAAAAGGAGTAAGTGTCGAGGGTGGGCGGGTCTGTGTTATCTTAAGAACTTATTTCACATATAGACACTTGTCACTTAAACTTCCAGTGTTTGCCTTACGCTTGTGTCTCACATGACAAGTGTGTGAGGTGATGCATGTTGACAGGGCCGTCAGAACACTCGGAAAGGACATACCAGTACAAAGCCATATGTGTGTCAGTTTATGTGTGTGTTTGTGTGGTACATACATGGCTCCTGTGCAACATGATACTTAAGAAACAAGACTTTGATGTCTAGATTAGTTATATTTCCATTAAATGTGCTTGTCCAGATAGGATTTAGTGTCTAATCTCAACTGCAACATCAAGCATCTAAAACATAATCAACAAATGGCATGATATTGGATGACGATAATGCACTTTGAGGCAGGAACGTTCTCGTTGGATATGAGGCTCGCTTATTATGAGACCTCTATTCCATCAAACGACAAAAAGTACTGTAATATAGAAACTGTGTTATTCATACTGTAAATCTACACTTGTCAAGTAAAGTAGTTATTAACAAATATTGTATTAGGGGTAGGGCTTTTTATAGTCTCTCGTTCGGTTTATTTTGAACACCTGGGAAAAGGCCAGGCTCGGGCAGCACCAAAGTAGCGGCACTGTTTCTCTTCCTGGAGACAAAGGTTAATTGGGTATGCTGGAATCCGATAGCCTAGACTTCCCTCATACTCGGAAAGGTGAGAAGGGCACCGCGAACCCAGTTCAAACGGCAACTCGATCCTTTCATGCAAATATCAACCCACAAGACCCTGTTTTGCCTGTCATTAAAAAGCAAGAACCAACATGAACAGGACACTGCACAGGTGCCAGGGTGGAACTGGTATCCAAGTCATGTTTCTCGCATCTTGCCTTGCCAGCAATGGAGCTATACGTCAAGAATCTGTACGAACGCCGCTAGTGCTGCATTTAGCTTTGAAGGTTAATCGGTCTTTAACTGTTGTCAAACACGTGACACCTGACTGTGTGTTTGGAAACATGGTACGGTTTTGGTTGGACTGCGTGTGTGTCTGGACCCACTGCATGTGTGTGCGTGCTTGTGTGAAGGAAGGAGACAGAGTGTTTGTCCTGGCTTGCAAGAGCTTCTAGCTACACTTGCAGGACTTGACCTTCATATTTGAGAGCTGCTCTATTTTGGGGGTCTTGCCAATATAGTAGAGGATTGTCAGGGGCTCCAAGTCCTGGGACACACAACAGGGGGATGCCGATGCCTCTGGGTTTATTGTGTTGTACAGGCCTAAGACCTGGAAACACAAGAATGGTAACATTAACAAGAGGAAAGTCATTTTTAGGATAATATTGGTTCAGCTGATCTATGTTACTTTGCTGAAGCAGAACCCAAAAAAAAAGTAATGTCTGCTTTAACCATACCATACCTTAGAATGCTGTGTGTCCGCGCTCCACAGATATGGACAGGCCCCAGCGCAGAAGTTGGCTTCGTAGCCTTTGGGTTCATGGATCCACCTCCAGCCAAGGTCTTTCTTAAAATCAATGTAGAGTGACCGTAAGCAGCAGTTGTCCTGAACATTTCTGTAGTTCACATAAGAGACAAAGAAGAGGTCAAAGGTGAGACGATAAGGGTTGAAATTAAAAAAAGAATTTGGTTTTGCAGTTCATCATACAACATGTTGTGAAAACATCATTGTTGAGGCTGGGAATGAATGAAATATCAAGCCAATCCTTTGTCCCCAATCTCTATTAATAATATCACATATTTGAATTGACGAGATCGAAGAATGGGTATCTGGTTAAGTAAATGTCAGACTCCTCGATAAACAACCGGTATCCTTTCACATTAAATTTTAGTTCATCTTTCATATCCAGAAGTAGGCTTAATCTGTTCCGGGAAACCGTCCCGTAGAGTTCTGCTACCAAACCCAAAGTAAAGGTTTGCCAAAAGTTGTGTAAAGGTTCCCACCTGGGCAGACATGTGTTTAGATATTCCCAAAAATGATTCATTTTCTCTGACTATGCCAAGCACCTGCATCTGAGACACATGTTGCTAACAGGCAAAAGAATGTTATGAATGCATAAAAATTAGCCCGGTGAGCTAATAGTCAGAAATGGAAAAACAAAGTTTGAAACTAGGGTTGTGTTGCACTCATATTTAACACTTTCAGGAAGATGAAGGTGTTTATGATCTTTTCACATACCCGTGTTTGGTCTGGACATAGAGACCTTTGCTTTGGTCTGAATCATAATAGCAGCGGTGAAATTTGCCTCACACTTTAGTCTTGACCAATGAGCCCAGATTTGAACCATCCATTAACAGTAAAATTGAAATTTGACTTTAAGCTTAAAATGATTAGGATGGTTTAAACAATTGCAGAGATGACGGATCATTTTCAGTCATGTAACAACACATGAGAAGCACAGCTATATCAAATGTGATATTCTCAAGGAATCTAGCAACATCGAATAAATACAAGGTAAAGCTAATATCAGCCTCTGTTCGGATGGGGGACATTTCTGATTTGAATCTGCCCTTTTCTACCTTGTATTGTTGACTCCTGCAATAAGGGATTTCCTGTGCCTTCGATTTGTTTATCGTTTGTGACTGGTATGATTTGATACAACTGTGTTTGCTCTTGCTTTGATCACAGTTATGTGGCCGTAAGAAATAATGACAGAAAACAATGAAATGGCAGCCAGGATTGTCATCTCTGCATAACAGGGTTCCATCCCACTCATGACCAGGTGGCTCCATTGAAATCCAAAACTAAAGTTCATCCTGACACAATCCATTTACGATGTTTTTTTTCTTATCCCTTGTCCGACCAAAAATATGATTGACTAATGTGTGGGAAGATTGCAGTCAGCAACCTATAAAAGCTGTAAGGAGAATGTAATCTCATTCTGCCTCAAGGCCCTCTCACCACACAATGGAATTTCATTACGATGGCTTTCCATGGATCGCTTCAGCCTCAACATTGAGACTATTTCTTTTTTTTTTTTTTCAACACAACTCATTTCTATTCAGACCAATTTAGTATTCAAAAGATTCAAAGTTGGGTCTGCAGAGGAAAACCTCATAAGTCCTGTCACTGGATTTTGCTGTCTTCAGATTTTTACAGCCAAACTACAAGGGCTTACGTGCAAAAATGAGAGGAGCATTTGGCCGCTTATCACTGAATAGAAACAGCTGCTAAAAGCTGAAAGTAAAGGAGGATGTAACCATGATGTCTGACAAGTGATACAGACTACGTTTCTGGAACATTTTCACAGAGGTAATATGCACAAGCAGCGAGTTTCTGCTGATGACAGAAAGCAGAGTCTGAATCCAGCTCAGTACCTGGAGCAGTAGGCAGCATCTAAGGCTCTCTTGGCTCGGTGGTTCTTGTGCTGAGACTGGGACTCCAGCCGATACGAAGGCAGCAGCATGAGGAGGAGGTGTGGAGCCCTCGCACTGTGTCGCGGCTTACCGAATGCCTTTAAGTTGATCAAGCTGTCATCGATACCTAGAGAGATCACAAAAGGATCAATAACCTGGACAATTCTAAATCATTGAATGATACATGAAATGCAAATGTGCTTCGTACAACATGCGTGTCAGAGCCTTTCTGAAGCTGGAGTTGAAGGCTGACCGCTTCAAATAAAGGAATATAAAATAAAGGACTGCCCGAATTAAGTTAAAGATAAGTTTAATCGATTGAGGGGTCTTTTGGAGACACAGTCCAAGGGTCAGCCATTTGCTGGTTGATGTCACAGTGCAATATTTTCCAGTAAATGTAAGATACCTGCTATATATAATATGTGTGTGTATATATATATATATATATACACATCTTTTTTTTTTTTAATTTAATTAAGTGATATTAACATTTAGAGACAGTGGAAGAGGAAGAGACAGAAACAAGCATTTTTAATCACTTGATTTTCTGTTGTGTTCTGACCCGAGAATCTTCATCTTGCATAGCTTGAAAGTGTTTTTTCATGGGATTACTTGTGTTTATTTGTTAAACTTGCCCAACTACAAACACAACTAATCAACCCACAAGCATTCAACGTGTTCAGCTCGCTTCAATCCAGATGTTTCTTTCTTAATGATGCATTTTACCTGATTAAGTCCAAGATATGGCAGAGAAAGTCACATTCGTGACTGGGTTCACCTGGGTTCATAACCTAATCTATGGTACAGATATCTTGGCAAACTTTCCAGGACCTGGGTCTATATTTCACTACCAACTTGGATTTTGGTGTCATCTAAGTGCAATAACCTGATCTACATGCTGCTACATGCTACATAACAATATCAAGATGCCAGTTTGTAGAAGATAATGGGAGATATGATTTACCAAGTCACAATGGCAAACAAACATCTAAGACATCTTTGTGTTTTGTCTGAGCACATCTGATTATATTCAGTTGTTTGTCCTCTTGTAAATAAATCCCATATGCAGAGTGAAAACAAAAAAAATATATAATTTGCCTCTTTTCAAAGCCTGATAGTTATCATTAAATCTGGCATTGGAGCACCAAACATAGGCCTATTACAGAAAATGAGTCTTATACTTTTTAAATATGCCATATCTCTCAGCGTAGTGTGCACCTTTATTTGGTATTTGATATTCAAAAACATGTAAACATTGAACCCAACATGTTGATGTGAACAACACAAACCAAGTCATATCACCAAGTCAAGCTGCTTAACAAACATTTAGATCAAGTAACCTGCAAACCGTGCCTCCAGCTCCTCACTCTTGTTGGGAATAATGTAGTTATTTGACGGTACAAATGTGCAGCAGGGGCAATGAAGGCTGATCTTGAATCCGCTGTTTCTGTCTGCAAAGAAACAAAAGTTATTGCAAGGAGATAACATGATATTCCGAAAATCAGTGGGTGATGAAGGTTGAGCTGCGGCTTTTGATGGGAGAAATCCTCACCTCGGTGGTTCAGCCATTCGCTAACTGCCTCCGTCACATCAAAAGACAACCACTCCCCCTCCGTCTGCGTCCTCACAACCTTGCTGTCTATATATCGCTGGGTTGGGGATGTCAGGTCTTTGTGTGCTAATATCTGTGGAGGACAAGGGGGGAGAATGAGATGTCAGATGAAATTAGAAGAGAGTTGTCTAATAAATCCAAAAAGACTAATAAACACAAGTATTGAGTAACAATCATGAGTCACGTATAACATGTTTAATCTCTAGGACACGCTGGGTTGTTTGAAGTTATCATCTAAATGATGAAATGGATTATGTAGTCTCTGCACGCATAGTTGGAGGATGACATACAAAATGATTCATAGCGAATGGGGCTTATCAGTTTTGAAGTAAAATCAACTACTTTTTATTTCAAAGTGAAGTTGTTCGAATTTGGCATGCCCACATGCACTGTGATGGAGTAAATGCCATACATTTTTATATCTATATGTTCATTCTTCCACTGTTTATTACAGATTTCAAAGGGGCATAGACAACAGCCTAAGAATAACCTTCTGCATTTGGCAGGAACGACAAGTCAGTGTAACAGAACACGTGACACGGCGGTGTCAGCTGAAAATAGCAGAACAAGCTTTGATGGAGGACTAATGCCATACATGTCACTGAATGCTGTCAAGACTGTAAGAATCTACTGTTATATCAGCAGCGAATGTTAACGTTAATGTTATATTTTATCGGCAATAAGTCCAACAGAGGGAGCAGCAATCTTGCATTTACCAAAATGCCTGCAAAATTGGATATAAGTGCATACAAATTTTATCAATACTAATAACATTTACTTGATCAAACATGTATTTATTCTTATTGTCCTACAAAACAAATTTCTTCAACTAAGTGTTTCCCTAAAGACCTCACAAAGTTGCACTGATGGAGCACTGATGGGGTTTGACAGTGATAGTTTAATTTACTACTCATGGCCTTCGCCCCGAGAATTAGATGAGAGAATTATGGAGAATTATTTTGTTCAGTTGGTTGAATTTTTTTTTTTCTTCAATTAATTGTCTGCTTACTCAGGAAAAATGTTACTTTGATTAATCACCCATTCAAGATAATAATACTAATATTAAACAAAGAAATTCACAAGTAAATGCCACTCAAGACAGCACTAGAGAAGGAAAACAAAAAAGTGATATACAATTCCTAAAGCCCATTTTCTAAAGCTAAAAAAGTAGAATAAACTTTACTTTAATTGGACCGATAAAACCTAAATCTAAATTCAGAATCACAAAGTACTATAGAAGATAAAACCATAAAGACAATACAGCTTCTTACTGGGCTAAGACTATCTCTTGTCTTAATCCATATATCATAATTTTTATATTATATTCATCTGTCCTTTTTGTGACTATCTGAGACTTTTTCCACTTTTCCTTCTCTTGTTCAATTACTGCATCTGTCACAGAATGTAATTTTTTTCCCCTTAAACCTTCATCGGTGTGTGTATAAAACCATCAAAAGAGGACAGGTGGTTTAAAAAGCATCCTCCTTGACAGTCACTGTAGTGATAACATTATACAGACCGCCTCACAAGGAGAGAATAAATAAATTGATTAATAAATAAACCTCAGCATCCAGAAGTTAGCAGTATATGTTGGAGCTGTACACATACAAATGCGTTAGAACTTAAAACATTCCAAAACAACTATCAAAATATCAGTATAAACAGGGATCAGCACATCCTGTTTATAGAAAAAGGGGATCAGACTACATTCTTCATTCATGACTGCAGGATCCAATGTTTCTGAGCAGATGAACCCATAAACAAGAGAAAGTTCTCATGATGACCACTCACCATTAAGACACGAGTTTTCAATTTTTCATTTTTGACTTTCGGCCTTCTGACCGTGATCTCTAAACCACGTCTTGTTTCGTGTAAATTTGTCCTTCATGCCAGTCATAGACTTAATTTATTAAAACTGAGAGGGATAATGGAAGCTGCCATGTTCTCCCTGATGATAAAACATTTCGATATCTCTGGATGTGTTACCTGAACCGCAAGGATCCCTTGTTATAACCTGAGAGGTTTCATTGTTTGTTTTTTTCTCTTAGCAATGTATTTGGTCTTATAAACAGTTTTGAAGTTATGTTGTTTGTCCATGCCATGTGCTGGACACCAGGAGATTAAAAAAAACACAATACTGTGAAATACTGCTGAACACAATGCAGTAAATCTGTCTTGGGTTTTTCATCATTGTTGTACATTAAAAAAATTGACTTATGAATTGTGGGGTCTGAAAGAAAGAACACATTTTCCAAATGCATGTCAATATGAATGACAGAACTTTCTGTTTTAATTACCATCATTATACTATGGTCTTCCATGTTGAATTTTGACCTCCGAACTGATGCTAGGATAAAATTCCAGCCATTTTTTGCCAAATAAAAGTGCAGTGGGAAAGTTCAGACCTTTGCGTGGAATAATGTCACCAATTACTGTAATAAAATGTAATGAGTCCCTTCTTTTCATGTGCTTTCATCAAATTAAAAAAAAAAAAAAACAAACAAAAAAAAAAAAACAGTAGTTTTGGAGCCATACTAGACTACAACAGAGAAACAAACAAACAGCCCTGGAGAAAGTAACTCTTTGGCCTGAGAATTCACACACAGTCACACAGCACAGGAGACACATAAGGAGCAACAATAGACTGAGGACTGTTGGTAGAAGCATTGGTTGGGGTCTAGTAAGCCTCGTCTTTTTGCTCTGATTGATTGGCCAGGTCTGAGGGGAACAGCGAGAACGGAACCAGATGCCGGACGGACCTCTGTTATTCTGCTGTCTTGTCCTTCAGAACCATGTGTTTATGTTGGCTCATCTCATCCTAATGCTTAAAACACTATTCTTGCTGCGTTCTCTAAGATGTCCTTTTAACCAGGAACTGTCACAGTATCCATATTGACACAAAAAGCACATAGAAAGAAAATATAAAATATGGCAATGAGGGTAATAGTATCTTATAGTTTTGTCGTCACCAAATCTAATATTATCTGAATTCCTTTTCTGTATTTCAAGTGATTGTTTTGACAACGATCTCTTGAGGAATTTGACGAGGAATGACAGCGATAAGTCTGACTGTGTCAAACCACAAGAGTCACCATTTGTACAGGAAATAAATCTGGACATGGACAGTTTGTATGCTTCTAAGCACTATAGAGAAAAGACCCATTAAGATATAATTGAAAAAGACCGCTTATTTGATACTTGTAATTTTGGCCTACTCATGGGGTCAGAGGATCACTAGAAGACCATTCAGTAACTGAAGTGTATTGTGTCAATTTTCATCTCATTTAGTGGAGCCTTGAAATTTCAGGAAATTTCATTAAAATATGTTATCATTATTTCTTGGTCCAATTTTATTTTTATCTAATCGAATATATTAAAAGGTCGTACACCACTAACACTTTATCCAGCAGTGACATTTAAAGTGATAAAGTTTCATTGTATTAAAATAATAATAGATGAAAGTTATTTAGGATTCTTTATTAATGGCTACATGGATACCTCTTATTGTGGTGGACCCGTTCTCTGCTGGGTCCACCAACATATAAATATGGACTTATTGTTCAATAATTTTTCACTGACAGGAGAAATAAGATTCAATGTCACAAAAGACCATTATCATTTGGACATTAGCAGCGACACACAATTCTGTGCGGAAGAATCAAACAAGGTTTTCCCACCTGTCACCATCAAGACATGTTTAGCAATAAAAAAAAAAAAACACTGTTACAGTTGGATTAACATTCTGGTTTGGATTACAATTTCACAAGCTTTATTGGTAACAGAGTTTCACCAGTAGGACTCATTCACCTCCTACTGCAAACTCAATTATTTACTGGATCTAACCACAAGGCTTGTGACTTTCTTTAATTAAAGAATGAACTCGGACCAGGAAATGCGAGTGTCCAATGAGAAATACAGTCCCATATTTACTAACATCACTGCATTGAACTACACTGGATGCTGTCGATTGGTCATTTTCAACAATTTTCTTTGAAATCAACCAACATAGAATCCCTTCAACTGCTAATATTATCTTTCTCTATGTTATTGCTAATGCCATTGCAATGATATTTACTATTTCTTATGTCTCACTATTAAGTTCTATAGCTTGGCAAATTTTCTGTTTTATTAATTTATTTTCAGTTTGACTTTAAATATAGGGCAATATATCACAGTTTAAACACTGTTTATTTTATCTATATATATTTTTTTATTTCACACATTGCCTCTTGGTACTGTAATTCAAATAATCAAAGTATTTATTGTACATTTTTTAATACAGTATCAAGGCCCCATATTTTTCATCAGGCAACAAATATGCCTCTTATTTATGAAGGTGTGTATTTCTAGAATTAATTATCTTCAGACAGAAGAAATAAGAATACAGGAGATGATGATATATAAAATAAATGTAATTTCAAACAATATGTAACAGGCATTAAATTTAAGTAAAAATCTCCTGTGGAAATCTTGTGCAATCCTGTGAAAGATTAATCGTGAAACTGTGCAGTATGACCCAGCAATGTGCTTTTTGGATACACTGTAGATGAATCCTTGTCCAAATCCAACAAACTCATTTTAACAAGCAGACACATGACAGCTATATGACTGATAGCAACAACTGGAAGAAGGCAGATCAACTGAGGCGGCGATAGCTTTAAACACTCCATGGAGGAAGTATTTCTAATCGTTCATATGTTTATAGGGGAAAATGTATGTAATCCTGATGTTACATACATAAATCTGAGAAAAATTCAAAAACAACATAAAATGAAAAACCTGCTTCCCATCTTATCATGTTGTTGCAGACTCAGTCTCTGCTAATGCATTTGTTTATTTTTCTTTATTCTATTAAAGATACTGCATTAAGACATAATTAATGTCTAACACACCTTCTATTCATTTTCTGGGCGGGAGCGGCAGCATTTCATGTCAAAATATGCTGGAATGGCAGAGTTATACTTCGAAAGATCTCGAGTACTGTACTCTTTCCCCAAAGACAAATCATAAATCCTCCACTGAAAGAAGCAGCGATATATTGGTTTGCTAAATGTTTTGTTTTAGTGTTGACCTTCTTATCATCCCCTATTTGGGACAAGACCACTTGGGATTTATAAATAGATTGCATTTACATACCACTTTTAAACTCAACAACTCAATGTGCTTTTACAAAAACTGTAAGGTTCATCCACTCACACACACACACAAACACACACACACAAATTCGCAGACTTCATGCGCTGACCTCTGCAGCTGATGGATGATGTCGTTATCAGATAGACTGACAACACAGATGTCGATCCAAAATCATGACTCCCATATACCTACTTGTCACATCTAGTATAAAGCAGAGTGTCGTCACACAAGCCATTGTTTATTTTACATAGATCACACAGATCGGTGCTGTCGTTCATGCTTTGGGCTCTGAGTCAATTTGAAGAATTTACTATCAGAATGGTAATTCATTGGAATTGGCTCCCATCAACTGAGTCAATAAACCCACAACCAGCTCATATGTACCCAGAGCTTGATACTGCCACTGCTTAGGATAAGATAAGGCTGAGTTTTATCTATTAAATTACTAAATAAGGCACAGATATTTAAAATGTCAAAATATCTATACGTGAGCCAAACACATCAATGGTTGTGAAGCCAACTTTCTTCAAAGAGTAATGAAGCAGTCCTAAGATCTCGGTTGATGCGCTGCAGGTTCCAAGGACTAAGTCCTCCCATCGTGTTTCTAAAGTAAGCAGCACTTAAATATAGCAAATTCAACTTTGGATTTAGATGGACTATCTGTGATGTCATGTTGGTGTATATTGGCTTAAATAAGCCAATGCCATGTGTCTCAAGACTATTCAAGAGATTCAAAGTGTTTATTGTCACATGTACAGTGGAAACATGCTTCCCTGTACAATGAAATTCTTACTTTGCCGTCCATAGTGCATTTGGATTTGTATTGGCCATGAATAGGTATTGTAAACATTATTATGAATATGAATAGTGTTGGCAGTGCAAGTAAAACGTTGAGTGGAGCTCGATGTGCAACTCACAAAATGCAGGTGCACGACAGAATTGTGTGAAAAGCATAAAGACTATCTCGTGCCCTTCACCTTCCAGTCTCATGTGTAACTTGCATATCTATAGATACCTCCCTGGTATATTCATCATCTCAAGCTGAAACTTCCAAACATTTCTTCATGAGTTGTTATGTTTTGCTATGTATATCCATGAATGAGTGAGTGTGTATATGATGAATGCATAAAGGAGGGATGTTATCAGGTCTCCCTCTTTGTACCGGCCCGTCCCTTCCTCCCTCACATATTTACAGCCGCAGTGTTTGCGTGAGAAAATCTTCTCCTTTGGAGCTGTGTTTAGCTCAGCTGTCATCCCCTTGTCTGGATGTAAACATAGCATGGGAACTAGTTGGTGCAGACAGGCTGACAGACAGCCAGCCCAGGGTGACTGCAGAGCCAAATCCCCGTCCTAAATGCCTCACTATAATAAATGGAGCCCTGTGAACAGCTCCATCCTAAAGAATAGTTTGTATTGCAATTGTTTTTATATTTCAAACCTCATTTATCTGTTGATGTCACCATGGTATTAATGCCCTTCCTAAGGTTTGCCGGTTCACGCCTACTGCCAGTGCTGTTTGTTTGGATTGGGAGGAAGCTTGAATATCTGCAGGGACTCCTTTGCTCCGTACCCTGTAGCAGTTCTGACTCACTTGATGGTGTTGGTGAAGCCCTGCCAGGAACCCCCTCACCTTCGGGCCACAGCACAATCAGGCTGTGAAATGACCGCCACATTATGCGGCGTTGGCATGACCTCCCTGATAATTTCACGTCAACACTGGGAAAAAAATGTCAATTAGCAGTAACTGGGGCTTTTTTGTGTTTGACACAAAGATCTTTTGATCATAATGGGCACAAAATATCCCCGGCCCAACAAGGCGAAGCTAACAGTTTAGGGTTAATTATCATTTACTAAAGACAACTCAGGCGACACGGTGGCGCGCTGGTCAGCGCTTCCACCTCACAGCAAGGAGGTCCCTTGTTTATTTCTGATAAGGGGCCTTTCTGTGTGGCATTTGCATGTAGTCTGGGTTCTCCCACAGTTCTAAAACATGCAGTAGGTTAATTATTTAATTGACTGTGAATGACGGAGTATATGGTTGATGTTTATTTTATCAATATCACGATTTTATTTTTTGTTCTCCATTCACTTGTAGCTTCTCAAACACGTAAAGAGTCAGCTTGCTATGTTACTTACACTTAATTGTGTAATTGTATTCCATTTTCAACGTGTTGTAGTGATGTTATATACTTTGCACAAATCGTTACCTTGATGTGAAAAAAGTGTGATAAGAGATTGCCTTGTCGATGCATGTGAATTTTTGCTCAAAGGTAGTGAAAAGGGAAGTACTGTTATGGGAAATAAAATGACAATGAGATAAATGACAGCAAACGCAAACTAAATAAGCCTTTGGTATTTGTGTTTTATTATTGTTGTCAGCAGCAGTGTAGGAGGTGTTTATGGTTTCCTGAGTGGAGGCAGGTGTGTTCAAGCCAAGGTGGAGTGCCACCAGCTGCTTGACATTCACATATCGCAGAATCAAATCCGCCGTCCAGCCAGGTCGTAGTACCTGCTCTCTAGCCAAAATTATTGAACGGTTAGTCATTGTTGTTTGACCTAGCCTGATCCTGTTTTTCCCTTTTCTTCGCAACTCCGCCTGCTCTGCGTCAGCCCCTTGTCTCTGGCCCTGTCTCATCTGCCCGTCTCCTCAGCCAACTCAGCCTTTCCCCACTATCCACTCCCAAACCAGCTCTGCACTCGATTACCCCCGACCCCCCGCCCCCCCTCTGCTCCACACATGCAGCCTTCAACTCCAAAATCTTAGAATTCTCTCTTAATAACCCGGCACTCTCCTTCACTAGCTCAGCCCTGTTTAAACTGAGTAGGACAGTGACACAGTCTTCATGATTTGGGCTCTACATGCCACCACATTTGAAATGAAACTACAACAGAATGTAAGTGCAGACTTTAAGGTTTAATTCAAACAAAAATATATGATTGAACATGTAGGAATTGTAACTATTTTAATACACGCGCTCCTCATTTCAGGAGCTCAAAAGTAATTGGACAAATAAACATAACCCTAAGTAAAATGTTACTTTTCAATATTTTTTTGAGAATCCTTTGGCGGCAATGACTGCCTGAAGTCTGGAACCGGCATCACCAAATGCCGGGTTTCCTCCTTTGTGATGCTTTGCCAGGCCTTTACTGCAGCTGTCTTCAGTTGTTGCTTGTTTGTGGGTCTTTGCCTTAAGTTTTGTCCTAAGCAGGTGAAATGCATGCTACATTGGGTTGAGATCTGGTGATTGACTCAGCCATTGGATAATATTCCACTTCTTTGCTTTAAAAAACTCCTGGGTTGCTTTTTCAGTATGTTTTGGATCATTGTCTATCTTTACTGTGAAGCGCCCTCCAATCAACTTTGCAGCATTTGGCTGAATCGGAGCAGAAAGTATATCCCTATGGACTTCACAATTCATCCGGCTGCTTTTGCCTTTTGTCACATGAAAAATAAACACAAGTGAGTCAGTGCAATTGGAAGCCATGCATGCCCATGCCATCACATTGCCTCCACTATGTTTTTCCAGGAGATGCGGTGTGCTTTGGATCATGAGCTGTTCCAATTCTTCTCCAAACTTTCTTATTCCCATCATTCTGGTACAGGTTGATCTTAGTCACATCTGTCCAAAGAATAACGTTCCAGAACTGGGCTGGCTTCTTCAGGTGTATTTTTGGCTAAGTTAATTCTGTCCTTTCTACTTTTGAGGCTAATAAATGGTTTGCACCTTGTGGTGAATCCTTTGTATTTACTCTAATGAAGTCTTCTCTTTATGGTAGACTTAGATACTGATACACCTACTTCCTGGAGAGTGTTCTTCACTTGAGTGGATGTTGTAAAGGGTTTTTTCTTCACCACGGAAAAGATTCTGCAATCATCCACCACTGTTGTCGTCCGTGGACGTCCAGGCCTTTTTGAGTTCCCAAGATCACCAATGCACCCATTTTTTTTTTTTTCTCAGAATGTACCAAATTTGTTCACTCCTAACATTTCTGCTATCTCTCTGGTGGATTTCTTCTTTTTTTCAGCCTCAAGTTGGTCTCTTTCACCTCCATTGAAAACTCCTTTGACCGCATGTTGTGCAATCACAGCAATAGCTTCTTAATGTCAACGCCACACCTGGAATCAACTCCAGATCTTTTAACTGCTTAATAAGTTACCGAGGCCATGCTGCCTTATTTTTTTTTTTTTTTTGCAGCCTGCTGAGTCAATTGACCAATTACTTTTGGTCCCTTGAAAAAGAGGCGGCTACGTATTAAAAAGCTGTCACTCATGCTCCAATTTAGATGTGAATATTCTCAAATTACAGCTGAGAGTCTGCACTTCAAGCCAATATTGACTATATAATTGTATCATGAATATGTTTTCGTAAACAGCTAAAATAAACTTGTGTCACTGTCCAAATATTTCTTGGCCTAGCTGTATATGTATAAAATAAAGGAAATGGACAGCAGAAGGATGGATATTGAGATCATAGCTGTAAAAACAGATGTTCAGAAAGGCACAGCCCTAAGTTAATACATGGAAGTCGGGAAAATAAGTCAGAAGCTTGTTGGAATTAAAGTGTTTACGACTGATTCACAAAGCCTTCACAAGGTTAAGAGGGTGGCATGAGATTGGAGAGCCTTCCATAATTCTGGGAATGCAGACTGTAACGCTTTGGGCTTAAATTGAGTTCGATGGACACAGAAAAGAAATTGATTCAATAATATAAGTTGCTCAGTTGGAGTAGGTTTGGCGATATAGTGGGATGTTTAGCCGCCCAATGCTTTTGAAGGAAGCACTAATATTTGTTCAAATACATACAGAATTTAACAGAGTGCTTGTGAGGGGAAAATAAAATGGAAGTGACGTTTGATATTATAACCTCTGATTAAAAGCTGAGGAACTGTGTTTTGGAAAGACTGTGGAGATTTTAAAGAAGACTGATGTAACTGACATAACATAACAAACTCTCAGTTTGTTATGTTGTGTATATTATGTATGTAACATAACAAACTTCTTAACACTTTTAATAACCATTTCTGAGGAGAATGTGGCTCTCAGAGGCAAACACCAAAACCTAATAGAAAACAACCACTATTTGATTAATGTCTGATTGCAACAGCACCTTGTTATTAGCATTCATTGGTTATTAGCATTCATTCATTATACTGCTTATCCTGCAGTAGGATCGTGCAGAAGGTTGCTGGAGCCTATCCAAGCTGTCATTGGGCTAAAGATGGGGTTCACCCTGGACAAGTCGATCACAGAGCCACATATAGAAACAAACAACTTCACACTCACATTCACAGTTCGGGGTTCTCCAATGAACCGATTGCTTGTTTTTCGGACTGAATAAGGATAATGGATTGTCCAGAGGGAAAAATCACATAGACATGAGGAGAACATGCAAATGCCACACAGAAAGGCCAACTGTCACCAAGGATCTTCTTATTATGAGGTGGAAGAGCTAACCACTGTGACACCCCCTGTTATTACCAACTTGGCAAATTCTTTTTAAAGCTGCTGGCCCAAAATGCACTATATGTGGGCACTTCACTGTCCCAGTTATTTTACTGAGAGGAATCCTGAGCAGTCCAATAACATGTTTGAGTGCACATGTTCACTTATTGCATCAACATCTCCACATGTACTGATGCCCGTGCTCTGTATGTAGACAAAAAATACTGCATTTCCCTTTCCAAACTTCAAATGTCTTGCTGTCCTTAACCAGTGTATCAACCCATAAGAATTTTCACTTATTACAAGCTGTACAGAGGAAATGCTACTTGTGTCATTGCTTTCATCACTATTTTCTATGTTTGATCGTGTGGACCAGCACAGTCAGACATATTTTTTCCCCACTGACATTTTCACTCTTTCAGAAGAGATGTTATCAAGTCATAGATCTGTCAAATCTAGATTGTTTTGTTGAATTATTGCGGAGAGACAGTGGGAAACCCACTGCTACATTCTGTTTCAATGAGAGAGTGAAAGAAAGAGCAGGGGGTTACATATTTTTAACTCGTAGGCTGTTAATGCATTATTTATAAAGTGTTTTTCTTCTTTGCCCACCTATTTTTATCTATTGACCAAATTTCTGTCTGCTTTCTATCACATACAATGTAGCTGGATGGCAGTTATTTTGCGGTGAACAAAATGTACACGTTATTAATATAAAACCCAAAACAGCAAAACTCTTTCCACACAGTATAATGTCCAGACTTTGATGTGGGCAGATTCATGTAGGAACAACTTTCTATTCACTGAAATACATCCGAAAATGTCCACATGAAGCTGGCCATGACAATGTCTGCGAATTGTCTCTCGTAACCAGTCCATGACTCCTGGAATGAGAAATCGCTTTTGGAAAAAAAAGCATTCAGCTTTGAAACTGTACTCTCTGGCACATATTGCCTGCATCTAGGTTTATTGTCTTCGAGAGAAGACAGACATCCATTAGGGCCAGCAGCGATCAGCAACCCAGACCAAAATGATCAATATGGATGAATTGCAAAACATCGGAGAGGAATTTGGAGGTTTGTTTTCTTTCTTTTTTTTTCAACGTAAGGGTGAACCGGGTTGTTTAATACTATGGTTTCTAAAAGTGGATACCATGCATTCTACTTCCTGATGATGCACCCCGACCTGTCTGGCTGTGTTAGTCCCTGTTGGCAGGCAATTATGCCATATGATCTACACCAGGGGTGTCAAACTCATTTTGGTCCGGGGGCCACATGCAGGCCTAATTTCATGTCAAGGGGGCCGGACGGATAAAATCATTACCTAGAAATAACACTAAGTCCAAATTTTTCCTTTGTTTTAGTGTAAAGAAGGTAAACAGGTAAATTATAGACATCTTTATACGGAATGAAATAGTCCTCTAAAAAATACATGACAAATTAAGTCCTACGCAACAGATCTGAATTAATATTAAAATAGAATTGATGAAATTGCACCCTAAAAATATTGTTGAGTTAAAAGAGAAAATTTTGTCATTTTGGAATATTTGCCACTAGAATTTATTAGAAAATTGATTGGTAGCATATACAACTACCGGCACTGTCTCGGGCAGCTGCCTGCCAGAGTTTCTCCTCACCTTAGTGTCTCTTTTTCCTAAATATTTTACTTTTTTTTACTCTATTTACTTCTTCTTGCCTTATTAACAATTTAGTTAAGAATCAACAATTTCCTTTGGGATAAATAAAGTTGTTCTTATTCTTAGCATGTAAGAGGAGGTATAATATTTATATGATTGTAAATTTACTTTTTTCATTTTTTTTCTCTGCTCTTTTTTTTTTTTTTAACCAACTGTATAAAATCCCCAGATACATGTGAGAAAAAACGCACAGACCACACTAACACAAAGATTTGATTTCAGGCAGGGGGCCACAAAATATTGTTCCGAGGGCCGCAATTGGCCCCTGAGTTACACATTGTGTACAATGAACATATTTTATGTGCCGCTGTTTGTGTGAAGGCACGCTAGACACTACTATTAATAATTAATTTTCTGCTATGGGAAGTGAGCAACATAACTTTTTATTCATGTCCTCCATCACAGGAGGCTATATAACTGTAAAGGGAGCCATTTCTGTGTGAATGTTATGACTTTTTTTTTTTTTTTTTTTATGGAGAGAAATATGGCTTGGATGCTGCAGTATCTTTTTCTCTGTTTCAAAACAAGCAACAAAATTTGTTTTTACCTCTTGTCATCTGTACGCAGAGTCATTCATTCGTTATCTATAGAGTCTATCAGGGTCATTTTGGGGTCGGCCTGTCCCAACTGTTATTGAGTAAGAGGCAGAGTATCCTGCAGCATCTTGGACTAGTAATCTGTCAGTCACAGGGCCAGATATGGAGACATACAACCATTCACTCATCGGGCCAATTCAGAGTCTTCAATTTAGCTAGCATGTTTTGGGAGGAAACCTGGGAGGAAAACAACGATTCTGTACAAAAGCCAAGCAGACAGGGGAAGAACATACAAAAAAATGTTATGTTGCTTTGTACTTCAATGGCTTTTGTCCTTCTTAGCGGGTGACAATATCAAATATAAACTTGGTGTCCTTCTAAAAGTCAGTGTTTTTGTGGCTTGGAGTCATCCATTAATTCCCAATTAAAGGCTCTATTTCCTAAATTATTTTTAATAGATCCAAGAAATACACAGTCTGTTAATATTTACATTTGGTATATCAACAATAATAACTTTTCGTCTTGTGAATTGGAGGAAGCAAGAGAACCAAGACCCTGCTTACATCCAGTCATATACAACAGATTACAATACATATAGAAGTTACATCTTTTTTTCCCATTCTATAGCACCTCATACCTGATATAACTCAATGCGTTGCTCAGACACTCTGGCCCCGGGGTTTTGAAGGCGGAAGATCCTGAGCTCAGCCTTAACCAGGTTGGAGGCATTCTTTTCCATTGAGGACACATCAAACATCAGTCGCCTGAAGTAAGGGTTGAAGCGTGTAGGAAAGATGACATCTGAAAAAAAAAAGGGAGAGGAGTCAGATGTGGTTTCTGCATTATTCAGGGCAGACACAAAAGGGATAGGTTATAGTAGAAAAGTGATATTCTGTAAGTAAAACTATCACATGGGGGGAAAAAAAAGAAAAAAAAACTAATAACATCATAGGAACCCCTGTTGGCAGCGGCTTTGCTTATAATATGAGTGACGAGGAAAGGAATGAAATAATTTCACATTTGTGTCAATCTCGCCTTTTAAAAGATTCTGTTCTTCTCAGATTACAATCTGATGTAAAAGGTTATCCTTTATCTTCAACATCTATCATTTGGACTGTTTTCTCAACTCTGTATGGCATGTGGCCTGGTCTGACTCCACTGCTGACTCTATCCCCGCACTCTCGATTAGGAAATGTATTCTCTCAAGGTCCAGGAGAGATTAAACGGATGATAAACCTCATCTCAGTGTCATTGGCAGGGTTTAACAAAGCCAATACCGAGCCTAGCAGAAATTTAAAGTGATGTTCACGTCCCTCTGAGCAACACTTGTATGGACAGGGATCCACAAAACATGACAAAAACAGAAAATTTAGATAAATGAGTTCAAACAAGTGTTTTAAACATATGAAAATTATGGCAATGTGCAGAGGAAAGATTGTGACAAAATAAATTACAAAGTTTGGCATTGATGACTTAAGAATATTTAACACCAATTCTGTTTTTTTTCTTGTCTACCAAATTAAAAAGAAGATACATTTCAATGAAATCAACCAAAGCGGTGCACATTTCCGGCAGTCTTTATTGCCTTGACAGTGAAAGCTGCTATTTTGCATTACATCTCTCAGTAGAGTGGTCTTCTATTAAGTAAGGCCACCTGTAAAAATAATCGTATTTAGCCTTACAAAGACGCTACATGGAAAACCAATCAGATTTACAAACAGAACGTGGGTGGCTAAAAAAAATTTTTTGCACTAATATAAACATTCACCGTGGAGCTGACAAACAAACACATGGAAAAGATGAGGTTCTCCTTGCTTGAGTTCAGGAATAAAGTGTGAGAGAATGAAGACAGCAGCAATAATTTAGAAAATGAGTGAATTGATAAAATATGTTGTAACTGCGTTGTTAAAAACAACGGTTGAACGGTGTCTCTGTGTCCGTCCATCCATCCATCTTCTGCCTCTTATCCAAAGTGGGGTTGCAGGGGCAGCAGCCAGAGCAGAGGGCCTGACTTCTCTTTCCCAACCATAAGGTCCAGCTCTTCTGGGGGGATTCCAAGGCGTTCCAGGCCAGCCTCATAACATAGTCTCTCAAGCCTGTCCTGGGTTTTCCCTGTGGTCTCCTTCCAGTTGGATATGCCCAGAATATCTTCCCTGGGACGCATCCAGGGGGCATCCTGACCAGATGCCCGAGCCACCTCATCCAACTCCTCTCTATGCAGAGGAGCCATGTCTCTGCTCCAAGCTCCTCCTGGATGACCAAACTTCTCACCCTATCTCTAAGGGAGAGTCTGGCCACCCTGCGGAGAAAAGGGCATAATAAAGGTACAAAACAAATGTAGACTGGTTGGGCGAACTCCCATGCCCCCTTGGGGACCCTGCCGAGGGCATGGAGCTGGTCCAATGTTCTACGACCAGAACAAAAACCACACAGCTCCTCCTGGATCCGAGGTTCCTTGACCCAGCTACCCTTCTTCTCCAGCACCGCTGAATAGACCCTACCAGGGAGGTTCAGGTTGTGATCCCCCTGTATATGGAGTACATCCTCTGATCCCCGTTTTAAAAACAGGGATCACCACCCCGGTTTGAAGTTGAAGTAAGCAGCGCCCCGCTCCCACTGTGCACATTGTTGATGGAGCACACCCCCTCCTGAGCTGCTGGATGGTGGACCAGAATCTCCTCGAAGCCCTCCGAAAGTTGTTGTCGATGGTCTCCCTGAACTCCTCCCACGCCTGGGTTTTTGCCTCGGTGATAACCGAAGCCACATGCCGCTTGGCCTGCCGGTACCTGTCAGCTGCCTCTGGAGCCCCACAGGCCAGAAAGGCCTGATAGGACTCCTCCTTCAGTTTGCCGGCATCGAGGATTGCCACATCGACAGGCGCCGACCACCTTAACATTGGAAGCACAGAACATAGCCCATTCAGACTCAATGTACCCTGCCTCTCTCGGGAGGGGTGGTTTTACAGGCAGGGGAAAACTGTGTCCACTTGCCTTCTTCATTATAGGGGGTCTTCTGGGCCATGTTTTTGTCTGGTCCCTCACCTGGGATCTGTGTGCCTTGGGTGACCCTTCCAGGGGCATAAAGCCACCAACAACATACACTATATGGCCAAAAGTATTCAATTACCCATCCAAATAATCAGAATCAGGTATTCCAATCATTTCCATGGCCACAGATGTATAAATCTAGCACCTAGGCATGCAGACTGTTTTTACAAACATTTGTGAAAGAATGGGTTGCTCTCGGGAGCTCAGTGAATTCCAGTGTGGAACTGTGATCGGATGCCACATGTGCAACAAATCCAGCTGTGAAATTTCTTTGCTCCCAAATATTCCACAGTCAACTGTCAGCTGCATTATAAGACCATGGAAGTGTTTGGGAACGACAGTAACTCAGCCACAAAGTGGTAGGCCATATAAACTGACGGAGCGGGGTCAGCGGATGCTGAGGCGCATAGTGCGAAGAGGTCACCAACTTTCTGCAGAGTCAATTGCTATAGACCTCCAAACTTCATGTGGCCTTCAGATTAGCTCAAGAACAGCGTGCAGAGAGCACCCTGTAGAATAGGTTTCCATGACCGAGCAGCTGTATCCAAGCCAAATGCAATGCAAAGCGTCAGTTGCAGTGGTGTAAAGCATCGTACATCTCTATCCGGTAATCTGATGGAAAAGTGAAGGGAACTTTTAATGCTTCCGCATATCAAAACATTCTGTACAATTCCATGCTCCAAACTTTGTGGGAACAGTTTGGAGCTGGCCCCATCAGTGCACAAAGCAAGGTCCATAAAGAAGTGGAGACTGAGTCTGGTATGGATGAACTTGACTGTCCTGCACATGGTCAAAAATTCCCATAAACACACTCCTAAACATTGTGGACAGCCTTCCCAGAAGAGTTGAAGCTGTTATAGCTGTAAAAGGTGGACCGGCATAATATTGAACCCTATAGATTATGAATGGGATGTAACTTAAATTCATGTGCAAGTAAAGGCAGGTGAGCGAATACATTTGACCATTTAGTGTAGCTCCTAGGTTCACTGGCACAACCAAACCTTTCCACCACAATAAGATGGCAGATCAAGGAGGGGAAGCCGAAAACGAGAGATCAAAATTCTGTTCTGCGTTTGCATAAGGACAGTAATGATTCCTCATTCTTGAAAAGGCGTGGCACCTAAAAGATGTGCAACATAAGTACTGTGTCTTGGAATAATATGTAGATTTGTGTAGTAGGTGAGTACATCTTGTTTCGTTTCAATGAAGACGTCTGCAACGAGGCTTTTACTCAAAATATTGTAGCTTTATACTTTGTACTTTATACCAACAACTTCTCTTGATAGAACTGTACCCACATCATTACTTCTATATTCTCCCATCTCCCTGCCCCCCTGCGCACTCTGGAAGTTTCATCATACATGTACTTAAAAGCCCAACTTACTTAAGATAGTCAGTTATTCCCCTTATTTTCCTTGAAGATATTGGTGAGACTTTTGACAATAAAGCATGTCTCTATTCTTAAGAGGAGGTTTCTGTCAAAGAAGTGTAACATCTTATTCGATGTGAGCAAGACCTCTATGCGCCACCATTACTTATGTCAGTTTAGAGAATATAGATTTGATATACATGATCTCCTTCAGTTTCTAATTCAGTCTCACTTCCACTGATCAGTTATTCTGTTATGATCTGTCATTTTCATTGAATTAGAATTCACAGATCAAGTTCAGTGCTCGATTAGTGCCACTAATCGAGCAGCCATGCACAGTAGCAACAGCACGAACCCCTTTGTAGAAACATGTGTGAGGAAGTGTTTGACAGACGCTTACACAGGACCCGGGTGACACGTGCGGCCCTGACAGCTACATGTGTTGCCATGTCTGACAGATGCTGCAGAACACACAATGTGTCATTTACAGCTTAAGACTGGAAGGCATGTGTGAGAGGGGTGTGTTTGACAAGGGTGCACAACATAATGAATTAGGAGCCCTGGAGCGCTCAAATTGATGGCTGGAATATGGGGCAGAAGCCCTGATATTAGCAAGCCACTGTGGTTTGTTTAGAGAGCGTATACAACCACAGCAAGCAAGAAGACAGATGGACTTAGAGCTGCTGGGAAAGGCACATACACAGGAGAAAGAAAAAGAGTTTTGACAAACTTGCTCTTAAAAGTGATAATATACAGACAGTTTTTATTTTAAATGATATATAATGATATTGCAAATAAGTCAACAGTATAAAAAGTGGAGTCAGCTATTATATGTTGTAATGCACTAATGTCTTATTTCAGAATAGTATTTCTGATTTATGAATTGGAGTGCTTAATGGTCTGAAATCATTAATATCTAAATCAGAAAACCGACACATTTTTCAATGTAAGTAAACACCATTCGGGTAAAACCAGGCAGCTCCGTAGACACCAGTACTGTGCACCATATGAAGTACAAATGATGGAAAATATTTCTTTTAATTCCCTAGATACAGTTTTTATGACCCACTGACAAGTAAATGTTTATTGCAGTTATGTCTCTTCATAGCTCAGAAAAAAGGAATACAATAAAATAAATCTCACCCTATAAAAAAAAAAAATCACATTATGGACAACGTAAAACTAAAAGATGTCACAACTTTACACTGTGTAAACATTCAGATTGAGCTAGTAAGGAATAGGAATTCTTCAGATCAAGATGATATGTAAAAAAGCTTTAATAACCTTCCTCTCTTGATATGCACATTTATACCTATGAAAACCAAACCATTTCATTCAGAAACTCATTCATTTGTCACCTGTCACTCAAGTATTTTGCAGCTATAAACAGGCCAGAGAGAATCCTTTCCATTTATTCTGTGAAAATGTTAGACATCGAGTGGATCTGAAGTATCTGTGTGAGAGGCGAGGCAGCAGAAGAAAGATTTACTGTGTCAGATTTACTGATTCAGCTTCTGAGTATTTGTCCTGCCAAGTCTCAGGGTTTCTCATAGACAACTGTGAAATAGCTCTGCTATCAGAGGGGGCGTCTCCGACCGTACAGTGGCTACAGCCACGTTCAAAGCAAGTAGTTCTTCAGATGTTTAGATGCTGTAACACATTTGCACATCCCTGTAATCCAGGAGATAACCATTGTTGTGCAGGAATTGTGTTTGTTTTTCATGGATACAAAAAGTTTTAAGCCTGGATCTCTATCACATTTATGGGGTAATTCTTCAATGAAAGAAAGGAGCTCCAACCAAGTCAATAAAGATAGTTAAAAAGTGTAGTATGAATACATTTGAGGAAAAAAAGAAATCTGGGTTTTGATACCATATTCAAAAATGACGGGACAACCCAATGCAAGCTGACAAAAGCAGGAAATAAGTTGCCAGCTCTAGGTCAAATATCAGTCAGTGCTAAGGCGGATGTCATTAGTTTCGCTGGCATGGAGTGAAAAGAAAAGAAATGGAAAAAAAAATAAAGTACTGCACATTTTTGACCTTTTTTTAAGCTTTGCTAAAATAATTGTTGCAAAAAAAGGTTTCCATTAACAAATGCACTGTCAATTTTAATTGATGTTGATTGTCATCTTAACAGGATGTTAATATCTGCATGCCCCGCTCTATCTTTTCAATACTATATAGGAACATTTTGATGAAATGTAACCTTTAGACAACAGCCTCACCAGAGTGTTGTTCAGCATGTTCACAGCCTTTTGCAGATGTGTTGGTGTCTGCAAGTGTTTACATTGGTGGACTTAAATATTTAATATGTAGTGGAATAAAGTTCAATTTCCATATGGTTAGAAATTGATGTGTAGATGTAGCTTGTAATGCTAACCATATGACCATAACTTATAACAATGGTGTGATAAAGAAACACTGAACGCTAGATGATTCATTTTTAATATCAACAAGATTGAAAGTATTTTTTTGTTTGTTTATTTCATTTGAAGCACAACATTTCCTGACCTTAGAGTGACACTTGGCACTGCTGGGTTGCAATCGGAAAACCTCAAACTTAGCCATTTGGAGAGTATAACTACGTCTTCTCAGTCTTTTTTTTTTTTTTTTTTTTTTCTCCAAAGCAAAAACTAAATTTCCTACTTGGTGTGAAGTTCCTTGCAGGTCTTTGATCAAACTGCACACCAGCAAATATCAACATGTTTAATCCCTCTGTTCCTTCTGGAGCCGATCACTGGCCAGTGTGCACCAACACACACAGCACAGGCGCAATGAGCCAAGACTAACGATGCTCTTGTTAGTTTCCTTCCCATCCGTCAACAGAGAAAGTCAAACTTCCATCTCCCGGAGGAGCAGCTGAAGGCGGGCCGTTTATACAAACTACTGCAGAGCCTCATGAATGAGTCCGCTGTGCTTTCACACAACACAGGCTGCATTGAGCAGAGGTTTAAACGTAGGTCTTCGGCAACACTAATACACACTGTAGATACCCGGTGCACACATACAAGCACGCACATACAGCCATCTGTGACAGACATTTCTAAATAGAGCTCAGTTCTTGGGTTGAACTCATATCTGCTTTTTCTGATTCTGGTATTTTGAGAGTAAATATTTTCATTGTCGTATAGGTGAAGGAGGAAAAGATAACTACAAGCTGGATTTTTTACTGATGCTGCATGAATATACGGGACGATTTAACAGGGGTTGGACTATTTCAGAAGACCCGCTACACAACAGCATGGTATGCGTGGTCAAGCATTGCTTATCAGGCAATAAATGTTCAAAATACAGGAGTTATTGTAAGCCAAAAATCAAAAGCCACAGTAGTGAATGCCCCTGACTGTTGAGTTTTCCACTGGTGCACGCAGGACATTTTTTGGAGCTTGTCCTGCATCTGTCCCTGCAGAGTTGGATTCAGATTTAAAATACAGAGAAATTTGTCAATGTACAAGGTTGGTACTACACTTTTTGATTGTGTTTTGATTTAAAAAAAATAAATAAATAATAATAATGAGAGAAGCGTGTTGGTTTATTATTGGTGAATTTTCAAGTATCTCCATTTAGATACTAAGAACCGCATTAAATTTAATACTGGGTTGAGTTTGCTAGGGCCTTAAGGCGTGCAGTACATGGAGTGCCAGTTGGAATACACTTGGGAATACTAGAAAAGTTAGATCCGCAGGGAAATTCCGAGGAATAGTTGAGGGTGTGGGGCATAAGCAAATCACTGCCTGCCGGCAGCCGTACACGGCAGAGCCCATATTACCACTGATTTATCCAAACTTGACATGAAAATGATCCAAAACAACTGGCGCCGCTGTGGTCTGTCTGTGTGTGTGTGTGTGTGTGTGTGTGTGTGTGTGTGTGTGTGTGTGTGTGTGTGTGTGTGTGTGTGTGTGTGTGTGTGTGTGTGTGTGTGTGTGTGTGTGTGTGTGTGTGTGTGTGTGTGTGTGTGTCCGCGCATTGCTCAGCCACACTGACAGTTCTGAGACAGGAGCGAGGCGAGTGATGCCACATGACACATGGCATGGATGCTGCTCTCGGAGAGAAAAGCTGATGTCACATGAGAGCTGTCACACACATGCCGACACAGCCCCTGACTCCTCTAATCAGTCAATTCATTACTCATCACTCCCATTACCTCACATACCAATGGCAAAGTACTAAAACATGTGTGATGTGGACAAAAAAAAAGTTAAAGGAGCACAGACCTCCTGTATGGATATCCTGTTAGTCAACTCAACTCTTCGGCGACCTCTTCTTCGTTCATTAAATCAAAAAAAAAAAAAAAATGCCACGAAATTCCACGTAGAAAGTCTTTGATAAAATGTTCACTTCTCATAACACGTTTTGGGATTTTTTGTACCGTGATATGTTGATTGGCTTATTTACCACCTGCAGATAAATCAAATCAGGCAAAATGACTGACTTTGACATGGTAAAATGCAGAGTTCCCACCAAGGCAATCCAAATGTACTTGGTTTTTTTTTACAAATTTTCAAAGATGTAAGTCCTGGGACTTGACTTGATGAGGTCATGTTGAATATTTTAGAAGCGTTCTCCAAGTATGTGGGGCACTGTAACGAAAAACAGATCTATCTTAATCTGAATGAATTTTTGGCACCTGCGGTGTTCGCCATGACGACGAGTTGGTCCGTTTGTGAGAGAGGCAACCAGAGAGCTGCTCCCTCCTCACTGACAGCTGGCAAGATCATTTTTGGTACAGTAGATGTCTCCCATCTCTAGCGATTAATCTGAAACACTGTCACTGAAGGTTTGACCTTGAAACTAAGTGACTGTCAATACAGACCATGTCTTTGATTTAATAAAGACATGAAAACTACTAATAATGTCAAAAAGAAAGCTTCAATGACATCATCTGCCTGGAGTTTTCTGGGATCCCTAATAGGCTGTGAAAGAAGCTTCGGAGTGTCGCCCAGACTAAAGTTCGGGTCATTTCGTCCAGTGACAGTTTCAGTTTGGCTCAAACCCGGGTTTGACATTAAACCAATCACAGGAAGATGAGGCAGATAATTGCAGCCAATTAGACAGCAGGATATGGGAAAAAAAGTGTGAAAGCTGTGAGGAGTCATTTTAAAGGACAAAAATCCAGAAAGGTATAAAACTGGAGCTTGAGTAATGTTGGAGCTGCCATCAACATGATAAATTAGTGGTAATGAAATTAGGCTCCTGGTACAAACAGAAGGCTTTGGCAATTGATGTTTGGACCTTGTTGGTCCATTTGGAGGCATCCATTCATTAACATCAGGGTTGCGGTTGTGTCTGGAGGCCGCAAGGAGAAAGAGGAAGGATGAGGTGGAGAGAAAGAGGAAGGACAAGATTCTGGGAGCAGCTGCTAAATGTGGTGAAGTGCAACTGGTTATAAAAACAAAACGGTAGTAACTAATGGAGGTAACATCAGCTTTGACCATCCCATGTAGAATGACCCTATTAGTATGACAGATACTTTAACTGGTTCAATTGCTTAAATACTTCATTACGCCATCGGTATCCATCATCGGTCTGGAGCGTCTCCTGCACTCTTCTTCACATAGATCATAATTGAAAGGCCATGTAGTTTGAATTAGAAAGAAATCATTCTATTTAATTTCAAATTCACATTGGAAGAAAATACCTTGTCAAAGTGTTTAACTGTGGGAATGGTTTTAAACAGATGTACTTAATGATTAATGGGCAGCGTGGTCAAGCATGTGTTGGTTAAAGGGATATTTTCATGAATCAATGTCAAATATAACAAAATGCAGCCCATGCAGGTGATGACAGGACATGGGCAATATTGTAATATGGAAACCAAATCTAAGTGAATGAGAAGTATTAAATGATTAATATTAAGTATTAGGTTATGATTTTGATAGAGACTTGTACCAAATGCTCCAAAATGCTGATGTGTTACAT
The DNA here is from genome assembly GCF_037954325.1 of Fistularia commersonii. NCBI lineage: Eukaryota > Metazoa > Chordata > Actinopteri > Syngnathiformes > Fistulariidae > Fistularia > Fistularia commersonii. Next base: position 9,234,278 of record NC_141294.1, on the reverse strand, counting down.
TTACATTATATTACAGTCATTTGGCAGACGCTTTTATCCAAAGCGACTTACAAAAAGTGCAATCAGTCACCGAAGATCCAAAGTACCAGTAGTCGGAAGTCAGAAGTGACCACTCTACCAAATAGCCATCTCACAATATATACATACATACATTAATTTCTTCGTTTTTTTTATGTGTCTTTTATGTGTCCATTTCATTTTTGCCTCAAGTATAGCCATTGATTCATAATCAATACCGATTATCCCACACTCATGGCCGCCAAGGCAGCTGGATCCCACCTCAGTGGTCATTGGTTCGAGAACCAGGGTTCATCTTGGATTGGTCGCCGGCCAATATCGCTATATCGCAATAATGCTATATTCCTATACCGCCAGGGCCATTTAGCACAGCATGTACAGTTGCATAGTGCGTTCATTCACTCTCTCATTCAAAGTTCTGGAAAATTCCATTTAGGGTTAAACTAGAGAACCATGAGGAGACACAAGGAGAACATCCAGACTCAACACAGAAAGGCCCCTTGTCGGAATCAAACCATTGACCGAGTGTCTGTGGAGCAGAAGCTCTAACCACTGCGTCGCCGTGACACCCCCAATTGTAACCAGATCTAAATTTTCTGAGGAGATTATGGATACTTTAATTTAAAGCAGAAGTACAAATGAAATCTAGACATGAATGGAAAGACTTTCATCTGCAGTGGGTGGTAGTTATAATTGCATATCGCTATAATTGCACTGAGTAGCCTGATATTTATTTCTAGATATTTGTGAATGAAACAATGAGCGCAGTTTAATTAAGTAGAAATAATTACATTCAGAGATGTCATTTTGCAAATGGCAAATGGCAGAGACATAAGGTGTCAGCTGCTGCCCTGCTGAGAGAAAAGGAAGGGAGGCACTACTTAAATCATTCAATGGAGCAAGGAGGTTTTTTTTTTTTCTTTGTTCTTATCTCCGGTCTCCATTTCAGCACAAGCACTAAGGAAGGATGACCAATATTCTTCCATTCGATGCCAAAACTAACACGCTTAGTCAAGACCAACATTGAGAACACTTTCAGCAAAATTACTGATAAAAGCTGAAAAGTTATTTGAATAACAGCATACATGCATTGCAGAATATGACTCCTAGTCAGGTATTGTCGACTTTGGGGCTACAGAAGGTTACATCTCATGCAGAGCAGAGGAGTAAGTGAAAGGTTTGATGAGAAAATGTGAATCATACACTATAATGCCAAGTCACCAGAGATTAAAAGCCATTGCACTGGCGCCTGCCGCCATTGTTCTCAGAACTTTAAATACCATTTATGAAAATTTCATCCCATTAGTTGAGACTTGCAAACCCTATGTGAAAGGGCACTAAAGTTTTTGTTCAGTATCTTGTTTAAGTCATGTCATTTATATCTGTTGACCCTTTTATTGACTTATAACTGCGATCTGGAATCACATTGTTTTTTTTTTTATATTAAAGGATATATATTCAGCATTTCTGCATTCCAATGGAAAAGGTGTACGGTTAAGAGCATACTGCATCACGAGGATTCGGCATGTGGCCAATTTAATCAGATTCATTTGTAAAAGTAGATGCATATTCATCCTGCCATGATAATAAGCAGCACACCCCAGGTATAGTTTAAACGGAGAGCCAAAAGCAAAGCAAGGACCATTTGTCACAGGCAGCTTTATTACAAATAATAAAATCCTGAAAAGTCTTCCTGACTATAGGATCTTGCAGTTCATAGGAAACCTGTTTGGGGATCCATCTCACTCAAGCTTCCTTCCTGAGGGCAGCGGCCGGGGAGTGCTGTGCTTGGCTGGTCTCTGGTCTCCTGGCCAGCAAAGCCTATGACTGCTCGCTTCGTCAGCAGAAACCACTGGCTTCACAGACCCCTTCCGCTCTCGGACAGAGTTAGCACCGATGTGAGCGCTGGACTCTGGACAAATCTGTCATTACTACATCTTTTCCATATGAAATTCAATAGGAAAACAACATAGGACTATGCTGCACATAAGGAGATTATATTGGTAAAAGGGAAACATATGATTAGGGTGGTCATTCTTAAATTTTCTTTGACTGGAATCATTTCTAGTAATTAGAATGGAGTAATTAAATGATTCATCATTCTGGATATGCTCTGGAAGAACATTAATGGCCCTGGGGCTCCCCAGACCTGTGTTTGGGAACCACTGCATTTGGAAGCAATCTAAATTCAAGCAACAGCTTGAGCTTAACTCACTCTTGAGACCTGTATAATTGAGTACAATCTAACAAAGATCTGCCATGAACTGATGAATCTTACATTTAGACTTAGATTCCTGGAACACAAGGGGGAGGAGGGAGTGCTAAGTCAGACTGAGAAATTTAAAATTGCCGCAATAACTCATTTAAGTTGCGGTAAATCACTTTAATTTGTCCTCACAGGTCAATTTAAAGAGAATGACTGCTAAGAAAGATTTAAGAAACAGTTGAGAGGTCTGGTGGGAGTCCATAGATGAGTGGTTTGAGAAAATAACACATGAATTACATGCTCTGCGGGGTCTGTTCCCGCTTTGACTTCCGGTCGGGTCAGACTCTACATATGACTCCTTTGCTCTCCATCCCAGTGCTGCTCGGCCCACTCCCACTTCCTGTGTCCAATACGTGCATCCAAATACTGTAAATATTGCAGGCAAAAGTTAATGCGCCTCTAACAAATAGACACCTTGTAAAACAATTACAATAAAAAGCAGAGATCATAAAAATCCAACACGTATATTATTGCTCCTTCAGTTGTAATTGTAAAAGAAATTGTTGAGCAAAAACAGTAGCGCACACTGTTTCTGCTCAACAATGACGTATAGTTTATTCACGGTTGGGGTTTTGAATGACTGCGCTGTGAGTGGGGCAAGGGGTCTGGTACTTCCTTCCCGTTTTAAAATAATCCATGTTGAGTGTGACAGCAGCTAAACAGGCCTAAAGAGTTAGGATGCTCAACTCCCTATGGTCCGTCAGGTAAAGGCATGAGTTCGTACTGTGTCCTTACACATATACAGAGCTTGACCTGTGATATGTTTAGTCCTTCAAATGCTCTGTATTTTTCTCCTGCTGTGCTAAATGTTTACGAACAGATAGAAACATACATTGATGGACAGACAGACAGACAGACATGGGAGATATGCAGGTTGATGTACAGTATGGCTGAGGATCAAGTGTAATTTAAGAAAGTATACATTTTTAAACATAATACACGTGAAGTGATATGACAAGTTATGGCAGGAAAGATCTTCCAACCTTCGGAAAGAAAAGCTAAAACCAGTCTTTAAGAACTTGGTCCACTGTCTGTTCAGCAGGTGGTGGATGGGGTGTGTGAGATTATTCATCATTTATTTTATTATCTTTTCTCTCTTACTTGAGTTCTTGTAGATTTTTCTTATGGCCCCCCTGAAAATAGTGGTATCTCTCACCTCCAAGAGGCCCCCCGCATGTCTGCCAGGACACTGTCCATAACTTTGGGGTTGACAGGATTGTCAGGTGGCTAGATTTCCCCCAAAAATATGTTTGAGAACATTAGTTTAAGTGTTTCCTATGTTACTGTAGCTATGATCCTAAGTGTTGTTACTCTTAGTGGATACTTTAACAAGGGGTGGAGTTTGGAGAAGTTTTTCTGGGGAATAGTCAGGAGAATTTAGTGAAATCTTCGAACCCGCATTCAAAGCAGTCCTACTCCTTGTGGGGAATTTGAGAAACTGATTGAGTTTGGAGAAGCTCTTCCGGGGAATACAGCTAAGACTATGGAGTTAAATCCCCGAACACAATGAGAGTAGCATCTGGACAAGAGCTCTCGCGTCAACAGATGCTGCTCATCCAGTTCCACTGTCCCCGTGAGCTGAAGTGGGGGATGAGTTGAGTAGTTGGAGGTTAAATGTCCTCCATGAGTCATTTCTCTTAACTGTATTAGTGTTACGGATGCATGCTTTACATGAGTCCTTGCAACCTACATGTTAAAAATATTAGAAAAAAAATAAAGATATAAGCTGTTTGAAGCAAGCTTCGCCACATCGCACGCAGGAGAACATCAGTGTATGAACTGAAATATCGCTTTTCATTTGGAAGATGCACAGTATGACTTCAGTCAGTGTGTGTGTGTGTGTGTGTGTGTGTGTGTGTGTGTGTGTGTGTGTGTGTGTGTGCGTGTGCGTGCTTTTATACCTGCTTGTGTGCGTGCATGCTTGTTTGTGTGCAAATGGCATTGCAAATGGCTAACTACAAAAGGTTTTTAGTTACACTCACGGTAAAAATGAAAACATTGCCTAGAATACATGTACGTCACACATGACCTGATGAAAACTTTTCAGCTAATGCTGCATATTTCCTTTTTCTGAAGCACAACTTTTGAGCTGCTTAACTAGCAATCTAATGAAAGTAATTCAACAGCATCTTCTGACCTGAGAAATATCACAATCCCTATTTAATTCCCTAATTATTACTTAACTGCACTTAATCAAACTGGCAAAACTAATCCTGTGACCCAGGAACAATGGATGGATGAATGGATTGATAAAAGGTCAACCGCTGCTTGCATGCGCACAGAGTGCCATCTAACCCCTTGAAGATCGGAAGAACAATTCAAAGCTAAAAAACGTTTGATTCGGAGTCTGTTAATGAGTATTTTTATGAATATTATGGCGGGATTTTTTTTTCCCTTCATTCCTCGTCTTATTTTCCAAACCTCACTTCAGTTCAATGACCTGAGCAGGTGACAGCCATAATGTTCGGCTCAAAGCATGAGCTGAACAAAACCAGACAAAAAGTGTGGGAATACATAAATGAAAACATTTGCCATGAAATAATTATGCTGTGATCCCGAGCTGTTAGGAATTCAGCTGTGATTGCTTTTGCAGATGTCTCAGAAGTGCTGGCATGAAAAAATCCACATATGTCTCCTCTTCACTGGTAGTGGCTTCTGGCATCGACATCACCATCATTATCATATTTTTCTCGTCACATACTAATGTTAATATTATTGGGTGTTATGTGTGATATTTTAAACATGCAGTTACTGTGGAGACCTTTCCAGAAAAACATACAGAATCAATTAGACATAACATGTAGTAGTTTGTATTTTATGTTGAGATATTTAGTCCTTTCGGACCAAAGTCCGCTGGCTAATTCTGATTTATTACTGATTGCTGTTGTTTACTACCTGGTTATCAATTTTACTACTCCGGCACGGAAACCGAACTCAATATCAGCCTGTTGACTCAGATATTGAGACCTGCTCGAGTGAAAACTACTTGACCTACTTTTGAGTAATTTCTCACTCCTGTTACACATGCACTCAGAAAAAGAAGGATTGGCACACCTAAATTTGTTATTTGCTCGTTGTGTCTCAAAAGTGAAAGTGGGCCGTAAATAAGAGAGTGAATGGGAAATCTTTCAAATCATGAAGTTGGTAACAGTTATGCAATTCTCTTGAACTGAAGTAGATTTGAAATTCATGATTTCAGCTGCTGTGTAAAAACCTGAGGGGTACTTCATTGTACCAAAAGAGAAATAAAAAATATAGATGGAGTAATGATGGAACCTGATTCGAACCTTTCACTGACAGTGAGGTCGGAAAACAATGATTTCCAAGGAAATACAGTTGTGCTATTGGGGTTCTATATTATAATATAATGCAAGTGAAATAGGCTATCATCTACATCCATTTTTTTGAACGCTAACTTTTCAAATGAAGTGACTAGAGAATGTATTCCCCTGTGTTATGACAAGATATGTTATTATCTACAGCCAAACTTTTTTTTTCATTTTTTGGGGGGATTGGAGACTGATGAAAAGTTGTGATATTTCTGAATAGACACAGAGGTTCTTTGTCTCCTTCCTTTTCGCTATTACGATGCCGTTACTTTCACCATTATCTCTACGGATGGGAATGAAGGTGTCAAGAGCCAGAGGCTTTGAATAAAGAGGATGAGAAGCAAAAATAAGCATATTTAAAATGTAAAACATTGCTTTAAAACGCATTAAAAGCTCCCTAAAACAAAATGGATTTAAGCTGTGGAAATAGTTGTATGTATGATGGCATTGAATCAGATCACGGTCCTGCATAAAGATCTTGGAAAAAAAAAAAAAAAAAAAAAGGAAACTGGATGTATTGAGTGAGTGATGGCAACCAACAAGGAGTGGAGAATTGAAAGAATGATAAAGAGTGAGGAAGATAGGAGCAGACAGCTACAGACATACAGCAGCCAAAAGGAAATGAAGGAGGAAGAAGCAAGGATGTGGGTGAACAGGAGGAGGGGTGGGATGTATTGGGAGAGTAAAAGAAAAGAGAAGGGGGTGGACAGGATCTACAGTGGGGGAATGTTGCCTGTCTGGTTCCCTGCAGACGTCTCCACCCAGCCATTCACCTGCCAATAGCAAATTGAAAACAACTCCACACATAATCCCTGGGAACTAAAAATACCCTGTGCTTTGAAGGACCATCCACCATGATCTGTCAGTCTCTACAGACCCAAATTCCCAGCAACAGATAAACACGCATATACACAAAGCAGACACACGTGTGGCCACGTAGACTCGATCTTTATGCATTGCCTTTCCAGAGTCAGCCGGGCATGAATACAAACGACTCACACAGAAGCACACAATGAGTGATGCAGGATTTATATGCACCATGTGCACAAGTAACCGGGAGACAGCGCTTCCATAAGCTGTATTACATTGGGTATCCAAAAATACACTGAAAACTAAATTACAGGAATGTCTTTCACATATTCCACCCAAAACCTTATATAAAAATATTGCTTTGACTCTAGAAAGTGTTTCCAAAGTTGTTTTTCTGTGCGAACAACACATAACCTGGAACAAAAAGTTGGCTGTACTCTGAGACGGCAGATGTGGTGCGTGCGATGGAGAAAACACTATCTTAAATGATACATGCAGCACATATCAAATGAAATCTACTCAGTTGAAGAGAAAATATACATAATCGGTGTCAAATATCCTTTTTGCTAAGCAACTGCCCGACTGAGGTACATCACAGGGTGCCGAAAAAGAACAATGCCAGCAAGATAAACATAGAACACTGCAGAGAAAAGACAGCATGACCTACAAGGAGATGGGACAGAGCAGCTAACATGAGTGCTTTACGGACACAGAGGGCTTCTTAAGTTAAAACAGATACTTCAAGGGCAGCGTATGACTACTGAGTTTGGTACAGTAAAAATGTTAAATGAAAAACACTGTATTAGAACAGCGCTCAACATAATGACATAGTAGTGAGCCATTTTTATTTGTTTTGGGGGGAAAAAAAAAAACCTGAGCGCAAAGGAACATGATGCATAATCCCTGAACAGACAAAAATGTCCTTTCAATAAAATATATTAGATCACGGTGATCATGAACAGACAAAATTCAGAGCTGAAAGAGCCAGCAGTCATTAATAAGGATCATTTTAAAGTTGTTGTTGTTTTCTTCGATCAAAGACCAATAAAAGGCTTTTATTTATTATAGATTTACATATATATTTGGAATATTTGTAAGAATAAAGGAGTCCACTTTTAGGAGAGTTTATCTCAATTGACAAAATTCCATAATATTAAGGCAAGAGTCTCAAGGACTGAGGGCTGGGCTGAAAACAGTTGAAGAAGCCAAACCCGAACACAAATCAGTAGCTTTAAGTGAAAAAAATCTGCAAATCACACAATAAATGACTTTGTTATGGATTAAAGATGTGAACCCTTGCTTGAAAAAGGGAATCCCTGCAACTTTGAGCTTATGGTCTTGCATTTAATGATTTTTATGACATTGACTGAATTAGCTGGGGAACTGGAGAGCTGCAAATGAAAAGTCCAGTAAACTGTCCAGTAAATTAATTTCAGAACAAAAATATACTCCATTTTTTGCTTGTTTGGTTTAACAACCATGACACTGATAACAAAAACAATTTGTATTATTGGTGTTAGGTTAAACTTAAGTCCCACCAACCAGCCATTTCACAGATTTGTCAATATGGGGCGTTTATATCAAAAAGTATGGACTGGCATTCGTTAAATATATTATCATGTGGTTACATATACCTTCTCATCAGACATTAACCAAGATACAATGGTCATTTGATATTCATGTCTAGTTTGATGTGATCAGCTACAAACTATTTCAATAGTTTAGGTAACAACTTTAAAAAACAGCTGCCAAAAATTGATAATCATCTTTTCTGAGTTATGTTATCAACTAACCAAAACTTTAATTCGGTGTGAGGTTAATCTTTTTTGTCATTCATATTCATGACAATTTAATGTCCAAGCTGACAGTTTTTATGGAGCGCAAACTTTGGCTGCTCTATAAATTGGTGTTTTGGTTTCCAATGTCTATCACTATTTTCACTCAAGTTCAAATTTATAATTTTTCAGACATTAAATCAATAGTCTGTCTCTGGTTAAATTCATGATGAGTGCGGCTGATTGTTGTAGGATTGTTAATAACACTGTGTTAAGAATAACACATAACAATTTGACTTTTGTCACGCGTGTTACTTGAGGGATCGTTTTACAGTGTATATATATATATATATATATGTGTACATATTCCAAGGAATTGGGCATAATTATGTCCTGTTTGAATGAAAACCTGACTGTCTATTAAAGGTGTCGTGCATTATGGTGTAAATAAAGCGTCATCTGAGCTCTTTCACACGCATTCAAAATAAGCTAAATACAAATGTGACTGCCAATATGACTCATTGTGAAATTTGGCACTAATTTAGGTTGATGTTAAATTTGGCATCCTCGTGCATGATGGAAGCTGTTGACTGCCGGGCTGGGATGGCACACTTCCACTGTTGCTGTATGGCAACAAGGCAATTAGAGAGCTCTGCAGTAACACAAAACACTCACCCGCCTGTGTGGTGTGTGTGCACACGCAGTGGCAGCGGGGCAGACTAATGTTGCCTCATTACACAGTGAATGACACACGGTGTCGTGACCACAGTTCCAGCAAGCTCTGCTCAAACAGTGCGTTGCGTAACCCGAGGTTGATCGCCGTTGCGGCCAGAGACACCGTCCAAGCTTTCATCAAGCATGTGAGCTGCATTGCAGCCAAACCTGTGCACCATACCACCTCCTACGCTGCTGTTAAGTCTATCATCTCATGCGGGTTTTTTTTTTTTTTTTTTTTTTTTTTTTTTTGCTCCACACAACAAAGAAAGCACTTGAGGAGAACTTATTCTTTAAACTCTCTCGCTCAATTGCTTTCTTTCTCTTCTTCTGTTACGCAACACCGCTTGGCCACAGTGTCTGAGCAGTTCCAATGGTAGCAGCGTCCAGGTCTTGCGTAAGTGAACAGAAAACGGGTTCTCAACAACAACCCTGCGGTGAGGTCCGTCACACAGGCAAAATAGCCAGAGGTTTACAGTTTTGACTCTCCCTGCAGCTGCCTTCCCCTTGCTCTGATCGCTCCATCACAGGAAGGACTTCAGCTGGACCCTGATTAAGAAACCGATACAAAAACAACAGTCGTCAAAGCTGGCGCTTAATAGAAATGAAAAATGATGGCCAGTTACCATGCGCTGTGTTTGCAGCAACGCAACAACAACTGCGATTTCGATTACAATTCTAAAAACCAATACGTTGTATGACAATGAAGTAAGTTAATGAAAACAGCGGTAAACAGAAAATAAAATTAAATCCTTGAAGAGCAGAGGCCTAGTTCGGAAGGCCAGACAATAACCGTTTAATGACTTCTGCAGCTCCAGTCAAATAATGAGCCGTCACTTTTTTGTTTGGTTTGAATGCACAGGCATTCTCATAAATAACTGATCTGTCTGTAGTTTTATATATTTACTTATATCAAACATGTTTCTCTAGAATTTATCTACTAGTTACTTTCTGTTACCTTTTAATGTTTGAGTGTACTTAAATTCCCCATCCAACAAACTTTTAAATTTTACTAATCATATTTAAGTTATCAGCTAATTAAAACAGTATGATAACTTTACAAACCTTTTGATGTTATTAATTGTGTAAATATTTTTGACGTAAAGCTTCTTCACGTTGCATACTTGGGCCTCGTATAACATTTTTTTTATTATGGTTTCATCATTGAATTCATATATCTGTGGACAAGGGAAAGAGATGAGCTTGATCAGCCCCTCTCAATCTACTATATTTTTGATTTCCAATCACATCCAGTGCCAAAATATCTCAATGCTGCACTGGGGTCACCATTTGGGTTGCCATCCAACTTTGGCAGAGGATATTGTCATCCAAGCACAAAAATCTGATAGATAGCACTGCCGAAATAGTTCCTCCAGCACACTCTTGTTAATGATCTTTGGTTTCTGGCCTGGATTCTGAACCTGCTCGGTTTCATTTCACACAGGCAAAGCCCAATGTACTCCTGGGAGCTTTGAAACAAACGCCCAAGCAAATTTTACGAACAATAATTATATCTCAGGGTTTTACAGAGATTTCATTGTACTGGTGGTGTTCGAATTCATCTTTCTTATAAACACTGCACAGAACCATTGCATGCAATTTGCCAAGCTCTGCAAATCTGGTACACCCACCGCAACCCCATTTCTCATATAAAAAAGATGGTCTCTTGTTAATGTCTCGCTATAATCTGCAGTAACATAACTAGTAGCTTCTGAATAGAATTTGCAATTTAGAATAAGGTGGTTTTAAAAGTAATTCTACTCAGTGTTTGTTCTTACAACTCAAGTTGCAATATTCACATTGCAGCAGTTGATAGAAACACTGGTATTTCATTTTTTAATATTCAAAAAAATCAGATAAAACTGACAGTTTACCTCTCGAGGTGATGTGAGTTATGGAAGTAGTTAGAAATGTATTTTAATTAGTTGTAACAACACTATCACCTTGTAGCAAATACACTGTAAGTGTGACATTTTTTAAATCTTTCCATGTTTGTTTGAATACGAGTGAAACTCTGTCTTGCCTTTAAAACCCTACCTTGACTTTTGGAAGCCTGACGATACAACACGCATTCAATTAAGCGTCACTGAAATTTGCTTGGTTGTCCTACTGGGAATGCTGTACGCTGCAGTAGTTCTGCAGCTTTAGCAATGGTTCAAGTGTACAGCGCTGTGCTCCTGTGAAAATCAGACTTAAAATACACACAAAGCCTGCCTTCTGTCTTCTCGCAGGCATCAGATGTCCTTTTGCACACAGTTCAGTGAGGGGCCTGCAAGTGAAAGGGCAGCCCCTGGGATACGGCTACATCTTGTTCAGATGTTTGTGAAACCTAAAGTGGAAGTGGCTATCACCGACTAATAATTTACCATTGAGTCAAAAAATAATAATAATAATGAAGAAGAATGCCATCATACTTGTCGCCCATTGGTTTGGATTGTTGAGAATGATGTACTAGCTTCTCACCCTATGAAAGATGATTCTTTATCTTGGTTTGTCCAGAGGTCTGGATCTCCTTCCAGCACTGAAACCTGCCTGATTTTTTTTTTTTTTGAGTGTTTGTTTTCATGCGTTTGACTACTTTCACAAGCCTCCCTTCACAAACCAACAGCTGCCACATGACCGGGTTTATTTAAAGAGGTGCACGGAAGAGAAAGCTGAGTTTTCTCTCCAGCTAAAAAAACATGATTCCTCAAACATGGGCTCAACAACATGCACTGATTTAGCCATGGATATTAACAAAGCACCATGAGCACCAGCTTTTTCTCTCACTTTAAAAATTCTTTGGAAAATACGCTAGGCATATAAATACGTTAATTTTGTGAATGAAAATAAAAAGGAGAAACTGCCTCTTAATCTAAAAATATAGCCAATGAAATTGCTAAGAATTCACACCCAACTCCAAGATAAGTTATTTAAGTTAATTAAACTTATTTAATAAGTTAAGTAATTTTTGGCATATTCTGTGCAAGAAGCTGGGCAAAACAAACAGGCGTTAGTCTCTAAATGAGTCATAAGTGTATTTTGGGGGTAACATAATTTTGACCATCTGGGCATCCATGGGTGTACACATGGCAAATGACAAGACTGCATTCGTTACTTTAACAACCTGGGTGCTGGGTAAGATCAACTGCTGGGTTGAAAACCAATTATGACACTTGGGCTGTCCTGCACTTTATTTGTCAGTTACATGTTGTAAGCTCTGTTGCTAAAAAAAAAAATATTTTTATGGACAAAGAGAGATTGATATATCATAAATAAATTCAGCTTTCCATACCCACGGTTCTCGAATTCTTGTAGGCACAATCACAAGCTCAACATCTATTCCCATGCCTTTGACCATCGGACGTATTCCCTCCTTTAATTAAAAAAAATACATAGCATTGGTCACTGAAGCGACAACAAACATGGCAGTGAAGACGAAACAATTCCAACCTCTACTTTTTCGACAGTATGGAACCTGTTTCTCGTGGCTGCCGACTAAGTAAGGAAGCCCAGACGTCCCCCTCCCCAGGAACACATACCAGCTTCTACCCCAGGGCGTTCCCCAGGCAAGATGAGATATACAACTTCCAACACATTATGGATTTAAAACCGGGCCTCCTGCTAGTTGGAAACGCCCAAATATTCTCAGAGAAGGGGCTTCCTAATCAGATGACCCACTGCAGCTGACTGCTTTCAATGTAATGGGGGAACGCCTTTACCTCCAGCTTTCATTAACGTTCTAAGCTCCTCAAATTACCCATATATCGTAACACTAGGTGATGTTTCACGTCCACAACAGACAGAAATTATCATTTTGCCAGATGCTTAAATGAGACACTGTTCACAAAAATGGACGCCTTCGTGTTTTGTGTATGTAAATGTCTAGCAAACACTTCTGACTGAAAAATAACAGAAGCTCTCCAGCTTGTGTGGATAGAAGAAAAGGCCCCCTTGTGACGCAAAACAGAAAAACTAAGACTAAAACACAACAGTCGCTGAGCAAGGACATCCTAAAATGCTGCTCCTGGAGAAACCAGCTTCAAACGCTGTCTTGACTAAGATCATACAGCTCACCTGCAACTGGAAAGGAAGTGCCTTCTTTATTAATCACCAGTATTTTTTTAAATAGGCTGTAAATGCTAACACATTTTGTGGCGCCAAGATGACCTGGGGAAAACAATGTTGACCATGAAACTTATGTTGACCATAATTGTTGAACAGTGGGTTTTAACGGGATCTTTGTGTAATTTACCACTAAACGATACGTATAGTCAGCCAGGTCAGTATATAAAACTTTTAAGAGAAACAATTTCAATCAGGATGTCTTTGTGTTTTGAAATGTGGGTTTTTACTGATTCTTTGCTACCATAGTTGTCAAAGTATAAGTAAATATTGTATGGTATTTTGTTTCAAGGCCTACCTAAGCGGCGTACTTTCACAAGATCTGGCAAATTGTATGTCAGTACTTCACTGCGGTATTAATTTGTCAACCATATAGACAAAAGATACAATAAGATATCCAATTGCAATGGGAAAATGACACTGAATCAGTTCATCCATCCATCCATCCATCCAGTATTCCTGAAATATGTGATCCAAATACATCCAAGCACATAGTAATGTACTATTATATGCCCAAGTGCGGTATATTTGAGTGCAGTCAATACATACTGTAGATCAAAATTCTGTATTCTGCCACTATCCGTGTTTTGTGTTTATTTTCAGTGCTACACAGAAGTTGATCTGAGCCAGACTACTGCTGTTCACTTTTCTTCCTCTGTCATTCTTTTTCTTACATTGCAGGCATCTGTGGTTTGAATACTTTTGACAAAGTCTGTAATCTGTTTACATGTACCTACTTATTTCTCAGTTGATGTCAAACTGTTTTTTTGTCATTTACAAAAGAATTTCAATTCATTCGTTTTTACCTTTTCAGCCTGATGACGTGTGATGAAGGCGAATCTTTTGGGGATTTTGCCAACCTGCGTGTAAGAGGGCTTTGTTTGGGGAACCTCTGCATTAAGTCCAAAAGAATCCACCATCACTCTTCCATGGGCCAGGATGTTACGAACAATTAAGGCATATATCATTAACACTATTTAAGTAGGGCTACTCCCCAAAGTATATCTGCTTGCTATTATAAAAATGACACATCCTTCCAGCGGTGGCCTTATTAGGAGCTTATGTGAAACTTAAGCCGAACAACACTACACTACAGTGATATGGACAGGCTATTACTCAGATAGACTAACAGGAACAAATTGTGGTTTATCAGATTACGCACTTTTAAATGTTCAGTATTTGCCTTGTGGGGAGCACAAGAGTCGATATCTCGGGCTATATCTTTCTTAACAATGACAAAAAAACAAAATGTTTTTGAGAACAGATGGCCACTACAAATGGTGTATGCTAAAAAAATAAGAAAGAAAAAGCAAAAAGGTTTAAAGTGTGTCGGGATAAATGGTTACCTAATGGAGATCTAATTACTGACTTTGAATTCAGTTCACTAAATAAAAGCAGAGAGCAACATGTGGTCCACATGTGCTTTGTAAATAAGCAGTAAAGCTCTGGCGCAACATGTTCACTCCATGTAACAAACAGGCTCTCTCTAAGTACTGTTTGAAAAGTTTGCCCAGCATATTAGTGTTTTGACAGGAGATTTACAGCTGTGGGCGCCGTGCAGACCACTCAGCTGCACCGATGCCGAACGCGCTGTCATGTGAATGTGTGTGTTTGTATTTATAAGGCCCTCCTAAAGCAAACAGTTGAATAGATCTAATGCCATGTGTCATTGAAGACAAACACTGGCAGTGAAAGAGAGGGTTTTCAATCAGTGGCTGAAGGAAGCGGGTATTTCTGCTACTCTGATTGGCCCGTCAGCTTTCAGGGACTGACTTATCAGGCTCTGATAGTGCTAATACGCTGATCACAACAAACAATGTGCTTCTACAAAGGCCACGAGCAGCATTAATCTTTCAGAGTACACTAGTAGTAAATAGTATCGGAGGAAATCACATCGCAAACCTCATAAACACTGTTAGTGAATCAGGCCTGTGGCCATGAAGTAAACGTTTTGACCCCATTCTTTATTGTATATCACACAACTAAGTAGACGTGATAACGCCTGGAATCGGGCCAGAAAATCCACGAGATAGAGATTTGGAGGAAATCCTTAAAATCCAAATCAAACCATTTTATTGATGGAGTGGGAAGAAAGTTGTTCTGGTGTCAAAAACGTTAGCTGGTTGAAGACTACTAGGTCTTGTTAATAGTAAAAAAAATGTAACATAAGACTTCCAAAAAGCAAAGGTCAAAGCCCTTTTGATGCTTGCTAACAGTAAGAAAGCCTGTTGCCTATATTTTTCAATTTATTGAGCATTTTGGCAACATGTAATCTTTTTTTAGGTTATTAAGAGTTTATGTGAAATCATTGATATGACCCAGTCCAAACCACACTCACTTCCCACCCCAGTTGGAATGTTTGCATAACAACCATATTTTGTATGATGGAAAATGAGGCATAGCAAAATCACCAATCGCCCTCCTCAACTCTTTCATGGAGATCCATCCACCTTCCATCCTCCATCCTGCAGGTGGAGGATAACAGATGTTATCAAAAAGATTTGCGTTTTGTTTTTGTTTTCCGTATTTTTTTGCTGTAAAGCAAATAGATATCGCAGAAACACATTTGTCCTCAGAATTTGACTGTAAATACCATGTTCAACCAACAGTTTAACCATGTGCAGCTTTATTATACAATAATAACATTTGTATAACATTTTTGGATATATGGCACCTTTGCGCCATAACAGTTTGCCCAATAATTTCCCAGCAATTTCAATAAAAGCTCTCAATAATTGTGCTTAAGTGCCCTTAGGGCAAGATACTAAACAGCTAATTGCTATTGATGGGCTAGTTGAGGCTTTGCATGGCAACCCTCAATATAAAAACAGACGTGTGTGCGTGTGCGTGTGCGTGCGCGTGCGCGTGCGCGTGTGCGCATGTGTGCCTGCGTGCGTGCGTGTGAGAGAGAGAGAGAGAGAACAGAGAGTGGATGAACTAGGCACTGTAAAGTGCTTTGAGTGCTGTGCTGAGAAAAAAAATGAGGTCCATTCAAATATCTAAATGTAAGCTAAGTTGTTTGTCCTGTAATCCAGTATGATGGGATGCAGCACACAGTGGGGTCAGTGTGTTCACAGGCTTGTGTGAATAGATACAGTGGGTTGAGGAGAACTCTATAGCACTCCTGGGGCAGAGAGGAAGCAAGAGACCACACATTCAGTCCACTTGGCTGTTTTACTCAGACACACACTGTGGCAACCAGCTAAGACTCAAGACTTTTTTAAAGTGATCGTCAGCCGTACATTATCTTAACTAGAGAGTGAGTGGCGTGTATGATTACTTTTAATTATTTCAACTGTGAATAATCGGAGTGAAAACCAAGCTGCACATTACAAGGGTCATTTACCATTCAGCACCATTATGGATGTATCTTAGCCAGAATGTAAATCAAGACGGTCAGTAGTACCTTTATCCTTTATCTGCTGCTAATGAATATAAGTCATATAATATAAGTAATAATGATTATTTGAATAACCTATGGTGACCTATATTCCCAAAATATTCCTGCGGGCATACATACATGTACTCTCACAAACACAACCATGATATGTGGTGTATAGAAGAGACCCGTGGCTATTAGCCACATTTTGCTTCATTTGTAAATACTACTTGAAAAACTGTCCTTTTCCTGACACCTGTACTACTATGGGGTTGATAGTTTGATACAAGAGTAGCTGCCTCATGAATATTTGCTTTGAAAATACAGATGAGGTGTTGGAAAGAGTGGTTGATTCATTCAGGATTGCATCCCTTTACAAACTCGCTCACACCCAGGGAATGTTATTTCTTTTTCATTTTTTTATTTACTACAGGACCTGATGAGTGAACATGCAGATCCACTGGTTTTGACCTCCTGCTTCTGGCTTAAAAAGAGACCCATGCCTCACGTGCATGTTTACGTGTTTCTGAAAAATGTTTGGTTCAAAAACAGGAATACACAAAGATCTGGATACTAACCAGGAAAAAGAAAGTCAATGGGTTTATGCCAAAAATGAAACTAAACAATGTGTCAGGACAATTTTAAAGGGATGCAGATTACAGCAAAATAGTCCAATGTTTCCTTTTTTTTTCATTGCAGTCTTCCTTGACTTCATATTCACAGAGTTCCTTTTCTCAGCAAGAACAGAGAGTAACATTGTTAACATGTGGAATCATTGCATTTTCATCTTTGTCCAACTGGCTTTGTCCATGTAACACATGACGGACACATTGGCAGCTATCACATTTATTCGAGGTATCAGTTTCATATGAGATTTCCACGTACCTGCTAAGACATATCCTACCTGAACCATGTTAGAAAATATTGAAAAAGTATCAACTGAACATTGTACTAACAAGGCAGTCTATGACTTGTAACAACTGGATTATCAGGAAACGGCTGCACATAAGCAAGTTATATTTATAATGACCTGCTACAATTCCACGGCATGTTGAAAACATGATAATGGGATAAGCCAATGTGAACGGTTCCCAATTATTTGCTCTTTTCAGCAATGCCGCTTGATTGTGACGTTGCAAGTTGTATATTTTACCATAACCACAGTATAACATTGTCATTTTTTATATATATATTTGGAATCATTCGGAATCAAAAACCACAGTGGATCTCAAGAAGCATTTTCTGTTTCCTTTAACGACACACAAAGTGTTTGGGCATTTAAAATTAAAGTGCAGTAAAACCACCAGTTGGGTGGAGGGAACAGAAATCATGAACACAGCATAACATTCAGCTATGCCAGTCTTCAAATTAAATGTGATTATATGAGGAGACACTGACAAATGCTTTCAAGCCTAATCTTGAAGCCTTCTGGCACTTGGTTGCATCACTGATGTCATCAAATATGGTTGAATTATAATGATCCAGACTTGATGCAGGTCAATCAAAGAAAATAACCAAAACCTTTTTTTTTTTCTTTTTTTTTTATAGGTCAAACATTCACTGCCATCTAAGTAACATTGGACATTCTTTGTTTGAAAATCTTTAAAGATGGTGTTTATTCTAAACTTTAGCAAAGACCACAATTTGGGGCATTTTAGGAGGATTACTGTGAATAGGTAATCTTTCAATTGCATTTCCCTTTTAACGATTTTTCCAGTGAGATGAAAGACGGAAGGGATCTTGTTGTTTTTTTTCTAAAATCAAATGGGAACGAAAACTTTCCAAGAGATTCTGAAAGAGTTTAAACGCACAACACTGTGTCTTGCATGGTATAAAAATGTTCAGATTTTCAGTGAATATTTACGTACAGACTGACAAAACAACCAAACATTGTTCAAACTGTTCCATCTAAAACATCACCAATGAAGTGATTCAATATAGCTGGACTCCATATAAATGCCGTAAATTAAAATGGAGATCAACACCCGGCATCTTCAAATGTATTTATTCTCATCTGTGCACTATTTTTTTATCTCTCACATTGTTTTGTCTTTCTGCACAAACACTGACACTGACATAATTGGAATTATGTCCACACTTGATTTTGTTTGATTAGTTTGATTTCACACCAGTCATTTTTTTTTTCTATTTAATTTGTGTAAAATGCTGCTGGTTGTCAGAATTTTTTTCAACAAAACTGTGTCAACATTAACTCAAAGATGAAGACATTGTGCAGCTGAAATTTTAGTGATGAAAGTATAATCACAGATGACGTATGAAGCACTTACCGGGCCAATTTGCGCAATGAGCGGATTTCTGTTGTTTACTTTTTAACACATTCTGAATGTGCGAGCACAGATTTTTCTCTTGGTATATAAAGCATTCTCCTTGATCTGTTGATTTAAATCTCTTCAATCCCTAATGTTGAGCCTGGCTCCAAACACCATCTAAAACTAGCAATGACATCACCGTAATGGCGTAAATTATTTTCTCACACATGACGAATGTCCTCCGGAGCCACCCGGACAATGTGCAACAGTGTTTGAAGAGGAGAACTCCCAACGACTTGTTGACTGACGTTCGTGTGTAAAATTGTTAGAATTCCCCTTTAAGTAGTGATTTCAGCACAACAAACCTTGAGTGGGCTTACTTTTAGGTGAAATAACAGCAGCGGGTTGTTGCAGATGAATGCTAATTTCTCAAGGGGATCATTTGTAGACGTATTGTATAGGGTTGGGGGGAGCAGGGATGGTGTGTGTTATCACCAATCCGCAGCCCAGCAACAACATGTCTCTCCTGCTGAAATTTTCCATGGATGGAGTGGCAGAGCTCAGCAGCAAGCAGGGTTAAATGCATACGCACAGACGCGTGCACACACACTCATACACTCACTGGGTTCATACAGATGACGGTGACAGTATCTCCAACTGACCAAACCTCATAAGCACACACACACATACACCCCTTCTCACCTTGCAGCCCAGCATTTCTGTGAGGCTGTTGTGCCCAATATTATTGCCTCTAAGGACTTCCTGGCGCCCAACAAAATAGGGCTGGCACCCTTGTGCGTGTGTCCCTCCTGTGTGTGTTCACATGCGTGTGCGCACACACAAACATACACAAACACATCAGCAAACTAAATATCACTTAAGATCTGATGTTTGATCTTTCTTCTGTCAACATCTGTCTCCATGAGCTGAAGATCTGGCCAGTGTCACCCGTTCATGTGAATGGAGCTCCTTTCCTCCCGGACTGTTGCTTCAGTATTATTTATACCTGTAAATGCTTTTGTGACTACACTTGGCAAAGGGCCCAATCTTTTCATATTTAAGGTATTTACACGAGAGGTTGGGCCAAGGATAACATTTAGTGTAAAATACATCTTTGTTTTCGCTTTACTTAGCGCGCTCACATTTTTGCTGTGAAGCAGGAAGCCATATTGGGGTTAACGGCTCTGCAGTTTCATTTAATATGATTATTTTGTTTTCTCAGCCATGGCTTTTCTAGTGATGTCCTTTTGATCCACCGGAGGGGAAATTTATCTGCCCCACATGGGAGGTCAAAGGTCAGGGTCAGCTACAGATCAGCACCTCTACAGCTGTTTAAATAATAGTTATCCAATACCTTTTTTCCCCTGCAAATGTCTCCAGTTTTTTGATTGATCAATACATGTAACATTGGAATTGTGTTTCTGAGGTGCCTCATCTGGAAGAATTTGCAAGAAAAAAATGGAAATAGAATGACAGACACGAATGTAGAATATGGTTTCACATGATTGTGGAAGAGGACAAGAGACAAGTATTTTCTTGTTGTCAAATGTTGTCAAATGTTGTCAAAAATACATTAATGAAAACAGTAAGGCGCCACAAATCAAAAGGATAATATTCAGGGCCCTAGTGTCATATGGTTGTCAACAGATAGCCTAGCTTAGCACAGTTTGCCACAACTCCAGGGGGCTGCCTGGTGAAAATGAAATAGGGAGCCATGCACACCTCACTCCTCCGAAATAGGTCCGCCCCATCACATCACATCCCAAATTTAATAATGTTTCAGATTTTCTCAACTGGAGTAATCCTTATGTGCATTTGAATGTCTCGAAATACTCAACAGTTCTTTCACTGTTTCTTTGAAATATCTGGTTCGTGTTTGTTCTTTATTTAAAAAAAAAAAAAAAAAAACTTTCATTCATTAACATTCAACTGTAACAGCACAATTTGGAAAAATGAGTGATTAATTTGAAAATTCTTCAGAGAATATCCTACAATTCTTTAAAGATGTGAGCCAAAACAATGACACTGAAAAATGTCAGACAGGTTGTAGGCAGCCCTTTTATACTATTTACTGGAGTCATGACTAATCCTCTGAGATCATGTGATACATTTAAATGTAACAAGATATGAGTGTCCTGGACATTAGTGCAGCTTTGAAAAGTCAGCTCTTGTTTACAAATGCAGAATTTTTCATGTGTTTACTGGTAACCGTGTCTCTCCTTATTTCATAATAAACTATGGAATCCCTCAGGAGTCAATATTTGGACCAATGTCATTCACTATGTATGCATCCACTTTGCAAATAGACATGTTTATAGGTAACCTCACAACTGTATCTCCTCTACAATCAGCGCTTTTCTGTTTCATTCATATCACAAATAAGAATCCATAACAATGTAACCTGATATAAAAGTCACTTAAAAATTACCAAGGGCAAACTTCATGTAATCAGTCTTACTCATAGAAGTAAAAATGTTCCAGTGCTCCTAGTTTTTCATACAATGTTCTTCTCAGACCATATTGTCTTATACTGACATTTGGGCTTAAATGACCCAGCCACTTGTGTTTTTTTATTAAAAAAAAAAATTGCAACAATTGACTATCATATTAATACAGGATGTGACGGCATTTCGTGTTCGGGTGATAGACGGGTGGCAATTAGCAGGTGGAACTCCATTGTGGATAGTGAAAAAAAAATCATAGGTCAATGGAGCAAATCATTAATCAATCATCAATCCAATAATGGCAAATGATGAGATCAGTTTTTGTGTATACGATACCACATGCTATATCAGCCTTGAAAAGGATCTAATTCATCGATCTCCAATTGACACTTGGTAAAAAAGACATATATGAATACAAATAAATGAATAAAAACTAAAGAAGAACTTTCTCGTATTCAAGACAGTTTAGAAGGGCAATTGCTGACAAATATGTTAAAACAGTGTTCTATGACATCTATTATCTGTAAGCGCTTGGTCATGTTATATGAAGGATGTAAGCCAAGTCATTCAATAATGCTGCAGTCATGTAACATCCATAGAGGGTCAGTAGCAGGGCTGTGACACATTACTGAGAAAATATACTTTTGATTATTTTCTTTCCCCCGATGCTGTAATGGTTTGATTATTTCTACATCGACACTCATCCAGTCCTGAAGAATTTCAGTATAAGGCGACTTACCACCCATGGCTGGAGAAGGAACATAGGAGAACCCACAGACAGAACTATGAAGTGTCAAACATGTATAATCAGTACATATATGTAATGCACATATTCTCAATCCCCTACTTGAGATCAACCTTTGTGAAAGAATCAGTGGGAGGCTTACTGTTGTGAGAATAGAATAACTTTTTAATGACCTCTCAGCAGTAAAATGGTAATATGGGCTCTGAAGTGTGTCATGATTTCTGAAATGTGTCAGCAGAATCTCTTTCCGCACACAGTCAGGAGTCTAGATCTCACCACTTGAGCATAAAAAAAAAATAAACTACTGTGAGTGTTATTTGAAGGGAAAAAAATGAAGAAGTCAATGAAGAAGTGGGTTAAGGGGTCAAAGGTCGCACACAAAAATACCTCCAAAATCCAGAATTGATTCCAAATTTGAAAGATTCCAGGCTGATTTTCAGCCTGTGGAATAAGTGGTTGACTGACATGATTACGGTAGTTAATATTGGTCAATATGTCACATGTTAAACATATACAGTATGCAGAGTGAGAGAGAACCTATATTCTTAATTCTAGAAGTGGTATCTGTGGTACTCACATCAGGCCTGTGATGATAATTACCCTATTTGGCATAGGTGAACTTTACTGTTCCTTTTCGCACCCTCACAGTACATGTGACAATAAAAATGATAAAAAATAGTTTGTTTTTTTTTGTTTTGTTTTTTTAAGTTCTTAAAGAGATAATGAAGCTGACATGAGAAGTAACAGTTTTCTGGGGTCAGTTGGCCTTCTTTCATGACCGGACTCATGCACATCCTTGATCACACTGCTGTCCACTTCACATGCAGTCAGAGGCTTGTAACTCAATTTATCCTTTGCTAAACAAAGAGTGATTAAAAGACTGACATTTTTCAATATCAATGTCAAAAAGACTCACATGCAGACACAAGGGCTATCGCCCAGAGTTTTTTTTTTTTGTTTGTTTGTTTTGTTTTGTTTGAAAATCAGCTCTGAACCTCATAATGGGATCATCCATTGTTTTCCCCGTGTTGCAGTCATCTTTCTTTCTCTCTGTTTCTCCGGTACAAACAAAAACCCCGAACCCTCCTCTTCCCAGATCAAAGCTGGATTCCCAGCGAAGCAGCAGGTCACCCCCAGAGCACAGACTTTATGAGGTGGGGTAATTAAGGCCCTCCAAACTGCTTTTATTCAAATTCTGCCACACTCAAACAGAGTTTCCTCATATCTCACCTCTTACTTTTTTTTTGCCAGTACCTTTGAGGGGATTAAGTGACTTGTGATTTGAAGGCACCGCTGCAGGACATATTCTTTCTTTATTTATTGGGTGGGGGGGGCAGGAGGGGGGTGTTCTGAGGAAAGGGAGACTTTCATTTCAGTCTATAAAGTTGTGAATGTCTCCGGCCTCTCTGACATTTATACCCAGGCTCCTCCAGCAGATGAGTTTCCAAAAAAACAATTACAAGCGCGCACACAGATGTGTTGTGGGACTGTCAGAACCTTTCTCATTCACACACGCACACACGCGCACGCACACTTACTTTCCGACGGGTAGAAGGGCTGCATGTCAATCTTGTGCACCTCCTTGGCGTAGTACTCCTCCTCGCTCCTCTGCCGCTCGCAAGTCGCCGCCCGCTCGTTTGCCTTCTCCTGTAGGAGGTCCCGGGTGCTGTTGTAAATGGCGACAATGTCCCGGGACACTTCGTCGGGCTCGGGGAAGTCCTCCGGAGGGCTGCTGAGCTTGAGCTTGCTCAGGATCTGCCCCCGGATCGCCTCGATGCGCTTCATCTTGAACTGATCCATGTCCAGTGTGCTGCATGTAGACAAACTGAGCGCCACGGTGGCTAAATCCAGAGTGAGGAGGAGGCTGACGATGCACAGGTTCATCTTCCTCACTGGAGTCTTCAAAAGTCAATGTGAAATAAAGTCAAATGAGGGAAACATTCACTGGAGAAGGGTGGTGATGGTGGTGGGTGGGTGGGTGGGTGGGGGTGCGATTTTAAATTTCACATGGAAGACGCATTTCTTGGGGAAAAAAAAAACAAACAAATTAAATCTTCCAAGGCGGAGAGCGTTTTTACGCACGAGAGTCCGGGAGCTTCCACGCGCCGAAACTCGCTTCGTGAGAAATCCCCCCCAGGAGTCAGTCACGTTTGGCGAGAAAATCCATCCAATATCTCGGCGAGAGTGGGCCGCTGTGTCTCGCTCCGTGGGTCTGGCACGGCTCTACTCTCCGCTAACGGCACACCTCGAGTGCGTCGAGGTGCAGCAAACGGTTGGCGAAGCTGGACGCGCAGCCATTCAAAGGTTTCTGAGATATCTGGCTGGAAGCAGGGGAGGGGGGATGGGGGTGGAAGAGGGTGTGAGGGGGGGTGAAGAACAGCTGAGCGGAGTTTTAATCGTCAGCGGGACGCACGGCCGTGGATCCTGCGGGACCAAGCGCACCTCCGCCGCATCCGAGCCGCCGGGCTCGCAGCTCTCCAACTTCCCTCCGAACGCTTCGGCCGGCCGGCCGGCCGGGCAGAGCTGCGTGTGTTCCCCCCACCCACCCCACCCCAGCCGCGCGTCACGCACACGCACCCCGTTTCTCCGACAACACAACCTGCCCACGGGGATTCCTCTCAATCTGAATGCGCAGAGCGCTGTTTCCCTCAACGCCAAAAAAATCGCATCCAAACTCCAGCTGTCCTTCTTTAAGCCTCCTACAACCAACCGGGGTTTCCCATTCGATGCTGAGTGTTGTTATTTCTTTTAAAGTATTTTTGTTGTATTTCTTTGCGCGACTTCTCTCAAGCCATCAAGTTTTGAGCCACGGATCGTCCTTTTACGCGTGCCAGCGGACCTGCGGCCGCTTGGAGGAGATTTATAAGGGAACTGATGGAACCACGTGTGTTTACCCCCCTCCCCTCTTCCACTCCCACCCGCGCCCGCCTCAAACCCGAGGTTGTTGTCATCACTGGAGGGGCGAGGGGACCCCATCGCATTCGCGGTACGAGGCGATTCAGTGTGAATAGGAGGAGAGGCTGTGCCAGCGCTGCTGCAGCGGCGGCCAACAGTCAACCGGCCCCGGTGCGTCCTGACGCAGGGTCCTAAAGCCGGTACACGCCGAACTACTCCACTCCACTCGTCTCGTTTACCGTGGCGGAAATTCGCACTTGCGCTCCAACCGTCGTGGATGCGCTGCTTTCGTTTACCTCTTTGCATCACAGACAACAATGGATAAAATAATTCATTTATTTCCTATTATGTCTCCTTACTTAGTATACTTCAAATGAAGTACGTTACAAAGTCAGAAAAAGGCAGGATACCACAGTGAATTTTAATCTATATTGTAAAACCATGAAACTGATTTTAGAAATTGTTTAAGACTATTTCTGCAACAAAATAAATTGCAATAAAATTCTGCTTAAATGTTTGGAAATAATAGTCAGACAGTAATTATTTGCAAGTGTATTTGCAGTCCCTATGTCCTCTACTGTAAGTCGCTTTGGATAAAAGCATCTGCCAAATGTAATGTAATGTAATTATGAATGACCTCCATCCCTACCCCTCAATAATATATCTGTTGTAGCTACACCACAGTAACATGGGCTGATTTTGTTTTTGAGGTCAGGCCCCCAATTTTCATCATACTGAATTTATGCATATACTGCAGTGGCTAAAATATAATAATCAGAAATTTCAATTCTAGTCCACTGAAAAATCATTTTAAGATCTGCATTTACAGTATATGTAACTGAGCATGTGGGTAACTTGTTGCTAAATCTAAAAAAAAATGGCCTTTCTTATTTGCACAATTGTCATTAAATCTGAATTACATTGCATACATATCACAAAACTGTGGGTGTTTGTGTGTGCAGGTATTTTTGACCTTCATTCGTTCATTTATTCATTCAACAATGGCTTATCTAGAGATGAGGGAATGTGAGTCAAAGCAAAAGCCTTCACAAAATTATCAGTCGGTTCACAAACTCATTTCTGATTATAGATAGATAGATAGATAGATAGATAGATAGATAGATAGATAGATAGATAGATAGGGGGGTGAGATGGATGGATAATTGGGACTTGGTATAAACTTTATATATGTTTTTTTTTCTTCTTGACCATGACCTCATTTAGTGATCGCTTCACTGACAACTCTCTTCCCAAGAAAACGATAGGTTGGGGTTAGAGAGATGACCTATATCGACATTTATGTGCCCGATGACATTTAGTGGTTCTGGTCATTTTGACCGCTGGTCGTTCATGTTCTGATGGCCAGCTGTGAGCAGAGACTGATGCTGCGATAGACCCTGATGTGGGAGACAGTGGTTTGTTTACTGTTTTCAGTCGTGCGTCAAAAGTGGTTTTCAAAATACAGATTGTCATCCCAAGTTTCACAAAAGTGCTCATTTGATCAACCACCACAATCTCTCCATTCCCCTAACTGCGTTTTTGTGCTGTAGGAAACCCCGACTTCAACCGTAGTGTTGACGCAAGGCAAAACATTATAATTTATCATTATCCTCCCACAATGATTTGTAAGAGCACCAGGAAGAAAATGTGCTTTTTACTGAAACTGACCATTGAGTTCAATGGTTTACTTGCTCATATGTTTTGTATAAAAATAAAAGTAAAATGAAATACAATGAATAAATGGCATTACTAGAAAATGCGGTTTAATTTTCTACAGCAGGGAAGCGTTAGAAAATAATGACATTTTTTTCTTTCTTTATTTGATATTTTCCTCGAAATGCTAGTGATGGGATTGCTGATATAGTGTGTCCTTGAATCCATGAAAAAATAATTTTGTTTGTTAGAATATTTGTGATGTATCTTGATCAAGTCAAAACATTTTTCCATTGGATTTTTCTTTCTTTTATTTCATTTTACCCTTTACAAGTATTTCATGCTCTAAATATTCAGTAACAGTGGGAAGCTGCAGCTCCATCGAATCTTCTTAGTTGCCTCATCAGCTTTCATGTTTTAATTAAAGTCACAGTTTAAATCTGCTGAATGAGTTCATGATGTTACTACGTCAATCGAATCGAACCGATTGGAAAAGTGAAAAGAAATCTCTCAAACATTAGCAAGAATTTGTGCTGACAGTCAAGTGTGGAGAACGCTGATGCTTTTACTTCCTGCCCCATCAGGTGGTGCAATAGATCAGAAAAACCCTCTTGTCACCTGACCGCCTGATGTGAATGCAGAACTCACGCCAGTGCATGACACACCCCCGTTATGTGCAGGCTTGCTCTACTACACACACACACATACACACACACACCATTCACAAAATCCCCCCCACTTTTTTTATTATTTGCCCATGGTCTGGCCATCCACACTGTGGCTGACCACAGCCGCCCATTCATCAACTCTGACAACCACTTAATAACTCTCTGCCCTCAGAGACGGCTTTTGGAGCAGATGTTGCCATTAAATCAGAACTCACTGTTAACAGGTGTGGTGACTGCACAGGTGTGTGTGTGTGTGTGTGTGTGGATGTTTGAGTGTTTGTGTGTGTTACTTCCTATTGCCTGTACCAGAGTACACAAGTACACACAAGATGGGAATTTACATTTTCAAATCTAATTTCAGTCAGTTCAGATGTTGAGACAAGTAATCGTGTTGAAGTATCACTATCAAGTTTGCTCTTTATAGGTTTGAGGGTTATTTTGGATGATAAACGTAAAAAAAGAGCTTGATGTTCTAACTAACATCCTCTCAGTCTGTCGATTGGAACTTGCGACCGTCACACCTGGTCAACTTTAGCTGCATATTTAAGTATGCACTCGGAACCAACATCAGAACCCCCAGACGACCTTAGTCTTGCGCATGTTGATTAATGCTACTCAGTTAAGTTCATCTGTCCAAAGTAACTTGGCTGACTGACCTCATCCAGTCACCAAAAATAGTGATTAGTGTTTAGACACAAAAAAGTCCAAACATTCCTCCTCAGGCAGGTTGCTGATATAGAGTCTTATGCAACTTTGTTTTTTTAGAGAATTTATTATACACTGGAGTTGTCCTTCAAATCCGATGTTATCGATTTTCTATTATTTGAACACGCTTTTTTTTGCCATTTCATATGAGTCTCATTGTATTCCTGAAGTGTATGTATGTATGTGCTGCGGTCAAAGTGAGGTGGGTGAAGTGTTGGAGGTGGCAAATGACAGCACGAGGACCCAGGCCTTGGGGCTGTGTGTCTCGGCACTGCCACGATAAAAGGCGGCATACCAGAGTGGCAGAACACAGTGTTGCCATGACAGACGAGCATCCAGCGTGGTGCAGACAGCCTGACGCGCCGCCGTCCCACTTCTCTGCCGATAACACCCTACACAAATATTTCCACGGGTTGTGCCGACAATGAGGGCCAGACACAGGAAGCTCCAAAGTAAAACAAGTCAGAGTTGAGAAGAGAGGAGTCAGCAAAAAAAAAAAAAGAAAAGAAAAGAAAACGGAGTCTGGCATGCCACGTCATTTTACAGGGTCACTGCCGGAGCAACAGCCTGGTTGAGTTCACACCATACACTGGACCATGGTGATTTGG
The DNA here is from genome assembly GCF_037954325.1 of Fistularia commersonii. Lineage (NCBI taxonomy): Eukaryota > Metazoa > Chordata > Actinopteri > Syngnathiformes > Fistulariidae > Fistularia > Fistularia commersonii. Next base: position 9,205,895 of record NC_141294.1, on the reverse strand, counting down.
AAGAAAATATTAAATACATTATATATTAATATGAAATATTAACAATTGTTACTACAACAATGGCAATTTGGTGGAAATCATTTTTGTTTTGGTGCATCTGCTGAAACAAGACTGTGGCCTTTAGCTCCTGATAGATAAAACATCATCATGCGCGAACCCAACGTACTTCTTGTACAGATGGCCACTGGTTGTAGGTTGCTCTGCAGATTTAAAGCCTCAACTCATCCGCGGCGCACCGAAAATCAAAACTGCAGCATCAAGCCAGAGAAACTAGAATAACATACAGGCAACTTTCTGACATGCCATATTTACTGTGCTATCAGAAGAAAAAAGGAAATTCCAGCTTTAATGTCGGCTGCCAGCCGTCTAAATCTCTGCCGTGATGTACAGCTTCTTTCCAGCTGCAAAATAAAAAAAAAAAAAAAAAAAACAGACCGCAGTGGGTGAGTGAGCAGCTGTGTGAATCAAATGACTGCCGAGATGCCCTGGAGGAGATCAGAATTCAAATTATCATACTGTACCTGGCATGGGTGGCGCAATTGTTAGCGCTTTGCCCTCACAGCTTCACAGCATGGTGAGCCCTTGTTTGATTCCGATAGGGAACCTTTCTGTGTGGAGTTCTTATGTTCTCCCAGCATCCAGTTTTCTCCCACAGTCCAAAAAACATGCAGCAGGTTAATTGGGAAAATTGCCCAGATGTGTGAATAAGAGTGTGGTCCTGCAATTGACTGGCAACCAACCAGTCCAGGGTGAAGATTGATCCTATCCTGTGGAATGGGATAAGTAGGATAAGCTGTAGATGATGGATGGAGATTGCAGTTTTCTTGAGCAGAGTAAGTCAGTTTTGGCACCTCAGTGTAACTGAACCAATAAGTGGTGATGGGGCGCAATAGATGATGATTCCACAAGCTGTAGATTCATTTATTCTCTATACCGCTTGTCCTGCACACAGGGTTTTCGGGGAGGCTGGAGCCTATCCCATCTGGTATTTCCCAAGATGTGGGCATTCACCCTGGACTGGTTGCCAGACAATCACAGGCCTACATAGAGAGACGAATAACCATTCACTCTCTCACTCATACATCTGGGCATTTTAGGTTCTCAAAAGAACCTACCGCATGTTTTTGGACTCTGGGAAGAATCTGCAGGAAACCCCTGCAGATACTGAGAGAACATGGCAACTCCTCTTTGAAAGGCCCCCTGTCAGAATCAAATCAGAGACGTTCTTGTTGTGTGGCAGACGTCCCAATCACTGCATTTTCATTTTCAAAGAGGTTTAAAATCTGCAGAGCCAAGCCGGCTCTGACAACTCATTATTGTTACTGTGTGGTCAATTCAATCAACATGGTTTTCACACTATTATATAAAATGTGCTAGATGGAATAGAAAGGGAACTTTTAAAACGCTCATCTAATTTATCAGATCAACTTTCTATGCACTACGGTTATTAGTTGCCGGTTAATATTTATATAATATTTTACAACTTGGAGCTCAATTATTTCCACTTCTGTTTGGATGTCAGTGGTGCTTTAAGCACCATTTTGACAGTAATCCCTACACAACGCGGTGTGAATACTGGTTGAGGAAAAATAATGTGATCAGGAAGTACACTGCTCAAAAAAAATAAAGGGAATACTAAAATAACACATCCTTGATCTGAATGAATGAAATATTCTTATTAAATTCTTCTTTACACAGTTGAATGCGCTGACAACAAAATCACACAAAAATTATCAATAGAAATCAAATTTATTAACCCATGGAGGTCTGGATTTGGAGTCTTACTCAAAATTAAAGAGGAAAATTACACTACAGGCTGATCCAACTTTGATGTAATGTCCTTATAAAAAAGTCAAAATGAATCAGTGTTGCTTCCTAAGTGGACAGTTTGACTTCACAGAAGTGTGACTGACTTGGGATTACATTGTTTTGTTCTTTGAGCGGTATATTTTGTCACTAACCAGCTGTAGTTTTCATGCTCAGAAACTTTTGAACATCCGCTTATTGTTAGAGATTGTCTCCTTGTCTGCACTTTGAATGCTTGGCTCTTTTTTAATTTTAAGCCTTTACACGAGTTGTTTGTGGCATTTCATCAGAAATTTTGGTAGAATTCAATGTTTCTCAATGATATAGTTTAATTTCTATAATCAGAAGATGTCTTTTGGAGTGAGGTTGCTTTAACGCTGTCCTTTCTTTTTCCAAAGCTCGGCACTTTCGGAGTACTTAAGGTCCAACTGGTTCAGGCAGGTGCGACACATTGATCTAAAATATGATCCCAAACAATACAATGTGACTCTTATTAACAGGAAGAGTGCATCGAATCCAGATGCTCTCTGGTGCAGCGCACTCATGGTCAAAAAAAGAGATGCGAGTTTGAACCGTCCAAACTGCCAGGTGCACGGCTGGAATGCAAAGAAACTGTCGCTTGTCTAGATGAGAACGATAGATGCAAAAGATGAATATAAAAAATCTTAAAACATAAAAAAATGATTACTTGTACAGGTCACATGTTTACTGTTTTGCATATTTGGCCTTTTTTTTTTTTTTTTTTTAAATCATCAGGGATGGTAGAGATGATACGTGCTGACGAACATTCATATTAAGGTCCTGACCTGTGTGTTGCAATTAAAAGAAAAAAAAAAAAAAAAAACATAAACATCATTTAAATGCCAAAAACCTTTTCTCTGTCTTTCCCATGTCTTTTTGTTGGCTCTCTGCACATCAGCAGACACAGCCTGCCATCTGCTGGCTCCCTGTTGGAACGCCGATCACCGCTGAAAGGGATCTTGGCAGTAGGCTAGATGGCGAGCGAGCCTGTACAGGCTCAAACATTAAATTGCCATCAACCCACCTGCCAAGAAATTTCAACTTTAACAGAGGCCTTCATCTCATCACGCCTTGATTATTGCATCATCTCCACCAAATATCTATTAATTGACTCCAGACAGTGGGCTCATGACCAAAAACGACTATTTACACGGAATCCCAGTCTGATTCAGAATTCACTTCGAGAATACTCCTTCGTGGCATCGCTCCCAGCTGTATTTGTGCCCTGGTTGTACTGTTAGTGGGGGCATGTTTTGAAATCCTCCGCTAAAGGTTGCGAGCCGTCCGGGAGGATGAGAACTGAAGAACCCGATCCCCTCAGACCCAACTGGGGAAAAATGAGTCATGTGTAGTTTGACGTGGAATAAGTTATAAATTATGAGAAATATCTCCTCGCACGTGTGTCTGACAGAGGCTTTTCATTCATATATGATTGCATGTTAAAAAAAAAATCTGTGACCCACTCCGCCTTTAGAGAAAAAAACCTGTGATAAAGGAGCAATTTATAAATGTTAAATTCAACTGACCGGCTTCATCAACAAAGTCTCTGTTTGTGACTTGGAGGTCAAGTCAGAGTGTCAGCAAGACACTCGCACTCTGCTTTGCAGTGTTTATCACAAATCATAATTGGAGAGCCAGCCTCTTAAATTCTGATTTTCAATGACCTCACACTAAACGTGCACTCTGATGAAGGGGAAGCCTCTGGCTCTAAAACACAAGACTACAATTTCTACTCTGCTCTGTACAAATGTGGCTCATGAGATTGACAGACACAATTTCCCTTGAAACACACTGCATCATAATTTGATTTCTGGCACGACACATATACTTTGAAAACGAATCAATCAATAGATTCCTGTAATCAAACATTTATGCGAGCTGTATTGAGAATTAATCCTATTTTCTCAATTGCGCGACCAAATCAGTTGTCAACCTCGTCACTTATGTGGTTTCATCCTCACTACTATTGCATGAGACCACTGCCAGTGGATACCATGAAGCAAGCGTCACACACACAGCTAACGGAGATCTGAGCGTAGCTAGTAGGATGTGATGGTTTATTCAATCCAAAATGTACTAAAAGTGATATTTACAGGGTTTACATAGTTCACATGTACAACAGATGTGGGAGGAATCAGAATCATGTCGCTCCATACAGGAACTTATTTAAAGCTCCCGTAGACCTCATATATATTTTACAGGCTGTTCTCCCACTGTACTTATTTGCCCTTAACAGTAATTACTTATTTACAAAATATGTTCTCAACTAGCACAGAGATTTCTTCAAACTCTAATACACACACTGAAAATGTTTGATTCTTGGCTACAAATGCAGCATTTAATCCCAAATCAGTCAGTTTTACACAGGATGTGATATCACTATCATTTTTTTTTTGCAAATGAACAGGACCCTGTTTATCCCAGTAAGCTATGTTAACTCCACGGCTGTATGCAGGGGAAAACCCAGTTCAAGGCTCACCTAGATAATACAGTTATGCTGTGCTAAAACTGGCAGGAAAAGAGCAGGGATGAATAAAAATAAAATAAAATAATAAAAAACCAACAGATTTCAAATATTAGTATTAGTCAGTGCCAGAAAAAGAGCACAGAGATGGCAGTATTTTGTAAAGCAATGAGAATATATATCTTGAAGTGGAAAAAAAGGTATGACTTAGGATTTAAGGCACCAAGAACAAAACAAAAAAAAGTGAGTGTTCAGAGTTCTCATGGAAATTCCACTGACTCGTTCCACACAAAAATGTTCCACGAAACATTCAGAATATGTCCAAATATGGTTTCTGTAAAAGGCACAGTCTCCACATTTTCTATATCCTTTCTGTATAATCCTTAGATAAAGAAGCTGGGACTTTTGAAAACAATTCAGACTTATTAAATGGTTCTCAGGGGAATTGTTCAGGGATTTTAGGACAACTGAACTTCGATCCCCAGATAGGACCCAGGAATACCGCGTCGTGTTGCCCATAGTCTTTCATTCACTTTGGGCCGTGTCAGTCAGATTCTGCAGCGTCTGCCTCCTCTCCGTCGCTGTGTTTGTCCCAGTCTTTCATGGTTGCACCCATCATATAGTCGTCTCTGAGGACACTCCACGCAGGCTTCTCCTCTGCACCAGCCATCTGAGTCTAAACACACACACACATGAAACATGTGTCAGTCCAAAGCGCACAGCTGTTAAAAAGGCTCACTTTGTGCTGAATACTTGAGGTTCTCCTAGTTAACTTGAGCTTCCAGCTCTACGTTGGAAAAAACAACAACAACAGTGACACCCTGTGGATAGTCGATTCAATTGCAGGGCTGGTGTGACCCAGTCTTGCAACCAGTTTGGTGACACTCGTTTGATAATGATCGAGGTTAAACACACAACACGTGAGAAAACTCGGGAGCTGAGAAGCATTTTTAAAGGGCCAGAGGGCAGGAATGGAGATTCAGCTTCCAATGGTTCAGGGATGTTGTTATTTTAAACGTGGCATCATTTAAGGCCTTAACAGATACTTTGCCCAAAACCCGGCTCATTCTGCAGTCTTTAAAGGCTGTCTAAGTAATGGTGAAGGAGGCTGGAGCTTCCTTCCCCTTGCTGTCCATGGCACAACTGTAACTGGCTTTAGTAATTGAAAGTGATTTCAATGAGTATTGAATTAAATCAAGTAGTTCTCTTTTTTAAATAGAGATGCTGGATAAATGTATGTGTATCACGCGCAACAATTTTCAGACTGTTATTTCTTATATAATGGCATGACCCTAACCATGACCATCACACATTAAGACATCAAAAAACTATTCACTGTGTTTTATAGGGATAAGGGAATCGATTATGTTGCCTCAGATGTCTGGTCAGGATCAGTTGAGCAAACCATTTATCTAGATTCCCTTCGCTTTGGTATGCTGGTTTTTAGTTCCTGATGTCATGAAATCAAACTTTCAGAGGCTTTTGAGAGTCAGACTTTGCAAAAGGTTGTAGCAGTTGCTGCACTAGCGAAACACAGCATGCGGTGTTTACACGTCATTTTCGGAAAGGCACACAGTTAAAAGCTTTTCACATTCAAATTCAAACATCCTGAATGTGACAATGAGCCACAGCAGGACAGTAAGAGCAAGACACATTGAGTGGCTTATATTGTCATGGATGTCCAATTCATGCCGGGACATATCGGCAACTAAACCTGGCTGATCAGAATCTCTTAGTTACAAAAAAACAACTTATTTTGTTGTCCAAACTTAAAAATGACCCATGGATGATATTGAACGGAAAGACATGTTTGATTTGCAGTTGTTTACCGACAGGCCCAGTGGGGATTTCAAGTGGATTTGTGTGCAGTGTATCACATTAAACAACTTACAGCAGTCTTTTCCGTCTTGATGGGGCCTCCTTCAGTGCTTCTAAGCACGTCAATGAAGTCTTTCTTAGATACAGTAGAGAGTATCTTTGCCTTCTTCCTCTCCGATCCCCCAACTTCCTTCACCTGGGTGTCAATTTTCTTCTGGTGCTTCCTCACGGCGTTGAATAACTGGACAACTCCTCTATGTGAGCACATGGACTGATGTTAGCAAACACAAACTACCTTCTAAGGATGCCTGAGAACAGCATAGCTATACAAACACACACACCTGGTAGCAATTCTCTGCAAGGTTCTTTCAGTTTCGCGGTCCTTCACCAGGTCAGGTTTCTCTCGGCACATCATTTCCCACGCTCGCTTCTTGTCCATCTGTTGCACAGAGACACAAGCACGCTCTCGGGTTTAAACTCATTACATCATGGTGAGTCATGCTCATCATGAAAAAATTGCTTCCTTTTGCCGATCTTTTCTTTCTTGTTTGGAGACCTACATATGCTCAACTGACACATATCTCAGCAAGAGGCAAGATTGTGTTAGAAGCCATTTATTATCAATTTCTTGGAAATTGGTCTTTATCAGATCTCTATCAGAATAAGCCTATAAAAAAAATTTGCTTGGCTCATTCCATGAAGCCACCTGTAATCTCACAGATTATGATCTAGAATATTTCACGTTTGGTTCTGTGGGTAGTCCTACATGGAATATGTTGCGAAGCAAGAAATAGGGGCGAGATTCTCATAATTGAGTTAAAAAGGTATTTTACTGGATATTAAAATTTTAAATTTGTTATATATATTGTTTGTTTGTTTGTTTTTTACCAGTAATGAAACCCAAAAATCAAAATAGCAAATTCAAATTAATTTTTGAAATAGCTATGGCCCACTGATCTCCCCGAACCATAACACAAGACATTGAATTTAAAACTAAAGGAGAAATCTAATTGCAATAAAGAGGATACAGTCCTAAACACAGAATCATATCAAATTCGCAAAATTGTGGATGTTAATTTCTAAGTGCAAAGTTATTCTGCCATTCATTGTTTTCAACAGCGGTAGTTCGGAGGCGCTAGGATACTGCCTTTGTCCCTCTGTCCTATGGAGGTTTACAGTCAGTCAGTCTTGTAGTCTCAAGCCCCCCCCAACACACACACACACACACACAAACAGCAGATGCCCAACAACAACCATTCTATCAAAAGAACAATCTAGGGTAGCTAAGATAACTGCCCAAGAAGTTGGGGAACTTGAGATTGGTAAATTTGGAGCATTATCCAAAATACCCCATATGAGTCACAGGAAAAGCTATTCCAGAACTTCTACAAATTCTGCAACGTGTAACAGCAGAAAAACAAAAGCTCACTGAGATGAAACTCTGTATTTGATTACAATGTTGTGACATTTACTGATTCACGTGTCACTGCTGTGCTGAGGTGGTCAGCCCCTCTGCCTCACAGCAAGACGGTCCCTTGTTCGATTACGAGCTCTCTGAGTGGAGTTTGCTTGTTCTCCCCTGTCTGTGTGGCTTCCCCCACCCAAAATAAAAACATGCAGTTGGTTCACTGGATTGATTAATTGCCCAGATGAATGAATAACAGTGGAATGGTTGTCCAGTATGTTCGTACGTGGCCCTGTGATAGAGTGGTAAGCAGTCCATGGTAAACCCCGTCTGGAGCCCAGTGAAGATAAGTGGCATTGAGAATCACTCTGTTAATGCTCTGTGTGTAAACATTTGAAGAGCAACTTTCTTAGGTGTCATAGAGGCAAGGCAACAATGGCTAAACTGATAATTCTAAGCGTCTCAGGTACAAAAAGGTTGGAGAGAAAAGTCATGAATCAAATCTGCTCATCATAGTAGGACATCAAGGATTGACAAAGGGGACAGAAGGAACTTCCTGCTTCATGAGACTGCTGACTGTCAACAGTTCACATCCATTAGGAAACATTCACCTTTATATTAATAGAACATCCTGGTTTTAAAAAATACATAGGTCCTGTTTGCATGCTCATTACCTGCGTCTTCCTCTCCAACTGCTTCTCTCGCTCTTTTTCTTTTGCTTTGTCCAGTTCTTTATTCTTCTCAAGGATACCGACTTTACTTTGGGTTTTCTTTCCCAAAATCTTGGCCATGGCCTCTGCCCATCCAGCATTGGCGTTGCCATCTCCATCATCTTCCTCATGATCTCCATCTTCTGCTCCATCGTCGCCGTTGATTCCCTCTCCTTCGTCAGACAGCGGTGCGTCGCTGCCGTCTTCAGACTCTTTCTCCTCAGTCGGGGGTCTCAGATCCTCTCCTGGGTCGCAGGGAAAAGAAGTTAAGTCACTTTTGTGACAACAGTGTCGTTACAAAACCAAAAAAGGTCAGGAACCTTTTTGACTGGGAGAACCATAAAAGCCACATAGTTCTAAATATAGTTCATTGAGAGCTATATAGTATTTTTAACGTATAACAAATTTAATATATATTACTTTTAATGCGACTTCTGGTGCTGCATGGATTTGTTCGAAGTGTCGCTTTATATTTGACTGTTTCATCGATGCAATTTCATCACTGTATATTAGACATACCCCAGATCCTAATGCAAATTACTTTGTCCACGAAGCCTGGAATGCACGGTAATCATTGTCTTTTTTTCTTTTCGACATCTTTTCTGTTACAATGATAAACTACTTGACTATCTGATCAAATTGATTTCTTCACCTTTACAATGGCCCGGACATGCTCGGGAGCCATTGGTTCCCGACTCGACCAACGGGTGACCCGTGAAATTTATCTTCAAACCTGGGAATTTCTGTTTACTTTAAAATGACAGTACTATGAGGAAATATCACAAGTATTTTAGAATCAGTTCCAAACGTTTTTTTTTTTTTCAACTCAAAATTGTGTGGAATTCCGCCACCGGAAGAGCCATGTATGGCTCGCGAGCCATAGTTTCCCGACCGTTGTTGCCAACAACTTTAGGACAAAACATGATTTCAAAAGGACAAAACTAATTTCTTGGAAATCAAAAGAAATGACATGTAAAGATCATGTCCAATAATAAGATATGAATACTCTTTTTCGGGTCGTATTTAGGCGCATCAGGAACACTTAAACAACATGTGCATTGGCATCTACATGCGGCCTTGCCGTTTCAATGTTAAGGTTTCACATACATGTTAGTAGAAACAAGAAAATCGAGCTGACGCAACATGCTAGCTACATGTGTCTCCTGGTGTAAAATTACATTTCTGTTCATTTTAAACGTTTAAAAGAACATACCCACTTCCGAGGTTCTCACATGTACATCCAGCTGGGTTGCCATCATGGTGTTTCAAAGAAATGGTTCCGTAGAGCTGCAGCAAATGCCGATAGTTCCGACCTGTAACGTCATCAAAACCGTAATTTGGGGAGACAGGAATTTCATTCATACAAAAGCAATGAGTCGGGTGAAAACGCCCGAAATGTTTGCAAAATAAAACGAAGATGTATTTGTCTTTGTTTCTTATTGTGTCTTTTCTGTCATTCTGTTTGTTTTCCTGGGCTGTTATGTGCTGCGCCTAGAACAAGTTGAAATATGTATTCAGGAAAACAATAGTAAAATTGTGAAGACTCTCCAAGTCAGTCCTGCAAATGTTATTTAAGTTTAATTTTCATCAAGGGTAAATATGTTTTTCAAAGAAACTTGTCAATGTGCACCAAAACATACTGCTATCATCATTTCATCATCTCACATAATTTCATATAGTGATCATATAGTGAATTGGCAAGCTGTAGCCTAATGTGGACTATTGTATAACCTATACAATCATCAGAAAAACCCAGAATCTCAGTTGTACAGAAAAGTAAAACAAGAAAGAAATATTTCCAAATTTATTAAATTCTAATTACTTTAGTTTCAAACAAACAAAGATTTGTAATATCCGCTGGATGTCATTGTTTGATTTCTGAAATGGAAGCGCATCTTGTTCTTGACAGGGTACATTCCTCAAGTATTCAAATTTGCCTTCTGAATATCTAATTTTGTTGCTGAGCTGTTGAATACAATAATTACTGAGAGTATGAAGACTTATTTCCAATGTACGAGGAAATTCCACTGACTACTTGTCCTGACTTTTCCTCTTTTTTTCAATTAATTATTCAATTGCGAATGATTTGGATTCAGTAAACTCTACTTTTCTTTAAAATGCATTTATTTATTTTTCATTTTGCAATTCAACTGACTGTTAAACAATGTAGTATGTGGTTCATAGCCTTTGCCATACATGATAGTAGCACATCAAGTAGATACCATCACTTTGCAGTCAGTATGACAGCATGGGATGATGAGAATGCACTGATCAGTGACAACGTGGCCAGAGAATGTTGCCATATATGTGACAGGAAACGTGGGTTTTCTGTTAGATCTTGGTGATTAGGAGAAACGAACTGGAGAGAAGGGAGAGTAGTGCAATCTGGAAGTGGGTGTGTCCCAATATGATGGCTGTCAAACAACAGGGGAAAAGGAGCCGGTTCTTCAGTTCAATGAATTCAGTTCAGGAGAGAGGACGATTTCACTCCAGTTCTCCAGTCTTCAGTGAAGCTCAAGACATCATGCCAGCGATTCAACTGAGTAAAGATATCTCTAATTTCTAAACATGTAACTGAGAGAATTGCTATGATAGGTGATGAATTGTATTTCTTTAGATTTCCAAAAGATAGTTAGATATTATGTCAACGCTTCTACAGGGAATGTTCTCAGTGTTTAAATTACTTTAAAATTACATTTGCATTCTTATTCAAACAGTAGACGTTGCAATCTGGAAAGGAATCAAAAGTTAAACCATCAGCGCTGCAGTCAGTGGGGCATTTGTTTGTATGTCAATTTCACATTTGTAAATAAGGTTATTTACATGGAACCAAATTTGTTAGTTTGCTTGTCAGGATGTTCAGAACGGTGTATGGTGAATATTGGGGGCAAGGATTGCACAACAGTTTCCTTTATGGAACAGGAATATAAACATTTGGATTGTTAAGATTTTGTTTCCCATGGAAAAAAATGTAATATTTTTTTCTATTTGAAGTGCAATGTAACAGTGAGTCTCCCTTACTTGTTTTTCTGTTGCACATATCTAGTTTCCTGGACAGTTAAAGGTTAACAAAATCAGAGTTCTATTATCTGACAAACTGGATCAACCAGTTCCAGTTTCTAACTGTGGAAAAGTAATGTGTGGCCAACAAGTCCTGATTTACAGGTTCCCTATGTTGTATTTCTGATCATGTGGTTTTCCATAGTATTGTGCTGACAGTACTGTGGAATTAATGTTACTTATCCATGTTAAGAAAGTATGTGTTTTATACTGGTTTGTAGTTTGAATGGCTCTTCTGCCTTATTTTTAAAATGTGTTCCCTTCAAACGGTCAGAGATTCTTAAAGCTGGAGCCTAGCCATTTATGTTTTAGGTTCCTAGTTTAGTTGAAATTTTTCCATCGCTGTCTATATAAAGCTTTATTTGTGAAAGAGTGACCCTCTTCTTTTTCTTTGTGGTGGCTGACACAAAAGGTGTCAGATATATTGGGGACAACAAGTGGCACATTGTTATCTGCTGTTATATGATGAAATTGATTGTTGGTTGTTTCTTAGCAAATGAAGGAAAAAATAGCTGTCCGATAATCAGGATTAAGAGAGGTTGACATTTCTTTTTTGACATCTTTCAGGAATGCCCAACTCTCTCAAGGAGGTGGCTCTTGCATTTGTACTGGGAGGAGTGGGAGGCCTCATATTGGGAGCCATAGAGAATCCAGTGGACAGAACTCTGTCAATGATGTGCTCAGAAGCTCCACTAAATCCAGTGAAGAAGCACGTCGAAGAAATGGGTGCTCTAGGACTGGGGAACCTTATTGGAGCAACAGCACTGACCTCTGCTATGACCTCTCTGGTCGCTGGTGTGATTTTGGCGGCAGCTACAGCTTCGGTCTTCGTGGCCACAAGGGGTTGTGGGGCATCTCACATAGACATGGCTAGCTTGTGGGCCTCCGCAGGACTTGCTGGAGCTTTTGGGACAACGCTCAGTGGAGCCACACTCGGGGTCATTATTGAATGGATTGCAACAAATTACACATTAGTTGGTCTCTTATGGGCCCTGGGCATTTTTACCATGATCAAACCAATCCTGCGCTTTATATTCAAGACTGTTTGGATGACAGGAGAGGCCTGCTGCACCCAGGTATCCACAGATTGGACTAAGGAGAAGGAGCAGATAAATGTTATCGAATTTCAGCAGAGAGAAAGAGTCACTGTGCAGGTAGAGCAAAAGATCCTGTCACTGGAGGCAGGGAACATTCCCAACGAGACTGAGCAAATGATGGAGTGGTCCTCAGAGCAAAAGCAGAGAAAAGAGCTTGAGAGGAAAAAAATGGAGACTGAAGAGGCCGAGCTCGAGCAGAGAACCATCCATGACTGGATCAACACTGTTGTGCTCAATCATGTGGACTTTCTGGCTTTTTCAGGGATACCAATGGCAGTGGTTGCCATGGTAACAGCAGGGTTTGGCATATTTGGTTACGGGAGCCACCAGTCTGTGTTCATTATTCTTTTGGCTTTAGTAGCAACCATATCCTATTTATTTTTTCAGTCATCTGATTTTAAGTTCTGGATGTTGGTAGGATGCATGGGAATGCTGGCAACATTTGCCATCGCAATGCTCACCCTACATGCAGGACAGGTGGTTGTAATAACTGCCATGAAGAGGGAAAAAGAAGGGCAGAGCATGCCCAAAGACGTCATCAGGTCTGTGATGAATGAACAGTCCGCATTAGAGGCTTTGAACACAGCTTTCTTTGCAGCAAAACTGTGTCAATTGGGTTTGGGAGCTACAGTTGGGGGACCACTGGTTAGGCAAATACATGGAGAGAACAGAGTTATAGTGGGGGCAGCCTTGGTGGCAGGAACTCTACTGGCTATGGTAGAGGCTTTAACCCCTGTATTAGGAAATGGGGGGAGGGCTGGAGCACTGCTGGGTGTGGTAGGTGTGGCTGGGGTGTCAGTGGGTGCAGCAGAGGCAATGATGGTGATGTCCTCCTCATGGATGGGCACTTTGGGAACCTTCGTAGGGTTGATTTTGGGTGTCTTAGGCCTGGGGAATGGGAACGTGATCAAGATTGGACTGCAACTTTCTGTTGTGTTTATCTTTGCTATGGGCAATCCTTTTTGAAACAGTGGGCATTTAGAACCTGAATACTTTCTGTGCAAAAGGATTTTTTGTTGGCTTTATTTTTTTCTCATCAAACATTCACCGTCCAGTTCCTGAAAAACAGCCTTATCAGCCAAGTACTGTGGTATTATCCTCCCTCTGTGTCCCACTGATCTCAACTGCTGTCCAAGACGTAGTGAGACCCAAACCTCTAGACTTCCACTAGGTCCATGCTGTGCTTGTAACCATATTTAGTCTCCTAGAAACATATATCAGAAATGTTGCAGGAGTCTATTACCTCTGATTTGCAAGCAATATTATAGTGCTACATGTGTCCAAGGCCACTCAAGTTTTCAGCCTGTACATCAACAAGTGAGGCTAAAGTATGGTAAAATGTAAATATTTTAAATCAATTTTAATTTTCAAAACCCTAGACAAAACATTGTTCACTGTGCCATGATCATACCCCAATATAGTAACATAAGATTTAACTGTACTTACAACTTACGTTAAATTCTACACTAGCATGGAATGTTTCCACTTGATGTCATCCTGCAATGTTGTTGCATTTATTATTAATGTGTTGTTGGAGAAACCAGGTAACAAATCATTAGGACAAAAAGGCATGAAAAGTATATGTATAGAAGAAAAAAACATTTTTCAAAGCAAGTGTTTGGCTTTGCATACCTCATACTGCACTGTTGTAAATATAATATTTTGTAAACTCAGTTTAGAAACCTGGGCAAAATGTGAGTGCAAAATCATATTTGAACTTTTTTTTAAATACTTGAATAAATATGTGTTCAAAATGTCTGCTCTTTATCTGTGAACTGATTTTGGCTGGCAAAGATCTAATATAAAGAAACATTGCTATATATTTGAGGTCACAGTTTTTACTTTCTCTCTTGGTATATCCTGCACTTAAGGAATTAAACAATGTTTGGGTTGTGAATCTTATTAGTGCTTTAAAATGCCCTTTAAATGTGTATACTCTGTGTGAGAACTGGCCTGATTAAATTCCCATGAGTCTACTAAGCTCATTAAGCTATTGATAAAGTATACGATGTTGTGTTTTGTGGCCAGAGACCGATAGAAAAACCTTGGTTTCTCAAAATTAGATGATACTTGCAGATTGTGTGCAAATCCAGATTAATTCCAAATCAGTTTTGTCTATTATTTTAACATAACATTTATTTTTTTGGCAATTTCACTATTTCTCCCACTAACACCCAGCATCCCTGGTATAGTTAAAAACACAATGCCTCCAGCTTTTGAAAAGTGCTAATTCAAAAGATTACATTGAAGATATTCAAAAAGTATATAAGATGTTCAATTATTCAAACAAATTGAGAAATCATTAATTCCAATCAAAAATCTGACTCTGATAAAGGATATACCTAGTTCTGTGATAGGTGGCGATGTGTTAAGTCTAATTTATATCAACAAACTCATAATTGTAATTATCTAATATGATTTGTTGTCTTTTCAATCATTTGATATTTTAATATTGTGCATTTCATGTGTAGGACGACATAACTGGTATTGTACGAAACACATTCTCAACTGTGTTTAAGTATCTGGGATATCTGCGGATATTTTTCTGATCACAAAAATTACTGTGGCAAATCGCAAGTGAAGTTGAATTAAACTTTAATTATACCTGCATTCGTGTGGAATCTGTTTTTGCATCTTAAATTCCATAACAGCTGATATGGATGCATGATGTTCAGTAAGTCACCACTGTAGGGCAGTAAAGACTGAAAAGCAGTACTTGTTTTTTGGGCCACTCCTTTCCCTGAGACCCTCTTATCTTGACAGACAAGATGAGGTCTGCTGCCTCCACCTGCAACTCAAAGCGACACAAGGTCAGATTTCTCTGGATTGCGTCTGGTAAGCTTATTTCCACTTACTGTCAGAGCGGAGCCTTCTTAATCCCTCCAATGTCTCATAGCTGTGGATTACATTTAACCTAATTATGTTGCAACAATAATATCAAACTGGGGAAAGTGAGTCAAGTCTCTATTTTTTGGTATCATACTGGAATAAAATAATATTTACACCTGGGATGAGTGTTTTACCACTCACTGCAAGGACATATATAATATTATGATACATATTTATAATGCTGTGGGTCTAATGTTTGTCTCCATGATGTTTTGGAGTCTGATACTTGGAAATCATCTCTCTAAATATATATATATATATATATATACATTAATCACAGTACAGTCACATCATACATACAGAGCTATGAATCTGCAGCTGTTCAAATAGAAAAAAATATTCAAGATAAAAAAAAAGCAAATTTAATTTATATTCGATACATTTATGTCTCATTCTATCTTTCCGAAAAAAAAAAATGCTGGGCCTAATTGTCAGGAAAGAATAAGCAAATTTGTATATGTATTTTGATGAGATCCAGCAGGATTCCTGTAGGGCCCCAGACCTCAATTAAAGAAGCCGTGTTCACTGTGTTGAACTATTTATTTTTATGTGGTGGGAGTGGTGCCTGGGGCTCCCTGGAAAGAGACTCGTCCAAGCTTCACGCATATTAGCCCTGACACAATTCTGTAATTATATAATTATATTATGTGCAAATTTTCAAATGTACTTTTGGATCCATTATATTTAAGAAAATAATTTATTTGGTTTTAAATGCCAGTGTCAGAGATGTGGACTTTCCTCATGTCTCTTCACTGAAAGATTTACAACTTTATATCACTTTCTCCCTGGCGGGTTGTAAGCACTGGGCGTGTTGCTCTGTGACCCAGGCTAACTCTGGGGGTTTCCTCCTTCCTACTCTGCTGCGCTCAAGGGGAAGTGGTCCATGTCCACCCACATCTTTCCCACGCAGCCCCCGTTCGGGCCGCCTGGGGTCAGTGTGGGTCATCGCCCTTCTGCCAGCTGCCATCACTCA
This sequence comes from Fistularia commersonii, assembly GCF_037954325.1. Classification (NCBI taxonomy): domain Eukaryota; kingdom Metazoa; phylum Chordata; class Actinopteri; order Syngnathiformes; family Fistulariidae; genus Fistularia; species Fistularia commersonii. Next base: position 9,189,652 of record NC_141294.1, on the reverse strand, counting down.
CGAATGAACCCACAAAGGAAGACACCGGACATGCTGAGAGTCATACACGTGTCCTTTAGATGTGTCTGCTCAACGAACGAAAACAAGCATTTACAACAAAGAAACGACCACTTGGCAAACAGCTTGCTGAACTGAACAGCTTCATTATTACATGCCAGCAGACAAGTTCTGTGATGGGAATTTAGAAACAGAGAAAGTGGTGATATGAAAGAGAACCACATGAATTTATGAGTTAGGTAATATCACTTAAGTTATTTTGAGTAGAAGGAACACTGAAAAAATATACATTTTTCATCAAAAATTGAATTATTTCAAGTCTGTGCTACCACAATCTCACTACCTTACCCGTTCACACGTGTCATACCCTAACTCTATTGTCTATTTTATACTTGTTAGTCTCAACCCATTCACATCCTGCTTATTTTAGTTTATTTATTTTGGTTGTCTTTTTTCACCCTACTGTCTTTTTTTTCTCCAATCTGTTGTCCATTCTTATCCTTGATATTGTTTCTGTTGTTCTCTCTGTTGTCTATTTATTTGTGGATTTCTTTTACTATTTTCTAATTGTCTTCTTATTGTCTCTCTATTTATATTTCTATTCATATTTATCGACACTATAACTGTGGCGCTGCTGTGACAAAAGAATTTCCCCAATGGGGATCAATTAAGTTTATCTTATCTTATCTTTTTTCTCTTTACAAATTTGCTGTTATGGTCAAATCCAAGATCATGGTGCTCAACCGGACATGGGTGGAATGCCCACTCCAGGTTGGGCAAGAGGTGCTGCCCCAAGTGGAGGAATTCAAGTATCTCTGTGTCTTGATCATGAGCGAGGGAAGGATGGAGCGGGATTATTAACAGGCGGATCGGTGCAGCTTTGTGCAGCAATGCGGATTCTGTACTGGTCTTTCATGGTGAAGAGGGAGCGGAGACAGAAGGCGAAACTCTCAATTTACCGGTCGATCTACATTGCTATCATCACCTATGGTCTTGAGCTGTGGGTAGCGACCGAAAGAACAAGATCGTGGATACAAGTGGCCTTGATGAATTTCATCCGCTGGGTGGCCAGAATCTCCCTGAGAGATAGTATGAGATGTTCGGTCATCCGGGAGGAGCTCAGAGCCGAGCCGCTGATTCTCCTCATAGAGAGAAATCAAATGTGGTGGCTCAGGCAACTGGTCTGGATGCCTCCCGGGGGAGGTATCCCGGGCATGTCCATCTGTGAGGAGACTACGGGGAAGACCCAGAACATGCTGGAGAGACCATGTCTCCAGGCTGGCCTGGGAACGCCTCAGGGTCCCCCAGAGGAGCTAGACCATGTGGTGGGGGAGAGGGAGGTCTGGGTCTGGGTCTGCTCAGGCTGCTGCCCCTGCGACCCGACTCCGGATAAGCGGGGGAAGCTGGATGGATGGTGTTATTTTGAATTGTTTAAAAAAACATATTTATATAAATTGACTGGACTTTTATTTGCAAACCAAAATTGTAATTGAAAGGCTCAAATGTAAACTCAACTAGTGCTTCAACTGTATTTTCTGGTATGATCTTTTACTTCACAATCACAATAAAAAAAAAAATTGAATATGGCATAAATGCCGTTCAGATATTTTCAACAAATACTCAAAAAGGACTTGGACAATTACATTCTGAACAACAAAATGATTTTTTGTCAACTACAAAAAACGTGGTTATTGAAGAGGCTGCCTGAAAAAGATGTGGAAAAATTGTCTTCAACGCGTCTCAGGCGTTAATTCCATCCCAATTGATTTACATTGAAATTGTGATTTTTAACATTTTACCTACCTGCAGAACAAAACAAAATGTTGAGAGGCTGTGATTATTTCTTACACTTCTATAAGATAAGCCTTGACTGTACTATACATGGATATGTACAGATGTCGGAGACCCTCACACAGAATACTGTGAACTTGGCTGGAATTGACAAGCGCGGGTCAGGCAGCAGATGCCTCCCAGTCGGCCTAGATCTCAGAAAACTGCAAGGCCATAACACATGACATAAAACAGCATGTGTTCCATGCTTTGTTGCCTCCCGGTTTTCAAATCTCATATTGCACGGAAAAAGTCAAAAGGTGTTCAGTCCAGGAGAGGGAGGTACTAAAACAGGCACTTTGTGCAGATTATGAGCGACTGCATTTTGACCACTATATTTTATTTATCCAAAAGACCAAACAGCTGATCTTTGTAACAGCAGTTCAATAAAACACAAAAAGTTCAAAAATACAATATATATATTTCAAAATACAAATTATCACATTGGTAATATTTATGACTGTTGAATTACAATTACAAAGACAGGAGAAGGGGGCACTGTGGCACAGTGGATTTGCACTTCTGCCTCACAGAAATAAGGCCCCTGGTATGATTCTGACAGGTGGCCTTTTGTGTGTTCTCCCCATGTCTGTTTGGGTTTCTTCTGGGTTTTCTCGTTTAGACACCATAAAATTTCCAGATGTATGAAGCGAGTGAATGGTTGTGTGTCTATATGTGGCTGTGTGATCAACTGGCGACAAGTCAATGGTCACCAACCCCTCTTCTCGCCCAGTGACAGCTGGGATAGGTTGCGACGCTGACTACAGAATAAGCGAAAGACAGAATGAAAGGCAGGAGGATCACCAGCAATAAGCACCATGGTCCTGCATCTAAAAGTATTATCTATGTTACCTGCTGAATTTGACCATTATGTGTTTCGAGTGGTCTGTGGGCTGAAAAGTAGCATTTGTTGAATGGTATTGTTTTAGTATGACCTCAAGCAGAAACAACAGATCATATCACCAAATCTTTTGAGTTTCGTACTTGATTGACATTTTTCTTCAGTGTTAAATTATAATTTAAAACCAACACAACCTCGTTACCCTTGATGGGGTGTTGGCATCCACATATTGTATTAGAGATTGAATTTGTTTTACATAAACCTCTTTGACTGAACCATTAAGAATGTGCGCCATTTTCTGGATTCTATTTTGGAGCTTCCCAAACCTGCACACACCTGAGACATAATCAAAGGGAGAAACTAATGTGAAAGGAATGACAGTTTGTGGTTGTTTCTGTTTTCTCACCCTCATGGCTTTCTTTCCTGCACTGGATTGATAGAATTGAAATATACCAGCCAGGCGCCAGGATGAAATGTACATTTCTTCATGGTGAGGCAAACCATTGTCATCGAGAGTGAACACCTTGCAGTCACAATTCACTTCAACACTTCACTCTCACATTCTACCAGCCATCCATCCATCTTCCCCGCTTATCCGGAGTCGCAGGGGTAGCAGCCAGAGCAGTGAGGCCCAGACCTCCCTCTCCCCGGCCACATGGTCCAGCTCCTCTGGGGGACCCCAAGGCGTTCCCAGGCCAGCTGGGAGACATAGTCTCTCCAGCATGTCCTGGGTCTTCCCCGTGGTCTCCTCTCAAATGGACATGCCCGGAACACCTCCCCCAGGAGGTATCCAGACCAGATGCCCGCGCTACCTCATCTGAATCGCTCTACTCCAAGCTCCTCCCGGATGACCGAACTTATTTCTTTGGGAGAGTCCAGCCAGGAGGAGACTCACTGCGGCCATTTGTATCTGCGTTCTCGTTCTTTTAGTCACTACCCACAGCTCATGACCAAAGGTGAAGGTGGGATTGTAGATCGACCGGTAAATTAAGAGCTTTGCCTTTTCGCTCAGCTCCCTCTTCACCACGAACGACCGGTACAGAGTACGCATCACTGCAGACGCAGCACCCATCCGCCTATTGATCTCCTGCTCCATCCTTCCCTCACTCTTGAACAAGGCCCCAATATACTTGACCTCCTCCGCTTGGGGCAGGACTTCTTCCCCAACCCGGAGTGGGCATTCCACCCGTTTCCCGTTGAGCACCATGGCCTCGAATTTGGAGGTGCTGATCCTCATCCAGGCCGCTTCACACTCGACTGCGAACTGCCCCAGTTAGAGCTGGAGATAATGACATGATGAAGTCAACAGAAACACATTGTCTGCAAAAAAAAGAGACTCAATCCTGCAACCCCTAAAAAACGGATCCCCTTTGATGCCCTGGCTGCGCCTGGAAATTCCATAAAAGTTCTGAACAGAATCGGTGACAAAGGGTAGCCTTGGCGGACTCCCACTCTCGGATCTGACTTACAACTGGCTTACAACCGGCAATGCGTACCAAGATCCGACATGATCATACAGGGACCGAACAGCCCGTGAAACGAGGTTCAGCCATCTTCAGCTCTGGAAATAGATGTGTCTGCTCCAGAGTCCCCGAGCTCTGCTTCCACAGTGGAAGGGGTTTCAACAGGGTTGAGGAGGTCTCAGAAGTATTCCTGCCACTGATCTACAACGTCTTGAGTTGAGGTCAGCAGCACCCCGCTCTCACTGTACACAGTGTTGACGGAGCCCATGCCCGAATATTTGCCTCGTCAACCGCCGAAGCTGCATGCTGACGCTCCCAAACTTGTATGAGGGACATGAGGGTCTGACCAGCATCCTCCCCCACCATCAGAGCCAGCTCACCACCAGGTGGTGATCATTTGACAGCTCCTCCCCTCTCTTCACCAGAGTGTCCAAGACATGCGGCTGCAAGTCCGACATTACAACCACAAGGTCAATCAAAGAACTGTGGCCTAAGGTGTGTTGGTGCCAAGTGGACATATGGACACCTGCATGCTTGAACATGTTGTTTGTTATGGACAATCTGTGACGAGCACAGAAGTCCACTTACAAAACGCAGCTCGGGGGGCCATTCCTCCCAATCACACCCTTACAAGTCACACTGCCGTTGCCCACATGAGCGTTGAAGTCTACCAGTAGAATGAGGGAGTCCCTGGTAGGAGTGCTCTCTAGCATCCCCTCTAGGAATCCCAAGAAGGGTGGGTAAACTGACCTGTTGTTGGTTACATAGGTACAAACAACAGTCTGAAGCCTTCTCCCCAAAGTGGTGGGAGGCTACCCTCTCGTCCACCAGGTTGAACCCCAACGTACAGATGCTGAGTCGAGGGTCAATCAATATGCCCACACCTGCCTTTTGTTTGTTTATTAGATTTTCTCGACAGCCAGTGGCCTGAAACTGATTTCATCTGAGCTAGATCAATTTAATCCTACAAAGCATATCACTGGTGTTGTGCCCTCATCTACCATCTGATTGTGCTCTGTGGCAAAAGTTGTATTTCATGGCTTGCATGTGTTTTTGAAACGGATGGCAACTTTAGTGGTGGGTGGGATAATTAAATTAAGTGAAATTAGTGGAATTGAGTGAAAACATCCATTAACTATTTCAAATGATACGTTGGATGCAAAAAAACAACGCAACTGAGCTTTAACATGAAGTCGATTTAGCAATAATATTTTACATCCACTCAACGTCCACTCCAGCTCTGATTTTAACCAAAGTTGCGTTCTACTTTGCGTCAGTAGTTGGTGTAAAAGTGTTTCAGAAATAATGCCTGATGGGACAGGTTATCATGTATCAGGGAGACACAGTGCACACAGAAAATTATGCCTGTTGCGCTAAAACCCCTGAAGCCCACCAGTGGTCTGGAAACTTATCCTACCCGGTATAACGGTCAGAGACATGTTGCTGGATTGAGGCGGGCTGCTTGTCTTTTCACTCAGGAGCTCTCCATTGCTCTATCTGTCCTTGCTCAGCTGAAGTTTGATGACCAGATCACTGAGATCTGATCCAAAACTTCCCTGCTGGAGATTAGCTGGGGTGACCGCAGCTAATCTAGCCCCGTTATTTTGATTTACTAACACTAATACAGCACATCCCTTACCCCCTGCTTCGCTTGTGACTGCTTCAACCCTTTTGACCTTCTGCCTGAGGGGATAAAAAAGGCTAGGTGGGATGGATGGACAGACAGAGGAGGGGGGTGGGGGGGTTTCAATAGGGACGCATCTCTGTAGCCATGATATGATTTAAAGTTACCTCTTTAAACTTGTCAAGCTGGTTGTTTCTTGTGATGAAGTGAATGCTGAGTTTCATTTCCTGGTATCTAATGATGTTATCAAAGGGTTTAATTGCATTAATATCATTTGCTCATTTCCTGGGAGGAATCCAGCTCGTTGTTCCTAAAACTGAATTTGGATGGTTCCTCTGTTTCTCTTGACATTGATCAGTCCAGACTTCGACAAAGCGGTAATGAACACTCGGGACTTGACAGTCGGCACGTACGAACAAACCAATTATCCTTTTCGAATGGCAGGTTATATAAGCCAAGGTTGCACGACCCAGTTACACACTTAACATACTGAACCATCCTGGACCAAGGCCTGTATCACCAGGCTGTTTCCTCCCATCAGCAAAATATGAATTCTTTTGGTCATTCGCTCTATAATTTATTGCAATTGTCAATGATTTATCCCAACTCCTTCCAATAACTTCTGCTTCAGGCTGTCTACCTCTTTATGCCCCTGAACTGTTGCAAGGGGCTCTGATAACAATTATAACAACATGACAGCAAATGTGAAAGCAGTGCGATTAAAAATAAACTTAACTGGTGCACTGTTTTTAAAAATAGAATTTATAATGCATCATCACTGTTGCTCAGGTCTCAAGTACAAAATACCAAATAAGTGTTTGGTTTTTTTAAACAACACACTGTTAAAATGGGCTCATATACGTAGTGACTGGTCACAAAGATTAAGTGCTTAACCGACTAGAAGACATTAGTGAAGACATTAATGATGAATTAAAATTAATCCGAATAGTTGTGAAAATGTTGATATTATGGTACATTTTGCATGGTGAAAGGGAAATTTTGTGTTTTTGTCATTTTTGAAGGGGTTGGTGTAATAGTTTTGGCTCACGGAGTAACAGCAAATGTGGACAGTAGATAGAAATTAGGCCAAGACAAATTGTTAATATTTTTTTTTTAATTTACTTTCTTAATACATGAATCCATCATTCATACATGCAACACAGTTGCTTTCATCAGGACGAAACTACAAATAAAAGAGTGAACAGCAATTCCAATCTGAGCGCTGATACAGGTAGATTATGTGAAGTTCCTCATGAATATAGTCAATATCAATATCAATATCAATCTACAGATATTGATATTCATCGTGGCGCACGTTGTTTGTCTGTCTGTGACACTTTTGGTGTCACCCTGCAGAATGGAGGGATCAGAGTCCAGCCAAATCTAAAGTTTTACATGGTAAATGTGTAACCACAGTTCGGTTTTAAATTTTGCATTTTAAATTATTAATGTTAGTTAGTTGTGACATTAGCTGGTCAATTACTGCAAGTTTACTTGCTTTGCAAATGTTAGGTCTATTATTTATACTCAAACATTTTTAGATAATATTGATAAGGTTCCTATTTGGTTGAGTGACCAACATCGCGTTAAATCATTTATTCATATCAACTTTGTTGTTCAATATGATTCATTGCTTACATTGGAGCATTCTGCTCAACATGATTGAATCTCTGATTAATGTACTGTATTACAAAGAAAATGTATTGCTTTGAAGTTATTTTTTGTCTTACTGTTGCTTTAACAACTGTGCACCAAAAATTAAGTTGTTGCAAAACAACATAATTTGACTTCACATTTAATCAAAATTAGGTCAGATTAGATATGTTGTAGCCAGTAATTTTGTTCACACTAGTCTGAAAGTCCAGTCACCGTTTTTTTACATCTCAACTCAGACAGTATGTGATAACGATTATACGTACCAATGTTTGTATAAATCATATTTATCCTACATGCACAATTTATTTTGAACCTTTTTTTCTTTGGATTCTGTTTTTCCGGCCCACCTTTGGTCACGCTTCCTCCACATGATCAGCTGCACGCTCCAGTGGCATCATGCCTTAAGTTGGTGTCAGGCCAATTCTTTGGCTGACTGCTGGCAGCAGTGAGTAGGTCTAAGTCAGAGGCACCTGCCTCTATCTAGCTCTGTCCAGACTGAATCACAGGGCATGTGAAACAACCACCAAGCCTGTTAAGCCATGGTGCCTCATGGGTGACGTTCTCAAGGTCGGGATCACAGTTTGTAGCCATTAAAACTTTGGCAAGAGCCAGTTGGACCGCTGACGTTTTAGCTAGAGGCAGGTTCAGTTCAGCTTTGGAGATAATTATGAATCTGACCTTGAAAACGAAATGACCCCTGAACCTGGTTTCGATTCTCGCTCCATTATAGTGCAGTTGCAGATCATGAGTTGCAGAATAGTTCCCAAGTGAACCTGTAACTTGAACCTTTGGAGCAAATATTTCAAATGGGTTTGATTGATGTCGGTTACATGTAAACTATTGTAAATGGGCAAGGCCTTGGTTTTATCCCTGATGATGTGGGCCATGCAAGTTAGCAATATTTGATTAAGCTAACAGAAATCAAGTCGATTGTGATGTGGCTAGATATTCTTTCCATCCTTTGCTAAGCTACGAGACCATGACAAATGTCAGTGACTTGAAATTGAATCTGCATTACAGCACTACATGTCTTTGGCGTAAAGGGCAGGGGAGACATAGCTGATACCAGATGAGGCACCCAAAGGTCATTGCAAAACAAACCATCCTTTAATAATATGGTGACATCCCTAAGGTGTAGTTTCAAAATATCAGAAGTATTTGTTTTTAGAGGGTGGGAAGGGGAAGGGGAGTTGGTGATTGGATTTCTTTGTTTCCATGTAGCTGAAATCAAAATACAAGCAGAGGTATCCAGGACAACAATTTGTCGTGTGTGAACCCCTGGGTGTCCCTGTGTCACATAGTGTCGAGGTCATCCCTCCAACATCGTACCAAAGTTAATGAACTGCACTTCATTCAACACATTCCCTCTAGGGCTTTGAGATAAAGTCAGCTGCCCCAAGCTGAAAAGGTCAATTGAATTGTTTTGGGGTTGTTATAAGTTATGCAGCGTACTAGCATAGGGTGCATGACTAAACAACAAGTTAAACCAATGCCATTGAAGACAGTCTTGTAGATGGTCTGACCATTTACTTGGAGTTCCTCACTGACAAAGTGGTAAAAACTGGAAATAAAGTAATACAACATGATAAATGTTGAAACAAAATCACGATAAACTGTCAAAAAATGCATCATGTTTCAACAAATGACCTCTAATATCTATTTTAAACGTGTTCCCACTCAAGGCATTTCTTCTTCAATATTTGTGAGAAGAATGTCCCAGGAGAACATGTATCATGGCAGGAGCAGGACAGAATTTGCGCAGAAAATTTCTGAAAGGGTAATTACCTCACAGGAAATAATGCAACTATTTTAAAAAAAGGAAAACTAATTTCTGTTTTAAAACTTTAATATTTTGCGACAAGTTAATCATTTTTAAACCGGAAACTAAAGTACATTGCCAACAAATAAAGAGAGAAAGTTGAAGGTCAGGTTTGCATTTATTTTCTTAAACCTGTCTGCAAATGAGTAATGAAATTCAGCTGCATCCAAATGCCCTCTGTTTCTACAAGTTTCTACACTCCTGTGCGCCCTCCTGATTGAAAGGGATCATTCTAGGATCCGATGGCAGACAGATGGCCGTTTCCCTTTCTGGTCTGTCTGCACATCTCGACCCATGTTCTTGAAAAGGATATTAAAATAAAAAAAAAAAACCTCCATTAAACACACTAATGTGCTGATCCGCCAATGATCAGAGGAATTTTAAAAATTGTTATTTATTTACTCTTGTTATGTATTAACTCAACAATACTACTATTACAAAATGTCACAAGTCCTTCTACATGTAGCGCCAAGCCATTTAAGAAACATGTGGGAAAATGTTTGCTCTGTGGTGCCTCCTTGGAGGGCAGCCGAGTAACACCTCTTACTTGCAAGGTCTTAAGGATTGTGTTCCTCCTTATCCAGTCTGCAGGGGGTCTCTCAACTCCTAAGTAGTGACTTGAAACCGTGACCCTGATAATCAGACACGCATGACCACCAATCCTGTCCTGACACTGTGGCCCCAAATAGCCTCTTCATGCTTAGATGTATATGTGCACATATAAACAGTATACCCTAAAATACAGTTGGTTTTTTTGCAAGTCACCCTGATTTTAAATATATCCTGCTTGGACATGGTGTTATGACCCATATTTACCCACAATTTTCTGTGATAACCATGCTAACTGGGAAAAAAAATCCAGAGCAGCTCAGTGTACATGCAAAAGGGTACTGCATAAACTTCTCTTCATGTCATGTCATTACATTACATCATCCGCTTGGGAATTCTGGTATTGGATTAGTTGAACCCTCTGTCTATCATTGGCAACTTAGAGTAAAGTTACAATTTATTTTCCACTAAGAAAAGACTTTTTTCCTATTCTTGCTGTATCTAAGAGTAGAAATCACCTCCAGTTATTAATACAACTGATACCATAGCACAAATTTCACAAATTCTTTTCAGGAGTTGTTGCAAATTTTCCAGCAACTTCTGCAGATGCAACTTATTTTTGTTACACGTAAAAACTGACTGACTCAACAAAATCAGTTGTTTGCTGTTTGGTGAAGGCACAATCCAATATCTGAATCCTGGCTAAATAGATTCTTACAGACCCACCCACATTGAAAGGTAACCTTTAATCGCCTCCAACTTCGCTTTGGCACCGAAAATCACGGTAAATATAAAGTGAAAATAAAATGTGCAAAGTTAGTCATTATACAAGTTGAGGGCATAGTCTTTATCGCTCAGGCCAACTAAAGCAATTCTTTTGTTGATTTTACCACAAATCAAACACATTCAAAAGAGACATCACATGAAACCTGGATAATAATTCAACACTTGACCTGTTGTGTAAAAAGACAAGAATTACATAATATATGTTAGAACTCAGTGGGAGTTAGTGGTTTCTCTTTCCTTTCAGGAGGCACTTTTTTTCCTCTCTCCCCATCTGGCTTCCATCTTCAGCGACTCATATTTCAAACTAGCAAACTGGTCAGTTAGGCTCTGCAAACTATCAAGACAGTGTAATATGTATATCTCTTTATTTGATGATGACATTGATGATGATGCAGGTTTTATCCATGCGAGTAATGTGACGTATCCACAAAAACAATTTTCTCACAATTTCGGAATAACATCAGTGTTGTCCATACTTTATATGCTAGCCCATCATATCTGCATGAAGGGAGGAAAGAAACAAGAATGGAGAGATGCATGTACATGAGGAACATCTGCAACACACAGACTCAAGTCACAGCATAAATCGTAGAAATCGTAGAAATAGAACAGGATAGTAGACCAGTTATGTCACCAGCATGCGTAGCCGTGAGTGCTGGGCCAGAAAGCAGCGTGAAAATGGAGGCTTTGTATTGTTTGTAAATCAATTTATTATGTAAGTTGCACATTTTGTGTTTGAGGGAAACCAGGCCTCTCGGTAAAACTGTTAGTCTCCACCTGTGGTATCAATTACTGCCACAAGATGGTGCTTCCCTTTTTGTTTTGTAGCGTTCACCCCTCTGAGTCTCCGAGTGATGCTCACTGAAAGGATGGCAAAACTCAAGGCAGTGCAGAGAATACGCGGGCTGAGAATATTCGGGCTGAGATTTTACGGGACGTGGGACTTCTCAGCACTGGGTCCTCTATGAAGAAAAGATATAGGATCCAAAAAGTAATAACGAATGGTGTCAGAGCAACAATACACCACAAAGGTGAAATACCGTTGGCTGTTTCTGGGAGTATCTGATGTGCCAGTGCCACCTTAAGAGTCATCAGACTAACTTTCTCAGCCAAGATTAGGTGGAAGTGTATTGAATTGAGGAGGATATGCAAGGGAAAGTGAACATCAAACATGGAGACAGGTAGACCAGAATAGCATAGTCAGATAAACAGTACCTAAAATAGCTTATTGAGAAGCAGCTGATATTAATGACCTGGGAAATGTGTGTTGTCATCTGATTCACACCTTTGTCTTGTTTCTATTCCAGTAACAGGGACCAGATGACTACTTGTGACCAGCTGCATCATTTGACATTTGACTTTTGCTGGACTTTTTCCAACTTTAACATATGTGGGATTACAAAGAAAAAAGAAGCTTTTTTGGTTCCTAAATATTTACTCCAAAAAGCGGTTGATTTTTTTTCTCCTTGAATTTATGTATTGATAATGGTGAACCTAATGGTCCATCAATATTGCTCAGAAATTGCTATGAAACTACTTTGTTTGATCCTTTCCAAATAGGTAAAAGCAGAACCATGAACAGGTAGTCACAGTGTCCCCTGTGATAACCTTGCATCACAGAGAGGAGTTTCTGGTTACCAACTGAACGGTAGCATGGAAACAAGGAAAGAAAATATTACCCACGAGTTAACATTTGTCCTCTCCGATCCACTTTGGCTGTACTTTGGTTCTATTACGTTACCACCTATGTTTTATTGCCGGAGGTTGGTGCAGAACTCGACTGCTCATCTGGGAGCTCTTGAAATTGCTAGCGGGGTAAACCAGGAGCTGAGCTGTGAAGCAAATAATCATTATTTTAAAAAAAGGAAAAAAAAAAACGACCCCGCTCCAAGGTCACAGGGAGTCACGTCATAATGATGTTACATATAATTTGTTATTCAGAATATAAGAACATTTAAGCTGGATCAAAATTCAAATTGGGTCAGCATGTTACTGTATAGATCCACATAATAAATACGGACAGCTCCTTGTGGTTGTGTGTGGTTTTCTCCATTGGAAATAACACCTGAACTCACCACAGCTCCTTGGTTCAGCAACTGTGATATTGCAGGTTATATTTATCAATTTTTGTTCACATTTGATAACAATGTTTTCAACTACTTTAAACTCCTCAGTCACTCAGTCTTCTTGAGTCACTCTCAACCTCCATGACCTTATGGTATTGTTACCAACCATATGTGACCATGTGTAATTCATTGTAGACCTCAATATTTGTAATTAGGCATATTAATTACATTCTGTCATCTACTTGCCATGAGTTACTACCTTTCAATATAATTCAACCATAAACATGCATATTATGAAGTTATTAATAACTTGGTGGTGTACTCAAACTGCACAATGTTTTTGCAGTTTGAATGCAGAAGGAGGCCTGGATGATATCAGAGACACACAAAAGTCTCGAAACATCCAAGTGCTCGTACTGTAAGATTTTAATTTGTAAACAGTCGCAGGTTGCCGCCCATCTTTATGGAATTCATGGAGTTTGGTATCGGGGTAATGTGGGTCAAAGCAAACTATGCCGCTACAGAAGCCGACGAGCTGTGGGAACAATGCTTCTTTTTCCATTCTCCACATATTCTCATTTTGTATACCGCCTCCAGACGATTCCATTGCTCTTTTATGATCTCCCTCACATGACAAGCACTGTGATGAATAGGAGTCAGTCCACTTCTAGGAATCATCCTTTTGTCAAAAGGTGGAGCAAAGCGGTTTAAAGAAAGACTTGGTATGACGTTTGTTCATCCAGTGCAAAGAAGGAAATTGTCGCTGTAAATTTAATGAGTGGACGGAGACGACTTCGTCATTGCTAGCTGACATGCGGTCTCTCGGAATAGCTGCTCGGTAAATGAGATTACTGGGTCGGGAACACGGCTTGACGTGTGGCTTTCCTGAACTAATTCAATAAATTATCAATAATATCTGAACTCATTACCCTTGATCTTGAAAGCAATTATTCTTTTTATAGATTACCCCTCTGCAAAGAAAGGAAGAGAAACAAAGAGCGGGAGGTTAACCTAAAAAATATACACTACATTCAAAATGAAAATCAGCCCTATAGGTGAGACTCTAACACGATCAGTAAACGATCCATGCTTCCTGACATCAAAAAACAGCAAGAATAGGTTGCATACTGCAATATGATTTCATCAGTTATTCTTCAAATCAATATACCGGTGGAGTGGTTTGAGTGTTTTTTTAGCCGAAACGAATTACAGCAGCTAACCATTGTCTCAAGAATGGCATTTCTAAAATGTCAAACATACTTTTTTAGGCAATATCTGTGTCCCAATTCAAGTAACATACTGTTAATGGATATTCGAACAAACCTGACTCTCCTGAACTTCACTCCGTATCCCATGGAGCATGGCTCGCTGCCAGACCGGGATGTCTCACCACTTTCACTGCCATATCACATGTACAAAGTGGCAAATGACCCCTTTTCTCTTCTGAAAGGACATACATATATAAGTTTTTACGTATGCATGTATTCGTTTTTATCTTTTCCAGTCGTTTATTTTCTTTTAATGACGAAACATTCTGGAGGTAGCAATGTGGCTGTCGCTCAGTTTGACAAGCACTTGTAAACCCTATTTATTGACCTGACAGTTCCAATGATGTGGGGCGGTGAGCGGTAGTGGTTTTTAACCTGAGACTATAATTACATTATTTATCTGCGTGCTTTGCGTATGCTTTTGGAATGAAGATGATTTTCTGTGGCGACCCCTGAAGGGAGCAGCTGAAAGGAAAAGAGGATGATTTAATTTGTAATTATAATTTGTACAAATAATGATTTAGGTTGGACTATATATATTCTCTATGTAAATCTTTTTGGGGGGTTCAAATGGAGTATCAGTATAATATCCTGTTTTGCAGAATGTGCTATTCAAAGCCCCACTCAGCTGTTATTTTAATAAGATACAAACTAAAGAAACCAGACATGATTTTCCAGGGAGCAGTCTCATCTCCTTGCGAATGATTGAAGGGGTAGAAACCTTCCCAAGTTTGAACTATTTTCGTTATGGATGATTCACTTCTTTTTCCAATCATTCAATTTCCGTGCACATCAGCAGTTTTTTTAATTCAATTTTTTTTGTTCTTTTTCATATCTGCCTTGCAATCGTATGATCACTCCAATTTTAGACACCAGCAAGGAAGATATTGTTACAAGAACAGCTGAAAACGAGTCAATTTCCTTATATATATTTTTCTCTCTGCGTGACACGTTCGTCACACATTGTCTTGCATCATCTACACTAATTTCGGAAAAAACATTTAGATTTAGTTACCATTCAAGCAACAACACATAAGACACTAGATTTCACATTTAGTTTTAAAAATCATCAATATGCACTGTTACAAAACTGTCCTCTTGTTAGAAAAACACACCATTTGATGAAAAGGCTTCCAAATCAGATCTGGAAACTGTCCCAAAATATTCCCGAAAGGGGACTTTTCTGTAAGGAGTTTGCATGTTTCAACCCGTGTCTGTGTTGGTTTCCTCCAGTTTCTGATGGATGGATGGATGGATGGATGGATGGATGGATGGATGGATGGATGGATGGATGGATGGATGGATGGATGAATGGATAATACATGTCTAGAAAATTACCTAAGTTGTAAATAAAATGATTTCCCATTTTCGTGCAGAAAGAAGTATGAGAAAATGAGGATCCTTGTTGTTATAATAACAATGATGATTTCATCATTTCTTCATTGACACTGTCCCAACCTCTCTATTGCACTACCTTGCGCTGCTTTGCACAATTTACAATTTGCACAACCAACCACGATGGCCCTGATCTCACTTTATCTTTCACTTATTAGAAACACATTTCTTACTCCCAAAACAAGCAATGCAAAAATAGGTAAACAAAAAATTTTAAAAGACACTTTTAACTGGATGTAAGCAATAAAAATAGTCATCACAAAAGGCTTCATCCACAAACACATCATGCCCTACAATGATATAGATAGCTGACAAAAATGTACAAATAGTAAGGAGAATAGATATTCACTTAAGATTTATACACATAGATCACAAAGCTTGTAATCACAAATATATCCCTTTACTAATCCAAACAATTATTAACATCATGAAAAAAATAATTAAATAAATGAATAAATAGATAAACTAATTAATTGATAAATAAATTTACTAAAAATTGACTTTGTTTGGGGAATGCAGACTTTGACATGTTAAATTTAAATGTTGGCAATTTTGGCATCTGAATTGTTTCAAATGACTGACAAGTCAAAAAGTCTTGTGGAAAAACACGGTTTTGTTTATTTATTAATGTATTTTTTAATTTGGTGTGAACCACCCTTTATTTTAATCCACTTACAGAAATCATTGTTACTCTTCCTGAATGGATACAGTGTAGATGGTGGTAACCCGAGTGCTGGAAACTTTTCCAGCTGTAGACGATGATATTTGGGGCTCCACTCTGTAATGCTTGTTCCCTCGTTCTCACACAGCAAGAGGGCTGGAGACATACTGTGTAAAAAAGGAAATAATGCATCTGTAAAAGCCAAGATTGGCTCTTAGCCAATGAATCTGTAATTCTGCTTTATTGGAAAGATCAGACCACCTTTATCTCCCATTACTGCCTGTTTTACTTTAAATAAATGCTGCCGAGATTCTTGAATGTCTCCCCCCTCTTTCTGAATTGTGTTAACCAGGAAGGAAGTGTTGCTTGGCCCAACTCTAAATGACAGTCTGTTCATTTTTACAATTTGATATTGACTGTGACGTGTGCTAGTATGTTGCATAAAAAAATGTGTGTATTTTACCCCTAAATCTTTTTTTAGTTTGTCCGATGACTTTTCAAATGACCCAGAAATCCCAGTTTCATGAATAAGGTTAATATTTTTTCTTTCTCTTTAGTTATTCATTCATACATTTCTATTTTTTCAATTTGATTTTTTTTTTTTGGACGAGAAATCGACGTGTCCCACGGGATCTGCTAAAAATACAATGTTTGCATCTTTAGAAGTCCAATCATATAAACTTTACAGTACAGGCGTGTGTATATTTTGTTTCAACTCCACCAGCCAACTAAAATGTTTTCATGTGATTAAAAGATTGTATAACTTGTCTCTTGTAGCGACAAACGTGAGGATGCATTCAACATGGCTTGCAACTCAGATAATGTGATATATTTATTTAGGCAACTGAACAAAACACTATCTGCTGGAGCACATCCATCCAACATGAGCCGTTTTATCTAATTTGCGCTATTTAATTGGTTTGCTAAAAAGATTTACCCATTACTTTCCACTAGAGGGTGCCAATTTAACAAATATGTTGCTTCATAGATCGACCAACTGTGACAACTAAATGTACAATAATTATATTGATGATATATGTCATTCTGATTTTATTTCAGATTGTAATGGACTTTTACCTGTATAATCAAAAACAGGTAACTTTAGTTAGTTATATTTTGTCTTTCAGTGAGTATTAGCAAGCTGTTTTATTCTTAATATTAGTTTGGTTGCTTTACTGGGTGGTATTAGTAACTGTGAATTGCATTTTTTTGATATTGGTTTACAAAGCTGGTAGATGATACTTTTATACTTGTGTCTGATGGATGTTTTGGAAATATGTGCCAGGAGGAAATAATGATATCACGATCAGTTGCTGAAATATATACTTTAATTAAAACATGGTATTAAACCATGAAGCAGATTTTGAATACAATTACAAGCATTGTGAGCAAGCTCAAAACCTAAATCTAAGCTTTGCAACATCTGTGTTTCTTATTTTTCTTTGATCTGGTGAAATAACCAATAACCCCACTCCCAAATTCCTTGAATCTAAACTCTCATGTTGGAATTTTTTTTTGGCAAGTATTAATGACGCGTCTTCAACCTCCACCTCACAACCATAGATAGCTGAAGTCCAGGCGTGTATGATGATGATTGAAGGAGTGAAATCCAATTTCCTAAAGCTCAACCTTGTTTCTATAATGAAGTGAAGCCAAGACAGAATCAAGGACTGACGTGGACAACTGCTTGAAGCTCAGCTGGTGGATGTGTTACATTGAATTAAGCAAGCAAGAGTGTTGCGAGTGTGTGTCTGATGGCCTAAATGAGGTCACATAAGGACATTCAAAAGGGGGTGTATCTCATTTTAGGAGAGTGTCAGACTGACCATACAATCAAGAGGGCCTCCACCCGTGCTGCGGTGACCCAGGCGTGGTATGAGAAACGCTACCAAAATAACCAGTGCATTTCAGCCGAGTCATGAATGTGATGGACGGAGCTGTGCCTTCACTTGACGAATTCTTCACCACAATCTCTCGATTAAAAGTCCCATTTGAGGAAACTTATGATAATTACTTATCACCAGGACGTATAAAATGTACAACATAAACAAGAATGCAGGACTCTTTGCATGTGCAAGAGCCAAACTTCTTGGTAGCACAGCCAAACCACTGCTTTTATATACTTTTACATACATGAGAATTGAGAAAGCCCAGTATATCATAAAATGAAACATCACACAGATAGAGGTCCCTCTGATGATATTCAACATAGAATTATGACATTTTAACCATTAAAACAAAAGGACTGTTGGTATTCATATTTTGGACTTTGTATTTACACTCTTTTCACAATGTGTTTGTTTCTTTTGTGGAAAAGCAAATGTCTGATGTCTTGGATCTAACAGTCTGTATAGTGAGACTTTCGACTAAAACAGGGTCAGGAACATTTTTGACTGGGACACCCATAACAGCCAAATATTTCTAAATATATTTCATTGAGAGGCATATAGTATTTTTAACTTATAATGAATAAAATATGCATTACTTTGAATGCGACTTCTGGTGCTGCATGGATTTGCTCGAAGTGTCGCTTTATATTTGACCGTTTCATCGATGCAATTTTATCACTGCATATTAGACATATCGCAGATCCAAATGCAAATTCCTTTGTCCACACTGCCTGGAATGCACGGTAATCATTGTCTTTTTGCCATCTTTTCTGTTACAATGATAAACTACTTGGCTATCTGATAAAATTGATGTCTTCACTTCAATGACGCGGACATGCTCGGAAGCCATTGTTTCTGACAGTAATATGCAGAAATATCACAAGTATTTCAAAATCAAAATTTTTTTTCAACTCAAAATTGTCTGGGAGCTATATGCGGTCCCCGGAAGAGCCATATATGGCTCACGAGCCATAGTTTCCCGACCGTTGTACTAATAGGGTGTCCAATTCGGGATGATGGATGAATAGGAGATGCCAGGGAGCTGATTGACATGGATCGCAATATTTGACTCCGACATGTTGGACTTTCGGGTCAGATGTCACCAGTGCAAAGGATAGCTGGTTCTCGTAACAGGAAGTAGCAGAAAGGATGGTTGAGAAGTACGGCATGACTTCAGCACAAATTTAAAGAAGGTCATCTGGACCGAGAAAACCGAATTCTCTACAGCTGCATTTTATAGTGACTGGTCGGACAACTAGATTATAAACCATTTTTGCCGCAAGTTCCTGAGGAGGACGCCAGAAGCTAACAAGGGATTTTGGCTTGGACCCACAGTGCGTCCAGACATCCTTGGGGACATAGTTCAGGACAGCAAACATTACTAACAGCGAGATGGCAAGACAGTGAGCAGTCATACTGAGATCTCGGACATATATTGAATTGACCACAGATGTTGAACTAGAAATGTATGGATTTCTGTGTCTGCTGGATAATATGGTTTGAAAGAAGGATTAGACTTAGTACAGACTACTGTTCAATGTTAATACAACATTATAATATACAAAACTTTCAAATAAAATCAAAATACTACACATCTTAACTTGATCGTTGTTTCTGAAACTCAAAATATTTAAGATCATGGGAAAATTCTAAATCCTATAAATGCTCCCATGCCAAAGGACCATCTGTAATGTGATAATGGTTATTACAAGTAAAATAATACTTGTGATCAGAAGTGCATAACCATGGTCTTTAATTAAAGTATGCAGAGGTATTCAGTAAATGGCAATGTGCTCAGCCAGGGCTTAATGTATTTTGTCAGATTTCATGGCAATATTCCAAAAAAAAATATATATATATTCTTATGACCAGTATATAACAGGTGGCTTAACTTGCTACAATCTAAAATCGATTGTCTGTCAAATAAGAATACCCGCTGCCATTTGCAGCCAAATATTTGTGTAATATATCGACAAAAGAAACAAGAAACTAATTTCTCTTGCCCACACTATGTGCCATGCCTACATATATGCATTGTATTTTATTCCCTTTCCTGTCACTCAATTCCTAACCAGTAGTTAAAAGCCTTTTCCAGAAAATGAGGGGAGCATGGTCAGGCGATGAACTGAGTGCCGGAAACCCGTTAAAATGGTTCCTGTAACGCCAAACAAATACATGCATAGGGCCTGGAATTGCACATTTTCAAAATAGCTTGTTTTAGCAACAAGTGACAAGGAGGACCGATGATATTTGGCAGGCTAACACTGTGATCCTGACGTTGCCGTGCGACGTGGATGACAGTCTTCATGTCTTCCATCTAGCCGGCCTGTCATTACAGTTCCAACACAAAAACGGCATTCTCCCTCCAATCCATTTTTCACTTTCCCAGTTATACAATGTACCACCCACGCAAACGCAGCTCCGCAGATTTAGACTAAACTACACGGTTGTCTTTATAGCCACCGGTCTTATTTTAGCCGGTGGCACCACTGGTCTGCTGAGCTGTGACTGTGAGATGTTGGTGAAACCCACAGACGGACTTTGAGACATTTATGAGTTTGTAAAAAATTGTCGAGTCAGAACCAATGAAGTATGATAAAAAAATGCAAAACTAAAAGACAGTCTCGAAGATTCAACTCCAACTTGAATGGTATGATGCCCTGTAGGTCAGTTGGTTCTTTCAAATGGCATTTGGTTGGTTTGACTTAAAACATGACCAAAAAAATACATTTTAGGAGTGACACTTTTCATAACTGTGAGTTTTCATAGTTATGCGACTGCCACTGACTGGACAGTTTGGCTATGAATATTATACACTGGGTTATACCAGTCTTGGAGCAGATCCACACTGGGCAACACAGATTTATACAAGTAGTCTACTATATCATGACTTATGTTGGAGCTGACTTGACCTCACCTGACGACAACACTTGAAGGCGTAAAGCGACCTTATGGAAGATACACGTCTGGAATACCCCACAGGTCTTTCAAAACTGAGAGATGAATCCTTCAGGAATCTACCAGAGACCCTGTAGTTTTTGCATGGGGCATCTCGAGAGCAGTCGCTGAGACATATGCAAGTCCATCTCGGGCTCTTCATTCCCATTACTGAGCCTGATTTTCCATTTTAATACTACTTGCTGGTCCACCTGTTGCTACATCACTGTGTAAATTGGCAAAGCTCAACAAACATGCTTGTTAATGACATGCATTAGTGTTTCTGGATCAACATGAGATGTACATAAATCAAGTTGCTGTCCCTAGGGGCAATTATTGCCTTCCCTTTGCCAGGCTACTAATAGCTTCTAATCAGGGGGAGATGAGGCGTGTTGAATTTGCAAGACAGATCACTGATCCAGCCTCGGAGCTATACAGACAGTTCACCCTCTGTCTACGTGATCAGTGTTTTATGGATTGGTGTTGAATTAAATGTTTAACTTTAGGTGGAACACATCAAATCAAATACGATCAAAGTAAAAAGATATATCAGGGACACATTTAGGCTAAATCTGCAGTATGTAAATTATTTAAAAAAGTTGAAGACCAGCTGAGAAATGTTGGAATGAACACCAAAAACAAAAACTGACAACGTTTTTTATATTCTAATAGAAGCTGGTGGTTTGCTTTGATTTTGGCAAGCTGGCATCGGATAACTGAGGGACTATATTGGGTAACTCAAATAGAAATGAAATTAAACAAATACATATTTCCAAAAAGCGATGCAGCCTCAGGGCGGCACAGGCCAGTGACTCCCTGAGCCGGTCCCAAATGCAGAGGATTGCGTCAGGAAGGGCATCCGGCGTAAAACTTTTGCCAAAACCAAACATGCGACTCAAACCTAATAATCTCATACTGGATCGGGCAAAGCCCGAGTAAACAACGACCGCCATTGGTACCGATGACCTACAGGGAACCAATGGAAACTGGGATGCTGCAGATCAAAGAAGGAGAGGAGGAAGGCGTGTTCGGAAGCAGAGAGAGAAGAGGAAAGGAGAGACTCTGGGACGGAGGGTAGGGACTTTGAATATCAGGCTTGAGGTAGAGAGTTGGTGGACAGAAAAGGAAGGTGGATATCCTGTGTGTCCAGGAGACGAGGTGGAAAGGCAGTAAGACGAGAAGCTTGGGATCAGGCTTTAAGTTGTACTATCATGGTACTGACAGGAATGAGTCTGAAACTGGAAATTAAAGGTGTGATGCTTAATGTTGTTAGTGGATATGCCCCGCAAGTGGGATGTGAGTTTGAGAAGGAGAAGCTCTGGAATGAATTAGATGAAGTGACGCAGAATATCCCCAGAGATGAGAGAGTGGTAATTGGTGCAAATTTCAATGGGCATGTTAGTGCAGGTAATAGAGGCAATGAAGAAGTGATGGGCAGATTTAGGTATACAGGATAGGAACACAGAGGGACAGATGGTGGTAGACTTTGCAAAAAGGATGGAAATGGCTGTAGCGAACACTTTTTTCCAGAAAAGACAGGAACATAGGGTAACTTATAAGAGCGGCGGTAGGAGCACACAGGTAGACTACAAAGACTCAAAGAAGAAGTGGGACACTGAGGGAACTGAAAAGAACAGACAGGAGTACAGGGAGATACAGCGTAAGGTAAAGATAGAGGTCGGAAAGGCAAAGCAAGGGCGTACAGTGACTTATATGCTCAGTTGAACAGTAAGGAGACAGCTTTAGGGCGGTGAATCATGGGTTTCACAGAAAATTGAAAAGTAGGGAGGAAAAATGGGAGAAAGCAGATGAAAGAACGCTGGATAAGAAAAGGAACAGATCACAATTACAGTGCTATCTTTGCGAAGATCATTAGATCATTACATTCGTGGTCTCACTCATGTAATTGCACTAATCTGACAGGGGCACCATTTATTTGAATGAAAACTGCTCATGACCTTACATGACCTTAAGTCTGACTATAAAGTTGTTTGTACTGTACTGCACCTGGACTACATTATGATCAAATAAAGGGAACAGAGAAATCTAAGTATTTCAGTTGAAAGTCATTTTATGAGGATGTGATGTTATTTGCTATAGCTGTTTTGTGTGGTCCCTAAAGGAGACACTACATCCCACGTAATTACTAAAAATTTAAAATTTACTTCCGGCGCTGTTTTGGGCAGCTGCCCACCAGAGATTCTCCTCACCTTAGTGTCTCTTTTTCCTAATTTTTCTACTTTTTTTTTCTATTTATTTCTTCTTGCTTTAGTAACAATTAAGTTTAGAATTAAGACCTTAAAACACTTTATAGCCTTGACTTTGACACTTTATGGTTTTATTTGTATTTCTTATCCTCCCTCCTTCCTACTATTATTTATTATTGTTATGTTTTACTTGAAACTCTGGCACAACAATTTCCTTCGGGATAAATAAAGTTGTTCTTATTCTTATTCCGATTCTTGAAAAGGACAAATGCTGTTTATATTTCTTATGTATCCTATGTTCCCATCTGCTTGCAAATGAAATGGATAAATAAATTGAAAAAATACTAAATTGTATCTGTGCCTCTCCCAAATATACTCAGAACTGAGTTGCACGATCAGATTTCAAACACAATTTAACTGGTCTATTTTTCAGTGATCCAGGAGGGTATGTTGAATTCAGGGTGCTTCTGGTCTGCCTCCCTTGATAAGGAGAGGGTATTCAGTGGTTGTTTCAGGAAGAACATAACATAAACTGTTTTATATACACAGATGACATCCTCTTGTTACCATCAGACCATTCATCAGAAGTTCTCATGGAAATAGGTCAACCATGCAGTCAGATGATTAAAATAATCATACTAAAATTCCATCTTCATGCTATGAGGAGTAACCTCAATAAATGGAAATCAGTCACTTCTTTTGATGAGTTAATGTTTTACTAAAGGTATCTTGTCCAAAGTTTGTTATACATCACTGATAATACTACGACTGCAGAATGTAGGTTTGGGGTCCCAGGCCTCATTACTTCAGTGGGAGTTATTCTTCATAATTGAAAGACATGAATATGCAGAGGGGCTTTTGTAAATGACAGAGAACGCTTGCTATTGGTTGATCCTGGGTTGATCAACAGTGACAATAAATGGAGATAGAGTCATATCTGGCATAACTTTTTCAATTATCTTAGAAAAAGGGGGGCTATAATGCAGGAAGCCTAAGCCTGTGTTATACTCCTCTCAAAGACAAATTGGATTTTTCACTTAATGTCATCTGATGCTCTCAGTTTTGTCATCTTTATGTGCACATACTCTTTTTTTTAATTTGTGCAGAACTGGTATGGAATATGCGTGAGGCAAAATAATGTTTGAAAAAAATAAAATAAAAAACTAACTAGGGCTCAGCTTGTACTGTGAATGCCGGTTTGGTATCAAGTCACATTATATCCATCCAAGGCCATTCTGTTGCTTTTATTTACTTATCTCTATGAAACCAAATAGTAGCAATGAAGCAAAACTAAATGAAAGCTGTGACCTGCAAATGATATGAGTTGAGTTGTATAATGTACCTAATAAATAAGTGTTTCTACGTATACTGTACCTAGGTTTTTGCAGAACAACCTATACAATGAAAAAAGGCGCTTTTGAACAATTTGACAAATAAAATCCATTTGCATTGGATGAAGAGCTGCGAGTTAGGTCGGGGAAAAAGTCCTTTCATGCATTGAGTTAGTTTTTAATCGTCTATAACTGCCAGTGCCTGCAGGGTATGTTACACTGTATAGTTTTCTTACATAATATTGCATCCCTTTAGCCCCCTGACATGGCTTATGATAGTTGCCCTATTGAAAAAAGAAAAGGTCATACTTCCCCACTAAAAACTAAAAACATGTCATGTTTTTGCTTGTTTTTTTCCCTTCTGTTCTGTCTTTAACATTTCCAGCTAATAAAAAAGTATGAATATAGTACCTTTTAAAACACTTTTTATTGTTTGTCTTTATATTGTTTGGACTGAAGTCATTCTTGAGGTCTTTATATCACTATGTGGGATAAATGTTACAGGGGGCCACTAAATATTAAACTATTAGTTACTCATGGTGGCCAATATATTCACAGTGTGACAGCCAAGGTTGCGGTCTGTCTGTATTGTAAATACTTTGCGGCGCTGTTAAACTAAAGTGTCCTTGCACTGACTTCAACTTTAAGGTCACAGTCATAACCTCCCTCATGCCTGGTCGATTTACAACTCTGAACTTGTTGAGATTGGGAGGAATTGCACAGCCCTATGTGCTTAACATACTGCAGAGCTGCATTTTATTTATATCAGCTTTCTCAACTGATGCCCTGGTCATCTAATTTCCACAGAAATCAATTTGATATTCTTAATGTCTGATAATATCTTGTTATGTCTTATCAGCATAAACCAGTGCAATTAGAAAACAGTCCGCTTCCCGATGGGATGAAAAACATGGGGAACTTTTTGTCTTTCTGTTGGACATAGAATAATTATATCCACTTCAACATTGAATTGCCAATTGAATGCCATCTCCAAATATGAATAGCATGTACATTACAAATGGAGGCCGGGTGAAAACAAACACTAAAGCAAACAAACAAACAAACAAACAAACAAAATCAATTTCATAATGTATTATGTGCTTATCTATCAAAACGAGTTACTGAGACTGTGCAACGGTACAGGCGAAAAGGAGGGCACATAAAATGGGAAATTATTGAGCAATGTAATAAAAGAGATTAAGCTGTTGTCTCCTTTGAGAGATTGCCATAGATTCAGACATTCTTACAGCAGGGTTCGTTATAATTAGTCCAACAGTAAAAATTTGAAGAGCAACAACTATGGCAAGCAACTTCTGTCATGCAGGAGGGTTTTGACAGGACAAGGAGATATATGGTTTTCCTCACAATCAATGCTCAGAGTCAAGGACAGATTGAGGCGAATTTCATCCTCATGGTAGAAGTTATAGCCACTAAGAAGGGATTTATGGATTTAATGGTGATTGTTGAATGGGGGACGATTGGCAAGGAGAAGTGAGAAAGTGCTGAGCTGCAGGGACAGGCATAGAAGTACAGTAAAAGACACAAAAAATCTGTTGGACAGCGTTAATTGCATTACAAGGCAAAGCAAGAAAAGAATTTAAGAAGTGTCGATATCGTCATCTCTGATTGGGTGCTGAAGTCATGGTGTGTTGGCATTGGAGATTGTTGATTACGCCCATTACAAGCACAGACATAATGCAGCATTCAAATATGGATATTCTGAATGGTCGAAGAGCTGAGTGTGTTGGTTCACATGTAGTGTGTTGTGTGGGTTCGCTGTATTCCATAAAGTTTTTGTGGATATTTCCCTCCATTGTTCAGATTTTAAGCCATTTTAGAATTTGTATAGAAGTATCACTGAATCAATCAATCAATCACTGAATTTATTTCATTATGTCAGATGTCTAATCCACACATGTGTACATATTAGTTTAAGGACGATGTGTGTTTGGTTCATAGATCTATGATGCTTCTTTTTGTCTGCATCTAAGAAACCCAAATGACCGCCTGTTTCTTATATTTTTGCCAACCAGTTCTTAGTTGCTGAAACTACAGAAATGCAATGACGTTATGTTTGTTGTATCTGTTCAGAATACTATCATTCATGAAAGATGCAACAAATACACCAAAAATCAGCACTCACAAATGGGATCGCATAAACTGATAGCTACTGGCAAATGACAGGATATACAAGTCAGAATATATATGAACATTCAACAAAACTCAAGGACTTTGGTATTGGGTATGTTTGCCCAACGCCCAATTGCTTCACTCAAATCAAACACAATATTCACAATAAAAACTCATCTTGTATGTTCATTCACAAGCTATTTTATTTTACCAGTTGCCTTACTCAGTGATACATAACTTCCAACAAGTTTTGCGTCACAGGTTGTGATGAATGAAGAACCTTACTGAATAACCAATTCGAGTCATTCCTCTGGGAGGATTCAGAAATGAAAGACGACCTGAGTTTACAGTTTGATAAAAAGGCTATTTGCCTCAATGCAATTAAATGGGCGCTGGATATATTGTATGCTCAACACAAGGCAAATGACAATAAATTTGACTAATTTGTGTGTGTGTGTGTGTGTGTGTGTGTGTGTGTGTGTGTGTGTGTGTGTGTGTGTGTGTGTGTGTGTGTGTGTGTGTGTGTGTGTGTGATGAATTAACCAATTCAATCAAAGATGAGTAGTGATAAATGGTCCATGACTCAAGAGCCCTTGTGGCCAGTCATTAGATCTGCTTTCGCTTTCTTCTTTATTTTTTGCTGATGGGTAAAATGAAGTGTGCATTTGCTAACATTTTTTCCACATATTTATAATTGTCGAGATAATATACTAACAGTCAATTGATTCTAAAATCATACCAGTATTTAGGTGTGAGATGGGCTTGATATGGGCTGCACATACAGTAATTGTGAGAAGTAAAGGAGGCGTTTTCTTGAAATAATCATTGATATTGACTTTATGTCATATTTGGCTGCTCTCATTTTTCTTGCTCTTGGCTCCCAAATCTTTGGCCCCTTGGGAACTGCAGCCCAAGTTAAGCACTGGTTAGCACTGAAGCTGCTGTGGCTTTATTTATTTTTAATATTTTGTTGCAACAGCATTTCATCATTTTATAGATAATGTTGGATTATTTATAGTATCCAAATAGATTCTTTCCACCTATTTCTCCCCAAAATGTCATTATCATTGACTTAATTTTTGGCTATTGACAGAGATTTGATAGAATATTGTCTTATTTGTGATGTTTTGCATGAAATGGTTTATGGTTTAATGATTAAAGATATTGGTTGTTTATCAACAAACCGAGGTGGTTTCAGAATGCAAATGGGCAGTAAAACCATATCTGGTAATGTTGTATGCAGTGTCTGTCTCACCACACACAAAAGTAAACCCTCCTACCTCCCCAGAGTTTATTGCAGACGTCACAGATGTTTTCCATGGTCAGCTGTTTGGTGACCTCACCAGGCTTGTGATTCCCACACAGTACTGAGTATGTGACCTGGACCAATAGACCATAAACCACCAAGGGAGGCACTGCGTACTTGCAACGTGGTGGTCTGGTGGGAGACATACTCCTACCGTTTACCGATATTAAGAACGATGTATTCATAAAGACTTTAGTGAAATTGCAATGTCCAGCACTGACCTTAGACGTTGATTCACTGAGCTAAGTCCCACTTTGCACTGTATGAAGGACAGGCAAGACCAGGGGTGGGCAAACTACGGCCCGCGGGCCACATCCGGCCCGCCGAAGATTAGTAAAGAATTCATACTTGAAGTGAACGATTGAATGATTTGATCAATGAATGTGGAAGCTCAAACTGGGGATTATTTCATTTTTGGAGCTACTTGAGAATTTTCATGAGCTGAATAACACGGATTGGCTTTGTAATTTAGCCTTCACTGTGGAAATAATGACACATATGAATGAGCTGGACATGAAGCTACGAGCGAAAAACCTGGTTTGTGCATGAAATGCAAGCAAACGTCGACAATGTTCAGATGAATGTCAGACGAGTCTGACATGTACTGTTAACAAATGTTTTCTTTTTTTAATTTATTTTATATGTATCATATCTTGTGCTGACCTGGCCCGTCTGTCAAATTTTAAAAGTCAGTGCAGCCTCTGGGCCAAAAAGTTTGACCACCCCTGGGCTAGACCCCCGGTGGGATTGCCAGCCCATCACTTGCTGACCCGTAAACATACAGTGCATGCATTTGTTACAATGATGGGGGAGTGAAAGGACAGGTAGGTGAGTGAGATGAAGTCAGAGCTGGTAAGAAACAGGAATTATCTGAGGCATTGGAAAATAACAGTCATTGGAAAACACTGGTTATGAAACAACAGAAAAAAGCAGAAAACTCAAGGAGTGCAAGGAACTGAACAAATACTGCAGGGAAGCAAGAAGAGAAATCCCTCAGGTGTGATTATTTGATGACCAATGAGTGATGAGCTGTCACATTTGTCTGATCAATGTGAGATCAACAAAGAAACAAAATTATATAGGCAAAGCAGCCCATGTCCAGGCAGCATATTTGGGCTTTACGATCTGACTATGAAGGTTCCCGGTTGTTCAGGTCAGGGTCTATCATTGTGAGATTATATTGTGGTATCTAAGCACTATTTTAACATAGCCCCAATTATTAGTCATCTTTTGCAAGTGAAAGAGAGTCTTGTCCATGCATCTGGTGCAAAACACTGTTGGCACACAATTTAAACAATGCCATTGACCTAACATCCTCAAAAATGTAAAAAATAAAAAATAAAAAAAGTAATTTTGCTACTTTAAATATTCACCCATTTCTTTATGACACCAGATCATAACACCTTTTCATTGGGGACGACGCATTCCTTTGTCCAATACAATCTGTAATGTGTAACTTATTACTCGTCATATATCAAACCAGAAAACATTTTATCTTTATAATGTCCAGCATGTTGACAACACTGGATAATGTTTATGCTTGACAACAAGCCAAGTGCATTATACTGTAATCTCTGTATTGGAATCAGAGTAAATGACTCTGAATAACTTATGTTGGAATCTTGCATGAAATCGGTTGGTTAATCCTTATTCGCACAGCGTTACTTCACGCTTGAATTGTACAAGAGCATCTGTTTCTACTAGCAGCAAATATACCAAATGCTTTTAAAAATAACATCTGTCAGTCATTTACCTGTGTTTAACACCAGAATTGCATATTGTGATCAATTAATTGATGGACATATAACATTTAAAGTCACACTCAGCATAGAATGACTTGGGATTTCATAACGCACATTTATAAAGACTATGAAGGCTCTTTATACATTTCTAACCTCCCTTTGTGCTTGTGAGGCACTAAAACAGCTTTGAAGCCTTAAACAACTGTGTCCGTTAGCTATCCACGAAACAGACGAGTTAATGCAGCTCAGGTCTACCTGAATATAGCCAAAGTCAGAGCCTTCTGAGTGGCAGCCTTAGTGCTCAAAGTCATCTGAGTATTCTGTGTCCTCAAGTTTCAATGCTGCTACTGCAGAGCTGCAACAGCCCCCTACCAAGTCTTCATTTCTGTTGCAGCCACAGCTCAAGTCTTCAGTGATATAACTTCGTTTCCAGTGTCCCAGCCAAAGTCGTCTCAGTGGTGCCAGTCTTGTGAAGCTTTCCACAGTCACATGATAAGAGTTCTTTAATCAATTCAATGTATATAGTCTTCTACATTAATATTAGACATGGGGTTATAGTACCACAGAACTATAATTTCTCACATATACAATAAAGTGGATAAAGTAGAAACCCATATTAAACCATCCTTTATCATCTTTGACATAAAAGAACTTTATCTACCACACTGTCAGGGAGAGTCCAGGCCCTAGAAAAAGAAAAAAAAAAAAAACATCTAAATGTGGACAGAAACTTGGACTTTTAGCTTGGGAAAATTAGCATGTTTGAGTTCAGAGGGAGAATCTACAACCTCTCCTCCTATCGAGGAGGTTGCACATGATAAAAGGTCACAGAGAGCTGGGAAAGAACAGGAAACTATCAGAGATCACGGCCCTCTGGAGAAAGCACTGAGAGGAGACCTCTGGATGCAGAGTGGCAGTTCATAGTCAAATCTCTCATGGAGAATCATTGCAAAGTTCTGCTGGAAGGTCTTTCCCAGGGTCTTCGTTTATGGAGTTTTTAAAAAGCAAACGCTGATTTTCTTACAGATACAAAACTGAAAAATCTAAATTTAAATAATTTTGTTATTTATCAAAGACGCTGAAATGCAGATTGTAGTACACATTGAATTAAAACACTCCAGTCTATTTCATGCATTTTTTTTGGGGGGGTCATGGAGGCCCAACAAGTTTCCTCATGATCAAGTCCTTCTAGCTATCTTGTCCACACACGTTACAAAGGACATAAATTCTGGCCAGAAATCCGCTTGTTATGATTTTAAAATAATTTTTGTTCTGTTCAACTCACATGGTCTCCTCCTGGACTCCAAGACTGAGGTTTTAACAAGTTTTAATGTTTAGTTGTGTTGTAACTGTCTGTCTTTGCCCATTTCACATAACAAGGTAGGAATCAAGTACAGTTCTATACATTTCTCAGAAGAGAGATTGCATTTTAATTCTATTTTACAGTAAAGAGTACATGATAGTGGTAGCAGTACTCAGAAAAAGCACTAAAAGACAGTGGTTGAGTGCCAAGAGTTCATTTTTTACCAGATTAATGTGATGTGAGCTAAGTATTTTCTCCATGCCTTGGGACTACTGCTCCTTGACCATGCCGGTTGAAGATATACTCTGAGCTATATTAAGCCATGAAGTCAAATAAACCAACCAACCCCCCCCTACTTGGAAAGTGTCACCAAGTGCATTGACTGTTAACTCACATTACAAATCCACAGATGCTTAACGACTTATCTGTAGGTCTGAGTGAGACATACAGTATATTAGGTCCTGATGTAACATTTGTAGTCACTTTCAAAAGCAAGACTCTCTGAGGGAACGTGGACATTTCACTGTGAAAACAGATATTTTTAGGTATGTATGTATGTATGTATGTATGTATGTATGTATGTATGTATGTATGTATGTATGTATGTATAGATAGATAGATAGATAGATAGATAGATAGATAGATAGATAGATAGATAGATAGATAGATAGATAGATAGATAGATAGATAGATAGATAGATAGATGTGGGAAATATGGGAAAAGTACAAGTCAATATTTTACAAATTTTAAGTTGCCGTCATTCATTTATGCCATTTATAAATCTAGCCATTCTATATAGATTAGCAGTAGTTGACAAAGCAGCAGATGTGGTCCAGGGAAATTGTACAAATAACAGTAACTTTATGATGATAAATGTCAGCAATCAAATGACAACTAACTCTGTCGAAATGAGCTTCATAGGAAACGGATCATGTGGAATCTATGAAGGCATATTGATATCCAACAGGCGCAGAGTCTGCGTAGGCGAGAGTCTGACTCTGTGCTCGCCTACTATCTTTTGCTCCCCGGTCTTGACAAGGTCTGGAAATTTTAACCCAAAGGGGAAAAAAAAATTAACATTGTTCCCATCTAAATTTACCTTATTTATTTTTTAATCCTGTGGAAAATCTATGTAACAGCAGAGGCTGGCTCTTGACTTAAATAAAAAATTGGGTTCTTTTTTTTCTTTAGCCACCATGTAGCTGTGCTCATGGGTTTTAGTAATCACATAAAAACAGTTTATAGAAACAGCTTCTGATTGCCAGTGTGCAAATGCACTTGAAAGAATACGAATATTATGCAGTTGCCCCTGTTTCCAAAGCTTTTGGGTACCATTTTGGCTCAGTGTGCACAAAAATAAAGCTAATAGCCAAAGAGAGCCAACAACGATGACAAGTTTACCGCTCACTCAAAGTCATAGGAAGGCAAGACATCTTATGTTGTTTTGTCAAAGGTGTAACAACAGAGTCCTATTTTCAGCAAAAGTCCAATTTTCCACAACCGTGTGTTTGTTTGTGTATAGTTACTGCTGATATGAGACTTTTTCCCTAATCATAGCTGTAGGTAGTTTTGGTTAGACTTTGGTGTATTCTGTTAAAACACAAATCTAGACAATTGAGATCAAACCTAATAAAAAGAAAAAAGTACACCATAACCACCAACCAGGAACATACAAATATCTAATGAATACCAATAACACTGTTGAATCCAGAGACTATGTACACCATTAGATTTTTTTTATGTCTGCATTATGATTTGAAAACGATGCCTGCTTTTGTATCTAATAGGGCATAAAATTATTCAGCATCTCTCCGCGGTCCACTGTGTGCAGTGCTTCAGTTCTCATCCTGCCTCTGATTGTGACACACAGTATTGTCAGTGCCTGAGCAGCGGGGCTGTTTTCACAGCCCTGACGCAATTTGACAACCACAGAGTAATCCGTGTACTTTAAAGTTGCCCCGCTCTCATATCTACATATTTGTGTACAGGGTAAATAATAAGGGTGAAAGCGCACATTGTTGTGGGGAGCCAATGAAGGATAGAGCTTGGCCAGAGAATCACAGCTTTCTCATCATGTTCAATTTACCAGCATCTTTAACCAAGTAATTTCAAGGGATTTAAACGGTTTTAAATGGAACTGGGCGAACTGAGCGTCATTGGAAAGAACCTGGCTGTCGCCCCTCAGCATGACAGATTTAGGGATGTGATGGCCAGAGCGATAAGCCAAGGTTATGCCCACACTATTGACCAAAGTTCTCATCAGATATCATCAACAATGACGCATGGAAAGAGCAAAGCAACACATCACATGCTGCGCTGAGGTTGTGTTGTAAAAACATTTATTTTCAGTATTTATCTTGAATTGCGACATTGCCGGAAACGTACTGGGAAGGTACTCGTTTCCCATCTTGCTCTTCAGCAGGACGCTGTGGAGGACAGCAGCCAAGTGGCAGACAGCTGAAATGCCACGTCTGACATTCAACCTCAGTCATATCTGGTTCACTGGTGCTTTTCCCCTCTATAATACAAATTTCCTGTCTGTGCATTAACTACAGTAGATTATTTAACCTGACACATGCAAGGGGACACAAACCTCGGTCCGCATAACCATTAACACGTTAAACAGTCAGCCTGTTCGGCAGGAACAGATCGTGCAATCCGACTGAGCTGTGATCCACATCAGCGCTCATACACTTTCTGCTCGCAAAGAAACAGAAAGTCCTGACAAAGAGGAACAAGTGCCCTCTGAAACCACCAGTCCAGACCCCCCCCCCCCCGCGTATTATAATGCAGTTCAAAACAAAAAAATGTATTCCCTAAATTTAAAGGTAGTCGGTTTCCTGTCAGGATATGACGCCATATTCATCATTTGAGCCAAGAGAGAGACAATTTTCTGTTGTGATAGCAAATCAGTGGATTACAAATGTCTAAATATACCAGATATTTCATTTAAATAAAAAAGGGCAAGAGGAAAAGAACATGTCTTTGCACTCTATTTCTGCAGCTGACTCAGACATGGAGAAACTGTTATGTAACAAACACGGCGCTCCCAGAGAAGACATTTATATACATTGGACATTCTTAAATGTACTCACAGACCATGGAGATACACACAGACAAATGATATGTGCTTTGAAAAGAAAGTTCTAACGATTGTAGCACAAAGCAGTAAGTTGTGTTCAGTGGGTCACAGTCTGGGCATATTTATCCAGTGCTCTTAATGATACAGAATTATGCAAAGAACCAAAGACCAGTGTGACTTCTGCGAATGCTTATTTTCTTTCGTATGTGTCTGTAATAGATGTAGGACTCCCTTTTCTAAACTCAACCTCCATTTACAGAAAGTCTCTTCAGAATCCTGTAGGTCAGGGGTGTCAAACTCAAGGCCCGCGGGCTGGATCAGGCCGGTGAACAGGTTTAATCCGGCTCGGAAAGCTAAAAAACACCAGGTTTCCGGGATGAATTGAACAAGTGGTACATTAGCAGTAGTTAATATGTCATGATTTTACCGGTCCAGCCCACTTGAGAATAGTGGGAATGTTACCCTTGAGCTAAAATGAGTTTTAGCTCAGAGTGACACCCCTGCAGCAGGTTTTGTAGTTTAATAGAAACAGTATTAACTGGAATGGGTCTAATAAATTAAATGAGAACATGTCACTCATCAATATCACTGTATTTCCACCATTTGTTTTTTTCTTCACAGGAGTAAATTCAGGTAATGAGACAGGATTTCCATCTCTCACACGCCAACTGTCTTTTCTAGATGAGCGCAAGTGTATTTAGCACAGATACGGGTATCATGTTTAGAGATGGCCGAAGGGGTGTCACTCCTGAGATAGCCATGGGAACAGTGAGCTCGGAGTCAGCTTGCAGCAGCCACTGTGTGCTCTAATCGTGAACTGCCAAGCACTGGAAGTAAGCACTGTGGCCGTTCCGACAGCACGTACACTAGTGAATGCACTTCTGCTCTTTGCAACACTTACCTGATTGCCCAGTGTCTTTTGAGGGAGAATAAGAAGTGATTTCAGGTGTTTTTCTTGTTAAAAACTTGGAGGAAACTGTTTCAAAGCAGTCTTTGTGAGTGCTATTATGTTCAGAATTCATTTGAATATTGTCAGAATTCAAAGAATATGAAGTTTAAGCAGTACATTATCAGTTTAACAAGGGGTGGCCTCTTTTTTGGGCTCCATGCCAAAACCAGAGGTGTGTGACTGTTTATGTATGTGCTGATAACGATGTACCGATAATCAGACAATGGGACAATGCAGAATTACATTACACACACACACACACACACACTCATACACACATTGCTGGTTCTCTTATATACATGAGACCTAAGTAATATAATGCTTGCAAAGACTCCTTTTAAAAATGAATGTATAAGCTAAATATACTGTATTTGCACGGTGTCATACTAGACATGCACAGTCTTTTGTCCTTGGATTATAACAGTTTTCGTCTACATGCGGTGCACTTAAAACAGTAGCGCTGTGCCGGTCTTGACCGGTTCCTGTGTCCTGCGTGATGCAAGGCTGAGTAGTTCTTATCCAAACTCCATATCTATGTATCAAGCCAATATCTGACATTATCATTTATAGTCTGTCATCTGATATTTGGGTTATTGCCATTCTAACACTGACCTTGGCTCTTTAATTTGTCGGGGATATGTGAAAGGGCAACCCAGGCTTCACACAGGCCTGAACGGACACTTATAACTAATTCTTTTACTGAGAGATTTACTTTTTTGAAAGATTCCTCACAACAAAATCGTCCCAATTTTTATTTGTAATCTCACTTAGGTCAAGCTTAACTGACAGAGAGCTTAAATCTTGGATTTGACTTCATAATATACAAAAAAAGCAAATAATGGAGAGCCTCAGAATGATATTGCATGCAATATAAAAAAACAAAAGAAAATAAAAATAAAAACACACAGTCACTTCAAAACTTCATAATACTTAAGTGGAAAT
This sequence comes from Fistularia commersonii, assembly GCF_037954325.1. Taxonomy (NCBI): domain Eukaryota; kingdom Metazoa; phylum Chordata; class Actinopteri; order Syngnathiformes; family Fistulariidae; genus Fistularia; species Fistularia commersonii. The sequence continues at coordinate 9,153,878 of NC_141294.1, read as the reverse complement.
AGAATGTGCATTAATTTTGGGAGCAGCAAAAAGTAAAAAAAGTAGCTTTGGATACATTTTGTGGTCACATTTGGATCCTGTTGAGTTTTTCTGGCATCCTGTGATAGAGGTGGTGAAAGAAAATATAATATCTGTTAAGTGTCTCAGATTACTGAAGTAAGGTATAAAAACTGATAGGGGTACTCTTTGAACAGGGGCTTTAAACACATATAAATACAAATATGGTCCCTAAATTGAAATATTGAAAAATATTTTTTTCGTTTGCCTGTTTTTTAAATAGATTGCATTCAGTATCATATCATTAAGAATGATTAGAAAAACACATTTTTTTTCAAAGAAAAAAGTAGGATCACACAGGGTGGAGTTCTAGGATGCATTCAAAAGAGCTTTCTTTTCCGTCATGTCTATTTGTTTTGAAATCATACAAGCTGTCAGTCTCAGAGGTAACAGTCCACCTTGTTGCTCACCCTGGGCCTCTTCATCACCTGCTCCCATCTTACGTAAACCTACTTAGTCTCGATCATGAGTTTTCCATGACTTTTGCCCTGTTATGTAACCGCTAACAAGCTCGGTGCTTGATATTGTACGCAAATGTTATTAAGAGTGGAATTTTTTTTGTTGTTTGTTTTCCAAAGCTCAACCAAAAAAGTCAGGGGCGAGAGAGGGAGAGAAGGTTATTGAGAAAAAGAGAGAACGAGAGGTGGGTGGGTTCAAGATTGTTAATTTGTTGTTATGATGTTGTAAGGATAATTTACGACATTAATGCAAGTGATAACTTTCCCTGACTGTTTTGGCGCCTGGTAAAATATTTCTGCACAATACAATTAGAATTTTTTTTTCATGCTAAGGTGCATTATTGTCCTACATTTAATGTTGGGGAGAGCCCTTCATTTAACCTCTGCAAGGGTACTGGGAATAGTGATGCACACCCCGCTAACTCATATATCAGCTGATGCACAGACTGCAGAATACAATGAACAAGGTCATAATGCTATTAACATCAGATACAATACACCTTTTCCTTATTTATAAAAGATAGGGCTTGAGCAAAAGGTGGTGAGGCACTAATATAGCATCAGAAGCGCCTCGTCTCCGCCCTACATGTAGGGGACTGCTTACTTGGTGTGTACAAGGAATTGATGGAGCTTTCAATCCCTCTCCATCCATCAGTTATCTTCGCTTATCCTGCACGTGGGGATGCTGGCCCATCCCAGCTATCATTGGGTAAAAGGTAGGATTCACCTTAGATCGGTCGCTGGTTCATCACAAAACAACATGTAGAGCCTAATAGCCATTCACTCTCTCATTCACATGTCAGGGCAATTTAAGGTCTCCAATGAACCTCTGGCATATCTAAGGCATGTGGGAGAACCTGGAAGAAACCAACATAGACACAGGAAGAACATGCAAACCCCACATGGCCCCCAGACAGTATCGAACCAAAGACCCACTTGCTGTGAGGTGGAAGTGCTAACCTCTGTGCAACAGTGCCGACCCTACAAATTCAATCAATAGATTTTATAGAAAAGGGCAGTAATGCTCATCTTACAACATATTCATATTCATTTTCTTTACTGTTCATTTGTATCTGTTAAAAACAGATACAAATGTCCTAAAAAAGGAAGCCCAGTTGTTCAAAATGAACAACTATCCCTGACAAAATCAATCAGTCATAAGTGATGCTATTAAGATTCCGGTGTCATGACATTCGTGTTGGCAGGTATTGAGCAGGAAGTGAATTTTGACCCTGTCCGTATTCCTCTGAAGGCAGCAGGTTACAAGAGCATCTTTTTTCTTCACGTGCCACAGCAATATCTTTATCAGATTTCCAATGTGAAGTGAACTTGTACTCTCATCTAACCACAAGATCAAGGTGACTGTTGAATAACATTTGGTCATGAAGGAAGTGAGAAAGTAAGGAGGAAAGGTACAGATTTTTTGATAACTTTTGTATCATGTGCTTGAAAATGTCTTTACAAGCATTGCATCCATATAGAAATGATATAGATTTTTTTGACAACAATTTGGTGGTGTCTCTTAACCATATATACTATATATACTATATAACCATTTCTGTTTTTTGGGTTGTGTTTGTTTTGTTTTGTTTTGTTTTGTTTTGTTTTGTTTTGTTTTGTTTTGTAAAATGTCACTTGGGTTACCAAGCTTGCTCATTATGTAACAAAACACACACACATTCTTCATTTGGGCTGATTTTGGTACTGTGTACAAGCTAAAACCAGTTTGTTTTTATTCAGTGAAGATTAACCAGCAGTTGTCAATATGACCTGTTCAGGCTGAAGCCAGTACCTGGCAAATTGTTCACAGTACTGCCTGCGCCCTGGATTTACAAATATTACAATTAAATTAACATCATGTCACATTTATTGTTAACTTCTGGTCTTGCTTCTGAGCTGTACACTTGGCATTGAGGAGATTTATTTTTCTTTTATTTATATATTTTTTTATTTTTACCACTATGTCACTTTTATTGACTTTATTTGTATATGTTCTTTTAAACATGTATTTTGTGTATATTTATATTTCTGTACATTGTCCTTGAGTTTCAACTAAGGTGACTTAAATAAAATAATCACTTTCATTATTATTATTATTATTATTATTTTGCCTCATCACCCTATTTAGATGCATCCAAACTGATATCAATGGCATTTTATTATCCATCCTATCTATTGTTATCTAAACATTTTTTACATTTTTGGGGGGGAGGGGGGACCACAGCGGAGGGTAAAACAAAAGATTTTTCAAATAGCAGAAAAAACAAATTTGGACATGGGAACGCTCTACTCCATGTCCACATTTAGAAAAGCTTTTGAAATGGTGTAGAATGTGCCTGCCAGATAATTACACAGGAAACATATCCTGCAGCCCCCACGACTGGCAGGAAGAGATACAGAAAATTTGTTAAAAAAATAAAATTTTAAAAAAGACATGGAAGAATATATGAACTGAAATCAGTTCAGACACAGTACACAGTGTAACCAACTGAGTGTACAATTTTAAGACAGTGGCCTTATTTTGTGTCCGAGCGCGATGCCCTCCAGTCTGAGAGGACGAGGTCCTGAGTGGGAAAGAAGAGAAGGAGGTTATTTGAGTGAAGTGAAGCACAGTGAGGAAATGAGCAGTTTTCAAAACATCTGGCGCCAAAGTTGGAGTGTGTTTCTGTCTGATGGGAGTCTAGTGGAAAGATTTCTGTGTGTAGACAATGGCTTACATGCCTGATGAGTCAGCGCACACACCCACATCACGAGTCTGACGAGGTGGCTGCCGACATTCTGCAGGTGGTTTCACTGAAGTTTCACATGCCGGCACAGGGTGACCCACCAAGAGGAATGCTACCGTGCTCCAGGTGGAGGAAAAAACAGCGGCAATGCCGTGTGTGTGCCTCAGATGACACAAGCAGCATGCTGGGATCCCGATGTGGAATAAAACCAGGGGATAATATTAACCCCAAAGGCTTATCTCTTACTTTGTCCAGCCAACAAAGAGGCTTATCTTCAGAAACACATTGAGAAATTAGGACACAAGTGCCTGTGCAAAGTTTCCCTTTTAATGAGCTAATAATGTAACTCTAGATCTGAAATGTCTGAATTTTTTGAAAGTCTCCCATAGGAGTCACAAGTTAAACCCCTCATAGACTTGATGGTGTCACAACTAGGCCGAGGCCTGGGTAGACCGCAGTGGAACAGTAAACAGTGAAAGCAGGCAAACTGTATATTGAAAAAGAAAATATATAGTTCAACAAATAGCGAGACAAGGCAGCACTACTGCTACTTATCTTTGGTTTGGGTTGGACTGGAAATACAATCACGAATTATGTTCCTATCATGACAGTTCACGTATACTTAGAATTATTTTATTTTCATCTGAGAAATGATTTACAGGTTAATCATCAAAATAAAAAAGGAACGTATTTATTTTATTTGTGTTTATTTATATATTTATTCATTTATGTATTTATTTGATATTTTGCACAGTAAGTCATAAATCTGTCAATATCGTTAAAATCACTGTGAAGGGGCACTTTAATGTAAGGGTATTCCGGTCTTTTTTATTATTTATTTATCATCCATATTTTTTTCTCAGTCTCGATTTCAAATGTATCTGAAGAGTAAAGATAAGGTAACATTTTCAGTTTAATTTAAAAAAAAAAGATTTAAAAAAATGCGTGGTCGGTGCAGTCGGCTCAAGCCACCGTGGCAACCCTGAACAGCAAAACCAAACCCAAACACCGTGTCAAAACATCACGGTGTATGTGCTAGGTGTTGTAAATCAGTCATTGACTGGTTTATGTATTGGTTATGCTGTCACTCAAGTAAGATTATAGGAAATGTAAACTCTCTTGAGGTCCGTGAGCCCGCACTAACACACAGTTTGCGTGACCTTGAGTGCAAAGAGATTTGGCGGTTCTCAGTGTGCGATGAGGCTGCAGTGCCTGCAGACTGACAACTGTGAGCTGCTGAGGTGGCGGTTGGAGGGTGGAGTGTCATGCCATTCAACTTTCCCTTTCAAACCAAAAGCCGCGGCGCCTTCGCTGTGCCATGAATGGACATGCCAGGCAATGATGTGGCAAGACTAATGTTAGCTTGCAGGGAGTACTGTTTACAGCTACTGTTCATGTGGGTTTGTATAGATGTGAGGGCAGCTGAATGTCAGAGTGAAAGGTTCTCACACCAGTTGCTGACTCATTATTAGTCCATGTTTCATCAGAAGACAGGTTCGGTTATTATTTTTTACTGCTTGATACTTCCATTGTGTTTTAGAAAATATTTTCTAAATTGATGCCAGAGAAAGATGAATAATCCAAGTAAATAATCAAAGTAATCAAAGTAAATTCACTGAGACAAATGTTGATAATCAACCTTAAACTTAAAGACAAAAACAAACAGTAAAACTGACACACCTACACACATGCTGAAAGGTACAGGAAAACGGACACACCTACATTTCTGCAGCCGTTCTCTCTGACACCAACTCCTATAAAAACATCCAGATGAGGGCAAAGTGTTCGAGGTTGACCCTCACTTCCTGAGATACTTTTCCGGGGCTGCTTAAGAGTTTAGAATTGCGTTGAGAAAAATTAACAGGGTTTGGGTTCAGGTTTATGCAACAGGATTAGGAGGAGCTTAGTGGTGATTGTTCAGATAAGGTGCAAGAGAACACGTCTATCAATGAAAGTTCTCACTTTCATTTAGCATGCACACTCACACACTCACACACACACACATATACATCATGGGGCGGCGTAGCGCAGGAGGTGGAGCAATCGTCTTTGGAACCAAACATTCCTTGTTTGATTCCTGGCTCCTTCTCCTTGTGTGTTGAAGTGTTGTTGAGGAAGACACTGAACCCCTAACTGCTCCCCTGGTGCTGGTGGACGGCAGCCTTCTGCTCATGGTTCATCCATGATGGCTTAATTGCGGAGAATGAATTTCCCCAAGAGGGATTGATAAAGGATAAATTATCATAGCAGACCCTGTTTTACCACAACTTCAGTGTAGAAAAATAATGAATCAGTCAATTCATTGTCCTTGGCTTACTATGGCATGTTCTTTGTTTACACTCCGATTTAATATCTACAAATCTTTGGCATTTTTCCAGCAGCATACTTTTCACTGTTGTCAGTGGAAATCCCCCAGAATAGAAATTTACTATATCTCTTCCTTGAGGCAGGAATGCTCTGGCAGGTTAAAGCTTGAATCACTATCCCTTTTTTGCACCACAGCTTTTTGCCAGAACTTGCATATGCAGAGATGAAGTCCAATTATTTATGTTTCCAAAACGACAATCACAAAAACAGATTGCGCCCGCAAGTTTACAAGCTTCCTAATGTATAAGTTCTTTAAAATACTCTGCATAAGGGGGTTGCCAATATAAAGCGTGGGAAATGCATGTGGTTTTACAAATGTGCAATATGCATCCAAGTGTAATGTCCACAGTGCTATATTGTATTTCGTTCCGAAAAAAAGAACAGGGTAACTTTTGACTTCATATTATACCCTAGGATTTAACGTCATAATCAGACCATGGACGATAATGGCAAAATTTCTGGGTAAATCAATAACTACCAGCCAACTAGGACGTGGAGCAAGACACTGAACCTGTAACTACTGTTCCTTTGCTGCCTTCTGGTCATGGTTCACCCATGATGGGTTGAATGCAGTGGTCAAATTTTGGTGATGTTGTGCTCTATAAATAACTGAATGTGACAATAGCAAGCAAACAGTCATGAAAGAGCTAAGAAAATCAGGTTTCACAAAATATAAAAAAAAAAAAAAAAATACATCATAGAAAATATGTTTAAAAGATACTTAAGAAAAATAAGCAGAAAAGAATGTTTGCGCAAAAAGGTCCTGAGTGATTTTACCAAACTTTGTATCTCAAAGGGAAAAAAAAGCATGTTTTGTTGATGGAAGACATACTTGTTGCATTTCCGAAGCAGTTTGCATTGAACACTAATCACACTCAAAGAATAAATCACACCCATCTTTAATCCTCCCTCTCTATGCAGCTGCTGCCAAAAAATGTAAATGGTTCACAAATCTAATGAAAAGGATTGTAAGAGTGTTTGGAGGGAGTTCATATTTCCCTAACTTGAATATTCCTTTCTTAATCAAGTGCAATACCCAGTAAGTCTTCCAGGAAGTGAACAGATACTGATTGTAAAGGTGTGGTTCATCCAGAACACCTTCATCTGGTCTCCGTACGAGGCCATAACTGAAGAAAAATACTCAAATAAACAAATAAAATAAGACAGCCATCTTCACTTAACTTGGATTGATTGAGGTTATTTTGAGTTACATTGTAGGTGATGCGACTTCATTTGAAACAAAGTTTGAGTAAGATATATCATTTAATACAAATTTTGCATCGTATATAGTCTAGTCATGGTCAGCAGGTTGAGCAAGTCTGGACCACACTTTTGATTTATAGATACCCAACATTTCCTCATGAGCAATCACTCGGCAACAGAGGCAAGAAAAGACTGCACAAACATTGGACAGATCCAAGCTCAATGCAGGCAGCCTTCTGTCTCAACCAGCTGAGGCAGAAAGAGAGAGAGGACAAAGAGACAGAAAGCAAGAGTGTGATAGAGGGTAAGACGGTTGGAAGGACCGGCCAAAAATGACCGCATACTTAAAATTGTTGCACCAACAGTTAAATTCAGAAAAGAAATAACAATGGCCGACTCCTAGCAGGATCACTGCAGTAGATCAAGCCCCGCCCCCTGGGAACCTGCAAAATGAGAAAACCCAGGGACTCGGGAGAAGACATGAGGTCACCATCATGTATCAATGAAGGGACGTGTGGACAGACAGGATAAGAAGAGTGGGAGGAATTAAAGAAGAGCATTATGGGATATCCTGTGGGAGAGTAAGCCTGAGGCAGCCTAAGGGTCTTGTCTAGCCCTAACTATAAGCTTTCTGAAAAAGAACGTTAACTAAACGTAATTTCGAACAAAGAGAGGGTGTCTGCCCCCTCGATCGAGATTGGAAAATGGTTCCCCAAAAGCGGACCCTTGTGACGGAATGCTCCTGCTCCCCACACAGAGCCAGTTGACATATTTTCAATTCGTAAATGGCACTAATTTAAAGCATTTATTTTTGTTTCATCTGATCTGTTCAATTAAAAATGTTGCCACCCCCCTTGTGATGAATCTGATATGAATGCCTCCCTAGAACTTTTACCTCCACATAGATTGCCTTGACATTGTTGTTACTTTTTGGAGAGAACATTGGCATATTTAAGGGTACACAAAGAATAAAAGTTTGTGAGGGGCGTGCAGATCGGTGGGAAAATTGGCTTTATAAAATATAAAACCCAAATAAAACCCCATTTATGTCTTAATGTAGGTTGAAATGGGACACTGCTGGCAAGCTCACTGTGTACCACAGTATGATTTTAAAGCAAAATAAGTTAATGTGAAAATAAATTTGTACAGCTCGGTGTTCTTTGTGTGCCGAAAGATCGGTTTGTCAAAAACTTTACGAGAAAGCAGATGGCTGGGAAAGAGTTAATGGTCCTGCATAATCAAAGTAAAGTAAAGCATGCTGTTAAGGTAGAACATGTTGTTCATATAAAATCACACACAAGTGCTCCTGGAACTGCACCTCTGTTTGTAATTATCCAAAGAGGTCCCAATTTACATGGAGTAATGCAATCATAGGGAAAAGACCAAATTCCTTCCAAGACTGACACGTATCATGGGATAGTTGACATATGAGCCAGACAGGTCCATCAGCCACCCCGTTGGGCGTCCGTCTAACTTCCAGTGTCCTTTATATATCACCCTCTACTGTACTGTGGGATGGGGTCACGACACTGCTTTTATTAGACCTCCTACGAGGAGTTTCCCTAAGAAACCGAGGGGTATACCAGGTCAAAGCTTGAAGTGGCTTAGCTCCTCGTAGTTCTCAGGGTCCTCAGCTCCACAAGGGGTCGACTTTTGTGTTCTCAGAGTTTGTTGAAAAAAAAAAGGGGGAGGAAGGGTTTAGAGGTAGGACTTGGAGGCATTTGTGGGTATGTAACTGTGTCTTTTTGAGCATGTGGGTGCGTGTGCATGTAAAAATGTATACATTGTAAAGAGAATGTCAGTACATTCAACCAACTGAAACTAATAAGGCTTATCTACAACAATACAGGCACATTTACCTCCCTCCCCCCGATCTCCACAGCCTGCCAATTCCAACAACACATGCACTCACACATAGACACGCATAAGAACATAAGGGGTGTGTGGAAGTATAAACTGAAAATGTAGCTGTGCACAGCGATGCCACCCAGCACGTGGATCTAAGACATAGTCGGAGGTGGCCTCAGCTCGCTGGGGATTTTTCGTAGCTTGGTATTATCTCAGTTGCTTAAGCATCCTGTCACTTTATCTCAAACAAACACAATGCAGCTTCAAACCGTCACTCACTCTGGCGGTGCATGCATGCAGTCATACGTGACATTCACGCGCAGATAAAGTGGCCTTGTGTTTTGCCAGTCCTGTTCATGGGAAATATTCAATTTCATTTCCTCGAGTTATTGTTCGCTCAACTTGCTGCGCTTATGTTGCATCATTTGCTTCAGTTACAATTGAGCCAAGCTTCGATAACCCCCAACCTAAGCACAGTGCTAAGTGGTTTTCACCTTTCCCTGTGGACAGTGGACAAGCATAACCACTAACAACTTTCCCGACCCAGGTGACTGCCCTAGATTCCTCATGGGAACTGTTCACTAATTCCGCTAAGGCAGGCAACTGCGCAATGTGGCAGATTGTTCAGAGGTCTGTTGGGCAATAGCTCATAGGTATTGTAACCACGCTGAGGATCTGAGCTAAACACAAAGGACACAGGCAGCAACATTAGAATATGTCTACAAGTGCTCAGACATAATAGAGCCCCACGGAGTGGCAACATGCTCATCCAGTTCGGCCAATGGAGAAGGAGCATGCAAAGCGGCTGTTTGTCAATTCGTGTCATGTGAAAATTAACCTTCATCTCTGTTCATTCTTGATCCACTTCCCATTGCCGAGATTACAGTGGTTGACATTTTTGTGTGGGAAGAGTACAACTTGCCAACTGTGTTGTTGTAGTGAGCATGTGCAATCTGTTTGTATAGTATACCACAACAGACAAACAAATCTAAAACAGGCACTGGCATTTTTGGACATCTGTCTGGATGTATCCTTTAAATATCAAGTCTGATTATCCTGCACGGATTAAACATATTGCAACAAAGTTAAAAAGGGTTGAGATAAAGCTTAATTAAACTTTTCTATTTTTTTTTTTTTTAATCTCATGTGGCATCAAGGAAGAACACGTGCAGTCGCGTTACGTTCGTACGTCACAGACCTCAAGTGAGTTGACGTGTTTCCTCTTATTGGATAATTGGTTTGTGGTTTCATTGTTGAAACCTTTTCATTGGAACTGTGTTTGCCAAGACACCTCATTTGGCGGGAAAAGCCTAGTTTGCGGACAACAACATCAATATTTCTGCTAAAATAACTAGACAGCTATTTCCCTAGATATAAACAAAAGGGTTAACAGATTTGGAAAAAAAAAAAAAAAAATCTAGTGCTCCAGTCACGTGCATGATAACAGTGATAAGAACTGTTTGCAATGTGTGTATTCCAATCTGAGGCTTTTGCAAGGAGAGTATTGATGAAACAGTTGTTTTTATACAGTGACGGTATTTCCATTGAAAAAATGTTGACTTCACCTGCCATCAACTATGTAAATAATTCTTTTCAATGGGGAAGAATGTTTATCCTTTCCCGGTCGTGCCGCATAGAAATTCAACTTCTAATATCCAGTCCATTACCAGTAAAGAAGTCACTCGACAGCAACCACAAATTTCCTTTACGCAAATGCAATCACATGAAATGGAGTTTATGAATGGACCACATGATGGAATGAGGAACAGAGAAAAGGCAAGAAGGAACAGATGGAGATTGTGGTGACAGAGGTTTTAAATGTTTTACAGTATGCATACATAAATCACCCTGTGTGTGTTTTAATATCTCTGAGGTTTTAGGATATGTGTCAGAATTTTGTTTCTGAAATCTGACAGCTACAGAAGGACCAAGATGCTGTATACTATAAAACCATATTTAGAATGCCAAGACTTGGCTCCATGATAATAATCATTATATGGTCTTACATAGATTTCTGTGTGTTTTATTTTCTATTCTTAATCCAACAATGAATAAATCCCAACTTTGCATCTGAAGGGAAGTTGATTTAGTTGTTCATAGGAACATTTGTGAACATTTTGATGAGTCAAATCAACTGATGGCAAATAAATACATTTATAAATAAATAATAAAGTAATAAATTACCTGTAAAGTCAAACAAGCAAGTAGCCTCTTCAGCCCTCTGAAAAAAAAAAGGAATATCTCATTTTGATCACTGATGCCCCAGGCTCAGAGTTCCTTAAATTTCAAAGGCTCCATCACCCACCTGTAATTAATGTTGTGCAAGTGTGGCGTTTGAATCAAGTTTGAATCACCAAACCCTAAATTGTATCAAATGTTACACTCGAAACTATTTGAGCAAGGGAACAGGATGTGATCCTTGGATGACACAGGTGGGTTTCAATGTTTCCAAACAGACAAAAAAAAAGGAAGAGAAAGAAGTGCAATATCTAGCTGGTTTAATTCCAGCTGGGACTGTTCTGTTTGCATGTTCTCCCCATTCCTGCGGTGGTTCGTTCCAAGTTCTCCAGTTTCCTCCCCGCAGTCCAAAAATATGCTTGCGGCTAACAAAACTTTAAATTGTCCAGACGTGTGAATAAGGGGTGTGAATGGTTGTATGGTACTGATAATGAACGAATGCCTTGGGATCACAGACTATCTAGACACCTGACTGAGTTTCCTTTAAATGCGTATAGATAGGCTTTTATAGTACATGTTTGTAAACTAAAGCTTCATGTGTTTTGCATAAATACTTTAGCAATGTTTGCAAAATGTTCAGCAGGGGGGCACCACTTCATCATTTTACATGTGACGCATTTGCCCAAGATAAGTGACACAGTTTTGGAAAGTTTAATCAGGTCGTGTTGAATATGAACAAACACAGTCTGGACTGCAAGTTGTTAATAAATCAACCACTGTCACAAACCCGCATGGGGACTCCATGTACACACACACACACACACACACACACACACACACACACACACACACACACAGAAAACCACAAATTGCGCTCGGTAGCACAATAGGAACTTAAACTTGACTTGCACCCGCAAGCACACGAATGTTCATGCGCAGAACAACTGCTTGTATTTGTAAAGCATCAAACAACTACTGAATGAAATGATGGTAAAACATTCACGGGACCAGACAGAGTCTCATTTCTGACAGTTAATGTCTACCAGCTTGGGTGTACAATATTGCAACAGTGTGTGTGCGTGTGTGTGCATGAGGAAGAGGGCGGGAGAGCACTTTATCATGCAAGTTTTCGTGTTGTTACAGATAGGGGAGTAGAGGTGAAATAGATTGCAGATTCTCCATTCCATTCCATTTATGTGGTGAAACCTGGTTGAGCTTTCGCAGTATATTTAAGTAGAAAGTCAAAAGTTGGGAAACCTCTGAATCCACTCTGAATTTTTCAGAGAATCGGCAAATTTACCCCAAATTATATGAAATTACATGTCAAATATTAACTGTTTGAATACAGTTACAAATAAAGTACCGTCAAAAGTAACATCTCTGTCTGTGATATCAAAAATATCAATTGAAGGAACTCAATGGTAGATGTTTCCTAGTAGATGCTGATGTTATTTGACCCGTGTGCATTTTCACGTTAAAAACGAAAAGGAGGCCGCCATTTAATTAACATCATTGGGTTCACATTGATACGTTACATCTGTCACAATCAGACCATGTATTACACCACAGGGCTTTCACATTTTTTGGGGTCTAAATGCGAAAAAAAAAAAATAGATTGTAATATTTTGCAGTTTGGATTTTTTCCTCTTTTTTTTACATTTTTTTTTCAACTTTCATGTAACACCGCGGGAAACATCGGCATGGGTGACGCTTGAGTCTCTGAGATATTGGTGCGTTTCTCGAGTAACATGTGGTAACATTTTGCCCACCATCCCTCCCACATCCCGATGATGAAAACAAAAAAGGTGGCTTGGACACGTGCAGTGAAAAGTGCAATTAAAAGAAGAGTCACTAGATGGCAGAGGAACTTTACAACTCCGGTTTGGATTTCCTCACCTGGAATACGCCATCATCATATAGATTTTTTTTTTTTTTCACCCATAACTATACCTTGAGAATGCACGCTCTTGGAACGGCCATCCTGCTTCAAAGCAGGTTTCACAGAGTGGCCCAACTGTGTAACTACACCCCTTTTTTTTTTTCCCTTCAACTCTTCCCTTCAGTTGGAGCTGCAGCGAATCATCTGCCTCCATTTAACCCTATTCCCTCCATCCTCTTCTCTCACGCATGTTGACTGTGTAACTACACTGTCGTACCATTACTCGATCCTCACGGAAGTGACTAACAGGGCTGTAAACGGCAGCAAAAACCCTAAGGTTTCGAATATCCACCAGCTAACCTAGCACTCACCAATATAGACAAAAAAGGTTATTTTAAAAAGCATATTAAGTAACTAGCCTCTCAGGGTTGGCATCTTTTGCAGGTTATCTGAAACACGAGGTGCTCTGCTACTTCTTGTACAACATCTGGATGACGTCCCAGCTTCCAATGACCAACTTACCCATAACAATCTGAAATGAGTTGAACGGACAACGTGTGTCCTGAGAAAAGTTTTGTTCTGGTCGGGCACAAATGTCTTCATGGGTAAAAATATTGGGAGGAAACTTTGACGATAAGTCACACCAGATCCCGTGAGCATAGTCGTTTCCTCATTTTTCTCCACGCCACATTTTCACATTGCGCTGATGAGAAACAGATTTCGAGCCTGTTCAGCCGTCAGAGGCGTGTGGTCTGCAAGCTGGACGGGCCAAACAGTGCAGATGTCACACTCAAGTGCCTCCGGGTATTATTTTCACGTAGCTGCCACATATTTCTGATTGAGGTGGAGCCGTCACCGTCTCACTGGCTGCTTGGACTTTGTAAGATGCCGTTGTTCACAACAGTCTGAATAAGATCCCAGTGACTCAGCACCGGTGTATCACTTCTGTCTGGTACCCTTCTGCTCCCGAGGGGCAACACCTAAAAAGTAGCAGCAGTAAAAATGACCGATGACGGTGATGATGAAAGTTACTACGTCATGTCTAAGTCTGTTAGAGATACGCATCGTCTGGATCAATAAGGACGCTGCCACATTCTACCGCAAATCAACTGGGCCGCAAAAAAAAAAAATCAGGATTTTTGTAAAACTTTCCACAAGGAAATGAAAGATTCTCTCCACATCTCAACCACAATGCTCTTTATAAGTAACCTTTTTTTTTTAACCAAAAATATTTCTGGAAAGAAAAGCTGCAAAGTAAACCTGCTAATGTGAGTGTTGAAAAGCCGCTCTGGTAACAGTAGCTGAGTAGAATTTCTCCCGGTCACATGATAAAACAGAGGATACCTTGCTCCCAGGTTCCACTTGCCTGCGGTATTATTTAGTGAGCGGTTTAAAGTCCACCCTCACACACTCCACTATTTAACATGTTGGTGCTGATTTTATAAAATTCCACTTTAATCACAGATCAGATCATTAGCATTCTTTGGGGTATTTAACAGCACAAGTCCTCGCCGCTCTTACCAGTACTTTAAAACTCTGAACTGCTATGAAGAAATGTATGGGTAGAAGATACTATCTCAGGTGCGGCAAGGGACTTCTGACTCAGGTACTTTCTTTGCTGGTCACTGAACAGATACAAAGTCCATAGACTTTTTTTTTTTTTTTTCAAAGTCCAAGAACCTGCCTGAGGTTGGAAAAAAAAAAAAAGAAAAAATGGAAAGAAAAATGCAAACCATTCTCCAGAGGCACCCAAAATTATAATGTTTTAAAAAAACAAAGGAAATTACTTTGGCCTGGAAAAAAAACGAAATAAGACCATAATACTCAATTAAAAATGACATTGTCTGATCAAATATAATTTTTTGCGTCTTGTCAATCAATTCATTCATTCATTACACAGAGCACTAGTCTATCCCGGGTTTCACTGAGTGAGGGGCAGAGTTCAACATTAACTGGTTGTCGGTCAATCACAGAGCCACAAATAGAGAATTACAACATTCATTCACTCATTTTCACACCATATTGAAACGTACAAACATCAATCTCTTATTCATACAAGTATGCAATGTTTTTGTACTGAAGACCGAAACCCATACAGACATGGGGAGAACATACAAACTCCACCCCCCGTCATAATTGAACCAGAAATTGACCGTCTTTTTTCGAGGTGGATGTGCTAATCACTTGACCGACGTGTCGCCCTTCTTTTGTTCAATATCTGCATTAATTCCCTATTTGTTGAGGAGTAATTAGAAAAAAAATCTATTCATTGACTTTACATCCACGTGTCTCAACTACATATCTTTACCCAGATAGTGATTGGGATGTTCTTCTGTGGTACCCAAGTAGAATTCTCTGTACAGAATACAGAAAATGTGTGAATGAGAGCAATCCAAATGGATTTTATGTACTTAGGGTCAATATTCAAGAGCAATGGACAGAGTGGAAAATAAGATTAATCGCACTTAGCCCCCAACCCCCTGGGGAAAAAAAAAAAAAAATCATGATGAAAGTAATGTATGTATGTATATGGTTCTTAGATGGCTATTTGTTTGAATGGTCACTTTTGACTTCCGACTACTGCTACTTCGGATCTTCGGTGACTGAATTGCACATTTTGTAAGTCACTTTGGATAGAAGTGTCTGCCAAATGACAGTGATGTAATGTAATATAAGGTGAAGATACATGTGAAAGCAAGATGGAACAGGGGGAAAAGGTTTCAGGTGTGATAGAGGAGACTGGCAATGCTTAGTTCAGAGATAGATGGATAGGATCAGGAATGAGTCCATCAGAGGAACAGCACATGTTGGATGTTTTGGAAATGAAGTTAGAATGAGATGTTTTGGACCATGTACAAAGCAGGATCAGGTGGCCTAGAGGACCAAAGAGGAGACTGATGGATGTAGTGAAAGAGGACATGAATTCAGTTAGTGTTAGAAATGAGGATGCAGGGGAGAGGGTTAGATCGGGGCAGATAATTGGCTGTGTCAACCCCTGAAGGGAATAGCTGAGATGGAAAAGAAGTAGAAGAGAAATTTCTCTGTACAACATTGTATCACCACAAACGGTTTTTAATGTGGCTTTGGAATGGAGGAAATTATTTTTACATTATTAACTGACATGAGCCTTTTAATGTGATGCTGATTTGGAGGTTTTATCACGTTAATACATCTAGCATTTATAACGGTAAACGTCAGGCTGGGTTATAGTGAGGCTTGGAAAAATGCTGCGGTTTAGGCTCAAAATGTCAAATTGGACTCAAGAGGGACTTGAATACCTGTTGTCTTCATCTTCAGGAACAAAAACATAAACACTTATCTCAAACACATGGTATGAGTTAAGAGTGAATCTGAATGTCACTTGAATAGTTAGATGTTTCCATCCAAACCTTCAACCAATGATGACTTCTCCCTGGTAAATGAGTCAATACTACCTGGAGAGTTAAAAGAGGAGGATAGTTAGGCTATGCAATGTGTGTGTGTGTGTGTGTGTGTGTGTGTGTGTATGTCTTTGTCAAAAAAAAAAAAAAAAAACTCTCACTAACCCAAGCTTACTGTTCTGTATATTTCCTGTGCATCGTGTATTTGCAGTCCCTATGTCCTCTATTGTAAGTCGCTTTGGATAAAAGCGTCTGCCAAATGCAATGTAATGTAATGTAATGGAAATATCCCCCAGATCATCACAAATGTAATTGTTTCCCTGATTTGTAAATGGTTTCACACAAAAATAGATTACCTTCATCCATTCACATACTCTCGCACACCAATGGCCATTAGGAGCAACTGGGGGTTCAGTGTCTTGACCAAGCACACTTTGGCCCGCAGAAAGGAGGCGCCAGGAATAGAACCGCCAACCCTCTGTTTGGAGGGATCGTCATTCTAGCAGCTGAGCTGCACGTACAAGAAAAGTAAAAGCAAACCGCTGCGGAGCCGAGTAGTTTAGAATATCGCAGTGAGTGTCGCCGGCTGCCCCTGACATTTGCCTTTATGGGAACCAGTTGATGTGTTTTCCAGATGACAACAACAGAACAGCTGTGTCAGATATTCTGGAAAACTCCAAGGAAACTAATCATCAACAACATACAAGTTGTTATTTGAAGTAGAATGACAGTGCGTCCTTCTGTTTTTTAGACTCCTTAATTTAAGCCGTATTATGGTTTTCTGATTTTGCCACAACTTTGGGTTCAGAGGACAAATTTAATTGAGCGAATAATTAATTGGTGTATTTTATGCTTTTTGATGCCCATTGATAGGAAGTTACTTGCTTGTCTAATTTTGGAACAGTTTTTAAACATTTTCTTCCCTTTTGCGATTTACAAGCAAAGCATTTTAAAGATGATAAATTGGAAATCTCCTTTTTCATTGTTCCATAAATGGAATTACTTAGTAAGTAGACTTAAAGAAAAATAAATATTCATTTATTTTTAATATTCAGTTGTTAACTTTAGAAATAAAATGTTCGATAAATCAGGCTGAGCGTATGAAACAAACAACCCTTGCAGTAAGAGGCCTTTAGAGGAGTAATTGACAGTTTTGTGTGTTTCAGCTGCTGAGGCGAAGGTTTCTGGCTCCGAAAAGACAATAAACATGTTTTGATAGAATTGCCGGTAAATGTTTGTACTCTACATTTCCACAGGATAGGTATGTGTAAACGTGACATCGTTATGAAGCTTCTGTTGCTTATTATACGTTTTTATATCATGTATATTTTCTTAAACCTGTTATATAATTGAAAGTAAGAAATGGTGTATTTAAACATGAGATGCGAGTTCCTGCTCTGTTGAGACACTGGCAGAGTCAGCTTAGTCTTTTCTTATTTCTCCACATATCTGAAAGGATTTAGTCAGTTCTTTATCCAAAAGGGTACCTCTCCTTTAATTGGAAAATTATGTTTAAAATGTTTATGAGGATTTTTCGGACATTTTTGTGACTGTATAATGTAAGTTCATAAATAAGGAAATGTTAATTCAAGGTTTTCTCCCCACACATGTGGGGAGAAATGGTGTAATATAAGTTAGCAACAATAAAAGACCACTGCCTGTTTATGCTTGCGCTGTCCTGCAGTGACCTCAAAAACCTCACATATAAAAATATTGAAGGAACTTCTCAGAACTTCAACTAGAAATAATCTGGTTCCTTCACCAGACAACAACATTTCGCGTCATGTCTGCTGAACAAATAAAGTGAAACCATATATTTTCAAAATAAATATGTTTTAATAGTTACACTAAAAACAACAAAAATGAGTAGTAATATAGTAAAACATTTGAAAGCACCAATAAATATATTAATGTGAAAATATACTAAAATATTTTTGTGGATGTACAAACTCAAAAAACAAAAGTTTGTCTTTAAATACAAAGAGAATGTTCTCATCAACAGAGGACTTAAGAGGTGTGGGCTCTATAGCGCAGCAGCCAGTTGGGGAAAACAGTTGGGACTTTAGTTTGAGGGTGGTTGAATCGACGCATACTGGGTGGAGGGTGGTGGGCGGCACCAGGGAAGGAGTGCTGGATGGTTTTCTCTGTTTTTGGTCAAAGAGTGTTTTCTCTTGATATGACTGAGGGTTTGTTTCGTCACAAATAAAGGCGCCATTGCGCCAATGAGTTGAAGTACAACATGGCTGGCTGATAACGCCAATTGAAATTGCATAACAATTTCATACACGTTCTTAATTTTTCATACAGATTTTTCTCCTAACGCAAATCAAATTTTCCAAATTTGGGAAAATTTCCTTTTTGCTGATTAAAAAAAAAAACCATTGTTTTATGTTTTAAAATTGCATAATGCATTAGCCCATGAGGAGGGCACAATCTCTTCAACAGCCTCGAATTTCCTGTTAAAACGGCTGCTCTGAAAAGTACACAGAAAATCACACCTCTACAACAGAAAAAATGAAATCTATGTGTAATAAACCATTATTTCGTATTTAACATCAATCCCATGGGTTTCCATGGGATCGATCCTCCTATTGTGGCTAACGAGATTTTTGCAACATAGAAGTACAAACTTTCGAAAAACCTGATGTCTTTTTTTTTTTTTTTTGTTTGTTTGTTTTAGGTGGCAACTCAACAACAATTTCTCATATGGTAACAGTTTAATAAGACAGGACATGTTTGTGGTTAGCAGTGGTGTCCTCCTGGATATGAAAGAATAGGGTAGGGAGGACTATGGAGAAAACACGGTGCCAGTTTACCACCCTCAGACTAAAGACCCTAATCTGATTGGACAGTCTTCACTAAATTAGGTCCGAACTGAGCAGCGGCAATGAGACCCCTTCAGTCCTCCTTATGACGTGTCTTGGGCCAACAAGTGCAAAACCACATGTCCATCGGCCAAGTCCAAAATGAAAAACACCTGTGCTGGCGCATCATTCACGCACATGTTGATGGCTGGGGTTTCTATCGGTCAAAGGCCCACCGTGATTCCTCGTCTGGCTGGTGAGTAACGCAGCTTTAGTTTAAATCAGGAATGTCAAAGCATTGTCTCTCAGGCCTTTTTTTCCCACAAAAAAGGCATCTACAGTCATACATGATCAATCTCCAAAAAAAAAAAAAACAGTTGAGGAGGACAAAAAAAAATACCTTAACACTGCATATAAATATTATCATACAGAATACTGAACATATTCTATAAATTAAATGTAGTCTACTAGACAAAGGGATATCTAGTAAGTATATACAGATCGTTGAGGATGAACTGCTCTGTTGTGGATGCTTAGCTATTTCTTTGGGTCACACACAAAGCCTTTAAAACAAAACAGAAAGGTTGAGGAATTCTACAGTGGCATGATCATAAAGTTACTTCTTGTCTCCGTATATACCTACAGTAATATCCCTTTAGACAGCATGGTCTGATGACATCTTGTGAAATTACACAATACCTTAAAATACAAATTATAAACTCTGTGCACAAAAAGAAAAAAATCTGTATGTTTTCCGACCTGGGAAAAGTTGCGTGAAGGCGGCAGGACCCGGTAGTGGTTCAACGCCTTTAACCCCGAATGGTTTTCACTTTGACGCCCTTGAAGGTTTGTCAAAGTTGCCCCCTGTCAGGGGGCAACTTTGGGGGCAACTTTAACAAGCCTGATTACTGGTTTAACGTCACCATCATCAACAAATCTTGAATTCAGTTTTTTTCATGTCATCACGTAACCCTCCCCCCCACAAGGGAAAACAAAAAAAAATCATCTTCACATTATCCGTCACCACAGCACGTAACCTGTGTCAGCAGTCGTGTCAGCAATCTCGGCGAGAACGTCTCGGCGCATCCTCGCCGCCCAACTGTCATCCCGTCGTACAGTGGAGACAAAACTTCACATCATGTCACAGAAGGAAAACAGTCTTTGGACCTGCCGTTCAGTTCAAGTACAATGTCCACTCGCTCGTGTGTTTTTCAGCCTCCCCTACAACACGCTGGAGGCAGGTTTGTCTTCTGCTGCACTGATGGAAAAGACTGTGGTCACCAGGTTTTCTTGATAAGAAATATTTAAGATCCACAGCAGACCAGCATCCAGTGAAGTGTTACATTAAAGATATTTTTCCCCCCAACGCCACCCTTGAGCAGACTGCCACTGAAACTTTTCACACGCCAATGGCGTATTCGTTTTGCTTTAAATAGTAGCAGCAATACACATTGTCGTTGTACTTAGATTATATATATATGCATATATCCATATATATATGTATATATATACATATATATGTGTGTGTGTGTGTGTGTGTGTGTGTGTGTGTGTGTGTGTGTATACTGTATAAACACATGTACACCTACATGTGTAAATATATATATATGTGGATAGGCTTAGGCCAAAATCAGACAGTGATCAGCATCCAGAGCCTCCCGTCTTGCATTGTCGTTTAGTGTTCTTGCAGGGAATGCATCCTCAGAGTTCAAAGTGCTGTGCCAAAAAAAATTCCTTCATAACAGTGTCTTCCGCCTCTCCTCCCTCATCTCCTCGGTTTCTCACATCTGTGGAGGACAAGGTGGACATCTGGTTGAGTGACAAGCAGCAAAGGGGTGGATTGTGATGTGCATAAAGTTGCCGAACAAATGATCCGTGCAAAACCGGATGGGGTAGAGGGGTTGTTTATAGACAGGTCAAACACGGGAGGTCCAGGAAGGGAGTGAAAGCAGGGTGATGTCTATGTGCTATTGCTCAGCAATACATAGAAATGTACATTTCAATATATATTTCGGTGAGGCACAAACATCCCACCTATTTTCCCTGTCAATTCTTAGCCAATGTTCACAGGGCTTAGGGGTTGAAGCTGTGAGGAGAAGGAGGAGGAGGAGGAGGAGGAGGGACCTAAGCTCCTACCAGCCCTCTCTCCTGGTCCCCAAACAGCCAATGGGAATCTTGTAGCTGGCCACTCCACCCTGACGTGTGAGTGTGTGTGGCTCTCTAAATCCAGAGCAGTGTGGGGGGCCCTCGAGGGGGAGAGGAGGGGGGTCAGAGGTCATGGAAATGGCTGGGTCAGGGGAGGTCATGGAGCCTTGTTAACTAGAGGCAGCATTTCTCTATTTGGCTGTGCTGCACACAGGTAGGCAGGCAGGGATTAAGGAGGCATGAGGCCCCTGTGTGTAAAATCACCAGGGGAGAAAAAAACTACCTTTTCTACACTCTCAAATTATGACTGAACAAATCAGTGGAGAGATGTCAAACATTACATGAGAATCAGTAAACAAACAACTGGAGATTGGTCTGAAAAATGGCCACAATTACCATAAAATAAGCAATTTTCATAGAAAGAATTTGATGCAACTGATGCAATGCCGAATATGTGGTGTTTGAATTGTTCTAAATGGCTGGTGAATGCTACCTCCGGAGGTCAGAGGCCCTCGGGTAAAGGCCCAATGAGATTGTTAATTCTTTGTTGTGGACAGGGTGATGTTTTGAACTTATTACTGTTAGCATTTCATTAATCATAAAATTGATGCAGGTGTAAGAAACAGGCAGGCAGCATAGGCACTATATTATATAATCATTTGCGAAACTTCAAAATAATAACGCTATGATAATGTGATAACATAATTCCTGGTTATTGCAGAACCCAATCGGTGTGAAATCATACAAATGTGAATATAATTTGATGTGTTTGAAGGCACATATGTTGTATCTTTTTCATTTGAGTCCCAGCTGAAGTCAGGTAAAAAATAAAATAATTTTGAGAAGGCTTATTTTGTTTTGAAAAATAATGGTTATTTGGGTTACTGTAATATTCAAGAAAAAAAATGTGTTTTTTATTATTAAGAACATGCCTTGTATAAACAAGTATAATACACGGCATATTCACAATATTTACTTTTTTTTTTCATTTTGATTATTGCGGTTGAAAGGCACATATCGTCGCCCCAAAAAATCAAGTTCAAAATCAAGTTCAAATTGGATTCAGCCACTTCTTTTTTCCTGTATCTTTCATCAAATTAGAAATACAAGAAAAAAGTATCAATTACAATAGAGGCATGTTATTTAGATCATTACTTACTACTTATGTATCCATTAATGTAATGCTTATTATCAAATGATCTCCCATTGTAAATTCCCAATAGCTACTCTTATGTATCAAAAGGGTTGATAAAAACACCAAATGGGTTTAGATTTTGAATAGTGTTGTCATTGCCTGGATGTCTGACCGCCCTAATATGGGACATCTACGTCAGCAAGTTTCGGGCCCACACCCTTCAGATGGTTGTTCATTCAGAACTGAAGAAAAACATGGTGCCGTACTAGCAGTCACATTACATAATAAAGCTACATTTTAGGCACAATCTCATGGTGTCATCGGACCAGGCTGTGTGAGTGTTGGCGTTAAGACGACACACAATGCAAGCAAAGAGAGGAACGGAGCCACCGCGCTCAACATCTACAAACACAACACAACATTTAAAGCAGGATAGCATGCATTTCTCAGCA
The DNA here is from genome assembly GCF_037954325.1 of Fistularia commersonii. Taxonomy (NCBI): domain Eukaryota; kingdom Metazoa; phylum Chordata; class Actinopteri; order Syngnathiformes; family Fistulariidae; genus Fistularia; species Fistularia commersonii. The sequence continues at coordinate 9,131,246 of NC_141294.1, read as the reverse complement.
GGGAACCCGTCTATGCTGGAAGCAGTGAAACATCTGGATAGACGAGAGCATAAAAAAAATTGGTGGTGGGACCAGGGGGTGTTCAAGGCACGTTGTTTATAGCAATATGTACGGTAAACAAACCTGCAAGTTCTTTCGTTTAACTCAAGTTGCCTGGACTTGCAGTCTAATTGTGTGAATTTGCAGGAACATTTACAGGTGAGAGGGTCCTGCACAAACAAGCGCTTTCTTCTCTCTGAGCAAGGCGCACAGTGGCTGCAAGGGAAGCAAAAAGGGAGAGACAGAGAGAGAGAAATCTAAGCTATAGAGCGAATTCTGCAGAAAGGGCAGACACAGACACTCATGCAACATCCCTGACCCACCCCTCTTCTCACATCCCACCCTCCATCCTGACCTTTAAAAAGGCCGCTGTATGAATGAAGATAATAAATGTGTTTACTCTCTTAATACTAATCCCGGTGCCCTTTAGCCACTGTATGTCCAAGGTGTGTCTGAACTGCTCCAGGAGTTAGACGAGGCCATACATTGTGTGTTTAACAGTTTCGAGGTGGCTCAAGGTGGGTTTATTCATTCAGAGGGGCTTTGCAGTAAGTCCATCTCCAATGCGTCTCTGACCCTGTACTCACTAGATCCTCGGACACGAGACCTATCTAGATTGCCAAATTAAAATTCATATTGGAAGTGACTTTATTTAAACTACATCCAAATAATGATCTTTAGAAGAATTATCTATTTTAGTGCCTTCAAAAAGATGCAAAAAAATTGTATTTTATGATTTGCTGAGCTTGTGGACAGAAAATATATTCCTGCTGACTTGCTCTCTGTGAAAGCTCAAATCAGGGCAAATAAATAAATGACTTTAATTTTCCAAGTGAGTCAGTGCAATAGCAAGGGAGGTATGTACAAAACAAAAGGTTTGTATTCGCAAAGGAAACGAAGGAAACTGTTTTTTGTACTCAGAAAGACATTTTCGGGAACTTTGTTTGCAAACATTTTGGGATATTTTGAATATTTCTTCTTTAATCTTTAACCAAAATAGCTATGAAATTACATTTTAAATGGAGTTTGGTTGCAAAACATTGCAAAAAAAGCAACATTTTCTACAAAGCAGAGAGCACTAAAGTTTCTTGCGTCCCTTTGCCTATTCTAAAATACAGTTCCTGCATATTTTATGGTGGTATTGAAGTAAAAATGTCTTCAAATAGTATTTATATGTCAACTCCAGTTGATATTAAAATGGCAAACGAAACCAAAAGGAAGTAACATTGAGAGGTGAAGTTGGGATGCACGCCTTAGCTGTTCAAGTATCAGTACCATTGCTGTTTTAAAGATGGAAAGGTCACAACCGAGACAAAACATGGATATAACTAGATATAGGGGGTGGTAACCGAGGGGCAACAAGAAGCGATGCTTTGTCTCATTGGACTGATTTCACTTTGCTTAGCACTGGTCCAACCAGCGGGATCAATCGTCTATCAACCTCAAAAACCTCTCAATGAAAACAGGAGCGAAACAGTCCAAAGCAAAAACTTATCGGTGAGCCTCCCAAGGTTAAACATGTCCCTTGTCAGCACGTCTATATTTCATTAAAGGTCAGCACACCGCCATGGGCCAATATCATTTAAAACTAGAGGAGACATGGCAAATGATAACGTGCTCGAAACAGAGAAATTAGGCTGTTATCAGTGTAGGACACTGCACAGCGGCAGACGGCATTAAGGATAAGCATCGTCTAAACAGTGTCTGTTGTCTCCTGCACAAATCAGACAAGGTGGAAGTTACAAAAATGTTCGTTTCATAACCGTTGTTTGATGTTGAGGGAAGGGGCGGGGGATCATCACGAACTATTCCAAAATATGCTCGGGCAGGAGATTAATTTTAGCCTCTTTTGTTCTTTTCCCCTAACAACAAGGCGGAAATGCTGGGAGGAAAAAAAAAAAGAGAGATAGAAGAGACGTCTGAACAGATGCAGGGAGAGTCATGCAGGGTTCAATCAATAGCTCATAAAGCTAAACTGAAATATTCAACTAAAGTAGGTATGCTTTATAATTTTAGCTCGGTGGATACTGAGCCACATCACAAGACCGGGGCTCAGATTAATCAGCAGCCTGGTTTCTTTCTTCTGTTTTTTGTCTTGAAGTAATGTATCGCTAATTTTCGTCCGATTTATTTTGGTTTGATTCAAGTGATACCATGATTTTCACCGATGAAACAAACTTTGTACCATTCTTGATCTGAGCCCTAACTGAATTTGCTGATATAAGGCATATCAAGATGTATGTTCCTATGACTGAATGAATGACCACAATCTCTTTATAACACCGGCACTCCACCCTGCTGCAAAGTGCATTAGCTGACTACGTGCACAGTGACAGGCAGTCTTCCAGCAAGGCTGGGCGAAGCTCAACCCCATGACAAACGGATTTGACTTAGTTAACATGATCCCATCTCTCCTCCACCGCTCTGCTGGGTCTCAACCTGCCGAGCCACAGTTCACCAACACACGCACACTTCTTATCCACTTAAACAACCCGATCTGCTGCTGGGGAGCTGGCACTCGAGCCGAACGCATTCATATGTCAAATACACGTTACCCTTGTGTCATTTGAGGCAGCGAGTGAGTTCTCTCAGCGAACAACGGGACCATCTCTGAGTTCATCCTCTATTTACACCACTAAAAATAAAAATAGGTTAAGTGCATGACACCTGTTGCCATGATTAGACTGGGGGGGAAGTAGCTAAGGGGGGTGCAGACGGCAGCGGGTGGTCCAAAGCCAGCCGGCTACGCCGAAACCACTCACGCTGTTATAGCAGGACCACAAAGCACTAAAACCGCTATAAAAAGAACAGCCCTTGGAGTGTGAGGAATCTATTTTACACCGACAAAATCTATACTAAACATGCATGATCGGGATAGCCTGGAGATCGGGGGCATTTTAAAAGTAACAAATCTTTGTCGGGAAGCATCGAAGGCCGAGTTGTATGTCCATTTTAGCTTAACCCATTAGATGGTGTAACATAATGACCATAAAGCGAGTACATCCCATATCATTCCAAGTCTGGCTGCTGAAATCCAGCCAAGCAACTACAGACGGACATATCCAATGAGTGCCCAGTGCCTGCACGGAAGTAGTGAAACTAACCTGTACAAGAGCAGCATGGATTACACGTTCTTTCCAAATAAACCACAACCTTACAGAAATACAGCAAACCAGATTTCCTGTCTCTAGACGGACAAAACTCATGTTAACCGCAACCCGAAGGATGATCAAATGAGCGGCACTAAAGTTTTCCGATGTATTCTCAAAGCAAGTTCCGAAATCATACTCTTTACCGAGGGGAATTAACCCACCCCGACCCCCGACCCAGTCAATAGGACCCCATGACTTTAGCGCAGCATTGCACCCTTAGGGGCTAAGATGCGACAGAGCAAGCATGCTTACAAACAGGATGCTGCAACTTTTTTTGGTTCTTTGCATCGCTGGGAAATTTTATGAGGTGATATAAATATGTCAATATAGATACTCTTCAAACCAACAGCATGGGACACAGCTGGACGTTAATAATGCATAAGATGTTTTGAGAATAAATAGCATTGATAATTTTGCCTATGTTTTCAAACGTCTGACCCGGGGGGAAAAAAGCTCTGTTGCACCTGGAGGCGACTAAATGTTACCTCTCTCCGCTCAATGTATAGAATTAGAGAAAAAGAAGGGGCGTCTATGTGCATCCCATTTTAGTAGAACGTAATTTGAGGATTCTGTGAACGCCTGCATGCCTGAATCTTTGTGCATCTAAATTCACCAAAACACATTTAAATGTCACATATATGATCATGGTCCTTGCAACCCAAGCAAACCAAGAATCATCCACCTCAACTTGGACAGTTCAGAGAAAAGCAATTGACATGAATGACATGTAACAACACAGAACACGTACTTACTATTCTGTCTTTGCTTGAACATCTGGCTTTTGTCTGTTAAAAGAGAAATGAGCATGTTATTTTAGCTTTTGCTTTTTGCTTTTCATCACATTATTTTCGGTCGGGGGAACGCCAACCGCAGTCTCTTACCTGCACTCGCACTTTTGATGCTCTGTGAAACTTAAATGAAATTTATGTTGTATTACCGACGTTCTGAGTTGGAGAACCTTGAGAAAAAACACAGGACAAAACAAGGGAAGGATCAGTTTTAAAACAAATATCAATGGGACTTTGTAGAGACGAGGTCGCTCGCTTCTACACCTCCATCATTCGAGAATACAGTCTAAACACCACAACCCTGACCGCCCTTAACCCCTATGACTTGAAGACATGGATTGTCTGCGTAGCATACTTCCTAAGCCATCATGCATGCTGACCAGCAGGCACTTTCAGAGGCCGGGGTAGGCTTTGACCACACAGACATTGCTGTGAACATAGTCCGAAGTAAACGGCATGTCTGAAATGCCATGTCTCTGCTTCACTTTCTCTGCTCTGTATAAAATCCGTGCGCCTCTAAAAGAGTCCAGACATACACCGAGTACAAACCTCAGTCCGAAAACCACGTTTTCCTGATCTATATGAGACAAAAAATGACTTTCCAGTCTCAAATTTAAAATCGGTATGAAGGCCAAATAATCTAAGCACGGCCTCTACATTGGCCTGCAATTACTTTCTACGCTCTCTACCAGTGGGCGGAGTTAACTGCGTCAACATCATGAGACTTGCATCAGGTGATCAGCAATCTCAAAAGCCATCGGCTATGAATAGCCTTTGGGGACAGGGCCAAAATTTTGTTTATACTTTGCTGGTCAGTTTGCGTCTTGGAAAAGCTGTAATGGAAATTGAGTTGAGAGACATCTATGGCTGGGTTCTGTTTCGAACTATGAATGCCGTCAGAAAAGAAAAAAAAAAAAAAAAAAGAACAGTATTGTCATTAGACCATGGATTTCAACCGATACATTCTGCCAATACATCCTTTGTGCTCCTTAAGTCTGAACTTGCCTGGTTTCATGTGTGGAATCAAAGTCCACTCAGACGTGATTGGCAAATACCATTCAGAACACAAAGGGAAACTTGAACTTTTCCACTACGGACATCTATGAATCACCAAGAGGTTTTATCCTTACATAAAATAGGTTTTGTAGGGATAAAGGTAATGTCATTCAGGCCCAAACTAAAGAAAACTTAGCAAACTAACCCCATTGTCAAATCTCTTTTGCTCTCAAAATTCAAAACCATTACACAAAAATCACAGTGAAAATCCTTTTAAAACTTGTATATGTCTCATATACATGTAGCTCACCTCCAATGTGATGTTGCGGGTTTCAGTGGGTACACACTCCATCGTTTCGTCATTGCAGCAGCCTCCACAGCGCTTGATGGCCACGCAGGAGGGGATATACGTGTGTTCTGTGTCCTCGGGGTACTCGTGGGAGATGTCCACCAGCTGCTCCCTCGCCTGGCACATGCTCTTCGCAAAGACCTCTGTGAACTGGATGACTGAAAAAGGACATATTCTTTTTCACAATCGTAATTACCACCATCATGTTTGTATTCAAATTTTTGTTGGTGAAGAAGACAGAGGGACTATGTTTGTTGAATTCCTAGGAGTTGCCAAATAACACAACACCAAGTGCAATGAAACCATGGCCTGAGCAGCAAAGGTTTAGAGATCACCCTTCTAATCCAAAATTCAAATACCCTTATTCCATTAGGAAGGCACTGTAATTACGCAACTGACCGTTTCAGCATTAACCAAATGGATTAGATAATGACACAAAGTGTAAAAAGTTACAGTCTGATCAAAATCCTCAATCAAAAGTGCACCACATATTGAAAGCTATGTTTCCATCCCATGAGTAGCCCAGAATAATCCACCCAGCAGTCCATCAGACTGGGTTCCCAGCGACCCCTGGCTAACTGCTGACCTCTGGTTTGTCAGGAGCAGCCTAACCTCGGGCAAGTGGCGCCAGGGTTCACATCTAACATGTGACTCCATGAAGCCCACCACCGTGTAGTCGAGGTGGGCTGAGGGTCCATTTATAAACTGATTCTCAAATATTTATAATGAAAATTCAGGTTGCCCTGTACTCAGCTGTACTCAGCTGTATTCTTACCTAAAGGGGAAAATTCGATACATTTCATTGATTGAGAAATGTCTGAAATTCATCATGTAAAACTGTGGTTTTATATGGTTAGATCTTCCAAATCTAGTAATATAGTCAGCTCAAAAACTGATCAGGCCACATTTGATCAGATTAAAACCCGGTGTCATCACATCCTCAAACGCTGCCTTCTTTTTTCCCCAAGTTTGTTTTCAAGCATCACAATGACTGTAAGCCAAAGCTTCGACTAGTCCAACACGAATCATCTCATAGTTGTGGAAGTTGTTTGCAAGGGTTCCTCCAAACCAACACTCCTTCACACTTTGATTATTTTAGGTGAAGTTTGCTCAGCACATGTAGATCCGCAAAGAACCGCGACCATGTATTTCCCTCCGGCACAAGGAATAGGCGCTCGGAAAGTGTAACTAACCCTATGTGCACGTTGTTGCTTTAATGATATTCTGTGAGTCTGAAAGACATATAATTCTAACTTTTATCTTCGTGGCTGACGTGGATGTAATATGTCATCTCCATTAGAGTTTAGGGCGAACCAGCGGGCGTAATCTGAGCAGTTTTATCTCAGTGCATATGACAGCTCCTGACAGGTGGGGTGATCTGTGATAGCGGTAGCGTGTGAAGGTCAGTAGCATGCAGGTGGCACACTCCCTGTCCAACCACAAATACTAACAATCACACGGCCCTGTACTGGCCTAGAGATGGTGTCTGGAGCGGAAAATCGCTGCCTATATCTATCACATCCAGCGGGTCCAGCCTTGGCCTGAACAGTCAAACAAACAATACACACAGCATTCAGCCCTGGCTGGCAACCATCAGAGGACACAAGTCCTTACAAGAGAAGGAAGGAGGTTCATCGGCCCCATTCTTTCTTTCTTTCTTTCTGTCTTTCTTTCTTTCTTTCTTTCTTTTGTTCCACTCAAGTCTTGTTTTGAAATCTGGCCCACTTTTTATGATGACTCCAAAGTCCCAACTCAGACCTTTCACCATCTCTGGAACTTTGATTCCTGTCCTCTCAGCTAAGGAAAATAATCTTCAGCTCATGTTGTCATGAGTGCAAAAAAAAAAAAAAATAGTAATAATAAAATAAAATTAGAATAAATTAAATGAAATCAAAATAATTTTATTTAATTTAATTTCATGTGATAAATGAATAAATAAGTAAAATAATTAAATAAATAGATAAATAAATAAATGTCATTCCATTAAAGCTTCAACCATTTGTGAGAAGTAATTTATGAAACATGGCCAAAGGAGATGAAGGCATTCACTACATGTCCACTAGATGGCTCTGTATTCATCTGACCCATGACAAAGTGAAAAGTTTACAAATAAATAAATAAATTGATGAGACACTTACCCTCATTTTTACTCTTATCCAGTCCCTTGTTAATGCTGGCAGTCTGTAAGAGATGCATCAGAAAATATTTTAATTGCCATTCTCTCCCCCCCACCTTTGTATACAGCCAATGTTCTGACTCCACAGGACTTATTGTTTTAATGATTTTTTTTTCATTTAAAATGCACTGCGAAGACAACAGACTAGATCCACGTGACAGGTGAATAACATTCTCGATTATTATTTAAAACCGATCAATCACCATTATTAATTGTAAGGACAAATATCTGATTCTCTGAATATGTCAGGTGACAACCACGCAGGCGAGAGGAGCGAGGATCTTTGATTTCAAAATAAAAGCTCGGAGGCGCGCAGTGACATTTCATTATATTTCTCTTCAAAAAAAAAAAAAAATGCAATATAGCCTATATGCGTGTGGGTGTGCGTATGGCGTGAATATGTGCACCCTGTAAAGTCATCCACACTGATAATAATACTTGTTAATTTGTAATGCAAAGCCAAGATCGGGGTGTCAAAATGCATATTGAACACCCAATACATATCATATGCCTCAATTACATATTATATTATATTATATTATATTATATTATATTATATTATATTATATTATATTATATTATATCATATTATATTAACGCGGGTACATTTATTTTGAAAGGGTTTCACAGTAGACGCGCTTGTTTGATCACGAAAACTTGACGTGGCGAAACGGCATCCTTTGGAGATCGGCTGCTGTAACCACCGGAGATATTGCGTGAGGGAGTGTGAGTGTGTGTGTGTGTGTGTGAGAGAGAGAGAGAGAGAGGGAGAGAGAGAGAGAGAGAGAGAGAGAGAAATATGGTGGGAAAGAGGTGGGCACCCCGCGGGGGTGGACAGGAGAAACCGGGCCTCCGCTTGAATATAATCCGGATCACCGTGAGAAATCAAACAGAGCGGGGCTGAACGCAGCGGCGGCGCGGCGTCCAGAGTTCAGCCGGTGCTCTCTGTCCTGCGTCACACCGGACGCCTTTCGCAGTTCTTGCAGTTTTAACACACTCAAAAGTAAAACATTGCGCAGTTGCCCCCATTGACAATGACTCACGCACGATCTCGAAGCGCGTGTGACGTACTTTTCAATGAGGTTTTGTTGGTAATCCCGATGTTACAATGTAATTAACCAAATGTGTGTATATATATATATATAATTTTTTTTTCATGATTTAGAATTGTTGTTTTCTTTTTATTATACCGGTGGGAGACAAATAAAGAGATGGAAGTTTACATTTAGTGATTTAATGAACTCGAAATGAGGCTATTTTCTATCACAGCGTTAAATTAATTTAATCATGGTGTGTCTTTGCTTTGTTATGTTAAGCCTTAAAGTGAGCGTCAGTATATGGATTATTTCGTGCACGGGGGTGCGTGAAGGGGGGGGCTGGGGGGACCCCGGGTTTTTAGACATACAGAAGGAGGAAAAAATGTGGATCGCTCACTCCTCACGCTCACGCCTGCGTGAGAAAAAGCGTTTGACATACAAGCTTAACAGACGGTTATACTACAATGTAATTACGTTTCTCATGCGGAAAAAAACTTGAATGTGGGAAATAGAATCGTCAATGTATCATGAATAACTACTTAGAATGATGACAACAAAGGCTTATGGATAAAACTTGTCAGAAACATTACCTATATTTACATACATACATATATACACATATTCACATATATATATATAATTTTCTTAATAGAAAAAGACTCTTACCTTTACAGTGGATAAGTGAAGAACTGCTGCAAAAAGAATTTGTACCAAACTGACAACAATGTTCATGGTTGTAATTCCAGACGACTCTTAAAATCCCAGTGGTCGTGTGATTAGAAAAAAAAAAAAGGAAAAAATAAATACAATAATGCCAAAAAAAAAGCAGGGGGAGGGGTGGGGGAAAAAAACGCTTTGACGCACTCAGTCAAAAAATGAAAAATGAATATTTTAAAAAACCGCGGCAAATCTTGGCTATAGCGAAGGCGAACCCATATCTTCCAGGCGCATGTGGCACGGTCACAGAAAGCCCCCCGGTATCTCCGATCAGCGCTCCACTGGAAATGTTACCATCCGACGAGCGTCGCTCATCCACAGACAAAGACACTGTGATGGCTTCTGAAGTCCACACTGGAACCGGGACCACGGGAACGAACCCCCTCGGAAAATGTCAGCAGGTCTGTTCACGGGTGGAGTGGAGTGGAGGTGGGGTAGGGGGGGTTTGCGAGCGGACGGATCGGCTTACCAACTTTACGCACTTGTGTCTCTTTACGCTCATTCATCCCCCAACGTGGAGGTGTGTGTGTTCTGGGATACAGACATGGGGAGCTGTGATCCTTTTGCTGTCTTGCGCAAAAAAAAAATTAAAAAAAAAATCCGCGTGTTTTTCTCTCTTATTATTATTATTTTTTTTTTGTTTGTTTGATTTTTTTTTTTTTTCTCTCGCTCTCCCACTCAGCGCCCTCTGCCGTGCCGTGCTGTTGTTCCGCTTCTCTGGACACCGTCTGCGGTTCCGCGTCTGCACCAGCGACTCCCCGCGTCTGCTCTGCTTTCAGTGCCTGCTGTCTCGACTGGCACTGAATATAAAGAGGCGAGGAGGCGGGGCGAGGGAAAAACCAATGGCGGTCCAGGTGGAGAGTGAGGGTTTGGGGGGGGGGGGGGAGGTTGAGGTTGACCAACCCGCTCCTACACAGAGCTACGTTCAGTCTCTATAGTCATTGATAAACGGAAACTACCTCCGCAACACTTTCCACTCATTCCTCTGTCGTGAAACATTTCGTGAGGCATACTGTACGTGCAGATTTCTCGTGTCTACATTATGATCGCGTCATCCTCCCTGAGTCTTGTTTTGCTTTCTCTTATAACATTATGCGTATCATCCACTGTGTTATAAGATTTGGGAAAAAAAATGCGTTTACTCCGCCTGTCAACTTCACAACCGATACTGCCTTATGTTCCACGGTACAGTAGGAAAATTTATATTTGTGAATATCAGAAAACAAGTAATGACAAGTTTTGTTTCTCAATCAATCTTGAGCAACTTTTTTTTTTCACCTGTTTTGTAATTTTGAACTTGGATTCATTCCTTTTTGTGTTACCCATCAATGCGGAAAAAATGAATTTGTAGTCATTTAAAAAGTGGGTATCTAATTTAATTTAATTTAATTTAATGCAAATATGGGCACATTCTAAAAAAAAAAAATCGTATCTTTTATCAATCATTCTGGATTTTTATAAAATGAATGATATTGAAAATCATGTCTTATGTTACTGTGGCTACTGCCATGTTAATGCAAAGTATTCAAATGTATCCTACAGAAAAAAAAGGATAACTCCAATATTGATGATACAATACTCGCTGTCAACTGATTTCATGAGGTCCGCTTATATTGTGAATTTTTCATTTCAAACCACCCCTCATTTACAGGATGTCTCACTCCCTATATCATTATTATTATTATTATTATTATTATTATTGTTGTTGTTGTTGTTGCTGACAATAATTCTTTGATTATTCGTAAAATTATTCTGTCTTTTAAGTAATAGAATTTGAAAGTCAACTTCATCACACAGGCATGGTAAATGTGGAAAAGATTCTTTTAATTCTGATGAATCATTATATTATCTGCCCAGCTTTCTTCAGACTGAAAGGCTTTGTAGCAATTTTATGTCAAGGTTTTTATTCATTTTTTTCTCTTTATGGGTCCAAAGTAAACAGATTCAGTTCATTCTCAACACTCCAAGTAGTGTGGTTTCTGGCAAGCAGTCAGCACTCAGATAAGGTATCTAGAAGATATATCTTTAATGGTATTAGTTCATTTCATTACATGTCTAAAGTGGAAGCCACTTCTTTTAAAATATCCCTACTTTTGACAGTGTAAGCTCACATGTTTGCCCTCAAGTGGCCGTGAGTCGTCACCACAGATCATTTATCTTTGGTGTTCATTATTCACACTGAGATCTTGAATCAGAGCTTCATCTGTTACTACATGCAAGCATTTTATAAACTTCCTTTATTTTAGTTATCCTCTATCATTTCCAGTGAACAAAACCCAACCCAAAGACTTTGTTTTGCTTGGAATACACGTCAATTTATACGTCATATTCTTCAGTTTTTTTCAAACCTTTTCCGGCAGATTTTTGCAACCCGTCTGTCTGCTTTTTCACACATCTGTGATCTAATACCTTTGAAATAATTTGGTTTATTATAAAAAATATACCCGAAGTAATTATCTAGATAATGTATTTTAACAGGATCAACAGGAACACTGAAGATCATGCAAAGAAAGTAATGTAACTAAATTGTCCCAGTTCTGGTCTGAGAAATAGTCCCTTCTAAAAGTCCTAAAGTCTCGTATGTCATGCAGGTGGATGCCTGGATGAGGACATATAGACCGAAAACATGGTTTTGTTACGTGACAAAAAACACTTAATAATCACAGGCCTGTGCCAAGACTGTGTAGTAGTTCACTCACAGAAGTAAACCATTCTGGCCCTAAGAGTATTTATGTAATTTTTAAGTTTTCTTTTTTCAAGTTTCTTTTTTAAAATCTGTGACGGAGTTTGGTTGAATCAAATTAAGGACAACCGAACCTATGGATGCTGGTGAATTGTCAAAATACGGGCTTTTGTGAGGAGTATGTTTGAGAATGAATTGCAAGTCCCCTTTAATTTTGCCTTTTAAACCACACTACTGTGGGAATTTTAAAGGGAGTCAAGCAGAAAAAATCAAAATGTCTGTACTGAAACACCCAGTGCTGTTGTTTTATCACGGCGTGTTATCTGTTTATCCGTGTCTGAGATAACCTTAAAAATAAATTTATCATCAAATTCATCCTATTTCCTTTCAAAGTTTTTTCGACACATTCCAACTCAGTCTGTAATAATTGTTACCAGAAGCACAGGACTTAATTTATTCAAGTCCCACTGGGACACATCCCAGATAGAGCTGAAAACTCAAAGTGGCCACCTGGGAATGCTCACACTTAGAAATATTTTTCGAAGCTGTCACAACGCTGTGAAATTTCCTTTTCTCCTTGGTCCACTTTTGTTTTCTCTTGTGCACACTTTAGCTTGAGTGACAGATCAGAGTTTAACTGAAACCTAGTCTGTGCATTGCCAGATAGATAACTGAGGAAAATCCCCCCCCACCCCCACCCACTATTATAAATGTAAAACCCAACTAATTACAATAGTGTTAACTAATTCTGGCACTTCATTCGCTTAAAGCTCTGACTTGAATTGGATTGTTTGGAAGGAAATAATGATCTATCCATTTATTCCATTGTCTTCACTTCCGCACATGTTTTCATATCATTCAGAAACACTGTCACTGTTAAGCCAAAAAGTAAAATAACACCTCAAGGTTCTTCTCAGGGCTGTTGAATAGGCCATTTAAAAGTTAACTGTCACCAAGTTTATAAAACCAGGCCGCATTACAACATAGAATGGTATCAGTTTCAAGGAAAAAAAAAATGTAGAACTTCCTGGTTTGATTCATGATCGGACTTTTTTTTTTTTTTTTTTTTTTTTAAACAGACTGTTCTTGGTATTTGTCTCTCATCCTTCAATGGAAACGTGTTTTTGAATGGCGGTGTGTTGAGTTGCATACACTCTTCCCATCTATGCTATGGATGAACATTGATGGTCTGAAAAACAGCTGATTTTCTTTAACCAAGTTGCAAGAATTGATTATTCATATTTTTGATTTCTATAAATCATGAATGCATTTAATCCAGCTGATAATCAACTGATCATTTTTTTAAATTATTAATTGATGATTGCTCGTTTTTGAGCAAAATGTGAAAGAATTTACGTTCACGCATCTTGAGGCCTTCCAGAGACTGATCCAGTGTAGCCACTCCACATAGTTTCCATGGTTCCTGCCCTCTCCAGCATACTTGTCTTTCTGCAGTCTTGCTCCTTAGCAAGTGGATCGCCCGTTCTTGAGCTTTAAAGGATCTTTGTCATTCGGTTTGACAGAAAATTTGACTTCTCTGTCTCTTCTCTGTCTTCTCTGTTTATGTTGTTGACATACCCAAGACGTACCCAAAACTTTTATTTTAAATGTCAGTTACACATTCTTTCACCCCGGATTGATATGATTTACAAGGAATGTTAATATTTGAAATGAAATTTCTGGACAGCCGACCCATATCTGTACTAACAATGTGTGGACATTGACCTTTTGTCAGAATAAAAATATTTTCAATTGTTCACTGAGAGACCAGACTGAAAACACAGCATGTATTCTATGCCGTGTTCTGTGTACTTACATGGGAGTCTGATGGTTTGTAGACAGAGAAAAAACAAAGAGGACAGCAGAATGAACCCAACCGGGGTTTGTTGCTTATTAATAATTTACCCGGCAGCCATCCTCTATCAATACATTTACTTGACTTTTTCCAAAAGTGGCCTTACCTCAATTTCATTGGTTATCTGAAACCTCTGTACCACCAGAACACCAGACTGGTATTAGTGATTTAGAGTGAGACGTCTCAAGTTGGTGGTTTAACCTGAACGTAAAAGCCATGAAACATCAGTATTGTCACTTTGAGGATGTTAATCAGCTGATGTTTGCAGACTTTAAAAATGTTTAAACAGAATATGGAAAAATGTAGCCTGACCTCTAAAAACAGACAGCTCAGAAGATTACTGTACATCAAACTTTCCATGGTTAATGTTTGATGAGTAAAGAGAGAGGCAGAGAAATAATTCCACATGTACTTTGCATCAGTCACTCCCTATTCATTTATTAGAGCGCTGCTATGTAATAAGAGAGGATATTACTAAATTATGCCACCATCTTTGAGTGTATCAAACACCATATGGCTTATTCAACACCCCATATTTTCAGGCCTATTTTGCATCTAATCTGGGACACTTTTGGCCCAGTTGGCTTAGTTGGGGTACTGACAAGACTTGATACCAAAAGTCCTCCAGCCTGCATTTGGGACAGAAAGTAGTGTCTTTCTGATGCAGTTGACATGCGGTTCTGCTGCGAAAAGTTTGGTGACTGTCAAATCACACATAAATGACCCAATGCTTAGTAATACTGAGTCATACATAAACCATCAGTCTTTATCAGTCCAGGCTACTGGACGTAGTATTTTGACTGAATTTCCCCTTATTATGTCATCCCTCGGTCCCACCACTATGAGAAGTTGAAGTCTTTACTCCACCTCCACCAGAGCTTCTGCTCAGAGCCCATTATAATGAAGTTTTGACACTACATCGTTGTGAAACAATGAACAGAATTCGTTTTTCCTTCTTTCATTTCACTCAGTGTCCTCTTTCTTGTTCAAACGTCACATGTGAAATGGATATTTAGGATCTACCTTGTGCAGTTCCGAGATAAAAATGTGCACCTATTAAATAATAATCTTCCAAATTAAAATTTTGAATTTCACACATGAGTTTTTGGACTCCTTGCTCCTCTTACACATTTGTGAAAACTAAGGGTCCCAATTGCTCAATTAGACCCCCAGGAAGTCAGTTACTCATCCAACAGCAATTAACATGTCCCCAAAACCACAGCTCTGACGTGCACACCATCCAGAAATAACAAACCAGAAATCCATCCCCCCAAAAAAAGGCACCGTTACTTAACCATGGAAACTCCACAAAAGTCAAAGCTAATCTAAAGGAGTCAGTGAATACAGCACACTTTCCATGCACTCTGCTAAAATCTCATGCAACAAAGACCCAAATTCCTATGAGAAGGGAACTGAACAACAGACACAACAATCACATTTACTTGCAAGCCTCCACTTGTCACCAGGAAGGCTACCCTGCCATGACAAAAGGGGGGAAGGGGTTGCACTCAAAAAAGTTAATCAACTCTTTTTTCCCTAAGCTGACAGTGATCATGACACCAAAACAGGAAGAACATTGACTGTATGCGGCACAGGTGCTTTTAGAAGTTGGGATAATCATGCTTTCAGTCAATAGCAATCTTTAAAATGATAATATTGTGACAAGTAAGTAAGTAATAGTCTAATGAAAATGACCCATGTTCAGGAGTCTTTAATACAAGAACAAGTGAAAATCAAAAAAATAGTTAAAAATAGAAAGAAAAGCAAAAAAGATTTGTATCAACCTTAATTTACTAATTTCTCTGTTATTTTCATTTTAACTTTTTATCTGGCATTGACGGATGGACAGACGGACAGACGGACAGACGGACAGACGGACAGACGGACAGACGGACAGACAGACAGACAGACAGACAGATAGATAGATTCTATGGGCAACCAGTGGAGTTGCTGAGGGACTGGGTTAATGCAATCAGAAGGGTCCCAGTCATGATCGGCGCTTCAGGATCCCTTTGTGTAGGGATTTGTTGGAGAGGCAAAGAAGAATGGAGTTGCAGTAATCTATCTGGGAGGTGCCAAGGTTATGGACGTGTCGGGTGAGATGGGAACGGCAGACCAGGTGATATTACTGATAGGAGACTAGAAATACAGTGGACAACCTAGGATGAAAACCAGACTATTTAATTTGTTTATTGATGTTTTACAAATCCAGCTGCAAAGACAAGCATAAATGACATGACATATTACCTGGAGGACTGAGAACCCTCACATACCATATTGATTCTTCACCTCCAGCATACAATACGCAACACACCCATAATCGAAATGCACCCTTTTCTGTTTGGACATAAAAGGGTTTAAAACAAGCCTCCAGCCCATGAAACGTAACTCTTGGTTAATGAGTGACCGTACAGTATAGGCGTTAAAGGTGGCTGCAGTTTATGTATTGTACGGGTTGCTAGGCAGATTGGCAGGTTTTGAACCGTATAAGGGAACGCTATATCCTTCCCACACTGTGAGACTAAGGTCAAGATCCCCCCGTGCTCTTCGCTTTGTCTACAGTTTCCTCAAATTGTCTGATACACTGTACAAGCTGTTTTCATGCACTTGTGATAAGTCAATGTACAAGTTATGCTTCAGGCTGATATCACAGATTTTTTTCAGGTCTAGACCAGATGCCTTCATCCAAATGTCTCCTCTCCTCACACTCTACCAGGTGAAGGTCAGGACACTTGGCCAGTGCCCTCGGGAGGTCATCAACCCCAATTAACAAAACTCAGAGATTCAAACTGAGGCATTTCCCACATTGCATCTGCCAAAATATTTTGTCTGTATCTAAATTATGAAGGAGTGTCAGTAATAATAAGTGCACAAGGGATGGCTTGGCAACCCATCACATTCTCTCCTTCCTGCCAGACAGGGCATCGAGTTAGGCAGCACAGGGAAGGGGGAGGATCTGAGGGAGTCCCCCTGACCAGTAATGTAACTTAATCTGAAGAGACAAGGAGGACACACTCTTTGAGTTTGTGGAGATTTAAGATTTAATTGAACACAAACAAGAGAGTGTGCCGGTGTCTGAACCTCCCTGCACTCTTTGCTGATACAGCAAAATCCCAGTAGGTTTTTCTTCGAGGCCTTGAAAGTTAATGAGCTTCCGATCAGAGTAAGCCCTCAAAGGGAACACACACATTCTGGACTGTGTGTGTGTTTTCGGAATCTCTCGACCTGTAAGAGATTTGAACTTCCTGATTAGCAAGCACGTGTTGCAATAATAGTGAAATGTAATCCAAGGAGATCAGAATAGGTTATGATTTTATTATTTTTAGTGTTGATAAAGATGCATCATTCAAGTTTACTCAACAATACATTCATTTAATCAATTTTGCAAAATCAAATAATTTAAACGCTGCTAATTTTAAATGAGTTACCCAAAAAAGTTCATGTATAACAGGACTTATAGGTCATTTTACAACATTGTTCATGTTGCAGTGGCACTTATGTTTGGGTTACCAATAACCACCTTAATAACTAGAATAGAGTAGAACTAGGGTAGAACTGTATCAATTTCTTTCTTGAGAGGAATCGCATGTTAGATTCCAGTACTGCCAAGAGCAAATATATGATAAATGTATAAAATTGGATAACACAACAGCACTTTTTCATCCTTTTTTTATTTTTCTTGTTCAGGACATCTCAAACACAGCCTCAAAAGATACCAGGAAATCAAAGTGATGATGTTCTATCTAATTAACAACTACTCACCATAACCTGCAGAAATTTACGTTAGCGATGCATATACTGTAATTTTCAGATGATTGAACACACCTGAACATAAGCCGCACCCACTAAATTTGAAAAGAGGACAAAATGATACACAGGTGCACTTATAGGTCTATAGGCTGCAAGCGTCCAATCGTAACAAGTTTTTTTTGCCCATAACATCTACCCATTGTCTACCGCTTATCCTACTCAGGGTTGTAGGGGATGCTGGAGCCCATCCCTGCTGCCATGGGGTGAGAGGAAAGTGCACCCTGGACTAGTGGCTGGTCAAACGCAGGACCACAGACAGACAGACAATCTTTCACTCAGGGCATCCATCCATTCATCCATCCATCTATCCATCTTCTTCCGCTCATTCTGCACTCAAGGTTATTTGGGGGATGCTGGAGCCTATCCCGGCTGTCATCGGGCAAGAGGCAGGGTACACCCTGGACTGCGACCTGTCAATCGCAGGGCCACATATATAGACAAACAACCATTCAGTCACTCATTCATTCGGGCCAATTTTCCCAATTTTTTTCCAATTAACCTGCATGTTTTTGGACTGTGGGAGGAAAACAGAGAAGGAAATCCACGCAGACACGGGGCAAACATGCAAACTCCATACAGAAAGGTCCCCTTGTTGGAATCGAACCACGATCCTTCGTGCTGTGAGTCTGAAGCGCTAATAACCGCGCCATGCCTTTAACACGTCTAGTTAAGAAAATAAAAAATGCTGTAGTCTACCAGGAAAAGTCATTGATTGCTATCTTTGTCTTTATCCTTCATACTAAAACCACTAAAGTCGTCTTCTTCAGTGTCATAATTAAAAATCCTCCGAATTCCTCTGTCACACACTTCATTAGTCCCTCTTTCATTGTCACTCTAAATGTCACTTGCGTAAACCATTTACTTGTGATCTGTAGTGTCTACATGTAATTCATTGGTCCGAGGTGACGTGGCTGAATATTTTAGCGGCATGAAGCTCATTAGCCTGTAAAAACCCAAAAATAGGCTGCGTCATTGTTTAAGATGCAGTGTTCAAGACATGTGAAAAAAGAAGTGGCTAATAGTCTAGAAATTATGGTATATGATTTAGTAAACTGGATGAAATGTTTTACAGGGAAGTAAAATCTGGTTATTATGTTACTTTATTTAGTGTATACTTCCTTCTTATAGGCCATTATTGTCATCAATAATAAAGCCGTTCAGAGCCTCCATGAGTCCATGCAGAAGTCTTTCACCATGGACTCCCTGCCCCTCTCTTAACCTGGGGTGTTCAAGAAATGTAGCCGCCGATCTTATGATATAACTGAAAAGTCAATAATTGATCTTTTTCCAACAGTGTCATGGTGCCATGTTTATAATGACTCTTGTGCCCAGACATGGTGATTGTTATGGCCATCCTTGCACAGAAGTTCAATAGCAAACCACCACTGGAGTTTATATCAAGCGAGCCATTCCTCCCAATCATAAACCTCTGGGTATCGTTGCCGCTGCGAACAGGGGGGTTATAATCTCCCAACAGATCAATTGAGTCACCAAGCGGTGCCCCATCCAAGACACCTCCCTGTCTGGGAAACTATAGGACGATTGTCAAAGGGAAGGCAGAGCTTAGCCTATGCCATTTTAGTACAGAAAGAGCCTTGTTTAGGGACATTGCAAAGCAGTGGGAAGAGTATGCTAGTGTTGTCCTGAACTCCAATGATACCCCCTCCATAAATGTGGCAGAGTTGGAAGCCAGAGAGGCTGGCTGGGCCATCTTGGCTGACATGTCTCTATAACATGGCATGGAGATGTTGGGCACAAATCAGAAAGTACATTCTAACAATTGGACAATGACATTACTCATCTTGTGAGAAAACATTATTGGGCACTGGAAGGTAGATTCAATCTAATTGCCAAGCCTTTGATTCTAGATAAACAATATGGATTTGAACCAGGTCGTGGAAGACCAGTCCAGATCTCAATTAAAGCTTAATGGAAGTATACAGTTCCAATCTATACATGCTTTGTGAACTTTGAGAAGATACATAGTTTTGTTTCTTTAGGTATCTTGTGTGGTCCTCTAAGTGAGTATGGGGTCCTTGGGTCAATACTGGTTGAAAATGATTCTGGGGGTGTTGGGCTCTGCCAGGGCTGCCATTTGTCATTGATTCTGTTCATGGTTTTCAGTCTGTAGTGGTGATGAAGGAGCCAAAAAGCTCTTATGGTCATGAACTTTGGTTAAGAATTTGAAGAAGAAGGTCTTGAGGACAAGCTGCAAAAACAGTTTCTTATACAGGATGGCCAAGCTTAGCTTTTGAGATGGTGCTAGGAATACTGACATATTGGGGGAACTTGAAGTTGAGCCACTGCTCCATCATATTGAAAGGCGTTAATTGAGGTAGTTTGTGCACCTGACAAGGGTGCCTCTTGGACCTCTGAAGGAGCTGTTCTGGACATGTCCACAAAATGAGGGATCTTATGTTTAGTTTGGCCTGGGAATGCTTTGGGATTTCCCAGGAAGAGCAAGAGTGCGTCACTGGGGACAGGGATGTCACGATTGACATCATATACTGCACAACAAGCACAGATTAAGGGATGAGGAATGATGGTAATGATGATGATGATGACGATGATGGTGATGGTGGTGGTGGTGGATACGGCAAGTCATCTTGCATTAGCTTCCCTGCTTATTACATGAATAAATATTTAATATGATTATTAGCAGCAGGATGTCCACCATGTGCAGTTACACTTAAGTAAGAATACTGCTGATTCAACTGTTGTTTGTAAGGGAAAAAGAATGGGAGATGGAGTGCAGCTGCACAGTGTTTTATACGGTTATATTTTCATATAATACATTAATAAAAATTGTTAATGTCACGTCATTTTTGTGATTAATCTACAAAGCAAAATCACCAACTCTTTACTAAACGTTTGGATGCATCACAAAGTGTTACCGCCCATTATACAAATAAGCAACCTGATCTATTAAAAGTGGGAACTAATGATTGTATAGTCCTGATGCCTGTCTGCTTCACTGGAACCCACATGGTTAAAGCAAGGCAACCAAATATGCAGTTTTTTTAGAATGAACATGAGATTAACCTCTGCTGGTGTCTTTTTTGCCAGCAAAAGGCAGACATGTTTGTTACTCACAACTAGTTAAAAAAAGAATGTTGCACTTTTTTTTGTGAGAGAACCCAAAATAATAATATTGCAACATAACTGCTAGTTTTGTAACTATCCAAAATTCATCAACTATTTCTATGTCAATTCACAGGTTGCAAACCACTCCAGTGGTGGTTTGCTATCGGTTTTGCACGTTTTGCTTCACAAACCCTGTTCCCTGCCCCCCCCCATTTGTACTTGTGTCTTCGTGTCAAAAGAGAAATTAATCAGTTAAAGAAATATTTCATCAAAGAATTGCCTTCTTTGCCTTGTTCCTGCGGACAAATGAGGGGTGGAGCAAACGGGTTATAAATACCAGCTGCAGATGTTATGTAAGTAATTTAAATGGATAAACGTGATGATGGGAAAGTCATAATTGGATCCTTCAGGGATGGACTTATTATTGCAGATAAAAGACATCCCTCATGCTACACTGAAACAAATTTTCATTTCCTTCAGACCTTCACCATTGTGTCTGTGTGCTGAACGAATGCAGACTATTGAGTTTTCTTGTGATAGATGCATGGCGTCACAGAGATAGTTTAACTGCCTTGGAGATATATAATCAGGCTGAAAGACTTAGGAATACTAACATGTTATGTCTCTCTGCAGCCATTCCCATGCTCATGGTACGCCGGTAACATTTGTTTAACAATGACCTTAATGAAATTCTCACATTGTCTTCTCATAGTCTCAACATTTTAACTTAAAGTTATGAAAATACAGTTCAAATAAAAAAAAAAGACAGAAAGGCTCTTCAACTTTAGCCTTTGATTTGTTATGCACATACTGTTCAGTCTACTGCAAACAAGCAGAACACACAATTTCAAGTTGGACTATTCAGCACCTTTGACTGCTCTGCTGGTACTTCTTCCGGCACTGATGACCTCTATTTGTTCTGGAGATTCACAATGAAGTGTAGTCCGGAAAGCACATGTGTGTGCGTGCGTGTGTGTGCATGTGTGTGTGTTTATGTGCTCAGAGTTTCTCAAAACCAAGACAGAAACAGTTTTGGAAAAGTAATGAACCAACTGCTCTGGGTCCGGTCAGTTGATACATTTGTAAACTTTGAGTGTTTTCCACTTTGAGCTGTTGCTTCCACACAAACAGAAAAATACAAGCAAAGTCATTCGTTTTGCAGCTGTTGATTTGGTTGAGTCTTGTGTTCTCGTAGTGCGCATGTTTCAACACTTTCTTTGCATATATCTCCTGTTTTTGTCTTCCATCTTTTATGCGTGAACCTTAAAAATTGAGAATGAAGCAGTTCCTCTCCCAAACACCAAAAGTCAAAAATGTATTTTGTTAACACTGGAATGAAAACATCATAATCTGTGAGTCAATGAGATGTCTCAATAAAAGATATCAAGAACAGATGATTTTTTTTTTTAATTTAAATTTCAATTTTTTTATTTTTTTTTTAGTTAGGATGGACACACTATCACTCAATTAAAATTGCTCATTTACATATCACAAACCACCGCAGTGTGAACAAAACTGCGGATAGAAACAACCTGTAGTAGCTTCACGTCAGTATAAAGGATGGAAATTATATTCACCATGCTAATAAGATAACTAAAGTTATCATATGACCTGTGTGTTTGGGATATCATTATAGATCCTTGATGCGGAAGATACTCTACATTATCTTCCTGTGCAGAATTTTTGTCAAAAAATGTGCTTCTTGTAGTAACTGGACTTGATTTTCTTCACCTGAAGATATTTCCCCTCTCATCCGAGAGCCCCTTAAGTCATTCAATTAGTTTAATATCAGATTTGCAGAACTGAACTCAGCCCTGTGACAACACCACTGAGGCCAAACAGTCTAAATTTGAATTCAACTGAGATGAACACAAAAGGTATCAATTCAGCCTGTAATGCACAATGGATGCCTGCAGCGTGGGATTCGGTGATAATTGAGACATAAATTGGTTATTATATTTTTGCAAGCACTAGAACATGCCTTGACATAGAAATTTGCTACCTATCTAAAGTCACCTAGGAGGGCAAAATAAGAATTTTATGGGAAAGGCAAATCCAGACTGTATGACAATAAACACTTTGAATCTCTATTCTTGAATTAGGGAAGCTTGGCGCAGTCTATTGTTCCAACCAGGGAGTTACAGTTTGTAAACGATTAAAGTCTGAAAATGCAACAGAGACTTATTTGTCTTATTTATAGGTTTTCTGACGTCTTGGATCACATTTTTGTTCAAGTAATTCTATACTCCGTGAGCGGATAAATAGGAAGAGAGGAAAAGGTGTACCTCATGGATCAGACCAGCACAAAAGCTGTGTCCAACTGAAGACAACTATTATTTTACAACAGTCGTGTTATGTGTGGTACTTTTAGACGGTGTAAATTAAATTCAGTGCACAAATCTAAGCTTGATTCAGAAAAATCTCCAAAGGGTAGGCCGATCAAGCTGTCACACATCCAATGACAACGCAACTCTCTGTACACAATTTGCTGCCGCAGGTGATTCCATATCATGGTTTCCACTGTAAAGAAAGAGACTGTTTCAGTTACATAAGTCAACCACTGACACCGCTCTCCAGTCAACCTCCTGCCCAGCTTCTCTGTCATGCAATTTTTCTGACCTCACTAATGTAACTTCTTATGCCATTGTTGATGGATCTTTTTTTTTGACCCAAACAGGGATTGTGACGTTGTTCTCCCATTGATTTGGCCTTAGGCAAGGAGAACAGTGAATCATACCACAAACAAACCAAATTAGAGAAATGGCAACTTTTTGTCATCCATTCAAGTGTGATACTATTTTTTCCAGCTTTGACAGACATTATTTAATTACTAGTTGGACACAAGACTGTAACATTTCCTCATCCCTCACTGATTTGCAGAAGCAGTAACAGTGAATTGTAAAGCCATCGTCCTCCCTCTGCAATTTTTCAACTTCTATCAGTCGGAAAAGATGCCTACAAGGGTGGTGATTTCGCCAATGAGTATGTCACCCAAGCAACCTTTGAATATTTAATACACAAAGCCTCCTGGGCAAAAAATGTTCAAAATCCTTCCCCATGCACTAAAATACAATCATTCAGATTCATCATGTTTGAACTTTATGTTTACTCCAGTTTGCATATCTCATTGCAATTACTTGCTGGTTTTGCAGCACAATTAAATCATATTCAAAATCACTAGTCATAACTAAAACTAATGGGAAATTAATTTACAAGAGGGTGAGTAGGATTTATACAGAAATTATGAAGAAAATTTCAAGAAGCACCAAAGAGTAAGAAAGATAATATTTATTTTAAAAGCTGATATATTTCTCATAAATGGATATTGTATATTTCAAGGTCAGTTATATGTAAATGTGAGAGACAATAGCCTTCATTGATTAAATGAATGCAGCATCAAAATGGACCCATTGTACTTTTCACCAATGTGTTATATTCCATTTACAAAGTGTAGACTCTTATTATAGATAACGGACCATTTTTCTTAATATTTTTATTATTATTAATTTTTTTTTTCTTTTTGCAATTAGATTTGTGTTTGACCATTTCTTTCAATCGACCAAATGTCAAGCATTGCCATTTAATATTTTTTAATTGAAAGTCAAGACCTAATATTTCATTGAAACATATATTTATTGAAGTAATTTTCTTGAGTAATGTCTACTGATGATCCCATTGAACTTGTTTCATTTCATTTCAGTTTACTTTTATAAATCAAATGTTACTAACAACTTGCTTGCCATAACTCTAGACATCTTTTATTGCCAGAGGTTTGGGTCAAATCATGCACATTGCTGTCAGGTGATGGATCATGAGGAGAAGTTTGCTTATTACTCAAAGATTATAATAAAATGCCACGCTACTTCTTGCTGGTCATTTAATAGACAAAAAAGGAGAGTATAAGGGTGGTGTTATAAGTGTTGAGTGGGCCAGAATTTTTCGCTCTGCTGTCCAACCATGTTTAGAGACTTAAGTAACATTAGGACTCAACAACGACAAACCATTGGTCATCAGATCTTGAAGATTATTCACTTCTCACAAGATTAAGAATCATTTATAAAGGGAGTAAAATGCGGAAAAACAGTTCTACGACTGTTATAGACAGCAGGGTATTGATATGAAACAGAAGATCGTCTGTTCTCTTACATACACCCTACTTTGTATGAATGTGTGTGTAGTTATGCAATTCTGTGATATTTTATATAATTAGGTTTTGCACCTTTGATCTGAAATACTAATTCAACCATTTGAGTTATGGCTAAGTAGATTTATTTAGTCTTTTATGTATTATTCACAAAGTGGCAATTTTATTGGTCAAAGCCATCCTCATATTTCATGTTCTACTTTCTTTTCCTTTTTTCGTTGCCTACTGCCCAAAAGTTGTGGGTATCTGCTTCCAGAAAAACTGAAATATCAATATTCACATAAAATGATATTAAAATAATGCACTGCATCCTTCAGCACGTCTTCATTCATTCACACTTCGAAAATAAGCTGGCATTGAGTCTGAAAAACCAACTACTCCAGTTTTTTCCTTTCCTTTTCCTTTTTTTCCTTTGTTTTCTATCCGCCATCACTATGTCTTCAGTAAAGGGTACAGGCGTTTTTGGTTACGACAAAATATTCGAGTTGATGTGGAGACCTGCACAATTTGACCAAAGTACTCCAAAACAGCTGTTCTAAATAAGCAATCTGAAAACATTTCTTTAAAATTCTGAAGTAATTGGACTAATCGTAATCTTTGTAATTCTCTTCTGGTTGCGACACCATCCATTTCAGGATGGACATAAAACCCCTTTTCCATCCAAAGTAAAAACAAATCAAATAATAAGTGAGATCGGAGACCAAATGGAATACATTTCCCATGTATTCTTTTTCCATGATGTCTGTGAATATACAGTGTCTTTGTTGGAAAACCTACTCAGAGCCAATCAGCTTAGTGGGATCCAGATGGGTGGTCTGCTATCCCACCGGGCTCCAGACAGACAGGGATGTTCACTTCCTGGTGTCCGGCTCCATCAGTCTGCCCTTGGGAATGCAGGGGCTGCCCTAGAGCCTCCATAATCTCATGCCACACCCATCTCACACGCACACACACACACACACACACCCACACACACACACACCAGTCATTAGCGCAGCAAAATGTAAAACATTCTCCTGCTCTTAAATGTACATTTTTGTACGCATCTCTGAACCCAATTCTACTCCACTCTACACCACTTAGCCCAATTTGGGCCTCATCTCTTAGGCCTAATTTTAAACCAGAATGTCTTCACTCTACATTCACACATAGTTCTGTCAGCTGAGACGTACTGTGACCCACAAGACCGTCAGAATTAATCATATGACTTATGCAAATACATCTAGGGGCAAATAGTGGTCGAAAAAAGGTCTCGCTAATCAAATGGAGTATATAGAAACACTTAACATACATTCCGGGCTCTAATACCGATCATGTAATGACTATGAACTTCACAATTTTATGGGTCATCTTCAGGTTTAAGCTTGAAATATTTAGTTTGAGTCTCCTGTTAAAAGTGAATGTGATTCATTGTCGTGATAGCAGGTTTGGCCTTTGTAATAGCCTTGTAATACTGTTTATAAAAGGGCGGTGACTCAAATGGCTTCTGTATGTTTTAGCCCCTCATTCCTGCGAAATCTTACCACCATTCCTGTGGACTGTTGAGTAAGAAAGTTGAGAGGTATTTCCAAGTAATATTTGGTATCGCCAAAGGTATTACTTAAACTAGAGAGCTTTTAACATCAATGTGGCCCTACTCTTGGAAACTGTCTAAAAGTCAAGTGCCTGAATTAAAGTGCCTGACAAAATTTGTAGCATTAAGACTAGGGGAGAATCGATCCTAAAACAGCTGCGTTACTTTTAATATTGTCATTTTATCATCACATCCTTGGAGCAGTTTTAATGATTGTGACAAAAGGTGCACAATATCACCTGGTGTAATGTGAAGTTGGCCACTGGACTTGGCTTTTTGCCTCCTCTTTACTTGGGAGCAGCAATCTTTTAGCCAGAGAAAGTTATTTATCAGAATGGGATGGTGGTTGCAAATAAAAGTGAGTTGAGTGCTGAAAACAAGTCATGTGAGGTCTTGCATCGTGGAGACAGTGTGATGGGGAAACTACAAATCGCACAAATTTGAATGGGTAGAATCTTGAATCAAACCTCTGAGACAAGCTGTCATTAACTCCACTAACTAGAGATGGGATGGCGGGGGGGTATTTGCAACATAGATGTAAGCACTAAGCTTAGAATGTAAGTCCTATTATATTGATTTGGAAAGACCAAATTAGCAAAAGGGAAAAATACATGCAAACTCATCATATGTAGTTTTTTGTATTTGAGCCCAATCTCAGGTCATTGAGCGTTGAGCATTTCTGACAACTAACTCAGAGTGCGATAGCAGTGACACACAGGAAAAAAGTCTTCAATTTGATCGCGATCGTCCATCCGGAAGATAACACTTTAGTGTCGAAGTCAGCTTTTTCTCGGTTGTCACAACAATCAGGAGAACGCAAGTTTAGCTGCTGACATGCAGGCTTTTACATCCGCCCCTTTGAGCTGCTACATCACAACAAACAGCGGACCGGAAGGCCAGCATATTATAGATGGTTATTATATATTATGATGGTCCTCTTCCGTCCTGCCTGGGATAGTGGCAGCAAGGAAAAACAAAAAGTTGTGAACTAATTGATATGACTCATATAACATTGTCACTGGATTGATATATCATCAATCCAGGCTCACTTGCTGGTACCATGTAAGTTACATTTGTTTCCATACCTATGGTGTGAATATGAACTTTTGGTTATGGCGGCCTGCATACTGGCATTGTTCCATTAAAAAGCAAAAGAATGATCAGCCATGGTGTCATTAAGTAATATTTCTGAGTGGAATCGAATAAATTTGTATGAAGAGTCCTGACTCTTCACTCTTGCAATAAGTGAGTACTTCACCAGCTTCCTGTTTGAGAAATGGTGCGCACCATAACGAGGTGTTATAAGGGAGGTTACATGAACAGTAAAGTTATAGCAAGAGACCCAAACAATTAGCTGAGAGTCACACGGAATGGAGACGTGACTTCCCCCTTCTTTATTTCAACAGCTTAACAATGCTGTGGAATGTCGGGGGAGCGTTTTTTGTTTTTTTTTCCCCCACAAACAACACAAAGTTTCAAAAAGTGTCCTGGAACATGCAGGAAAATGTGGTTTCTACCTTTAAATTGAAAAGTGTGCAAATCATCTTTAGAATATGGACACAAAAAATCATTTCTGATACATTGTTATACATTAACTATAGCTATTTAGCTTGGCATCTTTAAAAGGAGTCCGCTTGCGAACGTGGTAGCATATGCTATTTTCTGATATGGTTCTGTATAGGCTGGCTTATTTATACAAAACTAAGTGCGGTTGTCACATTCAAGATTAGTTTCAGAAGTTTTGATCATTTTGGGGAGTTTTCTTGGTCGCATTTTCTGCATCAACACACTCAACCTTTAATTTGCATGTTCATAAAAAAAAAGCCTGACCAATCTCCAGTCAGATGTCCAGACTGCAAACTGTGTCTCGAAACCGATGCAGCCCCTTCCCCCCTGGTTTGTGAGGGTTTCATTTCCATACATCCTGCTCTTCATTTGTACAGCTGGTGATTTGCCGGAGCAATTGAACTAAATTGCTTTGTACAAATGGGGCGGGCGGACGGGGGGGGAACTGGGGGATTTGGGTGAGGTGCTTTAACAATCAACACGTATCATGCACTCACGCATGTGTTTGCATCTGTGGCTCTTTGTGAGGCCGGGCTGGTAAAACACAGCCATTAATGGCACATGTAGAATATGGGCAGGGTATTTTTCGACGACAGGTTTGATCTATGATCAGATCGGGTAACACATTGCTGGCGGCGCTAATGAGGTGATTTTCTGCGTGCTGACGATTCTTGCTATTCTTTATTTAAGTTACACATGTCTTGGTAGAATACATTCCCAGAAAATGTGTCATAACAACTAGAAACATGTAAAATTTCAGCTAATGTGGCCCTCCTTATCACTCTTATTGAACTTTACAAAACACAAAATGAACATATGAGGACTGTTGCTTTCACTTTTATACTTTTAACGCATTACCAACTAAATCATCCAATCACTGACCTTCTAAAGGACTTCATCCTCTGTGTGACTTTATAATAAAAACAAAAAACAACAAAAAAAAAATGCCAGAGTAAACTTCCTATCATTGACTCCTTGGTTTGTTTTTACAGTTTTGACATTTTAATCATCTTTCTCAGGAGAATTGGCAGAAATGGATCAGAACCCAGCATAGAAATTAAAATTGTATATAAACAGTCAGAGGGAAAAACATCATACTTGACATGCCTCAGGCTTTCTCCCAGACTTCCCTTCTCGATGTGACCCGATGAACTCTTGGATGGACTGGATGTGTAGCATATTCGGCATCGCTATTCATTTCATAGTGAATGGGAGGATTTGTGCAAACATAAAAAATAAATATATTGTCCTTTTCAAAAGGGTGGAAAGTGGACCCATTAAAAATGAAATAAGATAACATTAATTACCTTCTTGAATAAAAACTTAAAATGTCTTCTTGCTGTACCGTTATATCAGGCACTGCGATCGTGAGATTTAATGTTCCTTAAAGACTTCAGACCGGGTCATTGTGAAACCTTTGTGGTTCCTGATGGAAAACACCAGTGTGTTTACATGTTCCACCTTTTACACTCTTTAACCTGGAGGTGTACTGATATCGTGACTGACAGCAGCTGGCAGGACGTTTGTGTTACATCATGCTGAACAAGATAAACAAAACCCAAAAAAAAAAAAAAAAACTTTGCAGAAAGCGTTTTTTTTTGCTGACATGGATTATAAAAAAGCGGGGAGAACCAGCGTGCGGTGTTACAGAGCCAAAAGCGACGTGTTTATGTGACGAACGCTCACTTGGTGGCTGTTTTAACTATCTACGCTGGAGATCAGGGCTCACGTTATTGTATGTATGATAGAGGAGGCCGCGGTCAGAAAGTGTTGTTTGGACTCCAGGCCTGTTGTGAAGCAGCTGCTCAACAAGATGTTTCTGGGTAGAACCACACCTCGGTACTGTATGCAGAAGCTCCATTTGCTGTGTTTAAGTACCCGTCACAGCTACATGTATGAAGTATAACAGTCAGAAAAAAAAAAAAAGCAAATGTTCTTTGAATTCATTGACATGATTGAAGTAGTAAAGTGGTGCTGCCCTTGTGGAAGCGGTGGAAGTGGAAAACTTCAAGTACAGAGAAACCCGTGACCGAAGGCTGAGTCACAAAAGTAATCACAGTTCCCACATCTACACCTTTAAAAGCATTTTATTTGTTTGTATTTTCACCACCGGTCACATGGGAGGGCACTCGCGTTGTGAAGGAATCAAAAAGTGAAGTCAATTTGAAGATCCGTTCAAGAGCTGCGGTGATTTTCCACCCTGGCATGTCAGTCTTAAATAGTCAAAACTTCACTATGATTGGAATTTTTCTTGTGCAATTTTTGCATCATCTTGCACTGTCGGAAGAAAAAAGGTGGGTTTCATTTGCATTGTGTCCTCACCCGTTGATGGGAGTTTTATAATTATGACTACCTGTTTTCATGGCTGAACACACACACACACTGAGTGCACAGTTGAACAAACTTGTTGTGCGTAAGTACTGAATTGTGTGCAGTGGACTTGCTGCTGCAGAGGAGCACTAGCTACCACAAGCTGTAATTTATGGCACAATGGAGTTTCCTTCAAGAGTTCATACTAAGCATTCCATTTGCCCTTTCTCATATCGTCAGTTCTGATAATTATAACGTGCTTTAAATGTGTCAAACGTGTCAAATACCACGATTAGAACAGCATGAGAGACAAATTAAAAATAAAAAGTTTCAGTAATTCAACAAGGATAGGCCTGGCCCTACACTTAATTGGGCTTAAATTGGTTGTATTTTATCCATCCTGCACTCAGGGTCGCAGGGGACTTTTGCTGTCATTGGGCGAGAGGCGGGGTAAACCTATGACTGGTCGCCGGTCAATCACAGGGCCACATAAAAAGACAGACAACATTCACTCACTCGCTCATTCACGCCAATTTTCCCTAATTTTAATTAATCCACTGCGTGTTTTTGAAATGTGGGAGGAAACCGACGCAGACACGGGAAGAACATGCCAACTCCACAAAGAAAGGAGCCGGAATCGAACAACGGTCCTTTGCCACTGCTGAACTGTGCACCTTTTGGGACCATTTTTAATTCTAACTGGCCTCAACTTAAATAGTGCTTTCACACCTTGCGGTTTTAAAGTGCTTTATAATTGATAAGCAATCACCCATTCACGCACTCACTCCCATACCAAAGCGGTATTCTCCAGCAACTTTGGGTTCACTGTCTTGCCCAAGGACACTTCCCCACTTCGAGAATCAAACTGCCAACCTTCTGCGTGGAGGGACGGCCATTCTACCCACTGAGACAGAAACAGATAAAATTAAGCGAAATATATTTTTGTTAAAAGGACGTGACCCTTCATATAGGATTCCAAGCAGATGTGATGTTTAAACAGGAAACATAATGTCTTCCTGCAGGCTGCTTCGTTGCAGAAAATACCTCATTGAAAGGACAGCAATAGCTGTTCTCAAGTTAAAAAAAAAAGGGTTTATTTTTATTCGAGCTCTGTCAGTTGCTCTGAGGCTTTGTGTTGGACTTTATGATTGTTACATATTTAAGACAAAAATCTTCACTCAGATCTGTGACTTCATTTGACTAATTAGCAAGTCTCATTCATGACTTTTTATGATTTAAGAGTTAATTCTGCTTGTCAAAAATGCAATAAAATCCCAGTTTTCTAAATTAAACTGGGTCACAATTTTTTTTAAAGTTTTAGGTTTTGGAAAATGAGTAGGATGTTTCATAATATGATGATTACAGTATCTGTTTTCTACAGATTTTATCATTCTCTATAAATCTTTTTTTTACAAATATGAGCTGTAAAGTTGAACTTCTAGATAAGGGTTTTAAATACTTGTCACACCACACATCTCTTGCCTCATCCTGAGGGCGAGCGCAACTCAACACCTCCAGCAGCAAAGTTGCAGAACTGCTGATCATGTGAAATGTATCATGCATGGTAGGAATCATTACATCAATTGTTGCAAGTGTGTGTTTTGTTTTCAGGGGCACGGTTCATCTCCATCTAACACTTCTCAATACTCCAAAACCTGCTTGGAGCAGCACACCTGTCAACACTTATTCTAACTTCTAGTAAAAACAAATGTGTTTTTTGGCAGTAGTTGCATGTTTTTATGATGGTCACATGATAAAAAAGTGTAATTAGCATTCATAGTTGAAGGTCAATTTACCTAACTTGAACACAAGTATAATTGTCTCAAAACTAAACAACACAAATTCAGGGAACACAATTCAATTAAACATCCGTGCCTCTGTATTTTATGTTAAATAATATTTGTAAATGATAATTACCGTTGGATAGTGTGATATATTTGTGTTTGGTTTGCTGGGCAATCCCAACCCAATTAGGCCAAAACTCAAAATAGCTTTACTTAGTTTGCAGTCTTTCGTATATCTTTATGAATGGTCTTGTGTCTTTTTTGCCTTTCATTGATTTATAGGAAGAAGTATTTAAGATGACCTAATCATGTATATTTAATCACAAGAACCAAATTTGGTGTGTGTTTTTTTCCCATTCTCTTCTAAATATGCTCTCTCTAAAAGTCATTATAAATGACCTTTGAAACTAAAGAGTGGCCCAGTAGATTTATTCTGAATAGTAAGTAGAGCAACCAGACAAGGGGTTTGCAAACTGTCGTTATTTTCGAGTCATTTTTTTTATTTGTGGAAGATGAGGATGCAAAGAATTGAGTTAGAGGGAGGCATTTGCTGTGATGACCTCCAAACAGAGAAGAAGAAGATTAAGTTGTTAGTACAACTGGTATATCCAAATTAGACTAGCATGCACAGCCTAATACTAAAAATATCACTCATGCTCTGACACTGTATGACATCTGTGTGCGGGGAGGCCGGGGGCTGTAAGGTCATCTGAGAGCAGTAGCATGGTTGTGAATTTGGCACCCAGATCTTGTCTTGTGAATCATAAACTGATCTTCTTTGATTTGTCGCATGACATTCACAAGTGACATTCCTAAATCACAGCAATTAAGCACCATGTCATGGTGTTCAAATGCATGGCAAACAAAATTAGAGAAACTGCAAAACTTTATCTTTATCTTTATCTTTATCATTACAGATTTTGAAAAATAATAATAAAATAAATGAAATAAAATATCATGGTGATTTTAGGTTCAAACAGAAACCAATGGGACAAAACTGGGATCAGGCAGTGCTGAGATAGACTTAATAACTGACAGGTGAAGACAACAAATTGATAGGAGGAAAGCAAGCTTGGACAAAAAGAGATTAACAATTAGTAATATTATATGGGGCCCTAACAAAAGATAGAAAACAAACACGTAAAGAAAACAAGAATATACAACAAACTGAATGGCTACAGTAACCCACCAAATAAAAGTAAGGCGTACATTCATGATCGAATACATCCATCTGAAAATATGAATCGATATGTTTTGTTTATTTTTAAAACCGCTCAGATAAGGCTCATCTGACCGGTCAGGTAGTCGCATTATATAATATAACTGATAAATCTAATATAAATCTGTGTTAAGGCCCTTCTGCAAAACAGAGTTAAAACACCGCTAATGAAAGCCAGGGTCCCTCACAATCTCCACCCAGTCTCCCTGGTGGTCACTGACACCTTGAATGAACTTGATACGAGGGCGGTGGTCACTTTACTTAAAAAAAAGACATCTGTCTGGGTCTTGTTGGGTAACTTTTCACACATGTAATTCTCTGTGTTGAACTGACGCCAGGGGTGTAAAGATTGCACAATACAAGTTGTGATTTGAGTACAATGCTGAAAAGATCGCAGTGCTTTTTTTTTTCATATGAATATGATCAACGCGTCCGACTTTTATCACAACTCTGGCATTTTTTTTGTATATCTTTATTGACCAGATAAACTCATAATAACGAATTAGTGGAGAAGACGCACTTATTTTTTGTCATACTGGAATAGAAATGAGAAGGCATGGTGGCGCAGTGGTCAGCGTTTCTGCTTCACGGAAGGAAGGTCCCTGGTTTGATGCCGACAGAGGGCCTTCTGAGCAGAGTTTGCATGTTCTCCCCATGTCTGCATGTATTTCTTTCTGGTTATCCGGTTTCCTCTCACAGTCCAAAAACATGTAGTAAATTCGCTGAGGACCCCAAACTATGCCTCCCTTTCAAAAACAGCTGGGATAGGCTCCTGCCTCCCCACGTCCCTGAGTGCAGGATGATCTGTAGGGAGAATGAATGAATGAATGAATGAATGAATGAATGAATGAAAAAAGTACCGTCAGCATTACAACTCAATTTAGGCATCCATGTCAATGGACATCTTAACGTCCATTCTTTACAAATACAGTTATTAAATTCTGAAAGATATTGGTGAATACAATTAAACGTATCTTTGAAAGTGTGCAAAAAGGACAGTGATTTACACCAAATTCAATTTTTTATCTACCTTATACCTTTATTTCATTGTCTTGGCTTAAAAAGTATTCAGACTTGAGTAAAGGAAACTTTCCACTTTCAGCTGCATAAAAATCACAATATAGAATTGAATGAATTCTTCATGCAGATAACAATTGTCTAACATCACCCCAGTTGACACAACAACTGAGCAATTCAGAGTCTCTCAACTCTTGGCAATTAAAATCTGCAAGTATTTCTTACACAATGAGCACCATCGAAGAGTGTCATAGGGACAACATGCATAGGTTGATGATGGTTATGTGAAAAGTTCTTTCCCTTCAAAAGGAAAAAAAAACTGTGACTGGAGAGGGGCAAAGGAAATACTACCAACACTCAACCATGTATTTCTGTTTTAATCAAACAAGGAAAATGGATGAACACTAGCCCTCTACCACAGGCCAGCAGTAATGCAAACTGCGTGACTCAGAATAATCCAGATATGACTAAAAATAATCAGTATAATCCAGGTATTTATGATATATGCCATTTTTGCCTGTCCTTGTATCCTTCAGAGTGATGCTGTTAACCATGTAAATGGAAAAAAATGAGATAATGTTTAAAGAAAATAGATAAATATAATGAATGGCTTCAAAACTGTAAATGGAATGAAACTAATTTCCTGATGACTGAACTGTTTAGGATATTTTGTTATTTCAGTATGTGCCCCTTTCATACACAGTTGGTAAAAAAAAAAAAAAAAAAAAAAACTTTATTTATTTGTATTTTCTATGACTTGATTATCTTATTTCATTTTCCTTTATTTTAATGTTTTCACATAGATCTGATCTGAATTGGTGAGCTAGAAATCTTGAAGTGTGGTTCTCCAGCACAAACATAGACACAGTCAGATTGGTGGTTGTTCATTGTGGTCATAATTTGTTTATCACAAATTCACCTCATTCTAAAATCGCCCATCTTTCACTCGAAATGGAATCCCAATTTCAAAGAATGATTTGATTCTTGAAGTGAGTGTTTGGGTCATACATGTATTTGGAACATAGATATCAAGGTATGTAATTAGAAGTGCGGTTATTTCCTCATTATCCTTTACTTGGTATCTGTTAGTTAACTTTTATATCGAATGGCAAACTAAACTTCTTCTACCCGTGTGCTGGGAAATAGCTCTTGTATTCTTATTTAAGGCTGGCATTGATGACCGTCAAAACTGCAAACTTCAGCTGCGCTGGCGAGCTCATGCGACTGCATTTGCATCCCGAGAAAGGTTCTTCCTCCTGAAGCCATGAAATAACACCAAGATCTGACATCTGTTAAACATCAGCGTAATGCCTGATTACTCAAGAGGATCCAAGCTTTCAACCCTTCTTCAAAGGGATCTCCCGCTCTTTGTATATTGAGTGTGATTTTCTTTATAGCAGATTGTGGAGGCAAAAAGAGAAATAAAGCGTCCAAATAAATTGTCCAAACATACTTGAGAGGACCAACACCCTTCCATCACACATCAAATCTCCGCTCCTCTAATCCCATCAGTTGATCCCAGGCTTTTGCAATGGATGGAGTAAACAGGGAAAGAAGAGCCAGTGTGCCGTGGGTCCAGCCAGCCAAGGCATGGAGGAATCTGAGAATGAATAGAGCCTGGAGGTTTGTTTGCTGTTGACATTAGGCTCAGTATGTGTTTGGCTCTCAGCCTCAACAGCTTCCTGTGTGCTTTGTCCTAAAAGCATCTTAAAGCCCCGCCATCGTCACATTGTATGGGACAGACTGACTAGGGTCTTTTCAAGAAGGTCTGGTCCTGTCCATCTAGTGTTCCGCAGCGACAAAGCCCCACTCAGCTGTCTGAGGAAATCAGTAACTTCATGGGCTTGGATGTTTTT
The DNA here is from genome assembly GCF_037954325.1 of Fistularia commersonii. Taxonomy (NCBI): domain Eukaryota; kingdom Metazoa; phylum Chordata; class Actinopteri; order Syngnathiformes; family Fistulariidae; genus Fistularia; species Fistularia commersonii. The sequence continues at coordinate 9,095,091 of NC_141294.1, read as the reverse complement.
GCAAGCTAAAGACATTCAGGCCTCTCTAAGTGCTATGTGGTAACCTGCAGCAGACACCTTCATTTCAACAAGAGAACTATTTTAGCAGAATTGGGTTTCTTGACAAAGAGCAAACCAAACATCATCTTCAAAAACAGTGTAGGCTTTTGTTCAACTGGACAAGGCTTTCACATGGCATAGTTTACTAAAATAAATGTAAGAAAGCAGAAATCTAGGAGAATGTGCGTAAGTGAAAAGAATATGACATTTTGTGCACAATTTAGTAGTAGCATCACTTTTCCGAACCAGAGACACGACTTCTGAGTCAGATGGAAACAGAGTGAGCTGAGACTGGAGAACCATAGCTGGAGAGAAAATTTCGAGAAAATAAATGAGTCTGGTTGCCTCTGAAAACTTTCTGAGCTGGGACAGTGAGCTGCATGTGTGCTTAAAGATTCCCTGGTGATATGTTTAAAGCTTGATACATGTTAGAGGCTGAATGGCATCTGATGCAAAGGGTTAGGAACAGCTTTGATGGCAGTCTTCACTTGAAAAAAAAAATCAAAATAGTCAAACAAATCCCCAGATACATAAATACCGCATCAGTTAATCTGAATCCCATACATGACATTTTTATTCGGGAAAACATCAACAACCTGGTATGCTGATGATGCAGTGCTCATCGCCTCAATGGAAAACTAACTACAGAAAATATTAGACAAAATCGACAAAGAGAAGGTGGGACTGGGACTGAACATGAAGAAAACTGTATCAATGGTCAAGAAGCAAGATACACCAACATTACATTACATTACATCGCAATCATTTGGCAGACGCGTTTATCCAAAGTGACTTACAAAAAGTGCAATTCAGTCACCAAAGATCCGAAGTACCAGTCGTCGGAAGTCAGAAGTGACCACTCAACCAAATAGCCATCTCAGAACTATATACTGTACATACATACATAAATTTCATCGTTTTTTTTTTTTGTTTTGTTTTGTTTTGTTTTTTTCGGGGGGGGGGACTAAGTGTGATTACCGGTAGCAGGGTAGTGCTTGGTGAAGAGGTACATTCAACGGCAAACTCAAGAATCAAAAATCTCACCTCAAAATTGGCAAAGATGTAAAATCCATCACGGAAAAAAGCTAAGAATAGCCCAAGCAAAGTAAACTGTCATGGACCTGTAAAAATCTTGACTAACCCCTGAGCAAGGCAAGGAAGAGTATCAGTGAAAGTTGGACTATCAGCAATATGGCTGTGGATACCATGAAGACAGCAAATATCACAGAGGTGGAAAGAATCTCACTTTCAGCGAATAACCGAGACATCAGGAGGGTGCAAGTATTCATTCTTTGGTCATGCTATGAGGAGGGAAAAGTTGAAAACCTTGTTACCCCATTAATGATAAGCAGAAATCAGAGCAGAGGTAGAGAGATGTCCATCACTGGACAGGGTAACCAGTTTTAGGGAACACCAACCAGCAACCTGCATATTGCGAGGGACAGATCTGAGACCATGACTAACGACACCTTTGGGCTTGCTACCTGGAATAGGAAGAAGCCCTTTTAATATGGAATCAACGAACAGTATGACTTTCATTCAAAGAAAAAGGCAAAGCTTTTTTTTTTTCATTCAACAAAACAATTTTAGCAAGGAATACAGACCATTTAAATGGCAACAATATGAAGATCTTTCATTGTCTTTTGTATGATTTATTATTTTCTTGTTTTACTTTTACCACTTTATTACTTTATTGTTTTACTTTTTTTGATTCTTTTTAATTTGTATTCATATGTAGATGTCTGTACAATGTCCTTGAATGTCTGCTAAGGCACCTTAAAATAAAATACATTCTTATCTATATTAGATCTGTTTCAACTAATACAAATTAGAATTTCAAAGTGATTAAGAAGAACTGGTATCCAAAACTCATCTTAATTTAAAATAATTTTGTGCTTGAAATTTACATGATCATTTTGCGAATCAACTTTTCAAACCAAAAAAGAATGCTGCTTTGCCTCTATTTGCGCAGACTGACATTGGACTTTAAAATTGTGTCATTGAAAATATGTAATTCAATGACTGCAAATGAATTTAAAATAATTCAATTGGCGAAACAGTTTGAGTGGGTAGGAATCCTCTTGCTGTGGGAAGAAGAGCCAATCATGGTGCCATCACACCGCCCATATTAATCATTTGCAGGATTTTTTTTTTCCCTTGTATTCATTTAGTAAGCCAAAATATATTATCTATTCACTTCATCCTACAATTTGAGGGGATATTAGCATCTTTAGAAAATGACCTGAACAAATCTTGCTCATGCTGCAGGCAAGGCAATTTGACTGGATTTATTATATTATATTTATACATATGTATAAAATATGATGCCGTTTACGTGACAATCACTGGGGACACATTTCTCCACAAAAATTCAAGTGAAGCATTTCTTTTTGTGTCCCTGGCACCTGAGGCTACACAATAAGCCTGCCTCAGTCTGAACGGAGCCCGGAGGATACGCGCCGTGCGTGATGTTATTCCACAATGACGCTGCAACTTTTTTAAAATAGCAGCAAGTTTATCATTCCTAGTTTCGAAACTTCCTTGCTACTGTACTTAGAATTCTGATTATATGTTGTGTCTGTGTGTTATAGTCCTCAACTGGGATGCAGCCAAAACTGAAACATTCTGCACCCAAGTGGTGTAACATATTTGTCAGTTTTGTGGCGGTCCATGCCAGCCGTCCAACTTGTTGTTATTCGCTAAAGGTTTTTCAAAACATAAATCAAGCCCAAGGGAAAACTTGCTACATTTTTCAATTTTAAATTTTTGAGGTGTTCTATAATGTTTAATCTTTGTGATGTTGAGCAGCATCGTGATGTTGGGGTAACCAGCGCGTCTCACAGCAACAATATTCCAGGTTTCATTTCCGAGGCTGACTCAGCCTTGGTTGTAGGGATGTTCTTCCTGTGCCGGCGTGGGTATTCTCAGGGTTTTCTGGTTTACTCCCACACATAGAAAACCATCCAGAGGGTTTAGCGAGCACTTTAAAGTATTCATCAGTTTGAATGTAGGTGTGAATGGATGTATGTGTCCATATATATCTCTCCAATTGACAGTGACTGTAATTCTTGTCCTGCAGCGCCATAGGTTGAGCAGTTTTTGCTCATGTGTTTCATATATATGACATTGTCATGGCTTTGTATGAGTTCCATATCTACCCCTCAACCCTGTGTGCTCCGAAACCTGTGCTATACCATTATTATGAAGGACTGGCATACACTCAGGGGCTACATTGAAAATGCGCAGCAAAAAACATTTTTGAGGTGTAGCATTATGTCAGTTGCGAAGTTTCGGTCACTTACAATGTCAATGTCAAATATGTCAGCACAAAGGCATGTGCTCAAGGCCCTGATCTCAAGCGAATAAAGACTGATCGACATGAGGGGATACACCCAACTCTTTGGATGCCTAAAGAAACATCTCAGCCAGGAACCTTGTCTGGTTGAAGAGCTCCTCCTTGTGATATTGGAGTTGGTTTTTACAGTATTTGTCAAATGCATTCCTCCACTGCAACAGCAGGGGTGAGTTCACACTGGTGGCATTTGTGCCAGTTGGTAAAAAGATGTTCACTTCAGTTGCAATGTAAACGTTCACTGTCCACACTTGATAGAGATTTGCAAATACATTCATGAGTTAGTAATACAATAAATTTCAAAGTCATCTTTTTCCCTCAGGGGGTCTCTAAGAAGTTGAACTTTAAGAATTATTCTGAACACATCAAGCTTTTGCAAGAAATTCATGTTATGTCCCAGCTTTGACATAAACTGTTAAGGGGTATCCTTGACTCAAATCCGGGATATTCCCAAGTATTTTTTTTAATATACTTTTGCATTAGATCTCTGAAATCAATTTCACATAATAGTGTCTATTTTAACTAATATCTGTCTTTCAAGGGTTTTGTCCCACTCTCTATTATACATTGTATTTGCTGAAATAACGAAACCATCAGTACTGTCAAATCCTTAATTTTATATTTCGCGCAAACTCATCATGAGCAGTTTCAAAGAAGTTTAGTGAGAATAAATTTTTAAACAATGTGAATGGAGCTAAGCAGATTTTAGACTCAAAGCAGCGCCTCTCACCTGTTCAAGCAAGCAAACTACCTATTTGGAGCACGTTTCTGTCACATAGCGATACCAAACTAATTCTGGTCCCAGCTGCAATGGTAACTTTTTCATGCAGTTATTCTACATTTGTATTTTAGATTAGCGTCAAACTTATGCCTTTCATATGAGGCCAGAAAGATTTTTCAGCTTTTATCTACATACCTGTGCTGTCTGTTAATATTATCTGCCACTTCCTTGATCTCATTCATTTTCACCATGAATGAATGAATCTATTCAGTCACAGGAGCCAAAGCATAGTCAGAAGGCAGCTGAATGCACTGATTATATGATAAGCTGCTTTTTAGCGCAGTCAATTTGAAATGAATAGGCCTGGTGTTGCCTTGCACTGATCCTGTGTTCACTGTACCTTCAGAAGTATGCACATTATTTCTAAAACACTGTTATGCGAAAGACAGAGGATTGTCGGGATGGAACCTGCTTTACTTCAGCGAGCATCGACGGCTCATGTTCTAACAACTTCTAACGTTTTCTATTGAGGGAGAATATGCTTCTTTTTGCTCTTTTTCCTATCTGGAAATCATTGCAGTTGCCAAGAGTTGGCAGTTTGTAGTGGTTCAGTTTTGGTAACGTGGGTACAAGCCGATTGTCCCACTTTCTCATTTAGTATCACACGATCCCTGTAACACCACACCGGTATTATTAGTGTAAAATAGCTCCCTCTGAACGTCTCCCATTCCATCCAATCACCCGTGTAAAAAGGTGACCTATCACAATTGCTGACTTTTAAACGTACGCCAGCAGTGACCTGAAATGGAAAACAAACATGCAAAGCCGAACAACAAATCCTCAGATGCCTTAAATGAATATTGGTAGCAATACCAAACGCTCGTACTTTTTTCTTTAAATATAAAAAAAGTTATTTGAATCCCTCGTCACATTCCATGGACACATCCAAAGCCACAAGCTGCTATATTCCCTGCACACCCGTTGGGCTTTGCACAAGCAAAGATCATCGACGTCCCCACACAGCCTCCCAACTGTCTCTCCAAGCGCCTTCCCTCAGGAATGGGCTAAAGTACATTGTCATCCAAATATAAATGCTTCACAGTTTCCCTCCCACAGCTATCAGAACTCTGAACCCCTCCTAAAGTTGCACTTGTAAACACTACTGTTTCTAAGCTTGAGTGTTATCTTCCACTCTATCTCAGCACCCACTGGAAGAAGACTATGACATAGTGTTATTCTCCTCAAAATGTTTTTCTTTTTTTCAGTGTCATATGTGTGAAAAAGTCAGATTAGGCTGATTGAGAGTGTTCTTATGTAACAGTGGTGTAACCTGGTTACAATGTTGTTGCGTGTGTTGTATGTGTTGGCCCTGGAAACATGACATCTCTTCAAACTAATAGGACATTTTCCAGATTTTGCAATTGACCTTTGACATGTAGTCCTCCAACCCTACCCCTCCGCTGCAGACTGTACCACCAATAAACCACTCAGGACATTCAACAGCACTCAAGTGGCGGCGGACAGGGGTCAATAAGACATAGAAAAGATTTGTTTTATATTTTTCAAGACAGAGAATGTCATTTTTAGCAGAGATCCAACATAAACAAGAAGACAAATCCAAATAGACACCTTAATTTTCTAATTCTATTATCTATCCAAACACAGGGTTTCATTTCCCAACTTTTGATAAATCAGTTCTAATTGAACACATCGAATAATCAGAAAAAGCCATTTCATTTTATGGACAGCCCTACATGGGTCAAGTCGACATTTAAATGATTTATTTATTTTATTTTGATTTATTTTATTTTATTTTTAAGATTGAATGCTTATTTAAGCACATTTCCCCACTATTGGCACAAGTAAACATCCCAATGTGTTGTGCAAAGTAGTGACTCATTGGAAACTAAGTTTCTGACTGTCCTCCTTAATAAAAAGCCAAAAATGCTAATTGTTTACTCTGTCCTTCCTCTGCTATTAAAGAATACTCCAACGCCAATGTTGAAATGATTCGTTGTCAAAAACGTTAGCGCCCTCACATTATGATATTCATCTGCATGAAGTCATCCTCCTCCTAGAATTAAATCTTAATCTTCTTGAAAGTAAAAGGTCCTCTTACCAAACCATTATCATGTTTTGGTAAACCATTACAATCTTTATTGGTTTTCTACCAAACAATCTTCGTTGTAAGCATTAGTTATGTTAATCGGGACTGATAAATTAATGTAACTGTGACAGGTTCATTTGGATAACATCATCTGCTAGACACGTGGTTTGGGGTCTCCATATTTTAATTTGTCCCAGTTAGAGGGTCCCATAGATGCACATGGAATGAGATGTGGGAAAGTTATGCACTTTTATGAAAAGTACAATAATCAGGGAGATAGATAGATAGATAGATAGATAGATAGATAGATAGATAGATAGATAGATAGATAGATAGATAGATAGACAGACAGACAGACAGACAGACAGACAGACAGACAGACAGACAGACAGACAGACAGACAGACAGACAGACAGACAGACAGACAGACAGACAGACAGACAGACAGACAGACAGACAGACAGACAGACAGACAGACAGACATTAAACAAAATTATTGATCCTCCTTTTGCTTTATTATTTACCTTTTTCAGATGCAAATAGTACAGCCTTTTCCTACTGATCTCGGCCCTTTGAACGCAGCTGGACCCTTCATCTTTGAATTGCTAATTTCCATCAAAAGTTCAGCTCTATTGTCCCGTCATTCATGTTGATTAAGTCTTGGACATAATACATATTTGTCACGTGTGCTCACATCAGATAGAATCCTTTCAGATTTACTTTGTGTTCTGTCAATGGAGCCATCCCTTTCTTGCAAGTCTTTGGATGGGAGTAGAAGAACTCAAACAGTATCCTCATACACCTCTGTTTGTTGTGAGAAGCTCTCAGGCCTGTGGTTTTGTCTTGGCCAGTATGAAGTGGTGCTGCCTCATTATATGTCTCGACAGAATCCCGGCGGGGTCATAGGTCAGAGTGTTGGGTGGAGCCTTTGTAAGAATACATCTTTGAGTATGGCTAACATAGTTTTCAGGGTTTAAGAAGCCCTCTAATTAACCTCTTCTTCTGAAGTGTGAGCTTAAATGGACAATATAGATCTACGTCCCTGGGCTGCTTTGACCGATGTGACGGTCTGGAAAAAGGAGCTCCAAGTATAAAAGAATTAAAGACTTCCAGGCTTCAATACATCAAAACCCCAAACTGTACTTTTTTGACATAATTTAAGAACCATTTCAGTAAGTTTTAATGGCCGTCTGTTGCAGACATAATAACAACAACCCTATAAACTCATCAAATAGTACAGTCTCACTTATATCACATCTATGGACCAGTTGAAGACTTGTCTCATTACTTTTAATAAAGTAAACGTTCGTACTTCGTTTTTCTTTGTATGTGAGACAGAATTGGTTGATGTTTCAGTCCAATGTTTCTGGTGCATCCCAGCTTAATTTTGAGAAAATATGCACGCTGGAATTTAATACCGCTATTTTGAAGGAATTACCCACAACTCATGACAGGACACAAACTACTGAGGTAAATAACAGTTATCAGTTCTAGACTTAGGAGCCACAAAAAAAAAAAAAAAAATTTTTAAATTAAAAAAAAAATATATATATATACATATTTAGCACTTGCTTTGTGTCTGTGGGGTTGCAGTTCAATAGATAACACCACCATTACATTATGTTTCGATATGTTTCGTTTGGTTACATTATGTTAAATTTACGTCACCTCACATCACATCACATCACCCCTCGTCTTGTCTCGTCTGGTCACATCAGGTTACCTCAGGTTACCTTACCCTACCTCATCTCACTGTACATCAGCCAAAAAGGCAAAAGAATTAGCATGCTATATTTTACAGACACGGGAAACAAATTTTCCTTGTAAATATGGGTTATCACAATTGTATCACAACATGGTAATAAGATTTTAAGGCTTGTTCAACTTGCATTAGATCACTGTGCAAAAATCTACAAGTAAAAATAATAATACTGTATCCAAACAGTGAATTCAAATTGTGGAATATTTCTCACACATTCTCATACACACACACACACACACACACACATAAAATAATGTCGCAGAACAAAAACCCTGACTTAACCTTGTTTTTTATGAGATGAGAACAATGACATTTCTAACCATCCCTATCCATCCCTAATCTCTACTTTCACCTAACAACAAACCCCCACTGTGAATTCACATAGTTAATCGTACATCGTATCACTATTTGTCCTCAAAATGGAGGTGTGAGTTTGCAATATGTCTGTGTTAACAGATTTATTTCCCCATTGACACAACACACTCAGTCAGGGCAGAAACAATAGGTTGTCTACATGTGCTGAGCATATGCACCCTCTGTTTTCACCCTTATTGTTGCTGTGTGTGTCTGTGTTTATCTTTAATTCATGTACATGACTGAGGCCAACTCTGGCAGCCAGATGAGGAAGATTATATTGTTACCAAACTTTAGCAATTATATGATTTCCTAGATTTACTGCATAGAAATTGCAAGACCTTTTAGAGTTACAATTTTTTTTTAATTTGATCCAGGATGAGACCCTCTCGGCAAAAGGGGTCGTTTTCCCACCCTGATGTATCTACAAAGCAGACATGAAAATGATTAATGGAATGGTTCGCGGTGCTCGTAATCATGAGGTAAATGCTTTAATGGTTGCTAACTCATGATAAAAAAATGAAGGGAAAAAAGTTGGGGATGAAAGAAGCGGTGGAATTTTCAAAATATTTTGCGTGCGTGTGTGAAGGTGTGAGATTTTAAGCAGGTTTCGTTTCCATAGTGTCCAATTGATGCTCCACTGGCTTCCCAATGGGGCTGCACATGCACACTTCCTGTCCCCAAGGCCATCGCTATTTTTACGCTAATAGATGTGAGAGCACGTACCTGACTCACCGGCTACAATTCAGTGTGAAATAATGACAGAGATAGCCATTCACATCTATAAGAACATTCGTTAAAGTTGATTACTTTGAGAGGTTTGGCCAAAAAAACAAAAAGCGGGGGCTGCAATGCCATAAGTAATAAATACTATAAGTAAAAGGCCAATTCTTTGTTTTCTTACAGGTTACAAGAAACACAACCGTGTTAAAGTATAAATTCATGTTTGAAAGAAAGAAGTGCTTTTAAAGGATTAAAGATAGTGTTTTTGATTGTTTATATGTGATCTTCTTTATTTTGCAGTTAAATCATGTTAATCGAGAAGAAAAGACAGTTGAATTGTCCGGAGATTTCAGTTGGTCTTATGGGAACTCCCTTCGATATGATATAATATAATGTTATTCCTTTGTAAAAACCCGATAGTCACAAAAAGTAATGCACGATGTTGTCCTTTTTATTTTATTCATGGTGCTTCATGAGGTTTCCTCCAAACAGTACCGATTGTCTTTGCTTTACTTGTCTCCATCTCCAAATCATTTTGGAGGCAGATGTTTCTTTGTCGCAAACATTACAAAGAATTTGCTGCTCACAAAGTTCCCACCATTAAAAGTCAGACTTTCTTCTTGCAGAACTAAATTGCTCTAGTTTAGATGTATGAAAATGTGTTATTATATTAGAAACAGATGCTGAAAATGTAACCTCATCAATATTTGTTTTCCGCGAGTTCCACGATGCTTCTGCTTTTGCTCTATTGATCAATTTGGCACTCTTCCTCCCCGTTCCTTTAGTACAGATCTGTAATAAAGTCCGTAACAGCACAGTCTCTCTGTAATTGGTGCAAAAGTTTCAAGTTACCTTCCTTGACATTTGCAGTAATAGATTTTACCTGGTATGACAAAAAGGACTGCATCATGGACAGTTATTGTGTGAAAACCTTGCGGCAAGATGGGTTATCATGTTAAATCCCATCATGCTCTCTTGCAGAGGTCATAAATCAATGCATCCACTTTTTTTTTTTACTGCCACAGACACTGCAGTGTGACAGGGGTGTTTATACAGGTGGTGAGGTGTAACAGTGTTGAAACACTCCAGACTTGGATCCACTGTTCAAAATGAGCTGTAATATTTTCAACATGCTGTTATGCCAGTCTTCAAGCAAACATTCCCAGAACTCTCGATAATCTCTTCATTTGCGTTGGTGATGTTAAAGGCATGAATAGGACAGGTAGAGGATTTTTTGACTCAACAGCCTTAATCTATCTGCTTTATGAGTGTGATCTCTAACATTAAAAAGTCCTAGAGGAATCTTCAAGTTATACCAACTAATTACACTTCTCCTACTACTGACATCATAATAAAAAATAATTATTTTATTTTATTTTCTGTTCCTGTCTGTTGTACTTCAGTGTGCAATCTGCCAGAGCCCTCTGACCTTACCACCCCTTGAACAGAATCCTCCTGCCGCCTGACTCCTTTTTTTCAAAGACAGTGAGAATTACAACATATCATTTAAATCTTAGTTTCACCGCCTATTAAATTCTCTGTTCATTTTAAAACCTAACTCTTGACTTTTAAATCATTAATGGCCTTGCTCCGAAGCACCACCAGTAATAATTTATCCTAAGTGCCCGGTACAAACACGCAAACATACGCAGAGGTGGAAGTCAGCCACCTTGTAGCGTCAAGGGAGCGAAAGAGGGCTTCGTGCCTCAATTAAGGTTGCCTTTACTGCAAACAAAGGTGTTAAGTGGAAAGTGTTTTCCCTTACTTTCTCTTCCCAGAATTTTGCCTGACAAATGGGAAATGCTGCTCCACTGATTAATTCTCGCTCTTGAGTCATCACATCGAGTGACCTGGCATTTGCTGCTGGAATCCCCCAAACTGTGGAATAGCCAGCATGAAAAGAAAATCCCTCCTTAATCCATTTGTCCATTAAAAAGATTTTATGAACAGTTATGTTGCAGTTTTATTAGTCCACCTTTTACAGCTAGTGTTAATTTGTTTGAGTGGTTAAGTTTCTTAGTTACCTACTGTAAAAAAAAAAAAGCTTTGTTTTCAAGGCATAACTAAACTTTTTGAAGGGAGAATGTTGAATTTGAAATTGTTGCAATCGTTATTTATTTTTCAATCCATCCGGCCAAGGTAGCAACAAGATTTGCTTTCAACCAACAACAGGCTGTCATTCACCCGAACAGTCCTACCCTCTTTACTGCTGTATGGATATCGTAATGAGGTACACACTGGTACAGTGATGGTGGGTGGGCTTTGTATGCTTGCAAATGTTTACAGAGGAAAAACCTTCCCAAGGCTTTAACTGCTCTATACACAATGATAATGATGGGCTGAAGAGCCAATGTCATTCAAATGGAAATGGTTTGTTATGGAGCTGTCATAAAGTTTATGATGAAATTTTTCCTGCGCTAAGTTCGATGATCGTAAAAATGCCTAGATGAGCCCAAGAAGTGTATATTTATATCAGTTTTCATGGGTTGATGTACCTTACACTGAGAAATTAGCTCAACATAGTTCATAAATCCTCAGCCGTGTGTCACAACCTCACACAGGGAACTACTCAAATGTAGGAATGGCGCTGGAGGCGAAGCGAACGACCACAAAACGAGTGTTTACTGGTGCACTTCAGCTGGTAGATGAAAACACAGGAAACCTGGCAAAGGCGAGAGGCTGGCCGTGAAGAGAAAGTGAAAAGTGGGGAAAGTTCAGTCTCATTGGGCTTGGCAGTGAAGGCAACTGATTCATCTGAGGCGCAGGCAGCACAAAACCCAGAAATGTTAATAGTAAACACTAAATGGAACCCTGGGATGCTCAGGTTATTTTTTTGTTATCAAGACTTCTAATATAGTGCTCATATATTCCATGGATATGACGCATTTAGAGTTCCAATATAATAATATGTATCAAATTGCCAATACGTGCACTAAAAAACACTAGTGTTGACATTAGTGATTATAGGAACCAGCTTGTGAGGATGTGATTCTACACAAGCTCTGCACGTGCTCACCCGTGCGTGCATGTCTGCAAGTGTGTCATCCTTGTGACACGTGCATAGACGCACATTTCATGACCACATCTATAATTTCACTTTTCCATCTTGAAATCCAGTGCTGGGAGGAAGGGGTATCCCTTTACCTCTGAGCATTGCACTCTGATGCCTCCAACAATGGACCTAAGCTAAGAGGTCAGAGGTCAATAAGCATCTCATGTTCTATAAGCAGCTTTCCCCCTTCCCATCTCTGAGAAACCATTGCATTGATTAACATTTTGAAATAAAAGATGGGGGCAGCATTCGTGGAGGCGTAAGTGGCTGCAGCAGGGGTACAGAGTTGTTGTCACCCTGTCCAATGAGTGGAAAAACAATAAAAGATGGATGTGAGACAGAAGAGGGGTGATGAAGGGGATGTTGGTCTGGGTCACTGGTGTGCGAACACAGGACCACAGTCTGAGGCTAATCAATCCATCAGCCAGGCTATGAAGACATCAGTTAGTACGGACACAATTCCATGTTATGTTATCAATCAGCGGCCAATAAATCATCAGTGTAAACAGCTGCTACCACGGCAGCGCAATGAAATGCTTAGTATAGTTTACCGAAACACCTCCAGCTAAATAAACACATTAAAATGCCGCCGGGAACCAAAAAATAGTTACACGGTTGTTTGATTTTACATTTTTTCCACAGAAGTTTAAAGTATATAAGATTCCCATTTATTTAATCTTCTGCGTTCAGGTATTACACTTTCAGATTTAAGCACTTGTCATCTTTGTTATTTGGAGGGATTTTCTTTTTTTTCTCCTCCAGGGATTACTTCAGGTAATTGGAGTTTTAATTTCACCATACAATGCTCATCGGTGGTATTATAAATATATCTTACATGCACTTAGCGCATGTATTTCCCTGGGTTCGTCAATCGTTTTAATCAGGGAAGCAAAAACAAAAAAATCAATGTTATAATGCTGAGCATTCCCTGGGTGTTACAATGTGGTGGTTCTTGAACACGAAACAAAAACAGATAAAAAAAAAAAAAACTCACCCGCTGATTCAGACAACAGCAAATTAACAATGTGTGTTTAAACACCCAGCGTTTTAGAAAACACACTCCGCGGCTAATTGATGGTGGGACAGCAAACTGTTGTTGATTATGTAAGTTCAGCAGGTTTGGTAAATTTCCAGTGTCAGGCAGTTGTAGCTACTACCATCAGCTGTCCTGAGCTGATTTCATCCCGTTAACAATTATCCTCTTTAAAATTAAATCAAGAGCATAAGAAAACATGTGCATGTGTAAAACCAAATGTGTCACGGGGGAAATTAAGCATGGCGTGCACTTTGGCTGGGAATTGATGTTGTGGCCCAGTATTGGAAGTTGGCAGTTGAGTGTGTGTTTATGTGCGTGTCCTCTACAGGTTTGCGCTCATATACTTGCTGTCACTGTTGCTTACGTACATTGGGGAGTACCTACACTGTGTCCAGCTGCGCTGCGCTCCCAAGAGATGGAGACCACCCTGCATCTTTGACATGGGAAGATCTGGGTGGACCGAGTTAGTGAGGATTATGGTGTTCCAAGGAAACCCCTTGGGTGGTGTCATACGCTTGCCCCGCTCAGTTCATTTCAAGGATACATCACAGTAGGCCAAACCACTGCCCTATTACTCTGAATCTGTTATGCAATCAATGTAAGTCAGCTGTGAATATATATCTTCTGAACAACAGCAGTATGTGATTGTCCAGCTGCAGAAGCAATCATCCAGAGATGAACTATTCCTGCAGTTTCTTCACTCATCTGTCCAGGATCAACTCCAATTTGAGCACACATGAAGCAAGTTTCGGACCTGATATACTTTTTATATAGATAGTTTAATAACAACATTAACTCATTAAAATAACTACCAAAAAAAGAAGCGCTAACTCAAATGCTGTCCTTTTTTTCCCCACCTTCATGAATTATTATTGTGTGCAAGATGAGCAGGAAAAAAGGTAGTGGGTCTCTAAGTATTTCTCTGAGCCAGAATGTATAGAAACAACAGTGAGCGTATCTGAAAAACCAGTCGTTGAAGGCTGATAGGTTCTGTGTTGCACACAGATTCCCCTGTTGCAGAAGATGACATATAACACCTACAAACAATATCGGTGATATCTAAACTATGCCAGTACCCTCACCAGAGATGTAATGAAAATTCATTGATTGGCCTAGAGATATGTATGTATGTATTTATGGAGATGGATGGATGGATGGATGGATGGATGGATGGATGGATGGATGAGTCTCCACCAGGACTGTCTTTAAGTAAACTTTCGAGAATGCTATATATCACTCACAGGTTTCCCTGAAGAGCACCTTTAATTCTCTTCAGGCAAAGCAGTCATGTGATGTATGTAGTATATCCTTCAAAAAACATTATTATTATGTGTTGTTTCTGAACGTTTTTGTTGGAAATAGCCTTTCGTATGTTAACATTGTAGCTTGAATATTTCTAACTATTTTCCTCCTTCGTTCATTCATTCCTTCATTTACTCATTCATTCATTTATTGTCTGCACTGCTGCTTATCCTACACTGCAGTGGGACTGTAGCAAATCCCAGCAATTTTGGAAAAGTAGTAGGGTTTAGCTGGGACCGATCACCTGTCAATTCACATTGAGACATATAACAAGTCTCTCTAAATCCCTCTCTGGGCAATTTAAAGTATTTACTGAACCCTAATCCCTGCTTTTGGTCTGTAGAAGGAAACCAGATAATCCAGAGAACCCGTACAGGCATGAGAACTTCTGCACTCCACACAGTGATGCAGTGAGGTCCCGCGGCAGAATTGAACCAGGAACCTTCTTTCTGTGACGCAGAAAAGATAATGTCAACAGGGTGGGCTGTTGATTAGTCTCAAAGATGTGTCCCAGAATGGGGACACACATGAGAAAAAGTTACATAGTAGATTTCTTTCTTAAAGTCCATAATGTGCATTTGTAACAAAAACAAATTCTAGCAAATTACACATCTGGTTATTACCAAAATTAAAGACATTGCATGTGGGGTACATTTAATTCAAATTGCCCCCTTATTTGCTATATTTATTGTACATAGTCAAGCTCATTTCACCTTCAATCTGGTGTTTTTTCAGATGTTTCTTATCTTTTGTTCTTATCACAACATGTGTTGCCTGGTTTTCCACTAGCTCTCCCCTGCATTTGTGGTTTATTTTGGTGTATGCCGTATGTTCTTTGTCTTATTCAACAGTTGCATTTTAATCCCATGTTTTTTTTTATATTGTTTTAGCTTTGCACTTCTATATCTTGCTATTTTTGTCTCTTCTTTTTTATTTTATTTTATTTTATTTTATTTCATTTTATTTTATTTTCAGAATTCTGAACCAAAATTGGCCTCCAAATGTTAGTAATGTCACAAAATGCGTTTCACTTACTCATTGACCTGTCTGCTAAAGCAATATTCTTAATGACCTGTTCAGAAATTTTGGATCTGACTTTTGTCAGGTGTCACTTTGTCAAGTTCACTCCAGTTGTTGGAGTGAACATCTTTGAACCGAACATTACCGGTTCAATTTCCGAGCACTGCCTGACCTTTCAAAGTGTTGTTTGGTATGATCCCCAAATTGTTCCTTGGGTGCTGCAAAGTGGAGGCTCACTGGTCTTGGTTCATCCATGATGGGTAGAACGGAGAACACGATTTCCCATAAAGATGAATAAAGTGTATTACATTTTATTCATGATTATCATTTAAAATGTTTAGTTGAAGCAAGGAGGAAAAAAACTGACACTCATTCATTCCCATTACTGCTCATCCTGCACTTGGGGTCGCTGGGATGCCGGAGCTTATCCTCACTGGGCGAGAGTCAGGGTATACCCTGGCCAGTCCATCACGTGTGGAGACAACCATTCATCCTCTCATTCTTCTGGGCAATTTTGGGTCTCCAATGACCCATCTGCATGTTTTTGGACTGTGGGAAGGAACTTGAGAACCCAAAAGAAACCCACACAGACACGTGGATAACATGCAAACTCCACACAGATTCCTGTTGGAACCAAAACAGGGACCGTCTTGCTGTGAGGCCAATTACGATATCCTCTTTCAAAAGCAGACACCCGAGGATTTCCATTGATGATACTAGCAATTATTTTGTTTAATTTATTTCAGAAAAATGGTTTTACCAGTGACATGCCTCACAGCAAGAGGGCCATAGGTTGCATGGGTTTTATTTCCACAGTTCAAAAATGTAAATGAGAGTCAGTGGTTGTATGTCTCTTTTTGTGGCCCTATGAGTGTCTGGTGACCGGTCAAGGGGGAATCCTGCCTCTTGACAACTGGGGTAGGCACCAGCACCACCTTGACCCTGAATGCAGGAAAAGCAGTGTAGGTAATGAATGTCCGGTTTTAAAAAGCCGCTAAAAAACTGAGACCTTGACAGGTCTCGGTTCAGACATGCCTATGTCATTATGAGTTTGTATAGTTTAAATTGTTGCATGACTGAATCAAGTTTTTCATTTGCCGTTTGCTTCAGCATCAAAAATTATAGGTACATCATGTAAAGGCATCATTTAATACCAACAACCTTGGTATGAACTATTCGCTTTCATAACACAACCATACTCCACATGGGTGAACACTTGTTCAAAAGCCTGCGGTTCTACTGTTTATCACTGCAGTCGCCCTGCTGGGAAGAAACTGCAGCTGCACCAAAAAAATCTGAGCCTCAACCCAAAAAAGTCTTTCACCAATACTTTAGCAAGAACCAGTCTGGTACCAGGAGCAGAAATCCAGGCCGTGGACTTAAATATGAAACAACTGTAGAACAAGAGATCTCCTTTTAACCATAGCTTGTCCTAAGTAGGTTATTATGGTATCTTGCAAGTGAGAGACTTCCTGAACTGGAAGCTGCTCCAGTGAACCCAGTCCTGTCGTCAGTCTGGTGACATATAACAGAAGAGTGTTTTTGTTTTTTTTTTTTAATCCAGACCAAGAGGGTTAATGGGAACACAATTTCCCACCGAGAGCAGAGGCTGTAAAAGGGGGGCCTTTAAGACAGGTACTTGCAGTATACAGGTCTGTTTCATGTCTTTACGGATGGCTGTTGAGCCTGTAGACTCTTTGTTTAAAGTTTTGAAATAATTCCAAACATGATACCTGAGTTCAAATACCAGACCACAGTCTTCCAAGGCTGTAGCCAGCACTGTTAAATCTCCATTGGAAAAAAAAAAAGATAAATTCACTGACCTGATCCTCTTAACAGCAGATGCAGTCAAGCTTGCAGTTGTTGCAAAGGAAGTGAAATAAAACAATACAAAAACTGAAACACACATAAACATTTAACTGGAATTGTAAAACGAATGAACTCCCTTAGTTCATATTATTGTATTGTTTATCCATTGACAGTAAAAAATTTCTCCATCACACTTTTGCTCATGAATGTTGTGTAATTTCGTCTAGTCATCTTCCCCGAATATTCCCTCAGAGTCACAAAAGCAAACACACACACACACACTTAGCTGCTCACGAATGCAAAACACGTCTTGATCATGCCAGACTGACGTACTTAGGAAGTAGGGGGAGAATAGTGAGTCACAGGGGCTGCGAAGAAGACTTTTCCTTCAACTCCAGTGAGGAGCTCCTCCTCGAGCTGGCTGGCTTCCAGTCAGGGAAACCATATTGGCCAAGCTTCCCAGTAAAGAGGAGACTCACGTTTGAGACAGCTGGGGCGGTTTAAGACTGCAGTGAATCAAACTTAATAGGTATTTACTTCACAGAGAGTGTCGGGGAATAAAAATGTTATTTAATTATAACACTTTGCATGCATTTACTTAATTTATGTTAGGAAGGAAAATCTGATACACAGCCTGCAGGTTATGTGTTCTCACACCAGTTGATGGTGATGCAGTTTCCATATACAGGGGCACACTAGACATCCTGCTTGTCATTTTTTCAGCAAGGTGTGCTTGACCCAACAGCAAGGACTCTCTGGAGGTAGAGCATCTTAAGGGGTTTATTTGATGAGTAAAGTGAATGAGAGCTATGCTGGAACCAGGTTGTTTCCTGGGGGTGTCACAGGAGTCTCAGGAACTAAACAGTGCTCTGCAACAACTGAGGTGAAGATTAAAACACTCGGTACATCACGCAACATAACCTAGAAGTCAGTTTACTATTGTAGTAAACAGGAGAACAAGATATGAAATACATGAAAATAAATGAATGAACAAGAGTATAACCAGCTAAAAACTATGTAAAATTGAGTCTGGCCTTGATATGATTACATCATCAGGACATGCTCTGAAATAATTGTGGGGCATCTGCCACTGAAATTAGATCCAGACTTTTCCAATGTTCATAATCCATTTGCAGGCATTATACATGTGTCAGGTGACTGGAGGAAGTGCTAACAGCAGTGATTTTCCAGATGAAAACTTCAAGGTACAAAAAGAGATCGTTGTCATTAAAGTTACATAAAAAGTAAGCAGTAGACTTGCGTCATACACAGCACCTGCTCCCATGCTTTCTTGAGAAAAATCAAAAACTGTTTATTTATTTGAACTCGCACCAAAATCTGAAATGTGATTAATATGACACAAATTACATTGTTTGTGTCACTGTTTGATAACATGGATCTGTAATAAAAAGCACATTACACATGCGTGGCAGTCTAGACATCTGGCTTCAATCCACCACATCACAATCAGCATCAAACATTTCCTCTGCCTCCGTTATGTTCATACACAGAGTAGTCACAGGGGTAGACACATACCAGTAACACTTGTTTTCACCGGTAATGACTTTCACATTTCATGCAGCCACAAACCAAGTTTAGATGACAGTGTTTCTCATGAACTGAATTTTTAGTAAAATTTGTCTTAAAGTTATCATATAATAACAAAAGGTTCTACCAGGAAAATTTAATTTCACCTTTTTGGTAGGCTGGATTTGGAGTTGTTCGTGATAAACAAATAATTTAACCTCTTTTCACACAACCATTATGTCCTCCCTCACTCCAAGTCATGTACCGCTATGAAATAGTCGAAGGAAAGGACATTTAAGTCATTTTGGTGGGGTTATGCCATTCATAGGAGTTCATCCACTGTTTTACAACCGCTTCATTCCAATTGTATGTGCTAAGTTGCCTTCAGAGAAATCAAATCCATCACTATTTGATGAACAAACCAGGTGCCTTGTAATTTCCATCATTCATTCATGCATTAACTATTAGAGAAGCATTGTGACCAGCACATTCAAACATCTAGGTAATTTGACTAGTAGCGAAGAGTTTACCAGATTCAGTATGTATCTATATGTGACTTTCCCATTTAGGAATGCTGTGCTCCTTCTGCCATCTATGTTAAAAATGAAAACTTTCTCAAAAATAATTTTCCACATTATGCACCATCACAAAAACACATGCAAAATATGAATATATTGATTTAAATTTGAGATATTTTATTCACTTATATTTCTTATTGTGTAACACCTGTCGCTTGGATGACTACTTACAATAACGGTTATTCAGACTGTTAGTGTCACATGAAAGTAAAGTGCAAAAATATTTGAAGTTTTAAGTGCAAGTTTATTCATTTTTTTTATGGTCTGTAAAAAATCATTATGATTTTGATAAAATCAGGATCTCTTACACAGACATGCCTGTGGTATAATTACTGAGCAAGACGAAATTGGATGAGGGAAAGAAAAGTACTTACATCTATTTTGAACAGGAAATGACAGTCAGTCTGACATTTAGTTTCCTCTGTGGCACTTGAATTTAGTTGAAATGTCATTTTGAGGCTTGAGGAGAGCCTTGCCTCTTATTCATATTGGTAGAAAATGAGTTGTTAATATTTTGCAAACATTTGTGAATCCTGCAAAAATAAATGTAATGTTAACATACAAATATAAACGTGTAGATTTTTTCCTAATGTCTGTCTGTGTTCACATTTTATTTTATTTTATTTTATGTGTAATTCAATACTGACCTTGTCCCAAGGTGGCCAACAGCCACACTAGATTTTATTAAAAATTAATGTTAACAGTTTTAAATTCTTTATGTGGTGACAGTACATGTTGATGATTTTCCTTGACTATCCATCCATTCATCCATCCAACCATCTTCCCCCACTCATCCGGGGTTGAATAGCGGGGAACCTCAAGGCGTTCCCTGGCCAGCCTGGAGACATAGTCTCCCCAGCATGTCCTGGTTCTTCCCCGTGGTCTCCTCCCTGATGGAGATGCTCGGAATACCTCCCCCAGGAGGCGTCCAGGAGGCATCCTGGCCAGATGCTTGAGCTACCTCATCTGACTCCTCCCTATGCGGAGGAGCAGCGGCTCTACAATGAGCTCCTCCCAAAGGACTGAACTTCTCACCCATCTCTAAGGGAGAGTCCGACCACCCAGCAGAGGAAACTCATTTTCGCTTGTATCCATGATCTCGTTCTTTCGGTCACTACCCACAGCTCGTGACCATAGGTGTGGGTGGGAACAAGCTGTGGCAAAGTAAATTGGGAGTTTCACCTTCTGGCTCAGCTCCCTCTTCACCACAACAGACGAGTAAAGAGTTCGCATTGCTGTAGACGCTGCACTGATCCATGTGTCGATCTCCCGCTCCATCCTTCCGTCTCTCGTGAACAAGACCCCGAGAATCTTGAACTCTTCCAATTGGGGCAGGACCTCTTCCTCGACCTGGGGTCGGCAATCCACCTGTTTCCGGTTGAGCACCATGATCTCGGATTCGGAGGTGCCGATCCTCATCCCGAACCGGTCCACACTTGGCTGCGAACCGTTCCAGTGAGATCACGGCCTGATGAAGCTAGCAGAAACACATCATTTTCCTTGACTAGTAGGATTACAACTCAGATTTGTATAGTTTAGCACTGTGTTCGCCACTTTGAATGAGTTTTATAATGGTGGATTATGTACCTCTATACATGAAATATTGAGGTTGAAAGAGAGAACTTATCATGAACTTCCAGTTTAGATGCATGTTAAAAATCTGACCCGACTAAGTTCATCGCAATAATTTTCCAGCAGTCAGACACGGTGATTTCTGCCCAGTTTTCCTATAGATACTGAAACTCCTGTTCTAGTCAATGAACTGGGCGATACAGCAACATAATGTTGCCATGACTATAAGATAATCAGGTTTTCAAAATCAGCTGAAAAAATAAGTGTGACATTTCGACCAATCTGGGAATGATAGTTGTGGACACTGGAGGCCATGGAAGACCATTTTCTCCAGTGCAATGGGATGGCACACCTGTAGAACTGACCCCAACCGCAAACTTTTATCCAAAGGACAGATCATTGGATGGGGATGTTGTGAGGTGCCAACAAAAAGAACAGCCCGCCGTGTCTAAAAACAGCTTTGCCATTCCTTGATGCAGTCCAACACAAATCATAGCTGTTTATATTTAGATACAGTAGCCAGTCTTTTGTACTGAAGGTCCTCAGGCGTACAAAGAGACTAAATCCAAATCTGTCAACACTCAACGTACAATAGTAGAAAAAAAACGGCACAGAACGGACAGCAGACACTTTTGTGTCACTTAAGGTCAAGTGTTTCTGCATCCCTTCCCAGTTTAATAAATGCTTCTGAATATATTTCCTTTTTTCTATTTTTTTTTGTTCGCAATCAGTGATAGTCCTCCCTGGTTTTATTAAATCAAGTGTAGGTTATAGTAACTTGGCCTCACTTTAAGGCTATAAATATATACATATGTGATTAATGATTAATGATGAATGACCAGAGGATATCTTGCAGACGTGTTTACATGCCATAGTATTTGCTGTATTTTTTTTCTTGCTGGAAATCTTGATGAGAGTGTTACGCCGTCCTGAAGGAGGGATAGAAATCATCCAGAAAAGAGCGTGACTCATTGTCTGTGTTTACTGCAGTGAATTTTTTATGTCAATGATAAAGATTCGTCATCTGGAACCTCCAATACTGATGACGACAACAGAATAGCTGGTTGAGCAGTAAAGAAGATTTGAAGACCATATGTACAGCAAGGAATTTGGTTACGGTACTTTTATATCAAATGTTTTTTTCCAATATTACCTCAGCTACTTCATGCAAATGACAGGAAACTGCCTGCCGTTGATGTAAATAACAGCACAATGCAACATACGACTTATTTTACATTCTGTGAAGGATCTTACTGTGTATGAGTAGGTCTTCTTATCTTAATGCAGCCTCAGGGCAGCATGGGCCAGTGTCTCCCTGAGCTGCTCCCAAGCCCGGATAAATGCAAAGGGTTGCGTCAGGTAAGGCATCCTGTGTAAAACTTTTGCCAAAACCAAACACGCAAATCAAATCTAATAATCTCATACCGGATCGGTCGAGGCCCGGGTTAACAACGACCGCCATTGGTACTAATGGAAACTGGGCTGCTGTAGGTCAAAGAAGGAGAGGAGGAAGGTGTGTTCATAAGCGGAGAGAGAAGAGGAAAGGCAAGAGTCTGGGACTGAGAGTATGGACTTTGAATATCGGGACTATGACAGGAAAAGATAGAGAGTTGGCAGATGTGATGCAGAGAAGGAAGGTCTCCAGGAGACCAGGTGGAATGGTAGTAAAGTTAGAAGCTTAGGAACAGGCTTTAAGTTGTGCTATCATGGTACTGACAGAAAGAGAAATGGAGTAGAAGTTATCTTGAAGGAGGAGTTTGTTAGGAATGTTCTGGATGTGGCAAGAATGTCAGATAGACTCATGAGTCTGAAACTGGAAATTGAAAGTGTGATGCTCAATGTTGTTAGTGGCTATGCCCCGCAGGCAGGATGTGACTTTGAAGAAAAGGAGAAGTTCTGGAATGAGTTAGATGAAGTGATGCAGAATATCCCCAGAGATCAGAGAGTAGTAATTGGTGCAGATTTCAATGGACATGTTGGTGAAAGAAATAGAGGGGATGAAGAAGTGAAGGGAGATTTGGTATACAGGATAGGAACGTAGGGGGACAGACGGTGGTAGATTTTGCAAAAAAAAATGGAAATGGCTGTCGTGAACACTTTTTTCCAGCATAGGATTGTGGTTTGTAGGATGACTCTGGTGACAAGGAAGCTCAAGAGGACAAAGGCAGAGCAGAGGACAAATTGGTGGAAGCTGAAAAGGGAGGAGTGTTGTATGGTTTTTCAGGGAGGAGTTGAAAAAGGCTCTGGGTGGTCAGGGAGAACTTGCAGATAATTGGACAACTACAGCTAGTGCTATCAGGGAGACAGGTAGGAGAGTACTTGGTGTAGGACAGAAAAGGCCAGAGGGAGCTGCATTGTGTTTTTGTTAACCTAGTAAAAGCATATGATAGAGTGCCAAGAGAGGAGCTCTGGTATTGTATG
The DNA here is from genome assembly GCF_037954325.1 of Fistularia commersonii. Taxonomy (NCBI): domain Eukaryota; kingdom Metazoa; phylum Chordata; class Actinopteri; order Syngnathiformes; family Fistulariidae; genus Fistularia; species Fistularia commersonii. Next base: position 9,071,716 of record NC_141294.1, on the reverse strand, counting down.
AGGAAATCTGGAGTGGCAGAGAAGTATGTGAGACTGGTGCAGGACATGTATGCTAGCTGTGAGACAGTGGTGCAGTTTGCTGTAGGGGTAACAGATAAGTTCAAGGTGGAGGTTGGTCTCCACCAGGGATCAGCTCTGAGCCCCTTCTTGTTTTTATTGGTGATGAACAGACTGACAGATGTGGCTAGGAATCTGGACCATGATGTTTGCAGATGAGATTTTGATCTGTAGTGAGAGCAGGGAACAAGTTGAGGACAATCTGGAGAGGTGGAGGTATGCTCTGGAAAGGACTGGTGGAATTGTGAGGCTACAGGGAGTGGAGATCAAAAAGTTAGAGGATTTCAGATACTTGGGGTCAACAGTCCAGAGTAACGGAGAGTGTGGAGAAGAGGTGAAGAGACGGGTTCAAGCAGGTTGACATGGGTAAAGCAAAGTGTCAGGTGTACTATGCAATAGAAGACTACCAGCCAAAATGAAAGTAAAGGTGTACAAGACAGCGGTGAGACCAGTGATGCTGTATGGCTCAGAAACTGTTACGATGCTGAAAAGACAGGCGGCAGAGCAAGAGGTCAGAGAAATTAAGATACTAAGATTCTGTGTGACCAGGATGAATAGGATCAGGAATGAGTCTATCAGAGGAACAGCACATGTTAGATGTTTTGAAGAGATGGTCAGAGAAGCCAGACTCAGATGGTCTTGTCATGTACAGTGGAGAGATAGTGAATATATTGGTAGATGGATGCTGGAATTGGAGCTGCCAGGCAGGAGGTCTCGAGGAAGGCCAAGGAGAAGTTTTATGGACGGAGTGAGAGAAGAATATGAAGGTAGTTGGTGCGTGAGAGGAGGATACAGAGAATTACATTACATTACATTACATTGCATTTGGGAGACGCTTTTATCCAAAGCGACTCACAATAGAGGACATAGGGACTGCAAATACACTTGCGAATACACGATGCACAGGAAAGAATAAGGTTAGATGGAGAAAGTTGATTTGCTGTCGCAACCCCTGAACGGAAAAGCTGAAAGGAGGAGAAGAGGAAGAAGTCATCTTGGCCGGGGTTTGAAATTCAAAAGTGATACAACCCACAAAAGGTTTATCCGATTAGTTGCAGCCAGAATATGTTGGGGTGGTACATGCAAACATATTCTGTTGATGCAGTCACAAAGGATGTTTGTTTTTGTAACTATAATCATTACCATCCTCTCTGAGTAACCACAATTTGAGGGAATGTCCTCGGTCTATACTTGGATGCAGTTAACATAAGATTGACCTGCTTCACCAGTACTTCAAGTACTTCACAAACTCTGCAAATAAAAATATTACAATAGAATCAGTTCCCTTCTCTTTGGATTTCTATTCACCCCCCGATAGAGGCTGCATTGGCTTCCACATTTTCTCAAAGGATGGGAGAAACATGTTCAGTGCACTTTTCATCTAGCTGCAATTGGCTTTGTGGTTAAGGCAAAAAATAGCCAAATAAAATTAAGTTACAAAAAAGGCCAGTTTTGAAGCAGGGCGGACAGTACTTCCTTCAAACATGTCAATGTCAGTCATTCTGAATTAAAAAAAAAGGCGTTTAGCAAACAGTCAGTGTATTTTATCTCCCCCTTAGTTTGTATTTTCATTTGAATGGAGCTTTTCATGTGCAGTTGGAGTGAGAGACGGCACGGATACAAGCCTCTCTCATCGAGTGTATTTGCTCGTGTGACTTGCCATATTCATTTTCAATGGAAGAAAGAGCTTTCTAACAATCAAGTGCTTTGAACACAACCTCATACAAGTGCCAGAATGTAAATATTGAATTATTAATCAAGTAAGAATGATGGTGAATATTTCTCATTCATTCTTGCCAGTAATTATCCATGCCCATCAACATAGTTGACATTATTCGTATGACTGTAATGACTAATTCATTCATTGTATCCATTGCTCCTCTTCACACAAGATTGCAGCGAACTTGAGCCAACCCCATCTCTTATTGACTGGGAGGCAGGTCATGCCAATGATTTCTGAGCCACAAATAGAAACATATAACTTGTACTGTCATTCACGCATACAAACAATTAGGAGTCGTCATGAAACTTCATGCATGTTATCCAGGAGAAAATCCCCTGTCAGCCAATGGAATGGGAAATGGAGCCTTCTTGGAACCACTTCTGGCCCACAGCAACCTCGGCGAGTCGCGAGTGCTCACCACCGCACCTCCACCCTGCCTCATTAATTCTTTAACAGAAAAATGAGCTCAGAGTTTCTTACACAGCTGTCATAGCAATACAAGTGTAGCATCAAGGACTCCAACACATATGGGATAAAACTGTTGAACCTTCTGAGAATTTTATATTTGGGCTTCATTTCTTAATCAAACCTTCAATTCAAAGATGTGTGTATCATCTTGTGCATTTGTTCTGACTCAAGTGGGGGCATCTCATAGCCAAATGCTATCACTCATGTGACAGTTGAACATCAATAAACCAACAACTCAGATCCCTGATGTTATTCTTGAAGAGGATGTAATGTCTTCACCGACTGGAAAAATACTCCTTTCTGTTCCAGGCATCTCACTTTCAGTGACAGAAAGCTTCCTTGATGGCTCAGACACCACTTCCTGGATGTGCACATGACGGACTGGGAAAGTACAAGGTTTGTGCATACCAACAATCACCTCTGCCGCTTTCTGTCTGAGACAGTTCTGCGTATGCACGACAACTCATGAATTTTACTGTTATTTATCCCCCCGCCTGAAAGAATGATTTCTTTTTTCGTACGCAGTCATTGTTATGCAGCACTTTTTCTTTCCAACTGGTCACAAACAGAGGCTTAGTCAGATACCCAGTGCTCAAGCCATGACATTCCCGATAGGGCGGCATATTCCGGGATTAGCGAGCCATTTTTAAATGCTCGTCAAGTATCATCAGGGCATTTCCCATTCGAAGCAAGGTCAGTAAAAGGGCCAAAACCTGAAATTACAGAATCACTTTGAAACCAATAGGATGTACATAATAGTTTCATCATTTTCTGAGCCTTTGCATGATAATGCATAGAAGAGGCAGAGCCCGAGCACGACATCTACCTGATAGCTGTTGGTTTAGCCTTTAGTGTATTAAACATATTCTACAGAGAAAGCTTTCATTGTGTAATACCCCAAAAACAATGTCAATCTAAAAAAACATCCAATTCCCGTTGAGCAGGAGAGGACCTATTTTTTCTTAAGTGATGCTCTATTCTAGGCCCTGCCACTCAGCAATTGACTTTGACATTTGAGGTGAATGTATTATTTTGCTGCCCTTGTGTATCAAGCAACATTCAGCTTCTAGGTGACGGAAAAAGATTGATTATGTTGCCAAACCTTAGCAACCAGTGACTTTCAACTCCAAAACATAAGCATTGCATGGATGGTGAAGGTTGTCACAACGTTCCATGGACGTCTATAAAACAACCCAATTAAGCGACCAATGTATTTACATAGCACATCATTTGTGGGAAACAACAGTTCATTGGAAGAAAAAATAGCTTGTTTGGTTGAAATTTCTCTGGTATTGTGTGGCGTTCTCTTAAAAAAGCCCCACTTTCCATTGAGTGTTGTGACGGCTCTGCATAATCGTCAGGGGTTTTTTTTTAATGACATACGCAAACAGACAGTAAGGAGGAGACATTTATATTCTTTGACAATGGGAGGCAGTGTGGGTGGTCTTTGTTTCAGCATATACCTGAGCCCAACATATATTGTTGTATTTTCTATGTTGTTTGTAATGTCAGCCTCCTATGTAGGCTGTTTGTAATGGTGAATGGTCCAAGGGCATTGCATGTGTTCAATTTATTGATTTTATAGATAGATAGATAGATAGATAGATAGATAGATAGATAGATAGATAGATAGATAGATAGATAGATAGATAGATAGATAGATAGATAGATAGATAGATAGATAGATAGATAGATAGATATTCAGTATCTAAACAGTCACTGGTATAATCTAAGCTCTGATAATGAATAATGATTGTTTGTATGTCTCGGTCTCGAGATTTGGCCCTGTCGCCCAATGACAGCTGGGACAGGTTCTAGCCTGAATGATTGTTAAGCATGTTGTTGAATGTAACCTGAAAAATGACTACCTTACTAGGTGACTTCATAACTGCCTATGAAGTAATCTAGCTGATCTTTGATAAAATCAGGAAATATATAACAATTCATCTGAAAAAAAATCAAATCATATTAGAATTTTAGAGCAGGATGAACTGATACCAACTCAGTGAAGATGGGAGGCCTTAAAAAAGTCATGCTAATGTATCTCATGTAAATGCATTTCCTTTCCATTTATGTATATTAAAACTTTTAGAGAGAATTGAATGTTCATTAGCATGCCAATCTGGGGCATTAGGAACAGAAGGAAGAGCAAATGTTACTTGAGCAGTAATATTTGATGTTGTAGTGTTATAATATATTCCTGATAATATTTTCCCGTGCGCATTTTGCCAGCTGTGTTTTTAATAATGATTACTTGCAACTATGAATCTGCCAAGGAAGGCACAAGTGGTTGTTTTGATGAATCCTAATAAATTTATAAATTAATAAATAAAAAGCTGTGTGACTGGATTCAGACCTGGCAGCTATCCGTGTTCAAATCTTGCATCTCTTTAGAAGATGTGCCTCATCAACACCAGTTAACCACAATCTTGGACTGGAATTTGCAAATGGGTGTGGCAACTCATTGAGGGGCCAAATGTATCTGGAGCCGCATCAAGATGATAGTCCGCTATTACTACACCTTAACACATCATATGGGGACCTCATGGGCACAAATACATTTTTGTGGGCGGAGGAGAATGAAATTGAAGCTTTGTTAGATTCTAGCTCCTTAAATATCCGCTTTGAAAATACCCAATCCACCCAGTGGGCCCAGGCCAACAACACATGTTCCATGTCACCTCTGAAACATAAATCTGTCTCCAAATATGAAGGCGTTTTATGACGATGCGAAAGCTGGAATTGAGGTCTGGTAAGAAAACATCCTTACTTGGGGTTATCTTTCTGCCACTGGAATCCATCTTTTATTGCCATGGTTACATAATAACCATGTGGTTACGGTTTGTGGGGGATCATGACTTTTTAGACAAGCTTGACCCACTGTTCCAGATGTTACTCTCTTGATTGACTGTCTGAACACAAGAACTGAAAATTTATCTCCCACAATAAAATAAAAACATGTTTCTGGATGTGCAGGGCTTTTCCAGAAATCTACACTCATAGATTTAATTTTTTTTAGTTCATTTATAATTTGAAGGAGTGATTATTTATTTCCAAATTTAAGTAATCCTTCTTGTCAACAGTTATCAATTGTATATTCTGTCATCATCTCATTCAGTAGGTAAACAATAAAAACTTGCGGTAATTCCGATTATTCAAGTCAGTTTTTCCCAGACCTGCTCTTAAGTAGAGCTAATTTTCCTTACATCACAATACTCCACTTCCCCCAAGTTTGCCCAAGACTGATATTTGCAAATTGAACAATGTTGGTTATGGTAAAGAGTACAGACATGAAAAAAGGAAGCATTTCCAAAAACATCTGATGTTCCAGTATTACAGTAAGAATCATTGGATGCCCTTAGCAACTGGTTTGCCTGCATATTCAATGCTTGCTGCCAGAGTTCCTAGTGGTGGTTTGCACTTAAGCCTCACAGCAAGAAGGCCCTTAGTTTGGTTCCCTTCTGCCTAAAGCGTCATCTTCTAATTTTTTTTGATGATAATTCTCAAAACTCACTTTTCTCTGACCTCATCCCACTGAACAAAAACCCATAGTTGGCGTCGCATTGACCCCCTCACTGCAGTTCACCACTTGGTGGCTGGTATCAGCCGTTATCTGTGGACTAGTTCCCATTCATCATACTATTATTAAATAAGATGCGCAAAATGTAACATAAAAATGGAATGGAAATTTAAAAATGGTCAAATTGTGAAAAACATTGGATGGGATTACAATTGAAATCAATACATCAGTGTATCACCTAGTGCTTCATTTGCAATGGTGCATGATTTGGTTTTTGCATCCTCACGCTGAAGAGACGGAAACTAATATGCAAATCTTTTTCAAGGAACGAACCTCGGACGAGATATTCAAAACTGCAGATTCCACTGCTTGTTGAGTGAAGCCGTAGAGCCCCAACACCTTACAAGCACCAGCACTGATTTGAACCAGACATGCTGTGCCGGCCTCCCCAACCATGACTGACCAGCACACTCCATGCTGCAGAGCAACCCAAAATTAATTTCCTACTTAGCATGGTGTCCGTCCTTAGCCCTTCGAACCTGATCCCTGTGTGGTATCCTGGTGTTGAGTGATGTGTTTCAGGGGATTAGCCCTTTGAAATTTTCAGATTTGATGGCTTAAGTGTTACTTTTAGCTAAACTGCATTCCTAAGGTGACTACAATTCACAGAGTTCAAAGGAACTTAAATGGAGCAAAGCGCTGTTCTCCACTTTGCTCTCCAAACATTTACATACCAATCGTTCTCTAAGCCAAGATAAATCTTTTTTTACCCATTCTCCTCAATCACTCAATAACCCTTCATTGGCACCCTTTTCCCTGTTTCCCTCTCAGTTAATGGCCAACTCTTGGACACATTCAGTACTGTCATACTGAGATCTTCAGCACAACCAAGGCATTCGTCTGCCAAATGGTTTGTAGTAAAACTATTTTGTCTTGGGAAACCTCGAGTCATAAACACATTTTTCCGAGTTGTAATTTTGTTTTTTCTTGACACGCTTGTGGTCTTTATCAATGTTTAGTGCAGAAGAGGCTGATTCATGACCTGGTTATACCAAACGGTGGAAATTGAGGAAATTGTTCGAAGACCCACATCTAACTGATAGAGAGTTATATTAAAAGAATAAATTAAATCATTTAATAAATGCTAAAGCTGGGCGGCACGGTGGTGTGGTGGTTACCCCTCCAGCCTCAAAGCACGAAGAATCCTGCTTCAATTCTGACAAGGGGACCTTTCTTAGTGGAGTTTGTATATTCTCCCCGTGTCTGTGTGGGTTTTCTCTAGGTTTTCGGTTTTTCTCTCCAAAAAGAAGGTCCAAAAAGAAGCAGCAGGTCAATTGGAGTGTGTGAGTGAGTTAATGGTTATTTCTCTGTAAATGTGGCCTTGCAATTGACTGGGAGCAGCTGGGATGAGATAAACTTTATTGATCTCCATAGGGGAAATTATTTTGTCGCAGCAGCGTAACAGTTATAGCATGAATAAATATAAATATAGAGAGACAATTAGAAGACAGTTAGAAGATAGCAAAAGACAGCCACAAAAAAATAGACAATAGGATATGCGCCAGCATGACTGAAGGATAAGTGGCCGAGCAGAAAATGGAAATACTACAGACTACTTAATCTTATTATTAGAAATCTTTGATTGACTTCTGCCACCCTCGTTATTTATAAGAAGATGGGTCATTAATTAATAGCTATGGTCAACTTATTTCCATTCCATACCATGTGAAAGGTGATAGAAGTATTCTGATGATTCTACATCCTCTTATTTTGCAAGTACCTCATGAGACAGAAGAGCCATCACACTTCAGGAAATCCCCAGAAAATAGATAACATTTCTTACAGTATCAATTCTTAACATCCCTTTATCTCTGGGCTTTTTTCACAATAGGAGGCAGGTCTTGACTCAACCTTTTGAGACTCACAAAGATGCAGAAATTCCCCGTGAATGTGATCTAGATGATTGGTGAAATGGATAAGACTTCCTTGTAATTGGAGGACAAAGAAAAAAAAAACTTTTGGCAGAATAGAATGGCGATCTTCCTAGATATTTACATTATTTTTCATGCTTCGCTCTTGACTCTGAGTCGGCGACCATGAATGCCCAAAGGATCAAAATGAGCTATTGATTTTAACTTCCAAACACAAATTCAGTCTTGATGTGACGCAGTTTTTAACACTTGTGCCTCACAGCTGGGAGGTCCCCAGTTCGATTCCAATGGGGGCATTTCATGTCCCCCCCCCTTGTTTGCTCTGGAGTTCTTCTGGGTTCTCCAGTTTCCACCCACAGATCAAATACATGCAGTGGGTCAGTTGGAGACACTGAATTGCCCAGACGTGTGAATGGGAGTGGGAATCGTTGGTTGTATGACTCTATTAAATGTGTGAATGAGAGAGTTAATGGTCATGTGTCACTATATGGCGTGTGAATGGGAGGTTGAATGGTTATAAGTCTCCCTCTCTGTCGCCAGTGGTCGACTGGCAACCGGTCCATGGTGAACCACACATCTCATCCAATGACAGCTGGGATACGCTGCTGCTCCTCTGCGGCCATGAGTGCAGGATAAGTGGTATAGATACTGAATGAATATTCACTTATGGTCAAAAGTTTTTGATACTGCAAGATTGTTAGGTTTTCAAGTGAATCCAAGGTGGAGGGAGGAAAGGTCATCACTGATGTCACACTTTCGGGGTGGCCGTTGATCTGATTTATTAGCTGAATGAAAAGACATGGACGGGAAGACCTTGGCTTCACTTTGTTTTTTGCATCTCATGGGGAAGATGCGAAGGAGAGGCTTTGAAGACTTGTAGGAGGAGGAAAAAGACAGTCATTATTATTTTTCTTGTATGAAGTATTGTTACACACACCCATGAAGGAGGGAGTAGCAGCTGTGTTGTTGGTCCCTTTGGCTGAGAAAGCCAATCAAGGGAGCACCGTATACAGTGGCCAGGCTGTGTTTTAAAAACATCTTACTGGATTTGGATGGATACTGAAAATAATGAAATCACTATGATCAAAATTAGTTTTCATCAGTATGTTGGCTGGTCCTTACCGTTACACCCTCAAAAATTTACAGAATATCCCGTTGACTCACTTTGGTCCACTATCCCTTCCAAGAAATTGGATTTGGTAAATGATGTTGTCAGATACAGGTCACTGGTGCAGCTGCAGCTTCTTTTGAACTACAAAGTATGGGTTTTTAATGCCACATCAGTAACCGGGGACAGAAACCACTGAAAATGTTGTACACTGTAAATTAGTAACAGTGTATAATAGTGGAAGGTATATTTGTGTAAATCCTAAATACTTACACAATACAAAAGAAATGTTATCTGCCTTGGAAAACTAATTTAGAGGTAAACCACTGCTCCTTGGTTTTCTGTATATGCTACGAATGGTATGCAGGGACTGTGAATTTAAAGGTGATACAATTCTGAAAATACCCATGGGTTTCTTTCATTTTCTGCAAATTGTTTTTTGTGGTAAAAAGTTGAGCCACAATTCAAGGGGAATTATTTCCGAAACTGCAATTTCAAAATGTCTTAAGCCAAAGGGGAAGCAAGGGTAATATTCAGTGGTCCTGTAAATACCCCGTAAACAGTGAATGACATGAATTTGTTTAACAATTTAAATGAGGTTGTGCAGGGATCATGTTTGTGATTGATCTCATTAGAGGTGCATCAATCCTCCCACCCAGTGGGCAGAATACAATATTGCAGAAGATGAAAGCGATCAACAGATCAAGATCTTTAGCCAATGAGAAAATAGAACAGTGCAGCACGTGTGGCCCTGAGTCAGCTGAATCCCGTGCTCAATGCGGCCGTCCTAAACGATTGCAGCGATTTTGCTGCTTCATATTATGAAAAAACTTTGGTGTTGGTTCTACTAGGGCAGGCCCAACACATGTCAACACAGCACTGTCTGGGATTAGCCTGATATATCTAATATTCATGGCACAAAACACCCCCAAGGGTGTGTCCAGCCAGGTGTACCAGGAAATGGTTTCCCTGCCTGTATCCTGCCTGTAACCAGCATGTCCTATTTTTATTGAAATTCTAGCATCTTGACATTTGAGCCCTTTGTGTCTTCTTTTAGGCTGTTAACGCTCGCTTCTTGTCTGACCAAAGCAAATTCAGCCTCGGCTCCCTGAGACAGCTGTTTAACAGGTGGTGTTACCCCCTATTCCAATAGCTGATAATTCAAGATTCAAGATTCAAAGCGTTTATTGTCACATGCACAGTGTAAAAACATGTTTTCTTATACAGTGAAATTCCTACTTTGCTGACTGCAGTGCATTTGAATATGAATTGATAAGAAATAATGATAGTAAACATGATTATATATATATACATAAGCGTTGTTGGCAGTGCAATAAGACATTTGAGTGCAATTTGGTGTGCAACTCACAAAGTGTATGTTTTTAAAAACAGCCAAAGAATTCAGATCTTTTAGAAAAAAAAATATGTATATATACATACATCTATCTATATTTTTGTCCCATCCTTGTTTAAGCGGCCTCTGATAATGTTACAGTCTTTCCGAAGGATGGGCCAGTGAAGTTCCTGGGTCAAAGTGGGAGTTCTCTAAGAGGATTCCCAGAAAGACAACTAAGAATATCCAATCCAAGGCTGCCAGCAGAGATGGTCATTTTCCATCGATGCGATGTTGTTGGGGGGCTTTATGCCCCTGGATGAGTCACCCAAGGCAAGCAGATTCCAGGTGAGGGACCAGACAAAGTGTGGCTCAGAAGACCTTAATGAAGAAGAAAATCGGACCCAGTTCTCCCTTGCCTGAACGCGGGTCTCTAGGCCCCCTCCCGCTGGGCTCATGCCCCAGAGGAAGGGCCAAGGGGGTCGGTTGCAGCATGAGCCGGGCAGTAGCCGGAGCGGGGGACCTTGGCTGTTGGATCCTCGGCTGCAGAAGCTGGCTCTTGGGACATAGAATGTCGCCTCTCCGGTGGGGAAGGAGCCCGAGCTGGTGCACAAGGCTGAGAGATTCCGATTAGATATACCAATTTCAACTAAGTAACTTCATCTGACTAACCGCAACACACAGCATGGCATCTGGAACCAGGCCTATTGAGAGGGCCTGGACGTGTTTTTTATTCTGGAGTTGCCGAGTGAGAGGTGCCGGGCAGGTGTGGGCATAATGATTGGCCCCCATCTCGTCGCCTGCGCATCGGGGTTCAACCCGCTGAACAAGAGAGCAGACTCCATCTGCCTTCAGCTGGGGGGACGGGTTCTGACTGTTGTTTGTGGCTATACACTAAACAACATTTCAGTTTACCAACCCTTCTTGGGGTCCCTAAAGGGGCTGCTAGAGAGCGCTCCTACCGAGGACTCCCTCATTATACTGGGAGACTTTAACGCTCATGTTGCAGCAATTTCCTTCGGGATTAATAAAGTTGTTCTTATTCTTATTATGTTGGCAATGACAGTGTGACTTTGAAGGGTGTGATCGGGAGGAATGACCCCCCTGATCTGAAACCAAGTGGTGTTTTGTTATTGGACTTCTGTGCTCATCATAGATTGTCCATAATGAACACCATGTTCAGGCACAAAGGTGTCCATATGTACACTTTGCAACGACACACCTTAGGCTACAGTTCTTTGATCGACCATGTAGTCATATCGTCGGACTTGCGGCCGCATGTCCTGGACACTCAGGTGAAGAGAGGGGCGGAGCTGTCAACTGATCACCACCTGGTGGTGAGCTGGCTCCGATGGTGGGGGAGGATGCCGTTCAGACCTGGCATACCCAAACATAATGTCTGCTGGGAATGTACAGCAGAGTCCCCTGTCAGAAGGAGTTTCAAGTCCCACCTCTGGCAGAACTACAACCACATCCCAAGGGAGGCGGGAGACATTGAGTCCGAATGAGCCTTGTTCTGTGCTTCCATTGTCGAAGCGGCAGACCAGAGCTGCGGTCGGAAGGCGGTCGGCGCCTGTCAGGGTGGAAACCCTCAAACCCGCTGCTGGACTCCAGTGGTGAGGGTTGCCTTCAAACTGAAGAAGGAGTCTTATCGGGAAGCAGTGCTCTCTCCACTTTGTGTACATTGGGAGCGGGGCGCTGCTGACCTCAACTCGAGACGTTGTGGATGGGTGGCAGGAATACTTCTGACACCTCCTCAACCCCTTTGAAACGCTTTCCAATGAGGAAACAGAGTCAGGGGACTTTTCAGTAGTATTTTGACATTGCTCTGGGGGTGGATGAGGTCCGCCCTGTGTTCCTCTTGCTCTGGATGCTGTAGGGCTGTCCTGGCAGAGAGTGCCGCTGGACTGGCAGACCAGGATGGTGATCCCCCTTTTTATAAGGGGGAATCGGAGGTTGTGCTCCAACTAAAGGGAGAATCCCACTCCTCGGCCTTCCTTGTTAAGGTCTATTCAGCGGTGCAGGAGAAGAGGGTCCGTCGGGTCGTTGAACCTCAGACCAGTAGCAGTGTGGTTTTTGTCCAGATCATGGAGCAGTGGACCAGCTCTATAACCTTGGCAGGGTCCTCAAGGGGGGCATTGGAGTTTGCCCACCCAGTCTACATATTTTTTTGTGGACCTGAAGAAGGCATTCAACTGTGTCCTGCGGGAAATCCTTTGGGGGATGCTCCAGGAGTATGGGGTTCCAAACCCCATCGTACAGGCTGTTCGATCCCTGTATGATCGGTGTCGGATCATAATGCTGGTTTTAAGTCGGAACTGTTTCCCGTGAGAGTTGGACTCCGCCAAGCCTGCCCTTTGTCACCGATTCTGTTCATAACTTTTATGGACAGAATTTCTAGGCGCACCCAAGGGCATCAAGGGGATCCGCAGAGACTATGTCTCTAGGTTGGCCTATGACCACCTTTAGGTCCCCCAGAGGAGCTATATGGCGGGGGAGAGGAGGGTCTGGGCCTCACTGCTCCGGCTGCTGCCCTCGCGACCGACTGCAGATAGGCGGGAGAAGATGGATAGATGGATGTTTGAGTCAAGACTTACTCAATATATCAATAACGTGAAGGTGAAAAAGATTTGATAATCAAATTGGTCATTTCTTTTCTATGCCAATTATGTTTATTGATGTCATTTACCACTGTGTTGGACTGTAGCATATAAAGTTAAAATAGTTGATAGTACTTTACCCCTGTGGTTGAGTGAAAAGGTTCCACTAACCAGTGAATTCCTAGCCTGGACCGATATTCTGTTAGTAATGGTTTCCAAAAATGACCAAATACTATATTGTTTTTACATCTGACCGCCCCGCCATCCCAGAAGAGACTGTCTCACTAAATGACGTCAAACACTGGGTGACTCTCATTATGACCAGAATGGCTGTAATTTGAAAAAAGGCCTGAGCATCTTGAACAGACATGGAAGGGTGTGTGTGTGTGTGTGTGTGTGTGTGTATGTCTGCGTGTGTGCGTGTGTGTGTAGGAAGTGAGACAATAAGAAAGTTGTTCCTTTTGACATTGCTGAATGAGAATGTGATGACATATTTAAGCAAGTTTATGCTACTATCAGTAAGTGATGGGTATGAAAATAGATTGATGAGGAGCCAGGAAAACAGTTTTCAAGTTCTGGTGTCAAATGTGGACACAAGTCTGGTTTCTTTGTTGTTGTAAAGAAATCCCCCCACGTTGTGTCCTATCACATATACAACAGAGAATAACTGTACTACACATAGAAAAAAAAAGCCATGCTTATAATCCATCACCACCCCACACATATAAACACACACACACACGCACTCACTAACCCACAGACACAGACTCATGCACACAGACACGCATACGCGCATACTCAAAACCTCACGTCTCTGCATGAATAGCCAATGATGCCTCAGGTTTATTTAAATTGAGTCACGGTTTAACTCACTGCCAGCAAGTCATCATCCATTCTCTATCCAAAAATGGTACTTGCGGGGCTGTTGTTTTTTTTTTTTTAACTAAAACCCTCACAGACTACCGCCATCGCTCCCTTGACTTTTATTTCATTGTGTGGGCTGTAATACGTGCCTTTTTACGAATGAAAAGGAATGATGCAATGGAAGTTTTCAGGTTGGAGCAGATGTTTCTGTTGTCACATGCTTTGCTTGGGCGAAGCTTGTCTGAGGAAGAAAGACGTGATTTACAATCAAACTACACGGACACATCTGCGGTGCAACTGGTGTGCCTGGAATATGTGATTTTTTTTTTTCTCCTCCTTTATCTTTTTAACATAAATGCATATAGTGCATTTCTTAGATTTCGTATTTAAAATAACAGATAATGTTAATTATTAGGAAGGATTTGTACGTAAATGCTACTTATTTAAATGCGTTCACCCATTTAATGATATTCATCACCATTGGTTGAACTAATATATGTTGAATTTCCCATGAATGATCCTTGTTCTAAAGCGTGAGCTGAAATGAGCGGTCCCACCTTGTGTCTCTGACAGAATGATTCGAGTTGAGTTCTTTTTCCATTCATACTGTCTGTTTTTTTTCCTGTTGCCTGATGTCTTGCCTTTTCATTCAACCCACAGATGACCTTCTCTGACTCAGGTATTTTCTCTCTTCGCACCTCTCGTTCACAGCGCACTAATCCTCTCAGACTGCCTATCTATTTCCATGCATCACTTTCCTTACTCAAATCCGGGTCTCAGACACACAATGAGTCATCTGTCCCATATGACCCTCTGGCATGAACGAAAGTGTGATTGTTTTACAATATTATTTGCTACTTGTGAACATGGAATCTCAAAATTTATGTCCTCTGCCGTGTCCTCTCATATTTATTTGAGCGGTTATGGACGTATAGAGTAAACACATGTAATCAGATAAAACATAAGTGATCTGACCTTTAAATACATACACTTGATAATAATCTCATATCTTTTTCCTTATCTTTGGTTTTCTCTATTATGGATATTCTGTTTTTTTAACCGTCAGCTGCTTCCCATCATCAGTCAATTGCCTGCCTCCGTCTAACCATATTTGCTGTATCCACTTCTCTTACATCAACCACCCCGTTGTCCTTGTTCACTCCACCCATCAATCTTCTCTTTGGTCTTCTTCTAGGCCTCCTGCTTTGCAGTTCCAACCTCAGCATCCTTCTACCAAAATATTTACTATCTCTCTTCTGTAACAAACCAACTCAGTCTGACTTTTCTGCCCTTCTCTCCAAAACATCTAAAATGTGCTGCTCCTCTAGTGGGATCATTCCTAAACCCATCCATCCTTCTCACTCCAAAAGAGAAACTCAACATCATCAACTCTGCTACCTCCAGCTCTGTTTCCTGTCTTTTCTTCCATGACGCATAGCTGCTCTCACCATCGTCTTGTACACCTTTCCTTTCATTCTGCTTGATAGTCTTTTATTACTCATAGCCTTTTCTACTCTTTTATCACTCATTGACACTTTCCTACTCCCAGTTCGGCCTGTTTGTTCATGTTTTTCACCTTTTTTACACTTTGCATTGCTCTAGACAGTTGCACCATAGTCCTTAAATTTCTACCTTCTTTATCTCTAATCCCTTGGTCCCTGCTATTCACAGAATTATATTTTGTCTTTCTTATCGGCTTATCTTCATTCCTTCCTTTCCAAGGCATATTCTAGATTTTCCTCCATCTGCTCCCACTACAGATGACAATGTCATCTGCAAGCATCATAGTCCATGTGGATTTCTGTCGATCTCAACTGCTGGCCTGCGCATTCTAACAAACAGGAAGGGGCTCAGAGCTGATCCCTGATGTAACGTTGAACTTTTTGATTCAACGAAAGTATCAATCAGTCTTTCCTGTTTAATCTAGCATGCAAGTCATCATTAACATTGTGTGCTTTTACCTCATGCTAACTCTCCATGCACTCCTTCCTATTCTCTTCAGTCCCCACAGTGTCCCAATACCTCTCAGCTTACCTTTTTTCCATATATACTCTTGCACGCCTAATTCCACTACCAAGTCTCTATCCACTTTCCTTTCCGACAACCAACAAGTACTTCACTACCTGTCTCCCTGATCACTTTTGCTGCAGTGGTCCAGTCATCGCAAATCTCTTCCTCAGCACCCATTTCCTCATTTCTTAACTCCTTACTGAAACTCCTCCTCTGCTCCGCCTTTGTCCTCTTCAACATCCTTGCCAGAGGGTTATCCTACACACAACTATCCTGTGGTGTCTGGCTGCTCACTCACCTACCACTGTTTTGCTGGAACTGATCTCCTTCAGATTACATCATCTGCATAAGATGTAGACCATCTGTCTGCTTTTACTGCTGCACCTATAGCTCGCCTTATGTTCTTACCTCTTTTGGAAGCAAAACAGCATTCACTACAACAATTTCCATTCCTTTTTGAAGGCCACTACATCTGTCCCTCTGTATCACACCTTCAATTTTTAGCTTCAGACTCCTCAGTTTATCTGAAACTCTTTCACTCCCAGAATATTTCTCACAAACTCCCCCTTCAAGATCACTAGTACTCCATTTCATTTCACAAACTATCATGATAGGAGAACTTTAGTTCTGCACCAAAGCCTCTAAACTTGCTACCTCCCTACCTTGTCTTATGGACCCACAGAAAAACCAACTCTCTCCTCTGCATCACATCAGCCAACTCTCTAGCTTTTCCTGTCCTAGTTCCAGTGCTCAAAGTCCCTACTCTCAGTCCCAGAGTCTTGCCTTTCCTCTTCTCTCTCTGCCTACATACAGGCTTTTCTCCTACCCTACTTTGACCTACAGTTGTCCAATTTCCACCAGCACCCTGTAGGTTAATAGGCTTTAAATCAGATGCCCTTCCTGAGCACAACCCTCAGCATTCATTGGGGCTTGGGACCGACTCGTGGCTCATCCATTCTTGGATATCAAGAATTGATGAGCTAAATCAAAGTTTGTGGCAGGGCTTTTGTTCGTGTAAGGCTTGTGAAAGGGATCTGAATGTCATTACAAATATTTTCATATATTATGTTGCACTGACTGCTACAAGTAACAAATGCATGGTAGAAATAGCTGCAGGGTATTCAAATCATTAAATGATATGTAAAACAAATAGGATAAGAAAAAAAAAACACACATGTGAAGAACATGTGAGCAAAGATGGGTGTAAATGACACTTGGAGACCCCCAGGGCTAATGAGATCTAAAGCCTGGTGACAAGATTCATGCAAAACATCCCAAACACAATAACAAAAACAATGTGTGGGCAACACAACGCTACAAAACTGCAGATGAAGTTCAAAATGCTTAAAAAAAGGCTGAAACAGAAATCATCCGTCTGATGGCATAAATGGTACTCAAGGAAACTTCTCTTGACAGTATCTGTTGTCGATTATAGATAAATGTACCATAATGACAGCAACCGTCATTGTTGAAAGCATTGTTGAATCCAACATCCAGTCAAAACACGCATGTAGCTTTTCCACCATTCAAGATTTTCACCTGATATTATCCTCAAACCTACGTAAACAATGTCAGGCCCATGTCAGATTTTATACAGCTCGCTGGGACTGTCAAACCGAATGAATAAATCATGAAAGATTCAAAATACAATTTCTCCCTCACGTCCTGGCGGTAAGTCTTCAACTTCAATGTTAATAGACTCACTCGTAACCAGTCAAGTTTAAAAACGAACATGAAGTTGAGATTTTCATCAACAGCGTGGGAGTTGAAAGCAGTCCATACATTTTATTTTTTATGTCACAGAACAGAATACAATAGAATGCACCTTTAATTCTGCCATAATGGGGACATTTCAATTGAAATATATCTAACTCCAGATGTAAATGAAAGGTAGAATGTTTTTTTTTTTTGCTCACAGCTGAGAAGCTTAGATTTGGTTCCAGTGATTGTTATGACAGTGACAGTAAAATGGATATAGAACAGTGCATTTGTATGTAACTATTACCAACTTTCATTAACACATAGATTTATTTGTAAAGTTGTTCTTTCGTGCTGCTTGTTCCATAACAGTGACTCCAGGTGGAGTTTGAATTAAAATAAGTCCCATTGAGGTCCAGATTGAAAAGCAGTCATCAGCATGTACTTAAGTCTCATTAATCATTTTAAATCATTTACATAATGCAATTTTCTTTTTTTTCTTTTTTTGGAAAGGTTTCAACTTTTGTTTTGCTACCGTTTTCTTTTTTTTTTTCTATAATAAGCAGTTTTGAACTGATTCAATTGAAAGTGTTGGTTCCATGTAAACCTATTTCATATAAGTGACATGAGATACTTTCTTCTCCTTCTTCCTCCCTCTCGTTCTCTCCAACTCCAAAGACCAAATCAGTGTCAACAAGTCAGCATGTAGACATAGCCTTTGCTTGATGTTAGTTTCTACCCACCTCCCTTCCCACTCTTTACTTTTTACATTTTCCAAGCAACATCATTTTGTTCTTCCCTCTAAGATGCATTCCTTCATCTCACTGATATTGCTCTGCTTGACAGGTGGGCTGCCTTGGTGGGAATCTTCAAAAAACAAGAAGAAAAACAAAGAATGAACTTTAAAATAATGCTGCCGGATTGCTTTCAGCTATTTATCCCACCTAATATTAAATCATCATAATTCAAAAAGTGCAGAGCTGGTTTTAATCCCCGCTGAATTTGGCCAAGCTTTGTTTTGTGCGGTGCATTGATTGATATATGAAACTATGATGTGAAATTAATCATTCAAAAAATCCGGGGGTGTTGAAGTCCTGAAAGCCAAATGCTCAAAATGCTCTAATTTAGAATTAGTTACTGCACAATTGCCAAATATTCATAAGTAATAATACATAATTTGCCAACAAATACTAACCTGATCAACAAAATGAAAAGGGTTACCAATAAATGACCAGAAGTGTAACACAAATTCATATCACAAACTCATTTAATGTGTTATACCAGGATATCTCTCATATTTCACACATTTATTTTTGTTTATTTGTTGCATTCAGGGCTCATTCATGAATTGTGAAATGTAAATTTCTTAAACTTTAATAATGTGTTTGCTGCATTTAAGTCCTGGATCTAGAGTAGGACAAATGCAAGGGCCTTAGGTGCATATCTTAATCGCTCATACATTCAGGAGAAGTGAGTGCAACAAGTTGTCACTGCAAAATCACGCCTGTTGCCAAAACATCGATGCACCATCCCCAACCCGTTTTGACAGGCACATTGATGAGAAGAGCGTTTTCGATGTGGATATGGATGCACTCTTTAATCATCCTCGCCCACTTGCGTCGCAGTTCAAAGAGCAGAGCAGCGCGGACGGGCAGGAAAAAAAAAAGAGCCATTGCCTATTGTTGCTGAAGAATGTCTGTGAGGGTCCATTAAGGCATGTTTCCGGGGCCTCTCAGTGACAAGGGCCTCCTTTTCCTTTGCCACCCCCCATCTACCACCCATGGTACCATTGTGTATACTTGGTTGGTCCCTTCACGTGCTCTTCCTCTCCGCTGTGCCACCCCGCAGAGTGTCATATCAGGGAGCAAATCAAAACTTAATTTGATACTAATCCATCTAATAGAGTAGCCTGATCTGCAGGTGGAGGTTGTCTTTGATCTGGTGAGGGAAACGGGGAGGAAAGATTACGGCCGCTTAATCTCCTTAGGTACTATCGAGAGAGCGGGGCAGATTTTTTTTTTCCCTCACTTATAAGAGGCTGTGGGATGCAGTGAGAATTTCATGAGCGAAGCAAAGTTCCCATACAGATGATGTTCATTCACCATGACTAGGTGATATCCTATATGCATATCACACTTTGAGAGGTCAGAATTTTTTTTTTTTTTTCACATTTCCACTTGCCATCGGCGTGTGGCAGTGTCCCAACAGGTAATTCCCTCAGCCGCAGGGGAATCTTCAATCTTTGTAGTTAAAGTTAACAGTTAAGACAATTCATATTTCATTGTATTTCTTATTCTTCTTCCTTTCTACCATTATCTATTACTGTTATGTATTTTTTACTTGAAACTCTGGCACAAAAATTTCCTTCGGGATAAATAAAGTTGTTCTCATCTCATTCTCATCTCTCAATACTAACATGGCATCATCATCGCATCAACATAAGTTCACATTTTCAAATCCGGTCAAAAATCTACATTTTTGATGGTGGCCCCAATGTAAAGACCTAAATTTCGTCTCCCACCCATAGTGCCACCTGCTGTCCGCTGGAAATAATGTAAAATCCCATAGTGTTATAAGTCGTCTCCATATGGGTAGGTTCTCCGAATCACCTCTTTAAAATGTCTTACCTCAATGTGAATATTTACGGTTCCTCTTCGCTCCACGTGCTGGCTAACGTATAGGAAGGGTTAAGTTTTTGATGTTTCGCCCACGTTCACTTTAAGAAATCAACTTCAAATTTGAACACAAAGCCTCGAGGATATTAATGACAGCCCATCACGGTGATTCTTATTCCAATGCCAAGGGCATCGGGGTGGGGTTGACTCTGATGCTTCACCATGAAATAAGCCGCTGATTTAACTTGACTTCATCGACTTTGATTTCTCCCGAGCTCACCTTCATCTGTTGCAGGGCATAGATTTGCATTCTGTTCACAGATACACCTGCCGGAAAGGGTAAACAGCTTGGATGCCAAACTTGTTCCGTGCAAGAAATTTGAATATCATCAGGTTTCACAACGGCCATGGTCTGTGAAAAGTGCACAATGACTGCTGCTGCTGCTGCTGCTGCTGCTGCATGCTCTGACATGTTGGAAGGTGTGTGTGCCCTTTCAAAACTGCCTGTGTTAAGAACTTTCGTTGTTTCACATTAAAAAAAAATGTAATGGGAAACATTTTTAATTATCGCTCTGTGCAAACACTGATTTTATGGAGATGAAAACAGTAAGCGAAGACGTCGCACCACCATCGGAATCGATTAGAATGCATGACTCTGCAGTCCGAGCACAGCCATGCTCCTGTTTGAATGTCCCGAAAATAGATTATGTGACAAATGCTCCGGTCTCGTGCTGGAGGGGGGACGTGCTATACCCAAAGGTTGCTATGAAGGACAGCTTTGTATTTCAGGGTGATGGTACATGTAACAGCGCGGGAGTTTTATTCTTGCCATCTGTTCCTTGTCAGACCTTCAGCACACGGTCTCGTGTCCGATTGATGTCATCGCACGGTGACGGTTATTGTGAGAGAAAGTCAACATGTGGTCAGATAAGATGACAGACAAAATCAATCAAACACAACCGCCTCTTATACAAGCAGGACATAGTAATTTGATTATATTTCCTGAATTGTTATATCTCCTTTGGGCACACACACACACACACACGCTCACACACAGCACTTTACTGGTCACTTGACAATAAAAGGGGCTCTTACATGCATTATCATAATATCTAGTCTTGAGGTATAGAATTATGTCCCTGATCAAATGTGTTTACAAGGGGAGTTCTACCAATAGGAGGGAAAAGCGAAACAGAAAACTGAAGTACAGGAGAAGTTAACAATTTGCATCACCATATTTGTTGATGTAAGGTTAAAATTTAGTCACTTGTTCCTATTATTTTTTAGAGTAACCTTGAAAATTTTAAAAGCCAAGTAATTCTTCATTCATTCATTCATTTATTCTTTCATTGGGGGGTTCTGGA
The DNA here is from genome assembly GCF_037954325.1 of Fistularia commersonii. Taxonomy (NCBI): domain Eukaryota; kingdom Metazoa; phylum Chordata; class Actinopteri; order Syngnathiformes; family Fistulariidae; genus Fistularia; species Fistularia commersonii. The sequence goes on along the minus strand of NC_141294.1, from coordinate 9,050,425 downwards.
GCATACCCCAGCTGTCATGTGTTGGTGTACAGCCAGTAAGTCTCTGAGCCATATATAGAGCCATGCAACCATTCACTCACTCTTTCATGTGTCTTGGCAATTTGGAGTCTTCTTCCTCTTCTTTCTGCATGTTTTTTCTTTTTTTCTTTTTTTTGATTATGAATGAAAAACCAGAGAACCTTGGAGGAACCCACATAGCCACGGGGAGAACATGCAAACGCCATAGTTTACTTGACAAATGAATTAACCGCAATATTGATTCAGTGTAAATTTTAAAACAGTATGAGTACCATAATCACCAAATGATGAACATCTTTACATAACACATAAATTGAGGATTTTGACCAGGTGTTTCTATTAAAGTTGCTTTGGGCCACCATCAATGTTGCTAATCTTATGACTTGTGAAAGTAAATATTTATAAGACTAAGCCAAACTAAGACCCTGCAATAACCAGCCATTTCTTTAGGATGTTGCATCACACATGGTTACACCCTTTAGACGCGACAGAAACCTAATGAAGGAGCTGTGTGTTCCTTTGCCGGCTCATTTAAAACCTCCTTTACTTGTTGCTCCCTTCCCGTGTTTCTATAAAATCTGAGATCCAAACAAATTGCTGAATGACCACCAGCAGCGTGATGCCTGTGTCTCTTATGTGAGCCTATAAAAAGCATTCAGGGCTTGTACTCCTGATGCCTGAACCCAAGAGGAAGTTTTCTCTGGGGGGGTTCCAGTTCCATCCTAATTGCAAAATGAATTTAAATTAGATCCAACAGTTGCCCGCTCCCCAATGAAGCCATGTCAGGGGAAAAGAAATTCCTGGTTCAAGTCCTGAGCTCCTTCGAGCCTGCAGAAGTGTTGCTGAGCAAGATGCCGAATCGCTGAACCTCTCCCATGACTGCCCACTGCCCGTGGCTCATATACAATGGGTTGAATACCGAGAACAAATTTCCCCAACATTTATAAATTAATCTTATAGGATAAAGGCTTTCTTTCTTTCCCTCTTTTCCAAGGAAGCATGCATAGGGGGGGGAGACGAACCTGGGATGCATAGCACATGATCTGCCCAGAAATTAGACACCTTTTGCCCTTAGATTGCAAAATTGCAGCTCCACAGGACGATAGACAAGACATTTACTGTCAATCACCGAAAAACAAAAAGAAGACGGATGTACTGTGAAATGGTGTTTGTTTCTGACATAAACCTTAGCACATCCAGTCCACGCTGACGGGTCGGCTTCACAAAGATGCAGCACAAAGTTCAGTTTCAGGAAATTCAAGACACAGGTCATAAGAGACTGGGGTGAAAAAGAAAAAAAAAAAAAAAAACAAGGGGAAAGGGAAAGGCAAATTTGATCTACAGCTTAGACCAGCCGAGAATGGTGTACATACATAACAGGTTGTTCACAGAAACACACATTAGTAAAATTGATGTGTGGCTCCTGTTTCCTGGAGGCAGCAAGTAATTCAGGTTCTTTAGTTTCATTGCATTCCTCCTGTTCACACAGAGCTACTGACAATAAAGCTAATGTTCCCATCAGGCACAGAATAGCCTTGCTACTCAACCAGAGCTCCATCACGGCAGACAAATAAACTCTGTGACACACTCCTGGCTGCACCGCCGGCAGGACAACACTGCCCTCTTCGGCAGTAACAATCAATCACGTAAATATCCCATCGCTTATGTTGTGTTAAAACGACCAACAAATTGCATACGATGAAGCATCACCTGCCTGGTTTTGACATGAGAATTTATGTGCAATTAAACCAAAATGTACACATCTGAAAAATTCACTCTGAACACTTGTTTCATCTCGTGACCAAACAAAATCTTGAAACTGTTATTAATAATTTTCCCTTTACTAATCGCTCTTGGGGAAATTTGTTCTATGTAATTAACCTAACGCGGTTGAACAATGAGCAGTAGGCTGCCGTCCATCATTGCCAGGGGAGCAGTTAGGATTCAGTGTCTTGCTCAACAACACTTTGACACACTAGGAGGAGCCGGGAATCAAACCGCGAGTGTTCGGTTCCAGAGTCGCTTGCTCTACCTCCCTACCTCCTGCACCACGCCGCCCCCAAAACACAATGCTGTGGGAGAAGAAGTGGGATTCAAACCAAATGCTACCAGGGGAGACTACAACCTGAACACAGCACCTCAGATCGCTTGGCCATCCTGTCCTTATAACTGAGTTGCGTCGAAGAAATTTACTAACTTTTAATAAAGCACTGCAAGACCTTTATGGCTTCTCCCTTTATGGCTTACAGAGGGTTTGTACGGTAATATCAGGTTTCACTTGTGCTTCTCATTTATAATATAACAAGAAGCTTGTGGCAGAATCAAGAAAGTCCACCACGTGAAGAACCTTTTCAACCACATAATTCTTGTCATGTCATTTTCATTGTGTTGCTTTTGTGTAGCTTCAAGCTGCTCACTGATGTTATTAATTGTCTGTTAGTTTCCCTCCTCTCGTCAGCCCATCTATAAATTGCTGAAGACTGAATTTTATCCAGGATATTGTATTGGGTAAAATATACCCAACGTTAGTGATGGTGTTACTTATTTTAACGTTAGTGTTCTAGGGTTAAGTTATTGTAATTATTTGTATTGCTTATTGTTGTTCACATATGGCTGTCTTTGTTTGAGCATGCATGTGCATTCAAAAAGTTCTTCTAGAAGAACAGTGAGATCGGACAGGGAAATGTAACTTTTTGGGAGTTTGTACACCCACACAGAAGATGAACCGTATAAGCGTCTATGAGACCAGCCATACTTTGGTAGACACCCACAGCAATGGAGTAGGGAAGAAGAGGGCAAGCACCCTGGGCAAGCGCTGAACTCACTATGACAGTACTGTAACAGTAGACAGGAGATGGTGTCTGGTACCTGTCACATTAATTCCCAGAGACATGGTAAATGCAACTCCTCAGATCAGTATGCCACCGCCAATTTGTATCTCTGATCCACTACACCCGCGTTTTCCTCTCGTCAAACTGACTCCTGCTCCGTCCGTGCACCACAGGCTCTAGGGTACATCTGAAACATTTACTGGAAGTGGTTATACAAGACTTTTCTTTTTTTCTGCTTCACTCCTGCCCCTCACTGACTATTTCCCGTAACAGTGATCCCGGTCTCACAAGCAGCTGAAGCCTCATGATGCAGGTGGAATTTAAAAACAAGAGATTATATTGAGAAAAAATAAAACATGGCTTTGACACCTCGATTTCTTGCATGTCATGACTAGACAAAATCCACACGCAACACATTTTGAAATGACATTTGAAATATTCAATATAAGTATTTCAAATCTAACCCCTTCAGGTTTCAAACTTGAGTATCTTTATAAACTTCCAACAGGTGCAGAAAGTCCATGCAAGTATCTCAGCAAATAATAACAAAGAGATGGGATTATATATGCCAACATTTCACCCATTCCTATGTTCATTTTCTATATTGCTTATCTTGCAGTCAGGGTCAGGTGTGCTGGATACTATCAGCAGTGACTGGGTTAACCATGGACCAGTTGCCTCCAGACCAGTTGTATAAAGTCATGCAACCATTCACTCTCTCAAAAAAATGTCCTGAAAAAACATATAACCATTCACTCTGTCATTCACATGTCTGGGGGGTTCAGGGTTTCCAATGAACCTACTGCATGTTCTTGGGCTGTGAGAGAAGAACAGAGAAACCGGAGGAAACCCGGAGAAAAACATGCAAAATCCGCACAGAAAGGCCTCTTGTTGGAATTGAACCAGGGACCTTCTTGCTGTGAGGTGGATTTCATTTCATTTCAAGAAACAGCAGGGAAGATTTGTCTACGCATCTAAACAGCAATACTCGAAATGGAATAATCCAGACTTGTATGACTTGTATGAAAGCTGGTTGAGCATGTAAAGTATAGGAGATTACTTTCTTTGGGTTGGTGGGTGAAGGTTTTGATATCTTTAAGCAGTGATTTTTTTTTTTTTCCTGGCAACATTTTCATAAAGAGATCCAGAGTTGGGTTTTTCATCTTTAAGCCCTGTACAGTGCACTGACAGGCAAAGACTGCGAGATGCCTCTTTTCAGAGAAATTCTTCCATTAAACCGAGCGCTTAGGTTCTGGAAAATAAAAGATCAGAGTGATCTTGAGAGTTAATGTGATCTCACTCGTTGGGTGACAATAATTTTAAGGATTTTTCAGGGTGGAGTAAGATAGAAAACTCAGGCAGGAGCCACAGCTGCAACTCTGCACTCTCCTGGGAAACATTAGAGCGAGGTATCTTCTTCCTCTTCTACTTCTTCTTCTTCTTCTTCTCCTCTATTTTCACAAAGACCATGGCCATGGGAAGAGGTTCCGACCCAGCCTATCATTCACACGTTTACTATCGCAAAGGTTTTGATCAAAATAGTAAGAGAAGGGAAAAAGAGAGTGAATAGAGGAGGAGAGAGGGAGGAAGACACTTGATCCCTCCATGTATGATACTGAAGATTATTCCAACTTTATTCCAACATTTACATCGCTCCCCCCAAAAAATTGCCAGACTATATTTCATTGTCCAGCTTTAGTTTTTGAACAAAAGGCATAACGCTGCTTTGTGGCAGGCCGTACAATAAAGATGAACTTCTAAGAAGGACATGAAGGGTGTCCTTGGTAAAATAGTTGTTGCTGGACAAGAAAAAAGTAGGGGATATTTTTGTAACCCTAACCCTATTTTCTTCCAGATATCAAAAGCACTAACAAATCCAAACCTCTTTTGGTTTTTATCAAAAATCCTCCAAGCGTGTGTCAACAGTTTTTACAAAAGCTTTAATGAAATTAGGTGTCAAATGTAAGAAAACATGTCGGGAACTCGCTCGAGGACACGGCTAGTGTTTGTGTTGGAAATCGGTGCACCATCAACCCAATAACAACTGGCGAGCATCTCTGCTTTACTTCTTCTCGGCGCTTTCTCTTATGAGAAAAGGGTAACTTGGAACACGTCCATTCAAGCGTTACATAATTCAAATCATGGGGGGGGATCAGATGGAGTCATGAGAAACACGGGAAGGACAAGCACAGGGTAGCTCAGACATACTCTTCAATATTAAATAAACCGCTGAGAGCATAACAGTCCTCATTTTCATGTGCCCGGAGCAAGTGAATTCTTTAACAATGCTTATAGGATCTGCTCCATTTATTAAAATATTGGTTTTATTTTGGTACTCAGCTTTGTAGACGCATAAAAGTTAGCCCTAATGTATTCCACGTGAAGAGTGTATGTGAAGAGGGTACAGTCAAAGAAGATGTGATTTACAAGTCCAGGACGATTTATGAGTGTGACTCTTTGATATGAAAAGAAGAAGGCATTATATTTTAGCTGTAGGTGTTCAGTGTAGGTTTTTAGATGGCCAAGAAAAATCCGCTATCTAAGATATTTTTTTTTTCCACAATGGAGCCATAAGAACAAAGCGGTGTGCAGTGGATGTCGTCATTGATTTTATTTTCACCTGATTATTTCCATCACTGAAATCCTGTACAGGGTTGGAGGAAATTTGATTGTTCATCTGTAATACCCCCCCACACACACACACACACACACACACAAATTGTAAATTTTAAGGGGCTGGTCAGATAGAAGGGAGATGTGAAGCAAGATGGACTTGTGAAAAAGATCATACGAGAACAACAAATGGTGAATAATTAGGGCCCATATTTTACTTTCTAACACACACTTAAATTGGGATTGTCTGTAAATCAGGATTCATATGTGAGGATAGAATCACTCGTTAAAATAAGGAAAAATCTCGTCAAATGAGTCAGTCTTGAATATGTTGTCAGGATATTTTTGAGTGATATAACAAGTCATCAGATCATTCCCCCATAACAGAGACAGGATGAGTCCAATTAAAAAAAGGGAATTCATTTGTGGTGAATTGGTTTTAGGAGTAACATTTGCCTATTTTGAAAAATTGAGCAACTTTTAAAATGTTTCTTTTGTCCGTGGACAAAATGACATCAAGCGGTTTTATGTTGAGGAATAGGGAATTTGCACAGGTAATCTACACGACACATTAATAAAGTTTCTCTTTACATACAGACAGACAATTGATGGTCCAAATGGCAGTCATCACTGTCACTTATTAACACCGGGAGAGAGGTTGTTGCCAAAGTAGCAAAGAACCAATCTGCAGACTTGACATATATATTTACACTGATATTGGTATGCTTGGGAAGGCAGAATGAATGTGGGTACTACAGGCCGGGATAGAGACGGTATGAATGTGTGAGCACACACACATCTGCAATCTGGCTGGCATTATCCCTGACTATTCTTCCTGGGATCCTGTCCATCCCCACTGACTTCTCAACAATCGCTGCGCTTAACTCATGCCCTACCTCCCGTGACTGTGCGCTGACCTATATGACTGTTGGTAGTTGAGGAGAGAGTTTTATTGCAAGACTCTTGGGCGAAAGAATTGGTCGATGCATCTGTTTGAACGGGGCGTTGATACACCTGATGTTGTCATCGTGTTGCGTCCAGCCGTACTTTCAAGTCAAATCAATTCAAGTCAAGTTGGGTTTCAGGGTTGTGGGGATGCTGGAGCTTATCAAAGCTGTCATTGAACAAGAGTCATGGTTCACTCTGGACCAGTTGCAAGTCCATTATAGGGCCACATGAAGAGACACACAACCGTTCTCTCTCACGATTCTCAAAATTTGTGTGAAGAGAACTAGGGAGAAGGACAGAATGATCTAAAGCAAGAGTGTGACCTACACTTGGAAGATTTGTCAAAGGTTACATTTTCCCGCAAGCATAGATGAAGCAGGTGATTTCTACATGGGGTAAATCAGTAAGTTTGTGTATCTTAAAACTACTTGTAGTGGATATGAACAAGAATGACCTTTTTACTTGTATGAAATTAATTCAGAGTATTATCACAAAGTCATCAAGAAGTCTGACTAATCTCCCTTTTCCGACAGTGTGTTTCCTCGCGCTGTTTCTCAGACAGTAAAGAATCATCTTTTCCAAGGTGGCAAGCTCTTTCTTTTATAGGCTAATTAAAGCCAAGCTCCGTGGCAAGTGTGCCAGCTTGAAATAAACCAACGTGAAAGGGAAAAAATATATATATTTTTTGTGTGGAGTGATTCAGATTCTGTTTCCTGTACAAGGTGACACACTCTCCTGTTAACTTGTACCGCATGTAACCACTGTAAGACAGAAGGGGACAATTAAAGGCAAATGACGAGAAAGTCAAAACAAAAACTTTTGATTTTTGAAACAGTTGGATGGCATTGTATGTTTACACTGGGTGTATTAAAAGAAATGACTCCCAATACTGTTCAAATTCTTATTAAAACCATTGTTTTGTTTTAATTCAGGAATCCATCAGTGGTCTAGCCCAAAGATGGTGTAGCATCACACCAGGATCAAATGCAAAATTTGGAATTCTTTGCCCGGTCTGTGAATATAGCACATTTTCTTAGTGGAGTGTGACACGTCAACATTTCACTATTTATCTTTGCATCCAGCAAGAGTGAAAGAGATGAAGTAAGAGTTTTCTCAGTTTATCTGTATTGTTCAACGCCGCATTGTGAGTCAAATCCCTAGCATTGAAATATGTGTTTTTTACTATTAGCTGATTTGTTTTTGTTAAAAAGTAGATAAAATTGAGCAATTTTATCACCTTGACGAGGTCTTTTTGGCTCCTCTTTTTATCCTGATATAAGTCTATCCAATTTAATATATACTGTGCAGCTTAACAACCTTGTGCTCAAACTTCAATTCTAGTAATTTAATAAAAGATAAGGATAAAACTGCCTTGGATAAGTCCAGACCGCTGTCATTTGTAGTGAAGAATTAAACCCAAGTCGAGACAAAGCAAATCAATGCTGATTGATGATAGAGGCGGCTTCGTGAGGGTTTGCAGAGGTGAAGCAAATTTTAATCAATATTTTAGTCCTTAGCTGCAATGTCAATTTCAATCTGACACTGTCATTATTCACATCCTCCTGGCTCTTCAATATCCTCATTGATTTATGGGAGTGATGTGATGTGACTTGCTCATGATATTGGGATGAATTCATTCGAAAACATTAGATGCCCGAGCCTATGCAAGCATATACATGCACGTGCTATAACTTAAAAGACATCTGAAGCGAAACTCACACTTTGTCTGAGGGATCCTCAGCGCAACATGAAATGTGACCCTTCATATGCACCTCCTATTACTCAATATCTTCAAACTAAATGGCAAATAAAGTGCCAAGAAAAGGATAATTTACATAAGAAAAAAATCAGACGCATAGCATTATAATCTAGCACATAGAGTATCTGAGAGGCTAAACCTGGTTTGGTAATAACATGGCCAAAAGCCATAACAAAATAGATAACATTGTTTAACTTATTATCAAGTACTGAAATGTTAAAAAACACAAAACTTACCTCCTGAAATTAAGCATGACCAGGGTGATGAACAATGAAGGCAGCCTACCTCAATGTTCCTGCTCCACATCGAAACCTCACTAGACTGAAATAACGTTTTCAGAGGGACTGACAGGGAGGTTTCTGTGAGTCGGAAAAGACCAGGCTACCATTTGGAGTCTGCCACACCCTTATTATAGCCTCCACTCTCAGGCATCTGGTATCTGGATGGGGCATTAATCCACCATATCGGAGCTGCTGGTGATTTTGCGTGAGAGGAGACACTCACGCGAACACAGAAAAACACAGAAAAATACACAAAAACACACTTGTGCACTCCCAGCTGCACACATAAACTCATTAAAGTTGTTCAGTACCTGGAGTGCTCCCCCTTGCTCCATCCGCTCTTTACTATATTATTATCATACATTTTAAATGCTTTCATACATGTAGCGTGTCGTTTCTAAGGGGAAAATCTTCTTCTTCTTCTTTCGGCTTTTCCCGTTAGGGGTCGCCACAGCGAGTCAACTTTCTCCATCTAACCCTATTCTCTGTATCTTCCTCTGTCACACCAGCTATCTTCATATCCTCTCTCACTACGTCCATAAATCTTCTCTTTGGTCTTCCTCGAGACCTCTTGCCTGGCAGCTCCAATTCCAGCATCCGTCTACCAATATATTCACTATCTCTTCTCTGTACATGACCGAACCATCTCAGTCTGGCTTCTCTGACCTTCTCTCCAAAACATCGAACATGTGCCGTCCCTCTGATAGATTCATTCCTGATCCTATCCATCCTGGTCACTCCCAAAGAGAACCTCAACATCTTCATCTCTGCAACCTCTAGTTCTGCCTGCTGTCTTTTGGTCATTGTAACAGTTTCTAGTCCATACATCATCGCTGGTCTCACCACTGTCTTGTACACCTTTCCTTTTATTCTGGCTGAAAGTCTTCTATCACATAGTACCCCTGACACTTTTCTCCACCCATTCCAACCTGCTTGGACCCGTCTCTTCACCTCTTTTCCGCACTCTCCGTTGCTCTGGACTGTTGACCCCAAGTACCTGAAATCCTCCAGCTTCTTGATCTCCATTCCCTGTAGCCTCACCGCTCCACCCGAGTTCCTCTCGTTCACACACATATATTCTGTCTTGCTGCGACTAACTTTCATTCCTCTCCTTTCCAGAGCATACCTCCACCTCTCTAGATTTTCCTCTACCTGTTGTCTGCTCTCACTACAGATCACAATGTCATCCGCAAACATCATGGTCCATGGGGATTCCTGTCTAACCTCATCTGTCAGCCTGTCCATCACCATTGCGAACAAGAAGGGGCTCAGAGCTGATCCCTGATGGAGTCCCACCTCCACCTTGAACTTCTCTGTTACCCCTACAGCACACCGTACCAGTGTCTCACAGCTAGCATACATGTCCTGCACCAGTCTAACATACTTCTCTGCCACTCCAGACTTCCTCATACAATACCAGAGCTCCTCTCTTGGCACCCTGTCATATGCTTTTTCTAGGTCTTCAAAAACACAATGCAACTCCCTCTGGCCTTCTCTGTACTTTTCTATTAGCATTCTCAACGCAAATACTGCATCTGTAGTACTCTTCCTAGGCATGAAGCCATACTGCTGTTCACAAATGCTGACTTCTGCTCTCAGTCTAGTTTCCACTACTCTTTCCCATAACTTCATTGTATGGCTCATCAACTTTATCCCTCTGTAGTTGCCACAATTCTGCACATCCCCTTTATTCTTAAAAATAGGCACCATCACACTTTGTCTCCATTCTTCAGGCATCTTCTCACTCTCTAAGATCCTGTTGAATAATCTAGTCAGAAAATCTACGGCTGCCTCTCCTAGACACTTCCACACCTCCACAGGTATATCATCAGGACCAACTGCTTTTCCACTCTTCATCCTCTTCAATGCCTTCCTCACTTCACTTTTACTAATTTTTGCTACTTTGTGGTCTACAATAGTCACCTCTTCTACGCTTGCCTCTCTTTCATTTTCCACATTCATCAGTTCTTCAAAGTACTCTTTCCATCTTCCCATCACTCTTCTAGCATCTGTCAATACATTTCCCTCTCTGTCCTTTATCACCCGGACCTGTTGTACATCCTTTCCATCTTTATCTCTCTGTTTCGCCAACCTGTATAGATCATTCTCACCCTCCTTACTATCCAACCGAGCATACAAGTCATCATAAGCCCTTTGTTTTGCCTTTGCTACCTCTATCTTTACCTTTCACCGCACCTCCCTGAACTCCTGTCTGTTCTCTTCAGTCCTCTCAGTATCCCACTTCTTATTTGCTAACCGCTTTCTCTGTATACACTCCTGCACTTCCTCATTCCACCACCAAGTCTCTTTATCTACTTTCCTCCCAGATGACACACCAAGTACTCTTCTACCTGTCTCCCTGATAACACTAGCTGTAGTTGTCCAATCATCTGGAAGCTCTCCCTGACCACCCAGACCCTTTCTCAACTCCGCCCTGAAAACCATGCAACACTCCTCCCTTTTCAGCTTCCACCATTTTGTCCTCTGTGCTGCCTTTGTCCTCTTCATCTTCCTTGTCACCAGAGTCATCCTACAAACCACCATCCTATGCTGTCCGGCTACACTCTCACCTACAACTACTTTGCAGTCACTGATCTCTTTCAGGTTACCTCGTCTATACAAGATGTAGTCTACCTGCGTGCTCCTACCTCCGCTCTTATAAGTTACCCTATGTTCCTGTTTTTTCTGGAAAAAGGTGTTCACTACAGCCATTTCCATCCTTTTCGCAAAATCTACCACCATCTGTCCCTCTGCATTCCTATCCTGGATACCAAATCTGCCCATCACTTCTTCATCCCCTCTATTGCCTTCACCGACATGTCCATTGAAGTCTGCACCAATGACCACTCTCTCATTTCTGGGAATATTCTGCATCACTTCATCTAACTCATTCCAGAACTTCTCCTTCTCTTCAGATTCACATCCCACCTGCGGGGCATAGCCACTAACAACATTGAGCATCACACCTTTGATTTCCAGTTTCAGACTCATAAGTCTATCTGACATTCTTTTCACCTCTAGGACGTTCCTAACAAACTCCTCCTTCAAGATAACTCCTACTCCATTTCTCTTCTTGTCAGTACCATAATAGTACAACTTAAAGCCTGCTCCTAAGCTTCTAGCCTTACTACCTTTCCACCTGGTCTCCTGGACACACAGTATATCCACCTTCCTTCTCTGCATCATGTCCACCAACTCTCTACCTTTTCCTGTCATAGTCCCAACATTCAAAGTCCTCACTCTCAGTCCCAGGCTCTTTCCTTTCCTCCTCTCTCTCTGCTTCCGAACACGCACTCCTCCTCTTCTTCTTGTTCTTGTTCTTCGACCCACAGTAGCCCAATTTCCATTAGTACCCTGTAGGTCATCAGTACCAATGGCGGTCGATGTTAACCCGGTCCGCGACCGATCCGGTATGGTATAGTTTTGGTTGTCTCACATATTTGGTTTTGGCAAAAGTTTTACGCCGGATGCCCTTCCTGACGCAACCCTCTGCATTTATCCGGGCTTGGGACCGGCACAGGGAGACACTGCTCCATGCCCTCCCAAGGCAGGCTTGGAGAGGCACGGGCCAGTGCCGCCCTGAGGCTGCATTTTCTAAGGGGAAAATACAAACATAATAATCAGTTCAATAATCAAATAAATTTGTTTGTGTGCATGTACAAATACACATATGAATAATACATTTACGTATCCATCTGCATACGCATATCATAAGGCACATATAAATATATAGACCTAGACATATACAATGGCATCACCACACCACCAACTTAATCCCACAATCTGCAGTTGCAAGGTCCCCGTAAGACTGACACTAATGTAGCATCAGTCAAACACCCACAATGTGTGGGTGTTTATTTGAAAGGCTTACTGTAAATCTAGGAATCTCTTAAGGATGTCAAGGCATAACAAATGAGCTTATACTCTGTGAAATACAAACAAGAGCAAGGACCACTCATAAAAACCACACACTAACATCATTTTACTGTGGAAGTTGTTCCCTGAGAGTGAAGATGACTCATTTCACAAAGAGAGCACTTTCAAAGTGCAAAGTGAATTGTAGAGCTACATTCATCAGAACCCTCCTGAGTTTTAAACTTAATTCCTTGTCAGACTACTGAGTATTTAGAAGCTCCAGGAAAGAGCACAACATGACCGCCACAGGACGTCGATAACCAATTTCATAACTTGTAAAGATCCATCTTACACAAAATTGAAACACATGAAATTTTATTTAATTCATGAAACACAATGAGCAGTGATTGTTATTGTAGTGTTAACATAGTATCCCTGACATACTTTTTGGCAAATATAATATTTCTTCTTTGTCTTTGCTGCCCACACCAAAGTAAAAATGAGTCATGCAGAGTTTTGTGATTCCCAGGATCTCCTACACTGGACTTTCTTATTCCTTCTGTCACAGTCAGCTGGGAGGTTGGCCGAGGTGCTATCACCTGACAGCTGTGAAACAAGCTAACAAGGTTAACAATACAATGGGGGAGGAAAAAAAAAAAAAAGGATGTTATTATGCTTGGAAAAAAAGAAAAAAAAAAACAACTTGTTGCACAGCTGTGAAGAGTTACAGGCAAGACAGAGAGAGAGAAACTGTGGGAAACTGAACAAAGAGAAGTAAAGTAGAGCAACACTCTGGGCGGAGATAGAACTGCCCCACACACAGATGTTGCCCAGTGAATAAAATCGGCGAATGGAGATACAGCATCCCCTAACAAAGCACATCCTAAGGTCGAAAGAATGCAAACAAGGTCACAGACACTTTGTGAAACACCAGACTTTAAGTTCTTTTTTGACAAATATTCCCATGTGATGTATATGATTATATTAAACTTAGTGGTAGGCTGATCTTCCCCTGCGCTGTCTGTCAGGGATGTTTCATAAAGATGCACCACATGGAAAAGTGATTTTCCATGTGATTTTCCATCAGATTTTTAGATGAAAAAAAAGACAATTCTATGCAAGAAATATGTGAAGAGGCATATATATTTTCTAATTTTGTGTATCAGGGCTGGAGCAGTTTAAGCAAGACAGCATTTGCTTGTTGTAAAAACATACACTGTGTTCAAATAAGCATTCTGTTAAGATTAGTGGACTATCGTGGTTTTTCAGAGCGTTGTTTTTACTTCGAGCTGAAAACAGGAAAAGAGCGAGAGACACCCGCTGTCATGTGAATCAAAATAGTCACCTCTTAAATCCAAAACTGCGGCCGGAGCATCCGTCCGATTCTGTATCCCGTCCCATTTTTCACCAGATTTAGAGGATCATGACCCAGGCATGAGAAAAGATATGAAAAGTCTTTCAGGTTTCCAAAATGTGAGAGCCATAGTGGAAAAACTTAAATCTACAGTTACATTCATTTCCCAGTCATCTCTGATAACATGAGTGTGTATGACTCGAGACAAATAAACTCAGGATGTAAAGGGACGCTGCTTAACGCCGACGTGAACTGAATTGACAAATAATTTCTTCTTGTGTTTTTTCATGCAACTTTACAAGAACATCTATAAATTGTAGGTCTTAAATGATCAAAACTCATGCAAGCTCCAATGTTAAATCAATCCCCACGCTACCCTGCAAGAGCTAAGCCTTGACTATAAACTGGAAACACCACCGCTGAGGCCAAATCCCCAAGCAACACTAGCGTGCCCGCTTTCCCTTGGATAAAAGATGATCTGTTAAACATAAAAAGATATTTTAGGCCTTTTCACTCTGTTAAGAACTTGTTATAAACCTGTCTGAAGAAGACCTCAATAATTCTTCCTCTGACACAGGCAGCAGCCGCTTCACAGACACTGAGAGGCAGATGTTGGCGTTGGACCACATGCTGTTTCCCTTCCGTTTACATTTGAAGCATGAAACCTGCAGCTGATCATGAATTTTGCACAGTCATCCCAGTCTGCACAGGTCAATCTATAACCTATTTATCTATTATTGTCCTCTTTAAATTAGGTCTTACATTTTTTAAGAGCAGACGATATCAGGGAAAGACGGTCGGAAAATAATTACTTGTTAATTATTATTATTACCCCAGTATACTAAACAAATGCCCAGTTGCATAATTACAACCTAGGCTACTTTTTTACTTAAAAGTTTGACATTATTCTTCAAATCTAATGCTTGACCAACCGAGGAAGTAAGTGGAAACTATCGGAACCTCAGAAAACAGTTCCATTCCTCACTGTTTCTTCTCCTATGAGTCCATCTGCAGCTGTCAAAGGGTATCAAATCATTTCAATAAGACTAAAATTGCTCCTTTCAGAAGAACAAACTTCCAAAGCTGCATTAAATAATGGCTTGGAAGTTCTGTGACTATAAGGGATAGATTATTAAAAAAAAAAGCAATTAGAAAACAAAAACACCATTATGACCTAAATCTTTCACATCAGTTTTTTCCTCCTATGTACAATTTCCTAATCTCGGCCTTTGTTTCAGTGTCAATGTTACAAGAAAAGAAAAAAAATCTCCTCCTCCAATTTACATTTTGCATGGATATTGTAATTGATTATAACTATGTAACAACAACCTAATAAACCTGTCATCAGCCTATAACCACAAGAATATTAATAATCTAACTATACATACATATAATTACACAATTCTATGTGCAATACAATAAGGGAATGAACATGAGTCCCATTTCAATCTAACTCAATCTAATTTTATTATTAACATATTTATTATTAAACATTATTTATCATTTAATAATATATAATAAATTAGAAATACCCTTAAATTTCTTGAGTGTTTAATGGCTTGGCAAACCAGACCAAACACTTCCTTATTTGATCAGGTTTTCCTCGGTTTTGACATTAAGATATGAAATAGAGCGATGTCCTTGTCAGTAGGTGCTTTTTGAATGTTTACCGTTACCACTGAACCAGATCTGCCACTCAAATCAGGATGCAGTCAAGGGTTCATGTAATATTAAGAAAAGAATAACAGAAGACTCAATGTATGGAACACACCTCTATGCATATAGTTTTACAAATATCAAACCACAACAACAAATATTTCTGTACCTTCAAATAATACATATCAGTGTCAAAAACTCTGCCTCAGTTAAATAAAATATTAAGTACCTTAATACACACAAGAATGGAAACCAAGCAATTTGGATCGAACTGTCCATAAACCACAACCAATGTATGTCCTCATCAGAGAACAAATCTGGACTATGTTAAAACGTGTCACAGAAGCGACGGTATCTGAAGTTGCTTTAGTTTATAAATGATCGATTCTAGCTCATGTTGTGTCAATGTCATTGCATTAAATTACATCTAAAAGGGAGGGAAAAACAACACACATGCATTCTCATCAAGTAGACAAAAGAAATTTTTATTTGTATTATATTGTTACTTACCAATAAGTAAACACAGATATACTGTATGCTTGGAAGTTTGTTGCTTCTTGTTAATAAGAGCTTTAATTCTTAATCCAGAATAACTTGCTTGTATAAATCTGACCAGACGGGTAAGGAATAATAATATGAAACTTCTAACAAATTTCGGATCAAGGGCAAACAGCACATGTGCCTTTTCTGTGATTTCATCTACATGCTGAACTGAGAAGCAGATAAAGTAAAAAATGAAGGCTAACATATGAGAAACACAGCATACAAAGGGAGATATTACTTTTATACCACGTATAAAGGCATTAAACCTTGCCACACATAATCAGGCTCACGTTGCGCATCTCCTCCTGTGTTTTCGTCTGAAAATACCACTTTTTCCCCTCAAACCTCCAATTAATGCATTTCCACGAGTGGAAAAGTTGAGCGAAATGTTGCTGGTCGCCATGTTGTGATCCTGTGGTTTTCACAAAATGCGGTTCCATGTGTTTTCTGATGCACATATCATGCTGGGCACATGTTGCGGCAGGATTATTCCCAAAAAAAAGGTAAAAATTGTATATATCTACCACTAGGTGTCTCTGGCTACGGTTTGGCTCAAATAGACAGCGTTTTTGTGATGAGACGCAGAGCTGTTTTGGGGGAGCTGGATGTCAGTTAAACATGTTTCTCAGGCCGTCTGCGCTACTGTTGTCAGTGTCTACACAGGAAACACGTTGTCACATAATTTGACTTAGGCAGGATTCAAAGACCAAAAAACTGTTTCAATTGTAAAACAGATAAGTAGTTGAATTGGCTTGAAGTATATTCACACGAGGATTGTCTTCTATAGTTTAACTTGAGAGAGATCATATCGGCGAGCACAAATATGGCCGAGCGCTGAATGAAAGGGACGACTGAAATGCAACTGTTTCTCAGCCAACGGTCGCATGTACATGTAAAAGTCTGGTGTCAGAGATGAGTTTGTACATCTAACCCCCGCTGACAGCTGAAAACCACTGCTGCACTTGATGACCCGGAGAGAGCCAACCACAGGGGAAGGGAAGGGATTGATGCACTTACTGGGAGCCAAGAAAGAGCCGGATCAAAGGTTTCCCTCTGATGAGAACGAGAGCAGACACTGGAATGTCAGTTCTGCTGCGAACGTTATCCTGAGAAGCTTTCCAACTCTTTCATTCTGTCAATTTTTCATTTAATTCACTTTAATGAAACACAAACTATTTTACATGGATCGCCAGGAAACACACGGGTCTCAGGTAAGTGGTTTTCTTGCCGGGAAAGAAAAAAAGATGTCCGAAAGAACATGGACAATGCATTGTGTTGTATAATCACCGATTTAACTGTTTAGAAACCTCATATCTATGCAATTGACCAACACCACAAAATGTACTGACATTTTAAATTAATTCAAAAAATTGCCTGATTTTCATATATTATTCATTAATAAATTGTTATTAATTATAATTATTATATGCCCAATCCATCCGAGACTTTATATATATTTTGGTGTTGGTGACATTACTGTTACTTATTGTAGGGCCAATACATACTTGGAAACATCCGGTGAATGTGACAGATTGGGACGTCTTTATAAATACATGCGTGAAACTGTGCAAGGATCGTGGTTATAAATTTTGCCGCCATCCCTGATTGGTTGATGAGTTAATTTCATTCATACCAAGGAGCTTCTGGCTTGAACTTCAACTTTGATCAAACCAAGTCCGTGCAATGTGGTAACTCTACACTCCCCCATCCCATATCTGTTCAGGCGACAGCTGGCTTTCCATTTTCTAACCTCCAAAAAAAGGGATTTTGCTCTGTCTGTTCACTTCCTGACCCTGATTTGTTCATTTAGCTCAGCGCTAGTTTGCTGCCCACTGACTTAGAAAGCCAAGAACTTGACCTAATTCTCATCTGAAAGTCAGCAAGAGTGAACTTGTTTCATGTCATTTGGTCACATGAGTCTCCTTGAGTTATGGGCTGAGGGTTATCTGCCAGTTTTGGAGAGCCTTTTGCTTCCTGGACCCGATCAAACTCTTCTGTTTAACATCTCCAGTCAGACTCTCAGATAATTACTTAATGAAAAATTTGGCAACAAGTCTCCCCCCGGAGGCAGATGCCAGGCATACATTATCGTGGAATTTTAAAAGTAAAAATAAAAGGATCAATCTAAAGTGAAGAGCCGCCCGTCTTTAAGACTTTTCGACTCCGTTGGTTTATTTTTTCCAGGAGTCTTTAAATCAGTAAAGAATGGTCAGAATGATTGACATGGACAAAAACAATTACAGCGGTCCATCCAGAACCAAGGGCCCCAAATCTAATACTGAAGGGCGATTTTATGCAACATAGTGACCCCCTGTAAGAGCCTGTCTGCGGACAGACTGCGGTCATTAGTACCTGACAATGTAATGAATACTCCTGCCTTCATATCATAATATCATAACTAGCATCATTTATACTCAAAAAGTGTATTTGTAACATTGCCTAAATGTAGATTAGATGTTACTGAGCAACTTCACCTTGTGAAATAGTTACCACTACTTTGATGACACGAACTGGAAATGAGCAAACGCAGTCCACTGTTTTCTACTATTGTGACTATTTGTAACTAACTCAGGTATTGTAATAATCCCTCAACACACAATGAGATTCCAAGGTGAAATGTACGGACATTACCAATACTTTGTGTGTTATGTATGGCTTTAGCTATATCATGACGTAGAGAGCTCTTTAGGGTTTGACAGTTATCCTTTAATAGTTTTTAGAACAGTGGTTATAAGATGAGTTAAATTATGTTAAAAGGGCTGCTCATTTTAGGACATATAGTGGAAAAGTATTAAGAAAGGTGAGTAAGCCGTGATTGGATGGAATCTCTAGATATTTATTTTGACTAAAATAGAGGTATCGATCCAACGGATTGGCACTGTTTGATATAAACAAGAAGCCCTTCACACCAGCATCACACAGGTATAAACACAGCGCTCATCCAACCTGCAGGTGTGCATTGAACCAACATTTGAATAGAGCTAAGAAAACATTTTAAAACTTTGTAGATATTCATTCACTCTGTATCTAGACTGCTGATCCAACAGATGGAGTCACTTGTGAGGGCTGGAGCCTATCCCAGTTGTCATTAGGAGGGGCGAGGTTTAACCTGGACAGGCCAGTCCATCACAACACCACATATAGAGTAAAACAACCATTCGCTCTCTCATTTAACCTCCTACATGTTTTTGGACTGTGGGAAGAAACCGGAGAACCCATAAGAAACCTACGCTACACAGGGTGAGAACATGCAAACTCCACACAGTAAGCCCCCCCCCCCCTGTCTCTCAAAATCAAACCAGGAACCTTCTGGATGTAAGGCAGGAGCACTAATAACTGCAATATGGTGCTGCCCACTGGGACACCAACATGCTCAGCCCACACCAGACAGTGCACCCACAGTACAGTAATATGAGAGATTCTTCCCCCCTCAGATATTATCCAACTACTTACCCAAAAGAAGCAGCGTAGAATCCTGTTTAGATCAGGCCTGTTATTGTATATTTGCAGTCAATCCAAATCGGTATCACTCACTTAATGTGCAATTCAGGCTTTTATTCCAACACTCAATCGCAAGTTATAAGGTAAAACTGGCAGATGAATATAAAAGTTTTCAAAAGAATATTTATATATGTTCTGCCCCAAATGTTGAGGCATGATACTGAACCTTGTGTCAATACATTTGACTTAAGGAATAATGCTATTAACTAGCACATTTGATGCCCGTTGGATTTCGGCGTCCCTCAAGTGAAATGTGTATGAATTGCAAATTCATGCTATTTTCGTGTCATCGGGTGCTGTGTGATATATGTTTTCGAAAAGAGAATCCCTGGGGAAAAATAAGATGGGTAATATTGATGCCCCCCCTGTTTGCAATTATAAAATTAATATCTTATAATGGCAGAACTGTGACTTCACTTCACAGCACCAGCCCCAGGTTAGTTTGTTTCCTTGGCAAAAGCAGTAGGGTCAGGGGCCAGAAGGTTACATGTGCCATGGCAAATAAGGATCAAGAAACCTCTACTCCCTTCCAGGAGTCAGCACCCACGTTTCAAATTTAATCCCCTTGGTGCATTTGGGCTGTAAAGAAGTTAACCTTTATTATGAGCTGAAAACTGTCAACCTCACTCTGCCAACTGACTCCCGCTTCCTGAGTGTGTCCATAGAGCCCACCAGATCAATTCAGTCGACCTGGAGAAATTCTTCTTCTTCCTGTTCTTCAGCACTTTATCTTTGTACCCCTTTGTTAAAAAAAAAAAGTCAAACCATACTTTGGTTTTATTTCCTCTGATTACTCAGTTTCCCTGTCTGAATTAACTAAGTGTCTGCCATCATAATTATTTTCTTTCTATGTATAAATAGCCTTTCACAACAGCAGTCAATAGGCTATGTGATTTTAATTAAAAGTGCGCAGATGATCTCCAGGTTTAAGAAGTCGCTTCATTTTGATGCTGAACAATTGCAAAACTCCCACAAACTCAAAAAGGAGCCTTAGGATGGGAATACTCTGAATCTTCAATTGAACAACCAAACCACAGACAGTTGGAAGTTGAAATACAGGAAGTGTGGATGTCAATGTTTTGTCACGCTGCTGTGAACTGCGAACAGCATGATGTAATATTAAGTGAGACTTTATCTTGCAACCCATGAGAGATACACTCCAAATTTGTTTTGGATGTTTGTTACTTGTTTGGTGGTTTGTTGGATATTGTAAAGCAATGCTCATTCTGTCATACATAAGATTTACTTGTGTGATATACATATACATGCATGTTTGCGCGTGTGTGTATCACATCTCATTATGTACATATCCCACATGTGATATGTGATATCTACGTGTATAGATATATATCTAGATAGATACATACATAAAAATATAGGTATTTCTGTATCTCATGTGATCTTTTTATATCTCATTTGTGAAATGTATGTATGCATAGATAGATAGATAGATAGATAGATAGATAGATAGATAGATAGATAGATAGATAGATAGATAGATAGATAGATAGATAGATAGATAGATAGATAGATAGATAGAGATGGTTTTGTGTGCTCGTCTGTGGGGGCCTTGGGGGGTGCTATCTGTAATCCAATTATGTAAGATTGCATGTTGCCCAGAGTTCAGCAGAGGTGGCCTGAGACAAGCGAGGCTGGAGGTTTCTTTCTGCTGGAAACCAGTGAAAGAGCCAAGAGGGGGGGTAGGAAGTGAACTGTGGGATAGCGGTGTATGTGTGTGTATGTGTGTGTATCTTGGGGGGGTGCTCAGCTGTGTGGGGCAGGAAGCCAGCTGCAGCTGGACACCATCTCACACCAGCCTTCGCTTACTTTTGCACACATAATACGCAGTTGTGCGTTTGCCAGGATGTGTGTTTCCCTGACATCGATTTGCACACACATAAACCAGGATATCAATTGAAAAATCACCACATAGCCACCTTTGCAGCAGCTGTCATCACCACAGCCTCCCTGGAACACACACTGCTGCTGTGCAACTAATAGCATCTGTCCCTGTCTGTGATTTTGAGAAAAAAAAAAAAGACAGTCTCTAATTCCGCCCGTAATTTTCTGTAGATTTTGATTGTACAAGTTGGAGGTGATATAAAATAAAACCCAACAGGAGAACAACCTGCGTGTCTTCCTCTCCGATGTTTGAACCTTGTGGCCCATTCAGTTTGTTGCAGCTGTCAAAGGCAAAGAAAGGGGTCAGTTTGTGTCAGTTTGTGTCTCCATGCAGCTTGCCCAGATGACCGGGAAAACAACTCGGAAAGAAACCACAAACTATATTTGGCATTTGATTGTTTTGTGAATTTGACAGATTGTGAGAGGTTATTACAAAGTGTGTCTTTTGCCGGTGTTACAGACCTCAGTAGCCTTGGACAACAACAATGAACAATCCGCTCTGCAAAGAATCATGAGTCCAGTCTCTAGTGGTTTTACATGATGACATGCATGTAGGGTTACCTTAGCAGTCACCTATTTTTGTCATTTAAATTTTACTGAAACTGCATCAAGATATGGTTTTACAGAAAGTTCGTGCAACAATAAAGGAAACAATATTTTGCAACTTTTAAAAGATATATTGACATTTATGAAAAGGGTATACTTGTGGAGTAGTTTTAAAGAGTAAATAAATAAATTGGAATTAAGTGTGGTTAATGTTCAAAGACGCATTTACATTTGCCAGTTCTTTCTTTGGTTGAGTGTCACATGATCGAATTTCCTAAATAATATAGAATTGAAAGTTCATATTTTGTATTTGAAATGTATGTATAAATAGTATATACGGTAAATATAAATGTTATTTTCTATACTTGTTGTCTCAGACAATGGCAGCCATGCTACTCATATGATCGCTGTGTCCATGACAAGTTTGGAAATGAGATTATCAGACAGAATCGACAACACCGAGAAGGTTTATGGAAAATTCTCGTGTTCTTGTTGATATAGGAAAACAACTGGGGAATCTCCCAATTTCCCTAATAATTGAAGAGACGTCGATAATGAGAAAAGGTCATCTACGGTAAAATTAAAGAGGTTCACACAAGGGAATATGTGTTCACACTTACAAAGATTTGTGATGTGATTTGTGTAGTAGGCTATTGCACACAAAACCTTGGGCTAAAAGCTTGTTATCAGAGAAAACCTCTGATAAGGAAACAATGAGTTGTGTTCACTGGTTTGGGAAAAAAAATGACAATTTTACAAACAGTTGGTACAAATATTATATTATATTATATTATATTATATTAGATTAGATTAGATTAGATTAGATTAATTACTATTATTAATAGTAGTATTATCAATATTACTAATATTATAATATAATCATTATATATATATATACACATATATCTCAAGTCACATTTAAACTAACTTCTTTATAGTCACATGGAACTATGAGATCTTCACCATGCATCAATTAAATGTTAATGAGTTAACATCAGTCTTGTTAACTGCTATCAATCATAATACCCCAGTTGTTGAGTTTCTACCAGATTTTCTTTTTTTTAAATCAAATGACTGACATGATTAGCAGCATTTCCTTCAACGTGTCCTTTTACTTTGTGCGTGCCTTTTAAAATTGGAGATTTTCAGACGCCGCTCTCTGGAAGCCTCACAACGCTCACACGTGAATATATTTTACTCTGCTTTCTCTGGCAGAGATCGTGTTTTGTGGTGTGATTTGTCGTCATGTCTGTCTCGGTCAGGGCAGCCCTTATGGCAGCTGGCCTGTTGCGCAGATGTTACTCTCCAAACATTTGGGTGTTTTCAGAGCGAAAGAGATCTTTTAAGCATGGTAACACAGCTTGTCCTGTTTGATGGCCAACATCCAAAACCCCAAGGTTTCACCAGAAGAACTGTTGCGTTTGTTGCATGCGTTTTGAATGTCTAGTTTTGGCAACACCGATAAAACAAGATATGACTTTAAAATAATGAGGGTTTCTAGAATCAGGCAAATAGGATATGTCCTCTTGTCATCCTCTGTCCCCTGCTCAGAATTGTGAGATCTTTTTAAATTTCTGTTATCAGCCTATATATTTAACTCGGAGAATCTTACAGTACCATGTCTCCTGGCACTGGACAATCAGGGTTCTTGTTTCACTAAGTGTTTACCACTGCCCCCATTCCTCTGTGAAATATCATGATAGGATCCAGATGCTGGGGAGTGGGCTGGGACCACGGTCTGATGTTTAGTGCCAAGACTCCAGTTGTGACACGGGGCAGCTGTAGAAACATTAATAATAGATAAGGGTCTTTACTAGTCATGTTTTCATCACAATTCTACGCCTTCTTTCAGTAATTTGCACTTTTTTCTTTTTTGGGGAATACTGGGCGGAAAGTCATCTAAATGTGAGCGATGAGCCAGATTTTGTTGGCATCATTCAACGGGACAAGAAATTAAGTTTATTTCCACCAGTGCGGGGAGTAAAATTAAGCTCAATGGGCTTTTTAAATTATGAACTGCCTGAACTGAAACAACACTTTATCTTATTCAAACATACCAGGAGTAGAGTCTGAACTGTTTGCTTGTTTGTTTATCTGTTAATTTGTTTATTTATGTATTTATTTTTAAAAAACACTGTTTTTTATTATGTATTAATTTATTCATTAGCTATTTTTTATATATTATTTACATTTTCATTAAGTTATCTATTTCTGTTTTTTATTGTTTTTTCTTTTTCTTTTTTTAATGCTCAATGAAAATTGAATAGAACTTTCAGGTAGAAAAAAAAGTCCAGCACAAAATAAACACCTCCCATCTATTTTCAATCAAAAGCACCTTACAGATCTGTAATTGTATTATATCCCGAAATAATATATAATAATAATAATAAGTTCTGGACCAGAACATCATCAGAAAGAAGAAGAAACAAATACTAATAAGCAGCATCATATTTTTATCCCGGACTGGAATAAAAGTACTGAAGCAGGGTTTTTGTTACACTTTCCCATCACTGACACACTTAGGGATCCCATCATGATCATCATTCAGATCTCAATCATTTCATCCAAAGTGCTAACAAGCCCATGTTGAAGGAACAAATTCAAATACAGATGACGACAACAATAAACTTTTCTGCCGGTGGCTCCCAATATATTTCACATCTTGTTTGTGTTTCGGCAGCACATTACGTACACTGTTGTAAATGAAACATCTTTTAAGTACCAAATCACGAGCCTTCTCCCATGGCGCTCACAGGAGCAGCACTTGTTCCTGGCCGGGGCCCTGGAGACAAAAAGGAGGAAGCTCATTCGCATGGAAAAAAAGAAGGGGTGCGTGCAGCACCTTTGATGTTTCTTTGTGCGGTGGGGCTCAGTGGGTTGGGAGACACACATGGCAGACGGATGGCGAGCTCTGCAAGGCATTTCATGGGATTTTTTTCAGAGTGGTGGCCCTTTGTCTGCTTTTTTTTTTCTCACTCAGTTCATTGACGTGCTGGCTCCACCCTTTTCCACTGTCTCTGTTTTCCCACATCATGTAAGTAATTGTTGTATTGCATCATCAGCCACACAAGGATGTCTGGCTTTGCTTGTACATCGTAAATGTGCACAATATGGCTAAAATTATATGCTGGTGTTATCGTTTTGGCCATTAAGGGACACTCAATTAATTTCACTTGACTCTTTTATGAGCCTAAATTACCAAACATATGATCCAAAAATATATGTCTATATTAAAAAACATTTGTGACTGTACGATCAAATGACTTTTATGAGAAATAAGAATTGACTAAGACCTTTCATGAATGAAAATAACAATTAAGTCAGTCTCACCCACTGACTTATCCAAATACAAAATAAGTTGCTTCATATGCAGTCTCATTTTTCTAATGAGATTCCAAATGTAATTGAAAAGCACCACATTCACAATAAAAATGTTCATTGACCTAAAAGTAATACATAAATAAATAAATAAATAAATAAATAATGCGGATAACCGATAAAAGGAGCAAAATCTAAATCGAACTAATTTTGACTTTTCATGTCTGACTAGCACGTACCGAAAATTAATTTTTAACTTGAGGTTTCCCTGGCCTCCTCTGAGGATTGTTTCTCAGCAGTGGGATTATCATTATGAATCAAGTTTCGTAAGAACATGAGGGAAGTATTCCAGGACAAGCGCGGTTTCTCCATGTCAATACACGTGTCCTTAATCCTGCTTCCTGCAGCTTGAGCTGTTCGGCCTTTCAAAACTTTTACTGTAAAAAATACTTTATTGTTTTCCTTCACCTTTATAATCTCTCCTCAGTGCTTATCGTCTCCAGGTTGTTTAGATAGCTGGGGTTTATCATCAAATAACAATAATAAAACAATAATGATGACACTGCAGGACCTCTTACTGTAAACCAGTTATTGCGATTATACCTCCTTCCTCTTCCCTCCCTCCCTCCTTCCATCTCTGCTGTCCTGCTGGGGTGTCTGTGTCCTTCAAAACTCTACATATATACCGCTTGATTTTCTCTTAGGCAATATCCTGGTATAGATGAAACCATTGCAGCTGGAAGCCTCAGCCATATGGAGCGAGGGTGAGAAAAGTCTCAGCCTTATTCTGCATCAAATATAACAACCACCCATCCAAAGCTTTGAAGTATCACAAACACACACACACACACACACACACACACACACACATACACACACATACACATATAGAGTGAGAAAGAGTAATTACTGATTTACAATCATTTCCCACAGTGTCCAGGCCTTTCAGAACAAATGTAAGGCTGAGTGAATAGCAGAGAAGCTGTAGAACATAGAGCCTCATGTAAAGCTTGGATGTCACACAAAGTTAACCACCGTCTAGTTAACATTTACTGGCTTCCTAAAGAGCCCACCTAATAGTACAAGAGCAGCTGAAAGACAAATTGGAAAAAAAAAGCCTTTTCTTTTTACTTTTTTTTTCATGCAAGATGGGTGGCTGATTGTCTTCAGGTGATTACACCGACTACAGCTGCAAGTGCGACCATCTTTGATGTAACGCCCTCAGCTTGTCTCAACCTGAACATGTGAAATGTGAACGCATGTGCGGGAGACCAGAAGTTGGACGTGGATGATGAAAAACAGAGAAAAGGATGGTTGACGCAGATCATTGGCTTCCAACCACAATCGTGCTGGTCTGAAACACAGGGATCAAGAGCGGAACGGGGCACCGGTTTGTTAGACGTGTTTGGACTACACCTAGGCTAAATTAGATTTTGTAAGGAAAATAATATCTGTCCAGTATCTATCTCCATGTTGATTCATCACATAAATCAAACCTCATGTTGGAACAGCAGCTGACCTCCAACCAAAATCACATTAGGGAGCGTCGAACTCTAAGAGGGGTCTGTATATTAATTGTTCAAACTGAGGCCGTGTTTTCATAGGAACCTGCAGGAGAGCGAGCAAGTTTCCCCCCCGAACAACACCCTCCTTCCCGCCCCCGTTGTTGCACTAATAAACCTCAGCGAGGATGATGCGATGCGCTGAGACAATGAACTGCGGATTTAACCTTCATGATAGTTTCATCAGAAAGTCAGCGCTGAGGTTAACACGATAACTGAGAATTATGTTTGATAAAATACTAATAATATTTGTTTCACTATTTTGCAACACCTACTTGCTGTAGACAGTTTAGTTGGTGTGACTTGGAATATTCACATTTAATCCGGTGTCATGTAACTGCCAGTTACATGTTAAATTTTAGTTATACCTTTATATACTTTCATTCAGTCCCTCGGGGTCTTGGCGTGTTGAGTCGGAACAGATTCACATTTATTACCATCGTCCTTTGGCAAGTTGCATTTAAGTGACATACATGTCTTCAGCCCTGAAATAGCAGACGACACTCTCAGTGGGTTCTCCTATTGACTGTGGCCCCAGCTATTGTTGTGCAAGCGCGTATAAAAAAAAACATTTAAATCATAAATACATAATTAGTAACCCCTCATGTTCTGAAATGTTGATTGAACTACTTGAAATTTGTGAAAAGTTCTGGATCTTTTATGAGGAAAAAACAAAAAGCATCCTATATCAGGATGTAGCCAGGAGGACAATGTATGAAAGCCAAATCTAAGCCAATCTGTTATTACGCACTGAGAGGCATTTCTTTAATCTCCCTACACTAAATATTTGTAATACCTCAACAGGATGTTTAATGTCAGGTTAGATTCAGGCTTGAAATAAAAAGAACAAACATTCAGATGAAACAATGCCGCTGTACTTAAAAAAAGCTGTCTTATCTTAAACCTACTTTGCGGGTTAAACATCTGAGACTACCAAATAAACTCTGTAAGTCAACAAAGATACTGATGATGTAAATTCCCAGAAGCGACTGATTCACAAAGCATCATCTGATGCCTAAATTCATTTCCCTTTTTTTTTTTTTCTAATTTTGCAGCCAGTAATTCACTGTGGTAAAGACAGAACTATTTTCCTTTCCTTTCGGTTTTTCCCTTCAGGGGTCGTCACAGTGAATCAACCTTCTCCATTCAACCTTATTCTCTATATCCTCCTCTCTCACACCAACTAACCATCCTCTCTCACTACGTCCATAAATCTTCTCTTTGGTCTTCCTCTAGACCTCCTGCCTGGCAGCTCCAATTCCAGCATCCGTCTACCAATATATTCACTATCCCTCCTCTGTACATGACCCAACCATCTCAGTCTGGCTTCTCTGACCTTCTCTCGAAAACATCTAGCATGTGCTGTCCCTCTGATGGACTCTTTCCTGATACTATCCAACCTCGACACTCCCAAAGAGATCCTCAACATCTTTATCTCTGTGACCTCCAGATCTGCCTCTTGTCTTTTTGTCATTGTCACAGTTTCTTGGCCGTACAACATCGCTGGTCTCACCACTGTCTTGTACACCTTTCCTTTCATTCTTACTGATGGTGTTCTATCGCCTAGTACCCCTGACGCTTTTCTTCATCCATTCCAATCTGGTTGGACCCGTTGCTTTTCCTCTTTTCCACTCTGAACTGTTGACCCAAAGTACTTGAAATCCACCATCTTCTTGATCTCCACTCCCTGCAGCCTCATCATTCCAACTTTATCCCTCTATAGTGACCGCAATTCTGCACATTCCCCTTATTCTTAAAAATGGGCACCATCACACTTCTTCTCCAATACTCAGGCATCTTGTCACTCCAGATCCTGTTGAATAATCTAGCCAGACACTCTACCGCTGCTTCTCTTGGACACTTCCATTCCTCCACAGGTATAACATCAGGACCAACTACCTTTCCACTCTTCACTTTGTGGTCTACAATAGTTACCTCTTCTACCCTTGCCTCTCTTTCATTTTCCATATTCATAAGCTCTTCAAAGTATTCTTTCCTTCTTCTCATCACTCTTCTAGCATCTGTCAATACATTTCCCTCTATCAATAAACCCCTGGACCTGCTGTACATCCTTTCCATCTCTATCTCTCTGTTTTGCCAACCTGTACAAATCATTTTTTCCTTCCTTACTGTCCAATCGAGCATACAAGTCATCATACGCCCCTTGTTTTGCCTTTGCTACCTCTATCTTTACCTTACTCTGTATGTCCCTGTACTCCAGCCTATTCTCCTCAGTCCCCTCAGTGTCCCGCTTCTTCTTTGCTAACTGTTTTCCCTGTATATACTCTCCCTATACTTCCTCATTCCACCACCAAGTCTCCTTATCTACTCTCCTTCAAGACAACACACCAAGTACTCTCCTACCTGTCTCCCTATCACATTAGCTGTAGTTGTCCAGTCATCTGGAAGCATTCCCTGACCACCCAGAGCCTTTTTCAACTCCTCCCTGAAAACCATACAACACTCCTTCCTTTTCAGCGTCCACCACTTTGTCCTCCGCTCTGCCTTTGTCCTCTTGATCTTCCTTGTCACCAGAGTCATCCTACAAACCACCATCCTTTGTATTGTTAAGCTGTGTCCCGCTTTTTAAGATTGTTTTTGTCTTTTTCTGATTCAACTGAACCTGAGAGCTGCTATCTCTAAATTCCGTTGCACTCTGTGTAATGACAATAAAGGTCTTGAATCCTATGCTGTCCGGTTACACCTACCACTACCTTGCAGTCACTAATCTCTTTCAGAATACCTCATCTATTCAGAGAGGGGAACAAGTATTTGATACACAGCTGATTTTTCAGCTTTTCCCACTTGCAAAGCATGTAGAGAAGAATCCCTGCTGCAGTGTGTGCAAAACTGGTCAAAAACAACAAAAAAACGTCTGATCTACGTTATCACTAACAAAGGTTTCTGTAACAAGTTCTGTGTCTCTGATTTATCAAATACTTATGTCATGCAATAAAAAACAAATTAACAAAATTAACAAAAATCATACAATGTGTTTTTCTGGATTTTTGTTTTAGATTCCGTCACTCACAGTTGTAGAGTAGCTATGATAAAAATTACAGACCTCTACATGCTTTGCAAATGGGAAAAGCAGAAAAATCAGCAGTGTATCAAATACTTGCTCTCCCCACTGTAGAAGTTGCAATCCCCCCTACGTTCCCCGACCTCTGCTCTTAAGTTAAGTTAAGATCAGAAGTTACTCTATGTTCCTGTCTTTTCTGGGAAAAAAAAGGATTCACCACAGCCATTTCCATCCTTTTTGCAAAGTCATCTGTCCCTCTGAGTTCCTATTCTAGATACCAAACCTGCCCATCACTTCTTCATCACTTCTATTGCCTGCACCAACATTTCCAATGAAGTCTGCACCAATTACCACTCTCTCATCTCTGGTGAAATTCTGCACCACTTCATCTAACTTATTCCAGAATTTCTCTTGTCCTCTAACTCACATCCCACCTGTGGGGCATAGCCACTAACAACATAAAGCATCATACTTTCAATTTCCACTTTCAGACTCATTAGTCTATCTGACATTCTTTTCACCTCCAGAACATTCCTCACAAACTCCTCCTTCGAGATAACTCCTACTCCATTTCTCCTCTGGTCAGCGCCATGATAGTACAACTTGAAGCCTGCTCCTAAGCTTCTAGCCTAACTACCTTTCCACCTGGGCTCCTGGACACAGTATATCCACCTTCCATCTCTGCATCATGTCAACCAACTCTCTATCTTTTCCTGTCATCGTCCCACAATTCAAAGTCCCTATTCTCAGTCCCAGACTCTTGCCTTTCCTCTTCCCTCTCTGCTTCCGAACATGCCTTCCTCCTCTCATTCCTCCATCTAACCGACCCATAGTAGCCCTATGTCCACTGGTACCCAGTAGGTCATCTTTGCCAATGGCAGTCGCTGTTAACCCAGGCCTCGATCCGGTATGAGAGGTTTGAGCCACATATTTGGTTTTACGCCGGATGCCCTTCCTGACACAACCCTCTGCATTTATCCAGGTTTGGGACAGGCTCAGGGAGACAGTGGCCTGTGTTCCCCGAGGCTGCACTGGTACAATCAGTACTATGATGCTGTTAAGTAAGAGCTCCCCTAATAAAGCACAAGTCATTTTTCTAGTATTACACAATCAAACAATTAAATAGTTTTGATTGGAGCTGTGTTACAAAAGACTGATTGTCTAAAAGGGAGACATTTATGGTTAAGGGACATCTGTGGCTCAGATGGTAGAACGGGCATCCCTCCAAACCAGAGATAAGCAGTTTGATTCCAAGCTCCTCCTGTGTTAATGCCAAAGTGTCATGGGGACCCAAGTCTACCCTGAACCCCAAGCTGCTCCCAATGGCCCAGTTGGCACCTTACAGCTTGGTGTGAGTATGTGTGTGTGAATAAGTGAATCCAGTGTTAAGTGTGAAGTTGTGACCATTTACAATTGATACCTTCATCTCCTCACAGGAGCATCTAAACTCAACTTTTTCATTATATTTTTAGTTCATATGACCTAATAATTACTTTAAAAAAAGTAGCATTGTCTTATGGAAATCATCATGATAATTTTTCTTTTAGTAATACATAAGTATGCCCATCACTGTTCCCGAGGTGAGTTCATAGATCATAGGATGGTGATGGAATTACCTTGGGTTTGACGTCTTCAAAGAATTTGCAGACTCACTCCCAGCATGGAACAGCGCCAAGGCTGGTGGCTTCATCTGACCAGCAGTAGTCACCATGACTGATTTAAAAGAAAAAAAAGCCTCGAAAACTTTCTGCTCCGCAACGTTCCCTCTCCAAGCTCAGCAGGTCAGCGTGCCAACAGTGTCCTGTGGTGCTTTTTCTCTCCGGATTTTACAGTTTTTTTGTGCAAACTGCTAACAAAGCTAAAAACAAAGCAGAGAGCAAGAATCGGTGATGGGTGGACCTTCATGAACCTTGAATTTCTAAGTGTTGGGGAGACTTGATACAGCACCTTCGCTCATCTAATATCAGAAAACAGAATCAGATAATAAGGCAAAAATCCATCAAAAGATTGTTGACGTGTTTGGAGAACCAAAAATATTTCTTATAGCCAGTGACTGAGAGCCATGATGTTATTTAGACAAATCATTTTTTATTTACTGTACATAATATCTTTTGGGAATTTTTTCAATAATGGGAAACTACAGCCCTTTTTTTTCTTTAAGAAAAAATGTATTCAAATAGTTCACAGTGATAGAGGAGAAAAATACACTGGTGACAATTGGGTCTTAATAACAACCAGTTAATCCAAATGTATCCATCCACATCCAACCAGACAATCTGCCTGCCTGCCGTTCTTCCTTTTCTTCCTGCCTGTCTTCCTGCCTGTTTTCCTGTCTGTCTGCCTGGCTGTCTGCCTGCCCAACTCGGCATGTACTTCTCATTAAGATAACTAAGATTTTGGCTGTGTGATCAAAGTGGCAGTTTATCCTGTCGTGTGTGTGTGTGTGTGTGTGTGTGTGTGTGTGTGTGTGTGTGTGTCTGTGTGTGTGTCTGTGAGATCTGCAGTCTGTATGTGTGTGTCTGTGTGCCTGTGTGTGTGTGTTCCCTGTGTGTGTCTATGTCTATGTTTGAGTCTGTATGTTTTGGTGAGACCTATCAGTCTTTACTAAATTCTGTTGCTGGGTAACCATCAGCCAACAACTATAAAATGCATTTCTAAAATCAATATTTTTTTAGGGCAGGAGTTTCTTAAATTTAGAAGCGACTGAATTTAAGCATTAAAGGCTTGCTGGAAGAAATATGAATCAAAAAAATAATGTAAAAGCAAAATTATGCAAAAAGACATTATTGCTTGAGTATTTTATCTATGTGTTCAATCACAGCAACAATAACATTCCTGCTGGAGAGTTTCTGTAATAACCCATTCTGGTAGCACGGAATTTTATGTAATATTCTGTCTATGCAGGGTGTAATTTGTTTCTACTTACAGAAGCAATGGGGACATAATGAGTTCCCTAGAGAAACATTCAGAGCCTCACTCACACACATTTAACCTTTACAAATCTATAGCACATTGTTAGAAAGAGTGAAGAGTGGATCAGTGTGGCTAAAAGGTGAAACTATAAAAAAATACTTTTTTCCTTTGGCTTCCAACAACTGGTATGGACATAAACTCCTAGGCCATCCATTGTTTTAAATGAACATATTTGAGGGTCTTAGAGTATCATTCTAGATAAATCAATCAACAAATCAATAATAAATGAATGGATCAATTAAAGTTAAACAATAAATCAACAAATTGCAACTCAAAACTACTTCTCAACAGCAAGCGCTCAGCCTGGTAGTGGTATTTGTAGTACCTGCCCCCGTGACTGGAAGAGTTTTAAGGCTCTCCCAATAATCAATGTTCAGGCGGATCACAGGATGCAGTGCAAGAGGTCCAGCTTGCCTCCTCCAGATATTTAAACTGCAGCTAAAGTAAAAGCGTGGCTCAGGGGGTTAGGGCATCCGCCCTTGGAACCAAGCATTCCGGGTTCGATTGCCGTGCGCCTCCTAGCCAGGCGAAGTGTTGTTGAGCAAGACATTGAACCCCTAACTGCTCCCCTGGCGCTGTTCTATAACTTCCTTCTGCTCACGGTTCATCCATGATGGGTTAAATGCGCTGGTCAAATATCGCTCTTGTGCTCTATGTATAACTGACTGTGACAACAAAGGTATTTCTTCTCATTCATTGGAGCCCACTGGAAAGGCTATATTGCTTACTGTTCATGTATTTTTCTTACAAATGTTTTTTTTTTTTTTAATCAAACGTCAGCTAACATGCTATAAAATTCTGATATCAGGTGCTGAACAGTCCAATAAGATAGTTGGTTCATAAACACATGTAAATTGAATATCAATTTAAATATTAGCAAACTCATTCTATTTTAGGGTTAATTCCAAGTTTCTGGCTCTTCCACTTACACAGTATTTGCTTTTGAGCTCCGGCCTTCTGTGTGTGCAGTTTGCATGTTTTCCCATGGCTGTGTGGCTTTCCTCCAGGTACTGCCAGCGGAAAGTAGGAAATGAACACCCTTGTCGGTGCCCCCGAACAAAGCACTGTAAGAAAGCTCTGGACTGGGTCCCCCGGGCTTGCACGTGGCTGCACGTGGATGCCGACTGCTCCATGGAAGGTGCAGAGGATGAAGATCACGGTGACCTGTGCCATGAGAGTCTCTTCTTCTATCAGACAGGGAGTCATTTTGATAAGAGGATTCAGGAACCCCTATAAATAAGAGTCGACTCTAACAACAGAATCCTAAGAGGAAATATCAAAAGGATTTGTCCTGATGGCCTATTGCAAGAGGATGAAAAATTGTATATTATACAAAGTGGACAAAAGTAGCAGTTAATGTGTGATTGTTATTCTGTACAAAAAGAAAGACAATATGTGTCTTGATCAACCAATGGAGGTCCCTGGAGCTTCTGCCACTGTGTCACGTTGCATTTAACCACAGCTATGGAAAAAATGGAAAAAAGGAAAAAAAAGGGAAAGACTTTGCTGAATCACACTAAGCGTGACTTTGAAAATTAGTTGTTGGTATAACTGTCTGCGGAGGCTGGAAGGCATAAAGCTGCCACAAAATAAGGCGTTTTCAATCTGGTTAATTTACACATGGGAAACATAATTACAGCGATCAACTCCAATAGGAAATTCACCTCGCTCCACCCTGTCATTCTCCTATATCAAAAGACTCCGGCAAGAAAGACAGGCTGGTGTTACAGAGAGGAAACAGAAGGGGAAAGTCTGCAAAACAAATTGAAAAAAGGTGCAGCATCTGTTCGTGATTGTCTTAGAAAGGCCCATTTCACTGGACTGTGTCCCCAAGGTTAAGTCAGCAAATAGATTCCCTTCCACCCAACCTACAGATACTATATATTGGAGCAGAACACACTGGGGAGCCAAGTTGGAATGATAGATGAAGGCCATCCACACACCGGCGGACGCTTGCTCTCTGCTATTCCCATTGGCTCGAGGAGGAAAATCTCTTACAAAAGGATATTTTGGACAGCTTGCATACCAATAGGTAAACAGAAATAATGTGAGGTTATAGGCGGCTTGTTATTGTCGGTCTCGTTCTGCAGGTGAGAAGCAGCAGGGTCATCGCTAGGGATAACCTTACAAATGGCGAGCAGGCGATAATCAACCTACAACGACACGAGTCACACAAGATTATCAAACAGCAACCAAGTATCGTCACAATCGGCCAAATCTCGTGCGATGGAACCTGCAGGAGCAACATTGTGTCTTACATCAGAGTGTTAGAATATCAGGTTTGTGAGATAATGCTTGCTACACATATAAGTAAATGGAAATCTTACTTATTGTTATTTTATTTGAAATATACAGTAGCAGATGTCCCATTAGTGTCAGCTAAACTCTTAAAAAATAAATGATCCTATGCTTCCTAAACGGACTCCTGCCTGACTCAGGCCTCCGCACAGTTGGTGTCAGGGATTCCAGCTGTATTGCTTTCAATTACTCACATACTCCCTTTACATTTATGGATACTGCACATCCTCTTTGGTTTGCTACATGGTACCTGTTCCTGTGCACAGCCAGGTGACCTTGAAAGCCGCCGCCACTATTATTGTTATTGTCCATGTTCACATTTAAGTCACGAAATAGTTCTGTGTCTGCACATACTATTTCAGCATTATTATTAATCCTACATTGGAAGCGGTAGAGGACGTTGCCAAACAATACAAGTTCAATAAAAGGAGAAGAGTCCAACCGTTCGAGGTCTCATCCCATACCGGACACTTTTGACACCTAGTGTTCGGACTTTAGAAGGATGTTAAAGAACCCAGACCAAACCCACACTGGCACTCGGAAAACCTGAAGACCCTGCACATATTAAACGCATTTACCCTCCAGATTCGAACCTGAAACGCTTTCACAGTGAAGCAACAGTGAAACAACTGCAGCCCTGCAGCCCTAACCCTTAACCCTGGCCAAGTAGTTTACATCCCGAAGTTAACCAATTTAAATGAACACATTGTCAGCTTAGAAACTGTTTCTTTTTCTCTTGTAGTATTATATCAGACACATTTTAACACACTAGCCATTGATTTCACTGTTAATGTCGAGACAGAACGCCACCTGCATAGAGCTCATACCTGTGTTGTATAAAAAAAATCAGACTACACTTGGCTTGTTCACATTATTTTCCTTGATTGAGTTGATGCTGAGATACATGAGACTGTCACCACTCACAAGTAACCTCTAGATATCTTGGAAAAATATTAATAGAAAACATTGCAGCCCCATTATCATCATGAGTAGATTATATTAGTGCACAAATATGTATTTACTGCAATTTCAGCATCATTTCTGCAAAGCCTATTAACAATAGGTAAACTAGCCACCTTCAAAGAATTGACCAATTGCACAGTTCATTGCATCGTGTTGAAATGCAGACTCATGTTAAACACTTAAACCGATATACACAAGACGTTGCCTTGCTTTCAGTCCATTTTCTTATCAGCCAACTATCCGTTCCCTGAGTCAGGCTGCAGAGTGATGGTAGAGAGGTGGTGTAAAACCAACAAGCTCCCTCATGTGGCCGACTGTGTGCAGACAGTCTCTTAGCCGAACAATGACTTGCTGAGAACAGGCTATTGTAAAAGGACACACAGAGCATATTGTCATGTGATTGACGTGCATCCTTCCACCATTCCCGGGTGAATTTATCCTGGCTTGAAACACAGAATGTCTCCCGAATTCGATAGGCCTTCTTTTTCTCTGACAGAACCAGATGGTTGTTAAAGTATTAGGCACCTGATCATTTTGATTTCAGGGATAAAAGGGATAACCAGACTTCCAACAGGGTTGCGTGTATTGTCTCTATTTGGAAATCATTATAGCATAAAGATTAGATTAAAGTGAAACCATTAGAAAACCAGCAGGGGAAGCAATATTGTTTACAAACACATTTGAATGACTGTTCTGCTGTCAGTCACACCTCAAGCGTACATTTAGTATTTGAATTTCTCCTCTTCACAAAGTGCATTTTTGTTCGTACTGCCAGCATCAGCTGGTGTGGGTTCGATAATGTAATACAATTGCGCATATTATACCAAACTGTGAACCCACAACACTGTGATGGTGAAAAACTGGTAATGTGGGGTGATGTCAACTGACACAGCGAGGGGAGGGGCAGGATGCGGAATCTAAAAGAGGGGAGAAAGAGGCTGGAGTGCTGAGATGCTGCCAGTCTGCACGTAGGCCACTGGAGAGGGGGAGGGTGGGCGGGAGAAGGGGGGTACCAGCCAGGGCTCCGGTTGGCAGAGCTGTGATGGGGTGAAGTCTCACGTCGTTTGCTGGCACGCAGCGATCTGAGCCGATCGCGTCACAGGACCGCATGAATAGTCATTGTGGGATGATGATGAATGTAATCATTCAGTTTGAGCCGGACGGAATTTGAGGTGAGGAAGAGGGAGGGGAAAATTGAAAAAGACTCTTTTTCTGGTCAAGGACGACGGTCTCTCGGCCAAGTTTTTGAATTCACCCTGCAATTGTCTCCAGCTCGGACAAAGTGATGTTCGATATCCTGCTGGCCTACAAAGATCCCTTTGACGCTTCTCTCTGAAACGCTTCTTTCCAGCTGCGGGACTTGTGTTTTTTGCGGCTCGGTAACAGCTGGTCCGTTCACAGCCACGCTGACTTCGATACAGCGAATGAGATGAAATGGACCTGCAGCGTGAGGTGATGATGGTACCACCACGCCACATCTAGCGGGGCGGAGCTAATCCAAAATTTCACATATATCCTCCTCGTCGCTGTGGCCACCGTGACATTCAAACCAACACGCTCGCATTGTTCCCCATCGCTCCCAGTGAAATGTCAGGGCCCCTCTGTGCATGTGACAGAAATTCCTTTCGATTTTTCTTCGGCCCCCCCGGTTGAGGGCCCTATTTGTCCAGCGTTGCACTTCATTTGAATATCAAAGAGCAGAAGAAGGTGGCCAGACAATCTGAACCCACCTCTCTGGGCTTAATGTGACTGCTGGTGTAGAAACAGTCGGCGGAACAATTCACGCTTTGTCGGAGAATCTCCCTGCTTCATGTTGTTGAAGTAGTTATTTAAATCCTGTAGGCGTCGTCTCCCTTTGTAAGGTGATCCACTTTCATCTGAGCCATTAAAGCTGCACTAATCGATACTCCGAAACTCTCTATGGATGGAATGATGGTGTGTGATGTGAAAAGTGTTGCTTGTACCAGGACCAATCCGGACAGAACTATGTGCAGCGCTCCAGTTCCTTTTGACAATATGTAGCTTTTTTAGCTGCTTTTGTCCAGAACAGGGTCAGGATGGCTGCTTCAACTTTGGATCCACTTCACAGATTTACTTCACGCTATTGCCCTCAAATCAAACGTCCAAGTTTTCATCCTCTTGTGTTTAACCACTGCAGCTTCTGATTTTCGTCCAGTTTATCCTATACTTCCATGTCAATGGAAACAGCACAGTCATGGGTTGAAATAGAATATTTCTTTATATATATTCCGCATATATTAATTTGTTGACTTACTATAGTGCAAAAGAAATTGAGGGCATAAAATAGAGATCAGAGGGATTTAAAACACTTCACATGTTTACAATTCCATCACAGAATTAAAAAAAAAAAAACTCTTGTAGTGTCAAGTTTTGTACATAAACCATGAAACCATTAGAAAAAGAAAATGCCCTGCCAAGTGGCCAAGTGACAATAAATCTGAATCTGGAGGAAATGAGGAAATAAAAAGCAAGGTGAACGTATCCCTTGACTGATCTGCAGCATATCTTCCAGCCTATTGTGGGCTGGAAGCATATCTTCCGCGCTGGGGTGAAAAGCCGTGCTCAAACCAATCCATTTATTCATAACAATACAAGTCAATCACCTGTTTGTTGATGAAAAGTTAACTGAAATGTGAACTACATGCTTTTCTACAATTGAGTAACTACCTGCTGAAACATATGATGCACCATGTGAACGGAACATACAGTATCTCATCTGTGGGGCCTGCTGTAGAGGTGCTGTGCATTGTTGTAATATTTTGCATCGCTGTCCTCTTCGAAAGGACTGATTCCATCCATCCATCTTCTACCACTTATCCAGGATCAGGTCACAGGAGCAGCAAACGAATCAGAGGCCCTAGATTTCCCACTTCCCAGCCACTTGGTCCAGCTCTTCCTGGGGATTCCAAGGCATCCCCAGGCCAGCTTAGAGACATGGCTGCTCCAGCATGTCCTGGGCTTCCTCCAGGTTGGATATACACAGACCAACTCACAAGAGAGGCATCCAGGAGGCATCCAAGAGGCATCCAAGAGGCATCCAAGAGCCATCCTAATCAGATGCCCAAGCCACCTCATCTGATCCTCTCCACATGGAGGAGTAGTGACTCTACTTTGAGCCCCTCCCAGGTGACTCCTGAACTCCTCACCTTACCTCTAAGCTAACTGAACCACATCGTCAGCAAAAAAACAGACACCCAATCCTGAGGCCGTCAATCC
This sequence comes from Fistularia commersonii, assembly GCF_037954325.1. Taxonomy (NCBI): domain Eukaryota; kingdom Metazoa; phylum Chordata; class Actinopteri; order Syngnathiformes; family Fistulariidae; genus Fistularia; species Fistularia commersonii. Next base: position 9,011,245 of record NC_141294.1, on the reverse strand, counting down.
CGATCCACTCAACACCCTGGCTGCGCCTAGAAATGCTGTCGATAAAGTTATGAGCGTTGATAAAAGGCAGCCTTGGCGGAGTCCAACCCTCGCTGGAAATGAATCCAACTTCCGACTTACAGTTTTGCCAACTTACGACCAGCTATGGTGTCAGAGCATGCGCGACCATGCTCTGACACAGATCATAAAAGGATCGAACAGCCTGTATTACAGGGTCTGGTATCCCATACTCCCGGAGAAGCCCAGTACAGGATTCCCCACGGTACATAGTTGAATGCCTTTGCAAAACAGATGTAGACTGGCTGGGGAAACTTCTACATGACCTTAAGAACCCTGCTGAGAGTGTAGAACTGGTCCACTGTTCCACAGCCAGGATGAAAACCACACTGCTCCTCCTTGATCCAAGGTTCGACGTCAGACCCTCCACTCCAACATACCATTCGATCCCCCTTTTTAAAGAGGGGGATAACCACCTCAGTTTGCCAAGGACTAATTCATGTTTCAATATTATTTACTACATGTGCCTAATCGTTTATTGATATGCAAATGTATCAAGTGGTTTTAAGGAGGAAACAGTGGACGACAGGAAAACCTTTTAATTCAAATGTGAGTGAGGGCCGACTGAACAGATAGAGCAGCTCAAGCTGGCCCCTTTGCCTAGTCTGGTGCATGCTGGTCGCTGGCTGCACCAAATAAATCCATTGGTGAGCTATTTGCCCATTTTTGTGTATCTGAGCCATGGCTAAGTATGGTCAAAATACCTGGAAAATATCAATTCAAGACCACAGTATTTTGGATTTGCACAATAGCACTGTAGTAATTATAAAGTATCTATAAACATGATGCATGTGACAGCTGATTAAGGAATTTCACTCCCTTACTCTATGTAAAAAAATCTCTACTGTGTGTCTCATCATAAAATGAAAATAAGCTCTCAGCCATTATTCGATGAAGTAGTCAACAACACATACTGGTGTTTTGAGAAGGTACTTTCCTTAGCAAGTACCTGGCAAATTGTGGTTCAGAACATTCATATGATACTGCGCGTACTTATTCACAAAATCTTATAGTATTTAATGACCACAATATGCAGTATTTTATTATGGACAGTACCTTTTATTGCAGTCTACAAGTACTTTGGGGTCCACATTAACAATGGGCTGGACACATAACACAGATGCACTCTCCAGGAAGGCTCAGACCAGGATGTTCTTCCTGAGGAGACTGAGGTAGTTTGGCATCTGTAGCTGACACCTCAAGACCTTCTACCAATCTACAGTATGGTAGCCAGCGCACTCTTTTTTGGTATTGTGTGCTGGTGGGGCAGTGCCGGGACTTGTGAGGTCAAAAGGCTTAACAAGATAGTGAGGAAAGCACGCTAGATGGTGGGACTGAACCTGGACCATCTTCAATCGGTGACAGTGGGGAGGGTGAAGGACAAACTGAGAGCTGTCCTGGACAATCTTTCTCACCCCCTGCACGCCAAGCTGTGGCTGATGTACAGCACCTCAGCCAACGGCTCATCCCACCCCAGTGCAGATCTGAACGCTTTTGACACTCCTTTGTCCCCGCAGCCATCAGTCTGTATAACAGCAGTCTGGACGGCACACAACTCTAGAGGTGCAACTCTACAGGCCAGAGGTGCATCTGTGCTACCACAACCTCACTACCTCACCCATTCACACGAGTAATGCCCCAACTCCATTGTCTATTTTTATCCTTGTTGGTCTCATCCCATTCGCATCCTGCTTATTTTTGTTTATTTTTGTCATTGCCATTGTAATTCTATTTATATTCTTATGCTTGTTGTCGTTTTGGTTGTCTATTCTCACCGATGCTGTTTTTTTTATTCCATTCCATTGTCTATTCTTATCCTTGATGTTGCTGTTGCTGTTAACTCTGCTGTCTATTTATTTGTGGATGTCTTTTGCTATCTTTTAATTGTCTTCTAATTGCCTATTTATATTTATTGATACAATAACTGATACGCTGCTGTGACAAAAGAATTTTCTCTATGGGGATCAATAAAGTTTATCTTATCTTATCTTATCTTATCTTATCTTATCTTATCTTATCTTATCTTATCTTATCTTATCTTATCTTATCTTATCTTATCTTATCTTATCTTATCTTGATTGATTAATTTTTATTCTTAATGTCAGTAAAATTCAATTTCAAGACTATTAACAAGACTCAGGTCTCATGACATATCACCATAATGATAAATTGTCGCACAAATTTGGTTTTGTTAGGATCTGGGATCAGATTACCTTAATATGTGACCATATCACTCCAAAATAGCCTTAAAACCAGCTCTGTTGTTTTCTTTTTCATGGGATTCTGTTCAGTAAATAAACCTCTATTTACCTCTTAATATCAAGACACATGACTGCAGATAACTGACCTACAATCACTTCCACCTGACATTTTTCCCCGATAAACAATTCTTGATAAGAATACATTTTTTTGATGCTATATATAAATAAGGGAAACATGTTGCATGTAATTTAGCTCACTGATGCACTCTACAGGAAGGGTCAGAGCAGGATATTCTTCCTGAGGAGACTGAGGTCGTTTGGCATCTGTAGCGGGCTCCCCAAGACCTCTATGGTAGCCAGCCCACTCTTCTTTGCTATAGTGTGCTGGTGGGGCAGTGCCAGGACTGGTGAGGTCAACAGGCTCAACAAAATAGTGAGGAAAGCTCGCTAGGTGGGGGGACTGAACCTGGACCATCTTCAATCAGTGGCAGCGTGGAGGGTGAATGACAAACTGGGAGATATTCTGAACAATCCTGAACACCCGCTAACTCTGCTATCGCTCTTATCCTTCTTTGCCCGAGCAGACACACATTCTGCCTATTTTTGTTAATGTATTTTCTTAATTTACTTTTGTCACTATTTATATTGTTCTTTAGTTCTGGTTGTATATTTTTCACCCTCACTGCTCCTTGATGTTGCCCATTGTTATCCCATTGTTGTCGTTGTTGTTGTTGTTGTTGTTGTCTGCTGCCTATTTATCTGCTGTCTATTTATTCACAGAAAAAAAAATGGTCTCACTGGTATATTCTGTCTTCTGCCTTTTTATTTATATTTACATTCATATTTATTTTCCTGTTTTTAGACATTATAACTCTTGCGCTGCTGTGATAAAGGAGTTTATCTTATCTTATCTTATCATATCTTATGTAGATGTCTGCAGATGTTCCCGACAGATAGTTTAAAATCAAACAGTAAGTTGGGTAGTAAGTCAAGTAACAGACACTATCACCAATGCTGATACAGTTGTGAAAGGCCAATAAAAACATCATTGGACAGGAACATCCCATGTGTTCTAAAAAAAATCCAAGCTAACAGGTTCATGAAATTATTCCAGATTAATTTATTATTCATATGAGCACTCAGAGTCGCAGGATGGATGGATCCAATCCTAGCTGGACGGGTCACCAGTCGATCACAGGGCCACACAAAGAGACAAACAACCATTCACTCTATCATTTGTCCACATTTGGGCAATTTTGGGGCTTCCACTTTTCCTACTGTTTTTGGGTTGCGGGACAAAACCGGACAACCTGCAGAAAACCCATGCAGACAGGGCGTGAACATCAAGACTCAACACAGATAGGCTCCCTGTCAGAATCGATTTTAACAGCTTTGCTGTGAGTTGGAGTTTACTTCACTGTATTTTTCATTTTATATATTCATAGATGTTGTATTGGTTTTAGGATTGCCCCATGTTCCCTCCAATTGCCTCTTGAGGATAAATAAAGTTTCTCAGATTCTAATTCTTATTCTTTTAATGTTAGCATTAATGGGACTAAGAAGACCTACATTTTTGTGAGGGTTTGTGTCAATTATAGATATAGATAGACATTAAAACACTTGATAGCCTTAACTTGACACTTTATATTTTATTGTATTTCTTATTCTCCCTCCTTCCTACAATTATCTATTATTGTTATGTTTCGCTTGAAACTGGCACAACATTTTCCTTCGGGATAAATAAAGCTCTTATCTTATCTTATCTTAAATAAAATTGAGTTGACCTACTGTGGGATTCTAAATCCACAGAAAGGACAAAATACATGGCTATACATTGGCAGAAAACTGAATTTTGCTTGTAAAAGCACAAAACATGTTGTGGGTGAATGCAGCGAACTTCTGCAAGCCCTACCTGCTTCTCTGCCCTCATTCCGCTCTGTCACAGAATGACTTATCTGCTGCTATTATGCAGAAGGCAAGAAAGCAACAAGAGGAGGCTGGACAGTGAGCTCTCCCAAACAGTTGTTTCCAGAAACATAAATCATGTAAGAGGAAGTTTTAATACCAGTTCTGATGTTTCCCAGGTTTTAACACCTGGTTTTAAAAAACGCGTGACCACCTTACCTGAGTGATCTTGTGATTGACAGTGAAAGTGTTGACACTTAAAGGTCAAATATAAGGGCTTGTGCAACAATTCAGTGATCATAAGGATAGATTCAGGACCCTTTTGACTTCAAATGGTTTTAGCGTGTGCATCAGACGTCATGTTGAGAAAAAAATAACAGTTTTCAACACTTGCTTTATGTGTTTTTAAGTATTTTAAATAATCTATTTCAAATTAGTGATTACCACAGCGAAATTCCAGTTAGTTTACAATTGTTTTACATATCGTTTTAATATATGTAGCGTTTTAAATATCGGGACAGCATACAGGATAAACCCTGAGAATTCAATATTTATCGACCATAAAATAAAACCCGATCAACAGAGAAACAAGCAAGTGCCATGTTCCTATGGTGAATTAATTTATTTCTTTTTGATTTGCTCTTTAATGAATTATCAGAGTGACAAGAGGCCTAGAAGTCAATCAGATGACAACATCATAGTTCTGACAGAACAGACGCCAGACAATGTTTAGTATGAACAAGAGAAGAAAGTGGTTCAACATAAAAATTTCTTATTTTCAAAAGCATGCCTTCAGTACAAGTCAGTTTGAAGTGTTGGGTCTACCAGTTGGAATGTCCACTATGAAAAAACTGAAGTTCCTAGACATGGACGAAATAAATAACAATCCAATAATTTTCCCTGCACTTTCTATCCCAAGTCTCAGATTGGATGTCAACCAAATTTTACCTCAAAAGTTGTGTTTGATGTCAAGCCAACTTCTTTTCTCGAGATGTAACAACAAAACCACCTGAGAAAAAAACCAGGTTTCAGGTCTACCTATTTATAAGTCGTTTTAACGTGACGTTTACCATGTATTGTGAGAGGCTCCAGGAGAAGCTTGTGTGTTAAATCCAAATTCAATCTATTCCACATCTTGTCTGAATCAGGCCATACTAGGCGAGGAATTCAGACTTTGCTCATAGAAATATAAAACCCACGAAACATCCCAGGACGAAACACACACCGCAATGAATACTGATTATCTTGTCACTTGTCATCACTTTTAATATAACAATTGCAATAACTACCTCTGCCAGGGGATTAAAGAGAAAATCCCATTTAACTCGTCCCAAAGGAGAGTTCCCAAGTGCATCCTCTCCGGTTCGATCTGATCAGCAGATCAGATGTTTCACCGTCAAACGAACTGTTGCTGACAAAGCGTGATCGGCTGCAAAGGAAAGATCAGTTGGGGCTTTGAGGTTCCTTTTAGACCACAGTCTCTTGTGATGCCCTGCGAAACTGTTTTGTTTTGGGAGGAAATACGGAAATATAGAACGACCGCAGAAAAAAATAAACTTCCGGGAAAAACAACAGCCACTGGACTGAGACGCGTTCAGTGTCAGATGAACATACCACCGCGCCCACGACCTGAAATAACACCAGAACAAATCAGCCCAGATTAAGTTTGTCGGCATGCAAGGAGGCAGATTTTATTTCCACCATTGTATTTGAAGTGGACTTTCTTTGGATTCACTTTAATCCTGCACACTCAGTTTATCTCAATAGGGGTATTTCAACTTCAGGTGGTTTATCGGCATGACAATACCATAATGCACAGAGCCAGCGCCCAGTTTGACCGTGGATAACCAAGCCTTCACCAAAAACCTTTAACCAGCAGAGTCATCTTCCTTCTGCTCTCATCTGAAAACCTGCAGCAAAGCATACCACTGCACTCCAGGGCATGAAATTTGTATTTAACTTGGGTGAGTTGGGTGAGGTTACTCCAACTCCTGTGAGGGATTTTCAACACATTTTATCTCCAAACTATTGTAATACAGTACAAGCGACTACTATATGAGGAATGTTTACTTGCAGTAAAGCATGTGTATCATTAAAAGATAATATTTTTCAACAATTTGGTCTGAAAAAATATTATTTTTTTCACACAGTAAACAAGCAAGGGAGAGACAGAGAGATGACTCTCAACGTTCTTCAATTGCACGATGCTAATAATCTGAAGTTTTCTTCCAACGGTGCATGCAAAAAGTGCTTTTTCCATTGAGAAAATACAATTAACAATATTGTTCCTGATAACATCATGGAAAGGATCCCTAATAAGGTTTGTGTGATTTTTAAACAATGCAGTTTGTTATGAATGCCGCACATGGTGTACATATACGGGACCACATTCCATACCTGAAACCAGAACTGTGTCTTGAAGTGTTCCAAATAGCCCTGTTTTGTTAAAGTGTCTGATAAGCCTTCAAAACTTGTGGACATGGTGGTAAACAGGGTTTGTGCACTCATATCTCATCTTCTATACCTGTACCAACATGCACTAACCTTTACAGACCCTTTTCTTTGTTCAACACTTTTTTTTCACCCTTTAAACCTTTGGTGTGTAACACGCCACAGAAAGAGTTTTGTTTATATCTCAGCTTAAGTCGACGTATAAATTCCATATTACCTACGATTATGGCACAGATTCAATATACCTGTATTTATATGCGTCATGTCACCAGTTGCCTTGTTAAATTGCTCTAAATCTGCAAAATAATGCCACATTAAATCAAACATCATTGCACTGGAAGAACCTTAAAATAGATAATGGAGTCCAAAACATGTAAAATATTAACTTTTTTAATGTATACGATAAGGAAGTTGAGAAATCTCCCCAATCACACCTGTTCAGTCGGATTCATTCTGCATTCACAGGCTCCTACTGGTCACCAGAGATAATGCATGTTTAAGGCGCTTCATCGCAGCCTCTTGTGACACAACTGTGGGGAACATTCTACCCCTCCATATACTCTATCATTTAATTATCATGATTTCACTATGGTATATTGAAATATTGAACAGATCTGGATGAACAGCTCTTAATGATTAGAGGCCTTTCTCTTTGCCGTTCAGGTTTCCTCTGACATGCATTGCATCAAAAACTATTATTGCACTGAGAGAATCACATGGTCTCTGGATTCCATTGTAGTAGCTCTATAAACCTCTACATACCAAAATACATCCTCAGATATAAGAAAATGTGCCAATGTACTTTGGTTCAGAGGAATGACATGGTTATCTTTAAATACCACAGTATTTCAACTTTTTTTGGAAACTGGTGAAGTCTGAATGGCAGGACTATTGAGATGCCTTCTTCTTTTCCTTTTGCCTGCTCCCCCAGGTGTCACCACAGCCAATCATCTTCCTCCATCTAACCCTATTCTCTGTAAGCTGTGGTCTCACACCAACTGATTTCATGTCCTCTCTTACTCCATCCATAAACCTGCACCTGGGTCTTCCACTAGACCCCCTGCCTGGCAGTTCAAATCTCAACATCCTTCTACCATCATATTCACTATCCCTCCTTCCTCTTTACAGGACCAAACAGATAATGGATTTATGTATGCTGGCCTAAAAAAATCTGAATCACAGACTGATTTTAGTTACAGTTGAATCTTAATTATATTTTGAATCTCGAATCTGATTAAATAATTCCAAATGTTCTGTTTGCTTCCTTTCATAGCTATTTCCCTGACTGTGCATCTTCCAGACATGTATTTTCATTGAACAGAGAGCATGTAACCAATCAAATGTCAGCTGTTATTTGTTGCCAGGCAGGGTCAGAGTCAAAGAAATCTGCCTGGAGGCCAGCAGAATCCAATTCACAGGCGCTCTGGCGAAAAATAAATGCTGATGAAACTGTTGCTTCAACCAATATGATTTTGAGTTGTGACAGCAAGGCCTTCTAGAAGGCTACGCTAACGTGAGCGTGGCACACACCTTTTGACTGGATCGTCAGAGAGCGTACTAGCCAGAGCGAGCGGGAACCAGAGTGGATCTAGAACTTAGTGAACAAGTGCACAGGTGAAGAAATATAGGGAAATCTTAAAAAAAGTGACAGTTTTATAGCCATATAACAATTATTTAGGGGATGAATGGAGCACTACTGAAGGCCTTGGTGTGAACTGCATGGCCCACCACTGGTATGTATGAATATATTATGTATTTTAGTGGCATGATAATCATTGGCCAAAATGAATAAATCAGAATTTAAAATGTGTTTGATTTTTTTTTGGCTTTGAACGCCAACATTACTAACTGGTGAGTCTTCGTTTTGTCTTCAATACCAGAAAAACATTTTGATTTGTGTTGAGGGCAGATGATGACTGGACCATCTGTAATGTGAGAAAGAATCTGTCCAATATTTTACAAAATAAGGCCATCAGAAACCGAAAAACTGATGACCAAGCCTTTAGTAATTGAGTGAAACACAAAACCTGAATTTTTAAATTGCAACTGGTAATTTGGCCATAAACTGGCAGGTTTTTCTAGAAGAGTATATAATCAGACTAACAGCAAATATTCAATAATTTGGTTAATTTGGTGTTATTTTGGTCTGGCTTGATGGTGTTGAGGTTGATTGTGTATCACTGGCCTAGGGGAAAAGTGCAAAGTAATGGTTCCAGCCCATCCCTGTTGGACCCCCTCTATTTTTGTGACATTCTATACATTACACAATTATTACCAGGTTTAGAACTAAAGTGTGAATACAAGTGTACTGAAACAGCTGTTTATGCTGGAAATATATGAAGTATTTAGTCAGGTTATGAGTTTAATTTGTCTCAACTTTTCCTCAGTGGACCTATTTTTCTGGTACTCTTGTTACATGTTGATTTCAGTCTACAAGGGTTTTTGAATCAATTTCTAAAACAAATAGATCAAATTTAAGTACCGTATTGCTAGTTCAGAGGCCCCATTTGGCCACCCCTTCCTCCCTATCAGACTACATCACCGCAGACATGCCTGCACAACACTGTGTGCAAAACAACTGCAGATTGAAGCAGATTGTGTTGACTGTCTGGAAAAGGTAGATAAAAGTGTCCATTAAGAGCAGGCCCGCCATCACTACAACTACAGGAGTATACAGGGTCCAGATGCCTATCTGGAGTGATATGCACCCTGATACAACTGCCCCTGAGAGCAAACTACTTTTTTTTATGCTTTGCCTTTTTTGACGCGGTGGAGGAATCGCAGTTACATCTCCTGTTGCACAACCATCATCCACTTAAGCCACAAAGCCCCAGTGTTGTAGATCCAGTCAGGATTTCAGCTTCGCTAGTGTCACGCATATCAGATGAATGGGACCCCCACCCCTCCAACCCTGACCTCGGCTAAATGAAAACATACTGCCATGGGATGCTTCAAAATAATGATAGGATTATAGATTTCCATTCACTCTCTAAGTGTGTTTAGTCTTTCTAATCAGCAGCTTTGTGAACATGGAAAGCATACATTTCTTGTGCAGGGGTTTGAAATACTGTAGGTACCTCAACGTCTCTTCCCTTCACATCTCTGTCTTCACCTCATTTATTTCATTCGCTCTCAAGAACCAGTGGTGCTTTCTTTCATTATGGTTCTGATTGGTTCTGATTGTAGATAAAGCCAGTGAGAGCCAAGATACAGACCCAATAATTCCTGCTTATGACTTTACAATCCAAAATGGAAGTGGTTTTATTTCACCCGGCTCAAGCTGCATGGAAGTAAATGAATATTTGTGATGGGCACGTGATGGAATCTGAAGAAGGGTTTTATTGATACATAGGACTTGAATTTGTAACATTCTTTAACGCTTTTGAATGTCTGTTGTTGTGCCAGTTTCCAACAGCTACTTCCCCTCAGTAATTTTATTAGTGGTCCCTAGCAGGATGCCAGCAATAAAACATGATACAATTGTTTGTAACGGCATCTCATGAAGAGCCATTTGAGTCACCTTGTCTGAGATGACGTCACACACTTTTACTGGTCTTTTTTTCACAAACTACTACATTTCATTAAATACCTCATTTCAAATTATTTTAGTCCCTCTGGGGACATGTAGCTTATGTGACAAGAAGTCACTTATGTGCAGATTGTTTCAGCATATACAGCATACATGAATAATGTAATAAATGTAATGGGGCAAGTTCTTCACATGCCCTCTTTTCAATGCCAAGTCTGTTTCCCTTTGAAGCATCCCATAATATAAAACTCACGGAAGGCAGTTAAACCTGGACATGATACGCATAAGTGTGTTCCTCATATTGACTTTGACTTTTCTCACCCCCATGGCTCTCTGATACCACCCCTCCCAACACACACATGCACACACACACACACACACACGCATACACACATGGAGCATCATTAATCACATTTTATGGTTCACTGAATTCAGCAGGACGATACTGCCTACCCCTTCTGGAACACACCACCAGCACACTTTCAGTGTGAATGTATCATTACTATATTCTTAGTTGGTTTGACGTTTACCTTCACACATTAGTACATCACTGTGCCCTGATGTGATATGTTTATGAAGTGTGGACTTTGGTGCTATGCCGGACATTTAACACAATGTAGCTTTTTAATAATAACAATAATGATAATTTTATTAAAGGCACTTTATTGATGTTGCTTCACTATATTTTTATCTATTTTTTTATTTTAGCTGTATTTTCATCCATCCATCCATCATCTGACGCTTATCCCGCACTCAGGGTCACAGGGGATGCTGGAACCTATTACCAGTATTTTGTATATTTATATTTATTATAAATACTTATAGATGTTCATCTGATCTAGGTTGCTATGCTTCCCCTTGTGACCTGCCAATTTCCGCCCCTTGGAAAAATAAAGTTTCTGTGATTCTGATTCTGATTATTGGACTGAAATACCAAAGGCCCTGCAAATTCCTGATGAAAACATTGCATGATGGCAAAAAAATTGCTGAAATAATGTAATTGTAGTTTTCCATATGTTCACAAGAATCTTTGAAAAGTCTTTAGAGGTGAGACCCACAGTCTTTGGTCCCAAACTAAGAACTCTAAGAACCAGTCTTAAGACTTGAAGAACTAGTCTTAAGATATTAGCTGGTCTTTAGTCATGAGTCCTTGGTCTTGAGGTGTAAGCCCAGCATTAATGTAAAGGAAGTAAAAAAAAAAAATCAGCGGTGGAATGTGGATAATTAAATCTTCTCTTGGCTGCTGTTATAAAAAACTTTTGCTTCTTCTTTTATAATTTAACAATTTCATCAAGCACTGAATGAAATAACAACTGACAGATTCCGATCCTGCATATTGATTTCCTTTAAATATTTGGTGCCAATCTGTGATGTGTGAAAAGAAATTTGGGGGACTTTGCTGGAAGTTCTTAATAATGAAAGGCTTTAAAAGATATGATGGGGTTCTTTTCTAAAATATAAAGTACTTTTTGACTTCCAGTACTTGTAAAGCCAACTTGTATTCATAAAGATAAGACTCTCCATGCCAGAATAAGTCATGGAACGAATGAATGAGATGATTAAGAAACAAACACAACAGCATGAAATATACTTTGTCATTTTTTTTCAGTGATTTTGTCAGAACCAACTCAACGACAAAATGTTTTCTGTGCTCAATATTAGGTGGTGAAATCCAGCTCAATATACAAGCTCAGATATGGGCTATTTAAATGTCAGCTCCCAGACTACATCTGAGATGCAAGGAAAATGCACTAATTTTAATTTTCTAATCAATGAGTTGATTATTAATTATCAGGTTGTTAATTTATTTATATTCTTTACATATTGTATTTTGTTTTGTTTTATTTTATTCAATTATTGATTCATTTTTTGAGTCTGATGAAGTTATGGCTAATTATAAGGAAAGAATTCTGGACGGAAGCAACTGAAGCGCTCTTGAGCCGAGCAGAGCTCCCTTAAGTGCAGACAGACAATGATGATCCTCTTGTTTGCAGCTGTAATCTAATTAAAATCAACACAGTTCTGAACAGCCAGTCCATGGACACGCTCAAGGAATCAAGGTTAACAGAGAAAGCTCAGCTTGGAGCAACACCAGAGGGTCAGATTACTCTCCTCTGAAGAATCAGACACAGTGCAAAGTCTCAGAACATCCAGTAACAATGAAGAAGCTTTCTGTTTTATGGAGGTGTGGGTGTTTCATCAGACTGCCAGCCGCTGGATGACTTGTCAAGCTCATCCTTGTACTTGCGTTAGAGTTGCATCCACAGGACTGTCTCAGAAAATTAGAATATTGTGATAAAGTTCCTTATCTTCTGTAATGCAATTACAAAAACAAAAATGTCATACATAAACATACATACATTTAATATTGCTGATTATGGCTTACATCTTAAAAAAACTCAAAAATCCTATCTCAAAATGTAAAATATCATGAAAAATTGTTTTTTGTTTTTTTAATAGCATTACAGAAGATAAAGAACTTTATTATAATATTCTAATTTTCTGAGACAGTCCTGTACAGTCACAAGTAGCAGTATTTTCTATTTAATCATGAACATTATTCAAACAAAATCTCAATTTAATCATTTTTGCACCGTAATGATAAGGTAGGTATACCTTTCCCATTCACTCAAAATCTGATAAGAATGACAAGAAAAATGCCCAATGGGTCTTTTGAGCAGAAATTTACATTGTATCACGTCGAGTCACATCTCAAAGTGAAAACCTAAACATACTGAACAGTTTTACAGCACTATTGGTTGTCAGGGTTTCCAACTGAGAGGTTCTGAGCAAGGCCACTCTCTTTAAGACAAAAATTGATGTGAGGTGCATCTATTTATCAGAACATTTACAAACTATATACTTGTTCTCCACACCGCATCACATTGCCAGCAGATTTCATTTGTAAGGGATCAATGGCCCTCTCTGTTCTCTTTATCTCATGTGGCTAGTCATTCAAGTTTGTACTTTTCTCTCATCATACCATCATACTGACACGATCTTCGAGTTCTTTTGTGCGCATTTCCTCGGTTTGAAAGTCTCCCCTGGCATCCACCTCCCCAGCTCAACCTCCACTTCTGCGGGGAGATCAAATCTCACCCATACCTGCCGCGAAGGTTTCTGTAGCATCATACCAGATACTGCTAAAAGTCAGTCCTCAACCTCTAAATAGGAGTTCCCCAAGGAGATCATCTTCCCATCCGATCTACCAGATGGTCGTAGCCAGGAGAACTCCAGGGGTCACCACAGGATAACCCTGACCCACATAGCCATCCACTCAGCTGTCTGTTCCTGTACTGCCTTTCTCTCAGGTGTTTCATTTGAGGTTTCATAAAGCTATAAACATATCCTGTCCTTTCCCCAAAACATCCGGTGGCGTGGCATCTTTGCAGAAACTGAGGACTTCTGCACCGCCTGTTGTCTGCGCCCCTTTGAAGGCCTCAAACTGTTAACCCACGGGCCCATTTCAAACTCTGCCAAATCCACATCGTCCATATTGGTCCTCGTACGTCAGTGGCTACATTTCCGAGCCAAAACGGTTTGATGGCCCATAAACTGGCTTTCAGTAAAGCTTCAGCCACAACACAGAGAAATGCAGTTAAACAAGTAAAACACGTCTCACTGCATAAACTACTCCGCATCAGCCATTTAGAAATAAGTTAATATATGACTGATCCTGATTTATTTTCATGCCTGAAACATCTGACCTGTCAATTATGATTTCTTCCATTATAAATAGAGTAGATCATCAATGACGTTGAACTTTAAGAGTACGGCTCATCCTGTACGAGACCAGACCGACTGGGAGCATTATACTAGATTTATTCCATCTGTGTGTATGATGTCACTGGTACTCCAGCTTTCTTTCTACTGACTGAGGTGGAAAAAAGAGGTTGACAATGTTGCTTCTCTTGATATGGTGGTGTAACAGTAAACATTTCCTTTCAACTCCAAGGAGCAGTTAGAATTACTTTTCTCTAGTGCTGAAAGTGCAAGTTAACTTTCTACTTCCTGTGAAAGACAGTTCCAGAATATTTTGAAATATGGACGCCGTTTTTTTATATTGAGCAACAACGCATCTTAAACCTGGTAAAATTCAATCATTTGAGATCCCCTGTTGTTTGGACCAGATGTTTGAAAAACGACTTGCTTTTTTATTGAGTTTTTTCACATATGAACTGAACTAAAATGAATAATGATATTTCTGATCCAAGTCAACATAGCAGTTATATAACCTATAATTGTCTCTTTTGTACTTTGTGCAACACTGCCTGTAATATTGCATCCATTTTCACCGATAATTCTTTCACAGTGGGTGATGTTGGACAAGTGCGGAGTAAAGTGGCAAAATGCACAGATATTCTCATTGAATGTTTATTTCCTGCTAAAGGGAGTGAGTACATCTGCCGATAAACTGCACGTTCATAGCCGCAAGCAAGAAACTTGTAAATGCAGACACCGTCGTACCTCTCTGAGAATAAAATCATTTATGACTCGAGGAGACTGGTTTGAAAAAATGCAAGTCTGGGGCATGTAACTGTAGAGACCAGCTATAAAGGAAAAGGGCCTGCAGATACCGATAAATCAAAGAGGAAAATACTTTATAGCAAAAGAGCACTAAATGAAAAACACTAAAAGAGAGCCAACAATTCAGCCCCTGGGGATCGAACAATGGCTAAATACAAGGCTCGGTGATTGAGCTTAAACAGTCTGTAAAATATAGACTTTGATGGACACGCTCAATTACAGGCCACTGGTATATTAAAAAAAAAAACTGTTTGGTTTAGTTCAAGGATTCAGACCAAAATGAAATTTCTCAAAAATTGTTTCCTGAGTTCATATGTAGTTAATTTTGTAATGCCAAAGCTAGTTTATCTCACTGACATTCAAGTACTTTTTGCACAAGTGTCCTTCATTTCACTTTCCTGCCCCCTGACACACAAACACACACACACACACACACTGCCGCTTCAGATTTGATCTTGTGAAATGGGGTAAATGAATTCAGCTTGGGATCCACTTCAATTTATATGCTCTCTGAATAAATCAGACAGTCTTTGGTTGACAGTAAATGGCGGCGGCAGGAGGTTTGTGACGTCTCAGTGGTAGCCGGTGGTCTCACAGCGGCGGCTGGTTTGACAATATATTCGTGTGAATGAGCAGATCAGCACTAAATCACAAATCAATGGCAAATCGGGGCTAAATTTTAGAGTTCAGAGGAAACACCTGAAGGAGAGCAATGGAACATAAAGAGGGTAAACTAACTGCTCCCCTCTGGTTGTATCACATCAGGGACCTTACACGAGGCTGCAGGAGCACTTTGTAACATTAAAAACAGTTTCTGATTTCATAGGAAAGGGAAGCACTTTTTTGCAAGAATTCCCACTACAGCCTGTTCTTATAGAAGTTCATCGTGTTCTCACCCTTGGTGTGTGACACCTATGGTTAGACAATCTTTTGCAGGTGTGTATCAAACACTGTGCTTCTTCCAAACTCCAGCTTTAACCCCCCCCCAAACTATCCCATCTGCTTTGACGGCCAAAACCACTGCTGTGATGTTTACGCTCATCTACGCGGTAGATGCGAGAATATGTTTGCAACCTCAATGTTATTCCAAACCAAAATAACACAACAAGGATTAAAAATACATCCTAAGATCGAGATGAGAACCCGCTAAAGCACTGCAGGAAATGACACCGAATACATGACTCGGTTTTCTGGTTTTCAAGCTAAGGATGTGGCAAAAACCCTGATATCCAAGCTGATCTCCATCAAGTAACAAATCCGTACACTAGGTCATCAAAGTGTTTGTGCTTTTGTAAAGGACTGTTGAAATCTGTTTCTCGTGGAGTATTTACCCCTGAACAGTAGAATCAGGACAACATCTCCCTATGTTGAGCAACAGTGCTGTTCTGGAATAACATTTTATTGGCAAGTATTTACACAAGGGCAAAGTCAGCCTAACAGGTTTTTTATGTTGTCTTCTTTATGACTCCTTGTTTTGCCAATAATTCTCCATAGGGACCTCTTTGATTTCTTATCCAACACCACAGGCAACACAGGCAGTTAAACAAAACCTTTCAAATTCAAATTTCAGCCTGTCATGATGGTCAAAATGGACGACAGACTTTGATTTCATTTGGCTCCAGAAATTGCCGGGTCAACAAGCCGTCAAGGGCAAGTTCATAATGTAAGCAAACTAAAAGTCAAACTGCCAAAATGCCATATGGACACATTTGATTCCATCACCAGCAGCTGAATAGTTTGATTCCGAGACCAACGGCAAAGCAAGGAACTGTGTGACAGAGATGAAAACCGCCTCAATAATCTAAGGAATTAAAAATAATGAGCCGCATCTAGGAATACCCCCCGCCCAGCAGAAAGGCTTCTCTACAGTTCCACGATCAGGTGGAATCTTCCAGATTCAAATTTGTTGACAGCTTCTTGTAATAAACTTCTCAGCTTTACTTGCACTGATACTAGTTTGGCATAGATAGAGAGCAGGGCTGTCAAGTTTATCAATTCATAACTGAAGTTTGAACCTCCTCTGTTTGCCTCCAAGCAAAGGACTATTCCAATCTATCAGCTAATTATCAGTAATGTTGCTTCTGCATTTTGTTTCTCGCAATTATGGTCATATTTTATTTCTAATGAGGCTCCGATTATTCAAATGTATTTTTCTTATTCAGTCTTTCTGAATAGCATTGCTTAAAATCTATTACACAAACACGCACACACACACACACTCGAGCACAAAAACAATAGGACATTCATCACTCATAATGTTCAAACAATGTTTCCCAATGAAGACACTACGAGATTCCCAAAAAAGTACCTGGACCTGGATTTTGCCAAATCCCTGTTACAGAAAATGAAATAAAGCAATAAATGTGTTTCCATTTGTAGATTAAGAATGAAACACGTGAATGTCGCTCTTTGGATGACACACTTACTGCCTTAATAACAGCTATTATGAAGGTGTCAGATGACAAAATCGCGAGCAGTTTTGTTTTGTTTTGGTTTTTTCCATCGCCGGTGCTTAGTGTCTGACAGGTTTGCAGTGTACTATTTGTTTGCGAACATCTCCTCCCCTTGTCTCTTTCCCAGGATCACATCTGCACATTGATTTCATTACACTGCTGGCAGGGGAAACCGAGTCTATGTAGGCCAGATGCTGCTTGCGTGTGAGATTGTGTGTGTGGAAAGAGTAAAAAGAGATGTGTATCATCGGGACATCCGATTATGTTCTGTACAAAAATATTGACTAAAAGCAGTTGCGAAAATAAAGTAATTATGCGTTCATTCTTCATTTTGAACTTTAAGTGTCTCCTTGTCTTTGCCATTCAGGTGATATCTAAATGACAGATGTCTTTCTATCTTGTGTGAGTGTGGTGCTGAGATAGCATAACAACTTCAGAAGATTAATTTTCCTAATTTTTGACATCTGAGATGTGCTATGTTCTGCATACAAATATTTAGAAGATGTGTATTTCTTTGCAATGAAGTCCAGTGTTTATATTGGCAACTATTTTGAAAAAAAATGAACATTGCATGGGGCCACTTAAAACAGATGCAAAACAGCAACCAGTCATTTCAACAGTTCCTGTTCTTAGCTTTCAACCCCTCAATTTAAGTCACCCAAGATGGATGAAGTCGAGCGCAATAAATATTATTTGCGGGAAAGAAGGGTGGGGTCAACTTTCTCTCCTTCTACACATTGTGTTTCAAACTTTACATTTAAGTGTCTCGGCCCCTGATGCAACCTGATGCTCCTTTTCACAAATTCTTTTGGTATGCCTGTGTAATGCTATAATGCAAGCATATAACATTTGTTCCAACAGAATGATTTTTTATGTTTGCATTTTTTTCATTATTTACCATGGGAAAATTGTGTTGTTAATTTATGTAAGACCCTGATGTTCAATCATCAGTCCTGTCAACATCTTGTAAACTGGTCTGAAAAACCATCCCAATTTCACTATTTTCATTAAATGCTGTCAATGTTCTCAAGATTATTCACAGATTTTATTGTCTTTTTTTTAATTCATTCATTCATTCATTCAGTCATCCCATGGCCTGTCAGCTGTAGGGTTGTTAAGCTTGGAAAGTCAGCAGCCGCTCTCCAGTGCTCATAATGTTCTGCTGTGTGAAGCAGGGTTTGCAAGCTGCAGCAAGTCCATTCCTTGATGTTTTCCAACCAGGACGTTCTCTCTGCTTCTCCTTCGCCCCCCATCTGCTGTGCCCTGTCGACCAGGATGGCTCGTGGCGCGACTGCACCTGCTGAGTTTACTACTTTTGAAAGTACCAGCTCTTGTACTCCAGCAAAAGTGACAACTAGCTGTCTTACGTATTCAGTTGTCTGGTGTTCTCTGTATTATATACAACATGTGGCATCTACCTGTAGCACTCATTTGAAAGGACTGTATCCTCAGCTCAGTGTCTGCTGTGAGGGTCCAGCAGGATGGAGAGTACCAGTTGTTTGTAAAGTCTAACCTTCACATGGAAGCTGATGGAGTTGCTTTTGCAGAAACTGGCAGGCCGTGTCGTGGCTGATGTTGCTATGCCAATCCTTGCTCTTATTTCTTTTATGAAGCTGCTATTTTCACTCACATTGTATCTATCAGCTTTTACCAAGTAAATGTTTGTGCCTGTCCCTCCCAACCCGCAAACCCCCCCATCTCTATGACACTCTTGCTTTCCATCTCTTTGCTCTCTCACTTTCTACCCCGGCCAGGGGTTAGGCACAGGAGGCAGAGCAATCGTCTTTGGAACTGAAAATTCCCGCCTCCTCCTAGTGTGTTGAAGTGTTGTCGAGCAAGACACTGAACCCCTAACTGCTCCCTGGCGCTGATGGGTGGCAAACTACTGCTCATGGTTCATGATTGCAGAGAACGAACATCCCCACGAGGAATTAATAAAGTATAAATGATCAAATTATTTCAACTAGTTGAGACAGAAGGCCGCCCACGATGTCAAATTTTTCCTCACCACTTTCACCGGTTGCTTGCTCATCGAAAGAGGTTGCGTCTCTGCAAATCATTTACAGAATGTGGTCCAGACCTGCTCTACATGTAAAATGTCATGACTGGCACTTTATAAATAAAATCTGATTTGACTTAACTGTTGACACAGCTCTTAATTTTTTCAACAGTTGTCTCTACACTGTATACTCCAGCTTCCTTCATCAGTCAGGTAGACTAGAATAGAACTTCGTCTCAAAAAAAACAACATAATAATATTGATATTATTGTTGTCTCAGATTTCATTTCTGTTGAAAGGCAAGGAGCTCTTTAGTTTGATAGTCACAGGTAAGAAACATTTCCTGTGGTGTTCAGAAAGTGCTCTAATAGCACTCATGTATAGCATGCAAGAGGTGAGAGGTGCAGTCCATCATACTAAGCAGTTTCCTCAGCATCCTCCTCTCAGACATCACCACTAATGACTCCAGTTCTACTCCCAAGACAGAACCAGCCTTTCTGATGAGTCTGTTAGCGTCAGCTACCTTCAGCCTAGTGCCGTAGCACATTATGGCATAGAAGATAAAACTAGGTGGTTCTGTCCTTTCTTGCATACTACATCTGTGTTTTTCTTCCACATCTGTTCCATTGATGGAGATGGCGGTCAGACGGGTCCTCCATTTTCTAGAGTCAACCGCCGCCTCCTTTGTGTTTGTGACGTTGATTTGCAGATGGTTTAGTCCACAACACTGCACAAACCTGTTCTCCATACATGTGTGCTCAGCCTCCTGGCCTCTGTTAATGCAGCCAAACGGAGGTGATCTTAAAACTTCTGCAGGTGGCAGGACTGTGAGCAGAAGTTGAGGTGTTGAGTGAGAGGTGTAGACTATGACGAGGAAGGGCTCAAGAGCCAAAGTAGCGAGGGAGTTCCTGGAGTTCATTTTTGTATTTTCAGGTCAATCTCATCAGTGGAGACTGGAGATGACTCTTTCTCCAATGGTGATGGAGGTATAGAAGTTTTATGGGGCTTCTTGCATGATGTTCTCCAGGAAGACATAAGACAGCAGAGACAGACACAGGCAGTTGTTTTAGAAAGGTTTTCCGAGATTGTTGTCTCTGCACTGTCACTTTTATTTATTGCCAAGCAAGATATTAGACAACTCAACAATGTGAGGAGAAGAAAAGATGATACGAAGCAGTTGCAAGAGAATAATATGTGAAACAGCTATAATATCAGCCTGGATGGGTTCAAGATATGACTGTGGTTGGAATGGAATTCTATTTTGAGCTGTGTTTTGTATATAAAGCGTTCACAATACCCAAAAATTTAATCAGTACACCAAACTAATGTCTGTGACACAGTATCTGAAGATTCCTTCAAAGCTCAAATATCTAAACACTGGGTGGTTTTGCAATATTTGGACTCAACATGTGATTAATCCACATTGTTTGTTTGGTAAGATCAATGCAGACTGTGTCCAGAAAGGCTCCTCATTTACTGCGTGTCACAATAAACAAGCCAAGCTTGTGGGTTTAACAGCAGAAGTTGTTATAAACCTATCACAGACATGCAAGAGCAAAGATTGGGATCTGTAATCTTCCAGTGGTTCCAGAGAAGGACAGCCAGGAGTGGGTACCTGCTGTACATGGATCCCATCTGGCTAATGTGATTCCACTTATATCTATAAAATGAGCAGCCTTAGCAGGATTTTTATCTCCCTCTCTTCCTTCCTCCTATCCTGCTGACAGACAGAGGACACACGAAAAGTAAACATCTGTAAAGCAGGTGATGGTTGACAATGATTTGAATCTGCAAATCCGGTAACCCCTGTCGCCTCGGGGTATATAGTAAAAGTAATTGAGCAGCATCAAAGAGCATGACCTTTTTAATTCAATTTGACAAGAACAATAAAAAAAGCCTCCCAAAGTTTGCGTTGTTGCCGCAGGCTATGAAAGCCAATCAGCTGACCATCTCGGGCTCTTATTAGTTGTGGGAACACAAGACTAGTCACATAAACTCCCTTTCCCCAAAGTTTGACAGATTTTCCAAACCCTTACAGTATTTCCCCCCCTCCCAATGTGTGACATATATCCACATAACACTCCAATTTATAAAGAGAACCTTTTTTTCTGTTGAAATCATTATACTTTCTAACTGTCTTAGCACACTGGTTCGAGGTGAACATCCTCTTTTGCAGCAGCTAAAATGTAATTTAAGTGTATATTCTCATCGTAGCTCCTCACCATTCACCTTTCAATAATTTATAAACAATTCTTGAATTTGCTCTAACAACCAGCTTGACAATTAGAGTTTGAGTCGACTGACACGGGACCCGCAGAGCTTACTGATCGTTACTCTACTGTGATCAGGAAATGACCAGTGAACATTCAAAATTTAAGACCTGAGGAAGCAGGTGGGGACGATTAAGACCGGTCCATAAATATATCGTGACGATTGTAAGCATAGATAGAATTTTGATATTTTTTGGAGATTTGAAGATTTTGGATCAAGTTTTTTTTTTGTTTTTTTTTCCACAAAGCTTGTTTTTTGGGGGTTTGTTCAATACATTTTTGAAGATAACTATGACAGAAAACATTTGTATTCTGAGTCAGACATGCCTCATACCCTCAGAGGTGGATAGGTTTTATTGGAAAACCTGCACTCACTAAGTCTTATTTACTGCAAGCTTTAACAGCAAACTTCAAGCGTATGGCCACACACTACAGAGTGCGACCGTAAATAAAAATCTGGCTCTCAGCATGTACTGAAAAGTTTTTCTGGGATATTCAGAACCTCCCCTCTCTGACGCCTCCAGCTGCAGCTCACCTGGTGGACCTGAAGGTGAAAGGAATCAGTCCAACCAACGTCAGAACCCTCATCATTCTGTCAAAGGTTCCTGGGAACAGCTGACAGGTCTGAGTTGCACAGCATGTTTTAGATGACTCCTGTTGTCATGTTTCCTTTTTCAAGAGCATGCAGCTTCATTTATCAACCTGAGGTACAAGAAACCCATTTTGTTTGATATTGTTAAAAGAAAAAATCTTTCTGGAGGAATTCTACATATCTGCTATCAAATCCTGTCTGGGATGATGTCACACACTTTGACTGGTCTTTTTTTTAACAAACTGCTACATTTCATTAAATACCTCATTTCAAATTATTTTAGTCCCTCTGGGGACATGTAGCTTCTGTGACAAGAAGTCACTTAGGTGCAGATTGTTCCAGCACATACATGAATAATGTAATGAATGTAATGGTGCAGGTTCTTCATATGCCCTCTTTTCAATGCCAAGTCTGTTTCCCTTTGAAGCATCCCATAATATAAAACTCACGGACGGCAGTTAAACCTGGACATGATACGCATAAGTGTGTTCCTCATATTGACTTTGACTTTTCTCACCCCCATGGCTCTCTGATACCACCCCTCCCAAAACACACACACACACGCACACACACACTTTGTTGGATATATATTGGAAATAAAGAAGGGATTTGATGACCCAGCCTACTTGTCATTGGTTTTGGACAAGCAGATATCTTGGTCTTTGAGGACTCAAAAAAACATTGAGATTTGTTCCTGAACAAGAAAGTTCCTGTCAGTGTTTTGACCTGAATTCAGAGTCAGGTTACCAGTTTGTTGAAAACACCTTCCCTATTTTTGCGATGTTGTTGAGGATTGATCAACTATCTTGGTAATTTGAAGAATAACAAAGAGCTCCCATCAGATCACGAAAGCCCCTCCTCATCAATCTTTTGAATGTTCCTCCTGTCATTCTTAAAACGCAATGGCATAGCTTTGAAGTGCAATAGGCCAGAGGCGGTCATTGCACTCCTGTTTTATCAGAAACTTCCAGATCCACGATCAAAGATCCACGTTCCTGAAAGATTTAACCTCCTGCATTTTTCTACATATCAATGCATGGGATCCTCTGCTCCTATGACGTCAATATCGAATGTAATACTCGATGCTGTTGTGTTTTGTGTTGGAGTCTGAGCTGCAATGCAAATGGATTTTCTTTATGGCAGCTGTTCAACCTGTAACGCTGGAGAGATGAATAGCCATCTCTGAATGAAAGATCACATCTCAACATGCAGGCTTTTCACTGCGTCAGAGACAATGTTGACTGATGGGTGCAAAAGTTCAACCAAGGGCAGGAAAGGAATTGCAATATATGTGTTTTCCTTAGAGAGACCCTTCGGCCCAACAGTGGAAGCGGTTCACTGGCCTCAACCCCAGTTTGAAAAGGAACAAACATCCAGCTTCCCGTGCTTTAAGCCACATGTACCTCGAATACAATTATCACCATGGGTGCAGTTTCTGCTGGAACCACCAAGAGGTGTAGATATTCAAAATAAAACGAAAATAAAGAGCCAGCCTTGTCATCCTTTGTCATTACATTTATCTTGCTCTATAGAAGTTAGTTGTGGTCAGACTCATTTTCCTCTTCATCTTTATTTTCCTCCAATCTAATATACAACTTTCAAGAGAGATAATATCGCTGTTACTGATTCTGGAAAGGTTTTAAAGAACTGCCATGCATGAAGGAAGGGGACCTTGACTGACTAGATTTTCTTTGCTCTGTAAAAGACAGCCTGTTCGACATTAGCTTTACCAAAACCCCCTTATAATATACACAAATTAGATGAAAGGAATAGTATTGTTAACTTAACCAGGCAACACTTTCTCCCTCTACTACCCAGCATCTGTAATGATCAGCTGAAGTTAAAAGGTGGATTATATTAAAATAGGAAAAATACTTCCATGTGTGACTCAGCAGCAATTTCTCTAATGTATCCATAACTAGATGGTGTGTGCATCTGGAGTGCAATAAAAAGATCTTAAACTGAGGAAGTACTTTTTTTTCCCCAAGACATACAGAAGATTGTTTAACTCAGATATCAAATTTGTTTAATTTACACGGCAAAAAATCCACCATTACCTTTACAGCAGGGGTGGGCAAACTTTTTGACAGACCACAAAAGTCCTAAAATTTGACAGGGGGGCCGGGCCAGGAAGTTGGATGGAGTGTTTGTTTGAAATAATATAAATGACAGATAGAAGTGCACATACTCACTTTTATATGAAACAAATTTGGCCTTTTAGCAAAACTTGAATATTTAAGTTGTAAAAAAAAAAAAAAAAAAAAAAGGTTTTCCAAACACATTGATTTCATGACATAGTAGAGAAACTCATGTTCAGTTAGTGGGAGCAGTGTTGTTAATCTCCCTTTTTCACCAATGCATCAAAGTCTTGTTTTGTTGTGGCAATTATCAGGCAGGATCCGAAGATGTCGGCCAGTTAAGTTGACAGGCTTTGTTGTGATTCTTGATGCTGAATGTCTGCTCACATATATAGGTCAAGGCAAAACACCGTCAGTGTGCTTATGTGCTCTCCTCTGTAGGTTTAGAAACACGGCTAATCGCTAATTTGATTCCCAGAATAAAACTTGCCTTGCTTGTCATGATTCTCGATGCTTTTTCCTGTGTTTCCACCATATCAGCTGATTTGGTCCACCTGGACTCACAGCTGCCGCCAATGGTAGGCAATAAGTGCAGACTTAAAAGCTTGGCTTCCACTCCCACTAGTTGCCAGGTTGGCTTCTTTCCCTTCTCTGTGGATGGGTTACCTTGTTTGCCATAGAAGACTGCCGGGAACCAACCTGATCTTGCCGGATGCTCCCTTGCCGGATGCTCCCTTGCCGGATGCTCCCTTGCCGGATGCTCCCTTGCCGGATGCTCCCTTGCCGGATGCTCCCTTGCCGGATGCTCCCTTGCCGGTCTCCAATGCCCCTGCTTCATTTGCATTCTACTATTATGAACTGTTCACCTGCTCCCAGAGCTTCAGTAAAGTTTTTGAACTCTTTCTCTGACGGTGAGAAGTTGCGGTGTTGCAATTCAGTCAATGCCCCACCTGTTACATTGGTACTCCACTCTTGAATAGGGGTTTGTTGGTGGGGGGGGGGGGGGACACTGCTAAGTCAACCTTTGAGCCGCCGATTCTGGTGGTGACTGCTCGAAAGCATAGTTAGCATGTTTTGTGGAAAAAGTAATGCTTCCTATTGTATTCTTTGAAAAATTGTTAAAAAAAAACATTTTGTTAAATACTTGGTAATCACTTTCCATTGATCCGCTCATTTTTACGGAGGCGTTCGAAGGGCAGTCAAAAAGTGATGTAGAGCGTAATATGGCGTACTCCAACAAAGGTCTTTGTATGAAGAGTGTGCCATCTATTGGGGGGATATGGGTATTTCCGGAAAAAAAAAAGGTAAAATAAATGGTTTAATTATAAAATTTCAAGTTTCGCGGGCCGGATCAATACGCCAAATGGGCTGTATATGGTCCGTGGGCCGTGATTTGCTCTATAGCATAGTATAGTTCCCCCCCAATGTAGCAATGAAAATCATAGGACCCCCTGTCCACTTCTCATAGACTCAGCATAAACCATGCCATCGCCTGGTTTGTCTAACCTGCGACCAGGCAAGGAAAAGGCAAGGGCACTGTGTGTTTTGCTATAAATGCCACGGTGGAAAAATGACCACATGCCTGTCAGTAATCTGCTGCACAAGTGACTCTCCCCCTTCAGGGTCCCTGATACCTAAATAAACCCTTTTCAGTCTGTCTCTTCTTTCCTCCGTGTGGCTTTTCCCCTGCAGCAGCTACACTATCATTGCTGGCTGCGAGGTTATGAAGACGTGTCTGTAAAACTCATAATCCCAAAATAGCTGTCCCACCTGTAAGAGATGGTATATCAAAAATATATATATTCCTCCCCCTTTTTCTTTCAGCTGCTCCCTTCAGGGGTCACCACAGTAAATCAACCTCCACCTCCAAACCCTTTCCCCAAACCATATTAATAAAAAAAAAAAGAGTACCTATTATCCACAAAGTAACCCTGAACGGAAGATTGACAGCAGAAAATGTGTAGCTTATAGACTTCAAGATATATATTATCAATTGATTTCATTATCATCGTCAACCATAGTAGGGTCAACATAACAATGTTGGAAAAAAAAGTTTTTTTTACTCTCCTATAGACAGTATCTTAAAATAATGGTTAAAAACACATTCTGCTCAAATTCAGACATTTCTTTATTTAGCCACTTGGTGTCAGTCTCAGCCATCAATAGAACCGATTGCACCCTTTAACTTTCTTGACCTAATTTGCCCCTGTGCCCTTGAGCAGGACGTGAGAAAACGACACTTTCTTTCATTAGTTATTGATGCATTGTCGCCAAATACTGGAAATGCATTACATATTTCACATTACATTCATTTGGCAGACCCTTTTATGCAGACACGACTTACGAGAAGTGCAATTCAGTTAAAGAAGATCCGAAGTACAAGTAGTCGGAAGTCAGAAGTGACCACTCAACCAAATAGCCATCTCAGAACCATGTAAATACATACATTCGTGAGGAATCTGCGAATCTTCCTGTGCATTGGAAATGCATTGGCTGAATATGAAGTACATTTGACAACCCTTTCCTATCCACACGAAAGTAACCGGAATGCTTAGTATGTATGCTTCGATTCCAACATTAGCAAAAGTAGACTGCAGTAAACGACATGATTAAAAGTTATATATTTACTCTTGGAAAATAAGTCACGGATATATTTTCCTCAGACAAGCTAAAACTCTTTCAATGCATGCCAGGGAACTTTCTGGTGTGGAATTACCCTGATCTTCCAGATAATTGTTTAATATTCTGTCAGATTAAAATTCAGGAGATTTCATTGTTAAAAAACCTCCGTGACTTAAAGTAATTTCAGTTGCCTGACCTACTTGCTACAAGAACACAACAAGAACACCTTGTCCTGCAAGGTTATAACACAAACAACATATGTTATAAACATGTTCAAAATGTACAAGCATATACAGAAATACATCACAACAGTATTAAGTGATAAAGACAAAAACATATTTTGCTGGGGGAGGATTTGTTTTGAGATCATTTTGATCATCACATGCAGTTGTGGATGGGGGCGGTGTGGCACAGGGGGGAGAGCAATCGTCATTGGAACTGAACATTTCTGATTCGATTCCCTGCTCCTCCTAGTGTGTCAAAGTGTTGTTGAGCAAGACACTGAACCCCTAACTGTTCCCCTGGCGCTGATGGATGGTAGCCTATTGCTCATGGTTCATCCATGAAGTCTTCACCAATCAAATGGTCATTGCCATCCCCATGATGGGGTAATTGCAGAGAATGAATTTCCCAACAAGGGATTAATAAAAAATAAGTTGTTAATTCCAGCAGCTTCTTGCTGCTGGACTTCAGAATTGCCTGTCCGTTACAAGGTCAATACTTACTGCCATGCAGCCACTATCAGAACATATCAGCTACATCTGGCTTTTAACTGCATCTAGTACGTTTTAAATGTACACTTGGGAAATGTCCTTTCCAGAAAAATCCTCCCTAAAAGTGCAAAACTCGAAACTGTTGAGGTGTGACCGACAGTTTTCGCACCGCAAAGATACACATATACTGTATTCAAATAGACGGGGTGATGTCCACGGTGAGCAGAAAAACACATTTTCCGCTGTATTTTCTGCATCAGGAAGAAAATAAATAGCGACTGGGAATCAACTCTGGCTGAACTTCTTTAAGTGAGCTCTGTTTATCTTTATGTATCCACCGAGTGCTCCTGAGATGTGCTCTGAGGTAATGGAGGGTGTCAACCTGCAGAGTGGATGTGAGGGGGTGAGTAGGGAGGAGACGTCATGACTGAGAGGGAATCTGTGAATTTGACTGACGAGTGCATCTTCCATCATTTGATGGCTCTCAAATGTTTTTTCATTTCAAGCTTTTTAATTTTTGCACACTGCCACCAAAAATTATTTTGTTCCCCAGCCAGAGACAAGAGGTTTAAATCTCAAAGAATTTCAAATGCAAGATCATGTTAAGGCACTTTGTAGATTTTTATACTTTTGGGGGCGCATTTTTTTCTTAAATGACAATTTTGAGTTAGTTTTCTCTCCTCCTGATCACTGAATGATTTATTGCAGATTTTTAGATTTCTTGGTTTTGTTTTGTTACTTTTCATGTACTTCTCTCTTGAATCTTATGGTTGGGCTGCTGCTTTTTCCCATTTTGGAACATTTCTTAATCAGTACTTTTGAGGGATCTATTTCACAAAATGAGGTAATGTGCAACTAATTATTTTTTCTTTATCTTGTTTTTCCAATCCAGACATGCCACTTTCCAAATATTCTAAAAGTTAAGCTAGTTTTGATAAGACTTATCAACTTATTACTTAACAGGTAACGGTAAGATCAGTGATGATGGATCAGCCTAAATAAAGATGATTCATCAGAGCCTTTGTTATTCTGCTGCTTCTCTAGTTTATAACATTCATGTTAAGAACAGATACATGATTTTGAAAATAAAACTAAAAATATCAGCTAATGGGATAGATTTCATCCAGGTTGTTCTGGAATGTCAACTTGAAATTGAAGTCCTTCTTACATTACAGCTAGAAATGACTCAGGACACGACACACTGACGACTATCTTTCTTATTATACCTGCAGTACGTCATTTCTCTCGGTCACCTTCTCTACATCAATTAACTTTTAGTCAGAGACAGAATTAAAATCTTGTGATCTCAAGCTCATAAATCTTGAGTATGAAAAAGTACCTTAATATCTGCAGAAGCCAAAAAGTCAGTGGAGGCACTTCAGTTTTATTAATAACCCATTATTGTTACATTATAATTCTACAAGTAGACGATTCAGATATTCCTTTTTAATGTTTAGCTTCTCCCTTTCACGGTATGACCGTGAAGCTCTGACTTGGTGGGGTGAAAACAAGTCTTTAAATATCAGCTGAAGCTGAGGTTCTTTGGCAAGAGATTCAGGATGAAGGGACGCCCCTGTTTTTCAAGCTTCTTTTATTCTCGCCACTATCATTTCTCTTCATGGAATACAAACATGTGGGATATATTGAAAATTGTACTCACAAATTTTGTATCCGCCCCAGCAACAAAATTACAACTGGAATGTTCAAATGTATAAAGTAATTTTTTTTCCCATAAAACAAATAAATATGCAGTTTTTGCTATAATAAAATTAAAAAAAACTGACATTTCCAGTCTGCTTCGTTTCTTACATCTACTCACGTTAACTATCACGTAAAAAGCCAAAGACGCTTTCCCCTTGGAGAAAATTATTCATTTTTTGAATAGAAAATATTGAATTGATATTTACTGACACAGTATATGTACACTCCTCTAGATGTAGATTTCAGTTGAGCTTGAGATTCAGAAACACTCAAGTCAGATGTTTTAAACAGAAGTGCAAACTGTTAGGTCTCTGCTGCCCACTGCTGGATCAGTTTAAAGTTACAAATAAGCAGATACTCAAAATGTGTTTGTGTGTGTGTAAATATAAAGAAACACATAAGGGTAAATTATGTGTCAGTCATTTATACTTTCTTTAAATATCTCAATAAAAAGATCCTAACATTTCAGCACTATTATCTGGAGCCTCATTTATAAAACACTGTTGAATCAATATTTGAACACGACAACCGAAAATTATACCGGATGGGGGGATCAGGGTAACAGCATGCATATGTCAATCTGCTACAAATTTTCAAAAGGCAAATTATAGGCAATCTGTGACCGTGCACACAGAGATCAGACTCCTAATCCATCATAAACAGGCTCATATTCAACTGTGTGTGGTCACTGCAAAGCATCTGAATCATGTTGCACAACCATGAGCCGGCTGACCAATGCTTTCAGCTGCTCATTGCAAATAACCGAGCGAGTGACCAAAACGACACAAAAATAACAAGCCTTTCATGCCATTACAGACTACAGTATTTTTGTGTTTAAACAGTTGTTTCACAACTGAACAACAGGATCACAGGCATCAGCTACATCCTCACACAATTTAGCAATGACCATTTGATTGGTGAAGACTTGCATTTATATCTTTACTTGTTGTTGCGGTTTGGACATACAAACAGCACTTCATAATTTTAGCATTGAGTCACTGGATTAACTTGCAGACTTTGATTGTGTCCTATAAACAAAAAAAAAATGTTGGGCTGGGGGTTTGTGTGTGTGTGTGTGTGTGTGTATGCAACTATGTCTTTTGTACGCCTGACAGCAGTCATCTGGTGATTATAAAGCATTTTCCACAGTTAACCTGGAATCAAAGGCCAAAGAAATACATTATTTTGAGAAACTATTTTCAAAAAACAGTGAAAGTCTCTATTACTATTTGTTCATGCATTTGATATAATTTTGAACTTACAACAAGTAAGGACAAGTTCATAAAGTCTGCAACTTTTCTTCTCCCTCCAGTGGTTGAAAAAAATGCTAATGAACAGCTCATAAGCATTTGCTCATTTTTTTAAATGAACACATGCAGATGAGACAGGTGCGGCTCAGTAGAAAGCAATTAGACAAGTAATTGCTTAAAAGGATATCTATGATAACTAAAAAAACGACATTTTGAGAGGCTTCATGATGTAATCTGCCTTCAATTCTCAACCTCATGGTCTGCAGCCCGAGCTTCCCCTTTCTCCAATGTTGGTGCACCAGGTACAGTTGTTTTTGCATGTGTGCACAATACTGTCAAGTTTGTTTCTTTTATAGATTACAACCTTGACATGGGAAGTGGCATAAGCATGTTTCATGATTTTGCAAAGATGAGTTTTGTTGTGTCCTGTGCGTAAATGAGCTTTATAAATGAGGCCCCTGGTTCCCCAGTCCCCTTTGACATGATCCGAACTGATCGAGAAATGATAGCAATCCATGATAAAATCCCCCACAGTCTGGTCTGGTGTCTCTACAAGACCACCCTGAGTTGAAGAGTACAGGGAACAACATCAGGGTACCCGATGAAGCTCGGTGGTGTAACTGGCAAGCTCCTAGCCAGTGATCACACGTGAATGATCAAATAAATCCAGGGAAGAGGTGCTGAAGCAGGAGCACGGCACCCACAACCATGAGGCCACAGAGGAACAGCACAAGAGCAATTGGGAGGGATCCTAAATCAACAGACAAAGAAAAGTTGAGCAGGTCCTGGGTGACAACCTTGGGTCCAGTTGTGGTCACATTACAACGTTATTTTGAATTCAGGACTTACTTTGGTTGGGAACTGTGTGAATTTGACAACGGCTGTCCACAGCTACACTGAACATGGCTGTTTCATTGTTCCCTTTGACGTTTCTGCCATTCAGAGTTTCAGGCAGGAAGGCCAGGTCAGTTACGACAATTCCATGTGATTCTTGTACGTAATACAACCTCTGCACACACACACAAAAAAAAACAACTTATCATAAAAGAGTAGGGAACTTGCCAGTATTACTTTGTCCACACTTGCATTACCTGCAGGGAGAAAGCGATGAAGATCGCAACCGAACCTGTCACTGTTCCAAGTCCAAGAAATGTCCCAGAATCACTGTCAGAGACAAAGTCCAAGTTAGCATCTCTCAATGTGATATCTTGACTTTTCCTTGAGGGATCATTGTGACACAGAGTAAATAAGACGGCGTCGTATTTTGTTTTCTTAAGCAAGGCTGCGATGACCAGCAACAGCTAAGAAGCTAGAAAGAATGAGAGTTTTCAATCACAGGAGGCTTCAGAGTCTTTATCAGACCAACTAAATAACAAGATAAGATGTGTCTGCTATGAACCACAGGTCTTGCTCGGACCCCTCGACAGTTGTTGAGCTGATGCAAAATTACTACATTGACAGAAACTTTTCCGAATGTGATGCCAAACTGTCAGGAACTCCACAAAACAGAGAGAGAGAACTAATACTAATTAATGTCAAAGATGAGAAGAGTATTTCTACTCAAAGGCGCTCTTAATAAATTTACAGTTTACATTAAACAGTTATAAATTGTTTCCATTTTTCATATTTTTTTGGTTTTCAAAAAATTGTCTTGCAACGCAGGTTCTGCATGATTGCATATTCTTTTGAAAGAATGAAAATTCTCTCAATAGATTCATATTACACACAGAAAAACACAAACATTCTCCAAACCCAAACAAAACTAACTCACAATACACACATGACAATGTGTGATGGGATATTTTCCATAATGCACAATCAGATCAATGTGAGTCAGTCAGCAAACATTACACTATCAGTCAGTTTGGGACACACATATCTGAAGGCATGTTTCAGCATGATTTGTGCTCTTGTTGCATTTTTTTTTACACAGAGATATCTAAATAACTAAAAATTGTGAAAACTCTGCCATTTTGTGACAAAACAAAAAGCTGTGACAAGTACCTCTCAAAATGTGTCAGACTATCGTGTACTAGTGCCTGCCTGAAGCTCAAGCATACCTGACGGCCAGGCTGGAGATGACCTCCGCTCCGCAGGGAGATGTCAACATGGCCAGAAAGCTCTTACCATCCCACTTGGTGAGGTAGCAAGGAGGGGGTTTTCGGTCTCTTTTATGGGGGATCTGGACTGTGTAAAGCCTCAGGGCATCTTTCTGGTCTTCTACCTTCCCAAACCTGAAGTACACAACAATTAAGACTGTCAGACTGTTCTAATATTTAATAAAGATAATCACATTACTATCCATGACTAAAAATGGGCAATTATCAAATATGTTTAACATATACAAATAAAACAGGCTTATAAACAAATAGGCGGGTATAGTGTGCTTGGAATCACAGTGGAAGCCTTCATTGCTAAGCCAGAGGCTCCAAGTCGCATTCTGAGGGGCTTATTTCCAACCATGCAGCATTTTACAAATCTTTTGTGATTGCGAAATCAACAAAAACAAGCACCTTTTTTGTTTATCGTTTAGCAAAAGAGGAATGGAGGAACCACCACCTCCCACTCCCACCCAAACTAAAGATGTACAGGAGCAGGCACTTGAGAAGGTAACAAATAAGGCCACCACGAACAGAGCTCAACTCGACGGACCCAACCAATTATTATTGTCAACTTTTCAAGAGCCTTAAGTCCATCATTCATGGCTACATGAAAAGCTGCCCAGGGCTTTAGTCATAAAATAAAAGGTACCTTTAGATTTATTTTTTTTATTAATTCCTTCATTATCTACTAGGGTCATGGGAATGGTGGAGCCTAACCCAGCTGTCATTGGGCAAGATTCAGGGTACACCTTGGACCAGTCGGCAGTCGATCACAGGACCACATATGGACATGCAACCATTCACTCTCATTCTTGCATTTTCCAATTTTTCCAATTAACCTTCTGCATGTTTTGGACAATGGGAAAAGACCAGAGAAACCATAGGAAACCCACAAAGACACAGGGAGAACATGAAAACTCCACACAGACAGAGCCCTTGTAGAAATCGAAACAGGGTCCATCTTGCTTTGAGGCAGAAGCGCGAATCAATGCATTGCCCTTTATCATTTATTTTAATCTTTGTACTTCAGAAAAGCACTGGTAAGGAAGGGGAGTGTTATAGGATAAAAATATATCAGAAAAAATGACCCAAACAATACACAAGTGTGGTTTCACCAATGTTTTTGTACCCACGGTGTGTTACACCAGTGGTCCCCAACTCCCCGTCCTGCGGATCATTTGGTACTGTTCCGCAAAGAAAATCTTTTTTGGTACAAATTATAGTTCTTTCATTGGATCTTCCGGATCTTATTTTGAATATTACTGTTTCCACCTTCACATTACTGCCGCGCTTAATGTTGTTGTATTAGCTGTATTCAGATTCAATACTGTGAACTGTAAAAAGTTTTTATTAATTGAACCCTCCGTGCCTCTAACCATAGAAATGTTTTCATGCAAAACATAGTCCCTGGTACAAAAAAGGTTGGGAACTACTGTATTACACTGTTTTCATTCATGGCCAAAATCACTTTTTCACTACAAATATACGAACCAATGCACAGACTTCCCTACTGACACTTGTGCAGAGGACATTAAGGGGGCCGTTTGCTGTAGAAAATTTGATTTACATAATTGTTTTTTGTAATCACCATTCATGTTCATTAAATGTACTCTTAAAAGTGAGTAATGCGAAAGCATATTCCTAAAATACTTGAGAAAATCCCAAATACCAAAAACTGATCTTTTGTTTTGCAAAACCGTCAAAGGCATTATATTTAACATAGAAAATGCTTAAAGGTATGGGGTCACCAGAAGCTCAACATATCTCTATCAAGGCAGGAAACAGTACTTGAAACAAAAATGATTAAAAACACAAGTTTTTTCCCTGGACGTTATGTGAGCAGAACTGTATGGGTAACAGTCTTGGTTCTTTTTGAAAACACACTGTATCACAATGACAAATACCTTGGAGACGGAGAAGAAGGAGTACAGCAAAACATATTTCTTTAGCTGGTGTTGTGAAGGTGCATCTAGGCATTGTGGGTCGCAGTTTTTTTTGCATTTCTTGCATCAGTTGAGTGTCTTTCTTTGGACTTGTCTGCACCTCCTGCAAAACTTTGTTTTCTTCTTACCTGCAGGCCATGTATCTGTACGTCTTCTCTGCTATTTGAGGCATAGTTTCATGCCATTTAAGGCCTATAATCAGTTGGTTGCTGCTCCACACACTGCAGGAAAAGTCCTTGCCAACAGTCACCAGGTGCTGGATGAGAAGATAATGCAACATATTGACTGGCATTATTGCATATGTTGTTATTTAGAACTTCTGCCCAATACTGTAGCCAAGGTGTCTAATGTGTCACCTTGTTTCCAGGACTCATATCTAAGTCTTCAATTTCCCCTTCATGTGCTTTAAAGTCCAACTTCTTCTTCATGGATGGAAACTACAAGAAAGCCAAGCACATATAAGATAAAAGTCAGATTGCCAAGGTTGTTTTTTATGCCTATCCAGCAGGAGCCAAGCTAGAAATCATTATTCAGATTATATTTACTTGTAATTAGGGTGTGACATGATAAAAGACATTACATTTCCATATCCATTGTTTGGATCTAATTTCAAACAGACTGTCAAATTCCACTAAAATGTAGAATCTGCCCAACATTTAGTCTGTGGATTTTATGTTTAATAATTGCCCCGTCTAATTGGCTGTTAAGAGAATATTCAAACGGCAATTGTTTTTGAATAAACTCGGCAATGTCGATATTTCAGGTGGGCTCTCGATCATAGTCCTCTCAATGCGAAGGAGCAGCGGCTCTATTCCGAGCTCCCCCCGAATAACCTAACTTCTCACCCTATCTCTAAGGTAGAGTCCAGCCACCCTGCGGAGGAAACTCATTCCAGCCACTTGTATCTACAATCTCGTTCTTCCAGTCACTACCCACAGCTCGTGACCATAGGTGAGGGTGAGAGCGTAGATCGACCGGTGAATTGAGAGCTTTGTCTTTTGGCTCAGCTCCCTCTTCAGCATGACAGATCAGTATAGACGGCATTGCTGCAGGCACAACACCAAGCCGCCTGTAGACCTCCCGCTACATCCTTCCCACACTCATGAACAAGACCTCGAGATACTTGAAGTCCTCCACTTGGGGCAGGACCTCTTCCCCAACCCAGAGTGGGCATTCCACCCGTTTCCGGTTAGGCACCATGGTCTTGGTTTTGCAGATGCTGATCCTTATCCCGGCTGCTTCACACTCAGCTGCGAACTGCTCCAATGAGGGCTGGAGATCATGGTCTGATGAAGCCAACAGAAACACATCATCTGCAAAAACCAGATACTCGATCGTGCGGCCAAAACCAGATCCCCTCCACGCCTTGGCTGTGCCTTGAAATTCTGTCCATAAAAGTTATGAACAGAATCGGTGACAAAGGGCAGCCCTGGCAGAGTCCAACTATGACCGGAAACGGGTCCGACTTACAACCGGCATTCCCTACCGGGGCCTCCCTCGCTCTACCAGGAGACTTCAACGCTCACGTGGGTAACGACGGTGGGACTTGTAGGACTTGTGGGACTTGTGATAGGGAGGAGTGTTTTGTAATTGGACTTCTGTGCTCGTCACAGATTGTTCATAACAGACACCATGTTCAGGAATAAAGGTGTCCATATGTGCACTTGGCACCAACGCACCTGAGGCCACAGTTCTTTGATCAACCTTGTGGTCGTATTGTCGGACTTGCAGATGCACATCGTGGACGTTCGGGTGAAGAGAGGAGCGGAGCTGTCAACTGATCACCACCTGGTGGTGAGCTGGCTCTGATGGTGGAGGAGGATGCCAGTCAGATCTGGCAGACCCATACGTAACCTGAGGGACTGCGGGGAACGTTTCAACTCCCACGTCTGGCAGAACTACAACCAAGTTCCAAGGGAGTCGGGAGTCATTGAGCTCGAATGGGCCTATGTTCTGTGCATCCACTGTCGAGGCAGCAGACGGAGCAGCAGCTGCAACCCTCAAACTCACTGGTTGACTCCAGGGGTGAGGGATCCTGTCAAACTGAAGGAGTCCAATCGGGCCTTTCTGGCTTGTGAGGCTCCAGCGGCAGCGGACAGGTACCGACAGGCCAAGTGGCATGTGGCTTTGGTGGTTGCTGAGGCAAAAACTCGGCCATGAGAGGAGTTCAGGGAGACCATGGAAAACGACATCTAGTGGGCATCGAGTAGATTCTGTTCCACAATCCAGCGGCTCGGGGGGGGGAAGCAGTGCTTTGACAACACTGTGTACATTGGAAGCGGGGCATTGCTGACCTCAACTCGAGACGTAGACCAATGGCGGGAATACTTTCGAGACCTCCTCAACCCCGTTGAAATGCCCTCCAATGAGAAAGCAGAGCCGGACTCTAGAGCGGACACACCTATTTCCGGGGCTGAAGTTGCTGAAGACGTGGAGCCCTAGGGGCAGATGAGGTCTGCCCTGGGTTCCTCAAGGCTCTGGATGCTGTAGGGCTGTCCTGGCTGGCACGCCTCTGCTACATTGCGTGGATGTCAGGGACAGTGCCACTGGACTGGCAGACTGGGGTGGTGATCGCCCTTTTTAAAAAGGTTGATCCAACTACAAGGGGATCACTCTCCTCAGCCACCCTGGTAAGGTCTATTCAGCGGTGCTGGAGAGGAGGGTCCAACTGGTCGTTGAACCTCTGATCTAGGAGGAGCAGTGTGGTTTTTGTCCTGGCCTGGAACAGTGGACTAGCTCTATACCCTCAGCATGGTCCTCGAGGGGGCATGGGAGTTTGCCCAACCAGTCTGCATGTGTTTTGTGGATCTGGAGAAGGCATTCAACCGTGTCCCGCGGGCAATCCTGTGGGGGATGCTCCAGGAGTATGGGGTACCGAACCCCGTCATACAGGCTGTTCGGCCCCTGTATGATCGGTGTCCGCATTGCTGGTTGTAATGTAGGTCTCATAAGTTATTGAAAAAATCCTGAACAATAAACGTACTGCCAGACAAATAATTATAAGCAGCACTGCATGCCAGAGGAACACCACATCAATGTTGAAGCACATGTTATAGATATTTACGGATATAATAGAAAAAAAAATTACCTCCCACACTCTGATGTGTCCGTCTGTGCCACCTGTCAGCAGAAGCTTCAAGTCTGGACTAAATCTGACCACCTTCTGGAACGGCTCCTGAGGGTTCGAGTCTGACTCCACTTCAGCCAGTCGAGTCACCGTGACATGAGTTGTCTCATCTTTCGTATCTGCCTCGTCTCCGGCCCCTGTGACTCCATCCTGACCACCTTTGCCTTTCCCAGCTCGTTGCCTCACTTTACCTTGCTGCACATTGCCTCCTGTTGGGGATAGTTCACACAATAATTTTGATACATATGAGAAAATCTGCCTTAAACGGCTCACTTTGAACAAAGCTAACTTTAAATTATAATGATACCTTGTGCGCACTTTTATAAGGCCATGAGTTAATAGCAAGCCTAAATAGAAGAACCAAAGATCAATTACAGACTATTCGGAATTTACCTGCTTGAGTCAATTTCATTATGTAGGATTAGGTATCAAATAAGTGAAACATTTGTAACATACCCATGCCCTTTCTACAGCAGCAGGCGTGTTTCACAATATAGCAACTTACCTTTGCCATCTTTAGCAGCAGCTTTTCCTTCTCCTTTCTTTGCACCATGTTTAAACTTCATCAGACAGCAGGTTCCGTCCTGGCCTGCAGCAATGACACCATCACCAACAGCCATGTTCATGGTGGCCCGGGTGTCAGTGTCATGAGAGTGAATGAGGCAGGTGCTGTACTGGTTTTCTCCCACCAGCTTTAGATCCAAAAAGTGCTGAAAGAAAAATACATATATATTTATATTGCCACATTGGCAGTTTAGTCATTTAAATAATTATGGACACTACTTACTACAGCATTCTTTATGCCCGTCTTAGAAGCCCCGCCTCCTCCAGCTAAGATCACCAGCCCTGTTTTAGGATCAACTTTGATGGAGTACAGGGGGAAAGGAGCTCTGTATAGATCCGGCACCCGACGCTTCCCCATTGTAGTTCTGCTTGTCACTTACACTTATTCATAAAAGCGCTGCATTTGACTCCACCTTTGGGAAACAAAGAGTGTTAGTTCACATGATATCCTGTTAAGTGATGGACGTTTAACATGAAGACATGCAGGTGGCCAGAATTTCTTAAGTTAATTACAGTGTAAGCTAGTTAACTACGAATGTCTGTAAAAACGGACATGATTTATGTTTCTATTCAATCGTGAGACACATTCAGGTTGGTAACACTTGCCACATTGAATAGTGCATGTGAATTATGGACTTTGGAAAAACAAGCAATTTAAAAGTGTTTTGTTATTCACCCTGCTGTCAGAAAACCCAAACATACGCTACAAAATAAACATCTAAGAAAGTAACATTCAAAAGAGCAAGGCATTAACAAGCTGTTTGGAAGAATTTAGATTATGTTTAGTTTAAACATCTCAATAATTACAGTATCATTTGTAATTTGCATTTTACAGACATTATGTCCCCTGATATTGGATTCTGGTTATCTGATATTACAAACTAAAATAAAAATATGCCTAATACCAATAATGGAAAGGTGCAAAACTATTAAGATTGATAAGGTATAAGGTATATAGGTAATATAAGGTAATTTATTTCAGATCTGGTTAGAGTTCATGCTGACAACCAACAAAGTCAATAAACTGATAATCTAATAACAAGGTCTGCCGCATAACATTTATATACGTATAGCCATTTGTACAGATGTACAGCTATTTACACAGATGTACAATTTATTTGCAGATATTTGAGTTCACTTCACTTATTTTTCACTTAATTTTCATTTTACCGTCGGTTCATCTATTAATAAATGTAAGATGTGGTCTAGGATGCTATGCTACCCCATACGCCCTCCAGTTGCCCCTCAGAAACAAATAAAGTGTCTCTGATTCTGATGATTTAGTCCCGTTTAATGTCACTCTTTGCTCACATTGTGTTTTTTAACTGTTCCAGCAGTCTTAAATTGAATTTACACCTGCACCAACAAACTGTCTACTTTCATGGAACCGGATACTGGCTGCTCAGAAATGATATCTAACTCTTGTCAGCTGTCAAGGTATATATTCCCTCATTTGTCGAGGTGTCAGAAAACGACGCCATCATAAATACCACTAAAAGTAATCCATAAATGACTTCTGTGTTTTCAACATAAATGCAAGAATACAGCAATGTTTAGTTTATCCGACATGAGAATCTTGTTCACGAGCGAGGTTGACTGAGTTGTGAATGCTAAATGCTAACATGCTAACTTACCGGGTACTGAAGTACAAACACCTTGCTTACACAAATTGTTCAGTCTCTTTCACGTCCTTATTTCATCAAGAGTTACACAATGTTAAATCAAACGATTGCATTATAGGTTTTACGACAAAAACGTTTCTATTAGACAGATGAAGCCTGCATTTCAGCCGCTTCAAACGCTTCGGCTACCACTTCCCTACGCACACGTCAGCAGCGAGGGCGGCGTACGCTACGCAATGACGTCACTACAAGACCGCAAAAACAATAAAAAATTAAGAATTACAATAAAAACAAAACTACCAACAATAATATTTTTACATATATTATATATTTATGTATAAACACGTGTGTGTGTGTGTGTGTGTGTGTGTGTGTGTGTGTGTGTGTGTGTGTGTGTGTGTGTGTGTGTGTGTGTGTGTGTGTGTGTGTGTGTGTTCATATTACTTAGAACAAAAAAGTTTTATTTTTTTCTTTTTTCCATTTTTTGGGGAAAAAAATCCCCATTCATCCTTGGGTTTGTACATAAGTATCAAAAGTCAAAAGTTCTACTTTGTCCAAATGAAGCGGGCTGGTATCAGCTCACTACTACAAAAGTCTGTTTTTGCTTTGGGTTATTCAGAATAATTTGAACGTAGCCATACTTTGTTCCTAAACAATGTTAGTAAAGTGATGTTTGATATTGTTAAAGAGGACACAGAACAGTCAATGAAAGTGCAAAACAAAGACAATAAAATGACTTCCCGGTCAGTGGGTCATGCCCGCTGCACATCTGAGCACACAGCTGTCACACCAAACACTGGACCAGATTTTGTTGGCCATGTAGTTCCTGCAAACTTTGTTTTTGGTCTCAAATCACCCCCAGCTGTCCCCAACTTTGGGGGTATCTAAGAGATCACTTGTGTGCAGGGATGCTGCTCTAGATGATTGAAACTCGACACAGGACTCACCTCTGTGAGGGGTGGGTCCCATAACATTCCATGTGTACCAACAACACTAATTTCTAATAACACTCCACTCACAGAATGTTTTCCTGGTGTCAAATCCACCCAAGACGGGTTGGTCACATTGCGACACTGAGGGGATATCTGGGACAGAGAGCTAGCCTGTTTGTGGAGAACAAGAATAAACAGATTCCTCTTTGCTGTGCAGCTGCAGCTCGCATGCACATCATCAAACAGTCCTCCAACAGTGCAGAGCAGAGAGACAAATATCACATCTGGTCCAAGACCTACAGTGTTGTCAGGCACTCCTTAAGGGTTCAATGTTTCGTCAGATAAATCATTGCGAAATGGTGTGATCTGCTATTTCACTGTAAAATGAAAGACTGAAATTACTGAAAATTCAATGAGTGTCTTGGCATATTTTGCATTATAAGGACAAAAGGGCTTCCTACCTCCTGACATTTTTTTCTCAGTGCAGTGTTCCTACAACACAAAGTAATCAACTAAGTGATGCTAACTTTTGTACTTTAGGTTAAAACACACAGTCACAGACTGGCATCAAATCAGTGCATAGAAATGCTACAAATTTAGTTCTTATTCCATACAGACATTTGACTCAATTTATTTAAAACTTTATGGGTTATTTTTCCAGCATCCCAGCAGAAAGTACAGGTTATTTCAGCATCTCTTTGCATCATAAGGCATTTAATAATAATTGATAATTAAACCCCTGTGGGGAAATTTATTCTCTGCAATTAACCCATCATGGATGAACCATGAGCAGTAGGCTGCCGTCGACCAGCGCCAGGGGAGCAGTTAGGGGTTCAGCATCTTGCTCAACAACACTTCCACACACTAGGAGGAGCCGGCAATCGAACCAGGAATGTTTGGTTCCTAAGACAATTGCTCTACCACCTGCGCCACGCCGCCCCTATTTCCCCATGATTTCAGTAGAAAATGGATTGCACTTATAAAATGGATTGCAGAATTATTTACTGCTGTCAGAGCACCAAGAAATGTTTGGATTTTGGGGGTAAACTACTGATTCTGATGGCCATTTTAGTAGTTGGTCTTTACCCAACTGGCCCATGTAACTCTGATATATGTCTGCATGAAGCTCAGGAACTCTCACAGTGGACATTTTGACATGTCTGTTCATTAAAAAGATGACAATCTTAAGGGTAATGACAGATAAAAAACAAGTGATTGACAACTTTAGCTCCATAACTGAAACATACAAGTGAAGATGGGTCATGGGTGTTCCTACCCTTTTCACGCACTCAACATTTCTAAAAATGAAAAAAAAAATTATAATACTAATTCCTGGTG
The DNA here is from genome assembly GCF_037954325.1 of Fistularia commersonii. NCBI lineage: Eukaryota > Metazoa > Chordata > Actinopteri > Syngnathiformes > Fistulariidae > Fistularia > Fistularia commersonii. The sequence goes on along the minus strand of NC_141294.1, from coordinate 8,969,269 downwards.
CGGCAGGTTCTTGGGTTCCTGGCCTGATTTGGTTGAAAGGAGCACGTAGTGATCAAAACCTTGCGTGGGCCCTGCTGCAGTTTTCCTTTACTACTCTTCACGTGTCTCTGTTGTTGTGTGAGTGGGTCAGAAAAGTCGCCGTCCTCCCTCCCTGCCAACAGCAGGGGTGCAGTTGTATGGTATTTAATGATCAGGTGCTGAAAAACAAAGTTTGCCACAGTTCTGAACACTGCTGTCCTTTCATATTTAAGCAAACTCTGACCGTCAAGACGCATTTGTCCAAAAAGGAATCAAACAGCAAGAGTTTTTATTCCCCGTGAGGAGTCTGTCAAGAGAGATTACTGAGTCCTGCATTTATTGAATTCTTTTAGAATTGCCTCTGTTTGTTTCAGTGAAAGGACTCGACAGCCTCTTGAATTCCAAAGTTATATTCTGTTTATGGATTAGAAACTATCTTACAAAAGAAAAAAAAGGAAAAAAGAGGGGAAGTATATGCATTTATTACTTAAATGTGTATTCTTGTAATGGAAAATCTTTTAATTTGCAATAAAAATCGTTTTTCACGGATATAACTTTTTGACATGCATCTCGTCACCCTCTTAAAATAATCGCCTAAGTTATTTTTTTAGATTTTTCAGGAAACACAAAAAACTGAACCACTTGACACACTCTTGACATAAGCAATTTCAGTTTAGTAGGACACTGTGCAAAACTGCAGGTGGGCCATTACAAAACCAGCTGTGTCGCCATCTGACCCCCATGATGACCCGTGAGCAAGCAAAGCCCGCAGCTTTCTTGGGACCAATTCTACAGTGGAAAAAGTTCCACCAAAACATTGCACCCGACGGCTTGAGGGATTTGCTTTTCAAGTCAATGTAATGTTTTAATCATAAACTATGATCATCAATATAATTATTACACTATTATATGTATTGCTACAATAACTGGTAGATATGTCCTAGATTTGACATGTCCATATTGAGATGCATTTTTTCCAATGTGATTGATTAATGACTATATTGATTTTATTAAAGAAATGGGCATCTATTTATTATCAATTCAGTCATTTGTTCACTCACTAAATACAATCATTCATAATGTGTATACGTTCATTTAATTATGCAAATTAAATCCTCGTTCTCTTCACTACCTTTATTACTGACAGTGTGATTTCGTGTCAGGTAATTGTGCAACATATTGCATGTTTTTCAGTGTTAACCTCTCGAAAAGGTTATAGAATTGCATAACCTCCTTATATAAACGCATAATAAAAAGTACCCATATGACTTTGGCTTGTAAAAGAAAAAAAAATGTGTTTTGAAGTTAAGGCAGTAGAGAAGTAGGTCGGTCAATGAAGGCGCAGGTGCAGACAAGAGGGACGCTGGGATTTTCCATTGAGGACAGCCCGCTTTTACACCCTGTAACTGCAATTAAACATTCACTTGACTTAGACACACAGTTACAAACCCGGTGCAGAGGAAGATTGACTGGCAGCAGCATTTTACCGAAGGTTAATGCAAAACAGCATCTATACACAAGTCAGACTCGTTTGCGCGTCCGCAGAAAATACCCAATTGGTGTTTTTTTTCTGCAAGTAAAGGACTACATATCCCAGAAAGCTTTGACCGGGCGGCGGAGTCAGATAATAAGGGGGTAAATTATGAATCATTCTCCTATATGGAGACCCGCCTTCTTTAGTGACCGTGATACAACCAGGGAGAAGTGATAAAAGGCTGGCGGGGCCCGCGGGACGCAGCCACCGACACTTCATCGACACTGGAGCCCGGAGACCCCCCACCCCACCCCAGCCCCCCTTTTTGCCGGACGCAGACATGGACAAAGATGCGCGACCCAAGTGGGACAACCCACTGCAGTTCGTACTGGCGTGCGTCTCGTACGCCGTGGGTCTGGGGAACGTGTGGCGCTTCCCGTACCTGTGTCAGATGCACGGTGGAGGTGAGTGTCTTACACAACAGCCCGCCCGGTACGATGACTTTTGCACCCAAGATCTTTACACGCAAAACAACGTGGCCGCGCACACACTCATTCACGCATGTCGCCCCATGTGTGCGTTGGGGTGGGATCAGGTGATTTGTGTCTGCTGCAGCGGCGGAGATGGTTGTTGTGCTGTAGGATGGATGGATGGATGGATGGATGGATGGATGGATGGATGGATGGACGGATGGATGGATGGATGGATGGATGGATGGAGCATTCCTCTCCTCTGTTTTCAGTCCCTCTCACAAAAATCTGTATTTATTTACACACTTTAACTGTCTCAGTGGGGAAAGTCATCTATCACTAGGAGCATCCTCCCTCTGGCTTGCAAATGAAACTGTTTTTCATGCCCAATGAGTCATAGTGCACATAAAAAAACAACAAACTTCGCTTCAACAATTTTTGCACAAATTAATTAATAGACTTAAACTATCTGCATGTATGTGCCTGTCTGTCTGAAGGATTTCTTTTTTTGCATGTGCAACTGGAGCAAAATTTAATTTTTGTTCACCTCGGTGTTTGTTATCTTTTGATTTTTACCTATAAACCCTGCAGAGTAACTCCACTGCTGAATGATAGAACTCTTCTAACACATTGTAGTAACCCTTCCGAATCACAAATCATAGGCCCATTAGCTTGTTTCCTGTCATGTCTTTGAGGTAGGTTGGACATCTCCTTATCAAATCCTTATCAGGCAGAGTTACGGATAAACAGTCACTAGACTCAAAGTTGACACTAGCTGTAAACCCCAATTACATGTCATAAACTAGGGTTGAAGCTGGGAGTGACTCTGCAAGTTTATCCTCTGTCCGGCAAATGCACTATTGGGAGTGTGATCAAAGATAACAAGGAAACAAGTCAGTCAAAGAAAAACACAAACACATGGAAACCAAGATGAATATACTCTTAATAAATATTTTTTTAATTCTGGCTATTACACAATTAAAGCTAAATTATAAATGTGTCAATAAAATATGTTGAGCGGATTCAACTTATAGCTTGTTGCAGGAAGTGTAGATTCTTGAATTGATATATGAGAGTTGGTATTCAAAAAAAGTGAGGGTATATATTCAGTGTCTGATCTGCAACCGCGGACAAAGTTCAGCATTTCAACATCAAGTTTATGAATATAAAGATCTGTATTAACAGCCATATAAAGACACATCAGTTCAGGTATAGGAAACAATATAACAAGAACAACATACCAGGAAACAATTAATCTATTGCTTTTGGAAAATGATTATCTTGTAGTAAATTTCATATGCAGTAGCAGTTTCACTTACTGACAAACAGAATAATTCAAATAATAACAGATTAAACCCAGTCTTTCAGGTACTGTACTTAAAATTCAAATTATTTATTCATTGTAATTCTGTACATATGATTTATTTCTCTTAAAGTTACAAAAGTTACATGTTTCGGTAACTTTTCACTGAAGACACAGCTCACAAAGCTAATAACCCCAACTCCAAAAATTCAGATCTTTAAAAATAACAAATAAAAACTAATTTCTGTGATTTGAATTAGATATCCCCAGGGTGTGGTATGTGTTGCAAGGAAAACAATCACAAACATAAAAACTCACGAGCAATCATCAGATCAGTATCAAGGGTTTTATCATAGGTAATACCTGGGTAATAATTAGTCACCAAACCCGATTTCCGATAACAACTCCATTGCTCCACTATAAAATCCATCAATTTTTAATAGTTTAAACATTTCTTTAATGAAAATAAATATCCAGTCTTCATTTATTCATCATTAGAAACCTAATTTTCCACAAAGCAACAAATTCCATGTTGCCTGTCAGAGGATTCAGGTTGGATTGGCTCATTCTGTTCTTGTCCTCACGAGTCATGTCCTCACTGAATAACTACTGCTCAAACAGAAGAGGCTATTGAACTATTATTTCTCTAATAACTAAATAAAATAATTAAGAATTAACATTAAGGAGCAGCATGTAGAAATTCCTAAATAGTCCCCAAAACAATATTTAAATTTTAGCCATTTTTAAAAGAAAGGGAACCCAGAAACAGACAGGTTCCCAGCATCGTGCATGTTTCACATCGTTGGGGATTTTCAGCTTAGCTCTCTCTGAGCTGTCTAGGAAATGCGAAGCCAGCTCTGCAGATACTGCATGCCTGTGCGGTCAGTTCAGGAGATACATTCGTACAAGCTCAAGTCAACTCGCCGCAGCTGACTTTTCTTGAAAAAACATTTAACAGTCAAATATTATGATGAACAGCATGGAGGCGTTTTTTATTTTTAATTCAATTTGATTGATGTCAACCATAAAACACTCAAGACCACTGATGCTAAAATGATAAATTATACCAACAGACCCCCACCCATGGAGGCTACTGCAGCCACTTCTGCATCAACACACGACCAATCCATACATTTTTCATATATTTCAGAATGCAATAGCGGTTGCATATATCGTGTGGCTTTCCACTGGTACTGGACAGTTCCCTGACTGGAGACTTAGAGAGGCAAAGCCTCTTCCATGACATTGTAAAAAAAACAGATCTTGTCAATACAAGGAATCAGACCTGCAAAATAAGAAATGACCATGGAAACATTAAAAAAAAATACACAACTGGCCAATTTTCATCAGCCTGCATTTTATGCCGAAGCTAACTAAACAACAGTGCACCCAAAACTATAATACTGTGTTTACATCAGGTTAATGGATGTGTATATACAAACCATTGGAAACCATTGGTTTTTATATCACAATGGGCATGTGATGTAAATACATGTGATGTAAATACAGGTTGTAAGTTGTGTTGTTTCACTCATCTGTTGCGTGCAATTACAATTACTACCCAATTTTTGTTGGACTTTTTTTTGTTGAATTTCATTTGTTCCAATGTCTATGCAGCATATGCTCTATTCAACATATGGGCAGAGTGACTGTCTCCTTTCACCTCATAATGTTTCACCACAGTTTATTTAGACCAGCCTATTTTGCTTAATGAAAAGATGGAACAGTGGGATAAAATCTGAATATGCTGGTATTTAAACTTGAATATTAATCTATAACAGAGATTTAGTTTGTTTTGGGTTAATAAATATGAGCACTGCTGTACAAACACAACTTCGGTGATTCATTTACAAATTTCAGAGGATGTTTAATAAAAAACTGTCATATTGACATTAAAACCACATTTCTGAATACAATTACTGTCATCTCTAAGGCACACACAGCATTGATGACTATATTTTTTAAGATAGTCCGCTTTGCTTCAGCTCTTACGCACTTTGATTAGCACTTGAAGATACAGTGCACACCTCCCATTCAGGCCTCTGAAGCTTTCAATCCAGACAATGAAACCGATGAGCATAAATGAGTTTTGTGCATGATTTCATTTTGATATGCCAGTATGAATGCTGACAATATAATCACATGATTTTTTTAACAGATATATTGAGTTACTAGGTAAGTACAGGTACAGGTGTGAAACATAAACCTGACTACCTGCTTTATTGAGGGGTTATGTACAGTATTTGCTTTGGATAATACAGATGAACCTGATCAGCTGATAACTCAAGATACTGCCAAATATTTCTCCCATTGAAAAAATAAATACCGAGACACCAAAATATCTGTCTCGGTGCAAGATGATACTTGAAGGTCACATAAGTGCTGTGTAATTTGCGTTTGTCAACGTCTGCTGATATTCTGACTGTCTGCCTTCCTTAAGGGGGCTTCATGATCCCGTATCTAATAATGCTGCTAGTAGAGGGCTTGCCCCTTTTCTGCATGGAGCTCGCCATTGGTCAGAAGATGCGACTGGGCAGCATCGGAGCCTGGAAAGCTATAAGCCCTTATTTGGGTGGAGTTGGTAAGTATGGATACTGCGCATTAGTCGTGTCATACAGAAAACATGAGTAGCAAAGCTGTGATTTTAACCCTTCTGAAAGTTGACATCAAAATGAAAATAGCTTGTTTGAAGTTATCACACCCCGTAAAGATAACCGGTGTCCAGGCCCCCTGCCGAGGAGACGAAAGGACTTCTCTTGTCTTTGAGAATGGTGCAGTGTGAGAAACCCAACTGAGAATAAAAAAAAAATGATCAAAATAAAGGAAATCAAAAATTCTCACTGCTAGAGAGTTCTTGCAGCGCTATACAGTGGATGAAAGCATTGAAAATTCATTATTCTTTGTCATAATGTTGTCTCTTTTATATAATCCCTTTCCTTTAGGTCTCGCCAGTGTTGTAACATCTCTGTATCTGTGTCTTTATTACAACATCATCAATGCATGGAGCTTCTGGTACCTCTTTAATTCATTTCAGGTAAGCTGCCAAGGATAAGTTGACTGAATTCACACTTAATACACGTACTGAGATAATTATAAAAAATGTATTCTTGGAACACAGACTTAGATAATCATACAAAATTCCACACCTCATTTGGACAGTTTGGTAACATGATTATACCATATTGTGCACATTCCCAGTCAGTCCTTCCATGGGCTGAATGTCCTGTTAATGCCAACCGAACTGGACCGATAGAAGAGTGTGAAAAGGCTTCATCCACCCAGTACTTCTTCTACCGAGAAACTCTGGACATCTCTCCTTCCATCGAGGAGAACGGAGGCATCCATACAGGTCAAGCACTGTGCCTTCTGCTGGCATGGGTGATTACATACCTGTTTATTGTACGTGGAGTAAAGTCAACTGGGAAGGTAATACAAGTCATACATATGTAATAAAAATCATACTGTACACCAGAACATAGTTTATAGTTAATATGCAAATCAATAACAGAGGGAAAAAGGCATGTCGTTGTTGTAAAATATAAAGTAAATATGATCCACTGTCTAAAGTATGTCCATATGGTGGAGACAGGAGCCATATTCACTTAACAAGTAGACAAGAATGTGAGACTGAATGAATTTGGTAACAAAATAGAATACTAAACAGCCAATAAAACCACAAAGACAAATGAATTAACAATGTGAAACAAGGACAGCCGAAAGCTGATGCCTCAGGATAATGAACATACACCCTTATATTCAAAAGTTTGAAATAAAAAATATCTGTTGCTTTCCTGTAGGTGGTTTACTTCACAGCTACGTTTCCCTATTTGGTGCTTCTGATCTACCTTATCCGAGGCATCACTCTTCATGGTGCTTTAAATGGTATCAAATACATGTTCACACCCAAGGTAAGGCTGTGCTGATCAGCCAAATAAACATGTATTATAGACTATTTTGTGGCATGTTGCTGGGAGTTAAAATTGAATTAATTTGTCTTTTAATTGCATTTTCAAGAATAATTTCTGGATTTGTTACTGTTTTTTTTTTAAATACAATGTTTTGGTTTTTTTTTGCATGTGATTTTATTTGATTTTAGATGGAACAGCTTGCCAGTCATCAAACGTGGATCAATGCAGCAACTCAGATCTTTTTCTCTCTTGGTTTGGGATTTGGGTCGCTTATAGCATTCTCCAGTTACAACGAGTACAACAACAACTTTGAGCACCAGGCCATCATGATTTCCCTCATCAACAGTGGCACCTCAATCTTTGCTAGCATTGTCACCTTCGCCATATATGGCTTCAAGGCTACGGTCAACTATGAGAACTGCTTAGACAGGTGTGTGTGTGTGTGTCTGTGTCTGTGTAGTGTTTGAACTGATGCAATCCTGGTAACACAAGGCTATAGTAGGCATTGGAATTTGGATGTTTTGAGGGAATCATTACCCTGAAGGAGTGAAATACATTGCAAATACATCGCAAACGTTTCAGGGGTAACTGCCTTTTTTCTCCACCCTTTCAGGACACGTTTACTGCTGCTTAATGTTTTCAACCTACCAGAGGACAGCATTACTATGGACAATGTCCTTGAGTGGATTGAGAGGCTCAATAAAACGTATCCACAAGAGTTTGCTGCTGAAGTGAGCAATAAACTGGAAAATTGTAGCCTGGAGAAGGAACTGGATACAGTAAGTTGTTATCTTAACATGATGTGTAGTAAAAGCAGTTAACTGATCATTCATATTTAAAGTTCTTTTAGCAAGGGATCTCTTTACACATTTTTTCTCTATATATTTTGTAATAACTGTGATGATACTTTGAGTAAAGTACCTTGGAAAAGAAAGTAGCCAAAAAATAATTCTTTAAATGGCACACATACACTACCATCATGAGATGTTTGGATAACATTTAACATTTGTCCATAACTTATTAGGAACATGGAGACTTGTGGATATTAAAGGTGCTTGCTGTAATTGATCTGAAAAAGAGTATTGGATTTATGTTTCACAAACCAAACTAATGGGTGAAAGTTGGGGTCTCCAAATTCTGCTGGATGGATGGATGGATGGATGGATGGATGGATGGATGGATGGATGGATGGATGGATGGATGGATAGATAGATAGATAGATAGATAGATAGATAGATAGATAGATAGATAGATAGATAGATAGATAGATAGATTTGAAGGATAATGATAGAACATGCTGTGTTGTGCATTTGGATTGAAGCAGCAGTTCAAGGCTCCATTGGTTCAGTGTGACCGGAATGTGTATATAACATTTTCTACTAATTATTGTATTGTCTATTTCTTTAACCATTCTAATTATTTATTATTTATTATTTGTTACATTTATCTTTTGAAAGTGTAATGCAAGAATCGGAGACTGTGGCAACATAGAATATTTCATTTACAAGACCTGGTGCTTGAGTGATGTGTCCCTTTAATCCGATTTCTTGTTATGTTAAAGCTGTTTGACTATAACAAACTACTGCTTATTAAACCAAGTGTTTGTTTCCATCTCGTCTGTTTCAGGCAGTAGAGGGGGCTGGTCTGGCCTTCATCGTGTACAGTGAAGCCATTATGAACATGCCATTGTCTCAGTTATGGTCCGTTCTGTACTTTTCTATGCTTCTGCTGCTAGGAATGGGTAGCATGTTGGGCAACATCACTGCTATCATCACCCCACTGCAAGATTTCAAGGTCATGTACAACATAAGCAATGAGCTGTTCAATGGTAAGACGTAGTCTGATGTCATATTTCTAAAGTCCTATGAAATATATCTCTCTTTTTCCACAACGGTCTTCATGGATTTCAAAATAACTTTCATAGAGGAAATAGCAAAATAAACATCCTTTCTTTTCCCCCTTGTGAACTGTGTACTGTGTACTGTCAGATAGTTGCCATTTTGTTGTTTGTCAAAGCCTTTAACTGACAAAGCTACCAAGATGGGCTATACACAAAAAAGCCAGGGATCAGTACCACTAGGACAGACTTTGTAGTTATCTATCAGTAGGTTATCTTCAGGACAGGACATACTCAAGGTGCGGGGAAGCCTTATAAGGTTAAGTTATGACAGCTGGAGTTGTGGCACATAGCGTACAATGTTTCTCCTTTAGAAATGTCCTTTGTGTCAGAACCTTTGTGGCCTGTTGTACCTCACACGTGAGCGCTGGTGTCAACAATGTTTTTGTTTTAATTACATCATCAGACTCCTTTTGAAGGGTGAAGGGTGGTCTAGAAGATTCCCACTTAAGCAACATACTCCAATCAAAGTTGACTGGATGGCTTGCATAATCACCTGACACTAAGCAGAGCAATATGCATTATTATCACAGCAGAGGTGGTGATTTGTCTTCCTTTGTCCACGTGCCTCATTTGACCAACTACCTAAGATAGTTGTGTCCAGAAAACAGAATGAAAACATACTGCATATATTTCAGTCTTTAAACCAATCCTATTACGAGTGACATGGAACTTGTACTTATGTATGTTTTCAATTGCATATAAGGAAAATATTACAGTAATTATTGTATACGCTACATGTTTTATCAAGAACACACTTAATGGTATTAACCTACCCCATTTTATGATGCAGTATTTGCTTTGAGAATGCTATCAGAGAAGTACAGAGAAGTCCAGAGGGAACATTGAGTTTTTGTCGACCGAGAAAAAGCATATGACAGGGTGCCAAGAGAGGAGCTCTGGTATTATATGAGGAAGTCTGGAGTGGCAGAGAAGTATGTTAGCCTGGTGCAGGACATGTATGCTAGCTGTGAGACAGTGGTGCGGTGTGCTGTAGGGGTAACAGAGACATTCAAGATGGAGGTGGGACTCCATCAAAGATCAGCTCTGAGCCTCTTCTTGTTTGCAGTGGTGATGGACAGGCTGACATTTGAGGTTAGACAGGAATCCCCATGGACCATGATGTTTGCAGGTGACATTGTGATCTGTAGTTAGAACAGAGAACAGGCTGAGGAAAATCTAGAGAGGTGGAGGTATGCGCTGGAAAGGAAAGGAATGAAGAATAGTCACAGCAAGACTATATGTCTGTGAATAAGAGGAACCCGTGTGGAACGGTGAGGCTACAAGGAGTAGAGATCAAGAAGTTGGAGGATTTCATGTACTTGGGGTCAACAGTCCAGAGCAGCGGAGAGTGTGGAAAAGGGTAGAAGAGACGGGTCCAAGCAGATTGGAATGGGTGTCAGGGGTACTATGCGATAAAGACTACCAGCCACAATGAAAGGAGAGGTGTACTAGACAGTGGTCAGACCAGCAATGCTGTATGGCCTAGAAATAATTACAATGAAGAAGAGACAAGCGGCAGAGCTAGAGGTCACAGAGATGAAGATGCTAAGGTTCTCTTTGGGAGTGACCAGGATGGATAGGATCGGGAGTGAGTATCAGAGGAACAATACGTTAGATGTTTTGGAGAGAATGTCAGAGAAGCCAGACTGAGATGGTTTGGTCATGTACAGGGGAAGGATAGTGAACATATTGGTAGACAGATCCTGGAATTGGAGCTGCCAGGCAGGAGGTCTCTAGGAAGACCAAAGAGAAGATTTATAGACATAGCGAGAGAGGATATGGAGGTAGTTTTTGTGAGTGAGGAGGATACAGAGAATAGGGTGAGTTGGAGAAGGTTGATTCGCTGTGGCGACCCCTGAAGGGAAATCCGAAAGGAGAAGAAGAACCTATCCCATTTTAAGAATAATGATCTCAGCCAAGGTGTCATTCTGCTGACAATCCTTTTGTTTTCCAAGGACATCATGTATGACCCTCTCAGCAGAATCTACTGAGACCCCTTTTATATCTCAACAACTTCAGGTAAAGGGCTACATTGTCCTGAGGATAATGACGTTGGACTGTGTTTTTCTTGCAGGTGTAGTGTGTTTGTTCTGCCTGCTGCTGGGCCTCGGCTTCACCACCACATCTGGGAATTACTGGTTCACTATTTTCAATGACTACGCAGCTACTTTTTCCCTGCTCTTCATTGTGCTCATCGAAGTTATAACCGTCAGCTATATATATGGAATTAGAAGGTTTGTTTGTTTTATGTAGTGAATAACAAAAAATAAATTTATCCTAAGTTGAATATTGGTTAATGCTTTTACAAATATGTACCTTTCCCATAAAGCTGAAACATAACCAGTCACTGTTAGTTAGAGAAATATAACATTTGTAAAGTTTTGGAAATCTTTTCAATATTGGTTGTGTTAATTACATACCGTATGCTATGATTATTAACCATTGTGTACAATTTAGGTTTGAAAAAGACATAGAAGATATGATTGGCTATCGTCCCAACTGGTACTGGAAGATTATGTGGGCCATAGTTAGTCCCCTTCTCCTCCTCTTCCTCTTTGTTGTTTTTATCATCAACTACATCCAAGGAGGGACACCCACCTACCAAGCATGGGACAAAGAACTGGTAAGCCTTATTTTCAACCTTGTCGTCTGTTGTGCACATCATGCCTGACCACTTCTAAGCCCTTGGTGATATTTGTGCAGGATGTTACACAAAGACCTAACACAAAATATCATGTAAGTAACATTATAAAGAGACAACGTCTTGTACTGTGGAATTAGCTTCCCAATTATAATTGTAATAGGCTCCAGCATCCCCTGTGACCCTGAATAGAATAAGCAGTAGACAATGGATGGATGGATGGATTCCTGACATGGTATGGTATTCGTATTAGTCTTTATTTTGCATCACACCAATTTATCATTGTTTGAATATTCAGAAGTGTGATATAGAACCCACCCAAGGAGATTTTCCCACAATTTTGATCATATATCACAATGTTTTATTGAGAACGAATGATGGGGTATGCTCATTGACCTGTATACTCTTTGGATTTCATGCAGACTAAGCCAGAAAAAATCTACCAAGAACCAAATGGCATCCTAAGGTTTTCATTCAGAACCAAAACATGGTTATCAAAAATAATTCCCTCCTATGTTCAAAGTGTATATAGATATATGTACCTAAACAAGAGATTGAGATCCTAGAGCAACATGTCAAAGTGAGAGTGGAAATAGTACAGCTAGTGGGCTTGTCCAACGTTCGTATTCACAGTACAAAGAAACAAAGCCTGGAATCAAAGTTGATGCTGCGGAAGCAAAGTTGATGCTGCTTTCTGCTCATGGTGACGTTTTGTTATTGTGTTGACACCTCTCCAGCACATCAGCCAACTTTCTCAGGACCTGGTCATGGCGCCATCTGTAGCACCCCTGATCTTGAAGCCCGCAATCTTGCAGCCTGAAAAGATGTGTCAGAGGCTTGCGTTTCAGAGCATTGCAGAGGTAGTAGCATTCCTCGCTCCCAAACCATTGGTGGAAGTCATGGGGGCAGGGAAATGTGTCGTATGTTGGCATCTTCCACAAGTCTGACCAACTGATGTTACGGGCAGCAACTCCCTCCCAAATTGTCGAGCTTCCCTGCGACACAGCCTTGATCTTGACACGCTCTTCCTCCATCCTTGCCACCACCACCATCTTCTTCCTATCTTTGCGGTTGGCTTTGGAAAGCGAGCTGCTTCCCCCCACTCTATTCCTGCTTTACATAACTGGATTTTGCCGACGACCTCTTGGTGTTGCAGCCTGCTAACAGCCTTTTCGACTTCTGTTTGGCTCATTCCGCTCCCGGCTCGTAGGAACCCTGGTGTTTGCGCACCTTACTGCTTGATCAGTGGACTCCCTTAGTTCAAGGATCAGCCTGGTCTCGTCTTAGACATAGCCCTTACTGATGGATTGCGGTGGCATTTGGAGTGTTATCTTCCCAAAAAGGCCAGTTTTGGAGAGGCACCGTGGCAGCCCCAACCACTTTCAGATGAATGCATTGGCTTTTCCTACCAACTTTCTTGCAGTGGATGAGGCAATCTCACACATCTTCAGTTGTCATATTACCGTCCTGTAGAGGGTGAACTGGTTGCACCAGACCTTGTACTTACCTTGGAGTTGGCTTGCCAGGCCGTCTGTTAGCTGCTTCATGACAGTTTTCCCCATCTGTTTGTCAGACGGCTCGGTGATTTAATGCCTCCCCAGGCTCTTGATAGGTTGATCCGCCATGGAGGGGGATTCTCTTTCCACCGACAGCAAAGGTGGTGGAGCTGTTTCTGATGCCCCTTCTGCATGACTGTGTGATGTGCGACAGTAACCGTGCCTGTCTTTCCAGGGAAAGTCAGTGGTGATGGAGTATCCTGTCTTCGGTCAAGCTTTCATCGGGCTGCTGCTGGTGTCGTCAGTCAGCTGTGTTCCCTTCACAGCTCTGTATGTCTACTGCAAGAAGATGAAACGCCGCCGCCGTCACCACCACCACGACAAGCATCTCACAGTGAGCACAGTGTCTGCTTAGCACAAAAAAACACCAGCCTTTCAGCACCACACCACTGCCTTTCAGCACCCCCCCCCCAGACCCCTCCTGCCCCATTCTTAGAACAATGAAGGGCCACATGGGATCAAAACACAGCTGGAACAGTCAGAATGACTTGATTTGCAGGAGGGAAATGGTCAGGCTCAGAATACACTACAGATGAGGATGCATGTAAACCCTTTGGCTCCTTTCAGTGACCAGAAAATAATTTTGTTTTTTGTCAGTAGGAAAGAAAAGAAGGAAGATGTGCACAGACATAGTCACAGTATCATTTTGGAAAAATGATACATGATTCAATACTGTGAAATTATACAAAAAAAATTGTCTGTTTAACTGCCAAGCACTTATGGCACAAACAGTTGTCATTGAATTTGATAGTAGTTTACTAAATGGTCATTATAAAATGAATGTATATAGACATGTAGTTTACTCATTAAGTTAAAACAATGTAGTATCTTTTCTTTTTTTTCTTTTTATGTTAAAACATGTACGTTAAATATGAACGGGAATGGGGGGATTGATTTCATGGTAAAGTGAAATTCATTCATAGAAATATGAGATCCCAAATGTGAATATTATACGCCAATTGGATTCCAAGAGGTCATTCACTCTTTGAAGGGTTCTTTTTTTGTGTGCCTTTTTTAAAAAAGAAAACGAGAAAAAAATTACAAATGCAGAATATTTTATGTGAATAAAACTGAAATTTTTACACCATTTTCTTCTTGTTTGGAATTCAGAAAGCATATTGGATTGATTGGAATTTCTATTTTTATAGTTTACTTGTCTTCTAATTGTCTCTAGTTGTCATTCCAGTGGATTTATACGTTTGTTCTTTGTAATAAGGTTGTAAAAATTCTCTTTGCTACATACGAAGTATTTTTTGATAACTTGTATTGTATGTTTTCAAAAGGCATCATGACACTGACATCTTCACTCCACATGAAATAAAAATTATGTCTATAGATAAGTGTTGCCAAGTGATTTAAGTATTCACTACTCAAGAAAGTACACCATTTGTCCAACTTATTGCCATTCAATAAATAAGATATGGACATACCACTGCCATTAAACATGTAAAGTCAGAACTCATTAAATATTGTATCTCGTGTGTACATAACCTTATCCTTCTTTAGTAGTTACAGCTTTCAATCCTGCCCCTGAATAGCAGATGTTTAACACTTTCATAATAAAAAAAATTGTCATAGTAAGGTGGGACTGGTCTCTAGATTTTTTCCTGTGTGTGTGTTTGTTTGTGTGTGTATCTGCATATCCATGAATGGTCAGCCACATTTTTTTACTGTTGCTCATAAAATGCTTTGGCAGTTTTAAACACACGTGTTGAAAGAGTAAAAGTTAATTATATAATAGATGAAAAATAAAAGTTTAAGGGTAACTACAAGGATAAAACCTTGTGACTGTGAATGGTTAATGCATTGATGATCCAATAAAACAGAAACTGTTGATAAGAAATTTGCAGCAATCGCTTTTTGCCAAATAAGAATAATCAATTCACACATAAAATCCCTTATTGTTATTGCCTTTCACAAACACAACAAAATTGTAAAATATCACATCACCTGACACGTTTCTCAATGCAGAATTGGCAACAAATGATACCTCCACCTCTGAGGGAACTCACAGATGTATAAATGCGGGGGTGTCTGGAATATTGACTCCCTTACTTTCAAGCCACAAGATGGAGAAAGTTGTGAAAAAGCTGAGGCTAAAACCAGGTTTGTCTTTTATTGCTAAAAAGCACCTTGTTGATTCAACTTCTGTGTCTGTGTTGGACAATGGAGACCAATGGGATTGTAAGGCTCCCACTGGATTTCTTTGTATGGCTGACAATGGTTATCATGCTTCCCTAATCCCTAGATAAAGTATCATTTCTAATTATCGAGTATCCACACAACTGCAAGTTTCACTCTTGAGTGAGATGGCCTGTTCCGCTCACCCAGAGAATTAGTCAATGATACACTTCAATTGATAAAGCAATTCTTGCATTTCTGCCCGCATACATTTTTCTATCTTGATTGTAAATAGAAGTGCTGATCCTCACTCTTTCCGTTCACAAGATCAAAAATTGCTTTCTGCTCTAATGCCTGCACCGAAAATTGGGTAAAAGGGCTTCGGCCCGTCCAGCAGCTTCTGCAAACAGTATGTTGCAAAGGGACTGGAATCTAACTATTTCATTTCACTGGGTGGTTCGAAATCTAAACTGAGAGTTCTTGAGGTCAATTCTACAGCATGCACCTCTTTCTCTTAACCTGCTTATAAAACGCTATATTTTTCATTCTCTTTTCATTTTGCCGGTATTTTATCTAGGCCATTTTACAAATATATTTTATGATTGTTGCCGCCAAACTGGGTCAGGAAACGCTTGAAAAAGATGGTCTTGGACTTGTATTGTTTTTTTTTGTTGGTAAAAAATAAATGTTAAATCAAAATGAATCAATAAATCAATTAAACAGCGGCAATATAAGAGTGTGCTGGGAAAGACACTTTTCTTGAACATTTGACAGAAGTGATCCAATCCTGTTGAAAAGCTCAACCTTATTTGCATTCCATAACAAGTCATACAAACACCTTGTAAAATAAAACATTCTGTAATTCTATGATTTTTGTCACGTACTATCAGTGTATTTGTCTTTTCTTTACAAAACACCCATATTCCTGGGCTGCTAGGACCTGAATACTGCAACACTGACGCTATACCAAGTTCTGGTGTGTTCTTATATATACTCTTGCAGCAGTATTTCTGTCAGCACCTCCTCATCAGCAGCTCCTCCACAGCCTTGTTACCTTTAAAAGTGATTTCCTTTTTCATCTTTCAGTCTGACCTGCTGCCGGCAGCTCACACTGGCTAGTCTCTCTCTCTCCCTGGTTGCTGAGGATAATCTGAACAGGCATTTTAAGCTTGTTGTTACCTCGTCAACTGATCCGTGCCGTATTACAAACAAGCCAGCAAAACAAATTAGTGTTTCCATTTACCAAAATAGAATTCTACACTTCTCATTTGCAGGAAATATGAATGTAGACACCACTCCATGTGTATCACAAATTTTCCATCCATATCGAAACTTTGATTATGCTTGGGTGTCAATGTGGCTTTTGATACCCAGAATTACTATACTGGAGGTGATTACAGGACGTGACTTTTTTTTTTTTTTTTTTTTTTCAGAATTCATTTTATAATAGGTCATGAACACAGGACCATAAAAATATAACACATGACAGATAAAAGCATTATGATTGATAAGGAAATGCAAAATGGACTTGTTGGAGTTGCAGTAGAAGAGCTACTAACACAGCCTGTGGGGTCACCGGTAAACATTCTTTCAGTAATCTAATTTCTTATTTTGAGTTATCTGGAAAATATAACCATATGAGATTGAGCCATCTTTAGATAGATAAATACTACCACAACTGAAATTATGTAAAGGTTAGTTAGGGACAATACTTATATTTGCATTCTGTGACTATTGCATAAATAATCATAACAAATCATTTTTATCTTACTTAAAGAAATATCAACAAGAAAATGTTGAAATTTTATCACATTATTTATGTTTGGTCTACATATACATATTTATAGCCAGTTGGAGGCTTTCTCACATTACACTAAAACTGCTGAAACCCCAAGACATAGGCTACATGATCTTGGGATTTACATTTCTTTAATGGGACATTTCAAAAGTTTCAACAATATAATTTCATTTTAATTACGATTTTTAAGAAAATATTACATAGACAATAATGAATACATTCAGGCATATATTTATACAGACAGCATTTACGTTTGATTATGTGCAAATGCTGGTAAAAGATTTTCTCACGGACACATTTTATAGACAATCTATAATCATCAGGACATGTAATAATCAATATATTCTGCACAAGACCAGTCAGTATGTCTACAATTCAGAAGAGAGCATCTCCATGCCAAAAGTGCAATTTTTGTGTTTTGCAATAATACAGAAAACACAAATGAATTAACCATACAGTAAGTACATAATGAACGGGGCACAAATTCTAACGCACAGAGATCAAGGCTCTGCTCAGAAGCTGCACTCCCCCTGAGTCTTTACCAACAGGACCCACACTCACTAAGTCCTTCCCAGCCCCAGTACACACATTAGCTCTGAGCGACGACATCCAAAGCATGGAGATTCTCAATTGCCCCTTGCGTTTCCTGATTGCAGATCAGGCATGAATTCCCCTAGATCCTGGTCTTGATCAAATAATCAATTAAAAGGAAACTATCATTCCAAAAATAATTATGAACTTCTATCAGAAATATCTTCAGAAATAAATCAAATTGACATTTTTTTATGGAGCTCTGTATGTTATTTTTATATTTGCTTTACTCACATCGGGAAAACATTGTATTTACTAAAAATAATATTACTGTCTCTACCAATTATGTGAAAATGATCTGATAAATTCAGAAAAAAATGAGTCCCTCACATCAAAATAATTTTCAAATGCAGTGAATGTGTGACGCCAGTGTAGGGGCTGAGCTGCTGCTTTAATAGATGACAGAATGAGGTCTGTTGGAGTTGAGGCAATAGCAACATGATTGCTGGAAAGGGTAACATTCACTGCACATTAAAAGCATTTTCATTTTTAATATCTGTATTTTCTGCTGTTACCCCTGACTATCCACAACTCTATAATTCCCAGCACTGAAAAATTAATGCAAATATGAAAACTGTGTGCATATAAACAAGCTGCACAAGTATTATTTTAAAGGCTTTTTAAAATTTCTGTAAATAGTTAATTCACTACATGGTTACTGCAATCAATAGCAATTGTTAATGTGTCATTTCTCTGCATTATAAGACATATTGCATTTTCTTCTCATTTCGTTTGAGCCACCTTGCAAAAGAAATGTTCATACCAGCTAACAAGATCAATACTTTACTTCAAGTTCTAGGTTTGCATCTTTTCTTTGCTATAATATTTAATCTGTATCAAGAACCCTTTATATTTTGTTCTCGTGGAAAAGGGTCCATGTTACCATTCAACACTGGACATGTAAACATAAAAGCAATATTCTGGTTCATAGTGCACATGTATAATCTTCAGATTGAATTTGCACCATCTGTCAAAATCATGCAGACTTTGAGCTCCTACTTTGACATGCTGCTGTCATAAAAGGCAAGAACAGAGATGCAATACCAGCTACTGGGGAAAAACATTTTAAACAAACAGCCAATGTTTGAATGTTTACAGACAACTGCAATATATCCAGAATGCATTCTGAAAGAAATTGAGATGAAAGTGAACACTGGACTGTTAAGGTCAGCATTGTGAGCAATTGTGAACTGAAATGGGCTGACAGATATAAGTAAAGCAACAGTTGAGACAATGACTAATGGCGTTGTGCAGGGTGGTAAGAGTGGTCATCCTTGGAACCGAACGTTCAAGGTTTGATTCCCGCGCCTCTCCAAGCCTGTAAAAGTGTAATTGTACAAGACACTGAACCCCTAACTGTTCCCCTGACATCACGAGGTTGCTCATGGTTCATCCATGATGGGTTAAATGTTAAGAAAATTATTTGCTGACAGAGATTAATAAAGTGTATTAAAATTTTAAAAATTAGATCAAATCTCATATTGTTATTATTGCAAAGATCAAACACTGAAGGCAGCCATGTGACAAGAAGCTGCCATGTGGATTTCAATATTATTAGTGTTAAAATGGTAATGCCAGTTTTAGTTGGTATTGTTCTATCAATTCATGTTCATAAATTAAGTTGACAGCAGCCATTTTTTTCTGTGTACAAAATGCATTTTGCAGAGAAAATGTGTATAATTTTCTAAAAGCTCAATTCGACCCATATTTTGCGAGACATTTAGCAATCTTATCTGTGAATACATTCAAATATATTTATTTAAAACAAATAATATTCAACAGACTACTAAAAGGAACAATCAGGAAATGTTATGATTGCCTCTGACATTTAATACTCAGCAGTGGCTTTACAATGTATAAACAGTGTCTCATCTCCTCATAAAATTCCAATAAAACACCACTGGGTCCCCTGATTACCAATACCTATGAAATGATAAAGACAGAGGCCACTAGATATCTAAGATAGCGTGGGTTTAAAGTATTGGGGTGGTTTTTGCACCTGGCATGTTTTATCGGGTCGGCTCCAATATAGAATCAAAGCGTTCACAGAAAACTGTGACAGACTTTGCCTAATCTTTACCAAACTAGCCCAGGACCAGCTTAGTATGTATTTTCTTCTCCTCCTGAGCCAAGTGAAAGAGGCATGCCTTTTTTACATAACCAGGCAACGCAGTTGCATTCAAGTGCGTTTCAAAGTCTAACTCCACTTAAATTTGTTTTGGCTTGATACATTGCCAAAATTAAAATCACATTTTTTATGAAAATGATTCAGACTCCATTAGTATATTTGGATAATGTCTAAAATCTTATTTTAATGAAAGTGAGTCAGACTCTATTAGTCTATTTGGATAATGTCTATCAAAGAGGAAGAACAACCCACCAAACAATTTTGCAAACAAATAAACAACAGCAGATGCTTCCAGAGACCTTGTGGATTTTGCTTGTTTTGTTTTGCTTGAAATTTTGCCTATGAAACTATTAGAAAATGCAAAAAATGGAGCAACTGATCCACAGACTGGGACCATGCGCAAAATAAAGGTTTACCACTACCTTGAAAAATAGCATGAACCTCATCCCAATAAAAAGATTACTGAAGGACACAATTGGAATCCTTTATAGGTCCTGTGGCGTTCCTTGAACAAGAACATTCAGAAGAACAAACTCCTACTGGTAGACAGTCCTGTCTGTTAGAGTCGCAGCAGTGTGGACAGCAGCAGGTCCGTGCACTCAGTCTCTTGGCATACACGAGGCAGCCCTGCTGCCCCCACCCTCCTCCACTCCCCCAATTCCACTAGTAAAGGCTCCAGGCCTGCTGATGCTGTTGCTGGGGGTATAGCGATGACAATGAGGTAGAGGACGAGGTGGTGAGCTCGCAAGGGCCAAGCTGCTTTCCACACACACACATTCAGTCCAGCTTCTCCTTCTGGACCAGCTTGGGAGCATCTACAAAGTCCCGGCCATTGAAGAGGATGAGGCCACCAGTCACTATGCTGGCTGTTCCCCAGAACAGGACGTAAGCCAGCGTCTCCGTCCACGTGTCACCTGATAGGGAGCAGCAGGTCGTTTTCAGTGAATAAGAAATTAGAATTAACCTTCAGGAGGAGAAGCCAATGTCAAAGCTTGTCTTACCAGCCATTAGTAGGCAGATGATACACATGGAGAAAGCCACCACCATGATGATAGGCAACTAGAAGAGGGAGAGGATCAGTGAGCAGTGAGATAAGGATCATGGAAAACAGAAACCTTCTATCTGCCTTCTTGAATCATACCGTGAGGAACTTCCAGTCTTTTGGGTCACGCAGTGGAGCTGCCCAGTCAGCTTCATCCACGGCATAGTTCCCAAGGAACAAGTCAATGGAGTCCTGCATTCAAACAATCCAACTGCTTCAACTTTCAATCGTGATTAATGTCCATCTAATTGTGTTGAGAAACTGATAAAATCTTAATGACAGTCAAATGGACACAAGCAGATTCACAGACTGTTTGTGGTAATTTGCAGTAGGACATTAATCCCTTTTATTTGTAGTATTAAGACTTGTTTTACCCATTCATTTTATTCTTCACAGCATCTAAGTTCAATCCAGACAGTTTTCATGAAGATTGAAGTTTATTGTTTCTCCTCTCCAGGTTGATAGTGGTTGTCAAGTAACGTAAAAAACGTAAAGTAAGTTATTGGCACTTTCAAGTAGAAGCGCTGTTTTACGACAAGTTAATAATGAAACAAGGTGTTTATTTTTATTTTTGGGAAATGTCACCCAAAACCATTACTTCCATAATTCAATTACCCTCCCTGACTGGGAACGTCGTAGTTTGATAATAATAACTACGCACGCGTTTCATTTGTAAGTGCCTTTTTTGACACACATGAAACATTTTCTTAGTCAGGAACACAATTGAAATAACCATTATTACTGTCTTGTCATAATCATAATCAGCCCCTAGAATCAATATTTCATTTAGACTCAGGGACAATGTGATCAAAGAAGATGTGAATGAGTCCACTTTCTTCAGACTCGATAATGGTGTCAGACAAATCAAACCCCTTTCAATATTGTTTAATGTTTAAACCAGAAAAACACTAACTTCCCTTGAGACTGTAGCACCAAGAATGTTTCACCAACCTGTCTGAAACCATCAGAGAAATTGTTTTTGTAATATCTGATCATGGAGTTCCAACCGTCCATAAGCAGACCCCAGTGAGTTCTTTTCCCTGTCCTGAAAGGTTCAAGCAAATAGTCAGGGCCTCCATTTAGTCGAAAACCTCCAAGCACACAAAACCAGGCACCCTTTAACAAGTAATACACTATGCTAACAACTTCTGTGTGCCATTTTGCATTTTTGACTGTTAGCACCACCCTTAGGACAGTTTAACACTTTACAGTTGTGATACCCTGAGAGGTGTTGTTCCAAAGAGAAATGCTTCCATCCATACTGTGCTTACATTGTTGACAATACTTTCCTCCACTGTCTAATGTTTTTGGGACAAGTACCAGTTGAATGTTTTTTGTTTTGTTTTTTTTTAACTAATTTTGATTGTTCTCCATTTCTGACAACTTTCATGGGTTGTGTAGTGGTCAAATTGTTATCGAAATTAGAATAGAATAGAATATTCCTTTATTAATATTGGCAATATCTTTAAATGAGTCTCGATACAAAATAGTGCTGACCATCTGATTTTCCTATGGAAATTATAACCTGAATGATCAGTAACTTATGCTTCACAGGAATTATTGAAAATATGAATTCATAATCCCCCCTGATCATTGTGCCCCTCAAAATACATCTATTCAGGAATTCACAACATGTGCTGCCCAGGACCTTTTAAGCTTTGATTATTCAGTATTTAAGTCAAATAAGTAGATGAGATCTGCTCCTAATTCTATCACAGAATTATGACTTTTTGGATGTCGAATTATTGTTTATATGTCGTATAACATCTTAAATTCTTTTCATTCACCTGTGTGTCCTTTCTATGAAATCTTACCTGGTAAAGTCAGTCTTCAAGGCACCAGTGCCAGCATACTGTTTGGCACAGGCATCTGCATTATCTGCCCAGGCTGCCAGTGAAAAATTAAACATTATAAACAGGGTAAAGCCAGGTGAATTACAGTATTAGTCATTTGGACAGAGTTGAGTGGAAGAGAACCCACCATTCTTGTACATCTTCTCAAAATCTGCTTGCTCCTCAATGGGCTGGGTCCCATGGAGGACTCCCATCCTCTGCAGGCAAGAATGTCAAATCTCAGTCAGTCCGCAAAGAAATACAATTTTAAAGATTTAAAGCCCTCTGTCAGCTCAGTGGTCATCATCTATCCAGTTTCTGCTTAACTTTTGATGTTTCACATTAAAAGTAAATACAGAAATACATGATTGATGGAAATTACCCTTTCTGATACCAGTGACTTTGTCAAGCCTTTACATTTTTGCACGGCTTAGATTATTGTGTTATACAATAGCAAACAGCAATGCCATTCACACTGGAATTTACATTATATAATACTTTAAAATCACTTTAGTATTTAAGAAAAATAGGCTGTATTTCCAATATATTTGGGTCAACATGATTAGCAGTTACTGGAATCTGAGGTAGCAAAAACATAATTACATACAATAATGCTTCTAATGAACTGAAAATAAGAAATGGGAAACCAGGAATTATACTTTAATCCAGCAATAACTCACAAGGAGTTAAGAATATGGGCCTGGTAATAATCATACAAAGTCAATTGAATGGGGCTCCAGGAAGAGATTAAAATGTGTTGAAGCTTTTATGTTTCCCAGTGGTTGAGAAAAAAACAGTAATCAATTGAACAGGAATCATAGTGAACTGAAGCTGAGTGACATCACAGCTCTGAGTGAGAAAAATCTAACATTGTTCTGTGCAGGTGTTGTATTTCAAAGGGTCATACCCTTAACTGAGACTGAAGCGAGCGCCGGGCCAGCAGACTCTGGATCACATTAGTGCGGTCCAGACAGTCCATGCAGTTGCTCCTAAAGGTGCCATCCTGGTTCATAAGCACTTTCCCATCTGCATCGACCAAGAAATACCTGCATACACATCAACACCATTACTACTTGTTTCAATTATCAAGTAATTTTGTGTATCTATTCATCCATTAGAGAGGATTCAAGATTCAAAGTGTTTATTGTCACATGTGAAGCATAGAAATGTGTTTCCCTGTACAGTGAAATTTCTGAATTTGCTGTCCGCAGTGCATTTGGATATGTGCCGACAGGAATAGTGTAAACATTATTATAAATATGATTATAGATATGAATATGGACAGTGCAATAGCACAATTACAGTGGCAAAAAGACATTTCAGTGCGATACTTGGTTGAATTCGTGTGCATATTTGTAAATGTATGGTGACATCAGACATTAGATACATCTAGTGGGGCCAGATCTCCCATACTTTAACACCCATACATACATACATACATACATACATACATACATAAATAAATCAATCAATAATTCACACAGACCCAAATTCATCCTGCATTTCAGTGACCATGTCCAGTAAGAGCTGCAGGCGGTGCCACCTCATCCGACTGCACTCCTTGTGGAAGTCAAAAGCAATGTACCTGCAGGAAAAAAGGGTTTAGGAATAGAAAACACAGTGTGGGTGAGGGGACCGAGGACCAAACTAATCGTACTTGATTGTGCCATTTCCCAAGCTGTTGATCATCTTGTCGAATGCAAGCTCCAATGGTTTTTCTGAGCCCTTCTGGTTGATCTATAAAGAAAGAGGAACAAAAAATATCCTGATCTGAAAATAATGCAAGGAATCTTTTAAAAGCATTCCAAAGTGTCATTTCTGATCAGTCATCTCCTGAAACACATAACCAGATGAGATTACCTGTGTTTCAACTTACCAGGTTCAAAATGACTTGTCGTCCATAAAGGATAATCTGTGAGTCAAAATGCCTCTGCAAACCATCCAACTGAAGCAGCAGTGGGAGAAAGGAGGAAAACCTGACATAAATTTTATATTGAATGTGTATCATGTATAATGTGTAAAAACAGCTTACATGGTTGACTGTTTTGCTGATCTGAGGTTTGGGCTTGTACTTGAGGTTGGGCCTCTGTGACCAGTAGAAGGGGATTGAGCCTCTCGTCTGCATATAAAAAAAAAACACATCAAAATATTATCATAGAATTTTCAGATTTCTATACCCAAACCTAAATCTCCAAGAGATACGAAAAACTATTTCCAACAAAAGCAAAGTTACGTAGATGCTCCAAGATTAATCTAGGTTTGACAACTGGGCCATTAATTGTGTCAGAAATACTGAAGATGAAACTAGGACGACCACCAGCTATAAAAATTCTAAGATATTAGCTACTGTAATTTGAGGGTAAATATTATAAAGCAGTGATAGTATGTTGTATTTCTCTAGATCTTGACAATAAACATCCCGTAATTCCTCCTGAGCCAAAAAGAATGTCCTACTGGCCCTCTCATACTCTATCCTGAATAAGGCTTACCTGAACAAATGAAGCCTTGGCACTGCTATACTGCACTATTTGTTCTGTCTCCACATAGTTTGCAGCATGACCTTCTGAGTCTATACCTACAAAGGAAAACATAATTAAATGTTTGAAAGGGTGAAAGTGTAATGGTTTGCCAGAGACAATAGCTTAATTATTTATCATAGGTTAATTGTGGACAACGGCTCCACTGAATGTGGCTTCAATTTGTTGTGGACATGTCAATAATCTCATTCTTGTCAGTATTGTCAGTAATTCTCACAGCATTAGGGGTATGATTGATAGAATGACGAATTGGCTAATTTTGAAAAAGGGTTATGTGCAAACTTTTCATAAATAAAACACCTGAGACAGAGTCAAGTATAAAAGACCTGAAAAACTCTGAAATCTGTAAACTATGAAATCATTAGAATCCCATAACAAAATGGTACAACTGCAGCAGTGCTCCCACACTATGAAGAAATAATGAGGGGAAGACTCCTCAGCATGGCCGACCA
The DNA here is from genome assembly GCF_037954325.1 of Fistularia commersonii. Lineage (NCBI taxonomy): Eukaryota > Metazoa > Chordata > Actinopteri > Syngnathiformes > Fistulariidae > Fistularia > Fistularia commersonii. Next base: position 8,943,498 of record NC_141294.1, on the reverse strand, counting down.
CAGTGGAGGTGGTGTTTGAGCAGGGCGATTAATCTTTTTATGTTGAAAAAGACAACGCCAAAGGTAATGATAGATGTCTATTAAGTCTAACATTAACATTATCTCACAAATCACTACCATTTCATGTTTGTGAGTGTTTCTTAGGTAGTCAGTTACCTCGTACATAGTAGCGAACACCAGCTCTGAAACAACTTCTCCTTGAGACAATACTCCAGTCAAATACTTTCCCATTGATGCAGCTCGACTTCATGATAATAACTTAAAGAAGGTTAAGATATCAAAACTGAAACAGGAGTCCACAATACACATACAAACACACTCTCCCACATACTAACAGACAGACGGGCACGCACACACCACTGTTATTTTCTGACTAATGACAGACTAATAACTCACCCTGCCACTGGCTCTGCTTGAAAATATATGCTTCGGTTAACATAACAATGGCGCAAATCATTGTGGGATCGCTACGTTGTGTATGTTAAAATAAAGTCAGTTATTGCAAAGAGATCTTATTATGTTTCAGGCAGGGTAAATTGTCTCAAACTGAACACTTCCTAACATAAGGAATGATCATCCGGAAAAAGGATACAGCCGTGAACCACAGGAAACACAAACTTATGTAGCTGTAGGAGAAAAGCAGTGTTACAGAGCAATGTTGACTGTTTATAATGCCTCTGTAAATTTCTCCACAAAAAGAGAGTTCCTGAATTCTGTTAGCGTCCATCCCTGTTTTTAAAATGGCCTCTTGCAATGACGACACATAGTATCTTCTTTTGAAGCAAAAAAGCAATGTCATAGCTGCTGGGGAGACTCATCGCACATAGCTATTTCATAACGATGACAGGCTTTTATGCTTAATTTGCATGACCCTTTTTTCAGTGTCTACTACTTTAATTAGCCCACTTGTTTGACCTGGTTTTTCAAAAAAATCCCCAACATGCTGACCAGACCATTAGATAAGAGCCAAAGTGCGTGTGATGTGATCAATTTAAAGCATTCAAACATTTCATTTTCTTTCTCCGTTAAGACCTTAACCAAAATTAGATCGCAATCACGAGACACATATGTAAAGAGCCAGCATCTCCACGGTTTGTTGGAGTTGCCAGGGTGACAATGTCTTCTCTCAGATTTACCGGTGGCCGTACCTTTCTGAAAATCTCATACTCGTATCAAAAAATTACAGGCGGACAAGATTTTCCTCGAGGCTTCTTTTGGGGGGAAAAAAAAATGGGTGATGTTGTTCAGCGACAAAAATGCTATGTGTACACAGGCCCTAACACACCGTTGAAGCTCAGCTCAGACATATTTATGACAAAACTTAAAACAGCATTCTTTGTGATGCTCTACTATGGGGGAGGCACACTCGTGCCAGCTGAAACCTTATCATTCAAACATTCTCTACCTCTACATGCATGTTTAATATCTGTCAGAATGAAGTCTCACCTCTGGCAGTGCAATGAATTCTCTCAGCAGGTGGCCATTCCAGACGAAGCGTGGATCCGCCTAGAAGTGGTAATGACCATGTTATGACAGTGCTAAAGAATTTCAACTTGGTGGTTTTCAGCTGCAGGGGGCAGTTGTGGCCTGTTGTGCATGAATCTACACGACTGCACAGCGAGCAATTAGATGGCCAAGGCAGGGGATCATTTTGTTGATGAAGAAAAAAAAAGTGACCTCAAAATAAAGGGAATACTTCTCAGGCACTCACAGTGACACATGACCTATATTGTTTAAGGCTCATTGATTTATGTATTCTGCTGATGAATAAACACACATTCATTCAAAGTGGCAAACAGGGGTAAATAATAATGATTATCAGTACTTGTGGGAAAACTCGGTCAGAAAATACCTAAAACGGCATTTCTGATACAAGTAAATACATAACAACTAAGTCTTGTTTGCTGTCAGTTGTAAATATCAATAGTTGTGACAAGGCATTTCACTCCAGTCACCGGGAAACCCACCCTTTCCAGGAGGCTCATCTCCTGAAACTCTGGGCTGGTGTTGGCCAGGCGCTGCAGAGTGTGGGTCAGGTCATAGTCAGTAGCGAAGTAGAAGCCGTCTGTGTGAAGAACGTTGTTGATCATGGATAGGAAGGTCTTGTTGTCCTGCATCTGAAACGAACAGTTTTTACATGTAACAACTCATAAGTCGGTCAGCTGGTCTAGACAGCAAATGAACCTTAAAATATCCACTTATGGGTATTTCTTGTGTCTTCTCCATGACTTATTTTGGTGGATTTGATTGTTTTTTTCAAAACCTTTCATAACCCAAATTACTACCAATTGTAATTTCACATGATAACGCCTGATTCTTGTTGATTTCTCACAAACAGAGACCAATTTAAACTGCACTAAGCAGACAATTTAGGTCCATTCAGAGCAGGTTTTCATCACTAAAATAAAGAGGTCAAGCGGACAGTAGTGAAAGCATTAAAAACTAACAAGTTACTGAGACTAGTGCAACAAATCAACAAGCGGGACAGTTATGACAAATATCGTCAGGAAAGGAAAGATGTTTAACCTGGTTGTCATTAAGGTGGAGAATTGTCTTCTTATAAGAGATGACGTCAAAATCCAGAGCCTTCCACACAGCATGTCCCAACAGGTCTCCTACCTTCTTCTTCTTTGTGATGACAATCAGGTAAACTCCTGGCACAAACAGGGGTTTGTCAGTATTATAACTACTGACAGTTGACTGACAACCGTACCACCATCTTAGCCTACCTGCTACCAGCCGGATTGTCCCCATCAATCCACATATCGGCCTGCTCTCAGCAGACGCAGGAACATCCCTCCTCACTGAGGACCGAAGCCAACGTAAGACCGATTAGTGATACTGAGGCCACAAAATGAACCTGTTGTCTATCAGCAACCCGATTATGATGAGTTTGATGGTTCAGGGTGGCGCAGGAGGTAAAGCAATTGTCTTTGGAACCCTGGTTCAATTCCCGGCCCCTACCAGACACTGAAGCCCTAACTGCTGGTCGGGGGCATGCCTACTGCTCATGGTTCATCCATGATGGGTAAATGATAAATTGTTATCATTATTATTATTATCAGAAAAACATTCCAATAAAAAATATAAATGTTGGCGTTTGGGTCTGTTACTTTCGACTGCGATTTAGTCAGTTTCTAAATCAGAATGACGATCATAAAGAGAGTAATCAAGTGCATTAGGATGACGTAGGAATAACACACATCAACTGTCCATCAGCGCAAACACAACAGAGCCACACCCCCTGACAGTGCTCACCTGTGAGCGCCACCTCGGTGGACACTCGGTCGATGGATAGGACATCCACGCAGCCCTCATCGCAAGCCTCGATGTAGAACTTCTCTGGTGTGGTGCGCCTGGAGACATAAACCCACGCGTAAGCGAGGAGACGGGATCGCATTTTAGGGTCACAACTCAGTATGAAAGGGAGGACAGCAGCCCGGGAGCTACAACTTCCCACCAGCCGTAGACGTGAATCACAACCGGTAGAGCGGCTGCTTCACCTTTAGCTTTCGAAAAACTCCCACGGTAGAAAGTAGCGCAAGAGAACGCTCATTTCAACGAGGCCAGACGCTAAAAGAAAATTCCGCGTTCGTCGTTGTCAATCTCCGCCCGGTGAAACCTTCTTATTGTAAAATTAAAACTTTGGCAGGAATCGATTGTGGCGTTATACGCAGGGCCAGTCGGGTTAACGCGGAGCCACACGGACGGAGGAACGCCACAGCCGAGCTAGCTAAGCCGCTATGTCGTCTGTGCTGTCCCCGCGGAGACCCGCAGTTGTCCGGTCACGTCAAATACAAACAAATGTGAACATTCATAGACTATTCCGTGGCACTTACAAGTTGAAACTCTCATAGGTGCTCGCCATCTTTCATGCAGTCTTGACCTCCGTGACGTGTCGGCGTCAATCACGTCGCAACTACTTCCGTCATCAGCCGAGGGGAGAGGAGGCGTCGCCTGTCCCGAACAGACGCTAGAAGGCGCTCGTATCACGCAAGAGTCCCCGTGCGTGGGTGTGCAGTTTGTGTCCAATTACAGCTATTTTCAGTCATGACACTATATGCTACGCATTATTTCATTTTAATTATTGACCTAAGTGCGACACTCCACACCATCATTTTTCTGTTTCTCTCTAGGCTTCACTTATTTCTGGTTACAGTAGTGAATGTTATTTATTACTCTACAATTGTCACACTTAGGTTAGGTCAAAGCACCATACGTCTCATTACTGTATGTTGTCTGTCTTATCTAAAGGTGTTCTATATGTTGTCCTGTCTTATCTATATGTGTTCTATATGTTGTTCTGTCTTAGATTTTAATGTCTGCCCTGTCTGTCCATGCATGGGATAGTGAAAAATATAATTTCTCCTTTGTATGTCGAATTGACAGTAAAAACTGATGTGACTTGATTTGACACTATATTAACAGAGGAATTACTCATATTTTCTATATTTGTGTGCTTATTGGGTGACTTAGTGATTGTTTTATTGTCAGGGCTGGAGGGAAAATGTGGACACAAGACTAAACAGGAGCATGGGGTTGGTGACAATGATTTATTTTGTAAAGACAAGTGCAAAATGTGATTGTATGTACAGGTGCTAAAAGACCATAAGACGTAAATATTCTATTAGCAACAACAGAAAGACACCAGGGAAAAACATAGAGGAGCGCACAAATACAGGGAAACCAGACAATGTTGTATCATTAGCGTATGATGGGAGACTGGTGAAACATCTGAAAATTCCAACCTTGGAAAAGGCGATTAATTAAAAAAAAAAAAAATGCTTGCCATCCATCCATTTATTATGCTCTGAGGTGGAAGTCTAACCACTGCACTAGTGGTTAGCACTTATAATGTAACCGCCATTTGAATTTATTCTTTCACTTCAAGAAACGTTTGGATAGGGCGCCAAATATGAAAGAGGAAATGTCAGCAGGTCAAAAGTTCTCTGGCTGATCCGTCAAAATTCATGACCTTTCTCTCCTCAATTTATAGTTTCACAATTTTAATGTCAAGCCTTAGATACTGTTCAAATGGAATACTAATGACATTAAAGACACAGGATTCATTTTTGAACTATAACCCTGGAAGTGGTTAAAGAGCTCGAGAATTTAAAGACAATATCCCACCTTACTGTAAAATCAAAAATAAACCCACATTTTCTGAAACTCCAATGTTTATGCAGAAGTAGAGGGGCTTTCAAGTGTGTTTATATCCTCAACAAGTCAAATAAACTCAGAACATACAGAAAGAAAAAAAATACTATGTTTTAAACCAATTATTAATTTCTCATGAACACGAAGTCCAAAGTTGAAAAAAATCCCAAAACAAACCCAACATTCAAAAACCAGACTTGACAGTCATGTGGTTATAGGTATGCAGTTATTTACTTCATTATCTTATTATGTGCTTATTCAATCAACTATTTGCTCAGTTAATTACATGATCGCTGTTTAACCTTAATATTCAGCACCAAATGTTGCAAGACATTTGCAAACGAGCATTTAAATCTATTCATTACAATATGAGGTCACATTTGTAGGATACTAACAATAAGTATTGATAGTATTGAAATATAAAAAAGAAAAAAAATGCCCCAAGTAAAAGTGATCCACAACACTGCAGATTCTCACTTAAATACTTGATCAATTTATTGGTAATTTCATTTACAACCAAATCCTAATACCCCGATATTGGAAAAGAGCCTGCAGGCTGGTGTGTATTTTGGAGCTCATAAGGAACAGAACTCTAGCCAAACAAACACAGTACTTAATAACAAAGATGAATGTCTAAGAAGCACTAAATCATGGAAGAATAATAAAAGCTAGACAAGTACAAGTGGAATCATGGCAGTAACACGGCCCAGTTCCATTAATCGTCCTTGAAAGCCATATCTGTACAATAGAGCTTTGGTTCTGGCGAAACTACACCAAATAAAGTTGGTGTAACTGTTGCAAATTCAATCATGGATTTACAGAATTGACCTGTCCAGGTGCCTGTTGAATAAGGAGTCTATCCGAACTGGACATGAAGGCAAGTTTTCACTGTCTGCTTCTTGTGACCCATTTCTGGACCAGACAAGAAGAGCTGCAATATTTTCTGTAGCTTTCAATGCTATCTTGTTCTTTTCCTCTGGAGTTTGAGTACATGATAACAAAGCCAAATATGTAAAGAGGAGACTATTTCAAGTGCTGTAAGAAAAAAATGATTATTTCAGTTTAAATGTTGTTAGACATTGTGGAAGGTATTATTACAATTATTCGGTATACATTTGGTTAAATATTCAAGACTACAGCTAATCCATAATTGGTTAAGAATAAATACACTCATTGATTTCTAAAAGTTAATGCTCTGATTGTTATTACTTTGGAATCTGGTAATTTGCAGAAGCTTGCATTCGGTTCAAGAAATAATGACAAAAGTAGAGTGAGAAGTTACACTGTACATATTTCAAAGAGTGGTGTTTTGGGGCATAACAAACACAGACAATATCAAAAACCAGGATAATTTAGGAAAGACCGAAAATCTTGTCATTGACCTAATTTTCACAATACCAATGTGCATGTCTCTTACAGTAGTCCAGAAGAGCAAACACGAAACAGATTCACAAACACATATTTCATAGATTTTTTTTTATTTTCAAAATGTTTTATTGTTTGGCCACTCTGGCCACCACATTACATGTAGTTTCTTATAAAAATGTGTCATTTACATCAGTGTAAAACATGCTGTAATATCTATGAACTTTGGCATTCTGATTTTTTCCCATCTATCTATCCTCACTTCAGGCGGAATACTTTCTTTTCCTTTCACCTTTTTCCTTTAGGAGTTGACACAGTGAATCAACCTCCTTCATCTTACCCTATTCTCTGTATCCTCTTCTCTCACATCAACTAACTTCATGTCCTCTTTCACTCCATCCATAAATCCCCTCTGCAGTCTTCTTCTAAGCCTTCTGTTTGGCAGTTCAAACCTTAGCATCCTGCTACCAATATATTCACTATCCCTCTTCTGTACATGTCCAAATCATCTCGGTCTGTCCTCTCTCATTTTATCTCAAAAACATCTGACATATGCTGTCACTCTGATGGACTCATTCCTATCCATCCTCGTCAATCCCAAGGAGAACCCCAATATTTTCATCTCTACTACTTCCAGCTTTGCTTCCTGTCTTTTCCTCGATGCCACTGTCTCCAGAATGAAGACTAAAATGGGGGAACTAAATGTATGCATAAAATAACTTAAATAAACATTTCCAAAGAGTGTAGTAATACTGTATATACAAAGGGAATACAATCAGCTTTAATAATCGATTTTTTTCTTATAATAAGTAAAGATCTGCATGAATGTCCTGGCAGTTGGAGATGTTCTGATTTTCTGATCTTTTTTTTTCTCCTTCTTCTTCTTCTTCTTCTCCTTTCGGCTTTTCCGTCAGGGGTCGCCACAGCAAATCAACCTTCTCCATCTCACCCTATTCTCTGTATCCTCCTCTGTCACACTGACTTACTTAATATCCTCTCTCACTACGTTCATAAATCTTCTCTTTGGTCTTCCTCTAAACCTCCTGCCTGGCAGCTCTGATGGACTCATTCCTGATCCTATCCATCCTGGTCACTCCCAAAGAGAACCTCCACATCTTCATCTCTGCAACCTCCAGCTCTGTCTCCTATCTTCGTCACTGTCATTGTTTCTAAACCATACAGCATCACTGGTCTCACCACTGTCCTGTACACTTTTCCTTTCATTCTGGCTGATATTCTTTTATCACACATTATATGGTATATAGTTGAGTATCGTATTTATTACCTATTATATTGATATAGACACATACATGCTCACACACACACACACACACACACACACGTATATACTGTATACCCCTAACATATGGATTCGTGCAAATACTTCATCTCAGGGTCAGTGACACTTTTCTCCACAACCTGCTTGAACGCATTTCTTTACCTCTTTTCCACACTCTCCGTTGCTCTGGATGTTTGACCCTAAGTACTTAAATCCTCCAACTTCTTGATCTCCACTCCCTGTAGCCTCACCGTTCCACCTGGGTCCCTCTCATTCACACACATATAGTCTGTCTTGCTGCGGCTAACCTTCATTCCTCTCCTTTCTAGTGCATACCTCCACCTCTCAAGATTTTTCTCAACCTATTCCCTGCTCTTGCCACAGATGTAGTTAGAGCAGTCTGCTATGCCATCTACAAACATCATGGTCCATGGATGTTCCTGTCTAACCTCAAATGTCAGCCTGTCCATCTCCACTGCAGACAAGAAGGGGCTCAAAGCTGATCCCTGATGGAGTCCCACCACCACCTTGAACTTCTCTGTTACCCCTACAGCACACCGCACCACTGTCTCACAGCTAACATACATGTCCTGCACCAGTCTAATGTACTTCTCTGCCACTCCAGACTTCCTCATACAATGCCAGGGTTCCTCTCCCGGCACCCTGTTGTATGCTTTTTCTAAGTCTACAAAAACACAATGCAGCTTCTCTGTAATTCTCTAATAGCATTATCAAAGCAAATACTGCATCTGTAGTACTCTTTCTCAGCATGAAGCCATACTGCTGACTTCTGCTCTCACTGTGGTTTCCATTACTCTTTCCCATAACTTCAGTGTATGGCTCATCAACTTAACCCCTCAATAGTTACCGCAATTCTGCACATCCCCCTTATTCTCAAAAATGGGGAACCATCACACTTTGTCTCCATTCCTCAGATCCTGCTGAATAATCTAGCCAGAAATTCTACCATTGCCTCTCCAAGTCACTTCCATACCTCCACAGGACCATCATCAGGACCAACTGCCTGTCCACTCATCATCCTTTTCAATGCCCTCCATTTTCTTCATTCATCAGCTCTTCAAAGTACTCTTTCCATCTTCACATCACTCTTCTAGCATTGTTGATACATTTCCCTCTCTATTCGTAATCACCTGTATCTGTTGTACATCCTTTCAAATGAGATGTACTTTAATTTCTATATCTCTGTTTTGCCAACCTGTATAAATCATTCTCTCCCTCCTTCCTGTCCAGCCGAGCATACAGGTCATCATACGCCCTTTGTTTTGCCTTTGGTTTACCTTACCCTGTACTCCTGTCGGTTCTCTTCAGTCTCCTCAGTGTTCCACTTCTTCTTTGCTAACCCCTCTCTATCCTCCTCCACTTCCTCATTCCACCACCAAGTCTCCTTATCTACTTTCCTACCAGACAACACACCAAGTACTCTCCTACCTGTCTTCCTGATCACATTAGCTGTAGTTGTCCAGTCATCTGGAAGCTCTCCCTGACCACCTAGGGTCTTTCTCAACTTCACCTTTAAAACCATACAACACTTCTTCCTTTTCAGCTTCCACCACTTTGTCCTCTGCGCTGCCTTTGTCCTCTTGATATTCCTTGTCACCAGAGTCACGCTACAAACCACCATCTCATGCTGTCTGGCTACACTCTCACCTACAACTACTTTGCAGTCATTGATCTCTTTCAGGTTACCTCGTCTATACAAGTTGTAGTCTACCTGTGTGCTCCAAACTCAATTTATTCCTGTCTTTTCTGGAAAAAAAGTGTTCACTATAGCAATTTCATTTTTGCAAAGTCTACCACCATCTGTCCCTCTGCGTTCTTATCCTGGATACCAAACCTGCCAATCACTTCTTCATTGCCTCTACTGCCTGCACCAACATGCCCATTGAAGTCTGCACCAGTTACAGTACCTCTCTCATCTCTGGGGATATTCTGCATCACTTCATCTAACTCATTCCAGAACTTCTCTTTCTCCTCAAACTCACATCCCACCTGCAGGGCATAGCCACTAACAACATTGAGCATCACATCTTCAATTTCCAGTTTCAGACTAATAAGTCTAATGACATTCTTTTTACCTCCAGAACATTCCTAACAAACTCCTTCTTCAAGATAACACCTACTCCATTTCTCTTCCTGTTAGTACCATGATAGTGCAACTTAAAATCTGCTCCTGAGCTTCCAGCCTTACTACCTTTCCGGCTGGTCTATATCCACCTTCCTTCTCTGCATCATGTCAAACAACTCTGTACCTTTCCTGTCCTCGTCCCAATATTAAAGTCCATACTCTCAGTCACAGATTTTTGTCTTTCCTCCACTCCCTGTTTCTGAACATGACTTCCTCCTCTCCTTCTTTGACTCATAATATCCCAATTTCCAATTTCCAGGTTATCGGCACCAATGGGGGTCCCTTGCCCCCCTGAGACCGCGTTCGATTTCATGATCTTTTGATTCTGATAAAATTTACCTTGGAATAATTTCTGTCTTTGTACTTAAGACCTTAAAACTCTTTATAGCCTTGACTTTGACACTTTATAGTTTAATATGTATTTCTTATCCCCCCCCTTTTTTTTTACTGTTTATATAATTTCCTACTATTATTTATTATTATGTTTTACTTGAAACTCTGGCACAACAATTTCCTTCAGGATAAATAAAGTTGTTCTTATTCTTATTCTTTTTCTTAACTAATTGTTTGAAACAAATGCATTATTTTTCTATTATTTTTATAACGCAAACATCACGTACATCTACATCTACACGTGTAAGTAAAATGAATTTACAATAAACTTCTGTCTGGAAAAAAAATGTCGTTTCGCAGAATTATTCCAACACATTACATCTGAGTTACCCAAATTCACCGTGTGGGGGCAGCAACGCGCAGCTGGTGGAAAATAACAAAGCGGAAGCAGCAGCAGTCAGCGAAGAAGAGTGACTCTGGACCGGCGCATGTGCTTCACCTGGCATCTTAAAGAAGTTGGTACAGAAGAGGAGTTAAGCATTTTTTGTCAGCAGCGCCAATTCAACAGTCGACGACAGATAACATGAGGCCAGGTACCGTCATGATTTGTTGATTGTGTTGCATAAATACGTCGTGTTGCCTAAATAACGTTTCGTGCTATTTAAAACTGATGTCGGAATGGAACATTTTGAAGGCGTGCTTGTTGGGCCTGCGCCGCCATGCTTTATAAGTAACCTTAACCCCGGCACTAGTTAAAAGTGTTTATAGCAATTTAAACTCTGTGGGTAACATTGCATATCGTATTAAATCGGCCAATACCACTTTAATGTACTTTGTTAGGTCGGCCATGAAAAAACAGTAGCCGTTATTCTGCTTTCAGCATGTCGCCACGAACACACGTGTTGCACTCTGTGTTCAGCAGCCGCTAACAACACGGCTAGCGTAACATTGCACGTACTCATGAATACGTGTTCTGATGGTTATACGATTCTGCCTTCGTAGAATACGGATTGTCTCAAAAAACAGGATTTTTTTGCTAGTTTTGTGTGTGAAAAGTTTGGAAAATGAATCGTCCAGGCTCCTCTAAACCTTAGCATTAGCTGTTAGCGAAGCCAAGGCAGTAGCCTGGCCTGCATCATTGCACGGTGTGCCAACAGATGAAAATTAAACTATTTTTTTCATATTCCCCTCCTTCTTTAATCTCACCGAAATTAATTCCTCGATCTTCACATTTCTACATGGAAACGAAACGAATGTGCCCTTAATGTCCCAAGTCGTTTCGTAAACAGGAAGAACTGTGTGTTTACAGGGTTCAGCCCTCGCGGGGACAGAGGAGGCAGAGGTGGATTCCGTGGAGGCCGAGGGGGATTCAGAGGAAGAGGTGAGAATACCCATGGCTTTCACCAAAGTATTACTTGCACAACTAAATGGAAAAGATAGAATGTTACACTCTTGTAACAAGTGTGCAGGTTTTCCACGACGCACAGAAATAGTGATCGCCTCTCATGTCATGTATTTGTTTTTCTTAAATTTTTCATGAAACCCTTGTTAGATGTATTCGGATTCTGATACTCCGACCAAAACATGTTTTACTACATGAACTCCCAACCTAAATGCATGATGTTGATCATGGCCTGGCAAACAAGATTTGTGATCATTATTGTGTTCAGGGTACTATTATAATAGACTCACAGTCAAAGGTGACTAGTGGTGAAAAAAATAAACCAAAGCAATTTCACCCACATAAAAATTCCCTTTGTATATCAGAAATCTCCTATCACGTGTATCTTAATGTGTTTTTTTTATTGGATCTTCCTTCGATTGCCTATTTACAATAATAGACAAGCAGTTTTTTGACACTTTCAACCAATTAGGTAGTGTTTTTGGTGCATAAATTATCTTTTGAGTAGCAAGGAACAAACAAGATATGTGCCAGTTGTGGGTAATGCAAAACAATTGTGATGTTAAGCATGAATTGTTCCAGATTAATGAATGAAGGTCGACAGTGTCAAAAAATACTGGATTGAGCTATGAAGCCTTTGCAATGTCGAGACACTGGAAAGGACATCTACAAAAATTTCATAAAATTAAAGCCTAAACTGTAATAGCATTAAGGTATATAAAGAGGGTGTAGTGTTGCAGAACAGAATTTTTGTGTTCCTAGTCACTTTGCCCTGGTTACAAATACATGCATAAACAAACTAATGACTCAGAAGATCAATTATGATCGCCCGGACAGAAAACACCCCATTACCAATACATGTGCTTTTCAGGTGGCGGATTCAAGTCTCCGGATGGTGGCGGATTTCGGGGACGTGGTGGTGGTGGTAGAGGAACCCCAAGAGGTAGAGGAGGTGGTAGGGGTGGAAGAGGAGGCAGAGGAGGCTTCGGTGGAGGAAAGAAGGTCCTGGTTGAGCCACACAGACATGAAGGTTACTCTCCAGTTTGATTCTTGTTAGTTATTTGAAATGGGACAAAAGTGCCCAGCCGTTGCTGGAAAAGGCTGGTTTTGATGTTCACTTATCAAATTTCAACATGTGATTTCTTTCAAGAGCCTTAAATTTTGCCTTTTTTTTGTAAATGCTCTTTTCTGTTCTATAATATTTGGTTACATTATGTTCCACGTATGGTGCACATTTCGCCTCCGGGGCAGTTTTTAATTGGGGGTGGTCTAAAGGTCAGAATTATAATTACGGTCATTTAAATACAGCCATTTTATGAACTTTGGGAGGGATCATAAACAGCTTCTGTTCTATTTGATCATTCCATTTGTAATCAGGAAGTGACATGATGTGTTTGTCTACACAGGGGTGTTTATCTGCAGGGGGAAGGAGGATGCCCTGGTGACAAAAAACATGGTGGTAGGCGAGTCTGTGTATGGGGAGAAGAGGATCAATGTGGAGGTAAGTTTTTGTGAATGCTGATGAATGGACCTTGGTGTATATTTGCTGGTAAATGTATGTAGTTCTGCATTGGTCATATAAAACTCAAGTCTTTATATTCTTTCACAGGAAGGAGAAACTAAAATTGAATACAGAGCATGGAATCCTTTCCGCTCCAAGCTTGCAGCAGCCATCTTGGGTGGAGTAGACCAGATCCATATTAAGCCCGGTGCAAAAGTCATGTACTTGGGAGCTGCCTCGGGGACGACAGTCTCCCACGTTTCAGACATTGTTGGACCGGTGAGTGCTGTTTTTCAACAAGGAAATTGTAATGGATGTCTAACAAAACCCTGGTGGTTACAAGAGGTGATCAAATCCTTCTGGGCATATTGCTTCCAGATTTAAGGAAAAAACCCTCAGATTTCTACTGATTTGATATAAGGAATAGTTATCTCTACAGCCTAGATCGAGACTTGCAGTATCTGTATACTTAACATGAATTTAACATTTGTTGTGTTCTTTTATAAATGGCCATTTTTTTTATTATTGGTATAGGAGGGACTTGTCTATGCTGTGGAATTCTCCCATCGATCTGGACGGGATCTGCTCAACGTAGCTAAGAAACGCACCAACATTATACCCATCATTGAAGATGCACGACATCCGCACAAATACAGAATGTTGGTTGGTACGTAAGATATTGGTGACACTGTTCGCACTACATCAGTAGTTAAAGATCATTCCTTTGTATTTGAATTATTAATCGTGCCAATATTCTTTGTCTTGTGGTTTGAGAATGGTGCTTGATACTGAGGTGAGGCACCTCAGTAAGGGAAGACAGCACCTTTTGATAGCAGTAACTAAACATTTGTGGTTGGTTGTGAGGCCTTGACCTTCATCATTGTTTTTACTGCGTTTGTGACCCTCCCATCAGCCAACGCAAAATAGGTTTCCCTCGACATGCGCTGTCAAAATTGAGTTGTTTGACCAATTAATTTTATTATACTTTAGTTTACCATAATGTCAAATCTTGTGACAGTTTTAAGGTAAATTAGTGCCAATATAAGATTTCATTGATATAAAGCCACTACTATATGAACATCAAAAATGTATCATATGTATAAAAACTGGTGCCAGCACTGCTTTTGAGCCTTTCCACTATTAAACCTGAGAAAACCTGAGGTGGGGAATATATGTAAACTTGGCTGCCAAGTTCAAGCTGCCGACATTTCACGGTGTTAATATAGTCTTTGTTTATTATGAAGGCCTAAAGTCATAGATATTACTACGCATGTACTGCCTTTACTGGTAATTTACTATTTATTGTATTGATCATACTCCTCCACAATGGCTTAAGATAAGAAAGTTTACTGATCCTCATTGGGGCAATTTTTTTGTCACAGCAGCATAACTGTTATGTAAAAAAAGGACATAAATATAAATAAAGGCAGACGACAGGATATCGGAAGACAAAAATAAAGATTCAAAAAATTCACAAATAAATAGACAGTATATATGTAGACAACAGCAACAATGACCATCATAAGGGATCTCAATGGGCAACATAAAGGAACAGTTTTGGGCCCATTGTGTGGTGAAGCACTAGATTTTCAAGTAACTGTAAAGCATAATTTTGTATTAGAATTGCAAATAATTGAGTGGCTTTTCTTCACTAAGTATATGCTTTAACTGCAAAAAACATTTCATGCAAACTGGAGATATTGTACACAAGTCTTCAGTAAGCATCTGAGTAGAGCCTATGAAGAGCCTATGTTTGCTGGACATAGGCTGAACACTAACCTGTTCATGTGATAAATCTGAGTGCATCTGCTATGTTCACATGTCACTGCTAGTTTTAGTACGCTGCTCGAACTACCTGAATGGCTTGAGGTACATTGAACTGGCTTGTGTAGTATAAAATGAAGTACTGTTGAATCACATCCTTATTTAATAACCATTATATGGGAAACTTTGTCGATCTGCTTAGTGCTCCAACTGGAACATAGAAGTTTAATGCTGTCAGCCAGGATAGCTCATGTCCAAAAAGTAAATGTGAAGACTGGTTAGGTTCAATGTATCAAATGTGTAAACAAATGTTTTCCCTCTTCAGGCATGGTGGATGTGATCTTTGCTGATGTTGCCCAACCTGACCAGACCAGGATCGTTGCTTTGAATGCTCACAACTTCTTGAAGAATGGAGGACACTTTGTTATCTCCATTAAGGTACACTGGCGGGACCGGGGGTTTAATTAATGGGAATTGCAATGCTGATAGAAAAACTACACCGCAATTTGTAAACACACACGGTTGATTACTAACATTCGCATGTACTTTGCATTGCAGCCGCAGATATGATCTGCCTCACTTTCTAATACTCTAGACAGAATGTTTGTCTTGTCTGCACATTTTTAATGTTTTGAGGATTAACCACACCGCTAATTACAACGTTTGAATACCGAGCTATATCATTGTTGATTGAGCTGAACACACTGTTCACGTTTTCAAATATATATGATGCTGCAATTTGACATGCTCTTGTAAGGAGATATTTGTCACAGCATGGGTATCACTTTCTAAGACCGTTTCTCTGTGTTTTAACTGTAGGCTAACTGCATAGACTCAACAGCAGCACCAGAGGCAGTGTTTGCCTCAGAAGTGAAGAAAATGAGTGCTGAGAACATGAAACCACAGGAACAGCTCACGCTGGAGCCCTACGAGAGAGATCATGCTGTGGTAGTTGGAATCTACAGGTACGTTAACATCTAACTACTTAATCTTTCTGTTATTTCACATCACAAGCTTCTATGAAAATGCAAGTCAACTACCTTGGCATCTAAATCATCAGTGACACACTTACAGAACTATCAACTTATACTATCAGACATCGATAATGGAAATACCATGGCTATAGAGACCATTAACTTTCTGTGCTGTCATTTACATTCTAATCAATTTTCAGAATTATTTGGCTCTGATTCAGACACGGTCAATCATATACAACGTTTATTCTGGATCACTTGTAGGCTCATCTCTGCATACCTGTACATTAAAGTGCCTGCATTCCAGTGTTAAACAGCTCCATCTACTGGACTGTTCTTAAGTTAGTTTCTATAGTCATCCATTTGACCCTTAAATTGAAAGGTCAACCTTTTGGTAAGGAAGTAGGTAGGTGATTTAGTTCCCCACAACTTCTGCTGTCAAGATCCACTGGTCATTATCACTGGTACTCTCGCCCAGGTGGCTGTTTATGTAAATTATATTGAACAACCCAGTCAGAACACTTAGTGTAATTCTCATTCATCTATAAATGTCTGTTCATAATTAAGAACTTCACTAAATTTGGCTTCATGCAAAATGGTACTATTTTACATTGACCTTTATTCTAAGTTGGAGATTTGATTTGAGCTATAATAAATATTAGATTCAGGGAGCAAGTTGTTGACTAATATGATTAACAATATATATCTGAGAAAATTAACTAATAACTTTCATGGCTTCCTTTTCTCAGAGGGAGGAAAATGGTGATCGTTTTCCCCAATTGCCCCTAGGGGACAAAAAGTTTTTCTGATTCTTTGCAGGATCCATTATTAGCTGTCCACTGTCAAAAACTTGAGCTCTTGAAATTTAAACTAATCTTTCTGTCTCTCAAATAGAATATAGTGGCGTCATAGGAATATTTGACCGGCTATTCTTATTTTTCATTTGAAAATTACCGTCAATGATTAATTAATGTACCTTTCCATGCTCTAAGAATCAACTGTCAGAAGGGGACCTTTTTTGATTCTGAATCTTCTTCACCTGCTCTTTGTGCAGAAGCTGTCATCTTTAGAATAAGCGGAGCTGTCTTCCATTGTTTAGAACCAGAACAAAGACAGACAAAAAGCAGTCACCATGCATGTAAATTTTATTACATGATCAGAGAAACACCATCTTGTTGATTGATTTACATGTAAAAGCGACTTTCATTTTTTATTACTGCATCATGTTTCTGATATGAACTACTAATTGCTAAACCAAGTCTGCTTGTTTTTTACAGTTTTTTATTCTGTATTTTGTATGCAAGGAGAACGATGAGTGTCATCCAATGTGATTGCCAACTGATGATGCAGCTGCTCAAGTTGAATATCAGAGATGTTTTACAGCAGAAGCATTGTCCTGATCCTATATTGCATGCTTATAAGAAGTGGCAGAGGTTGTAGATGTCTAGAAATACCAGAATTCCAAACTTAAATGCAAGTTAGCATGTCACCCTTATTCAAGAAACACATTTCAACTCACTTGGCACACAGGCAGGTTTACATTTTGATTCTTGGGTGATGAAAACATTGCTGTGGTAAGCTATGTGTGTCGTGCATTTTTTAATGTATTGTTTTCTTCTTTTTCAGACCTCCACCTAAACAGAAAAAATGAGGTCTAGAGGAGCCCTCGGGAAAATCAATCACCATTCTTACCAACCTTCAACATTTCGGATTAGCGGTTTTGTCAGTCCTTAACCCTCTCAAAAGACTCGACTTTTACCAATGGGGTCAGATGTACATTATTTACAGTAAGGGTCAATCTAGTTGGTTGCCATGCTAAAACTAGTCATACTTTGTATTAAGGCTTGACTCCTATTTTTGACACATATATTGATACGTGTATCCAAATTACAAGTGGATCTGTATTTGGTAAATTAATCAGTAGTCTGAACTTAAATAGCAATGGTTATGTGAACCACCCCCACATACCTAGAAAAAGATGACAGGAGCCTCTAGAATTTACCAGCTGTGATTCCGGACCCACCCCCCTTGTGTTTGGGCAGGTACTTTAACTGTGTTCTTGTCTTTGGTTTGCTGTTTTTGTTCTCCTTCCATGAGCGTTTTCAAAATCACCCTTTTCTTATAACACATCCAAGCCACAGATGACCCCTGTACTGATACTCCTTACAAGTAGTCTGTTATGTGAGGAACTATGTACAGTTCAATGGGTAGTTATTATTTCAATGTTGCAAAATGAATATGGCTCAAAATTCTTCTTGGTGCTCAATCCATTCGCACACAGAAACTCATTCATTGTCTATGAAGATCGATGGTGACCCTTTTCTGATTCCATGCTGTTTTTTTTCCTCTCACATGTGAGCAGAATGGTTGTAAATAATTTACAACAGATTGTGCTTGTAACAGCCTTTTTATATATATCTTTGAACTTTGTTTTTAATAAATATTTTTGAATTGTCAGTGTTTGAAATAAGTAGTTGCAACTGTGAATGAACTTGAATGCATTCTAGATGCTCCAGTAAGCTCATCGCTAATCTGGGGTGTCTGTTGGCACATACTGAAGACAGCTGAATTGGGGTCAGATGTTCTCAATTGAAAAATTTACAGTTGAGGTCAAAACAAGTGTTAATTTATTATTTGAAAGCAATTTCTTTCAAACATCAATAATTGTGCACCGTTAGGTGGACGTATCTAAGTTGACTGTCGGAGTCATCGCCCAAAATCCATGAACCCAACGGTCAGTATCCATACTACGTGTCGTACTCCGGATACCTCTTGTTAAAATACCTTAAATATATAAATTCGGTTTACCATTGCGCAACAGACCGTTTCCACCGGTTCAACGAAAGGCGCAAACTTTTGGAAGTTACTCGTGTGTCCAATCGCGCCGGATTTGTTTTGGCAGCCATTTTGTGGGAACCGTCTCTGGAACGCGCTGGGCCGTGCTTGCCTGGCGTCGGGAGTGCGCCCTCAATGCAGCCCCTCTGCTTTGACCGATATTAACATCACGGAGGGGCTGGCCAGCGAACAGCTAGACATAGCTGTGCCTGCCAAATTTAAGTTTTGAATAGCGTACGCTTGTATAGCTATCTGGCCCACCGGCTGACCCTTAACCGCCAGCAGCCTGCTGTGCGCGGACTGTCTTAATCTAAATTCCAATAGCAGTGTTTTATTAGCTAGCACATTAGCCAGCAGCTAACTGGCTAAGGTTAGCTTCTTGCCTCTCTATTTTAAAAAGCTGATTCACCGGACTTTCTAAACCAGCCGGCAAGCGTTGTGGGTCTATTCATGATCTCGTGTGTATTTGGTAATAAATGAGGAATATGAAGTTACCGAATAGAGAGGAGACAGAGTTTGAGGTGTCCCTGTTTGAGGCGGCGGGCTGCCCACCTCCCCTAAGGCACGGCTAGATGTGCTGCGCCGGCGATCAGTTCCCATCGACAACGCGTTGTCTGAGCTAAGAAGAATAACGTTATTTCACTGGGAGCTACCGTCATCGGGATTTAACCGGCAAACGTTTTCACAGTGAATTCTTTGGATTTCGGCTGTGGAAGAGGGGCGAGTGACCCGGGGGAGGGGGCTCTGTTCGTGTGGACGGAGGGAGAGAGGGGTTCCGAACATGGCTGCTACGCGGAACTTGGTTCGACACACCGCCTGAGGTAAGAAACGGCCGGCTGACATTGTCCTTTTTAAATCCCCACATGAACGTGGCGCTAATTACTCGTTAATTGTCTCGGATGTGTGTTTGGGGCTCGGCAATCAATCAGTGGCAGGAGTGCTCGGTAACATCATGTTGCCCGTTCCTGTCGTTATTCGCCCATGTCACCCGGCCTCGTGTCCCAGTTCCTCAGCTGGTTACATGGGTAACGATATTGGGTCTGGAAGCGATTTTCACTTAATTATGTGGCCAAACGTCAGGGCTGGACAATGGATCGCTTTAACAACCAAGACTTGGCTATCTTGTGCATGTAACGTTACAGTAACCGAGACGCATAATATGATGGACTATCACCCCTATATTGTACCATGCAGTGTCCTCCAAGATTGGCGTTATTCACCCCCTTCACATATAGTTTATCTTGCGGCTGAGTCGTTTCCATCAGCTAACCATCTGGTGACTTGATCAAGTGCTGGATTGGTCGTAAATAGGCTGATGATGGATGCGACCAGCGTGTGTGTATCCAGGCAAGTTTCAGTATCAGTGGTGCTGCGACCTGCCTCAAGTTAACGCACGACACCTAATGGAATGGGAGAGGGTGCCGGCGGATCAAAACGGAGGAAAAGGGAATGAATGGATTTGTTGCTACATGACAGAGACGTGTCGATGTCCTTTAGAATAAGTGTCTCCATCCTGACTCGGTGCCTAGATGACGATGGCTTTAGGTGTCACAGCAGTAAACCGGTCCCCCAGACTGTCCTCTGTAGATCCGCAGCATTTCATCTGCTGTGGCAGCTAACGCTAGTCGCTAGCTTAGCTACCGCATCAGCCCCAGCCCCTTCCCTGCCCTGGAGTAGAAGGAGATGAGCGTTCAGTTGCCGGGAGAGGGCTGCTCCCAGCCAAAGGAGACCAAGAGCTGATGCTCTTCCGGAAAAAAATGAACCATATCGCCACTGTATTTATTTTTTGGACTGAAGTCCTCTTTCTCTTGTTGATCAACAGGGGATGTTGCTTCTGAAATTGTTGCTGATGTTAAATATCAGGCTTTTGTCACAAGGATGTGGCTGACCCCCTTTCCTTGCCTTTCCTCCCCACCCACCTTGCTTAAAGTTGGGGTCTCTATTTCTCATATGGTTGGCAGATTGGAGTCTCAAAATGGACCCCCCCTCCTCATGAGTTGTCTCTCTAGTTTCTATTGTTTAACCTAATTATTCCCATTCATTCTCCGTCCCTCAACCCACATCTTGGTAATAATTCACATCTCTTATCCATGATAGTTAGGTCATTTATCACTTGATATAATATATGAGCTGAAATGGAGAATTTCAGTGGCGGGTAAAGGGCATTTCATGAAGTTAAAGCAGCTGTCAGAAGCCTCTTAGAATTGGCAAGGTGCTCTTAATCATAAAGGATCATATACTGGTGCAGTAGGACCTGTAATCCCAGTAGTGGCATGTCCATTGAGTGAATCAAGCATACGTGTGTTAAAATATTTTGGTAAAATGTAAAACTGAGACAATAGTTGACATAATTATTTTGCCTAACTGCCAATAGTGAAAACCCTTGGTCTGATTGACATCATTGCACTATGCCCTGTTCATCATGAAACCTGTTCCAGCCGAATCTTCTGCTTAGCTTGGGCATTTCTGGGTATACAGTTGAAGACCCTGCTTATGTGCAGCTGCAGGACAGACCATGTTTTACAATTTAAGCACTATTCCATATCAACTTAACTAGAAACATCTCTCAATTGTATGACGGTTGTTGTGCTGTTTTTTTTTTTTTTTACATGGACAAGTCATTTGAATAACCCTATGTTAGGGAGGATGCAGATGACCCACACCCCATGGGTTTTCTTCAGAAAGAAAGTTATTGGTCCTTTTCTGATTGGGGCCTCTCTGTGTGGACTTGGGATTTTTTTTCCCTGTTTTTGCATAGGTTTTCCCTGGCCCCCCGCCCTCTCCCCAAATTCAAAAATATGCAGTTGGTCAATTTACGGTTCCTACTAATCCATTGGTGTGAATGGTTTATGTCCTTATATGTGGCCCGCCCACTGATCAACTGGTGTCCTGTACGTGGTGAACCCTGCCTCTCATGCAGTCCCATGACCTGCTGTTCTGGGTGAAATGTATAGACATGGTGTTTGGGAAATAAAAGTTTTGGATTATCATTATATTGTGTAAATATTGTAGAATATAACAATTCTAAGCATCAACTAATGTAGACAATCTCACATCTAAATAAATAATGTCAGTTGATATCTGACGGGGTTGACAAGCTTCTTTTTTCTTCTCTCTTTGCTGGTCAATCCCAGGCACTCAATGTTTTCTCCTCCAACTCCCCAAAGTCTACATCTGCAAAGACACCTTGCCTAGTTTTGTTGGTGTATCTTTTGGCCACCAGGTTATCCTAGCATAAAATGGAGATTTATATCGGTTTACCAAAAAAAAAAGGATTTTAGTAACCGATCAGCTTAAAGTTTATTAAGTAGCGGGGTGATCTCCTGGCAGCATTAATTTTTAAATTATAACTCACCAAGTATGGTTTGCCAGTTATGTCTTTCACACATTCCCATTCTCCCAGTCTGCATCACTACTCTAAAAGAGGATGCAGATGACCCACACCTCATGGGTTTTCTTCATTAGCCCCCAAACTTAAGTCTCTTTGCTACACCTTTTATGGCTGCCATTCTCAGTAGGAAAATTGTTAATGCATCAGCTGTATAGTTTCTATATAGAGGACCAAAGGAAGCACCCAAAAGTGTTACCCTGAATGCTCAAGAACAGGATGTTTCCAGCTTAAAGGCAAGTACAGCAGTCAGAACCAGAAGCAAAAACATTGCTTACAGTTGCCACACAAAACAATACAACCATTTAAACCCAATCATAGGCTGTTGTCCGCAGAAAAAGTGGAATAGGACCGTGCAATTTTATTGTAGTTCAATTAAGTTCATTGTAGTATACACCTGTGAAAATGGACTGCCCCACCCACCAACTATTGTGCGTCAGTATAATGTTACTACATGACTATCAACATCTACAATTATTCATTAAGAAGGTTTACGTTTAAACAATACTGTCTCAACAACACTTTTTCATACCTCAACAATACTTTGCCATACTTTATATGGTAAAGTATTATTGTCATATAGTATGACAATAATTTGCCTGCAAAGGTCATACAAAGTACTTACCTCATGAGTGTGAATATCTAGGAACCTATAAATTTACATCTATGGTTCAGTCCCACCTGCTGAACCTCCCATGAACACTATAAATGCACTGGTTGCCTGTAAGGCATAAAAAAAGTATCAAAAAGAGGAAAAAAATCTCATTATGAGATTATTGGTGGCCCATCATTCACAAAACCATTTGAGAATTATCAACATGGAGTCCATCTATACCGCCAAGGTTCAAGACTTTAATGCTTCTACTTTTTCTGGCTTGATGACCAAAAAATCAGTTTGGTACAAGGCTTAAAGCAAATTAGTTGCTTCTAAAGTTACGAGAAAAGACGACACTGGAAATATAGCCCAATGCTGAACTCTGTATACCCATCAATCTGGGATTACTGAACATTAACCATATCAAACCGTGACCATAATTTTTGTAATAGAAACACAACATCATTGCAAACCAGCTTTAGCATTCCTAAGAGTTTATTCACAAATGTAGCCTGGTAGTCCTTCCTTCTCCCTATAGTTTCCAAAAACTGTATAACCAGGTTTCAGCAACAGGAGTCCAAAAAATGTATTCCTTACAACACTATTGATGGTCATTGATATAAAAATGATACTGAAATGAGAGGTTTAAAGATTTAATTTGGATAAACAAGTATTCTGCTAATAATTACAGGGGTTTGTGGAGCCCAAAAGTTGATGTTAATCCCTGGCTAGCAAGATTATGTTGAACTCCCGCAAGCCTTGCTTTTAAACTACACCTTTTAAGGTATGGGCAATCAGACCCTTGCACTGACACTGCAAGGGATGGTAAAAGGAGCATAAAAGATAGCAACGATCCAGCAATACCACAAGACTCAATTCGTTCCATATATGGAAGTTACCTAAGTAATTTCCTCTTTTTGGGTTTATCTAATTTCTTCTGAAACATGATAATGTAATGAGCTGATTGTTTGCCCTTGTCTGAAGTTTTCCTGGAGAGATGGTATAGAACAGTTCATCTCAGATCTGCTCAGACCCAGCTTTGACGTGTCTGAAGTGATGTAAAAACAAGGAAAGTGTATCCAGTTCAAAGTTTGTTGGTTCATTTCTGGCAATAAAATGTATCTGTATATACCTCAGGTGACCACTTGAGACAAAATGTCATCTCTGGATTTATATCAAACAAACTGATTTTTGGGGGGAGGAAAAAAAAAAGTTTTTACGTAACTGGTGGTAACAATATTGCAAAGTGGTATAGGAAAAGATAACATGATACTCTAGCCTTTGATGGGTTTCAAATTGATGTCTCACTGCAACAGAACTATCAGATAAATGTGTTCTGTCATTTTATGACTCATTTAAAATCTTTAAATCCTCTTGCTTATGAAGAACGTTTGCAGCCAAGATGTTCTCTGTTGGTACAGCATGGAATTTGGAAACTTTGTAATTAGAGCATCTTGGATGTTATCCCCAATTAGTAGTGTGTAAACCTGTCATTAGTGTGTCAGTATCTTTATGGCTTGCCGTAGCCATGTGGTCACTTCTGTTAGCCATGTGTTGGCTTTTGCTGGCCATTTTAGCTACGTGTTGTCCTAGCTGTGTTGCTAATAACAGTGTTTTAACCTCCATGAGGCTTTTTTCCAATGTGTTAGCCACTTGATAGCCTCTGTCAATAGTATGTTAAACTGTTAGCAGTGTATTCAGTTATGTTATGTAGGCATTATCATCTGATATTTTCAGCCAAATTAGCAGACGAGGCTTAATTTGGTCTTATCACATAGGCAGCCTGGTAAAGTTTACCCAATTACACTGTTAAAACTATAATCAAGTATAAACCTGACAATTAGCATATATTGGCATAAAGTTTGATTGCAGTAACATGGAGGACGAAAGCTTGGTGACAAATGACTGTCCAACATGATAAATTACTGTTTACCCAAATGTAAAGCATGTGGGCTGATATAATGATGTTATATAATGATTATGTTTTGTTATATATATTATTACCCCCATTGATCTGATATGGCCCAACTTGAATTTGTTGGTCTTTTATTTTGGAGTTTTCATATTTTACTCAAATACAAACTGATTATGGGGAGCACAGTGGTTGCAGTGGTTAACGCTGCACCTCATGGCACAAAGGACCCTGGTTGGATTTAAGTTTCTGTATTCTCCCTGCACTTTTGTCATTAAGAAGATTAATCAGAACAGTTGCCCAGATGTGTGAATGAGAGAATGGTTGGTTGTAGAAATAGCTTGATTTCTCACATTCAGTTATATATACAGCACAACATCAGCGAAATTTGACCACTGCATTTAATCCATCATGGATGAACCATGAGGAGAAGGCAGCCATTGACCAGTGCCAGGGGAGCAGTTAGGGGTGCAGTGTCTTGCTCAATAACACTTCGACAGGCTAGGAGAAGCTGGCCCTGCCTCTCCTACAGTGAGAGCTGGGATAGGCTCCAGCATCCCTGCGAACCTAAGTGCAAGATAAGCGGGGGGTAATGGATAATAAATGGCTTTATGTTAGTGTTTCTTCAAATTCTTCATTGGTGGTGTTTGAAACAAAAAATGTTTCTAGTGGCAGCAGTTTTCCTGCTTCTGTTATCAGTTCTTGCTTCTGTTTTCATCATATTAACATTTTTTGGCATTTTTTTTTTGGTATCATGCTAATAGTGCTGCAGTGTGTAAGTTTTAGTAGGGCTAATAATTTAAGTGCATGTGTCTGTTAGCATTGTTGAAGTTTCTGTCAGCGATCTAGCACCTAACATACTAAGTATGTTAAAGTCTATTAGCAGTCTTGAAACCCCCTTAACCTCCATGAACCTAGGGTTTTTTGTGTTTTTTCAGATACCATGGTAGTAGTTTAGAAACCTGTTTGTTGTGAGTTAACCTCCCTTTGCCCCTTGTGTTCTAAAACTTGCAATTGTCATGTTTCTGTGTGGGTAAGAACAGATGTTAGTCATATTATAACAGTCCAATTGCTTCCATTAGCAATGTTTTAATTTGAGTGAATATATGTTACACATCCTCTATCCCGTAATCCCGGCTACTTTATGGCACTCCTTGGTGCCGTTTGTTAACTCGTTACATTTGTAAACCATGTTAGCTTGGGTTACCCATTTGTACCCTCTGGTAGCCATGTGTTAATCTTGCATACCCATTGGCCATCTATGCAACATTAATTGGCTTCAGGGAAAGGGAGTAATATTGTTTGTGTTACAGTGCAGACAGTTGATATATCCATTTCATCCTTTCCCCTTCCTTGTGTCAGTGCTCACCAGAGGCCAATATGCAACTCTATACACATGAATAGAGCTGGAGTAAAGACATCACACATTATCAAATCATTTTACAAGTAACCAGTTTTAACCGCTATTGCTCTCCAAAAAGACTGTTAACCTACATTCAAATCCAAAGCTTGTCAATTTTGATTGGTCAAATGTCGACCCTCCTTTCCTCCTAGTGAGAGGCTGACAGAATTCTATTGTAAAAGCATTTCTACAAGATTAAACATTTGAGAGATGGGAAAGCTGGGTTCAGAATTTGGCTTACCACAGGTCAATTTTATTTACTTCTGAACAAATTGATTTTATTTGTATTTTTCTGAAATAAAATAAAAAACTGTAATTTTTAATATTAATTTAAGACTTTAATTTATAAGAAAGGTGGGACTGCTTATTGTAAATTTGAAAGACAAACATTGCTGCATACTGAAAATGGTTTGATAGTGGGGGCATGTCGTACTGTATTGGAAAATGGATATAAAGATACAAATAAAAGTTGAAAGTTTTTAAGTAGCTGAAGTGGAACCTAAAACTCAATATGTCAGAAACTGGTGGTATTAAGCCAGGTTTATAAAAAAAGTGTACTTCTGGCAGAACCATGGAGTAAATAGCAGATTTTACAAATACGGACTCTAAGCAATATATCCAAAGTGAAGTCTGAAACAAGTGTAAATGTTTTCATAGACCAACTTTACTATTCTAACATCATATATTGCCTGCCTTAAATTTATTTTTGGATAGTCTTCATACATTCAAATAACAGAACTGCTTTGCCAACTTCCCCTTGGGGATAAATAAAGTTTATTCTGATTCACACTTTATGATTGGTGGTACGACAACATTTCTGGAAGCTAATCATGCAATTTAAAAAAAATGATTCCGGGTCAAGTTAATTGTTGCTTCTTTTTTCAATGATTTGGTAAATATACACTGATATTTACTCATTTTTTCAGTTTCTTCAAAAAATGTACATATTGTTTGGTTATAATTGACCTTATTTTTAAAGAGGTGACAAATCCGGATTCAGGTCATCGGTGTCTACCTAAAGAAGAATCATGATCTTTTTATTCATCTTTACTGCCAGTTTTAGAAAAATCTTACACACAAAACATACTCGATTAATGAACTCACACTGTTGCCAAAGTGACAGAGTTACTAGAATTTTTATTTGAAGGAATATAGTTGTATAAATATGTACTCATATGCTATATGGTAAAACACGAATGGGAGAATGTTCAGAGCATCTATTCTGAGAGCTCTAAACCTGTAGTCACTTGTACCAGGGGGACGGTGAGACTCCTTATAGATCCAGGCTTTATCAGTAGCTCTGGAGCTCCAGAGCTCGAGCTCCTCGCGGGGGCAGGAGCAGAAGTTGTCTGTTCACACTGTGGTTTGGAGCTAAGTGCCCTTAGGCATCATGTGGCAAATGTTTTTGCCTCATGATGCCTCATTCCTTTTTAAAATGTATTTCTTTTAAACAATTGGAAGTGTATTAATTTTATACCATGGATAGCTTGATCAGTCTAACATTCAAGGCTTCAATCTCCGACGAAATGAATTGCTTAAACTATGCAGTTGCTGGGGTTTACATGGTTTCTTTGATTTATTGACAGACCTACAGAGTAATGAATTTTTGTCTTAAACACCATCAAAGAAGAGTTTAAAGAAACACTGACAAAATCCCATTCATTATCCATCGCTTTTCCTGCACTCAGGGTCACGGGAATGCTGACAGCTATCAGCGCGGTACACCCTAGCCACATAGAGAGACAAACAACCACTCATTTTGTCATTCATACGTGTTGACCCCTACTTTCGGATGGAGACCAGAGAGATCCACACGGAACATGCAAACTCCACACAGAAAGGCCTACTGTGGGAATTGAACCAGAGTACTTCTTGTGAGTCGAAAGTGCTAACCACTGCGCCACACCATTAAGGATGTCAGTTCATCTAGCATGTCATGTGCGTGTGTGTGTGCGTGTGTGAAATATCGTGTTGAATTGCAGTGACCACAAACTGAGAAAAGATATTGCTTATTCCCTCTTCTCATAGTGAGGTTTTATTTTTCTTTAACTTTTTTTTCAAAGTAATTTTTCATGTTGAGGTATTCCATTGACATCGCATACAAATGTCTGTAACTATCAGACACACAAAAATGTATTTAGTTTGTTGTTTCAATGAACAGCAGTCACCTCATTTGGTATATGGGTTATGTTGCGTGTCACACTATACCTGTAACATTTATATTTGATCAATGCTGTTAGCAACAGCTGTCCTCTCAGAAGAGATTTTTTTCTGTTTGTGCTTTTTCTTCTGATTTACTTTTTACTATCATTAATGAGAATTGTCAATTGATGATTTCATTACCTCTGATGGTTGGCTATTTTTTCATTTGGTTCTGCTTATATAATTTCTCGTAAGTTTTTCTGCAAGATTTAACAAAAACATGTAGATTTTTAGAATTCCCTGTAGAGAAAACTGTGTTTACATTCTTTTAGATATAGTGTGGTTGGAGTTCATCATGTCAGGTGTAAATGTATTATATCACAACCATTGCATCCTATACCCTTTTCTCCCTCTGCCCCTGGGGATGAAACCCTCTTCATTCGAGAAGCATGTGTGTCAAGAAATAAATACACATATAAATAGAAATTAGGTTGATAAATGATATCAACCATATTGTGAAAGCCACTGGAACGATAAAGGCCTTTATTGGATGACTGCAATCTGGCCAGCTAATGCAAATATGATCATATATGTACATTTTCAATCAATATATCACAGTGATTTTCCCACAGTACTTTGTCAATATCTCTTTCCTCTCATATAAGTCATCCCTCTTGGAACTTGGAGTTCCAGCAGAAGAAGAGGATATGACAGTGATGTGACACAAAATAATCATGCTGAATCCTTGTATAAAAATTGTTTTTGAAATCTCTGTAATACTACAATAAGGTCTTATCTATCTATAGATCATAACCTCCTTTTAACCTTCACCTCAACAGCTGATCAGCTGTGGAGTTGACTCACTCAAGCTCACAGCTCACTCAAACTTGGCGTCCAGTTACGTTAATTTTTGCTCCATTCCGACGTGATGCCATCTCACTACTTCCACTAAGACACGTGTCACCTGCCCCACTCTGCCATTTGAACAGAAAAACACTTTTTATGCAGTTTATTGAAAGTGAGAATTGAGCTTTTAACCAACTGATAGTAAGTATCAATGCAGTTTTAAATCGTAAAACACATTTACTGTCATAGCGGGACATAAGCAAGGTTTGATTCCCAATTAAAGAGAAGCAATGAAGTGTGACCCACGGTATAAAAAAAAAGCAAACAGAGTCTGTCACCTGTTTTTTGCAGGTTATCTTCATTTTGATAGTCTACAAATACCAAATACCAAGTTTCAAGATTCAAAGTGTTTATTGTCATATGTACAGTGTGGAAAGGTATTTCCCTGTACAATGAAATTGTTACTTTGCCTTCCGCAGTGCATTTGGCCGGCATGCAACCACGGAGCGAGCAAACACGTCTGCCATGGAGGGCTCCAACTGTACCAAGCAGTTTTGTTGTAAAAATGGGGACACTGCACACAACCAAAGACACTTGCTGTACATCTTAACACATAAATAGTTCGATAATCAAAAGGAGGTTTTGGATCAAAGAATCAGAACAGACAACCTTCACATGAAGCCAGTGGCAAGCAAAAGTTTTAAGCTTGGTTTTGGCTGTGGAGGATTTTTTTATGGTCAGCTAACTAAAAATGTACATATTCAAGTGAAGGAATGGTGAGAGGGTTTTGGATTTATAACAATTTTATTATAGAAGGCAAGAAAAATTTTCTCTTTGTGTGCATATCAAAAAATGTATACAGGGTGGTTTGTGTGGAAACTGCATTTCTTATTTTTTCTGTCTGATAAAAAGTTAGACGGCAGTCAGATTAGCAGCGCTGTTACTTGTAAGGCAGCTGGTACCCACACTGCTATACACACAGTGTAAGTTAGAAGGTGTAGGCAACTTTTTTTATTTTCAGGCAAAATCCCTTAAACAGTTGTTGATCATTTCCATTAACTGCTCTTGAAAATAGTGAGGATAGACATTTCTTCAACTTGCAGAGTTTTTGCCAGAACATGACTGATAAGGCATTGATATGTTCCAGAAAACACTGAATTCAGGGTCTTCATTAAATAACAAAAAAGAGCATATATTTAATCAACATAATGAGAATATTTATCAGTTCACATCATTATTGTTTTATAGTTTATCAGACTTATTATTTCAGTTACCTAATCATCTAAACAACCCTTAAAACTTGAAGTTTTTTCGGAGTGGGGAATGGTCAGGCTCATCTCAGTCTATGCATAGGAACACTGGTGTCTCACACCTGAAGACAGAAACTTGCAAATTACCTGCTGCTGTTTTTAAGCTCATTTACTATAAACGCGCAAAAAAGATTAGCTTATCATCACTTTGAGCTTCCAGCTCCATGATTTGTAAAATAGGCAAGCCAAATGTGTTTTCTTATTGTTTTCTTAAGTGTGGCATGCAAACTGTGGTATGCTCAGCTATGCAGTCTGAAATGAGGCTCTTCATTGTATGGTAAAAACTAATCATTTATTTTCACAAAGAAGAGTGTTTTAACTATTTCACCGTGTTAGATATTATTGTTTCATGTAAATATTTGGGCAATTAAATTTACATTTTGGAATGTATCTCAAGACTGTATGCTAATGCAATTGTGGACAAACAGATTTTATTTTAATGTTGATGCTTTCATAATATCAGCTTCGATATTCAAGAAAACAATAATGCTCAATTTCAGTGACAGGGGCACTTTAATAATGAATAGGGAGCTCTGGCAGATTATCATCATTGCAAATTAACACATTTGTACTGTCATTGCATACAATGTAAATTATCATGAGATGACCATCAGCCACAAAAAGAAAAAAAATGGAAATTCATCATGAGCATCAGGTAAAGTGGCAAAGCTGGGGTTCATAGTGATATGAACACACCCTTATGCAGGAGCATTTATCAAAGGTTTTCTAGCACCAAATTCTACATCAACATTCAACATTTTAAGCTTTGATTGTGAAGGTGCCTCTTGGAGAAGAGGCTGTGTCTATGCAGTCAGCCGCAATTATATGATGAAACTAACAAATTAAGTTTTATTTGATGCTCATTGAAAACATTATAGGAACCAAATATTTTTTACCAACTAGCTTGACTATTGCCTTTATTCTATTGAAAATTCTGTTTGGTTCGAATTGAAGCATGATGTTTGCTTTTTGTTACTGATTTGGCACTACTCACATATTGATATTATATGCTCTTATATTGATATTTTTGTTTATTGAATAATCTATTCAATTATTCAGTGATCACAGTGTACTATTGACTATTAGTCAGTTTGACGTTCAAGTATCAATAGGAAAATATCCATCCTTGCCTAAATCTAATCTGTTTTCATTAAAACGACACCGCAAAAGAGGACTTCCAGGTTATTCTGAAAATTGTATTTATAGATTTAAGCATCAAAATGAAACTGAAGTTTTCATTTAAGTTGGAGTTGTCATGTGTAAGTATTGACCACCAAATACAACAATTAATTGAAACAGTTCTGCAGAGGTTTTTACATGGTTATCGTAAAGGATAAAAGATGGAGTTCGAAAACATGGATTTGGACATGTCAGTTTTAGTGATCTTGGATCATCTCTGTGATCAAAGTCAAATTTTTTTTGGTCCCTGACCTTCCAGGCAAAATGTATTGTGCAGATTCTTTTCTATGATACTCTTCTTCTAGAAGCAGTTTTTTTTTTTTTAATGAAACCAAGCAAGAGTGATATAGCAACAATCAATCCACAATGCTTTTTTTATGTTTCCTTTTTTGGGTGATCAAGACAAACTACTGACATCTGATATTGAAGAAGAATAAATTTCATGTAAGATCATTCAGATTTTTGTGTCATTCATATAATCGCTCTTGTTTTGAAGTTTTGCTAATCTTTTCAGCTACTGCTTGTCTGTTTAAAAGTCTTAGATATGACTGGCGGTCTGTTTGGATCAAGTTTACAAATACAGTACCTGAAAGGGATGGAGAGGGTCATGAGGATATGCTCTAACAATTGACAAAATGTCTGTGTCCCTCGTAAATTACATTTAGACACTAAATGTTAATTCTGTATGATATTGCCATACTAAATATGTCTTTCATTGTAAAATTGCACTAATTTGGACATTGAAAATGATCTTGGACGTTTTTGGTGTGTGTGTGTGTGTGTGTGTGTGTGTGTGTGTGTGTGTGTGTGTGTGTGTGTGTGTGTGTGTGTGTGTGTGTGTGTGTATGTGTGTGTGTGTGTGGCACATGGGTTTGTTTAGCAGTATTTGTTCTACAATTGGTCGTATTATTTCTAAATATTTGCGGGCTGATGATTTGAGCAATTGATAACAACTTGATAACAACTTCTACTGCTACTACGAAAACAACAATTTAATAAAGTTAATAAAGTATTGTCTTAAGAACAACAGCTATTACTATGTCTACTACTTTTAATAATAACCATAAATATTTTTAAATGGAGAATATGGAAGAACCTAAATGTCAGACATTTTGGCTTCTTGCAAGTTTAGGGTAAAGGTTGTTTAAGGATTTGTGAAATGTATGTAATTTAGATTTTTCTCCATGAATGAAAGCAAATG
This sequence comes from Fistularia commersonii, assembly GCF_037954325.1. NCBI lineage: Eukaryota > Metazoa > Chordata > Actinopteri > Syngnathiformes > Fistulariidae > Fistularia > Fistularia commersonii. Next base: position 8,910,767 of record NC_141294.1, on the reverse strand, counting down.
TGCTTTAATATCCTAATTGGCCAATTCCACCAAGGTCATAACAAATACTGGGGTGTTATACAGTCTTATTATACCACTCTTACACTGTCCTACACACAAATACAGTTGGCTTTTCATTTTTTTCCTAATTAAATTCCTTTGCTTAGGACGACTAAGAGATACTGGTGAAAGTGCTGTACAAAGCGACACAGCAGATCAGGAGTTTCTCACAAGTGATTCTCTCAGTCTCTGTTAACATTTTGTTTTCAGAATTGGTTGTTCTGAAACTTTAGACAGCACACACTGATTGTGAGCCATTCTTGTAAACTTAGATCCAAATCATTTTACATCATGTTAAAGGTGAGTGAAGTGAAATTAAATTAGGAGCTTCAATTTTGTCTCAAATTAGACAGTATGTCTCCACAACTAGGGAGATGTCCACTGATAGGCTCTCAATGTGACGCACACACTGCTGCTCAAACTGTGATGAGTGATTCATGCCGTGACGTAGTGATGTGCACATGCCTCTTGTCCAACAAACATATGTCTTGTGTTGTCTAAATGTTGTTTTGCTTACCATAAGTCACAGGCAAACCACATAAACATATTAAATATCCCATCCCTGTTACAGTCCACATTTTAGTTTGTATGACTTCAATTTATTTGACTCACTGACAGTCCGCCTGTGTGTGCATGTGTGCATGTGTGCGTGCATGCGTGCGTGTGTGTGTGTGATGGTAATTTAGGCAAGGGGGATGTTGCATGTGGCCCCTCCACCTGTCCTCACTGGGACTCTATTTCTGGGTCTTAAACTGAACACGACTATGTCTCGCCTGGCAACAGTAACTGTGTATATCTATGCATGCGCTCTCTGTGTGTACATGTGTTATTCCAGTCTTCACTACAGTTGGGCCAAATCTGTGTAGGCTAATATGGACCGGTTGTAACCGCAGAACATTGACCCAATTGAACCCTTCTGCTATAACAGGGATGGAGCTAATGTTGGCACCAGGTTCCAGCCTTAATAAACGTGACATGTTGTTGGCCAAAGATGGGCCGTCATGTGTTATGTGTTGAAGGATTTGGTGGGTGTCAAACTAATTGGTTCTCCTTTTAATGCATAACATAGTGTGAATACTTAAATGTAAAGCACATTCACAAACAGAACATGACTTTTTCTCAACATATTACCCCTCGTCCATCACCCTTATCATTTTAAAAGGCGTCGATTAACATTATTAAGCGGTGCTAAGATTCCACACATCTATTTCACAATTGTATGGACGATATATAAACATTAATCCAGGCAAGCTGACTGAGCAGTTGTTAAACATGTGTTGGTTTTCTCAAGTAAATTAGCAGCAACATTAAAAGGTGATGCACTTCTGTCTGACTTGCACAGTTAACTTGTCTGTGTCACGAATTATATAATCTTATTAGGGAGGCTGATTGTTCCTTTAGGGTCCAACCCACGATTCAACCAACAATATTTAGGTCATCACATTTCTGTCGTACTGTTCCTTAAGTTTCCGGTTTGAATTGATTTTTTTTTCTAGGAACTAATTGTTGTAAGCAATCCATAAAGCTTGAACTAAATATAAATATTATCAATTAGTTATTCAATGATCAGTTTTGATGGCCTCATACCTTCTTTGTGCAAACAAGTTTTCAGGTTGTTAGTGGCATCCCAGTTTTACTGTACTGTCCAGAGAAGGGCTGGTCAGACCTGAGGGTTTTGTTTTGATGAATACTTTATAAGAAGAAATATAAAATCACATATATGTATATATATTATCCAGATGATTAGTATTGGGTTCCAGAAAATGTATGTACCAATAGTAGCTCTCACAAATTTGGGACTCAAGCATTGAACTTATTAAAATTTCAACCACACACCTATGAAACGTAATTTTAAAATCATGTCCTGCACATTTGAGCATACCAATCTTCACAGTCTGCCTACATGTGACTGCATCTTGCATAGCTACGATTCTAGCAGAGTGACAATCTGTCAGACTGACACAAAGTCCTGCCAACATTCTCAAAACTGCCACTGTAGTGGTTCTTGCTACAGTTGGTGTCTCCTTGACCACATTTGCCTTAATGACACACAGATTTACAAGATTAAAAGAGTAGCAGCCACATACTGCCACTGCTGTAATTAATGTCATATATCTGCTCCTGCAATTACAAACATAGTATTTGACTTGGTTTTGACCACTCCATTCTGCAGCCAAATAATTCAAATGCCGTTATCACCAAGCAGTCATGCACCATGCACCATGTACCTTTGTCTGTCTGCTGTTAATAGTAACATGTTGGGAAAAGAGCACCTTTACTGGAAGCAGCTTCTTGCTGTTACCAGAAACTGAGATTACGAGGTCTCTGAGACAAAAAAGAGCTCGTAAATTTTAGAGGGGTTGCTTTTGCCTTAATTATTAGTGATACGCATTTCAGTTTACATATTGTTCTTTGAGGTATTTTTAAGAATTAAAAATACATTTCCTAAATTGTTGTTTGTCCAAGTACGTTTTTTTTTCTATTCGGGTATCTGTTCCAGAAACGGCTGCTTTTATGATTTGGGTTGGTAGTGTTGGTGGACCTCATTTTTGACTAGATGTCTTATAAATGTATGGAGCTTTATTAATGTGGAATAGATCTAGGTTTGAGGACTAGTTGTCAGTCAAATAACGGAAAAAAGATCAGAAAGCACATAACCTTAACCTACATCCCAGGGGACCACCTTTGGCTGAAGACAAATGTCAATTTTGTCCATCATCATGGGTATCTAACCCCAGTTTGGTTTTATAAATAAAAGAGATAAAACCTTTTTGACTGATCATCCATCACTTTTGACAAAGAATGTATGGTATGTATTGGTAAATGTTTGTAATTACTGTCACAGGTCTGAAGGACCAAAGACTATGAAATGCCACATTTTGTCACACCTGTGCCCAGCACCTGTACATGTGAATTTATGCTCCTTAATATTATTATTTCTGTGTGGGGAAAAAGAAAGTACAATCATCCACATTTTAACATGCATGTTAATAGTAGCTTAGAGTTTCCAAATATCTTGGCAACCCAAACTGTGAGATGGTTTTAGAGTGGAAAAAATACTTTTACTCTTACGTTTGTCTTTAATTGGCTTTTGTGTATCGGGCATTCAAATAAATAAGATATGAGAACATTTTTTAGGTCCTATTACACAAACTGAGCCTCATGACAAATAGATTTTTTTTGTTACATTGACCAACAGTAATACAGGGTGTGATGCTGACTATATTCGCCATCTCAGAACAAGTCCATGCCATGGAGGTGCAGAGGGGGAAAAATATATCATAGGATTTCCAGAGTCATCAGAGGCTACACTCCTCTCAGATTCACTGTCCGTTAAAAAAATGGTGTGCCAATCAGTCTATGAGATATTTAGATATTTCACAGAGGAACAGAAAACCTGGTGATGCCAGAGGATAATTCAGCTTAATCCTTTGGGATCCATGAATGTCTGTTTAAAGGGTCATGGCAATCCAATTATTTTTGGGATATTTCAGTCCAATGCAAAGTATGAGACAGGACGATACTTTCATCCTTTTACAATAGCTTCACTAATAATATATTACATATTTCAATAAGCTAGTGGTTTGTTTAGTCAAAAATTGGTCAAGATAATAAAAGCTGCATAAATCGTTGGTGCCATCATCACATTTGTATTAAAGTGGAGTCTAATAATTTGTGGAATCTAATGGTTGAGTTCCAAATGGCAACTAGTGACCTCATTTCTCCCTGAAGACAATCTCCAGTGGCCTGCCAGATATTCAGGCCTGATCCTACATTTATCAGACTTTGGGTTCTCAAACTTTGCACTTTTTCAGCCAGTAGAGGCAGGCTCTGAATCACAAACAAATTTCCCTGCAGGGAAATATTTTGCTCACTTACAATTTCTCAGGCAATTAGACAAGTGAATGAGAATAGGAGAGAGAACTTACCTCCATGCAGACACAGTGCTTCACCACCATTTCTTTCCCATCAGTCATCGCTAGAATGTGCTTGTGCTTCTCTTATAAAGTCATGTCCTGTATGTCATGTTTGGTCCATAATGTCACCTATAGAACTGTCTCAACAGTCCCCTTTTTTAAAGTTTCCTCTTCTTTACACTAAACTGAACACAGTAACATCGCTGTGACATTTTACCAATTATTTTTTCATTCATCTGTTTTCGAAATAACAAGAAACAACTTTTTAAATCAATGAAAAAGGCCCTTCACATTACTTATATGAATAGGTGAAGATACACTTAATTCTCTTCCATCAGTGTGTGTCTTCTCTGTGTGGATGTCCATTGCTGTGGTCATAGTGATGCCCAGCTTCAGTAATCAGCTTGTCTTTGTCATAAACAACCTTGCAAAATACTGTAAGTTAAATCACAGTGAAATCAGAGCATAAATCTACTAGGTTGTTTCGAGAGAGTATCAGAAGCAGTAGAAGAGAGTGAAAGCCTTGGATGCAAGGAGAACTGGATAAAGCCCAGGAGGAGGGGGCCCTCTCATGTCTTTAAAAGATGCTCAGTAAGAAATTAGCCAAAAATTTTCAACTTCCAGGAATAGCATTTCTCATTGCATGCCCCTGCGTAATCTTGGCTGGGTGAAATCAGATATCAGTTTGCTATAATAGGTCGATGAAAATGCTTTTTTGTATCTCTTATTTTGACTATTTTATGTAGCTGAAATTGATGGACAAGTGGACTGTCGAATGACAAATACTTCATTAAAACCTATCCATCATTTCCCAGACCCCTAGCATACACCCAAGGGATTAGTTTAACATTAATAATTACACAGGTAGGCCATGATGTAAGGTCATCTTAAAAACACTTGGTACTCTTCTTGGGATTTTATTAGTAAATATGTCTTTATCACCACATATTTAAATTGAATAAAGCAAAGTTAACAAGCTTTAACAAATCTGCAAGCGCTTTTAAAGCCATTCTGAACTCGTGTGGATGCTGTCCGTACCATTGCCAAGTCTTGCGAAGGGCCCATTGTAACAGATTATTAAATGCTGAATTATTTTTACTTGTTTTTACTTCTGAATTTTTGTCCTTATATTAAAGAAAGGTTATCCTTGAAGACATAGTGAGTTTGGGTTGTGATATCCCTGAACAGATGTAGTCAGACATTGTCAAAGGCAATTTAGTATTTCGGAAACAGCGGCTGAAATCTAAGTTAGCCGTGAGATGAGATCCTTTAAATACTAGTCTGATGCACTTGTTCTTACACCCAGAATTGACCGAAGAGTTTCTTGAATGGTATTGTGAGAGAACTTTCAACTCTGCCTACTTTCTTGTCTCCAGGCAGTCCGGACAAACTTGCGTGAATACGACAGAAACATTGACTTGTAAGATTTCCACAAATTTCTTTTCTGATTTTAGGACTCTGGGAGAGGGTTTACAAAACTGTTCTGATAGATGCTCAATATTTGAATGCTGGGAAATTTTGTCTTACAATTTCTTACAAGCACTTGCATGTAGTGATGGTATGTACAGTATCCAGCCTCTAATTGCTACTCCACTGTATCACTTGAGTTTTTTCCTCCAAGTTTGCAATGGCGGTTTCCTCCGCATTACTGTTCTTGTAGCTACATATCTGCATTGATCCATTAGTAGCAACAAGCCAACTATTACCATTGGTCGCCCAGGAAGTTCAGACCTGGGTGTTTGTGTTGAAACAGAGGTAAGTGAACTTGGGAGGAACTTAATCTAACTTTAACTGTGTGCACAAATAAAGTGTATAGTGAGACAGCAATAGCTGTGAGCTGACAGGTCCACAGCAAAGAGAGGCACAAATTTTCATAGTGGTAATCTGTGTCACTGTCTCCAGAGGGCTTTGCTTGTTGCTATCCAAGCAGTATGATATTTGAGTAGAGAAAATAATGTATTTCATGTGAATGGACGCATTGAAGGTATATATATTGTTCGGCAAAATATTATGTCGTGTGGAGAAGCATGACACAAATTCTGATCTACAGTGGTTTATTTTTTCCAATTAAATACTTGACCTCCCAAGTTTCTTTTTACTTTTGGCTTATATTTGCAAAGATGCTGTTAGATGATAAAAAGGCAATGACATAAAGCATCTCTGATGCTTAGTTCGCCCTAGTTCTCAGCATTGGGTTAGGTGGAACTCAGTCAGCTGATGTGTTGTGAAGTAGGGTAAAGTATACATGTATTATTTATAGGAAATGTATGTAAATATAAAAGAGCAATTGAGCTAAAAAAAAATAGCTAAATTTGCTAGTTATTCTGGGGAAGATTAAAACCTGGAAACGTGATGTAAGTATAATATGTGTGTGAGCATATTACAAGAACATCTTAATCCATCAGTGGACACCAACAGTTCAGGCATAAGGAGTGCTGCTCTTAACAAGTCAGGCCAACTGCACAACAGCTCAAGTAGCTGAGTAATACTGCTAACTTTTCTTCTTCCTTTTTTTTTTATTAGATTAGAACCATTGTTCTGACCATTGTCTTTTAATTGTTTTAAAGAGATCCGGCATCCCCTTTCTTTTATTTAATAGTGCCCTGCACTTATTTGTTGTTCAGAGACAATATATCCTATTTAATAGAAAAATAAAATCAAAATCTTTTTAAAGCAAAAGTATTGCTTATTTACTGTTGATTACTCTAACTTCCCCTTCTGACCAACAGTAGGTAGTCAAATTATTATGATGCATGTAAAGCGTAACCAAAATCACTCGCATCAAAATCCCCCTAGGTTTCCAACTAAGTCCTATATTTTATTCCTCTTTGCCTGTGTCATTCCTTCGTTTCTTTGTTTTTGTCTCTCTGGCACCGCCAAGTGCTGAGAAAGAGGAGGGTATTTCTGAGTGTGAAGTACTCCTCCACTCCTTGCTGAAAGCACCCTGCAGTAGCAGCATGGTAATTCTGCTCTTCTATCTTTCCTCTGCATCGTGTTTACCTAGCAACAAGCATCACCCGCGGCTGGCCATCCCATTGGTCACTTGAAAACGCACCGGGGACCAATGGCAGAGCTGTTGCCATGGTACAGTGTATAGTTGCCGGGTGGAATTTTGCTGCAAGGCACGTGAGTGTCAGAGTCTGCTTCCCTCCTCGCAGTGCTGTTGTAATCTCCGCTGTCTGGTCGTTAGTACCGCTCAACGCGATTTAGTGGAAGCCACTCAGTAACACTGTTAATAGAAATTCAAACGTTTAGCTGCAAATTCAGCAAGATAACCTGAGCTGCGCGTTTGAGTCCTCTAGCGCGAAAAGCGGCGCGGCAGTAAGGGGACAACGGACAACGGCTGCATCGAGTCCTCCTGCCCGTATAAATTCACCGTTAAGAGGCTGCGTTTCTGCCAATTCAATGTGCTGTATCACTGCCTAACATTATAGTCACTAATATTCAACGTATATGGAAGCCAGGCAGTAGATAAAAGCCAGGTTTTGAAGGTGACAGAATGACCCAAGCTTCTTTTCAATCCGCCTAAAGTCGATATGTAAATCAAGATTATACACGATGATTGATAAAATGGGAAAATAACAATACACGATGTTTATAAAATCAACAATGAATTTGAGACTGTATCAGTTTAGGGCAAAAATACTGGAAAACAAACAAATTTGGATTTGCTGGATATGCATGCCGTTCATCATAAAGCATCCTTATTCATGACTGCACAAACATGTATTTTCCGATGTGAATTCTAGATCTTATGTTAGAGTTTTTCAAGAGATCGTGTTAACTTGATGAAATATTCAATTGGAAAAAATAAAAAGTTGAAATACTTTGTGTCGTTTTACAGTAAACTCCCAAATTAAATTCTGTACTTAGCATGCTATTAAAAGGTTTCATTAACCCATTTGGTTGCAGCAAAATAATTGAACAATTGGTTTTTTTTTGCGCAGGTGTTTTAGTATTAAGCTTCATTGTGCCTTACTTATTTTTTTAGACCTTATTTTGATTTTAATTTCCTTGAAAGGACAAATAACACTAAGTTATAATGAACAGTTACAGTGAAACTTGTTGGTATTTTACCCTATCTCATAGTACCATGCACATACATGCTTGTTCACCTGTTGTCCTTTCTGTAATTTTGGAAATGAGATAGCAGGGGTCTGGATGTCACGATAAGTAAATATATCATATATCTAATGTGTTTTTGCTCAGTGCAAACACACAATTACACAGAGGGCAAGTGAAAAATTGAGTTAATGCCTGTCTTCTTGTTTTCTTGTGTGTTTTGCCACCTCATTGCAATATGTTCTTTGTAATTTATATCTGGCAGCACGCCCACACATACAGGAATACTGTATGCTTTACATTAAATCTGTTCCTGTTAAATCTGCCACTGTCCATGCACAGGTGAAATTGTCTTTTTTTTTTTTTTGGATGTGACAAAAATGATTCTCCAATTTCTCAGTCATGAATCAGTTTGAATTTAGATTTCCGTGCAACTGCACAACTGTATTTTGTACGTCTATGTTATCTCAAATATCTCATGTATACCCTAAGGACACATTGAAGTTACGTGTTGCCTCAGACTATGTCTTTTTCAAATATTTCAGTCATTGAATCAACAGGTCTGACTGAGCTCAAACATTTTATAAATAAGTTATTTACGCGCTATCAATGTTGAGTCAAGTGAAAATCTTACGGCCAATTAATTTTTAAGTTACTTTGAGATTATCTTATTATTATTTGTTATTTGCTATAAATGATAAAGGTAATTTCTATAATTGTTTTCAACGTGTAGTAAGATCGTCAAACAGTGTGACACAGACTCTCAGTCCACCCCTTTCATGTTAGATCCTATCTAAGTTTGGTCAAGAGTACCACAATGGGAAAAAAGTGATAGCCCTTTTCAAAATGATAATGTTTCAGTTCGGTCCTCAAGTTAATTATACCAACAGTCCACATTTTACTTCTGGTCTTTTCACCCTCATTCTACAACTACATTATTTTGACAGAGTGACCAGTCCTTCTCTCAGTAATGTTTGTGAACTGTTTTGTTTAATTTTGTTGAAGTACAACTTTTTAAAAGATGAATAGAGTAATGACTGTCAACCTTTGTCTCACTCCAGAGGTGTGTATGTGACTCTGGAGTGTTACGGTTAAATGATCTTTGTTCCCGGTCACTCTTAGTGTTAAGGACTTTTAATCTGACCACCCAGCAGTGATACATCTGTGTGATTACCACACTTATCATATGTTGTTACTGTGTCATATTGCCATATAATATTGCTTCCTGCTTGTTTATAACTGTGAGAGTGATCCCTTAAAAGCAAGTTCTGTAATTATAGGATGTTATTAGGCCATCTTATTTTAGCTGCGACTGGTCAGCTGTTTTTCAGTGTGTGGGAGTGTAATGATTTGGACCATAGGGCTGTGAAGCCCAGACCTTGAGTCAGATTACCAAGAAAAGTTGAAGGAACCGGGTCCAGACTAAGACTTCATTGCCATAGTGCTGCGAAGTCACCTTTAAGGTTTCCTTGGAATTAAGTTCAGAGTTAAAAACCAAAACTGAAAGGAACATATCATTTCTGAAGTAACACTTGGGCTCAATTTTTACAGAATCCGTTGCTATACCAGCACTATTGCTGCTCTTGTATATGACCCTTTTTGGCAAACACTGCATGATCACAACATTCCAAAACATTTATGATCACTTTCAAGTAAATGTAACGTTATAGGTCGCAGTCTCAGTTAAAATGAGAAAATACAAACAGCTGGATGAAATGTCTAAGACTGAGAGAACACAGTCGTAGTTTAGTATTAGGAGAGGAGCCCTTACCTTTTATAGTGCTGGTAATTAAAGCGGTCCTTTCACCATTACCTTTATATTGGAAAATTCATATATCTTAAAAGAATAAAGTAATGCTAAACAGCCAATTAATTCATAATCATATGACACATTTCTCAGAGAAGAGTGAGGGTGAATTTTCCTTTAAGCAGAGGGAGCTGTCAGCTGGTTTATGACACTGTTTGTGCGCTGAGCTGTTCCCAGGCAGCATTGTGCCTGATTTAGCCGGAATGCTCGGATAGCAACAGGAACAACTTTTAGCTTTGGCTGGTTAGTGAGGGGAAGTCACATCTCAGCTGTAGAGTCACTGTGTGACCGTGTGGTTATGGAAGCCCTTTGGCCCTTTCTCCTCCCCACCCCCCAGCAGTATCCTCACCCCGAGCCTTCGACCCCCCGCCCCCCTTTCCATTTCTACCTGACATCTTCAAACTATTTCCGCGTCATTCCTGCATCGCGCCGTTTGAAGAGACACTGGGAAACTCAGCCGAGCGCTCCTCCCACAGCCCGAGCCGCCAGCCAATCACAGCCGCGGACCGGACTTTATGCAAGCCTATCGCATTGCAGCTGCCATGGCGTCGGGTAGCAACAGAGCCTTTAGAGGGTGCGTGCTGAGTGAGGGAGAGGCTGCTTTCACCCCAGCACAGAGAAGTTGAAACATTTTAGAAGGCTGATTGAAAAAAAACCCCAAACAAACAAAAAACAAAAAAAGAGGCTTTATGTGTTACACGTTACCAATATTATAAACCGTCTGCCATTTTACCTGCAGTTGTTTTAAATAGGTTTTTTCTGAATTGCGCAAAGCGCTTAAAATACAGAAAACCAGCAATGCATCTTTGTCGATCTTTTCACACAAGGAAGAACGCGCTAAATAAATGTCCTTTTCTTTGGGCCTCCTTGTTTCCTCTATCGATTCCATCATTCTTGCCGCGCTCGTTCAAGTCTGTTTCACAAAGGACTTCCAAATGACTATGTGATTCTCAGATAACTTTGTCAAGTTTACATCGAGGGGCATTTGTGCAAAAGGGTGTATTTGTGAATGTCAAAATATCTTGCTCGGGACACAATAGAGCCACTAATTTTGATAATGTCGGAAGTGGTCGAATACAAGTTATATTCTGAAAATTGTGATGAGAATTTAGGTGAAGGTAGTCTATATAAGTGTGTATCTAAAGTTCCAGTATATATATCCCGTTGTTACTATAAATGGACAGGACCGGAGAGGTCTGTTTGGAACCAACTACTAGGTTCAGAGGGAGGGTAACTATCCCGCTTGCCTCCCGGAGTTTCGATCTTGTGAGAGTCCCATCCAGTCCGTCCGAGGTGTTTACGTAAACCCGCCCGTGAAATGTCGCCAATTGTTGTTTTCCCTCCTGGCAAGTGTGTGCGTTTCGATCCCAGCAGGACTGCGCGACTCTGCGCCAGCCATGTCAGCGCCGACCCCTGCCCCGGGTTTATGGTATAGTCCCGATCGCAGGGTGGGGAGCCGTGTGGGAGAGGAGCACAGATTCCGTTTAACGGAGGAGCGCTGAAAGGGAAACGGCTGAGAAACATGATTCGAAATTGCCCTTGCGAAGGTTTCCACCTTGAAGGAATAAAAAGCCTCCCTTAATTCCGAGAAGGGCAAGCCAGCGAAGGAGGACATTAAGTGACAGGAAAAGTGAGCGGAAGCGAAGGGGGTGGGGGGAGAGGAGGCGCGTCCAGAAGCGACCCAAGGCATCTGACAGCAAACTCAGGAACTTCTCTGGATTTGGAGCTCTTTGTGACGAGTAGAAACTTTCGTGTCGGTGACTGAAACGAGACATGTACGAGCTAACTGTAATGTGAATACCTCAGAGGCCGACGTCTTTCTGGATCGAGCGCTGCTTCGATTAACAGAAGATCGTGTCGGAGTTTGGGGAGGGAAAAAAAAGACAGCGTCGACCTGTGTGCGTCGTCAACACGGCGAAGATTTGACCCAGCGATACTGGATCTAAACTTTAACGCCCCGATCTTCGCCACGGCGACACCACTCTATCCTTGAAGAGCCGGCGAACCTGGATATTCATTTGAAGAAACTTCCTCTGGAACTACACGTCTCTGTGAAATCTACAAATTGACTTGGACTGTTTTTTTTTTGTTTACACGTGTTTCGGGACACTGCTTGTCACGGCATTCCCCGCCACCCCCCGAGTCGTGTATGTGGATTACTTTGTTTTGTCTGGCTCTCCGAAAGGTGCCCATTTTCACCCTGTCAGAGGCCAGACACCTTCTGCTGTAAGCGGGTGAAGGGGAGCGGAGTGACCGCAACACAAAGGCTCCGCGGAGCGGTGGCTGTACTGTCTATTTGACATTGCCAGTGGAGGGTTGTGTGTGTGTGTCACTGGATTAATCTGAGAGATAACGTCTCTCTATACTGCCCCACTCTGTCCAGACTCTGTGCCAGTAACCCCCCCAGAAAACGCCAGTAATTGGACCTATTTTTAGAGTAAGGGATGGGGTAAAAGCAGGCAGCTGGAAACCCAACTCCCCTCCACCTCCTTCTCTTCTACCCCTTCCATCACACTACCTCGCTCAGCCCACCTGGCAGCATGCTGGGCGAGCCTGGTTAGCACACGCTTGAAACCTAACTTGTCTTTTACAAGGAAACGGAAGGAAAAAGAGAAGCTGGAAGACCTTGTTGTGCAAAATAAGCTGGGATCTGTTGGAACTATACTGGCCAAAAGTCAAAGAGCCGGGGAGTACTGGGTCTACTGGTGAAGGCTCCGCGGGACATATAAAACCTTTTTTTTCTGGATTCAAATATGTCTGAAGAACCAATAGTTTTGAACTTTGCTTAAACCTATTGTGGAAAACGTGGGATAAAATTCATAGTCAACCGTAATCTATGAAATTCGACTTGGGACTTTTGGATGAAACTGTTCTACAGAGTAGGCACCTGGTAACATACAGGAATAGTAGAAATATCTACTTAAAACTACCTAAAATATCAGTCACCAGCAGTCTGGAGCAGTGCAAACTTTTAAGCAGAAAGAAACAGAACAAAAAGCTAACCTGACGAACCAAATATTCTTATCACCCCCGTTCCCCAAACCATAGAGAAATAGAATATATATGTAGAATGAGAGCTCTATATCTATAGTGTAACTCCATAGACGACAGAGTTTACAACCTTTATATTTTTACTTCATTGAGACACGCTGCCTGTATACCAGTTGGTTGCCTTAGAAATCACAGTAACAAAAAAGAAGGAAAGAAGCTAGAGAAGACGGTGCCTTTTGATTGGTTGCTCAGTGTCCCACCATTTCAAGATTTGTTGAGTTAGTTGAGAGATCTGCTAAAGTGACCTCATGACAGTTACCTGACCCCTCCCAAATATAAACACACTCACAGTCGCTGCCCACCTGTCAAAGAGTTTGATTGACTGGGTTCCCTGTTGGATTGACCAACTGCCAAGCATTTCCATGGTGATCACATCATCATCCGTTGAGGACAAGGCTGTGCCCTCTTGCAGGATGGTCCAATCGGAACCCTGGATCTCCTCAGCTCTGCTTCGCAAGAACAAGAGTCAGTTTACACACACACACACACACACACGCACAATGTAAACCAAACTTTTAAAAAAACATAATCTTGTGCATTTGTAAATTTAATGTGCTACATACTGCATGTATAGTCTGTGGCATAGTAAAGAAAGTTACTTCAGCTATTTTTTTCTTTTTTTTAATTTTTTTTTATTTTTATGAAGCTTTGATGTTATTTGGGGGATTTGCCCTGGTGGCAGTGTGTATTTCTTTAGTTTGTTGAAGCAGTTGAAACATATTGAAGTTGTGCAATGTATGTTGCCATATTATATAATTGGATGTGTGTTAAGTTCATATTTGTGATATTTTCCCATTGCTACCTAGCACCATGGCCAGATACTTGGTGTTCAGGTGGGGCTTGAACCCTGGCCATAGATAGGAAGTGTGATGATGGTGTGGGCATTGTGCAGTTAGTATTTGAATGTGATTCACAGCAGTTTCACTTCAGACACAGTCTGAATTTGACTGTTGTTAGCAGGTCCAGCTTTTTTCCAAAAATTATTCCATTTGATTTCTGGTTGATTGATTGATAAGCACTTACCCAAGAGACTTACCTCAAAGTGTCAAAACACTTGAGTATATGTAACTGCAAGGGGCAACTAGATGTTGGTCATGTGATCGTCGGGTGTTGTATCCACCCACTTGTTCTTGTCAAGTCCATACTTCTCATAGCTATCAATGAAAGGACGTTTCAGAATACTGTCAACTGAAAATTGGAAACAACACAGAAAAGGATAAACCGAAAGTATCAAGCTGTATTTATCTTTCAGAAAGAAACCTCTTCTTGATCTTAACTGTCAAGTTGTTGTTTTTTTTCGAGAGCAATTGCATATGCCTTGTGATAGTTTAGCCTAGCTGCCAAAAATAAATATATAAATCCTAATATTAGACCAGTAAAGATATCCCAGTCATCTATTCACACTGTATCATTTGTAGAGAGATTAGTTTTACTCTTAACACCATTTAAATGGACTGTGCATTTCATTTTAAGAATATTTATTGGACAGTATTTGGGTGATTTTGCATTATAAGATGTTTTGCTTTCAATACATTAAGTCTATTATTCTGAAAGCATGTATTTACTTATTGTAAAATGCATCTTGAAATATGTAATTATTGGGACTTTTGTCCTCCCAAATACCAGTACTGGCTCCAATAATTCCAGTATCCATCAGGCTCTGGAATAAGCTTTAGTTAAAACAAACCTAAATTGTTTTGACAGTTTACGTTTACATAGGTGTTTTGATGCATGGAACAATGTTTGTAGTTTGTGTGTACCTGATGTCATTCACTGAAGCCCAGTCAGTAAGGATTGCTACTTGCTGCTACAATATTCTATGTCATGGACACTCATCAAATAATTGACAAAATTCAGCGTGACTTTGTGAGGTGCAGTTTAAGCATCTATTTTTCAGAATCCTCTGGGAATCACCTTATTTATCTTTTTCTACCTATGTTTCTGTCACCTCACTATTCTTACTACGAAATTAGTTCTGTAAAAATTATAATAATGACCAGATTCATTTGGAGAGCATACATGGGTTACAGATGTCACCTGCGTAAACGTGGAGGATTGTTTTCAGGATCTAGGCAATGTGTCAATTTTATGATAAAGATTATATGCTGTTTTATGAGCCGGCGGTGATTTGATCTCATTTAGATGAAGGGCATCCCAACATTCGCATGTACTTAACTGTAATAAAATATATCTCACTGGGGTTGATTGTCGTAGCCGGTCTGTGTTTTGTTTTTAGGTTATATGTTGACAGCTTCAACTCACTCTGTGGGTTCCCCATGGTCAGCGCAGCATCCATCATGTCCAGACTCTGTTTAACATCTGTCGGGGAATTAATTTTGAGCTGATATTTCATGGCTTGTTTGTGCAGCTTTCCTCATCCAGACTTAGGCTAACCCATTACCCATGTGTTCTCCAACCTAAACAGTTTTTATTCATTTTGAAATCAACCTTTGTGTTACTTTTGTCAGATGGTATATGTCATAACCAAAAGGCTGCCTAGTTTATGTTTTCAGTTTTGGTCCATGAATATGGTGACTGGTATTCTGAACATGTAGATTAATAGCTGTTGTTCTATGAGCAAGGTTAGTTGAGGCTGTACGGGAGAATAGGGTAAGTCTGCCTTTTCTGTGTATTAGAAATGCTTGAAGTCGTAATATACGTTAGCAATAATTAGGTTTTCATAAAGGTGTAACTAAAGATGACATCAAGTGCAACTGTATGTAAAAAGCAATAAATGGAGAGTGATACACAAAGTTAACATCCTTCTATAATCAGAATATAATGTGTGCAGAGCATATGAATGGTATTATGTTTGTTCGTTTTCTGTTTTCCATCAGCTTGGGCTGTATAGAAATTTACCTAAAACAGTACAAACATGGCCAAATGGGGCATATTTATCTTAATGCTAGCTTGACGCCTGAAACTACAAAATGTCGTAAAGACATTATCATCAGTGGTTGGACCAGAAACCTTTTTTCTTAACAGCAGCTTGACTCCTGAAACTACAAAATGTCATAATAGCATTACAATAAGTGATTGGATTAGCTTTTTCAATTGTGTTGAGCATTTGTTCTTAATATGCTTGTGTTCCAGCATGTTTTTTTATGCTGGGCGTTAGTCTGTCATTCCCTGAGATGCTTCACATTGAGTTTGACAAAGTTTTTGTGAAAGCTTGCTGAGTATCTCTGTTTTCTTTCTTTCTTAAAGAAATAATTTGGATGAACTGACTTCTGTATCAACAGACACTTAGAACAATTCTAAATCTTTCAACACAGTACCTTTTTATCTTTTATCAAATTCTGATGAATGGCAGATATATGTCAATACCAAAGCAATGTCTAAATCAACAACCCAATATGCATTGGTTTGATTCCACCTGAGAATATTTGTCCTCTGGCCAAAAAGTCCATTGACAGCATGATGGGGAATATCTTTAATAAATCAACAATGAAAATGTTTTATTTCATTTGGTTATTTTTCCCTTTTTTTCATTGAACAAAAAAGATTTCTTCGAAATTGCAGATACATGAAGAACCATTTGCCTTCAGTACTGATAATACATTTCATCAACATTGTCTTAACCTAAGATTTCAGGTTGAATATTAACAACTGCAAACCTACCTGTTTTCTTTTTTGTTAGTTTGTTCTCAACTAATGGATTTTGACCATAGTCTCCTTGTAGCTAATTACTTTTTTTGTCACATGATCACTTGCATACTTTCTCTCATCTTATAGATTCTGTCAAGTGTTAACCTTGACAGCTGTGTTTTTCAAAATTCCCAAATGTATGTTTCTTTCGGTGTCAACAACCTATTAATGGTTGTTGATGTTGGTATGTAGTACCTAAAATTAATGTAGCCTTTTGTTTGCTTTGGTCTAAGTGGGATACTACATAATAGATTGTATGTTCTTTGTCTCTATTATCAACTGACTTGATGCCAACTTTCCTTGCTTTCCCTGCTGTTGATATTTAGCTGAAAAAAGGTAATGAGGTATTTGCTACAGTCTGTACCAAGTAACCATGTTCTCTCACATCCTCAGTGTATACAGATTTTTTTTATTCCCCCTTGCTTTTTCTTTCAGTACTCAATAGAAGAAACTGAGAAGAGAAAATGTAAATGTTTTGATGACAAATTTAAGTAATCACAGACTTTTAGTATATCATGGAGAGTGGCTAAAAAATCAATTTAATTTTGAAAGAAACATTATTGTTTGTGGTGCAGGTGTAATAATTCAAAGGATATACACACATTCAACCCAGTCTACTTGATTTATCTCTCAGATTGACAAAAAATGTGACACAGAAAATAATATTGTTCGCTTCTGCAATCATTTATGCATTTGTCATAAATGTTACCCCTGGATCCATATGTAATCTCTACAAATGAGTACTGACTCACATCATTTATACAATTTTACATAATTGAACTAAAATGATTTCCCCAATAGTTCAGTATGATAGGATGTATGACATTAATTAGCTTTTTTCAAAATAGTAATTTTTTTGAAAAAAACTTCTGTATTATACATATAACTTAAGGAGTGGCACTTCAGCAGGGTCTTCAGACAAAAAAGTTGAATCTTGCTCAAACTCTGCTGCAGTATAACACAATGGCAAGTGAATTAAGTGTAAGATGACATTCCTTGTTTCACTAGAGTTGGGATGCTGACCAAATAGCCCTTGTTTTTAACACCTGCCACCGCTATCATAAAGGAAATGTTTTTGTTCCTCTACCCTTTTGTGTAACTGTTCACCTATATTTGACATATTGTTGCACTGTAATCCTAACTATTGCAAAACTGAGTATAGACAGTGGTCTTCATTATGCTAGGTGGTCCTGAGGTTATTTTCTTTTGACTCAATCTTGAGCCTCTTTCAGACAATTTTAAGTACCAGCACTGTGTGGTTAGTTAACCTAAATCAGAAATTTATTAATTGCCATCAACAGACAGCGATTGGTCATTTAACAGACTCTGCCATCTACTGGTTTCTCAATGCAAAATATCTGGCATGATGATAACAATGTAATTTGTGAGCATCACACTAACGAATCTCGATTATCCTGTTTTTAATGCTTAGGAAATGTTTACAAAATCCCCCCCATATCTCGAAGATAAGATGTAATGACAGAATTCATCCTACATCCGCTAACTGTTACTACATCAGTTCTTCTGCAATGCCACGCTAAAGACTGTCACAGACTCTAGCTCTCCATGCACCCCTGT
Source organism: Fistularia commersonii (assembly GCF_037954325.1). Taxonomy (NCBI): domain Eukaryota; kingdom Metazoa; phylum Chordata; class Actinopteri; order Syngnathiformes; family Fistulariidae; genus Fistularia; species Fistularia commersonii. Next base: position 8,892,665 of record NC_141294.1, on the reverse strand, counting down.
TGCCCACAATGCTTCACCCTTCACTACTCAGTCTCCCTGGTGAGCTCCTTGGGTACGAACCTCCTACATGGGTGCATTTGCTCCACTGAGATTAGCTTTCTCTTAGTCATGGCTGTGATGACTGGTCAAGTAATGAAGTATAAGTAATGACAATAACATCAATACAAACTTTGTCAACAAAACTCCACTATGTTTTTCCCTCAGTAATTTTGTGCATGCTCATTTATACATAAACATGCTAATTTTTCATCAGTTCATTGCTTGAACAAGATTGTATGCTTCATATTTTCGTGGGATGTGTGTTTTGCAGTGAGTGAGTGAGTGAGTGAGTGAGTGAGTGAGAGAGAGAGAGTTGATAACACTGGATTTATTAGTGCATTTTACATTTGCTTTTTTTAAATTGCTTGTGAAGCTCTTTGAAAAGTTCAAGTTAAAGTCTACAGTAAAGATATAATTAGTTGTGCTGATGGGTGTTCATATGATATCATCAGGAAAGGGTTCATCCAGTTCAGGCTCTTTCCAGCCAAGTGTTTAGCCCTGTCATTAATAGACGTGTGCAGCACATGGAGGTATGAGCTCTGGATGTTTGCTGCTTTGATAGTGACTGGCTGTTGCAGTCTATCAGCAGCATCAGGTCAGAGGCTGATTATTCCTTTGTGTTATGGCTGAACTGTAGTTAAAATGATCACTTGGTTCTGTGTCTGCACTGTTAGGACTACAGTTAAGTTTTTGTCTTGCGGGTCACAGTCAAACATTACTCTTCTTGTGTTGGTAAAAGCAGCCCAGTGACTCGCATTGAGTTGGTGCTCTGACTGGGATATGTGTTTGAGCTCACCAGCTACCCGCCCTTTCTAAAGTGGCAGGTTACTGCTCACAAGTTGTGCGCATGTGGGGCCCTGTCACTATTACAGGTTAATTTGCATGCTGTCATTTGAAACAAGATACAAAAATGAATCCCAATAAACCAGTTCAACCTCCTGACTAATAAGGTCGATTTCCAGTTCTTCTTCTGTCTTGATATTCTACATCTTTTATGGATACTTGCATGCTTTATGTTAATTTTGGTGTGTGTGTGTGTCTGTGTGTGTGTGTGTGTGTGTGTGTGTATGTGTGTGTGTGTGTGTGTGTGTGTCTGTGTGTGTGTCTGTGTGTGTGTGTGCGCACATCTGATCTAGAACTTAAAAAAGCACTGTTGTGAATTATCTAATACAAAGGAATCTGAAAAATAATTAACTATGTGAAGAGGTGAACTAGAAATTCTCAATCTTAAAGGCTGTAATGCACAATCAAGAAACAGATCTCATACTGATTGTATGTAAGAACTGTGTCAGTTTGCCTTTTCAGCAAACACAGAAGCGTTTTCCTGTTTGTTTCAGAAGAGTTCTTCCAGTTAATAGCAAATTTTACATGGGCTCCATTTTTCTTTGGCTAGATATTTCTTATAACGATAAGAATTATATATAGTGATTTTTCATCTTAACGTTAAATAAATTGGGGGAAATATTAAAATGCACTGTTGTATGTAAATATGGAATGGTACTTCTTTTATGGAGAATAATGTATCATTAAAAGACAATGGAGCAGGGATGTCTCATCATGTGACCCCAGCTGTCAGGACAGATGACTGACTGTGTGGGGACAAAAGTCCCTTTACTTTCTCCATCATCGTTCCATTCCAGCTTTTGTCTTTGGGTTCATCTGTGTTAATTCTTATTTGATGATGTAGTAAATAAACCAAAAGTATGATGTGGTCAGCCTCTTCCATCTAAAAAAATGCATGTTTAAACAATTGTCAAGCACATACAAACAATATTGTTCACATCATTTTGTAATGCAAAAGGTCCCTGTAAAACCTCGCTGCATCAAAGTGTTTTTTTCGGTGTTTGATTGGGAATTTGGCAGCAGTCAACCATATTTTCATGCTAGTTCATAGTCATGACTTGTGAATTAAGGGCATGGTTAGTTAAATTTGCACTGGCATCATTTGATTCATCAGCACTTTTATGTTTGAAATTTTACACTTTGAATTGTTGCTTATTCACGTGTTCAGCAGTTTCATTATCACCCATTTGAAATTGAGGTTCTATCCAGCTGGTGAAGTAAACCTGCCGTTCTTTTCTTCCAAACGTCTGAAACCGGTCTGGCTCCCCAGAAGTTAAATGCAGCTAAGTATTTAAAGTTTAGAGGAGGTGTGTGGAATTGTTTATATGTCCTGCCCACCTAGAACTACACTATCAAAAGAGTGAGGCTAGAGTAGAAATGTAAAGTTAATACTTGACTTTGTGCAGCCACTCTGATTGCAAAATAAATTACAAAAGAGCACTACAGCCACAAAAGTAAAAACAAAAAAACAAAAAAAAAACTGACAATATCGGTTTGTAGTTACAATATTACAAGAAGAGAATGGTGGCAAAGACACACTACAACTACTCCCCCTAACCCTAAACCTAACCCTTAAGTAAAGTCATAAAATATATAAACATGCAAAACAACAGGCCACCCCCCTCGAAATATCAAATATGTAAAAACTACAACTTTATCTCCTAATTTTACAACTTTATTTTCTAAGCCATCACAAAATTACATTACATTCAAAATTGGTTTCTTTCTCTTTTCTTCCCCCTCTGTTTTGGGCCTTGTTATCTTTTTTCCCCATCCTAAGAGAGAGCCATGCCTTTAGCAAAGATCCCAGTTTTGGTTTGTTAGGTTATATTTACTTGTTGTAATGAACAAGCTAGCCAGACCAATGAGACTATCCAGTTAGGGACAACACTGAGACATCCTTTGGAGACTTTGCTCATCTGTAGCATTGCAGTCCTTTAATGTGGTCCAACTAAAAATAGACTGCAAAATGCAACCTGATTTCCCTTACTTCTTGGAGAATAATTCACCCATAATGTCAACTAAAGGGAGAAAATGTCCGTAATTAAAATATGACCCCGCTGTATTTCCTTGTTTAAAACAATACTAAAACAATCTTAAAACGAAACCTTGAGCTGTGAACGCGCAAGAAGGTAGGTCAGACTCTGACTGCCGAGAATGCTCACAGTTCACTTAAAATTAATTTTGGATTTCACTGTGAATGTTGTGCATACATGTTTATGTAATAAATAAATGTGAGTGATTGAGTTATAAATGTTAAATATTAAGATGACATATTATTGTTTATAATTGTTTTGCACCTGGTTGAGATGAGCAGGAAACACTATGTTCTGGTCTCGTGTATCTGCTGATCTGCTGCCTGGAGTGACTTCTCCATGTTGCCCTAAATACTGTTGCATCACTATGCTTTGACACAATACTGCTCAAGAGGTAGGGAAAATGAATGGATGGCCAGCAGGGGGGAAAATGGGGGAATGGACAGATGTGTGGATGGATACATGGAAGACAGAATGCAGAATCAGAAAGGGAGAGGGTCGAGAAAGCAGGAAGGATGATGAGGGAAAGGGGGAGGAGAGAGGCTGGGTTGGGTTGCTAGGGGAGAATGTATCAGACTGCTGCTGAGAGCCTTGCCTGCTATTGGAAGCCACTTGCTTAGCAGGAGAGAGGCGGAAGAGGAGGGAGAGAAGTAGCTAATGAGTATTGTAGGCTGGTTGCTGAGACAGCATTGGGTTTATTTATAGTGCGCTGGCCAGCCAGCCCTTAGATACCAGCAGCGAATCAGCTGACAAAGAAAGAGGGGGCTCCGACCAATGGGAACACAAGAAGGGGGATGCCAGAGTGAGGAAGTTCTGTGAGTGCTTCTCAGTCTCTTAAAGAGACGGTGCAGATTTCTCAGTACTAGGCAGATATTCTCTCTCTCCAGCAGTTCATGTCTGTAAGCAGGCCAGGACCCAGAGCACCACAACAATTCCTGGGACAGTGGTTGGATCATGCTTTCTCTACCTGTTTTAGACAAACACAACACAAAAATGCATGTGCAGCTCAGCTCCGGGGTGCGAAGCTTTTGTTCAGGGATCGATTTGAAAATCTTTATTGGCAAATTACTCATTACTCCATCTTGTGATAAAATGGACACTCTTTTTTTGTGGAGCACACCATATCACCAAAAATAGATACAAGGTTCACAAAATGTAATGCACAAAATATGGAACAAAGACAGGATGAAACTAAGGTGCTCAAGTTTTTTTCTTTTTCCCCCCTTTCTATATCGAAGGATGTGAAAACCATTTTTTTTTTCGTACCTTTGCTTCTTACTTTTCTGTACAGTGAACTGCTGTGCAAAATGTCAGTTGAGGGTCATCATCAGGTCAGCCAAGCAATAGTGAGAAACCTGCGCCCTCTTACGTTCTCCGGCTCATATTTTAATTAACTAAATATTCTGATCCATTTTTCTCCTGCATGTTGCAAAAGAGGTCTCGAGGAAGACTAAAAGAAGATTTATAGATGTAGTGAGAGAGTATATGAAGGGAGTTGGTGTGAGAGAGGAGGATACAGAGAATAGGGTTAGATGGAGAAGGTTGATTTGTTGTGGCAACCCCTGAAGGAAAAAGCCGAAAGGAGAAGAAGATGTTGCAATTTTATTCATATCAAATTGTGCCCAAGTATTTTGTTGTGAACAATAGTTGTTACCAAACTTCCAAATCATTTTTCAAGTTTGCATGTTACTTATTTATTGAAACTTTTACATTTTTTCTGTTTTGCCATCTGGTTTACTGAATGATTTAGATACCTTGTTTGTTTTATTGACAGATCTATTTAACATTTTTGTTTGTATGGCAGACTTTAGTTGGAATGCCTGCAGTTATCGGTGTATAATTTTAAATTATAGCAATTGCACATCGGCCCAAATATGCTATCACTGTCTTTGCTCAATAATAATCAGCAATAAAAATGCTCAGTCACGCCTCTGTTTTAGATTAATTGGGGAAAAAGAAACTAAATATAACCGTCTATATTTTGTATAATTATAGCAAGAAACTTAAAGATGCAAATGCTATCATGTTATCTGCTGACTTTTTAACAAACTGGGATCTTCATCTCTTTGCAAATCTAAATGTAAGGCCTTTTCTTAAAGACCCAGTAGAGCTAACCTTATCTGTCTGTATTTTCAGCTTACCAAAGACAAGTGTCTACAATTAATTTAACTACCAATAGTACATTATATTAAAACCTTACAGATCAATAGTTTTTGTATACCTGACCATTTGATGAAATTACCTCTACAATGATCAAATTTAAACACACTTCAAAAAGTCACTGAAGTTTAAAATTTATACAGACATTTTATCAACTGTCAAGAATACCAGCCAGTATGTCAATATAGACTGGTATTTTATGGTGTTTAGCGTTTTATTCACAATATCAGCATATGTTCAATACTCCAGCGTTTTTGATCTCTATGTAGCCACTTTGAGTTTGCTGTCTAAGCAGCTATGCGACCATGTATATACACTGTTGTTTTTATTTGGCTTCAAACTCAGTTGAGAATGTTGTCTTGAACATGACTTGGATAGCTATCAGTGCAACCACAATTTTCTTGTGAAACTGGGTTCATCATAATTGGTCCAAGTGAAGACAAAAAGGTCCACAGATTTAGTGGTGTGAAAGACAGGGCATGGACCTCTTTATGCTCTTTATTTTTTGACAGGGTGAAGATGAGGAGCTTTTTTTGATACATTTCAGTATCAATAATAAATGGGGTAATATATGCTAAAAACATTCATATGTTAATTATTTGTCCTGAAAAAGTGTGAATGTCTGTATGATGTACACACAAGATAACTGACTGATAGATTCCCATCTGTCCACCCATCATCTACTGCTTATCCTACTCAGGGTATTGATACCTGGAGACCAGCACATAATAATATCAATTATATTGCATACCCTTATTGTATCTTGTATTGGAAATAAGCCACTTGATAAACTCCAAATGTTAATAACACCATCAGCTTATACAATACCGTGTCTGTTTTTTTAGAGAAGCCTTATTTTTTCTTACTCCTCTCATAGAATTGGCAGGTTTTTTTTTCAGTGCATTCATAAACCCATGCTATCCATTGTATTTGTAATATTTTCCACAATAGTGTTTTCCATCCATGCTCCACTGTGGGATATCACTCATTTCTGTCCAGAGAAGTCAGTTGGGATAAAGATGTGGATTTCCTGTCCTTTGTAAATTAAGCCACCATTAATTATGCAACAAGGCTAGCTGTACACTAACCTACTGCAAGTGTGGGTGGCTAGTACACATGGTGTGCTATGTTGCAGGAGGCCAATCTATTTTAAAGAAAACTAATGTATTTCTTTAATCTGACTGTTTTTGTGCTTTTATGCTGATGCTCATGGAAATGTTTGTCCTGTAAATGCTCAAAGAGCAGCTGACACTAATCTTTTTTTAACTATTCTTTAGCTTCTTTTAGGAAATCAATGTGTTTTGGGTTAGTTGATTTAAATTAACTTCTTACATAAGGAATACCAGTTACATTGGAAATATTGAAAGGCTGTTTCTACTTTGACATCTGTGTAAACATGCAGGGAAATGAAACTGGCCAGCATCAAAGGCCATCACAATGCCAAATGAAGTATTAATAAAGGACTATCCAAGACATTTTTGTTAAAAATAAAACATCACGATGTTGGACACACTTTTAATGCAACATTGCAAAATGCATTTTATATTACATATGAGATGGAAAGATACATAAACGCATATAAAGTACGCAGAGCTGCAAACAACAACCAGCAAAGGTTACTGGACATCCAGAGGATGTTGAGCAGGTATCTGGATCTAGAGGCCATAAGCAAAGAGCTTTCTGAAAGATTTCTTATGAATGAATGACTCTAGCCTTTTGTTTTAGAATCCCCAATGTTTTTGACCAGCATGCTCTCTTTCATTGATACAATACTATTTATCAGCTAAGCAAAAGCTTTACAGTGCTAGGAGCAATTCTATTCTAAGCTGCATTTTTAGCTTTTACCCCAGGTACATGACAAGACTGCATAAACCAGTCATAATAATTGTAAAGCAGCTGGCTGCATCAGTAGTTGTTGATTTTTTTTCTTTCTTTCTTTCTTTCTTTTTTTCTTTCTTTTTTTCTTTCTTTCTTTCTTTCTTTCTTTCTTTCTTTCTTTCTTTCTTTCTTTCTTTCTTTCTTTCTTTCTTTCTTTCTTTCTTTCTTTTTCAAGATAACATATTATCTTTATTTGAGTCAAGTTTGAGGTTATAATTTGAGCAGTTGTCTTTTGCCCGATTGTTTATTTTCCAACCTATAATTACTGCAGACTTCCTGGATGAAAAAAGGAAATATCAAGCTGCATTTGCATGTAATGTATGGTAATCAAGAATTGAATAGAATTGTTGTGTAAGAAAAGGTTCGTAGTGGTGATGAACAGTTGGTATCTTCAATTTCTACTCAAGAAGCTAAAGTGACTAATCGGGATTGTTTGGCACTCGGTATAGTTTAGATGTATATTTCTGAATAGATATGATGTTTATTAGTTAAAAATGTGTTGTGTGTTGTGTTGTATTTTATGAATGACATGTTATGTAGGGGTTTCCCTCTAATAATTTTTCTGTCTTTCTCTCTTCAGGTGTAAGCAGCTCAGGATGTCCGCCCACCTCCTCCTCCTCCTCCTCCTCCTCCTCCTCCTCCTCCACTGCCCAGGGCTTCTCCCTCGCTGAGCCAGCCATGACCAGCCAGCACACACATACACACCCCTCCTTCAGCTCCATCCACTCCATGGCAGAGCAGCAGCAGGTAACCAACACATGTGTGCGTGCACACTTATGCATATGCACACACGTGCACTCACAGGAACCTATTGTCTATCCCTCTCTTTCAACTGTTGTCTTTGCAACAATTCAAATCCTGGAACAGACATGATTCTGTTTGTTTTATATACATATATATATATATCAGTATACCATATGTAAAACAATCACATTATGGGTTATTTCACCATATGACTGAAAACAAGTCTGTAACAGTGACATCACTGATAAATTGTTTTTCCTAAGTCTTCAGCATTCTCCACTTAGGACGTGTTGGAGAAAAGGCAAGCAGCCAAACTGAAGCTCCAGACTCAAATGGGAACAGTCAAGATCAGGCTATGGTTAACCATTTGTGGTGTTGGTCTTTGCAATGTGTCCCATTAACTGGGACTACTCAGCCATTGTTGGCAGCTTTTCTGGCCAATTGAATATATTGAATTGGCAGAGAAGGTTTCATTGTATGAAAAGAGAAACTTTATCAGTTCCATCATTTGATCATACTTCCATTTGGAACTTGTTTATCAGACAGTGGGTTGTATGGTATCACCTAAAATCTTACTCTAACATCTCATACACTATTTGTCACATTATATATGTTGGTCTTTAAAGTTATCGTTTGTATTGTTTGCAAAAATGTTTAAAAAAAAATGGGTCCAGCAGGACAGTCCTATTTTGACAGCCAACACAGCAATCAAATATACCAAGTGACTAAGTAGTCCAAGCAATGTATCTGCTGTCATTTTGTTCAAATCCTGGTGTTTTACAGCTCACATTGAACCATGATACCCGTCATATATTCCACTGAAGGTCTGGACATATGATGGATAAAATAGATAATGCATTTTGCCTGCCTGTTACTGGATAATGAGCATTAGATTAAATACAAATAAAAGTATGTTTCCCGCATTTAGCACTGGAGGTGTTTTGAAAATGTGGAATACAAATATCCCATCTCAAGATTGATTTTCCGCTACTTAGCAGATATAGCCAAATCTGTATTGAAGGTGAAGGGTGTACTGTGTACACACAGTGGCATGGATAAGTATTTTCCATCATATTAATGCAGCAAGTACATGCTAGCTGTTTATATTAGCAGGGTTTTCAAGCGCATCCTATTGGTCCAGATGTAGGTGATGTGAGGAAGCACAACAGTCTGCTTTTGTGGGCTTGTAGAATATTGAACAGAACCCTGGAGGTAGCACCCTATGAGTGCAAGCGGAGCTGCCACCCAAACCCATGATGTATTAACTTTTAGCCGTAGCCAGAGCCCCTTTGAGTCAATAAAACCTATGTTCAGCTTGTGCTGCAAAATGCTTAAAGCACACTGATTATCTCCAGTTTTTGTTTTGATGAAATCTACACTCATCTGGAATACAATCCAAGTGTGCTCTCCTTCAACTTGACTGAATCCAGTGTTGCTTGAATTGAAATATAAAGTATCTTGAAAATTGCTTTATGCAGTACATTGCAGTTTTTCTGTGAAATGGGAACTTGTTGTATGCGTAATGCCCAGACAGCAAACACTACCTACTTAACTGAAATACTGGGAATGAAGAAGTACACCAACTAACACATAAAGCCTAGTCTGTTTCTTGGAAGAGCAGTGACGAATGAAATGGTAGTCCATTTTTGGGTCAAATGTGTCTGGGGTGCAAAGTGGCGGTGTGGATTTGTTCCCAAATACAAAATAAGGTCTTACATATTTTGGGGCCGTCATACTTACTTTCTATCCAGAATGGTGAAGTGTATCTACTCTATGAAGGTATCACACTGCCACCTGGAAAAGTTCATGCAAAAAAGATGACTTTGACACCCACCAACTGGAAAGGACCGTGCAACCTTTCGTTTGATTGCAGAGCAGAGAACCAACTTTCTGCCCTCTCAAACATAATCCTAATATTGGGAATTTGTTGTGTTTTCAAAATGATGTCTTTGGGATATCAAGGCTAATGATCCATGTTTGCCAATAGATACTCAATAGATACTCAAATTCTTGGAGGTTAAACATGATGAGAGTTTATAAGGTACTGCAGTAATTCTATGCAGACCTACTACAGGTAGCTACTTTTCTAAATGTATACATCAAGACAGTGAGTACTTACAGTTTTCAGAGAATCTGCATTAAATGTTGCCTTTTTAACCGCATCGGGCTGCGTGGAATGAGAGAACATCAAGGCAGACTGTGGTCACCTTTGGAAACAGGCTAACCATTGCAAACAGTATTTTGGTTGATTTTGTCACTTTTCTAATCTTGCTAGTGCCCTCTAACTGACAACACAAATAGTTGTGTGAGACTAAAGAACAGTTGCTCGTAAAATACTTTGTCTCACCCAGTTTTTGTAATCAAATTATCTTTTCATTTGTTACAAGCACTGTTCCCTCTAAGCTGCGCGTTTGCACAGTCGCGCACATTTATTTTATTTACAGTTCAGCTTGGATTTTATTTGGTGCGCAGCATAGATTTGCTGTGCGCGGAGAATGCTGGAGCAGTGCACGATTGCGCAAATGGCTTAGAGGGAACAGTGGTGACAAGCCACATTCAGGGATCCCTTATTGTCATAAATAATGTTCACCAGGATACATTACCACTAAATCATGTGGCCTGACTTAATGATTCCAAATTCAAAAAAGCAAACTATGTAGTCTGAACACTAAAGCTGTGTAATATGACATTCAAAGTTTTGATTTAACTTGGCCTTACCTTGATCCTTGTGTCATCCCATTTTAAATGTCTTCTCCGTGTACTACATTATATTATGCTGTATATAAAAGACCCCTTTTTCAAATTTTGTCACAGCTAATGCATCTCCTTGATGCATCAAATAACCATCCCAGCTTTTCCCAATAACAGTAGTAGCTTCAGTTCTGTCAGTCTTTATAAACAAGCAATCAAAATGATATAACCAGTGCTATTATATAACTACCTATGTTAAATGTGAGACTGTGAACATATGTACAGAATTTGTGAATTGAACATCATATTTCTAGTTTGGTTGCAAATCTGAATGTTTAGCTATTAGCTAGATTCTATTTGGCTTCAAAATGTTAAATTTTTTCCCTGATGTGGTTTGACTTACTACAGCATTTCTTAATGTAGCATTGACCTTCCATGGCAGTCTTTTCAATAACCACAACAGAAAATCAAATACAGCCTCAAGCTCATAGTTCCAATTCACAAATATATGCCAGTAAAAATCCATGACTGTTCTGACTGTAATAAGTCGCCAGTGTGTATGTATTGTATTAGTTATACATATATTGTGTTCAATTTGGAGTTATTATTGTTAATACTTAATACAAACACTGGCAGCAAAAACATATAATGCACAGTAAACGTTTGAACATCAAATAAACACTGTTTATACTTACTATATATCATTTTCAACTTGTTTATTTTTCCTACCTTATTAAAAATGATAAAGCTGATTTAAAGCATGGAAATGCTTCTTCACACTGGAAACATGTATAAAGTATTGTTCTACTCTGTAGGTGCTGTCTGATATGACCATACTCCAGCGGAGGATTCCCCCTAGTTTCAGAGACCCTGCCAGTGCCCCATTGAGGAAACTCTCTGTTGACCTCATCAAAACTTACAAGCACATCAATGAGGTAAGTCACATGTGTGGCTTTGCTTAAAATGATTTAAATTTTCTGATTTTCAGCATATTTCTAGGTTGTCTGTTTCATATGTTTGTGACGATTGAGGGATCCAGTTAAGCAACGAGATGGTTTCTCTTTCTACAGAGTTGATTTTATTTCAGAACTTTGAAGCAAATTAACATATTTGCTAAAAAAATATTTTCAAAACAGCAGACATCGTGAAGTGTTTGGTTATGAAGAAAGCTTTCCATAAAGTTAATGCCTGTTAAGTTAGGCATACTGAAGTAAAGACATACTCCTCGTCTTATAATATTGTTATGTATAAAAAAGTTTGTGAATTATTGTGAATTTTTTATTGACATTATGAAATACCACTTCCCCAATCAGGAACAGTGTGAAGGAAAATAATTAGCTCTTGGTTATTGATGATACAAAGCTGATTTAGCAGAGAACCTTGTTTGTTTTTATCCACAGGTGTACTATACTAAGAAAAAGCGGCGGGCCCAGCAGGTCCCCCCTGAAGACAGCAGTACCAAGAAGGAGAGAAAAGTCTATAATGACGGCTATGACGATGACAACTACGACTACATTGTCAAAAATGGAGAAAAGTGGCTGGACCGCTATGAGATAGACTCACTGATTGGGAAGGGCTCCTTCGGACAAGTGAGGAAAACTCAGTCCACTATATTGCTCTTTATTTCCTTAGAAGCTCCATCGCAATTGATTAAAATCACATATATTTGCAATATTGACAACAAATTCAGTTTATTGGATATCAAAAGTGATTAGTTACAAATGACTGTCAACTTCCACATTTAGATGTAGTACTTTAGTGTCAGAGCATCAGATGAGTGACAGATTACTCTCTACATAGATCTAGTCATAGACTGATGTATTTTTGGGCAAAGTAGGCTTAAGAATCATGAAGACTTTCTAAATACATTTTGTTAGTATCCCATTCTCTTCTGACTTTAAAGTTAAATGCACAATCATGGCTAGAACTATGGAGAACTTCCGTATGTCCTTTGTCAAGAAATTATGGTTAAAATTCCATAAAACTTGTTAAACAAGTTTAAAATAATTTTTTTATTAACTTTATTAATTTATAAACTTCATATATACCAATCAATGTTGGCAATGGAAAAAAAGGCATCTCTGACCATTTCCATGTTTATGACCTCTAAAAATTAAGTATTTGCAACAATTGCAAGGTTTTTCAGGAACTACAGTTTTGAAGTATTCATCAATTGTTAAAGGACATTTGCTTTTTGACTTAGTTACGGCAGAAGAAGACTATTTCTATATCTTCACATAAACTGCACTTTGATGAGCTGATTATAGTTTAGATTTAAAGGTTGTTTTTTCAAGATTGAAGCTGTATCACAAATAATTATTTCAGGGATCATCTGAAAGTTGAAAACTTACCCCACTTTGCATTTTTGCAGCTTCTAGCTACAATTAATGGCATAATTTTGACAATTTTTCAAGAGAAAGCCTGCCTTTTAAATCCAAGTTATGTGATTTAATTACTGGAACAGCTGAAATGATGATTGCTGGATTATTGAATCCTCATCTCAAAATAATTATTTCAACACTATTGGTATGGACTAATTCTTTCCACTCATAAAGACCGTCTGTTTGTCTGTGTTTGTCTCCACAGGTGGTGAAGGCTTACGACCACCACGAGCAAGAATGGGTTGCCATTAAGATCATAAAGAACAAAAAGGCGTTTCTAAACCAGGCACAGATTGAACTTCGCCTGTTGGAGCTCATGAACAAGCATGACACTGAGATGAAATATTACATAGGTATGATGGATGACATGCATGTTAATTTTTGCACTAAGTGGAAGCACTCACAGTCATTTGGTTTCAATGTAATTAAGCAAACCAGTGCAGAGAGTTTTCAAAAGGTGCTCATCAGCAACATCATCAAACATAGAATGAAGACACATCCTCTGCAAAATACTTTGTATTGCTTGTTTTCAGACTTGCAGAATCACCATTCAGCACCATTTACCCAACATAGCCTATATTGTTTTTACCAATAATTTATACTTAATCATTAATGAATTGACGTGTGCATTTAAGGATTAAAGGAAGTTGTGAAAAAATGATCTAAAGGAATCTTAAGTTGAATAAGTCAGCTTTGTAATACATTAGAATGAGCATTTACTGTCCACTTGACCTCCCGAGCCCTAGTTCAATAAAAGTCAATTTTTTTAAAAAGATCCAAGAAGTGTTAAGGCTTGCGATTTAGGAAATTAACAGGAGTACACATGAATGAATTGGAAATGGAAAGTAGTATGGCCTTGACTTGATTTTTTTTTTTCCCCCAGAGTATCTCTTAACATTCTTTTTTTTCTCCCATTTCTCTGTGTGTGTGTGTGTGTGTGTGTGTGTGTTTGTGTGTTTGTGTGTGTGTGTGTGTGTGTGTGTGTGTGTGTGGATCTGTCTGTGCAGTCCACCTGAAGCGTCACTTTATGTTTAGGAACCATCTGTGTTTGGTGTTTGAGTTGTTGAGCTACAACCTGTACGATCTGTTAAGGAACACAAACTTCAGAGGGGTTTCTCTCAACCTCACCAGGAAATTCGCGCAGCAGCTCTGCACAGGTGCGCAAATGCAAACACACACGCACAGACACTCACACAAATGTAGACAGGTGGGCTCTCCCTTTTCTCTTTTATTACAATTTTTTTTTGTAGTTTTTACTGTCAGCTTCCAAATAAAAGATCTAACAGCCAGCTGATCTGTTCATAGACTTCGTTTGATTTTGAGGTTGTTATTATTCACCTGATGAAATCCTGTCCCGGTGTTTGAGTCTAGAGCTCCTGCCCAGTGGTCATTGGATAACTGAGGCATCCCTGCATGATGGCCAACAATTGGAAAAGGAAATACCTCAAATATATTATTCATCCCCAAAAAACTTCAATTTTTCACAGCGAGACTCCAGTGATCCGGATTATAGTTTATACATATCATTTGTCTCTTACTATAGATGCCATCATCTCCTCTACTTGAAATCGGCTTTTTCTTTGCAGAGGGACATTTTATATTAAAAAAAATCTACACATTTCCGCAGCTTTATTATTCCTGGCCACTCCAGAGCTGTCAATCATTCACTGCGACCTGAAACCAGAGAACATCCTGCTCTGTAATCCCAAGAGATCTGCCATCAAGATAGTTGACTTTGGATCCTCCTGCCAGCTTGGACAGAGGGTAAGAAGCACACACAAACCTTCCAGTTATTAGTATATATATTATATTTCTAACACCGGCTCTCTAAATTCCTTTGCATGCACCTGCTGTCCTCCTCATAGATTTACCAGTATATCCAGAGCAGGTTTTACCGCTCCCCTGAGGTTCTCTTGGGAATGCCGTATGACCTTGCGATAGACATGTGGTCTCTGGGATGCATCCTTGTGGAGATGCATACAGGAGAGCCCCTCTTCAGTGGCTCCAACGAGGTAAAAGCAATTAAAAAATACTTGTTGCAGGGCACAAATTAGGTATTTGTGTGTGAAGTTAAGATCCAGGTTTTCTTCTAAGCAAGAGAATGTTCTTGAATCAACTAAGGCTGGGGTCACCAAGTCTGTTGATTAGGTTTACTTTCCCAATAGTGAATACAGATTTGATTAGAGTCTTCCAGATTGCAACTGAAATCCGATCTAAATCCAGTCATGTAATAGGTGAAAGGATGCAGTATTGACCAGGGTTCCCACACACTCTGAAAAACCCGACAATGACATAATGGTAACATTTATGGATATATTTTAAGTAATATTGAACAGCTGACATCTCTTCAGTCCTTCCTCACACATTTACGCGTGATAGATTAAAAACAGAAAATGTACCCTAAAATGATCTCTTCAAAAAGGAAATGTTGACTACATACCCACAGTTACCAAACAGACAGAGCAGAAAAGGATCATCCCTCTCAATAGCTCCCATTTGAGCTTAGACAACCAATTTCACAGCATGTACTACACTCTGTGGAAGTCAAACCCACAGGTTTTGTTTGTGTTTAGGTATAAAAATTAAATGCACAAGTGCGATAGCTGAGACTGATAGGCTTCTATCATGTTTGGTTCTTGGTAGTTAATTACACCAGATATGAATTACTTGTCAGTCATTCAGGTCAATCATTTCAAATAAGCATGTGTTTTTGTCTGTTCAGCATCTTGACCAAATAGGGTCCTCTTGCTATTTCAGAAAGGACATTTTAAAATTCAGTTTATTGGAATATCCTGCAATGAGTGTCAGCCCAACCTCATCATAGAACATATTAGTTTAGACAAGATGTTTGTAAGATGTGCTTTGCAGGGGGCATCCTGAAAAAAGAAGTGTGTTGTGCTCACAATGAGTGCACCTATTTGTTTAACATTGCCACTTTAATCCACATGAGCATTATCAGTACAAAGGCTGATATATGTTTATGTGTGTGTGTATGTGTTTGTGTGTGCATGTGCAGGTTGACCAGATGAATAAGATTGTCGAGGTACTGGGGGTCCCACCCAGCCACATGCTGGATGCAGCTCCTAAAGCCAGGAAGTATTTTGACAAGCTGTCAGATGGTCTGTGGACAGTGAAGAAGAACAAGGACATCAAGAAGGTATTTGATTTCAGTTACACACAAAGTTCTAATCAATGTCAACCTATAGGAAAATTATATTTAGAATATGATATGTTTGCTTTTTTTTAGAAAAATTTAAAGTAGGCACAATATCAAAATATATTTTTGTTGTTAAAATTGTTTCAATGGCACTCTTGGTTGGTTAAGATGCTATCCGATGCAGTGAGAAGCACTTCACTCTGTTAATTATATTTAATGTGGTTCACACATGTTTAGAAATGCACAGAAACAGCACAGTAATCATATATATACATTGCAAAAAGAAGAAAGAAGAAAAGACCCCAAGGGCTCATTGAAGATCTTAACCAAGATAAAATCATATTTTAGAAGCTCAAACCTGTGTTTGCAGATGAGTGTTTCAATAATATAGATTTAAATACAGATTTAAATCTCTTTTCACAAGATTTATACATTAATGACAATCAGGGTTCAACCCTGTTTGTTTTTCAGGTCAATATTGATACCAGTAATTGGTGAATGACAAAGGCCAATCTATGTTTTCCAGCTACACTCACACTAAGGCAGTGTTTTTTTTAGAACCTGGCACCAGAGTGAATCTGCTGATTCCAGGTTTCGTTAGACTCTTTAAAACTTTCTGCAACTCCCATTCATTCACATATATGTTTTGATACATAAAAAGAATTCATCTGCCCAATTGGTTATAACCACCCAGTATGTATATTAAAAAAGAGGACAAAAATGTGAATTAAGGGTTTTGCTTAGCAAAAACATGTATTGTCATTGCTTCAAATGGGAATTATTAGCAGCGTGTTTTCTTCAAGTGTCCACGTTAAATTATTTACACTTCCTTTTCCTCCTTCTGTGAGGTTTTGAACTGCACAGTTAGAATTTTGGAATAGATTTCCTCACATATGATTTACCTTTACGTTTCCCAGGAGTATAAACCCCCAGCCACAAGGCGTCTTCATGAGATTTTGGGTGTGGAGACTGGAGGCCCAGGGGGGCGAAGAGCAGGGGAGCCAGGACATGCCCCCTGTGACTACCTGAAGTTTAAAGGTATAGCTGTCCCTTGTATTGATCTGTATACCTGTGAAGACACACCGTTCTTGTAATAACTTATAAAAGGTGTGTATCAAACCATGTAATTGCCTCACGTGGCAGCCTAAGTCATTGTTATTTTTGCCGTTGTCCCTTGGAGGGATCGAAACACTTCTTTTACACCAAGAGAAAGGAATAGTAGGCAAATACCTTAGAAACAAAAGACACTTGATTGAAACAAAAATTGCTCTCAGCAAAGGAGTGAGCGTACTGAGGGAAATTGGATATTAACCTGTTTCAAAATACTTTTCAATTTTCCACCTAAAAATAAACAAACAGATTTATAATAGACAATGAGACATGTCATATTTTGCATGTTGATTTTTTTTTTCCATCTTGAGTCCCCTACAATGACAACATTTGTATAAATAGAGGGTATGTAATAACACTGGGTAATTAAAAAATGGGTATATTTACAAATTAATACTCACAACATTGTGTACAAAAATGACAAATAACACATAAACAAGACAGAGATGGAAAAAACATAAAACCATGAGATGTAGGACAAACAATTTTTTTTTAATCATCTCATGGATTTTCTTTTTAAATTGACTGAGATCAGTTTAATGACTTCAGAAAATTAGGACCCTGCCATTTAGTGATTGGTCTTACAATTAAAGACGAATGTCGTACGGACATTTCTTTTAAAACTACCCGAAATGTTGGGAATTGACCTCTTTTATTTTATATTACTTTCTATCCACATTAAAGAAAATGTCAAAGTAGCAGCTTTGAGGCAGGTTATTTAGCTCTCCATGCATGGGGCATCATCGCCATCTGTTGGCAAAACCAATAATTACAATATATAATGACAAACTGGCCAGACCTGTGGAAGGTTTTTTTTTCTTGACAGCAGAATTTACGATGCCATCAGCTCAACCATTAAATACCCAGTTTGAAGGTAGCATTAGCAACTTTAAGATCACTTGCAGTGATGAAAACTGAAGCTGAACAGCAAAAGCAGACAAGCTAAGAGTTGCAGCGGACCATTCAAAGATATTGATTCAGCTCTTGCCCTTTGTTGTTACGTTGCTCAGTAAATTCCAGTAGGGGCTGTATAGATGGGAGATGTCTTTTAAAATATTTTGAAATCCATAAAAAAGTCTTTCTTTTGTATGAAAATGTAGGCAAAAAGGTATTCGTATCCTTTCCAATAAGGTCCAAATTTAATGCAGCAGTCAGAGGTATAAGTCCATGCTTTCTCAATTTGCAGACTTCCTGAAATAGAACACCAATGTCAGTGGCAGAGATTCTGATGTCTTGTGCTAACAACAATCAGTGTAGCTTTAACTCTAAACCTTCAAGATTTGTCTATTTATTTATTACATATTTTCCCAACCCATAGTCTTAAAGCCTGGCACAGCTGACTCAAGTCTCAAATGACATCACTAAAAGCATTTATCAACTCTTGCATGTCTCCCTCTGGAGATTTTCTTTTTCAACATAAGCAGCAGAACTCTGCAGTACATGAGAGGAGATGCTAATAGGCAGACTTAGCTTTAAAGATGAGGCTTTGTGTCGAGCATCTGACGTCAGACTGGTTCAAAGTAGGGATGAGAATACCTGATCAGTTGTGGGAAAGCAAGGCTTACCTTGGTTTTCTGGGCAATTTTCAATGCAGCTATTTTGTTTGGTGCACCTGAACCCTGAATAGTGACAGGAATTAAACCAAGAAAGTGTGAATGAGTTAAAGCTGAAAAATCAACTGAAACAGGATACTGTCAAAGAATTCACGAGAAACCCTCATCAAATTATCAAGAACCTACCCTCTGTTTGAAAATAGCAGGGAATCAGCAAGGATTCGTTTTAATTTGACATCCACTTCACAGGAGCACCCTTTACTTTGGGTTAGACAGAGAAATATTGAAAATTGATTTTCTATCAAATTCAACACCTGACAATGGGTTTGACTGACTCTTTTGAGCACAGACGCTCTACATGCTTTTGACCTGTTTACTGAAAAATATCCAACCCTGTTCATTACGTCTCATTCCAGATCTGATCCTGCGCATGCTGGACTACGACCCAAAAAGCCGCATCACACCATTCTATGCCCTGCAGCACAATTTCTTCAAGAAGACGACAGATGAAGGAACCAACACCAGTTCATCGACATCCACCTCTCCTGCCATGGACCACTCTCATTCAACCTCCACTACTAGCTCTGTTTCTAGCTCTGGTAAAACATCCACAGCCACCTCTACCCACTGCACTTACCTGAAGGTCTTATTATTATTTTTCATATCAGATGACTTCCTTCTGGGTTGACCAAAGCAGCAGTGGAAAATCATCAACCTTTCTGTATGGCAATCTGTATGACTTAGCTGATACTCCTGTCTTAGCAGACTGCATTTACTTGTTCTTTGGCCCAAAAATATTTTGCAGAATGAAAAGAAACTCGCTTTAGGATGCCTAGCTGGGTTGAGATGCCATGAAATAGATTGCAGATGGTATTTCTAACACATTTAAGAAAACTGCCAAGTCTGAGCTCTAATGTCTGTCTGTCTTGTGATCCAGGTGGCTCAAGTGGTTCTTCCAATGACAACCGCAACTACCGTTACAGTAACCGATACTACAACTCTGCTGTTACACATTCAGACTATGAGATGACCAGCCCTCAGGTACAAACTGCACCTTCACTCACAAGCTCTTCATATTTAGTTCTATGAGTTTGATTTCCCTTGCTGATGTTTCCTTTTTCCACATAGACATTTCGAAATTAACTACACCTGCATCAAATGAATACAGTATTATTTAAAGCTTAAGTACCATAATTCTTTTAAAAATCTTTTTAAAAATGCTCTTTGCATGCTGGGTCTGCCTGTTCAAACTAGAGTGAAAAGTAAAATCCACCTTGGCTGTTTTTTCAGTCATTTTATAAATGACATGCAATGTTTTGATCGCTTTTTGTACAGCTTCTGCAGGTCAAGCTCAGTGATCAAGGCAATTGTCAGTGGAGTAGGAGTCTGACTCAACATCCACAGTGGGAGCTTATTTATTATAGAGCATTCATTTTCACCCTGATTTCATTTTTTTAATTAATGATCCCCATGTGAAGCAAATACGTTAGAAGATTCACCAAGACTGTTCTAACTGGTGTTGGTGAACTTGTTTATATGCAGCCCGGGCTCTGACCGTTCTTGACTGAGGCAGGGAAGTGTGTGGTGTGTTTTCATGCAGCTTTTTGGCTCTGGGAGAAGCAGTGTTGGATAACACAACAGCCATCCTCCAGGGGTTCTGGCTGTGGGGTATCTGTTTCATCTTGCCTAGAGAATCTGTCTGACCTGTGTGTCTGTATCATCCCTCCTAATCAGGCTCCCTCCCAGCAGCAGATGAGGATGTGGCCAGGCAGTGATGGTGGAGGTGGGGGTCAGGACCCAGCATACACCCAGTTGCTGCTCCACAAGCCGGCTCCTTCCCAACAACACCAGCGCCACTTCCTGGACCCACCCCATCACCCCCACCCAACTTACTCCCACCATGGGAACGGCGGGCGCGGCCTGCGACAGGGTGGACAGACGGGCATCGGTGGAGGGGGAGGCCAGCAGGGATCCTCGCCCCAGATGAGTGACAGCATGGATGTGGGCGTGTCCCTAGGGCTGCACCACCTGGGGGCGGTGTCTTCCATGGAGGCCTCTCAGTTTGGCTCTGCCTCCTTGCCCCTTGCTCTGCCAATCGGACTGTCTGCCTTCCGGACTCGGACGGCCCCCACCGCCCCAGGGCCACAAGCCCCCCCCCCTGAGGACTACTACCCTGCCTCCAACAACAATAACCCCGCTGCAGGGGGCAGAGGGAGGCCGGACTCAGACGAGGGGCCAGCCAACTCTTGATAAAACCTGAACCATGCCCTAAAGCCATACAATTTTAACTACAACTACACACACACACAGCCAGAGTTCAGAGACAAAGAGATGAACTTTGTGCTGAAGGAGACAGTTTGTACTGCATGAGAGGAGGAGGCGGAAGGAGGAGGAGACTGGGAAAACTCTCCTTTTATCCTGTTTTAGGTTTTTTTTTTGTCTTCTGTTGCGACTGTAATTGGAAAGGAATGATTGTGACAAGTTTGTTTTTATTAATATTATTGTTGTTTAATATTATTTGATTTTTTTTTCTCTGTGGTTTGAGGAGTTGTGTGTTCTACTTGGTTGTTTGAGCCTGGAGAGGAGGAGGAAGATGAAGAGGAAAGAGAGGAGCCGCGCCTTTCCATTTCACTCCATGTGGAGTCTGCGAGTGGAAGGAGAGCGCACGTTCACCAGTTAGTTACATTAGTGAATTCACATTTACAGCTTTTAGAGGCAAGCGGTCTTACCACAAACACACACACGCCCTACATACACACACACACACACACACACACACACACACTCTCTACAAACACACACACATGCACGTACTGCTGCATCAAGAAGACAAGCTGGTTTCAGCGGGGAGAAAACACCAATGTGTGTGATTCAGGACTCATGGATTCTTTCTCCGGGTTTTCAAGTTTTTCTTTGAGTTGGGGTCCTCCCTCCATCGCTCTCCGCCCACTGGTGACAAGGTGCGGAGAGAGGGAGGGAGGAAGGCGGGGAGGAAGGGAGGTGGAGGGAAGAGAAGGTGACAGGACACTGATGCCTTCCTGGCGCTCACAGGGATCTTCTCCTCGTCCTCCCCCTGTCCCTGCTCTCCTCTTCCTCTCCTCCCTCCCCCGTTGTGTTTCTCCTCCAGACAGCTCCTCCTCTCTGTGCTGCTAATCACCATGACAACTGGTCCGGATTGCTGCTAAAGATCCAACACAGATCAATAATAAAAATAAAAAGAAATAGAAACAGAAATTAAAAAAAACTTTTTAACCCTTCTGCTTAAGAGAAAAGGATAAAGTAAGAACCACTGCATCTCAATGTATTTATTACTATTTAACAAGAAAAAACAAACTGAAAGTAACCCTTTTTTCTGCTCTTCTTTGTTTGGTTGCCTTCTTTCTGCAGGTGAGCTCTGATTGGCTATTGTAACAGTGACAGTAACTGGTGACATGGGAATGTCACTGGTTGTGGGGGCTGGGTGGAGGGGAGGGTTTGGGGCAAAATAAAGTTGGATATATAATAAGAATAAAGAGTATACTTTTGCACACCAAAGTCAAACAAACATCAGATCTCCGCTTTTCTTCCTACTAACCTCATCCCTGACCTCCTGCCTCGTCAGAGCCAAGCTGATCCACAGGTCACACTGGACGCTGTTGTAAATTTACACTCGCTGCATGCTGATATGTAGTGTCAACGCTCATGAATGCATGACACAAAGAATCATATTAGCCATTACAATGTTCCAAAGACAGCTGCCAGACAATCAGCTGCTTTTTGATGTAACTGGCAGAAACTGGTTAGAAATGTACTTAAAATAAACCATTTGGGAAATAATTCCACTTTGCAATGAGAAAAAAAGGTTTTAGAAACTGTTGTCAAAGGCAGTAGCCCAAAAATTCAGAAACCTTAATACAGAAGGGATAGATGTATTTATCCCAAAATGTTTCCATGATGTTCCACTAAGTAATTTTCCAGATGTATAAAAACAAAATACTCGGAAAGTGACTTTGAAATAACCCTGTATCCAGTTATCAATCACTCTCGAAAGGCATTAAATAAGTGTTGTGAGTGATCCAAACCCTTGGTTGATAAAAAAAGACTGCGTAACAGGATGGATTTAAGGCCACTCTCTGAGAACACATTTGCGGGGTGTCTGGGTCGCAGGTGGTGGCCATGTGTCACATTCAAGAACCACAGGATGCTCTGAGCAGAAAATACGTCATCATGCGGACGTCAACAGCCAGCATTTTATAATAACAGGAAAAAATGGCCAAAAGCCCACAGTGACCCAGTGTGTTTTTTTTTTTGCAGTGTGTGCGTACGAGCCTGTTAAACTTATGAATGGCTAGCATGCGCCCCTCCCTCTCTCTCCATCTCTCTCTCTCTCTCTCTCTCTCACACACACACACACACACACACACACACACACACACACAGACACGTTGAAAGTAAATCTAGCTTGACCAGCAGTTTATCTTTTTACCCCTCCCCGTCACTCATAATCCCATCATCCATTGAGATCATTTCAATCACAAGAGTGAAATGAGTTAAAATAATCCAACACGGATTATAACTTTGAAATGATTCTCTTTCATTTATAGTAGATGATAGCAATATATTTTGTTTGAAAGAAATACTAACTCAGGCTTTTCACTTCTTTCTCCTGCCAGCCAGAGAGAGCATTGGGAAGTGATCACTTACTTGAC
The DNA here is from genome assembly GCF_037954325.1 of Fistularia commersonii. Classification (NCBI taxonomy): domain Eukaryota; kingdom Metazoa; phylum Chordata; class Actinopteri; order Syngnathiformes; family Fistulariidae; genus Fistularia; species Fistularia commersonii. The sequence continues at coordinate 8,869,385 of NC_141294.1, read as the reverse complement.
GGCAGATGGAAAAGTTAAATTATTTTTCTGTTTTTTGTGCCTTCTGGTTCAAGTTTATTTTAAAATGTGAAATTTGAAGATGTTTTATATTCATAAGCGGTATTAATTGTGCATGAGCAAAACCCACCGCCAAAATGTGCATTTCTTTGTTACATTCTGACATTTTTCACAATCTGCTGATTATTGAAATTGGGGGGAGATGTTCATTACCCTAGGCATGTGTTGGGGTGCAGAGGAGAGAAGCATCACGTTCAGTGCGATACACACTTCCAGAGGTCAGACATGTCACTTCATGATCATATTGACAACATGCAGTTTAGAGCCAGCCTAAAGGTTGAGATTTTTTCTGAAGAGGTAATAAGTTAATAAATGAAGTCAGTGGAAATGATAATGGAAATAACCGAGACACTGAGCAATTGAACCAAGCCTGATGTTTGACACTGAGCTTCAGACACCAACTGCATGCAAAAGGTTAGTGTGAAGGCAATATTTGTTTTGTTCTTAGGAGTGAGGGAAACAACAGTTTTCTTGATTATAACTTTAACCGAATCATACACAGTATTTTTACAACTTGTGAATTAACCCCAGAAAATGTTAGGGATCCCCCTGCTGAAGGCCCAACTTCCAGTCAGAACACGTCCAATGTATTACATGCTGTACATTTAAGTGGCTCTCTCATGTTGTGCTTTAAAATGTTTCAAGTAAAAAAGATGACACATGTCAAATGTTATTGGGATTTTTAAAGATTTTAAAATGTGGAAAGAACAGCATGCTCAACTATCGGTTCTCCAGGATGGAGGTAGAGTGACTGATGGCGTCTCCTCCCTGTAGACTCAATACATATTTACCCGGGATACAGGAATATATGGCTCCCCACTGTTTCCCAGAGGTCTTTTTAAGTAACTGATATTACTTTAACATTTCTGTGTTCTATCTGATACAATTATTACCACTCAACATCATATTGTCGACAGTTAAAGTTCATCTATGTCGGATGCATTTCACACGCATTTATAAACTAGGAAAAGCTTGATAGTGTCTCTGTATTTCTGATAACCCCTAAGTCCTGAGTATATACCTGCGTCTGTATTTCAGGTAGGTTCGACATAGACAGACATAAATGTTTTCATGATCAAATGACCTCTTGTATTCTCTACAGTGTCAAGCCACCCCTGGTAGAGATGGATGATCCATGTTGGGCCTCCACCCCTCGCAAAGCCTTTCATGGGACTCATCGAACTGATGAGGGTAGGAGGTATTTTGCCATCCTCTTAGTACATCCTCAGAATGTGATCTGCTATTTAAGCGCATCACCGCCTCCACCTGTTTAAGATGTGGTATTTACACCTTATCCCATTAATTCTCTTCCAGATGAATAATTAACTGTTTTTGATATTCTTTGAAATCACATATCACAAACATAAAAAGTGAGAAAATAGAAACTGTGAGCTCAAATTACTGAAACACAACAGAGATGGATATTGGAAGAGAAATCTTAAATTAACTTACTTTAACTTACTATTTATGTACATGAGGTAGGAACTCATTCAGACTGAGATGGTTCGGTCATGTGCAGAGGAGGGTTAGTGAATATATTGGTAGATGGATGCTGGAATTGGAGCTGCCGAGCAGGAGGTCTCGAGGTAGACCAAAGAGAAGATTTATGGACGTAGTGAGAGAGGGTATGAAGGTAGTTGGTATGAGAGAGGATACAGAGAATAGGGTTAGATGGAGGAGGTTGATTCGCTGTGGCGACCCCTGAAGGGAAAAGCCGAAAGGGGAAGAAGAAGAAGAAGAAGAAGAAGAAGGTGGGAACTCATTACTATTCAGTTATCCAGGCAATAGTGAAGAGAAAGAGAAGGTAAGCAAAGTAGATAATACTGGAGAACAGTGAAGCACTGGGGACCACCATTCAGGAAAGAGAGGTAGAGGAGTGGGGGACTAAATGAAGGCGGGGAGGTATTGACCTCAAAGTGTTTTCAGCTGTGGAAATTAGGTTTTAGCAACAATAAAACAAAGTTTGAGAGTACAATGTACACAGTACAATTAGCCAGTTGTTTAGGATGAGGTCCAAAGTCAAACACTGAGGATAAAGGGAATATTACACATGGAAAAGATTAAATGTGCCAAAGATTGTTGTAATAAATATTCAATGGAGAGCCAAAGAAGAGTCTTAAGTTTGTTTTGAGTTTTACCAGAAGGAGTCCCAGAGAGCTGGAACAGCAATTATCCCAATAAGGAAACCCGGGAGAGAAGCAATGTGTTTCCCGGAGAGAAGGGGCTATAATAGCCAGATATCTTGGCGGCTCCACATTACAGCACACGGGCGGACAGGATTTTGTATTTTGTAAATGGAGGGTTCATACTGGGGAAAACATGCTCAGGAGTATGAGGCAGACATGCAGTAGAGAATGGAACGCTGTGAGGAGATCGATGCAGACAATATGCTTGGCGGAAAAAGGAGAAAACGTCAAGCATGTGGTAATGAAGGGATCAGTCAGATTGAAATGAAGGGCTTCCAACAAGCAGTAAAAAAAAAAAAAAATCTTTCATGACCAAGGAATTTTGAAAAGGAGAGCAAAAATTCTTAATTTTCCTTCAGATACGGGTGTGCATCTAAGAAAGTGTGTTACAGACCAACTGGGAAATGGGAATAGCACAAAAATTGGATTTTGGATGGACTGATCTAAGAAAATCAATGAAGTTTCACTGATATGCAGCCTTTAATCGCTGCGTGACAATACATTTGAAGCTGCTCGGAGTCAAGGGGAGAAATAGAAGTGTACATAAATCATTTATATTTGTAATTGATTCACGTATGAATAATACTTAGAGGTTTGTGTTGAAAAGAACAAAAATCCGCGTATTTCAGTATGTCAGGCCATGTTGGCTGTGTATGGTAATAATCAAAATCTACTTGATGAAATAATGCTTTAAATGGAAAAAATGGCCAGAAAGACGCAACTCTTAATTTGGAGTCTCATGCATAGAAGTATAAAGGACATGAAAAAGTGGCAAAGTAATCACTAAACTGGCTGTCGGAGGGGTTAAAAAATATCACACTGTCAAAATCAGAAGGAAAACCTCAAATAAGGGAACAAAAAGGAGAAACAGTAGCATCGGCAGCATGTTGGATGGTCTGGACCACATCAAAGTTAGTATTCCAGGAAGGTCCGTGTATTTTTTTGGGTAAAACAATTGGCTAGTAAAAGTGTTTAGGATTAAACAAAAATGTTCAGTGTATATCAGGAGCAGCAGTAAAGAATATTTTTGATTCTTACATGAGGCAAACAAGACAAAGTGCTTGACCTGCTTTTGCCTCACAAGGCATCTGACAGGTGTAATCATAAGAGCCTCCACTAGAGGGCAGCAGAGGGACATGACCGAGGTGAGGTGCCGGTAAAAATCCGTAGAGAAAGACGTTGACTGTGACTGCAGGTCCAGTCTTATGTATCCTCCGCAGTAGCACATACACACTCACACACACTCACGCACAGTCACGCACACACACACACTCACATCAACTCCGGTTTTTCCAGCAGCCGTCCAAGGTAACACTTGCCCCTTCTTTTTTGAAATAAATGCTACGACGTGTTTGTGTTCGACGAGCGTCGCTAGTCGCTCGTCTCCAACTGTTTGCCATGACAGTCTTATTTTTAACTATCGAAGGTTTATCAAAGGTTTATCAAAGTTACAACCTGGTATATTTGTACTTTAATGACTTGGTTATTGTTGAATGATATTAAAATGTCGGTTTGAGACTGAAGGAGTCAGTGTTCAGAGTGAGCACACACAGTCAAGTGAGGGAATATTTTGGAAAAGCTAGGCATAATAATGAGAAACAATATGTAAACACTTTACCAATTACCCATAAGGGAAATGAACCTATTTGTTCCTAAATCCATATATTCATTTATGGACAAAAAGAATCCCAAAAAGGGTTGTGTATAAATTATACGGTACTCCGATAACAACTCTTCAAATGATGTGGTCATTGATTGCATACCAAACATTCTTTAAGTTTAATAATTACTCTCTTCTACCCTGTAATTGAATCTTACGATTCTATATTCTTGTTACTTTCATCCAATCCTGTTATAACAATGAACTTGATTTTCCTGTGGGCAGAGGCCTCCCATTTGAAAATTAGGTCATAATTCTTTGGTACATTTATTATAGGGTTCAGGCTTGCTTCTGTGCAACTTAGTGAGACCTCTGATAAACCAACTGTTTTCATATCATTGTCAACAGACCGCAATCTGCAGACGCACCCTGTCCCTCTTACACACACACACACACACACACACACACACTCTCACTCACTCACTCACTCACTCCTCAATGGGCATGTTTCACAGCCACATTTCAGACTTACATCCTGATGAACAGCTTAGGGACGGTCCCTCCTCTTGACACTGTGACTCGTATTTGGCCTCTGTTCGAACAGAGATCCGACCTCCTAGTCCCCCCCTGACTCTGTGGTAAATCTGTATTATTTGTGTTTACAATCAGCCAATGAAAACAGTCGCTGTCCTTGGAGGGGGAATCGGGGGGTTGGCAGCGTCTTTCTACCTCACCAAGAACCCCCAGGTTTCTAAGGTAACGCTCTGGTCAAATGCACACAGATCACATGAGTACGTTTCAAGCAATGTGTGTCTACCATCAGGAAGTAGCCACTAGACCAGACCTGGGCATTTTACGGCCCACGGGCCACATCCGGCCCATTTTGCATTTTTATCAGGCCCATCAAACAATTTTCTTTGAATATTTCAACAAGTATTTTCAATCACTATTGAATTTAGTAACTAATTTTTTCCTTTATTTTTTTCCCAAAATAGTGTCGGTCAGCACATTTATATTATTATTAATTATTTTAAAATTGAAATAAATTGCCAAAAAATTGAAATATTTAAATGGAAATTTTCATCGTATTCACCTCGTGCATAAAAATGTAATAAGAAATATGGCCCGGCAGCCAAATAATTGCCCACCCCTGCACTAGACTGAGTGTGCCTGTGACTTTTATACCTGTCAATGTCTGTTCTGCACAAGAAACAAGCCCGTACTCCGTCCGTATACAAGGAAGCTGATTACGAGAATTTTGGGGCAGTCACTGCCATTTTAAGAAACAAGGAAGCGCTAACATTAGCTTTAGCTAGAGGGCAGAACTACCAATTGATGTGTATTCCAAGTCCCGGGTGACAACAAGCTTGTGAGTTGACTGGATATGAGCTGCTAACCTGCGGGTTCCTCTTTGGCGTCTTTTGCCACAGACACTTAATTGAAACTTCCCTGAGGAGGAAGTTGTTATTACAATGATAGTTTGCTGAGGTTCCCTCAGTTAGAGTTTGTTTGTGTTTGTTTAAGACTTTGCGTTCTTCCTCAGGTTATTTTACTGGAGTCCAGCAGTCGTTTTGGGGGTTGGCTGTGGTCCACCAGGAGGGCAGACGGGGCCATTTTTGAACATGGACCAAGAGGGATACGACCAGCGGGGGCCGTTGGAAGTAACACACTCAACATGGTGAGGGCTTAGTCAAACTACTGTCAAACTAATAGTACAGACAAACTCAATTAGCAGTTTTTGTTTAGGTAAGACACCTTCATTGTGAAATGTCAGGAAGTATGAAATTATCTAGAATTCATATTAATCAACTATCCTGCAAGCAAGGTAAACTGATTAAGGGTATAACTTCACAAGGGTATATATAGGAGCCAAGCAAAGTCAGAAATCCGGTTGAAGTGTGTAATATGAGCCGCATGAGTCAGACAGACTGAGATAGTTTTTGGGTTCTCACAAACAGGCTAGAGCTTGAAGTGTCTGAGTTTATTTCCTTTAATTTGCATGCTGTTGGCTGTAACTTGATGCAAAACCACTATCTTGCACATCCTTACTTGTGTTGATAGATTATTTTCTCACTTCACATTTGACATGGTCAACTAATATTTCTCCCTATTCATCATTTAGTCCTGAAAAGTTGGAAAATGGAGTTCAAATACAGCATTCCTCAGTCAACTTCCACTGTTTGGGTGCATTTCATTTCTTGCATAATGTTGTGTGTGTGTGTGTGTGTGTGTGTGTGTGTGTGTGTGTGTGTGTGTGTGTGTGTGTGTGTGTGTGTGTGTGTGTGTGTGTGTGTGTGTGTGTGTGTGTGTGTGTGTGTGTGTGTGTGTGTGTGTGTGTGTGTGTGCGCACACGAGCATGTAGGTGGAGGACCTCGGTCTTGCTGGGGAGATTCTGCCGGTCACCTACAGTCACGTTGCCTCTAAAAACAGATATTTGTATGTGAATGAGCAACTTCACAGGATGCCTTCAGGATTAAGGTGAGACTTGAGGAGACAGCTTTAGCTAGTCTTTTGAAATAAGAAACATCCTCTTTCCTCATATTAGAAAGCAGTTGTCATTACTCCATCCTTATTTGTTGAATACACTCTTGAATATTATCATGAGACATTTTTTTAGTCTCTAATGTGAATTAATTGTAATGGAGGCAGATTTTCATTATTTCAATACTGTAACATTTTAGTCACGGAAAACACCTGTTTGACTGTAAAACGTCCGTTTAATAAGCAAATAGCTGTCGTTGGCCACAGCCATGCCACACCCTCTGCAATACAATACCGTTCAATACTAAGAAGTTTTTTACCAAATGAGAAGAAAAAGCTGATGTTGGTGAAAGCAAAAACTTTGAAAGCTCAAATCCCAAAAAATATTGCAGGCATATCCTCGTAACAATACTGATAATAACAATTTCCATTGTTTTAGACCTCATGTATTATCATCTTGGGGTGATGCCAGGGGCCTTTTCTGTGTGGAGTTTGAATGTTCTCCCCGTGTCTGCGTGGGTTTGTTCACACAGTCCAAAAACATAAAGCAGATTATTTGGAAAAACTGGGAAAATTGCCCAGATGTGCGAATGAGAGAGTGAATGGTTGTCTGTCTGTACATGTGGTCCTGTGATTAACTGGCAACCAGTCCAGGGTGCACCCCGCCTCTCACCCGATGGCAGCTGGGATAGGCTCCAGCATCACTGCGACCCTGGGTAGAATAAGCAGTAGACAATGGATGGATGAATGGATATTATCATTGTGTTATTATTGGGGTTGAAGTCATGTTTTTTGTATTTTTGTTAATTTGTTTTCGATGTGTTGCTACCCAGTGGACTCCTGCGGACGGTGCCACCCTTCTCTAAGCCCATCCTGATGAGCATCGCCAAAGAGGTGCTGGTGAAGAAAGGCAAGGACGAGGACGAGTCCATCCATTCATTTATCTCTCGGAGGCTGGGAAAAGAAGTGAGAAGCCCCCAGTCTAACAAAAATGCTGAGCTGTGGAGCCAGTAGGATTTGCTAAGCAACACCTTCGCTGAATCACCTGTGTGATGATGTTTATATAGGGCGTGGTTTATTTTTCATTTCTCTTAAAGTCGCATGAAGTTAGGGCAAAGTATAGGGCAGTGTTATTATGAATGAATGTCAAAATAAAAGAATACTAAGTATTTACTCATGGATTTTATATTTTACAGCTTTTATCATTTGATATCTATACCTGTATTCCCCCTGTGTCTCACTAGCTGGCAGATATTGCCATCGACAGTTTGTGCCGTGGCGTCTTCGCAGGTGACTGCAGGAATTTGAGTGTGCGCTCCTGTTTTCCTCTCCTCCACGAAGCAGAGCAGCGCAGAGGGTCCGTCATCCTGGGGATGCTGCTGGGCTCAGGTACAGTTTAGCTCCTCAACCACACACAGAAACATGCACAGAGCTTGAATTCAAGAACAACATTCTTGAATATGTACTTGGAAAATATATTTTCACATGGCTATGTTTATTATCAGCCCTTGGTGTATAATCCCCGCAGGTCCCACCCACACCGTTCCTTCTGGCCCTCTGAGCCAGAGGTCTAAAAAAGAGTCATGGTCTCAGTGGTCCTTGCGGCGGGGGATACAGTCACTGCCGGAAGCCATCACAGAGCACCTCAAAGCCAGGGAGGTGAAGCTGCATGCCGACGCAACTGTTCAACACGTCAGTCCTTCATCTTCTGGCTGGACGGTGAGACTTTTCAACAACCTGACAGTGTCAGTGTCAGCTGCTGTGTGTGTCTGCCTGTGTTCACGCACATTCAACACTCTGGTACCTTTTAGGAGTAAAGACATGGAACATTCAGCGAGCAATCTGTCGACGTGTATCCAGATTAGTCAGGTCCAGAACTATAGGCTCACCTCTATGTAACCCCTCAGGGGGGTGTAGAAGCCACTCAGACAACACACACACACTGGGGAGTTTGACATCCATCAACTACATTTGACCATACTTGAAACTCCAAACCCTCCGTGTTTATTCTGAGTGATTTTTCGTAGATCTGCTTGGAGGATGGGACCATTTCAGCTGATCACATCATCTCAGCCCTGCCAGCTAAAGGCAAGTGTTGGTCAACAGATTACAACATTAGTCTTAAATAGAGATGTAAACTCACTACCTCCTGACCCGTTCTGGATTTTATTTTAATTTGAGCCAATACATTTTAGTCAAGCCGCTAGCAATTCTTCTGGACAGTGAATAATTCTTGTTGCGCCTTGTTTGTTTTCCTCAGAGCTCGCGTCAGTCCTGCCCTCCTCCTGTCAACCTCTCATCCAGGAACTGCAGCAGGTATCCGCGGTAACCGTCGCCGTGGTGAACTTGGAGTATGAAGGGTCTGTCCTTCCTGTGGTGGTGAGTTGTACAGCAGGATGCAGGCACACAGCACTGTTTTCTTATTTCAGCACCACGTGTTAAACAATCAGAGGTTGTTGATGCAGGTGGTGATTAACCTCCAGCTTGTTTTGAGCCATGTGAGGCAACCCCTGCTGCCTAAACCCCCGCCCTCCACACTAGATTCATTCAAAACATTATAAACAAAATAAATTAGTTGTACCAGACACAGTGCAACGAACAGCTGTGTAATTGCAGGTCCAGTGTGTGTCTGGAAAATCAGCAAAATCATTGTGAATTTCCATTTCCTGTATAACAGGGAGTGATACCCCAGTACAAGGGCAGTGCTTCTGTCAGATATACAGTTCAAGCTGTCTTATTTTGGTTTTGTTCAGCCAAGATCAAACTTTGTACCGTAATTAGCTGCAGCTTGACACCTCAACATCAAGTTTAATTCCCCCGTAGCGGACAGTATGCCATCAGGAAACAGGCGCCAGTTGGTGAAGCCCCAGCAAGACCCCCGCATGGCATTCTAAGAAGCGGTTAAATAATTAGAGTTGTGATTGACGGCGGCGGCGACCACCTTTGCTCCATTGTAATCTTTGCTCGCTTTAGACCTGTTAAGGTTGCAAGCACATGGTACCTTTTAAGGAAGCCGGTATCACAGGTGATAAGATGAGCAACGTGAGAGGGCTTTGTTTGTTTCTTTGACTGAATATGATACAGAATGTGAAAAATTATTTGTGTGATGATCATACTGATCATAATTTTTGCATCCATATTTTATCTGTTCAAGACACAGCATGTTTAATTCTATGATTTCAGAGCTCTGTGTATGGCATCATTTGGAGATGATGTGTGTGTGTGTGTGTGTGTGTGTGTGTGTGTGTGTGTGTGTGTGTGTGTGTGTGTGTGTGTGTGTGTGTGTGTGTGTGTGTGTGTGTGTGTGTGTGTGTGTGTGTGTGTGTGTGTGTGTGCGGGCATTTTCTCCTTTCAGGGTTTTGGCCACCTGGTTCCGTCATCTGAGAACCGTGGTTTGCTCGGGGTGGTTTACGACTCAGTTCCCTTCCCACAACACAACAGACCAAATGGTACCACGACAAGACTAACGGTATATGCCCTTGCTAAACACACACACACAGTGTACAAGCTTCTCAGACACATCAGTCTGATCATACCCGAAGTTTGGGAACCTGTTAACAGGACACTAGTGGGTCCAGAGCCCCATCCACAAACCTACTCTCTGAATATCAGACTTCTTAATACATCTTCTCAGCAACAAACTGGTCATCTGTTCACTGCTGAAGCCCAACAACCATCAGCCCACCGGTTGAGGGCAAAGTGACAGACGCATCCATGTCTCCTAGGTGATGATGGGCGGGGCCTGGTTCCAGGAGGTTTTTGGGGACCCTGCATCTGTAGAAGAGGAACATCTTTTAACAACAGCCACCTCGGCTGTGCGGCAGCACTTGGGAGTCATATCAGCACCAAGCTGGAGCAAGGTGGCTCTGCAGAAAGTAAGGCAGAACTCTTATCCAATTATCTTATTATATTATTTGGTCTTTCACACACATGAAAACACAAGATATCTGTCCTTACCTTGAAAAACAATCTTTTCACACCTTAGTTGTAAATTTTGTTAGGACAAATCTTTTTTTAAGAATTGAACATTTTCTGTGACCCTCTAATCATAGCAGTCATTTGATGACCCTCAAAAACACGTGGATTGAAGAAAATTGTCATTAGTAAAGTGGTTAATAACGGGGCAATAAAGTAACTTTATCAGAATTATGGTTGAGGTGTGTCCCGGCATCATACATGTTGACCTTGGTTTACATAAATTAGTTAAATTATTTAGAACTTTAGTCTTTAACCGGTTGCACATTTACTGTGTTGACAAATACACCCTGTCCATGTTGCTGTCGCGGTCACGGGTTTTCTGCTGTTCTTCATTAGGACTGCATCCCTCAGTATTACCACGGACACCGCAGGAGAGTAGGTGAGCCCTGACTCAATCGGCACGTCTCAACACCTTTTGTCCTCTGGCTTTAAAACAAGGACATGTAGTGGTATGTCACTTTAATGTGTGCGTGTATGTGTGCTTTCCCAGAATCCATGCGAGGCCTCATAAAAGAGAAGAATCTGTTGCTGTCCCTGACGGGCTCGTCCTATGACGGCGTGTCAGTGAATGACGTCATATTCAGTGCACGGACTGCTGTCGAGGGGTTGCTAGGAAGTAAGGTTTGATTCATCCACTTGACACCGGAAGACTGGAAATCCTTTTGTTGCCCTGCATTTTTTTGGGATGTATGTGTTTTAAACAGGGCTGAAATAGTTTACAAAGCATTTTTCATCGCAGCATTTTGACTTTTTTCAAAGTGCAGTCGTACAACCAGCCAGTGTCACCCATAAAAGGGTGCAGATGACAAACATGACACATCACGCATCCATTTTTGTGGTCCTGCAGATCAACCTCAGAAGTTCCCTGATAATGTTTAGATTCTGATCACAGCTAGAAAGTAGGAAAAAAAACATATAGAGCATCTACCTAATAACTGATCTGATGAATGTTATCAGCCCATGAAAGTCAAGAGTCAAGCCCAACGTTAATCCTAGACAACAGTGGTTGCCAGCCTTTTGGCTCTAGCTATTTTAGAACAGGGACGATTGATCCTTTTCAAACAGCTTGCCAAGTATATTAAAAGAGGATAGTCCAATTTATTTTATTTAAAATATATTTTTTTGAAAATTCCTTCCAAATAATACTTTTATTGATTATGGAATCTGGAGTGGAGTCTGTCAAAGTAGGTGGTTGGGCAATTGTGATCCTCTCCATTTTGTCATGTTTTATAGCCGTCAGGTCAAAAAACTTCTGAATTTCAGATCGGGTCAATAGTGTACATTTTTTTGGAAATATTTATTTATTTTTTTCACTAAGAGGGATCAGTGCACATTGAGCCCAGACACAAATGTGATCAGAACATGTATTTGGATGATAAATGATGATTCTTTGTTCTCTCATATGATGTGATTAGTAGACATTAGCTAAAATCCATAACAAGTATCCATGTTGCTTATTGATCACTTGAACCAGAAATAGTACATCTCAGGCTCATTATCTAGTCACATTAAGTTCATTGAAGGCATTCCTGAATTTAAACATCAAATGAAGCCTTAATACACATTAACAAGTCTGTTATTACGGTGGGAGTCACGTAAATTTTTTGATCTTGTGAAATTATTTTACAGTTGATACAGGGTGATTTGTGATTTGGAAAAATGACTGTATGCAAGAAATATTTTAGGATTCGGTTACACTGTGTATTTAAAATTGAAGTAAATGCAACCAGTGAAGCTTAATGATTGTAACCTTGTAATAAAACAAAGACCTAAGTATGAGATTATGATTCTAAATCTCTTGACGAAAATAAAGAAATACATTGACCTACACTAAGAAAAATGAAAAGCGACAGTCAGCAACTCATGATATTGACTTTATTCAAAAATTTGAAGGGAAAATTAATACCATTACATCTTAGTACATCTCCTGTTTGGAGTGCTACTGCTTCATCCACCACAAGCACAATAGACAAACCCCCACTCACGCACACACATACACACACGAACATTATCTGAGGCCCAGTTTCTTCTTCTCTTTCTGTTTTTTGCGAACAACCTCGATGTTGCGATCCTTCCACATACTCTTCCTCAGTTTGATGGGACGACTGCCGACATACTTCCCTGGACAAACATGGAGAGACCAACGTGTAGACGGTCATTTTCACAGATAGATTTTCCACATCGAGAGCCTTTCGGTGTTCTGAAATGTTAGTGTGTGTCCCGTTGAGACTAACCGTTCATCTCTCTCATTGCTCGGACGTAGTCATTTGGATCCTTGAAGCTCACAAAGCCGTAGCCTTTTGTCTTTCCTGTGCGTTTGTCTCTCACCACCTGATAACAAGCATTCATGACATTACTGATTCGTTCACCATGCGACAGTAAAGTCAAGGCTCTGCAATTTCCATGAGACTTTTATCATAGATTTTGGAATCACACCAAGAATGGTGACACATTTATATTTTTGCGTATCATGCAGCATGTCCAAAATGAGTTGAGCACTTGGCCTAGAGTTCTTCCAGTACCAAGGGTAATGAAGAGATCCGATTCAGAGCTGAAGGATGGTATTTAAAAGAGAGGACGAATGGCAATAGGCTCATAAACAATCAAGATATTCATATATAAACACACACATTTCCTAAACTAGGAAGAGGGGCACATATTAAAAAATGTGTCTTGATGATGGTTGGTATCACAGGAACCAAGGTATTCTGGGAGAAGCCAGTGGACTCATCATATGATCTCGACTGAAACGTTCAGAATGCTGTCTTAATAAATCCTCAATCAACATTAGTTTGCATTAAAAAATAAGCGCCAACTACTGTTTTCCACATAAAAATGACCATTAAAATTTCCAAAGGAACAATGGGAAAAAGAAGTCACAAAATGTCCCAACATGCAATGTTAATGGAAAAACTAGTGTGTAATCTGCCCGTGACCTCCCTCTCCCTAGTGGGAGTTCCTAGAGTCATCAGTTAGCCTTGATGGTTTGGCCATCATTGAAAAATGAACAGAAAAAGCAAACCAACCTTAGCCTTGAGAAAAGAGGGGTATCTGCTGAACGCTCTGGCCAGTATGTCATCGTTGACTTCGTTCCCCAGATCTCCACAAAATATTCGGAAATCATCTGCAAGATGGAGAGAAACCAGCTGGCGTCAGAGTATGATAGTTTTCACCAGGAACGAAATTATATCACACCCTAAAAAAACGTGTTTCTACATCATTGCTAGAAGCTGTATGAACCAGAAAGGCCAATCCCATTTTCACCCTATGTTCTCAACCAACCTGCTATTAACTCAGTTATGCCAATTTAGGTCTGCCTGGGTTTTCTGGGATGCAGCCCCTGAGTTGGACAGCAGCTATACTTAATCCTCAATGATCTCCATGGTGATTATTTCAGAACGGACAGGGTTTGTACCTGAATCCCAGTCCAGCAGACTGGCATCCTCCCAGGTGGTGCCAGCTGCAGTCCGGATGCACTTCTTAACCTTCTCCACCTTGGATTTCTTTTTGTCCTCAGTAACACTCTCCACAGGCTGGAAAACAAACACATGAACACGGAATGTGACAAGTGAAATATAACACGAGGGCTGTGAGGGTTTCAGTGATCTATGGCTTTAAAAGGACCTCAATGTGGGGGGGCTCGTGGTCCGGCATACTGGGTCCAATGACGGCGCCGCTGTCCTCGCTGTCCTTCTTGTCCAGCAATCCCGCTGCCACCACGGCAGCCTGCTGCTCAGCGACCCGTGCAGCCAGTTCCTCCTGACAAGCACATTGACATGCGATCAAGGTCGCACCTTGTGCTGAAAAGCGGCGAGCTCAAGTGCAGCAAAAAGTAGTGCTATCCAGTATTACAAAACAGTGACCAGTACCATTCTGGCTTGCCTCTGAGCTCTGACATCATTTCTCTTGGGTCCCACTGGGGTGGGAGGAGCAGAGTAGACAGTTGGTGCTGCCTGGATGACAGAAGGTGTTGGTTTCATGGGTGGCGGGACTACCTGTCTTGGGGGCGACGGTGCCACCATTGGGACCATATCTCCCACCTGGAGGGGACAGGGCAGCTCGTCACGAATGATAGGACACGATGACAGACCCGGAGAAAACCTAGCGAGGCAGTCGGGGGCAGCAAGACAGAGACTGACCGGTGGTGCAGAGTTTATGTGCTGGAGAGGCTGCGAGACACCCTGAGTCGACTGGCCCTGCAGGGAAGCGGGGAGCATCATGGGAGGAGGCGGGGGAGGGCGGGGCAGTGGGGGTGCAACTGGAGGACCACGCATGATCAACCTCTGACCACCTGTCAACAACAATAACAATGATTAATTAAGAGCCAAGGTCTTTTAATTATTTTATGGCCCATCTGGCCATAGATAACCCTGAAATTACTGGACAGACAATAATTAACCTTCTGAGCCCGGAGTATTTCCAGCTCCCTTAAAAGCTCCTGATTGACAGTCATTGTAATTCCCATGCTAAGCTATACATTGTCAAGAGAAAAGGCTGTCTCGCAATGACCAGAGAAAGACTTTCACCTGTGCAGAATGACGGTGGAATAAGGAAATTGAATATATACAGGAATCAAAGCTCCAAGAGGTGAAGCTGATGGCCTTTTTACAATCTTGAGGAATGAACATGTTTTTGTAATCTTTAGTGTGGTTTTGCTGCAGGTCCCACAGTCTTTAACCAGCAGTTTGCACATGCTGGGCTTCCACCTGCGTGGGTGTGTCTGGTAATCGGAAAAACGCCTTTTTTATGACAAAAAGCTTTTTCTGCAAAAGGCACCTATGTCGCTCGATGTCACCAAGTCCTTAAAATCTTCCCAAAGAATTAAAGCAGTCGAGTTTGTTACTCCTCACCTGGCCTCTGTAGTATGTGCGGGACGAAGGCGGGTCTCATCATCGGAGGAGGTGGAGGACGTACTGGTGGGACTGGAACAAGCAAAAGGTCATACGATACGTAATCTTTTAAACATTTACTTTTGAACATGTGGTGGGGACATTTAGCACAGGCTGTTTCTCAAATCGATGTCGAGATACTGCTTAAGCACTACCGTAAACAGCCATTAATATGAGCTTTATCACTCTCTGAAATACATTTTTAAAAGTTATTCATAGTATTTAAACAGACAAGTTTTGCACCTCTGACATTTATCTTACAGGATGACAAGTAGTTTGTATTGTCTGTCAAACAGTGCCAGTTTTAACAGGTAAGTCAGTAAAACTGATAATTCACAGACATAAAACTGTTGCATGGGTGTGGGCAAACTGTGCATACCAATATTTTTCTCCAAAACTGAAAACATCAAATTAAGACAACGAACTGTGTAGTTACTTCCGTTGGATTGGAAGTGACACACTTGTGTTTACCTGGTCCAACAAAGGCTGGAGGTGGGGGACCAACAAAACCAGCAGCCCGGGCTTCTAATGTTTGCTGGACCTAAACAGACACACACATACAGACATACACACATAGATGAAATTGACTGAATCCAGGATAAACCACTTTGAGACACAGGACAGTGGCCACATTAGTGATTATTCTCACTAGTTGAAAGTATCTGTGCCTTACAAATGCTTTCAGGACTTCATGAGGTGATATACAGAAGCAATGGTACAGACCTGTCTGTAGGTGTTTGTGCCAATGATAGGTCGCACGACTGGAACCGCCAGAGCGACTGGTACTGCCTCCATGACAGGTGGGCTTCCTGAAACTGGAACTGGACCACCCAAGACCTCCTGCTCAAAACTGAAGCAAGACAGAAATTGAAAAAAAGGTACATCAGGAATCAAAATTTTTACATTTGATAGTGCTACTTGATATTCCCTCTGAACTTGAAAAAAATCAGATCGCTGAAAGCACAGAAACATTTACTTTTCTATGCATTTGGATTTTGGCTCAGCACAACAATAATTCAGATGGTAAACAAAGAAATATAGATAAATTGATGATGACACCCTGGATTAAAAGATGATTTTCACCAAAAAATTACAGCAAATGTTTGGCTTTTGTTTAATCTATATTTCTCAAAGCCTGTCGTCATAAGCCTTATTAAGGTGTCCTGTTTAATCCAGCATCACATGTCTCTGACATTAATCCAGTTTTTAAAACCTTTTATGTATCTTTATAGTTGCCACTAAGCTTTTGACAGAATTCCATCCAGATTCAAGCTTTTTCCTCATGTGCTTTTGTTGCCTTAACCAACCAATACTTATGTTTATGGAGACGGCCCTTTATAAGCTCGCTTAAGTGAGGAATTATAGAGCTAAATCTGCCCTTCAAATTGGTTGTACTCACAGAGCCATCTCTGCCTCCATCTCTTTCAGACGCTCCTCTCCTGACTTCAGCGCCATCCTGAAACAAAAACATTATTATCAGACTGGAGGGATGACACAAGTTTGTAAAAGGACAACGTAACCATTAATGTTAACAACTGGCTTCGAAATTAAGTCTGCTTAGACATGTCTCTTTATATCAGATTTTCACAAATTGTAGTAGTATTTTGAGGGTGAATGCACCAGGTGACAAATGTTCAACCACAGACCTAGACAAAATCATTTTGAGGAGGAGGTAGGACAACAGCAAATATGAATAACATGCACAAGGGAAATTATTAGTTGTACAGGACAGCGAGGAACACTTTAGACACGGCAGATACAACACTAAACAACACGACCGCAGTAATATTTGTATCACTACAATTATAATCAACTGGTATGGAAACGCACGCCATAACACAGACTCCATCATCATATGCTACACCTACCTTGACATGCAATTTCCTTCTCTCTAGTAAAAAATTATATGCTAACTTTCAGTCAAAATTGTCGACAAGCCTTAGCTAGCACATGAAAAGCTAATGTAAATAGCTAAGATACATGCACACATTTAGGTACCATAACGCTAATGTTGAGGCTGCGAATTAAAAATTGGCCTATTATTTACTTCTTAGCCCCACTTTTAATGTATGCGACTTCCTGAGTAAACATCTTTAATGACAAAAAATACAAAACTTGGCTAATGTTCGAATAGTCCAGGCGCGCCGACGGATTGTGAGCGTCTTCTCCACTGCACTTCCGGTTTACGGTATTTCTGTTTCCGCTTATTTCTTCAGGGTAAAGTATTGTTGCTGCTGCCTACTGTCCGGGAGTGGAAGAGTCATTCATAATTTCAATTCGCCTAGGTTGCTTGATGTGTCAACAATGTCATATTGATTAGTATATTCTTGACATCTATCATCACAAATACTCACATGAAATGTGATTTTATGAGTAAGATAAAACCCAATATAAATTTCTAAATAAAATACTTCATTGAATGTGGCATATCCTTAAATTAGTTGGCAATTTAGTCAATAAACAAGAAAGAACTTGTGTCAGGAAAAGTGTTTTTTTCAGTTGTTTCTGTTGATTTGTACTTCTGTCTCCAGGCAGGTTCAATAACAAAACAACTGTCTCATTTCCAAAGTAGGAATTTCCTGAAGCGCTGGAGTATTTACACTAACAAGTATTGCTCTTAATAGTGCACAATTGTTATCTCTCACCTTCATTACTTTTTAGATAATTATTCAACACTGAGGATTTTTTTAAGTTGTTGTGTTTCTTTTTTAAAAAATGTCTTATTATATGAGATGTATAAAAAAAAAGTTTAATATCAGCCCAAGGAATCCACAGTTGGCTCAACATTGATAATCAATCTTTGTAGTTACAGTTAACAGTTAGGACAATCCATATTTCATTGTATTTCTTATTCTTCCTCCTTTCTACTATTATCTATTACTGTTATGTTTTTTACTTGAAACTCTGGCACAACAATTTCCTTCGGGATTAATAAAGTTGTTCTCATCTCATCTCATCTCTCATAAACTAAAAGATTAAAATGCTCTACATGTATTATTTGTGATATAAATGTACAAGATAATAAATCCATATGACATCGCACATCCACTCTTGCAGCATTTGAAGTTCAGAACTTTTATTAGGACTTTTACTTGGTTTTGCTCTTTTTTAGACAATAGTATTTGCATTTACATTGGTAATGATGAGGGCATTGTGTCTACCAGTGCATGTAGACCACTTGGTACAAGATTGCAGGTTCAGGAAGATAATTTGAAAAACAGCATAGGAATATGATTTTCATGATGGTTTTATTTTCTAACCATGCAATCATTGTCAGCCTGCAAAGCCACAACTCAATAAGACCCTAATCACATTTACTGTTTTCACTGTTGCAGTCCTGCACCCCTCTCCGCCTCTGAGTGTGCACGTGTGTGTGTGTGTGTGTGTGTGTGTGTGTGTTAGAACAAACAATGCATGAAAAGTGTGATTTAATGGATGGGATCATTTTAATAGCACACTGCTGTATAATTGATCAAGTTAATATTCAAAACTGCTGCTCTACGAAAGACAGAAAACAGGAAGACATATGGAGCATGTTCTTAAGAAGTAATAAATAGTAGGGTTCGCATCAGGGATGGAATTTGTGTTTGAAAATAAATAAATAAGAAATTGAAAGTTAATGCCTGGTACATTAGTCTATCTGGTTTGATATTGGCTGTTTGTACATAACCACAGCATCAACCACTGATTTATCCCTCAATTCTAGAAGAATTCCAATCGTGTGTAACTTCATTCCGCCAACAGGCTCATGTAAAAAATATATGACATCACCCAGGTGGGTAATATGTGCAAATTACTGAATGGTTAAAAGAAAATGTTAAGACAAAGTTTCAGATTTATCTAACATTACAAAGTGAGTTGGAGAACTACAGATCATATACGCTGCTATGAGCTTCAGATAGGGGCAATTTTGTTAACCCTACAATGCATTTGAAAAATAAAAACATCATGTTTACTGCTTTTTTGTCAAAATCTTCTTGTCTTGGCAACTGGACTTGAATTTCTTCTGGACTTGAGTCCAGTTGCCAAGATTAGAAGATTTCGGCAAGAACTCACCTTGGTGTGGGGCAAGCGATGTAGATTATGGATGGATATTTGCCGCTTTGAACAAACGCACGTGCTGCCCTCTTAGTCTCAGGCAGACATCAACAAGATGCACAAATCTTTTATGATTTAATATTTACATAATTCTTAACAGAGAATGATTTGCTCAGAAATTGTGTTACAGTTTTATAGGAACCAGCAGATGCAAGCACCAGGCAAATTAAGATTTTGGCCTTCTTGTCATAACCGAATCATGCTGGGTACACGTTGAAGGAGCTGTGTTGATGAGCTGAACAGAAGGAAGCGCTTCTATCTGGAACTGGAAAGTGTTGATGTTGCAGCAGGAATAATAAAGGTGAGCGTTTATCTTCCATGCAGCAAGAGGCTGGTGATGGAGGGCTGCAGAGGAAAAAGAGGAAACTAGAATTCGGATTAATAGGATAAACATGGACGCATAACTTTCAATGGGAGCAAATAAGTTACAACTTCTTTTACTATATCAAACATACATCACAAGTATTTCTGAACGGAAGAAACCTCTCACATGAGCGGTGAAAGGCCTTCGAGTGAAGAAATTCAAGTCTGGTCGCCACGGCAAGAAGATTTTGACAAGAAGACAAGTATTGGTAAAACAAAAATCTTGTGTAAAAACACTGGATTTGGAAACATCTGTTCAAACTGCAATGAAAATCAGACATTAAAACCTGATAATACCCATTTTCGGATACATGGGATGAATATCGGTGCAGTGATTCTAGACTTTATAAACAAAGTATGAGTACATGGACTGAAGGGACCTCAATCATGCTCTTTGGTTTTCTTACATGCTAAGCTCCTCAGAGAGCAGAAACAAGCACACTTTCTCCTCTCAGCCCTCTCTCTCTCTACCCACCTCCACCCTCCTGGCAAGAGAGCGTCAGGTGTGAAACTCTTTGACTGAGGGAGATAATTGGCTTGCCTGTGTTTGTATGTGTTCTGTTTCTTGAAATTTCAAGACAGAATAGTTGTTTTCAAATGATTGATCCCAGATAAAAGGAACAACAACATCAACAGTAAGAATAACAATAAAATACCACCAATGATAATAATAATGATAATAAATAATAATAATATAATGATGATCATGGTGATGATAATAGTATGATAATAACAACAACAAAAACAATAACTACAACAAAAACTACAACAATAATAATGATAATAATTTCAATAATGTATCTGTATATATGTTCATCTGTGCAATATTTCATTTCATAACAGCTTCATGTACAACATTTTTCATACTCTTGGTACTTAAGACACTTTCTAGTTACTCCCTTTTTTTTCTTTTTTTGTTTACTGTTTATACAATTTTCTACTATTATTTATTATTTTTATGTTTTTCTTGTAACTCTGGCACAACAATTTCCTTCGAAAGAAATAAAGTTGTTCTTATCTTATCTTATCTTATCTTATCTTATCTTATCTTATCTTATCTTATCTTATCTTATCTTATCTTATCATAGGCCTATCGATTAAAAAAACACCCTTTTAAAGCCAAACTTGATTTTACAGATGGCTTCAGATTATTGAATAATATGTTTAAATGTGTAAATATAAATATGTTTCATTTCATTCGGTTGATTAATTCCTTATTTTTAAGATGTTTGTAATTCTAAAGTGAAATCGCTAGTTTTATTAATGACTGATTTAGCTCATCAGGTAAACAAATGAAAACATGAAGCCATCATTAAAAAACAAAGTTACAAAAATAATTCATAAGTTTGTGCAATTTTCATTGTCATTTCTACACGAACGTCTTCGGTGATAGTTGGGAAGAATATTTGAATTCTTTTCACGTTCGAAAAGAAAAACGTAATTGTACGTTCGACGTCCGGGAGGAGGCGCTGACGTCAGAAGTGGGCGGGGCTTAGCCGTCATTCTCCGGGGATCGTTTAAGTCCGCGGGTCGTCGAACTTTCCGCCACTGTCCGACCAGCAGCCGCCGGGGACCCAAACATGTTCCGTGCCGCGCTCTCCCGGAGCTTCCCCCGGTTCCACTCCCTGCAGACGGCCCACTTCTCCGCCGCGGCTCTGCCCGCCCCGAACACCCAGCCCGAAGTCCACTTCAACAAGGTACAGTTCGCCCGCCGCGCACTCAACAAGTGTCCGCGCCTGTGCTGGCCGTGCCAATCACCGAGCTCCCTATTTTTGTCGTTCACTTTTACTTTCGATTTTTATTTTTAATTTCTTTTTTACTACGTCGCCTCTTAAAGTCTCCACCTGAGCATCAGGCTGAATATTTTTTTTCAAATCTGGCACACGTTTAATCAGATTTGCATCCGGACGAAGGGCTGCAGGTTGGCCAGATTTGGTGAAGGAACTGCAAGAGTTTGTTTTGAAAACGAAAGGCTGCATTATTATTGCGAAATGATTCGGTGTTTGGCGGTTGTTATCTGGCGATTGGGAAAAAAAATAAGGGATTACATAATGTCGACTCTCTGCAGCTATTGGTTTGGCTCTCAGTGCAACGAAGCCTCACGATCTTGATACTCAACACCAACGACTTCCAGGCCACTGAGTCAAAGGACCGACAAAAACACACACTCATGTTCAGGCGCACCTTGCAAAGCCTTGTCTTACTGCTTTTACTTTTTTTTTCATTTACCAAAAATGCTTCGAGATGTTCATTCCTGTTAGGTTGCAGACGGCATGACACGTAGACTTCAAGCTTCTCAAAATGTGACTTGAGCTTTTCGTGGGAAGGACAGAACTGTTACCAAAACTATACTCTCACATGTACAACCTTGATATTTCAATTTTTGTGGGAATCAAGCAGCTCCAAAACCAACTAACTGGCAGTAACACTTCCTTGCCATCCGTCTCCAAATGTCGCATCAATAAAATTTATGTTATTCCTTAAATAAACCGTGGGGGACAAATCATTTTAATTTCAAGATGCTTCATCGGTCAATCCAGTGTGTTTGTGTTAAACCAGGTCCCTGTTTTTAATTGCAGTCACAAAAGGCTCTACGTTTTATCCTTCTAAAGCTGAACAGAAACCAAGCTTATGGTTTCAAAAGTCGATGAAATATATTGAATACACTTGAGTGCATTCTGGCAATTTGTCTAAAACATTATTGTTGTTTTATCTTATTTATATGATAAATTATCCCAGCAAGCAAACATGATTTTCATCAGACCTTATCGTTCAGGGCGTTTCTTAAACACCGCAGCTACACTTACCCTGAAATGACCCAGCTGGTATGATGTCTGGTGGAAACACGGATCTGTGCCAGTAAACACCTCAGAATGAAGAAGCGCCAGGACAGAGGAAGGAGAGAATGAATGACTCTAGTTTTAATCGCGTTTACAGGCTATTTTGAGCTCAACTGAACTCAAATTTGAAAAACAAATAGTGAACGGTCAACATTCATGGTGATAACGACAAGTTGTAATGCACTAATTCTCTTCTCTTTTTATTTTCCCGTCATCATTCTTTCATCATTTTGATTAATTTTATTTTTGGCTGACCGCACTTCTTGCAACATTGTGATTTAAGTAAATGTTATTGAAATGTTACCTCTCATAAAGGCAGAAAATTAGATGTCATTTTTTTTGTCTTTGTATCCTGTATTTAAATAAACCAAAGCATTTTGAGAAAAGGGGTAGTTAAATGCTTCAGATACAGGCTGTATAATGGTACTTTTTTGGAATGTTTTCAGCTGTTCATCAACAATCAGTGGCAGGATGCAGCCAGTGGGAAAACTTTCCCAACCATCAACCCAGCAACTGGTGAGGTCATCTGTCAAGTTGCTGAGGCTGATCAGGTAAATAAACACTGATTAAATATCAAAGTTTTGATCACATTCATGTTTTGCTTACAGGGGCTGGGACGCAAACTAAAAATTCATTTAGAATGTAACATTAAAATGTAACATTAAACACGACCTGTGTTGAAATTTGTGTTTCTGCATGTAATCTATGAATTACCAACATTTCCTTTTTTCATTTATACATGTATAATTTAAAGATTTTTTTTTTTTTAAGTTTCTTCCTGTGCTTCAGCCAAGATCATTTGTAATGTAAAATGTCGACATTCTTGGAGTGTCGGTCATGCCATTCATTTCAAACACCTCTCCCCTGGTTTGAACAAGAGGCCGACTGATGCACTAAATAGAATGTGAAAATGTCCATGATGAATGAGGACTATTTTTGCCAGAAAGGACATTATGAAACCTGTTCATCTGTCAGATTTTTTTCATTGAGTAAAAACTTTGAGCAGAGAATAGTGTTATTCAGCTTTCATTACATGTTGGTGTTTCTTGCAGGCAGATGTCGACAGGGCAGTGAAAGCAGCCCGGGATGCTTTCAGGCTGGGGTCGCCATGGAGACGGATGGATGCCTCTCATCGTGGCCTGCTGCTCAGTCGATTAGCGGATGCCATTGAGAGGGACGCAGCCTATCTTGCGGTGAGGTATTTAGCAGGTCAGGTCTCATTTTGTGTCGTTTCTGCCTGATATGGTAGATTCGTATCATCACCCATTTTAATATTTGCAATGATGTTTGAATGGATGCCTGACAAAACAAATTGCAACTATTTCATCACAAATCCATGGATAAGAATCTCTCCTCTGATTATCTGCTTTTAATTTTCTCTGTGATATTCTTTCACAAAGAAACGACAGATAAGAACATTTAGCGCCAGTGTTCTCCAGGCCTGTTTGTGATACATCCTTGCTCAAACACTACTGGATGGGATTCCATGTGCCATTTTATTCCTTTTTTCCTTTGAGCAGCTTCCTTCTCTGCCTCACCCAGTCTTGAAATGCTATCAAACAGATCCTGTATGACTGTTGACATTAGAGATATGATAAGGTTCTTTTAACAAATATTAATGGCCTGCTTTATAGCTCTGAGGGTTGGACGATCCGATATGGCTGTTTAATAATTCTTAAAAATAGTGCAAATACATTTCCGCATCTTTTTTTACTTACTGTAGCTTTGTATCATGAGATCCAGCAGCCAAGGAATTTGGTTTGGTCTCAATTCAGTTGGCACAAACATTAGCCTCAGACCAAATTTTGGTTAGGACACAACTGGTAGAACCTTTAACTTAGACTAAAGGAACCCATAATGTAACAAAACTCAGGGGAAAAAAAGAACAAAATACTCAAAAATATGCAAATGCAGTTTCATGAATGTTGCCAGTCCACTTTTGTGGGAGCTGTCCCTTTGTGTTTAAAGTGGTGTTCTGCCAAAGGATTAACCAAAGTAATTGTCTTTGTTAAAACACACTAATGTAGCTATCATTGATTGATTCCAAAAACATACAAATCATTACCATTTTTGAGTGCCACTGCCATTTTGGCTGTCCATTTGTTTCTATCCACGGTAAATGTCATTTTTGAACGACTTCTATTTGTTTCAGTGTGCTTCAGTGACTGGCACAAATGCACACGTTTGTGTGCGTTTGTGCCTGCATGCACAGTCAACCTTAATATGTCGTCATAGGAACTGGAGACCCTTGACAACGGAAAGCCTTATGCAGTTGCCTACACAGTGGATCTGCCCAATGTGGTCAAGTGTCTCAGGTAACGGACAAACAACAGAAATGAATGGCTTCCTTGGAAATCAGCTGATTTGGCTGCAGAATAGCAGATGACAGTGCAAATTGCTGTCTTTGTAAAAGGCTGGCCTTTCTTCTAAATCTGTACTGTAGAATCATTTACAGTAGAACTGTTTGATCTTGGAGGTGGGATAGGATGTGGTGGTGGTTGTTGTTGTCATCACTGGTTTTATTATGCTCAGGTATTATGCAGGCTGGGCTGACAAGTGGGAGGGGAAGACAATCCCTATCGATGGAGATTATTTCTGCTATACCCGGCACGAACCCATTGGAGTCTGTGGACAGATTATACCGGTGAGGTTGAATCACAGAGTTCTTGCACATGTGCACACAAATGCTATCATGAAATCACTTAGTTTATATACACCGTGGTTCTTGGTTCCAATGCTGCCTGAACCAAGTTCAGACATTTTTTGATTGTTGCAAGCATTTCTGAAAGCAGTCAGTTCAAGTACTCATGCACAAATGCAATCGACGTAGTCAAAAATGCTCATATTGTTTTTGTGCGCAGTGAAAGATCAGCGCTCATGCTAGATTGATATCTGTATGTTTCAGTTTCTCTGCTGGCTTGCAGATAGATTGTTTGCACATGCCACTCCCTCTAACTGGAAGCCTCCTATATCAATAGGTCATAGTGCTCTGCCAGTATCACCGACGATAACCACATGACTACCTTTTTTGCTGCATGTGGACGGGGTCAACCCATGACTGTCATTTCTCTTCTAGGTTAAATGGTTTTATTTGTATAATTGCTACCTCACAATGCATTTACTCCACATTCCTTTAAAAGATTTTGTAATACCTTCACATCCAGATGGAGGGCCTGCATAATATGCATGATCAAAAATCAGAGCAGTCTTGTACAAAGCTCTTTTGATACAAAATAGTCTATAGTCAGAGGTGTTCTTGTAGGTTCTCTGCTGAAATGTCCCTTTTTTTATCTCTCTTCCATTGCAGTGGAACTTCCCTCTTTTGATGCAAGCCTGGAAACTCGGTCCAGCCCTTGCAACCGGTAACACTGTGGTGATGAAAGTTGCAGAACAGACACCGCTCACAGCTCTCTATGTTGCAAGCCTGATTAAAGAGGTACTTTGGACTTTTCAAGGATGGATAGAGAAAACTGATAAAAAATTCATTTCCTAATACAAAATGAAATCATTTTATTTTTTAAAGCATTCCTTTTGATAAACTAGAATGCACAGCAATTGCTGCTTTACATAAGATCCCAATCATACGGATGGAACTATATTGTCTCATTTTGCTTAACATGACTGTAAAAATGCCTTCATAAAGTGGCCAGAGGTTGCTTTATCTTCTTAAAGATCATTTGTTTATAAGGACCTATTTGTCTGAGCTCAACTGGATTGAGGCAATACAGTAGTCCTTCGTTTATTGCGATGGTTACATTCCACAACCAGTTGTGATAAATGAAAATCCACTGAATGCATGCTGTGTGCAGGAGATACAGAGAATGATTCTACGTTTGCTGATTGAATCTTAGCCCAGGATCATGCTCTGGTCGGTCGCCTCTCTAAAAATGCTTGTTTTACTGACAATAATTGAAATAATAAAAATATGAAAATACAATTTTACCACAAAAATCCGTGGAATAGCGAAAAATCAGCAAATCAAAATTAGGTAAAAAAGTTAAAACTACATGATGCAGTGATGGTGAGATGTCCTGTTTTGTTTTGTTTTTGCAGTAGAAGCAACATAGTCTTGAAAGCAGTGCAAACACACTTTATCAAATAGTAAATAATCCAAACCATAACACTGTATGCTCAGAAGAATTGTATTTGCACTGTTTTTTTAAAGTTGTTAACAGTAGGTTAACTAAAGACTCTAAATTGTCCGTTGGCAAGAATGAGAAGTGAGTGACTTAACGTTTCCATTTGTGGCTCTCGTCCCCACAGTGATACTGTGTAATTATAAGCTGAATAGATATCGAATGAATGTTGGAGGTTGATTTCAAGAAAAAATTCTGGCAGGAGCTGTGACAACCATGAAAGAGCCTGTTTAAACCCCAAACACTGCACTATTATATTGTTTTATTTGACAAATATAGTTACAATGACATTGATCACAAAATCTGCCTACTGCCATTTATCCAAAAATTATCTTACAATGTTACCTAACCAATTGATATCATGTGATATCAAGTGATAAAGAAGGAAAGGAAAAACTATCTTGCCAAAAACCTGATCCGTTTTGTGATAGATTTTATGTTTTTTGATGTAAAAAGGGGGGTAAAAGAGGAACCAATTCTAACAAAGCTAATTTCTTGTGCAGCCCAGTTTATGCTCCTGACTGTGGGAGCAAAGTTAAAATGAACTTCCTGTGCAGGAAGAAAACCACTGCTTTAATGACAAACATACCAAAGGCTTTAAAAAAATCACAGTCAAGATGCTCTTATTAAGAAAACAACTGAGAGTCACTTGAAGACATCTGTAGTTTTTCACAGAAGGGAAATAATGACTGTCCAATGTGTATTTGTGATAACTGTTTTTTTTTTCATATTTCAAATTCTGATACACAATTTTGCTGTTTTACACAAATCCAATTGAAAGATTAAATTGTTTAATACCTCATGATCTTGTGATAAGACTAGCATTCCTTGTTGACTTGGCTTTGTTTTCTAGGTTGGCTTTCCTGAAGGTGTGGTGAATATTCTGCCTGGCATGGGCCCTTCAGCCGGTGCTGCCATTGCAAAGCACATGGATGTTGACAAGGTGGCCTTCACTGGATCCACAGAGGTAGGTGTCTTTCACTCTCACACTCTTCACTTCAGTCTCTGCAGAAGTCCAAAGAACAACATCCAGGAGATGTATACTTTTCTACCTGAAGCCTAAACTAGCTCAATAATGAGCACCTGACATTCTGTATATGAAGATGTACCAATGATGGAGGGGTAGGCTATGGAAATGTCAACTGTATGGTTTTCAATGGAAAACCTTTTTTTCAACATAGATGCATTGACACCAAATAAAACTTTCAAAGCGGCACATTTATTGACCTCTGCAAACCTCATCATTTTAACAAATGTCCTGTCACAACTTGCACTAAAAATTATAGTTACTTGGTCATTCTTGAAAATAAGATTTCAGACTTAAAAAAGATTATTTGGAGGGATGCCCTGTATCATCATTTGATGTAAAACTATACAAAACTAGGTGGGTGTTACACATGTTGTTGGGAAGCTGACAAGAAGTCCTGAGTCCAGACTTTGGTCCTCGTTGGTAGGAATTTTCTTTGAAAGCATCACTTTCAAATATTGTCAGACTACATGATGGAAAATATACCGGCAGGAACAAGATACTTCAGATTATCAGTGATATCACTGTGATCAATGAACCAATTTTTTTTATAATGTATGTATACATTTACATTTTTATCTGTCAGGTTGGTCATCTGATCCAACAAGCTTCAGGCACCAGTAACCTGAAGAAAGTCACTCTGGAGCTGGGTGGAAAAAGTCCTAACATCATCCTGTCTGACGCCAATAGTACGTCTGCTGTTTTGTGACACACTTTGTGTTTAGAGGCATGTTTAGATCTACTGGGGAATGTTAATTTCCTGAGATGCACAATCCATCCAGTCAGTCAATCAAATTTGTAGTCAAACTCTGCCCACCTCTAATTCAGTTGTTTAGATTACATAGTGACCATTTGCCACGTCCCGGTTTGTTTTATGTATCTGTTCTATGGATAAACGGTCTAAAAGTTAATCACTTAGCTGTTGGCAGCACACTTCCTGCTTCAAACATTTCTTATATTGAGGATAATCTGTAAAGACACTAGTTATGCATGTCCTAATGTACATAAAAACTTTGAAAATTAAACTGAGTTACAGCCTCCTGTCATTTGATCGAATCACAATATATGACCGGGCAAAGATGAATGACCCTAAAACGCCCTCGAGTCTCGATGTTGATTTGCCTTCTGGCCTTGTGATCGCAAAACAGGGCCTTTTATTGTGGTCCTTTTTTAAACTCAAGGGTTGTGTTAATGCATATGTGTGTTGGTTTGTTGCTCAGTGGAAGAAGCGGTGGAGCAGTCCCACTTCGCTCTGTTCTTCAACCAGGGCCAGTGCTGTTGCGCCGGCTCTCGGACCTATGTCCAAGAGGACATCTACGATGAGTTTGTGGAGCGCAGTGTTGAACGGGCAAAGAGACGAGTGGTGGGCAACCCCTTCGACCTGAAGACTGAGCAGGGGCCTCAGGTAACAGACACACACACACACACTCTCTATCCATGTATAACACTTATACAGTGGGGAGAACAAGTATTTGATACACTGCTGATTTTCCAGCTTTTCCCACTCACAGTGCAGTGGGGAGAACAAGTATTTGATACACTGCTGATTTTCCAGCTTTTCCCACTCACAGTGCATGTAAAGGTCTGAAATTTTCACCATAGTCACTCTTCAACTGTGACTGGCGGAATCTAAAACACTTATCCAGAAAAACACATTGTATGATTTTTAAGTAATTTATTTGCTTTTTATTGCATGACAAGTATTTGATCACCTACGAACCAGTAAGAATTACAGCTTTCATAGACCTATTGAAGCCCTCCTGTTCTCCACTCATTACCTGTATTAACTGCACCAGTTTGAACTCCTTACCTGTATAAAAAAACACCTGTCCACAAAGTCAAACAAACTCAAAGTTCCACAATAGCCAAGTCCAGAGAGCTGTGTAAGGACATCAGGGATAAAATTGTAGACCTGCACAAGTTTGGGATGGGCTACAGGACAATTGGCAAGCAACTTGGTGAGAAGGCAACAACTGTTGGCATAATTATTAGAAAATGGAAGAAGTTCAAGATGACGGTGAATCTTCCTCAGTATGGGGCTACATGCAAGATCTCACCTCACAGGGCATCAATGATCATGAGGAAGGTGAGGGATCAGCCCTGAACTACATGGCTGGACCTGGTCAATGACCTGAAGAGAGCTGGGACCACAGTCTCAAAGAAAACCATTAGTAACACACTATGCTGTCATGGACTAAAACCTTGCAACGCACGCAAGGTCCCCCTGCTCAAGCCAGCACATGTCCAGGCCTGTCTGAATTTTGCCAATGACCACCTGGATGAGCCAGAGGAGGAATGGAAGGTCATGTGGTCTGATGAGACAAAAATTGAACTTTTGGTCTAAACTCCACTGGCCATGTTCGGAGGAAGAAGAAGAAGAAGGATGAGTACAACCCAAGACCACCATCCCAACTGTGAAGCATGGAGGCGGAAACATCGTTCTTTTGGGATGCTTTTGTGTAAAGGGGACAGGATGACTGCACTGTAGTCTAAAACATAAAAGTTAGATGTTAATACGTTTTTTTAAATGTGTGAAATGAGGCAAAAAATGGGTTTTGCATTGTCTTTTGTAGCCTCAGGATATTTAGTGTTTCTCCCAGAGATTAAGATGCTAAGGTTCTCTTTGGGAGTGACCAGGATGGATAGGATCAGGAATGAGTCTATCAGAGGAACAGCACATGTTAGATGTTTTGGTAAGAAGGTCAGAGAAGCCAGACGCTATTGGTAGACGGACGCTGGAATTAGAGCTGCCAGGCAGAAGGTTTAGAGGAAGAGAGAAGATTTATGGACGTAATGTGAGAGGATATGACGGTAGTTGGTGTAAGAGAGGAGGATACAGAGAAAAGGGTTATATGAAGAAGGTTGATTCCCCGTGGAGACCCCTGAAGGTAAAAGCCAAAAGGAGAAGAAGAAGAAGATAGGGATTGGGATAGGGAAGATATGTTCCCTATCTCCACACGTCAATTCAGTCTCAGCAGAAACTCAGGGAAACTGCAATTCATAGGTCAATCTCCAGGTCAAAAAGTGATGGTCTTCTTGCTATCTCAGCTGGATATTTGAGCTTGACTTTGCAGAATCGTATATGTGCTGGGTTTGACACTGGCAGGTTACTTTCACAATCGTCTGCCGAAGAGGAAATGACACTGTGCTCACCTCACGTCTGAGGTCAATTTTTTTTTTCATGTTTTATATTTATTTATTTATGTGTTTATTGGTCTTAGTCCATTGCTCCTCAAATAGTGAGGTGACGCGTATGCAGCGCTTAGTTTCACTGTGACTATGGTGTGTTTACTGTGAGCTGAGAGTTGCAGTATCATGCTTCAAACCCTGCTTTGAAAAGCTGTGCACTTCCAAACGTGCTTATTGTAGCCATTAATCCTGACTTTCTTATTTTGATTAAAAAAAAAACAAACACAAATTGTTATTCATTTTGGTTTTGTAGATTAAAGTGTTAATGATGCTGATCAATTTGAATTAATTCATTGATTTGATTTTATTTTTTAGTATCAAATGCTTCAGTCGATCGAAAAATGTTGATAGTTTAGAAGGAAGGATTGAATTTTTGTAGGCAAATTAATGGCATTTAAATCTTGTTTCTAAAAAAACAATGTCAGTAAAGTTATTCTTTGGTATACGTTGATCTTTCTTTTTTCTTGTTAATAAGTATATAATGTAAGGCAGAGGTGTACTTTAAACAATTTTATGGACAAAACGCTGCTCTCAAAACGCTGCTCTCCGGGCAGCGGAATATAATTTAGAAACACTGTCTTAGTCTGATGTGGAAACTTTGAAGAAATACCATTATACTGCATGAAGTTAGTGCATAAGCATTCTGAAAACTTTACTTTAAAGTCAAAAGCAAAAGTACACAATATAAATTAGCCCTTCTAGTGAGTTAATTCTCATATATGTATGAATAATTGGCATTGGAACAGGTTTATATGTCAGAGCTGGTGTGGTGATAAATGTGGTGCAATGAGTTTTGAATTGGAAAGGGTGACAGTCCAAGTGCAGGCCATTCATGTTTTTGTCATAGCTGGTGTGTCCATGTCCCGCAGGTGGACCAGGAGCAGTTCAACAAGATACTGGGCTACATCAGTATCGGGAAGAGGGAGGGCGCAAAGCTGATGTGTGGAGGTGGAGTGGCTGCGGACAGAGGATATTTCATCCAGCCAACAGTGTTCGGAGACGTAAAGGACAACATGACCATCTCCAGGGAGGAGGTACAGTCTCTATCATAAGCACTGGCCGGCTCACTTTTTAGGATGCTGTCAATTTACAAAACAAAAAAAAAATTCTAAATGGCTGCCACCTAAATTATTTTGGTGACAAATATTGGAATTCCTTCCAGATAAGTCAAAATTAGTTCCCAGCTCTTTGTCATTATTATGTTATATCCAGCTGGTACAAAACCCTCTATTATTTTTTACAAAATGGAGGCTGCCATGTTGCTTTTTGAGTTATTGCACTGTGTAAGATGTTGTATTTCTTCAGTAAAGTAATAGCAAAAGTCTGTATGTCACTTCAAATATGTTACTCTGTGACCCTGCCATGCTTTCTTTTGTCAGATCTTTGGTCCAGTGATGCAGATCCTGAAGTTCAAAACAATAGAGGAGGCATTAGAGAGGGCCAATGACACAAAATATGGCCTTGCAGCTGCCGTGTTCACAAAAGACATTGACAAGGCCAACTACATCTCCAATGGATTGCGAGCTGGGACCATCTGGTAGGAGACCCACCAAGTCTACTGTCTATTGCAAGAATACTGTAGTAGCCTTTAGACATTTTATTTATTTTGTACTAGTATGTGGATGGTGCCAACTATCTTGTTGATGGATTCAGTAGATATGAATTTCACCTCTCAGGTTCCTGTTTCAATGCAGTCAAGGGTTTATATTTGTGTTCGCATCATCAGGATTAACTGCTATGATGTATTTGGGGCCCAGGCGCCATTTGGAGGATACAAGGCTTCAGGAAATGGCAGAGAGCTGGGAGAGTATGGCCTGGAAAACTATACCGAAGTCAAAACAGTAAGTGATTCAAAATGCTTATTATTAATGATATAACAGCATTTGAAACTTGTAAGATTACCTATTTTTCTCCAGGACTACAAGAAGAACATTGCCACTGAACAAATCAGTTGATAAATCTGAATTTCAAGTAAACACTGTTAAATCTACCTCCTGTCTTGTGTTGTTAGGTGACCATCAAAGTACCACAGAAGAACTCTTAGAGATGCCTCGCCTCAAAGTAGGATCCACTGCTGTTTTTTTTTTTGTTGTTTTTTAAAAAAAAGCATAACATGCATCAATCGATTTCTTACAAATTACAAGCGAGTACGTCAGAATCTTTAAAATGCTACCTCCACTTTGAAGCTTTTCGCATCTACCAATGTGGTTATGTCTCCACAAAGGATGTTTGACCCTGATCCTCTTCACTAAAAAGGCCATTTGGGGTGTTTGTGACGATGGTTCATGTTTCTACATATATATTTTTCAAGATTTCACAGATCCTACTCAAATCAGTTTTCCACTGAGCTCATCAAATCATACACAGTGAGTTGTAGCATAAAGGTCTGTGCGAATTGCCATTTGGATGGAAATTATTCTTACTTGCTGTGAAAATGTTCCTCATGAATACAATGTTGATTAATGCTACTCTAAATTGTAACAATGTCTGTAACATCAGCATATAAACATTCTTTACATGTTCATTTTTCTCCTGATTTAAAACTGAAAACTATGCAGTTCCTTTTTATAATGTGAAGTTCTGCTTTGGAATAGCTACTTTTTGGCAATAAAGTCAGTTCAAGTACACAGCTTTCACTGTCTTCCATGTTTTTGTCTTTACCAAAACAGCAATGGAGGCAATGTACTGAATATTTTATCACTTTAATTACTAGTAGGAAGATTAAAAAAAAACAAAAAAAAAAACAATACTGTTTTCAAAGCTTTACAGTATGAGATTGGATGACTGAAGTACCGGAAATTGGAATTGCATGCAATAAACTGATAAAGGTGTAGGCTTAAATAAAAGATAAAGGTCTTTAAACATGAATGAAATACTCTGAATAAATAAAGGAAAGATTTCTAAAAAGCTACCATGTTGCGATTTCTTCTTTTTGGGGTGGTGTTATCAAGACACAACTGTCATGATTAAAAATGTGACATCAATTTTTTTTTCGTATTTATCCATTATCCACTGATTTTCAAAGTGAATTCCTAAACATGGTTGGGGGGAGGGGGGCACAAAGTAAGTGAAGAAATTCCAAATAATAAGCCAAAACTTTTTTTTAATATTTATTTACGAAATTTCAAATCTCTTAAAAAAAAAAAACATACTACTGCATAAAGCAGCTTATTGTGATTCAGACATGATCAGCATTAGTCTTTTCCCATTTTCCTGCCCTGATGGGGGGAAAATAGCTTCAGATTTTCTGCACACCCTTTCTTCAGTCCAGGGCAGGTTGTCTTTACATGGATCCAAAATAAGGAGGAATAAACACATCAGTCACTCTCCAAATGATGAGCACTAGACTTGGGTCTCGTTCAAAATTTTCCAGTGGTCACCAAAAGGACATGACTGAGGTTATGGAAACACAAAATTAAGTCATCAGTTCTTTCTAGGCAGAACCAAATGACTGAATTATGGCAAAACACTGATTCCTCGTATTCAGGGATGTCCCAGTGGTGCTGGCACTCTATGCTGCGATCCATGGGTGTTTGAGTGCCCACATTAGTGAAGCACCTGCTGGAACACCAATCATGTTTAGTAATGATCGCAGATCTATATTATCCTCTGTGTGTGTGTGTGTGTGTTGCTGTTGATGCTGATGGAGTGTGACGCAAGTCTGGCCAGACCTGTATGCATAAAGAATCTCAGATTAGTAATCTCAATTTTTCGTGAACCTTCAGTACCATCATTGACCTCAAATTTCAGTATTTTCATAGTTCTCTCAAGAGGTCTGACTCACATTTTGAGAAAGTGATCAGCTTTTCCTTCTTTTCTTCTCTCATACCTTGGACACATGGTTGCTCTGATAATAAATGTATGTTCTTCATGTGTACAATACATCAACATTTTCTTCTAGTAATATATTGGAATTTTAGTCCCTTTGTGGTGAATATTAGTACAATACCGATGCCTGGATACAAAGCAAAGCTGGTTGATTTCCCGCATTTTCTAAAATGTTAAGAAAGGTTGGGGTAAAAATTTAAGTTTTGTTAATCTGACTTTTTGCCGTCCTACAGACTCAATTTAAGCACCAATTAGATTTATTTTACCCTATATTGCCCAGCCTTAGATTAATATCTTTGTCATTCAGAAAAAAACACAGGAATTTTTGTTTAAAAACAGTAGATTGACTTCAACTTTTGAGGCTCTTGAAAATGTCTGGGGTCTTGGACTTCCAATAGGGGGGAGAAAATGTGATGACATAAGCAGAGGAGCCAGATCGAACAGACCGACGGATGACCCCTCTTTGCTTACACGTGTCGGTATTCAACAAAATAACACTGCTGGCTGCCAAATGACATGTTCAACTTCATATAGAGTTTGGCCCAGGTGATTTGGGGAAAACAAGGTGTCTTGTCATCTAAACTGCAAAGAACCCTACACTTCCAGAGAAGACGTGACCAGTCACTGAACTCCTGACAACTGAACCAAATGACTCATTATCTCAAGAAATTCTGATCTGGAGCTGCATCTACCAATTCTCATTTGAGAATTTTGGGCTGCTCCCAATGATCTCAGGTGTGACACTTTCAGCCGGAGGACTGGCTAAATTGCAATGCTGGTGAGTATATTCACTTTAAACATTGAAAGAAAAAAATGTTGGCTGGTGAACTCCTTTTCCACTGCTCTGATTGCCTGTTGTGTCACATGTTCCATCTCTTGACAATTTCTTTGGACCTATACTCTGATCAACTGCAGCCTTAGCCAATGTGGTCACGGAAGCGTTTGGTCTTCAACAGTTGTTAGGACCACAACGCAACCTGAAAAAGAAAATGACAGAGAGCAGACCAAAACCCCACAGTAATTTCAGGCTGATGTGCAGATGGTCTGCATCCCCCTGCAGAGCCTGGAGGTCACCCTCGTTTTTTCAGCTGCTCTTGATTTAGTTTGTGTGGGTATAAATGGCTCAGGTTGTAAAAATACTGAAAATGCAACTGGTTCAATACGGACCTCTTCACAACTACGGCGATACAACTGGAAGCAGAGAAAGCGCAGCTCTGTTGGTTCCCTATAAGCTATAACACACAGTGTGATTTGATTTTGACATGATGGCACCAAAGTGTTAAATGTAAACATAGCTCTTACTAGGGAGAGTGAATATTAAAGTTTTTTTTTTATGCATACAGTCCGGGCGCAGGATGTGAGGAGTATGGAATTTGGCAGCTGAGATTCAGAGAGGGCGTGGTTGCTTCAGTCATTGATAAGTGCCAGGATCATACTGAGGAAAAATAAGAGAGAGAGTAGAGGTTAAGGAGACGCATTCAAACACATCTGGTAGAATATGCCAACTTCATAAGAGTTCAGTCCATGCCAGTGTGTCTGTGATGCCTACCTGTACAAATAAATGAAGAAGCAGAGCAGGTGATAACCCAGTTTGATCATGGCTTCCTTCATGTGGGACTTGAGCTGACCCCGGTTGTGGATCTCAGTGGGGTCGAACACACCCATGTTCCCCATTGGGACCTTTAGGTACCTGCGAGTAAAACCACAGCAAGCAGATGAACCCGGCGGCCTCACTGCAACTTAGAATCAGTAAGCTTTTCTAAGTGATGTGGACAAACTCTCCACTGTGACTACTTCAAATGAGTCCAGAGAACCTCATGGTGAATCTGGAAGTATTAAATATTAGAAATGAATATTATTTGGGATTTGATGTCATGAGTCTTAGATTAAG
Source organism: Fistularia commersonii (assembly GCF_037954325.1). Lineage (NCBI taxonomy): Eukaryota > Metazoa > Chordata > Actinopteri > Syngnathiformes > Fistulariidae > Fistularia > Fistularia commersonii. The sequence continues at coordinate 8,832,822 of NC_141294.1, read as the reverse complement.
GAATACGCTCTACAGTAGATCCTTCAATTTATCATTAAAAAAAATTTAAAAAATCTGCAGATTTTTTACAATACTTACCATGCATCGAAGGCAAACAAAAACAAAAAATGAAAGGTGGAACTCTTATACAACTATAAAAAAACAGGTAATGAAAGCAAACCAAAGATAGAGGACTACAACCTGCTTTTACGTGTCGCTTCTTGACAGGATTTCAACTTTGTTTAGAGTTTCATTTTTTGGTGCTCAGCAGTAGGTATGAGGCACATTGCAAGATTTTCCTGACCCCATTAATTTTCTCTTAAGTGTTGTTCAGTATGTTTGCAGGGCTGTTAACATGGAGACCCTTAAAAACAAAGATTAGGTCAAAATTTGTCATTTATGGAGCCACTAAACCTGCTGTGGGACTGCATTTTTTTGGCCACTCAGAGGGAAAATACTACCCTGAACTATCCTCCACACACCCTCTTTTGTGATCTTGGTGACTGAAGGTGGAACTTTTATTCAAAAAAGCACACAAATGGTAGATTTGATCAAACATAGCGCAGTAGTACTCTGAAAATTAGAGTGCTAACACAAAGCCAAGGAGCAGAAGACTGGGGGGGCGGTTGACACTTTGAAAGGGACCACTTTAAAAGAAAAAAAACAAACAATTTCTCTCTAAAACCAGATCAAACAGAACATTAACATGTTACACAAGCAGACCAAACACTCACCGTCGAGGCAAGGCACAACTGCTGTAAAGGCTTACCTATAAATGTTCCAGGCCGCCACAGGCAGGTTGAGGAGGAAGATAAACCAGTGCAGAGAGACCAGCATCAGCATTGTGGAGAGACACTGCCCAACCATCTCAGGAATTACCCACTGAAGAGATTGAAAAACAGCAAATTTGAATAAAAAAAATGAAAACAAAATGATTTCACAGCAGCTTAGCACTCAGAAGGCCACAAGTATACAGTAAAATCAATGCATCACCCTACACTAAAACACATAGATATTAACACAGGCAACAACTGTGAGATTCATCCAGACTTACTTTGTTCAGTTTGGAACAGCAGGCCCTGGCGTTGATGTAATCACACTCCAGATCAGACAGGGTGATGATCTGAGGGTTTACGTCAAGGTGACACAAATAAGGCAAAAACACTTCATATCCTAGGTATGTAAAAATATAGAATCAAATAATTACAAAAGATTTAAGGAACTGTGTATCTCATATATGTGTCAGTATATATATATATGAATATAGAGAGAGATAAACACCACAATGTATCAAATGCCAAACCACTGCACGGAAATATATTACTTAGAAATACACAATTATAACAGACCATCTTAATCCAGTTTAAGGGCTATCTAATGTTGATTTCTTGAAGATTTACAAGTCATCAACTGCATAATCTGAAATCTGTGTGATTAATATCGGATAACATTTGAGATATTTTATGGGTATTGTTTTTTCTGGCATGGAAATGACTAGCCAGGCACATGAACAATGCATCTCGAACCTATTCTATTACAGAACTCCATAGAGAATTGTATGATAGGGAATATCAGTGTCTAAGAACTACTCTGTATCTAAATTAAGTAAATTTGTAGCTCTAATTGTTTACCCTGTGAGTTTCCTCTGGAATAGAGGTGGGTTATAACTAACAACGACACATATTTTGACTAAATGATGACCTCACAATTTTTCTGATCTCGCAACTTTCTGATTTGTATTCCTGATGTAGATGAATGTGGACACTTAGGAGGAACATGTCCGTCTGATGGGACACTCCCGGCGAGGCGGCTAACAGGTTAACAGCGGGCCTCCGCTAGCCCGAGAAAGCGGATATTCACGCGAGAATTCGGCCTGGGAACAACTTCCGGAAAACGGCTGGAAACGGAGGTGGAGAAGCAGCACGAAAAAAGGATACAAAGTAAACTGCGAGAAATATCAGCGCACAGCAGTCGACGAGCGACAGAATGAACACTGCCGCCTCCATTTTTCCCTCTTCTTCTTCTTCCTCTTCCGGTGAGTCGTCGAGTTTCGTCGGTTTGAGAGCGCTGTCGGAGGTTTAACTTGTTTTTAGCTCCGCTTACCGAACCGGAGGGGACACGGCAGCCTCGGCTTTAACGGTGCATTTGCAAACCTCGCTTGGCTCAGTGTCATCTTTGAAATGTCTTTTCAAGAAGCTAGAGGCGAGTTTTGCAACGAAATATGTAAAAGGGGGGGGTGCATAAGTGATTCCAAAATGTAATCCACTTACGAAGAAATATTTGAAATGTTCAAGGGTTATTGAATAGGCCATCATTTTTTTCTTACTTTGACAGGCTATCTACAGCCGAGAGTTGTGTGTAATCTTTTTTTTTAAAGGAGCGACGACTTGCCCCGCTGTAACTGAGAAGACGATACACATGATAAATTCATGGAATTTACGTGTCCATTTACATACTTCTTAAGTACACGGGGATAAAACAAGTACTCTGATATGTGGTGTATAATAATTGACTTTGCTATGCTGGTAATTGTATTAAATTCAGGCGATGCAGCTCCATTTTGTCCACCACAATACTTCACATAAATCTCACTTTGTCTTCTGAGTAGAATGAATTTCAATTAGCTGTTATATGGACACACGGACACTTTCAAAGATAATGATTTCTAAATGCATTATTGACTATTTTTGAGGTTTCAGGGAACATATTTATGATCCAACAAAAAGGATTCAATTAATATTCTGAACACCTCCTTGTAGGTGTCCCTTGTTGCACAGCTTAACATTAACATGAACATAAAATGCCCAAATTTGAATAGTCCTTTGTAGTAAAGAGGTATTTATTCCTTGTGCATTGTGAGAATTTTTTTAACACAAGTAAATATCAAAGGTGAAGGAAAATGGCATTTCTTTTTGAATTACCGAACACAACAGTCTCACAGTTAACACTAACCCAACCTGTCAGAGAAGGATGTCGTAAAAGCCTCCAGACTATAAATGCCAGAACTCACAAAAGCATTTGGCACGATGCCTTAAAGTTGGATTTTTTTTTGGATTGTCTTTAACAGGACATCAGTGTTTGACCCTCTTACTGAAACACCAGAGACAATGAAAGCATTACATGCTTGCAGGAGGGTTGAACAGGAGTAGAAACGTGACCATAGGCTTTATCTCTCAGCTTAAAAAGAGTCTGGCCCCAGACTTTGGACTGTGATCAGCTGAAACGTGACCTTCTTACAATGTTGGAGGGTTTCAGAGCAAGGCCCAAATCATGTAGATGTCAGTGTTAGGGGCCACCCTCAGCACCATGAATGTGGCGCACATTTGCGCTTTTAAGTAATGAGCTGTTCCCCTACTTGATTTGTCAAGATTTTGACAATTTTCCTCTCCAAACCTTTTTGTGTCCACGCCCTTCGTCACCGGTCTATAAGAACCATGGCTCAAAACATGCTTGGCTGCTTATATTTGCTCTCTAATCATGGATTAAGCATTGAGTGTTACATCCGACCAATCACATTGCTCCCCAAATGATCAAATCACAGTGTGCGAATGCCACCAACTTGTCTTCTCCCCAGTGGGTGCAATTAATTTTATTGTCAAGTCATTGATTATTAATTTAATATTGATATAAGAGGAATGGTGATTAATTTGTTCTTTTTTTTTTTTTTCTTTTTCAAAAGAAAAAGTTGACACATATCTCAAAAGTGCAGGCCATGCCTGCAGGGGTACATTGCATATGATGGTCAAAGATTCTTATACATGAGAACTATCTTATAGATTGCCAAATGAAGATGTAACTCAGGCATGCAAGGGAAAAAACACCTTTTGCAATCGAGGATTTTGTTTACCAGAGAAAGATGTGCCACCTCATCGTCATGTAAATACCTTTACAAGGAAGAACCAATAAGTTGATGAGCAGGGACTCTGCCTCCTATCATTCATAAGAGGGCAGGGCAGCAGGACAGAATGCTATAGTAGTTAACAGTGAATGAGGAAGCAGGCGGACTTTTTTGTCGCCAAATAAATATACTTAAAAGGGTATCACTTTACCAGGAGTGAGGAGGAGTAGAATAAAGTGAGGCAAGGAAAAAAAGATCTGGAGAAACATACAGTAGCCAACAACATGGACTTGCTTTCTTGTGTTCTCTGCATCACACTTGTCTTCTTTCCACAAATGGGATGTCCCTTTACAAATTTGAGCAAGGAACCCATAGCTACAGCTCCAGGAAACATCATTGTTGGAGGAATTTTTCCAATTCATCAAGATGTAGACAAAAAGAATGCATCGTTTGCGCCTCACCGGTACTCCTGTATCAGGTAGGTTGTTTTTTGAGTCCTTACCACAGATCTCTTCAGCTGCAGTAACCAACCAGCTTGAAGCCAAGAAAAGAAAATAAGAAATTAAAACAGCTAATTATGCATTTATGAATGAACTTAAGTTTCTTGTATGAGGAGTTACTCTACCTCAGACACAGCTAAGAATAATTTAATACAACAAAAATATAATCTTATGTGAAATTTTTCAAATCAAGAAATAGTAATTGAAATATTAATTTAGAAAGACTTTTGTCAAAAAGGATCTGATGAAAATTTCCTGTCAATATTTTGAATTATTAATTTGCTCAGGGAGACATAATTTCAAAGAAAGAAATCTTCATAATCTTGAACAGTTCAAGGGCAAAACAATGTTTGAAACAAAAACAAATAAGATGGTGCAGTGACCTGTGTTAAATCCATGTCAGTTATCTCAGGTTTCAGTCACATCGCACCTCTCCCAGAACAGGGGAACATACCATAGTTCTATTTAAACGCCAGATGTCTTTCTACCCATACAGTTAAATACATGCTTGTTCACATACTCATAGACAAATTACCTTAAAAATGAGTCAAGTCTTTTTCTTCTTCTCCTTTCGGCTTTTCCCCCTCAGGGGTCGCCACAGCAGTGTCCACCTCTCACACCAACTACCTTCATATCTGCTCTCACTATGTCCATAAATCTTCTCCTTGGTCTTCCTCTAGACCTCCTGCCTGGCAGCTCCAATTCCAGCATCCTTTTACCAATATTTTCACTATCCCTCCTCTTTACATGACAGAACCATCTCAGTCTGACTTCTCTGACCTTCTCTCTAAATCATCTAACATGTGCTGTTCCTCTTATAGACTCATTCCTTATCCTATCCATCCTCATCATTCCCAGAGAGAACCTTAGGATCTTCATGTCTGCGACCTCTAGCTCTGCCTCCTGTCTTTTTTTTCATTGTTACTGTTTCTGCCTACTGTCTTTTCTTCATTGTTAGTTTCTTTTCGTCATGGTTACTGTTAAAAACGGGTCAACAGTGTGGCTGTAAAAAAAACAATATAAATAATGGTAAATACATTCCTGCATTTAATTTAATACTAGAATATGGATATTTACAAATACAATGAGAGAAATTATTGACCTGGAAAGGATAACACAGAACACATTTTGATACAGAACATAGCAATCCATTTCACATTGTGTTGATTGGTATGTGCCGTATATGTTACTAATAATTTGCTAAACATTTTATATCTATTTAAAAAACAAACAACCGATAATATATGTCATCAGTGATAGAATGTTGTGCTGGATTGCAAAATATCAAAGTCTGCACTAATAATGAGAAAATTACAATCCAACAAAAATTTATTTTGATGTCTACTTATTGAGATCAATGTTATAATCCACCAGCTATATGGGCTAAAAAAATTTGAGCCATTAGTGCACAAGACATTCATAACACACTGGATATGATCATATTTTAATTGATAATGTTCCCATAGGTATCAAGAGACAGGTCTTGCTCATTCTTTGGCTATGATCAATGCCATAGAGGTGATGAATAAATCCCCTCCTCTGGCTGATATCAATATCACTCTGGGCTACTGGATCAAGGACTCCTGCTCTGATGTCAGCACCGCTCTGAGGGTCACGGCAGAATTCACCAAGCAGGGCCACTGTGGCACAGGGGCCAGTGCCTCCTCGTGTAGCCAGCCGGTCATGGCCATCATCGGAGCCTCCTCCTCCGAACTGTCCATCACCATTGCCAGGCAACTGACCCTTGAGATGATTCCACAAGTACGTTTTCAAAATCTGCCTGTCCTTTCACAAATGAAAAAAGGGGACTCCAGCAGCAAGAGTTTGATTGACGCAGGTTTATCTCTTGAAGGGTACGGAACAACAGGACAGTGTTGGATTGGCAGCCTTGAATTTGACCTTATTTGATCATAGGTTTTCTGCTGATGCATCACTGACCGCAGTGACATGAATCTTGTTAAATAACACACATAGCTTTGGTATCAAACACTTTTTCAGGTTCTTGCATTCAGACACCAGGAATGTATAAGACTTACATTGAATATCAATATTTTGAATTTTCTAGTTATTTTATGACAACAACAAGAAATAAGGGCTGCATAAGCTAGAGCTTTTTGTGGCTTCCCAAGTGTCTCCTTGACTTTGGACATATTGTGTTAAAGGGTAGTAGTTTCATTAACTTTTGTTTCATCCATTTGACATTTTGCCATAGTACTGTTTTAAAAAGGCATTGCGAATAAAATGGATGATAGGAAACATGTCAAGAACTGCAAAAGTGCTGAAAAAGCAAGTAAGATAAGAGTCTCAAAGATAGATGATTTTACTATTTTATAATTTTTTCGGTGAAAATAATGAATGAATAGAGTGAGGAGCTTAATTTTGTTTGCATCTTCACAATTACTTAGTTGTTAATACCAGAAGCATCAACTTTAGGTGCAGTGCACAAGGTTTTAGTATGCCTCTTATTTGTTTTGGTCTTTTTGTAAGTTGTGTTTGACTGCGTCACAGGACTCAACTATACAGTTGAATGCAATCAGTCCAAAAGTATGACCTATCCAAATTGTAAATTCTGATAATGGTGTTTATTAATCCAGGCCCAATCAACATTATTTGATTTTACCAAATATTGGTCCTTTGGACCAGACCTATTTACTGTTATAGTTCAGACCAAACTAAGAATTCTGAAGTTCTGGATAATCAGAAATCAAAGGTGTAACTCCCATGAAAAATAAACGTCATTACTTTTTGTTCCTTCAGATCAGTTATTCATCGTCAGCTGTGATTCTGAGTGATAAGAACCGCTTCCCTGCCTTCCTTAGGACGGTTCCAAATGATGAGCATCAGACAGCTGCCATGGTCAGTCTACTCAACATCTACAGGTGGAACTGGGTTGGAATACTGACCACAGATGGAGATTATGGACGTTCAGCTCTTGACAACTTTGTGTCTCACGCCTCTGAAAAGGGAATCTGTGTCGCCTTCAAGTCAATCCTTCCTCAGTCTGTAACCGGTCAGGGTGTGTTCTCTGCCATCAGTCAGGCAGCTGAAACAATCTCCCTGAATCCCAAGGTAAAGGTCATCTTATCTTTTGTTAAGCCCACTCACATGGCATACCTTTACACAGAGCTCAAGAATAAAACATTAAGCATGGGTCTAAAGATGGAGTCGATGAGAAGAGTTTGGGTGGCCAGCGATAGCTGGTCATCATCCTCAAGCTCTATCCAGGGAAACGTAACTCTCCATGATATTGGACACATTGTCGGCTTCACTTTCAAAAGTGGAAATCTTTCATCACTGAATAAGTATCTGGACAGGTTGGGGAAGGCCAGACCTGAGGACATCAGGAACAACTCCTTCCTGCAGGAATTCTACATGCAATTCAATGACAGTGCTGCATCTGGAGCCAGTGAAGTAGCATCTCAAGCCATGAGGACTCTCAGGCAACATGTTTTTGCTGACAGGGCCTTAAGTATTGAAATGGCTGTGAGTGCCATCGCTGGGGCGGTGGCCTCCATCTGTAGGACCAGAGACTGCAAAACACCAGGCGCTCTGCATCCCTGGGAGGTATGCTCTTAGTGTGAGAGAGCAAGTGAGTGAGTGTCTGAGTTTTAATAGAAACCAAAAAATGATTAATACCTGAATTCATAATAGGGTGAGGATAAGGGCTTACTATTGCAGACAATTTGGGATTATTCTGAAGTTAAATGTCACGCTTAATACCACGCCTCAGCATAATTGCAAACCATACATGTTTTAGTAAATGGGTAGTTCTTCCCATTTTTTTCTCAGGAAATAATTTTCTGGCAAGAACTTAAAAATCTTCCACAAAAATGGTCTTAAGAATCTAAAACAGATAGTCATGTCATTTTATCAGTGGTCGCTGATTGCATTAGAATTTCCATAAAACTGGATGAACATAATTGTTATTCATCGACAAGTGTAAACTATTTGGGAAACTTTGCTTTTTGCACTCGTAAAATTGTTTGTTTACGTTCTAAAATTATTCCGCATTTGGATTTGTCCTGACTGGCCATCGATTGCTGGTCTGAAAATGCAAGCAGCTTAATGTTAGGCCTGTTTTTTTGCCAACATCGACATTAACATTACTGTGATTGCAGCAAAACACACTTTGTTGAAAATCTGGCAAATAAATCACTGTCAATTTCTTAATAGCTATTTTCACTCTGTCATTACCTCCATTGTAACAGCTCATTTAAACACAAACTAATGGGAGCATTAGTCAGCCATAGTCATTAATTTCTATAGAAACTAAAGCCTTTGCGTGGTGAGCAGTAAAGCACTCTGACAGGCATCAGAATTAATTCTAGTCACATTTTGTAACAAAATATGACACAGACTAATACCAGCTAATTAGAACACACAATTGGTCTAATCAAATTGATCAGATACAACAACTCTGTAACGTAGTTACCCTATTTCATCTATTAAGAGTGTCAGTCATTTTGGGAGGCAGTGCCAGTGAGACTACATGGTAATAGTCTTCCTGCACCTTCTGTCAGAGTACAGTAACTTATTTTATGATTGGGAGGGGTTTAACTTAACTGTTAAACTTAAACAGCGATGTAGAGATGAAATGTCTGTTAACAATCAAAGAAGTGCAAGATCTATATCGATAAATATGCTGTTAAATACAATCATTATTGAGATAGATGTCAAAGTATTGTTTGAAAGAATATTAACATTCAATAATATCAACAAGCATAATTACCATGTGCTTATTTAAACATAGCATATGTAAAAAATGACGCTAAAACTGAGAGGAGTGAAAACATTTTTTTTTTACTGGCATTTCACATATACATTCAGTGTACCAGCATGTTGGTTTTTTTTTTAAATCCAAGGCACCTCCATCTTTACCATTTTAGTTGACCACTTTTATAATTGTCAAATCTTATCATGGCAACTAGACAATAATTTTAAAAAAGGCTCTCAGATGAGAGTTGAAACATCTTCAGGGAGAGAAAGTACGTCCAGCTGCTATGATAAGAATTATCAACAATTGACTATGACTTGGATTACTCAGAGCCTTCCTAGACAGACTGCTTTTGGAGTTTGAAGATAAATATTTGATTTCCGTTGCAGGTGCTAGAAGCTCTGAGATTGCAGAAGTATAAACTTGGAGACAACAGCTACATGTTTGACCAAAAAGGAGACCTCAATTCAGGTTATGATGTCACCATGTGGAGGTCATGTGATGGGACGATTTGTATCAACGATGTTGTGGCTGAGTACAATCCACACAGCAATAGCTTCACCAGCACAAAGTCTAGTACCACCAAACAGTTTCAGGATCTGTGGGTGGGTTCTTATTCTGCTATTGCTGAGTTGTTTTGTTATATGTACACATAAAACACACACACACACACACACACACACACAAAGGTGATACATACAATGTTGGGTCCTTTTTTGACAAATTATTCAGTGAAAAGTTCTCAAGGATTGTTTTAAATTGCATGTCAAAGGCCTTAGATGAATATGCAAAGAATGTTATTCAATTGCTAACTCAGCCACCTGAATTATTTTTTTTTGTTTCCCAAAGACACACTCCTAACAAACCCATTCAACCCAAAAGAAAAAAATGAAAATAAATAATAATGATATATTTAATGTGGTCTCGTTTTGCCTTCAACAGCTAGTAAAGTCAAAATGTTCCAGGAGCTGTAACCCTGGAGAGTTCAAGAAAACAGTTGAAGGTCAACACACCTGCTGTTATGAGTGTAGCAACTGTACTGAGAACTACTACTCCAACCATTCAGGCAAGACCCTGTCCTACACACACACCCACCCTTACACACACCTTATATTGTAATTACATGCTATGAGAAGCGCTGGTATGCAAGAAAAATGCTATGCTAAAAAAGTACAAATGCTGTCTAAAGGCCATCATTGGCTAACTTTCAGATCCTTGATTTTATTAATTTTCTTATTAAAAAAGTCTGGCTTAAGAGAAGTTTTTATTTATTTGGCAGATAGCACATCTTGAAGTATGTGATATCACAGACTCTGCATTTAATGCTACTTGGTTGAAACTAGACAAATATTCCTGTTTATTTGAAGCACTAGTTACCGAATTACATAAGAAAACATCAAACCCAAGTTAAACCTGCAACATGAAATCATTATTTTCAGTGATTATATCATGGTTCGTCAAGATCCATCAATCTCTCTTTGAAGATTCTCAGTCATCCAGATCAAGACCTAACTTCTTTTCTTGAAGATAGCCCCTCACTAGAGGGGGTCTTACAATTTCTAATTAAAGCAAGAATTACTTATGTTTATGAACCAATGGTCTTGAGAATTGTCTTTTAGATTCTTCAACTTTGAGCTGTACACACCTGTGAGACAAAACTTTGCTCTATTGCCCATTGTTCTTCTAGATATGGACCAGTGTTTGAGCTGTAACTTGGACACAGAGTGGTCTCCTGAGCGAAGCTCCTACTGCAGACCAAAAATGCTGACCTTTTTCTCCTGGCAGGATAGCTTTGCCATAGTGCTTGTAACGCTCTCAGCGCTGGGCATCCTCCTGGTTTTTCTGGTATCGATATTGTTTCTACTTCGACGAGACACCCCTGTGGTGAAAGCAGCCGGGGGCCCACTGAGCCAGGTCATCTTGTTCTCACTTGTGGTCAGTTTCATCAGTGCTATACTATTTGTCGGCCGTCCCAGCAGCCTTCAGTGCAAGACCCAGCAAGTACTCTTTGGCATTAGCTTCACTCTGTGCGTGTCTTGTATTCTGTGCAAAACTTTGAAGATCCTGCTGGCGTTTCAGTTTAACCCAGAGTTGCAGCATGTTCTGCGGAGACTCTGTCACCCTTGTGTTATTGTCACTGTATGTATGGCCTTACAGACTGTGACATGCATCTGCTGGCTGGTCCTCAAAAGCCCATACAGGGAAATTATCAGAAAACAAACCACTCTACTGGAAAGGTGCCATGAGGGGTCGCATTTGGCATTTGGGGTGATGCTAGGCTACATAGCTCTTTTGGCCTTTGTGTGCTTCATTTGTGCCTTCAAGGGCCGTAAATTACCACAGAAATACAACGACGCCAAATTCATCACCTTCAGCATGCTGCTCTACCTCATTTCTTGGGTTCTCTTTGTGCCTGTCTACATCAATGCCTCAAGACTGTACCGGCCTGCTGTGGAGATGGTTATCATTCTCATCTCCAATTATGGCATCTTCAGCTGTCATTTCCTTCCGAAATGTTACATAATCCTTTTCAAGAAAGAAGAAAACACACAGGCTGCCTTCAGAAATAATCTGTACGAATATTCCACCAAAACAGGACTTTCAGCCTCTGTGTCAGGCAGCTTAGAGACCAGCAACAGCCAGCAGGACATTGTCCCATCCCTATCCTCCTCCATTTCTGCTGCTTATCCCCTCTCTGCTGCTGGACTGAATGACAACAGAAACAGCACCACTTTTACAGTTTTCCACAGAGGTTCACACACACGACAAAACTATCGCAGGAGAACCAGCAGTATATAGGCACTTTAAATCCGCAGTGAACAGCTCATTTCTGCTTTGCTTGATTTTCGTTCCGGGAGCTTTTGTCTCAGCGGCATGTTTGCTATGTTTTTTGTGGGGCTGATCGCAACGCAGGCAGGAAGTGGAATGAGTGTAGCTTGTATTTTTAAGAGAAAATCCACAGAGATCTCAAAATATTCCAATTTTGTTTCTGGTTTATTCCCACGGACAAAAAAAAGACACAGTAAGCTAATTGAAAGTAGCTTATCATTAATGGCAGCGGTTTGCAACTGATCTGTTCTGCATTTAAAAATAAAGATTGGGTCGCTGAAGACTTCTTTGTTTCAAGTGAATATTCAAAAATCCAATCTGTAGCACTGAATGTAAGTGAAATTTAGTGTCTTTCTGCACTAGTCCTCAACAGTCTGGCTCAAACCCTGGACCCCTCTGTCTCTCCAGTGGACCCTGGAGTACATTAACACACCAGAAAATGGGAGCTAAGTGGGCTGCTGTTATTACATATATTTAATGTGGCTGTTCCCAAAGGACTTAGACACTTAAATGGGTACTGTTTTTAACCTCACAGCGTACAGTGTATAGAATTAATCCTGTTTAGTGTAGTGAGGTCCAGGACCTCTTAAAAGTGAAGGCTTTAAGGCACCAAAAAAACCAAAACAATTTCAGCTGCTCTTTAATCAGAAGTACATCGCCCCATTAACTACATCATAATAAAAGTATCCTCTTCTCCTTTCCTTGGCATCTTCATCTCAATATAATTTCTTTATTGATTTTTTGTTAATCAACCATTTAACATTTGCATAGTTTGAAAGCTTAAGAGCCCATCTGCCTCTCATAGTAATGTTGATCAAAGCCAAACCTTGGGATAAATAGTCTAGCTCAGGGGTGGGCAAACTATGGCCCGCAGGCCACATCCGGCCCGTTGGTATTTTTAATTTGGCCTGCCAAAGACTGGTACAAAATTCATACTTGATGTGAATGATTGGATCAGTGAATGTGGTAGCTAAAACAGGAGATTATTTATTTTTGGAGCTACTTGAGAACACTTGAAAATTTCCTGAGCTGAATGACACAGTTTGGCTTTGTGGTTTAGCCTTAACTGAGGACATACTGATACACATGAATGAGCTGGATGGGAAACTGCAAGGGAAAAACCAGTTTGTGCATGAAATGCATGCAAACGTCAGAGGCTTCAAAACCAAGCTGGTATATTTTCAAAACAAATGTCAGATGAGTCTGATATGTACTGTTAACAAATGCAGGTTCTTTTATATGTATCGTAAGTCAATGCGGCCCCTGAGCCAAAAGGTTTGCCCACCCCTGGTCTCGTTGGACTGGATTGTACCATTTGAAAGTGGGGGGGATGAATGTCGTGGCTAAATGTTGTATTGTGTTGCTTTATCAATGTAAGCGGTTTTAATCCCTTACTTCTTTGACCACAATGGTGAAAGATGGTCTTTCTCATTATTCTAAATGGGGGAATGACTCAATTGACTTTTGGAGCATTTCTGGAATGTGTGACTTCCTCAAAACGTAACATCAGGGTCAAATTTTCTAAATATTTTATAAACAGGGCCAAAGAAATCCATAGAAGAAGGGTTAGCTATGTATTTCAAGTTTGAGTTTAGCCGCAAGTATAAATCTTGAAAGACTGGACTTTGCACAATTATTAGGTGACACAGATGCACTGTAGGAGTGCTCACTCTGTGAACCATTTTAGTTTTTTGCCTTTTTTTGCACTAACAAAGAAGTATCACACCGGTCCGTCAGACGGCGGAGATCACATCTTCAGATAAATTGCCAACATTCAGCAGAAAAATTATACTGTACTATACAGTTATATTAGATTGTCTCTATGTAAGTGGGATTTTGAGCAGATTAAAACCAAAATAAATCAAGCCAAAATTCAAGTTTTTGCAGCATATGAACTGACCATTATTGTAGTGATCACAACATGACAACTGGAAAGGACTTGTTGTTTAAACCCTCCTTAAACAAGTGTCTGTAAAGTAAATCCATCACAATAAGCTGAATGGTGTGATGTATCCAAAAAGAGTAAGACTCCCTCCACTGAAAAAAACCTTGAATAGATTACGTAAAGATAGTGTAAATACTGTTTGTTTGTGTGTAAAAATGGTTTCTTCTGTCAAAACAGACCACTCAATTTTATTTTATATTAACACCTTAAAATGTATGTATGGAAACCTAAAGAGTATTCTAACACTGGAAAGAGAAATATTTATGATTCTGTTTCTGGTTATTGTTTGATTGCCAAATATTTTTACATATTCTGTTACTCTGTTATTATGCTCATGGCATTGTGTAAAGTTTCTCCTCTTCTGGTTCTCAGGGCTAATTCCTTCCCCCTGCCCAAACCACTTATTGTGTTTATTTAAATGACATGAAGGATGCAGTTTAATCCCTGTCCTCAGATGGGCTTGTTTTATGAACACAGTGATAATAAAATTTCAAAAAATTGTTTTATTTTGTCTACTGTAGTGACTGTGAGTGACACCATGGAGGTAGAAAAATTCCGTAGAAAGATCACAAAGCACTCGGTTCCTATTGATCAGTCAAAGGTTTGTCGAGACTGCTGTTAAATTAGAGAAGCTCGTCTTTATTTCCTTACACTTTCCTGGTGAAGTGCGCATCACTCAACTTCCTTGCTGGTCGGAAAAGGGCCAGTTTCCATGCACTGGTGCACGCAGCACCAGTACGCAGTCCATCTCCCCTGTTTTTGTTGTCTTTCAATGGTCAACTTATCCGAGGTGAACATGCTAATTTTTTGTGTGATTTCTTCGTAAATTAGTTTCTTGAAACCTACCCTAATTATTCAACCGATCCAAAGCCAGGATTTTATTGTACCTCATTCTTTTTGCCCTTTTCCCTGCACTAAAGGTGTTTCACATTCCAAACAGCATTGCCTCTGGGCTCAACATATGTTGTATATGGATAGTAATTCTTCATCTTTTGTGGTGCTAATTTTTCAGACAGGAATCTGTTGTTCTGTTTGAGAGTGAGACACAAGACTAATCTCACCTAAATGCTTTGTGCAATGACTTCTATCTGGAGGGATAAGTAAAAATGAGGCAAGAGCAAACAATATGTTTCCTGGTCTGCTTGACACAATCTGTGTTGTCACACAAATACTGAAGTGATACCTGATTTCTTCCATCATTTAAACAAACAGTGCGGTCAGTTGTTTTTTTAGTCTCATCTTCAGATTGTTTAATCACTCCTGAATTATTCCTTTTACAACAGAATAAAACAAATATATGTTCAATATTCATAAATTGGAAAATGTCATTACTTCCTTCCCTTGTGGATTTCAAACATCATGTGTTATGTGGAAATAAGGGGCTAACATAAAACTATTCTGTTTTTATTTTAAGCAGTCAGTAGATATTAATATCACAGTTGCTGTTGCTGCCGACAGTTTGACCTACTTTAATCTAATAATAGCTTCTTAATTCTGTTGCTTTTAATCAGACTGACATTTCTTGTTATCTGTGATGGGAGGAAACAAAAGTGAGCACTGCAGGTTCTTGTCAATGTGTGTGAGAGATGTGTGTGTGCGTATGTTTAGGATTGTCTTTGACTCTGGGTTAAGGGTTGAAAATTTGTGGTACCTGATGGTTTGTTGATTTACTGTCGAGTGTGTCACAGGCAGCGGGCCTGAAGGGGTTCAAGAAGCCTGAGCCTATATTTGTCAAAAGGGAGGCTTCAAGTCTATTTTAAGTGTGGATAGAGTATCTACCTCCTGGACCCAAATGGGAAGGTGATTCCTCAGGAGAGAAGCCTGATGGCTGGAAGCTCTGCCTCCTGCTCCAAACTTTAGTCAAACATCAGCTGGCCTGAAAAGGTGGAAACAGATACCTGAGCTTCTCTATAACAATGCAATAGTGTCTAGCTGTAGATATAAGTTCAGAACTTCAGGCGAGAAAAGTATCAGGATGATGGGGAACTTTTTTTTCCTTTGACTGAACTGCATCCCGAACCATCGAGACGAAACTGCAATTTGAGCATCTTGAGAGGAATTTGTTTAGGTTGATGCGAAGTAACTTCTCTCAGAGCGTTTATTTTCCTTTTTTGGGTGACATTAAATAAGTCAGCAAATGGCTTTGAAAACCCCGACTAGTCTCCTCATCTGAAGTGAATGTTCTCACGTTTGGTTCTGAATCCAGTCAGCCCTTTCCTTTAGGCACAATGAAATTTCCAACTCATGTTCAATGACTTCATCTGTTCATTCAAATGTTAAAGTCAAAGAGCATTCTCCTCATATCTATGTTGGTATTTGCCAACAGGTGTCACACCAGTGAGACAACACAAGACACTTTATTCAGGCTAAAATAGCATTTGACACAATCAAAAGACTGCAGTCAGCGTGTTTGTGCGCGTTAGTAAACAGCCCAGGGCACGACCTGTCGTCGGGTTTCAGCTTCACTGAAAAATTCCCAGCCTTCAACTCGTCGATCTGGTTGAGCTACTGAATGAGAAGATCACAAAAAAGGGAAAGGGGACCTCACAACTATTATCAAATATTACATAGCTGCAGAAAAGAAAAGTTTCGAATGGATCGTTATCTGCTCTTTTCTTCAATCGGGTGAATGTGTGTTGTGTGCCGCTCAATGCAGAGTCAATGAAAGGGTTGACCAGGAGCCAGAGCTCAACAGAAACTTGACTTTCTGTAATGCTTACCAGGAATGTTAACTGCAGCTAAGCTGTAACTGGATATAAGAGGGGAAAGTCCAGAGTCTCCTCATGTTTTGCAATAGATGCTTGCAGATATTTTTATGTTAAATAATAAGCACCCCAATGGCATTTTCTAATGCATCATTTAACCTGTCAACAGATGACATGATTTTGCATCAAAACATCCCAGTGTTTTTATTTAATTTTAGATTACAAAAGTTGCCACAACAATAAAGCAAATTTCATAAGTCAAGAGGCGATGATTATTAACGGTGGTAAAGTAAGTAATGACTCAGTTATAATAGAGTAATGATTATGTAAGCGTTAAAAGTGCAAAACCTTTAAGCAGAAAGATGATTTGAACATTTTGACCATTTCTGACCATGAGGAAAAAAAAAAAGACTTATTTCTGTAATTGCTGAGTTGCTGATTTTATGTCCATAATTTAGCACTTTCAACATATAAATGCTGAATTATTTTACACCTACCCCTCTTAACTTATAAATGATTATTCTATCAAGATGTTAATAGTAAGAGGGAGCCTCTCAGTCATGCATACAGTTCATTAACTATTGTAAGAAATGCAAGTAATATTTGGTCAAGTAAAATCTTCAAAAGGGCTCCAATACCACCATCATGAAAACCCTCTTTCAGTCCATGAAAATGCAAAACTCTTTTCATTTCAGATGCTTCTTACTTCTCTATGAAGTCCAGTTTCAGTGTTTCTGGCACAGGAAATTGACCTGCTAAATGCAAGACCAGGGTTGGCTTCAAAATGTTTGTGACATCACAAATCTCAAATGTAAGTTGGCATTTCAAATCAGATTCCAAATCAGGCTCAGATTATCATAAAAGTAACTTTGCCCGGGATTCCCTGTAAACGATGATGCTGGATATCGCTAAAAACCACAATTGGTATTTTTTGCATTTCATATGATGTCAAATTCAGGTCTTTATTTGGCATTGTCTGTAGAGCTAGAAAATGAATATGACAGGGTTCTGAGATAAGAACTGTGGTACTCTATGATGTCCAGAGTGGCAGAGAAGTATGTAAGTCAGGTGCAGGACATGTATGCTTGCTGTGAGACAGCGGTGAGATGTGCTTTAGGTGTGACAGAATCAGGAATCAGCTCAGAGCCCCTTCTTGTTTGCAATGGTGATGGAAAGGCTGACAGATTAATTTAGACATGAATCTCCATGGACCATGATGTTTGCAGATGACATTGGGATTTATAGTGAGAGCAGGGAATAGGTGGAGGAAATTCTTGAGAGGTGTTATCTGGAAGGAGAGGAATTAAGGTTAGCTGCAGCAAGACTGAACACATGTAAATGACAGGGACCCAAGTGGAACCATGAGATAGCAGGGAGTGTAGATGAAGAAGGTGGCGGATTTCAGGTACCGAAGGTCAACAGACCAGAACAACGCAGTGTGGAAGATAATTTGAGAAATAGGTGGAGGTTGGAACAAATGGAGAAAAGTGTCAGGCTGTAATAAAAGAGTATCAGTGAGAATGAATGGTAAGACATTGTGAGACCAGTGATACTCTATGGTTTGGAGACAGTGGCATTCAAGAGAAGACAGGAAAGTTTTCTTTCGGAGTAACAGGGATAGAAAGAATCAGGAATGAGTGCATCAAAGGGACTGCGCATGTTAGATGTTTTGGAGAGAAGGTCAGACTGAGATGGTTTGGACATGTACAGTGGAGGGACAGTAAATATATTGGTAGAACGATGGTGAGGATGGAACTGCCAGCCAAAAGGCCTAGAGGATGACGTAACAGAAGACTTATGTCGTGAAAGAGCACATGAAGTTAGTTGATGTGAGAGAAGAGGATGCAAAGGATAGGGGGGATAGTCACTGTCGCGACTCCTGAAATAAAGGAGTAAAAAAGCAAATAGTAGAAAGTAAAAACAGAAAACTGTCACACATCTGTGACTAAACTGTAGTCAAAGTGCTGTTTAAGATCAGGCACAGAATGCCAAAAGTTCCCACAGACAGACACTAGTGTTTAAGGTCTGTACCCAACAGATTAATTTAATAGTTCTTGTTACACAATATCAAGTGTGCATCCCCCACACAGAGGGCAGGCAGCAGTACAAGCAGCCAAAGCCAGCGTCGCTTCCAGTCCTGTGTGATCCAGTCGCGGTTGCACAGACTGCGGTTAGAGGCGGGAATTTACCACCTCTGTACATGGCCTGCTGGAGTTCTAACATTGGATTTCTACTGAGAGCCACAAGAACACAGCAAATTAATTCCCAAACAGGAGAAAACCGTCACACTACCGAAACCTAAAAAAAAAAAAAAAAAAAAAAAAAAAATTAAAAAAATCATATACAATCATACAAACCAGAAATATTAGAAAACTATACACAATTGAATGTGCTTGATGTAATTTCTGCATTACAAATTTTTTTCCCATTTCTTTGTAAATATAGATCAATTTGCTGTTCGGTTCTCCACCAATTAACGTTGCTGTACTCAAATGTGCACGCATGAAAAAACTGTTATATTCATGTTTTGAAGATAAAGCCTTCCAGTAGGAAAATAAACACTGTGCTTCCATCGAACCACTTCCACTGAACCACAAAGTCAGAACATGGAAAAAAATAAAATAAAAGCTCAGGAGGAGACAAACCTCATTGAAATGAAACAAAAATTATCAAGGAGAAGCAGTAATGAGACAAAACTGCGAATCACACCTTTCCATGGTTTCCACTTAAATACTTTCTTTACACTTACATGTATATATTATATACAAAACCCCCCAAATCATTCGACTACTCCCACCAGATCAAGAGAAACAATTGCAGGCGGCAAATATAATTTAATCATGTGCTAGTTCAGACTGGAGAGCTAGAAAACAAAGCAAATATCTGGTTTGCTAGTATAACTGATGCTCAAACTGCACTGTAATGGCGAGCATCGCTCTTGCCCTGATACTGCTGTCTGAAATCAAGGACATTTAAAATAAGTAGCAAGAACACAAGCCAATCCTTATGCAGAAACTAACTCATGCCAGTTGTCCGTTTACAGAAGTCAAGAAGCCATCTGTTGGAGCTTAGAGCTGGAGAAGACAAAGAGGAGCGACTCGACGGCTCTCAGGTGATGAAAAAAAAAAAAAAATCACCAGTTTCCAAGTGGCTTACAAGTCAAATAAATACAAGAGAAGATGACGAAGCCTTCGAGGGCAGTCGCTTCGGAGCTAGAAGTATGACATATGACAATACCAGAAAGTACAGTAGAACTGCTTTTACATCCACCAACTGCTTTCGGGCTTCTGACAGCTCATCCTCTCCACTCATTCCTATGCCAGGGGTTTGACTTTAATTTGAGCCGTGATCAAGTCTCTTCATTGAGGCTTTTCCTTCCTTTATTTTCTCTTTGAGGACTGAAGAGGTAGTTTCACATTCAAATAGGGATATGGATTCTGATTTGGAGTCTAGATTCTAACAGTAACATAAATTTATATCATTTGCATGACAAAAATGATATCACAGGACTTCAAAAGAAAGCCAGACTGAAGAAGACTTCGCTCTGAACATGAGTAGTCCTTTCACAGCGACAGACAGGCGTCAGCACTCTTAAACCGCATTGATGAGCCTGTCTTTCTCTCACATGTCATCTCATTATTCACAATTCTCTATGTCTCTCCAGAGTGGGTGGTGCTGCGAAGGCATAGTAGAGGTGAAGGTCTGGCGGGGAGCTGGTGGAGCTGGCCCAGGAGAGACAAGGTGAGGACCCAGCAGGGTGCGATATCTGCCGGGGGTTTCCAGACCAGGAAAAGGGGAGGGGCAGTGAAGGTGAGTGTAGGTTAGAGCTGGAAACCTTCCATGGGTCCTTCCTGCTGCTGGAAGATAAACTGGCCCTGGTTCTGATCCACCTGTGGGGCCAGGCTGGCGTCTTCCTCCTCCACACCAAAGTAGTGTTCAATCAGGTCAAAGGCCTTCTGATAGATCTCCTGGTTTTCGTGACTCTGCAAGAACTCGATCTTGTCTAGGCCTAAAGGAAGGAAGGAAAGTACACACACGTCTGGCAGATTAGACAGTCTGCTGTTTTTATACCTAAACCAAATTTTGTAGCCACATCCCTGTATAAAAGCCTTACCAAAATGATACCACTTGATAGTGATTTATGTTGTGCAATATTTGAATCTCTTGTCACTGGTGTAATGATGTATGACTTCTTAAGGGACGAAGCATATAAATCTGCACGATATAAGTTGGTCGCATTTTAGCAGAATGTGAAAGGGATTCACTGTTTGTGCTGATCACAGTGGTTTCAAAGGCCTAATTGAGTTTGAAATACAATGAGATACTGACCAGTGTTGAATTTAGAATGCCTTGCTTGCTTGAGCTGCAGTACTCTATATAATAACATCCTATTAAGATCAATGTGGCTGAATTTGCTTGCTAGATTATTGGAGTGATAAGCTTATCCTGTAAACTTGTTCACTTCTTTCAGTTATTCCATCTACACAGCGTTGCAATGCCACATGTCTCAAAAGCACCAGTTTACAAATACAGTTTAACACATTAATACTAGAAAGTAGCTCAAAATAGGTGAGAGAAAGTTTTTCTGATAAGCATTCAGTCCAAATATTGATTCAGAAAACAACAACAGTACAGTATGCAGAAAGGCTGGGTGTGGAGAGTTGAAGGATTTACCGTAAGCCTCTTCGATAAGGGCACAGTAAGGGTTGATGCCTGTTCCATTCTGTTTGGCATCTTGCTCTCCCAGTCGGAGGATATTTTCCAGGCCGTTCAGAGACACCTGAACAATCTTAGAGTCCATTACCGTCAGTAGGTCACACATTGGCTTGATGGTATTTAGAGCAACCAGGTACCTGTTCACACAAAACAAATGCAACACAAAACTTTACACTTGAAACACCAGGCAGTCAAATTTGAGGAGACGGTTTTCAAGTGCTGTGAATGTATGTTATATTTTTGTTGTTGGAACCGATGTTATCCCTTGTTTACGGGCCATTAGTCGAAAGAAAATCAATGCAGTTCAGCTTGGCAAAGATACCTAATCTGCACAGGAGTACCGCCAGAGGTGGCATTAGTGATGGCCCATGCCGCCTCCTTCCTCGTGCGAAACTCCGCCTTCTGTAGGATCTCAATCAGCACTGGGAAAATGTTGGCATCGATCACATTCTAACAAGAGAAGAGATTCTGTCAGCCCAACAGAAAAGCCATGAGTGACCAGACATGACACGATTAATCCACGCAAAGTGGCTGTTACCTGAATCTGGGCTCGGTTCCCCGCTGTGATGTTGGAAACGGTCCAGCACGCCTCCTTCTTGATGGACTCCTTGGGACTGCTCAGCAGGTGTAGTAAACAAGGCAAAGCTGAACAGTTTAAGATCACCTGTAAAAAGTAAGAGAAATATTTATTTGTAACAATTCTTAACGTAATCAAATGTATGCAGTTTACTACAAAGCAGCTAGGAGACTATGATTCTTTACCTGGGTCTGAATATCATCTCCTGTCACAATGTTGCCCACAGCACGCAAAGCAGGGGAAACTACCTTGTAGTCACTGTGCCTGGAAAAAAATACACATGTTGAGGGAAAAGCTTCAGTTTAGCTTTAAGTTAATTGTTTTGCTATAAAAAAACAGACAACACTTGTTCTGGATACAGAACTTTGCCTTGGTCATAATGAATACCAAAACATAATCTTATATTTCTGCCCTAAATGTTGAGTTAACCAAGAACAGGCAAAACCTTTAATAAAACCATCTGATACTGCCGTGATTGACAACAGGAAGAAGAAACCGAAACAGTATTGTTCCCAGAGACAGTTAAATGTTGGTGTATCTGCACGGATTGGATATCTTGTCTGAGATAAAAAAGTGACACTGTGCTGTAACTAATGCCAACATGATGCCCCTCCACCCCAAATAATGAAGTGACAAATAAAAAAAAAAATGTTTTCACTTTTTAGAGAACATGGTGACATTACATTTATGGACTATTGTCAGGGTTGTTTTGTTATTAATGTGTCTCTAGTGATGTGGGGCTGCCACTTTTACTGTTGTTGTTTCCAGTAATAATTAGTTATGAGGTATTATTTTAAGGGCCCAATGTGTGGTTTTTGGACGAAATAAAATGCCTTGGTCTATTACTGCTTATGTCTTGCAGGGTAATATGTTTGTTCCTCCACTGAAGCGTCTCCTGAAATGCGTTTTTATCAAACTTCTCACATGAGCAGCTCCACCAGCCTGCGGCAGACTCCAGAGTCAATGACGGTCTGTATTTTTTCATTGGGGCCATCGGACAGGTAGGACAGAGCCCAGCAAGCATCAGCCAAAACATCCGGATCGCTGCTGAACAGCAGCCTGGACAGTACACTGAGACAAGGGGACACCTGAAACAAATGTGATTCACAACAAAGAACTGAAGCATAAGCAGCATATAGAAAAAGGGACACCCTTTCAGTTTTATTTAGACGAACCTTGGAGAAGTCAGGTGGTGGGTTTTTCCCCCGGCACAGGTTGGAAAGAGCCCACACTGCATTACGTGTAGTTGTGAGACGGTTGGATTTAGCAAGCAGCCTGGAAATGAAACAAAAACACATGCTATATCAAGTGTATCAAATTTCAACTTAAACAGAAAAGAAAGAACACTTACTGCTGTAGGGATGGCAGGATGCCGCAGTTGAGCACATAGTCTCTGCATTCCGCATTATCTCCAGCTATGTTACCCAATGCCCACACTGCCTGAAATGTACCCCACAGACAGCAAATGCAGATCAGCATATAAGTCTAAGATGGATAATTTATGGATGCAGTTAGCGTTTCTTAAAACTCCTAATTCTAAATTTGAGACTTACACTGACAGGTATCTGTAGCCAAGCACACTGATTCTTGCAAAAGATATGTTCACAGTATTTGTAATTCAGGCAAAAAGTCAACAGCATGTTTGGGAAAGTCCCTGTATTTTCAGTTCAAGCCAAACCGCCAGGTGCGTGTTGTTAAGACTGGGCAAGAACAATGAACTATTTACAAAGGTGTGTACACAGCACACTGTTTATAGATGAGCCAAGAGATGGAGTCTACAATGCTGATTGATTTAAAGGTTTGAATAGTTGAGTGAAGTGAATAAGTGTCTAAACAGTGCTTAAGTTATAGACAAGTTACCCAGGAATTACCTGCATCTATTGGCTATGATAGTCTTAATTCAGCAACCTTACTTTTTTTTTCTTGTCGAAATCTTCTTGTCTTGGCAACTGGCCATGAATTTCTTGATATAGGTAGCTAATATTTGCTACAACATGTAGTTATCTTGCGGGGTTCTCACCTGCTCCTGGACATCCTCGTACTCAGAATTCAGCAGCTCAATGAAGATCGGCACAGCTCCTGTTTCAATCACCACCTTGGTGTGCAGAAAGGTACCTGAGGCAATGTTGGTTAGTGCCCAGGCTGCCTCGAACTGATGGAAACACATATGGCAATTTAGTCATTCCAGTGTGAGACATTTACTGGTAACATTGGTGCACAGATGGTGCTTTGGATAAACTTAAAACAAAAATAGAACAAGTTCAGTTTGAGTGACAAAGCTGTAACATGCCAATAACTTGTGTAATTAAGCACAAGCTTGCATTCCACCATGTGTAAATGTGGGCAAATGTCAGTGTGGAACTTACACAATGCTAAAATTTAGGATAAGATAGTCTTTTATGAGTTCTGCAGTGGGGAAATTCACAAGGCACAAGGGTTGTGCCGACTGAAAACATTCCAAAGCGGCGGATTTAGGTTCCAAGTTCTCTGTAAGCTAGTTAACAGAGTGCATTGTTTTTGGAGGACAAGGGGCAAACAGTCGCCCCTCCTCCCCCTGCCCTGTAATCTGGTTACCTCTTTACAGGGGCAGAGAATTTCTTTCTCCCTTTCCAATTATTTAAAAGTATGTGCTAGCGTCAAACATCTTTTCCTGACAAGGAAATGGTCTAGATATTTCTAATATTTCTAATCCAGTGGAACAGATGCGGTTTGTGTTTAAAATCATTTTGGAAGAGCATTGCTGTTAAAAGTCATTCTTGCGGAACTTTAATCAAACAAATAACAATCTACTACTAACCCAAACAACTACGTATTTGTCAGAGTAAGGAAGTCAGAGATTGACAGACATCAAAAACAAATGACTGCGTTACAGACTACATTTAATTTTTGCAAGATTAGCGCATTATATTGATTTGCATTACTAGAAATCATTTAATCTGTTTTGGGTACATATGCTTGTTAAAATAACCAAATAGTTTGAAGGTTATTATTGCATAAAATGAGGAAGTACCATCCTATCACTCCATCAGTCACATTTAATATTTGCAGTTCAATTTTCCAATGCATTTAATTTTATAGTGAAATAAAACCGGTCATTTAAATTCCAAAAAAATACAAAGTGATACATTTTTAAAGGCAAAGTAGCAGTTCTAGGCAACATCACAAGAGCCATTATGTCTCTCCTACTTCGACCCTGTGTGATTTATCTGACACAGAAAATCTCTGATGAGATACATCAGACTTTAAATGACAGATGTCTAATATGAATAATATAAGTTAAACTCTTACCTGCAGAGTGCAGTTTTCACCCCTCTTCAGGAACTCCACAAAGCGGGTAACAACACCAGGGGTAGAAATCACCTCATCTATGGGAGGGTTGGGCTCTATACAAACCAACACAGCCGTTCATTGAAAGTCATGTCAATTTTGGGGTAAATAAATAAATAAATAGAAAAATCTGGCGACACTTGCTTTCTGCAAAAACTATGACTATTTTCCTCGCATTCTGTTATTTCATTCGAAAAACTCCATACAATCAACATTATGATGGGCAGTGTAATTTGCTCTGTCAAGCATCTACCATGACAGGGTTCACAAGAGAAGCCTCCTCTACAACCCTATTCAGCCCCAAAATGGACTGTTCACACTACCCTCAGGTTGGAGGTACTCCTGAGGAGCTGACAGTAGTTAACAACCATGGACTACCTCAGAACAATCAGTTGTACTTGACTACGGTAATTACATTTTTGATTTGCACATATGTAAATTGCACAGTCATTCATCAAATTAGCACATAGTTCTTTCTACATGATATATTTTTAATGGGCTGCCTTTTTAAAAAGGGTTTTATTTTGTATTATTATTATTATTATTATTATTATATATTTTACACGTCTATTTATACTGTTTGGCATTCACTATAGACAGAACAAAGACATTTCAGTGTGCAGGGAAACGTGTTTCCTTACTGTGCACATGGCAACAAACACAGAATCTGTCTATAGTACAAGGGCACCCCATATCAACATTACTGTGCTGCTACAGTCTAATGTTTTCATTCAGGGGGTTACACTGTGAATCCTGTGTAATCTGTTTGCATTCTTCCTAGAATTAGTGTCCCATGATGGTGCGGATTTAGAGTTTGAAATGCCCCTCGCACCAAACCTGCAGTTGATTTAGGAGTGTGCCAAATCACTTTCACAGTGCTCATGGTACACATCTTCCAACAGATCAATTACTTAATCTATACCAAGACTATCGTTCCTACCCCTATTTAGACCTAAATATCTGTATAAATTTTCCAAACTATCTGTATAACTCACGCAATCGTCTAGGTAAAATGCCGTAATAATAAGATAAAATGTATTGATAGGGGAAAATGATTTTGTCACAGCAGCGTGATGTATCAGTTGTGTGTCAATAAATATGAATATAAATATAGAGAGACAATTAGAAAATAACAAAAGAGACAATAACAAAAGAAAAAAACATCAACAAATAGACAGCAGAGAGAACAACAACAGCATAACATATTTAAGGTATATTGTCAATATATTTCTAATTCCTTTAATTTTTGAGGGTCTGACGCAGAAGCCAACAAGCTATCCTTGGTTTCTACCCTTCAGCAAAGGAAATAAGACTGATCACTTCATTTATAAATATTGATGTATTGATTTACTCTATCATACTTTATTCATCAAGACTTCATATTGACCATATTGTATAAATATTAAAATTCCTCAAATGCAAAACAAACCTTTGGAGAGTAATTTCCGGAATTTCTGTGTAGCTATTAGCTGCTGGTCTGGATCTTCAGAGAAAATCATCTGTATCATATCTGGAGTTATGACTCCGTCCTGCAAAGGTAAGTACTGACAATTAACTTTCTGATACAGGGTTAGAACACAAATTAGAAAATACAGTAGAAACTTGTTCAAGATGTAAGACTAGATGAACACTGGAAAAAAAAGAAAGAAAAAGTACCCCCGAAACTGGCACTGTAGAGCTGACATCTGGGTCCTGGATTGGACATTCTAGCATTGATTCATCACTTGAAGGTACACATACATTTCTCCTCTTGAATAGCTGTGAAGAGAAGAGGGAAGGGCAAACATCATATGATTGATCTATAATATGTATTTAATGGTCAAGAGCAGGTGGCTGTATCCCAGTCACAGTTTTGTCAAAGTTAGTGCAATTTAGAATGAAAACATTTTAGGTAGTATCAAGAAAATGTGTCGTGGAAAGCTTACTATCTTTGGGTATGGTGGTTGTGATGTTCTACTGTATCTTGACATTGTGTAACTGTATTCTGGAAACTTTGTTTTTTGGTTACAGATTAAGAGGTTTAAGAAAATATCAGTTAAGGCACAATGTAATCACCACTGCTTCTTTTTTTGTTTTGGGGTCTCAGTTTAATTAACAGGACATTGTGATCCTTTTCAAGTTAATGGTACAAATAAATACCACAAATTGCAATAGCATACTGCAAGGTGCAGCACTGCACCCTGGTGTTACTAGCTTGAAATGTTTGCAGAAAAATTTGGGCATGGAGCTTCAGATGGAAGTTGGTGGGACAAGAAATGGATAGGTATTCCTTGTTAGAGCCACGTTCTACACACATAAGACAGTAATTGAGTGTTTCACTGCTTACCTGCTCCTCCCTTTTCTGTTTGCGTAGCTGGATGCCTTCTTCCTCTCTTCTACGACGCATCTCCTGAGGGTTCAGTGCTTTGTTCTTATAGCTCTTCATCCTGTAGTTGTCTTTTCCTGGGCTTGCCATCTTTTCTGAAGACATCAGGGAGAGGGAGATACTGCTGTGATGTAGATGAACTTGTGTATCAAAACCAAAAATAGACAAAACTCATTTGTCTGTTCACATACAGTGCTTCATGTGATTGCAAAGATAAAAGATCTAGCTATATTTGTTGATGTTTATTGGACAAAAATGCGGTTTCATATCACTCACTATAATCTCAAACACTAGAAATGACAGGTTTCACTGTATACCTAAAACCACCAACAGTGTAAAGTTTACCTGCTAATAAAATGTGTTAATTTTCAAGGTGCTTTGTCATTAACACACAGACACATATAGTTGGTCAGAATGTTGTCTCCCCGTGTCAATCGCATTCCAAACTGTGCCACGCTTTCCTGACTGAATGACGCTAATTGAGAGAGAAGAGGGAGGGGCAGCCACAGAATAATCCATTTCACAAACCTTTATATAGAATGAAGTATTCATCTACATGTTTACATTTTATTTATAACTTAGCTAAAGCTTTGGAAGACATGACTGCAGTTTATAAACTTTCACAATCAGGTGTGTTTATGCACAGGAGAATAGCCTGGAAGTCAGCTAGGAGTTTTATCTATCTATCGCAGTTAGTTTTGATGATCACAATACTAAAATGAATGCAAGGCTTTGGGCTATATCGCCAGAAGGAGAGCTGGATAGCTTCCCTTTGTGAGGAGGCCCTGGATCTCCTTCAGCTATGGTGGGGCTCCATACCAACACTTGCCTGCATTCATTGAAATCACCAAATGCACTGCCTGATTTCCATCCCTGCATTGCATTTTTTCTCTCCATACTGGAGTGCAGTTTATGGTTATGGAGGAGCTCTATCACAAACAGTAACAGAGAAAAATGTGTTGCCATAGCAACAGACTTTTCAACCCTGAAGTGCGAAACAAATCGTGTATTCAAATTACTGTATTCTCAGCACTGGTAAATTGTACCATTATGTTGACAATTTTTTGTCTGATACACTTACAGGAACAAAAGACAGGATGATTCCAAGATTTTATCAACAAAAAGTTGCATACACTTAAAGACAGCTGCGGGGCAATTTTTAACACAGAACAGCAAAATTAAAAACAAGTTTTTGATAAAAATCTAAATTGTACCTTAATCTTACTGTATTATTTCCTGAAAATTCAAATAGAGGGATGACTCCAGTAAGAGGCCACCAACACAGCTTAATTACTCACTTTAAACATCTGCACTTAGGTGGGAAGTGGTTGACAATGTAAAGTATGTTATGCATTTGAAATGACATTTCCTAAGTAACTCCAGTGTGTATTTGCCTCGCTAAATTGTAACTTACGGAAGACATGAAAATAATTATGATCGTAAAGTAATCAATCTTTCATTATTTATTGGGAAAAATCTTTGTATCCCAGTCTTTCTTTTAAAATCAACTGATCTCTAGGTTTACCCATGATAAAGGACTGGCGCTTCTAAATAACCTTAATGTAATCTGTAGTCAGAGGAGCAATTTCTTAACTGTTTATGTCAGCATATAGTTTGATGCTGTATTAAGGGGCCGTTTTGTATGAATTTAAATAAAACTGCCATTACTACACAGATGGTCCCTGCTTATAACAAGTGCATCTCAAAAATAAAAAATATGTCAGTACTTATATTTGCACCATATGAGTATTCCCCTGTTTATTCTAACACGAGTTCCTTACCCACAACACGCATTACAGGATCAGATTGGTTTGACCCAAGTCCACTGCGTAGATCTCGAGTGGAATAGAAGCACGTCTATGACCAATGAGTATGTGATTCTCGGTATGAAGCCATACAGCGCGTTGCAACATAAGAGTCTTTCAAGGCAAATTTGATGGAAGGACATGTCAATCGCATGCTGTCATTATATAATTTGCTGACAAGCGCTCTCTCCGCAGTCAACGGGGAATACGGTTCCCACCTCGTCAAACAGGAAGGAGGTCATGCTTCTTTCCATAGAGAAGCTAATGGTACATGCTAACGATGTGCTATTGACAGTTACAGGCAGAAAAAAAAACTGCACAACGTAACTGGTCTTTGACATATTAAACCAAACCCGAACTAAAGGCAATTTAGTAAGTCCCCCCCAGCAGCTTGAAGATGCTTTTATCATATTTCTAAATATAACCCCACAAAAGGGTTTTAGGGCTATTCCTAGACTGTTTCCAAACTAGCATCACGTCTGCCACCGCTGTTAATGCTGCGTTTGGTCGGATATTTTGAGTATTTTAAGATACAATAACGAATAACATCACACTGAACAACACACATACGCACCGATGCTTACCCAACGAAGATCTAATGTACCTGAAAACCGCGTATGGTTGTTTAAAAACTACAACCTCTGGTGCTCCCCCTCTGCTGCCCGTGAGAGCAAAATGGCGTCTTGTTAAAACTTTCCCATCAAACCCTTCGCGTCAACAACATTCACGCCACCTCCTTCAGCTGGGTGAAATTGAAAAAGAAACTGTCGCTTTGAGTTCCGTTTTCTGTGAAACAAATCAAGGCGTTTCAGTCAAAACGAACCGGCCCCGGATAATGTATATTCAAAATAAAGAGAGAGCCTGTCAAATATCGTTTTTTTTTCACACACTCAAGCCTGTGAGTATAGACAGCAGATGAATGTATGGATCCGAGTCATAACTGGATTTAGAAACGCTGTTTAAATGTTGTCTCTGTTTGCATTTCAGACGGTAGAGCGACGTTACCAACGTTGGAAAATATACTAAGCAACGCGATTCAATGACACGCAATCCTGAGACGAAACCCATATAATAGAATTGGATTTTATAATTATTTTACTTTGAAAGGGCAAGCCGGAAGTTGTGCCGTTCCTGTTAGCGGTAACTTTTTATATAGTTACTTTACTGGAGCCGAAGCTTGGCGGTTCATCAGGACTAAAATACGCCCATTTCTTCCTCCTAAATGATAAGTGGACGTAAGTATTTGCGGGATGGGATCAATGAATACCTGTCTCAGACTGCTTGTCATGACGAGATAAACTCTTGCTTCATCAATTGTAGAATGATTGATTCGATGTCGCGGGCGAACACTGTTTCAAAGGTGACCCCCCCCATTCACCGGCTATTCAGTTCAGCTCTTGTAAATATTGACATGGGTGTCACCACTAACAATCCAAACAGTTACATTTAAAGAAAGTTTCACATTAAAATCGATGTCACGTAAATGTCCTGCGTTTCCTGAACTCTGAGTAGTGACTGTCGTATTTCGGTTCTGCATTGAAATACACGGTTTGAAAGAATGAGTGAGAGAACAGAATCTGAACAGGAGTGAGAGAAGTATGGAGATATAAAGACAGCCTTTTGGAAGCGTCTTCTCAGGTTGTTATTTGCAGTTGTGCAATCATTTTAGAGGATCTATGTGTTGTGTATCGCCCCCACTGAGTGCTTCTTGTGTGTGTGTGTGTGTGTGTGTGTGTGTGTGTGTGTGTGTGTGTGTGTGTGTGTGTGTGTCAGCCAGCCAGTGGTTGAACCGAGGTCACAGCTTCTGGGTGGAATTCGTTTTCCCAATTCCGTTTGGCTCCTTATTCTGTTGGAATGGGTGGCATTGGGGCCACAGATGGGACGATTCTCTTATGATTGTGGGCTTTCTTATTTAGTTGGCTTCCTCCAGAGGTGGTAGTGTGTTTTTCCAAATCATCTCTTGGTGTTTGACCCCCCAAGGCCCCATCCTGCCTTCTATTGTGCAGCTGCTCTCCCGCAACACACAGCAGATATCTTAAAAAGAGTCTCCATGGAGTTAAACTGCATCCAGCTGCTGGGGTGAGGGGGGGCTTTTTTCCTTCCCATGTATCTTATTTATATATATTTTTTTTTAAATAGATATTTTTCTTTCCAATGAGGTCTCAAGATGGCTCGCGATGGTGCAACCCACAGTGATACAAATACAGTCAGAAGTTTTCATGGCTGAGCCATGATAATGATAATTTCCCCTTAATGTAATCAAATTATGAACATTATCATATATAAATATATATATGTGTGTGTGTGTGTGTGTGTGTGTGTGTGTGTGTGTGTGTGTGTGTGTATCTATCAGACACAAGTATCAAAAAATCATTGCTAAAACTGAGAATGGTATGGAAGATATTCTTTTCGTTTCGGCTTTTCCCTTTAGGGGTTGTCACAGCGAATCAACCTCCTCCAACTAACCCCCTTCTCTGTATCCTCTTATCTCACACCAATTTCATGTCCTCTTTCACTACAACCATAAATCTTCTCTTCAGTCTTACTAGGCCTCCTGCCTGCCTGGCAGTTCCATCCTCAGCATCAATCTACCATATATTCAGTATCCCTCCTCCGTACTTGAATAAACCATTTCAGTCTAGCATCTGACCTTTTCGCCAAAACATCTACCATGTGCCGTTCTTTCTATGGTATCATTCCTGATCCTATCCATCCTCATCAATCCCAAAAAGAATCTCAACATCATCTTCTTCTTCTTCTTCTTCTTCTTCTTCTTCTTCTTCGTCCTCTTCTTCTTCTTCTTCTCTTGGCTTTTCCCTTCAGGGGTCGCCACAGCGAATCAACTTTCTCTATCTAACCCTATTCTCTTTGTCCTCCTCTCTCACTCCGTCCATAAGTCTTCTCTTTGGTCTTCCTCAAGACCTCTTGCCTGGCAGCTCCAATTCAAGCATCTGTCTACCAATACATTCACTATCCCTCTTCCGTATATCACCGAACCATCTCAGTCTGACTTCTCTGACCTTCTCTCCAAAACATCTGACATGTGCTTTTCCTCTGATAGACTCATTCCCGATCCTATCCATCCTGGTCAATCCCAAAGAGAACCTCAACATCATCATGTCTGCAACCTCTAGTTCTGCCTCCTGTCTTTTCGTCATTGTAGCTACTTCAAGGCCATACAGCATCGCTGGTCTCACCGCTGTCTTGTACACCTTTCCTTTCATCCTGGCCGATAATAATCTGCCAGGATGAACCATACAACAGTCCCCCCTTTTCAGCTTCCACCACTTTGTCCTCTGCCCTGTCTTTGTCCTCTTGATCTTCCTTGTCACCAGAGTCATCCTACAAACCACCACCCTATGCTGGATCTTATGCTACTTTGCAGTCACTGATGTCTTTCAGATTACCTCGTCTACACAAGATGTTGTGTACCTGCATGCTCCTACTTCCGCTCTTATAATTTACCCCAAGTTCCTGTCTTTTCTGGGAAAATAGTGTTCACTAAAGCCATTTCCATCCTTTTTGCAAAGTCTACCACCATCTGTCCCTCTGCGGTCTTATCCTGTATACCAAATCTGCCAATAACTTCTTCATTACCTCCATTGCCTGCACCAACATGCCCAATGAAGTCTGCACCGATTACCACTCTCTCATCTCTGGGGGTATCCTGCATCACTTCATCTAGCTCATTCCAGAATTTCTCTTGTCCTCTAACTCACATCCCTCCTGTGGGGCGTAGCCACTAACAACATTGAGCATCACACCTTCATTTTCCAGTTTCAGACTCATAAGTCTATCTGACATTCTTTTCACTTCCAGAACATTCCTAACAAACTCCTCCTTCAAGATAACTCCTACTCCATTTCTCTTCTTGTCAGTACCATAATAGTACAACTTAAAGCCTGCTCCTAAGCTCCTAGCCTAACTACCTTTCCACCTGGTCTCCTGGACACACAGAATATCCACCTTCCTTCTCTGCATCATGTTGACCAACTCTCTACCTTTTCCTGTCATAGTCCCGATATTCAAAGTCCCTACTCTCATTCCCAGGCTCT
This sequence comes from Fistularia commersonii, assembly GCF_037954325.1. Lineage (NCBI taxonomy): Eukaryota > Metazoa > Chordata > Actinopteri > Syngnathiformes > Fistulariidae > Fistularia > Fistularia commersonii. The sequence goes on along the minus strand of NC_141294.1, from coordinate 8,799,467 downwards.
TTCCTTTCCTCCTCTCTCTCTGCTTCCTAACACGCCTTCCTCCTCTTCTTCTTGTTCTTGTTCTTTGACCCACAGTAGCCCAATTTCCACTGGTACCCTGAAGGTCATCAGTACGAATGGCGGTCGTTGTTAACCTGGTCCTCGACAGATCCGGTATGATATGGTTATGGTTGACTCGCATGTTTGGTTTAGGTTTAGTCTTACGCCGGATGCCATTCCTGACGCAACCCTCTGCATTTATCTGGGATTGGGACTCGCTCAGGGAGACGCTGCTTCTTGCCCCTCCAGGGCAGGCTTGGGGAAACAGTGCCAGTGCCGCCCTGAGGCTGCATTGATCTCAGCATCTTCATTTAGGCTATTTCGACCTCTGCCTCCCATCTTCTCTTCAATGCCACTACCTCTAAACCACGCATTGCTTTGTATACCTTTCCTTTTATTCTGGCTGAAACAGTTTTATTTTACATTACCCCTGACTTTTCTCCAGGTGTTCCAACCTATTTGAACCTGTTTTGTCGCCTCGTTTCCACACTACCCATTGCTCTAAAGCAGGGGTCGGAAACCTTTTTGACGGGGAGAGCCTTAAAAGCCAAATATTTCTAAATATATTTCATTGCTAGCCATATAGTATTTTTAACGTATAATAAATATGTTTAATGTGACTTCTGGTGCTGCATGGATTTGTTCGAAGTGTCGCATTATATTTGACCGTTTCATTGATGCAATTTTATCAATGCATGTTAGACATACCGCAGAGCCAAATGCTTATTCCATTGTTCACACAGCCTGGAATGCACGGTAGTCATTGTCTTTTTTTTTTTTTTCCTTTCACCATCTTTTCTGCTACAAGGATAAAGTACTTGGCTATCTGATAAAATTGATTTCTTCACCTTTACAATGACACGAACATGCTCTGAAGCCATTGGTTCCCGATCTGACCAGCAGGTGTCCTGTGAAATTTATCCTCAAATCTAATTCCTGTTTACTTTAAAATGACAGTATTATGAAGAAATATCAGAAGTATTTTAAAATCAGTTCCAAACTGTTTTTTGTTTTTTTTTCCATCTCAAAATTGTCTGGGAGCCATATGTTGTCACTGGAAGAGCCATGTATGGCTCGCGAGCATAGGTTCCCGACCGTTGCTCTTAACTGCTGACCATAAGCACTCAAAATCCTCCCTAGCCTCCCTCTCTAGCTCTCACTCATACACACATAAGATACACAGATTGAATTTAATTGTCTATAAGAATAAAAAAACAAGTTTGCACAGCAGTCCTTGTCATTGGTTGATTTATACAATGACCACAGTGCGCTGGGCCAGGTCACTGTGCGTAGGTTACTAGACCAACCAGTAGGCGGCACTGTTTACAAGGACAAGATTTCATGCTTCAAAGTCCCTAAAAAAAGCTAAATTAAATACGTCCGAGGTTCCTAGGCTTTATTGGCCAAACTTAATTTTAACACACACACAAAGGTGCAGTATTATAGCTAATTCGGAGCTACGCACCGGGATTGATGTTCAATTACACACTAACCAGTGAATAATGGGAACCGTCAAAATAGTGTTTTGGAAAACAACACCATATTCATGATTCGATTTTTTCTCTGACCTGTGATCCTTTTACAGGCTGCCTCTCCAGCTCATTCGCAGTCTCATCTCTTGGCACTGAATTCTTAATCTGTTACATTCTTTGTTCTTGCGTACCCATGCGGTTGATTTGCCACTTTCTGGCCCACATAAACAATCTGCAGTCTCCCTCAAAGTAGCTTAGATTTGTTCATGCTTTGTGCTTGATGCCGGGATTTGTTCATGCTCCAAGGATTTATAACAAACCACAGGTAGAAAGTTAATATACTCTCACGATCAAGTCATGTAACACAGAAGAGCCTGCCATATAATAAAATGCAGAAATCAGAATCAGCCTTACTGACCAAGTTTGTTCACACATACAAGAAATTTTGGCTCCAGTTAACAGCCACACCTTGAATGAGGAGTGGGCAAACTACGGCCTGTGGGCCACATCTAGCCCGTTGGTCTTTTTAATGCGGCTCGCCAAAGATTGGTACAGAAATCATACTTGATGTGAATGAATGATCAATGAATATAGGAGCTCAAACAGGAGATTGTTTCATTTTTGGAGCTACTTGAGAATTTTTACTGAGCTGAATGACACCGATTGGCTTTGTGATTTAGCCTTTACTGTGGACATACTGACACACATGAACGAGCTGGACGTGAAGCTACAAGGGTAATGCATGAAATGCAAGCAAACATTAGAGCCTTCAAAGCCAAGCTGGTTTTATTTTCAAAGCAAATGTCAGACAATGTTCAGACAAATATCCGGCGAGTCTGATATGTACTGTTAACAAATGCGTTCTTTTTTATTTATATGTATCATATCTTGTGCTAACCTGGCCCGTCTGTCAAATTTCAAAAGTCAATGTGGCCCCTGTGCCAAAAAGTTTGCCCACCCCTCCCTTTAACCGACATGAAGGTCAACGATGTCTAGACAAGAACATTGTAAACAACACAAAATGTAAAGTGCAACGTGCAAGTACAGTAAAAGGTGACAATTCACATGAGTAATATTATCAATGAGGTAGGACAAAAGTTTTCTGAAAGGATAGACCACTGAATATTTATCTTGTCTCAAATGGCTAATACCCAACTAAACACCTCCTCTTTGTGTATAGCTTGCAGTCATGCTGACTTGTGAGATCTGTGGCGAAGAGATCATGTGGGAGGAGGATATGAAGTCTCATCTTCTCCTCAGCCACCTGGAAAATGAGTTGAACTGCCCACTGTGCTCTCTGTCTGGCGTATCCTACGATGAACTTTGCTTCCACATAAGCTCTGCGCACCCAGAGAACCAAGCTGGAGCCCAGGGTCGAACCCAGCTCTCAGCCAGCTGTTCTGCTGGAGTGGGCACCTCCTCAGCTATCAACAGTAAGCCCCCAACATCTCAGTTCTGTGTGACTGCTCGCAGCTGCGCTCCTGCTGTCGATGTAACAGCGGACTCTGTGCGACCTGAGGATAATGTCAACTCAATGTCAGCCAGGGGTCTTCGAACATCAGTGTACGATGCAGCCATTACCGCTACAGAGTTATGCTCTAAAGTTACACGTTCTTCACCAGAAAAGGGTAATTGACTTTTTTTCCACCTTTAACTCAACCTCTAAAATCCTCGCTTGAACTATAAGGTAAAGGTGCTTTGTTTTCAACAGCCCCAGAGCAGTTTTCCTGTCCCATGTGCGATTTGGTCTGCAGCAGCAGCTCCATCTTGCAGGAGCACGTTGAGCTGCATCTGCAAGAGCAACACCCCACTGAAGGTATCTGTGCTGACGTACAGATCTAAACACTATAAAATACCTCCATTCACAAACACACATTCTATGGAATGTAGTAAAAAAGGTCAGATGACACGAACATAGTCAGATGATACAAACATGTTCCAAAAACGTCAATGCTCAAAACATCATCAGAGATGAAAAGATTTGCAATGATTCTATAGAGAGGGCAGTCTGTGCAACAGGGAACCTGGGGTAATGGCATATTGTTTGTTTTCTCAGAACCAGATGTTGTTATTTTGATGCTAATCAGCAAATTTTTGCACACAGTCATTCTAAATGAAGATGACTCCAAATGTAATCTCTGTTTGTTATCTTGTTTCATTTCCACATTTCCCATGCCTGTGTGTGCCAGTGATTGGTGTATCGCAACCAAATAGAGGAACATAGAGATGATAACATAATTTTGCAACTGGCACACTGTGGCCCTGATAGTGTTCGGATTATTGCTGAAAAACAAGTTTGTCAGATGAGATACTTACTTCTGGAAACAAGTAGAGCTATGAGTAGAATGGAATGCACACCCTCTACACGTGTTCAGTCCAGGAGTTAAGATCTGTCCATGTACAACGGGGTAAAGAGTGACATACTTTGAGCAAAACATGTTATATCTGCTTTAACCCCTCGCTGTTTTGAAAAACAAATCCCACGCTTATCAGATCAGCTTTCCAAAGGCCGCTCCAACCAAATGTGAGGTAGTTATTGTTACCTGCGTAGGAGCAGTATAAAAACATAGGGGAAAAAATTTCTTTTGTCAAAGCCTGCAGACGATGCTTGGATGACACACTGCACCGACTTTTAGTCCAGTCCAGGCCCACTCTCCTATCATTCGGCTGAAATCTGGAGAAGATCCGACAACGTGGAGCCAAGCTACAAATGACTTGTTTTTCATGGTAGAACATCAGGATTCGCTGCCTGGCCGCGTTCATCCCATGGGACAGTGAGGCATTTGTCCATGTGTTTTGCCTTCAAAATGTAATTCATTTGGCAGAAAAAAGGAAAATGATTATAATTCCTTCAGTTTTAGCTGGAGGACCACGTTATCATTTTGGATCTCCGTTCATTCGTACAAGAAGTGTAGTTGTCAGTCACGATCACATCCTTCCATCATTTCTGACAGTGACAATACTCCTCCTGTCAAGACATAAAAGCAAACACAGACATGTCTTGATTAAAGTTGTTCTAATAACTTGACGATTTTCGCATGACAATCATCCAACCCGGGATATTTTTAACTTTTTTATAGCCAATGAGATTCATGAAAGCAAACTGTTTCATAGGAGAGAAGAGGCTTGAGTGCCCCCTTTGTTCTGTGGTCTTCAGCAACAGTTTCACTCTGCAGGAACATGTGGACCTTCATTTAGACTGTGGACCAGGTAGGAATGTTGTCACGCCGTCCTGCAACGCAAATAATTAAGATCTCACACTTTTCATTGCCTTTTTTCCTCATCCAATGAACACTCGGCCTTGTGGTTTGTCTGCACTGCTGCAGGGAGTCCTGGTTCGGACTTGAAGCTGGCCAGAGAGCTTCAGCAAGAGATGGATGAGAGGAGAAGGGAAGATGAAGCCCGGAAAGAAAAAGAGGAGTTTACAAAGCTTCAGGTCAGCTGCCTCCTAATGAGAGTGGATGAGTCGTTGCAGGAAGAACAGATTTCTCACACATCTTGCATAGTCATAAGGGGTTTACACTGCTCTTGAGTAAATAAATCCAAATTGGTGCGTTGTCACTAAACTTACTGTTTAGTCAGTATTAATGTGAACCACTTGGAACCAGAAGTCTGTTATTAATCATCTCTCTAAACACACACACACACACACACACATACGGAAACTAATTTTTAAGTTTTCCAGCAATCAAGAGTTGTTTTTTCAGTGTTCCAGAATTATCTGAAGAATATTCCCTGCAAACATTATTATGTTATTATCACTATCACTACTATACTTTGTTCCTCATTCAATATGTTTTAGTGCATTTTGTGCTTTGTGTCAGAACAATATGAAGCAATTGTGGTGACAGTATATAAAAAGAAAACAAAATAGCTGATGAATATTTTAAGAATTTTCATGTCAAAAAGTCATGTAAGGTTAATTCAGTTTCAGGTTTTTGATGCGACTGTTTACAAAAAGTTCATTTAAAAAAAAAAATTCACACAATGTTACAGAAGAGAAGTCTATCCTCAATTAAACATTCTTGAAATGGTTGTGTATTTTGAATAGATGAACTGCTTCAACCTCCCAAATGTAATGTGATGTGTTAACAAAGGTAGAACATAATCCCTGTGACATTCCAAGAATGTTCTGAGAATGTAGTCGATGGAGAAAATTGGTATGTACTGGAGCCTCAGATGATGGTGCAACTGCAACTTCTTCTCCAACAACTGCAACTGCAACAGTACACACTTACTGAAAGAGAATTTCTGATGACAAATTACAGATTGAAATGGGTTTGCTTGTTCATCGTGAATGTTTTATCAGAGTGCGTATGGGATGTTAGCAAATGCTCTGTGAATGACCCTCTGGGATTCAATGATTTATGAAGAAGCCATTTTCCCCTGGTATAATCAGGAGAAAATGTATGATGTCTAATAGTATGTTTTACTGCCATCTAAATGTTGGGTTTTCAGATAGAGTACCTATCTTTATACTTTTTTTATACTTTATACTTTTGTCGTAAAAACATCAATAATTTTGATTAATTTTCTTCTCTAAAGGGGAACTTGACTTTTATCGTCTAAAAGTGGCCGCCCCCCCAAACATACACACATTTTGGCCAATTCTAATGACAAAAAACAATAACTAATTAAAAACAGATTTATATCAATCTCGCCTCTCAGTCAGTCTAATAAGTTCTTTTGACGGGAAAGGGAGTTTTGTTTAAACATTTTACATAACCATTCTTCAAAAAAATTGGCACACTGTATAAAAAATGAAAGCTGAAAGCAGAGATTCATGGACCTATTACACACAACATAATTAATGTACAAAGTGATAGACTGCTGCTTTTGTAAATATACTCTCCTCTGAAACGGCTCCAGCAAGATGTTTCAGTTCACCTGAGACAGGGGCCTGCTCACCATTGCCTTGCATCATCTGTTCCTAGAATAATAGCTTATTGAAACTGAGCCCACAAATTGGTCAAGCTTTGAAAGTGGAATTCTTTCTTCCTCCTGTGTCTTGTATGACTTCAGTTAGCAGCCCCAAGTTGTCCATAGCTGTATTTTATAAATTCTATATGTGCCCCACTTTGTCCATGAGGGGCACATCTGGACTCTAGGCAGTCTTGTCTTGTATCTGCAGTCTTTATGATAGTGCTGTGTCGGGCTTTGCGTTGAATGGGAGGACAGGTTGTTCTCAAATCATCTCTTAAGGATTAATGATGCTTTCAGAGAAGTGCATGTTGCACCACCATTGACCAGTAACACACCCTCATACATTACAAACAGCTGGAGCAGTTGTGGTGGATCTATTATTTTTTTATCTACATGACATTGATGACTTCCAAAAACAGTTTCAAATATGTCACCCACAATTTCAAGTTCTTTTGACTCCAAACTTTGGTGGTATATTTGAGCACTGTTGATATAAAGGTTGTGAACAATGTTAAGAATAAGCCCTCCTGATGGAAAATGATTACATTTAGTTCAGGTAAAACATGAATTGTATTATCTATATACACACAAAGTATTCATGTCTTTTTTTTATATAGTTTTTCAATTTTTTGGATATCAGACTTGTACATACCAGAAGTGGACAATTCCTCAAAACAATAAACAGGTTGTTGTGCAGATGTTAAAAAATAGCTTATTTATGGCCACATATTTTGTTTGCATAGGCTGGTGAAACAATGTCACGTGAGTACCTCACTCATGCACTCTAAATATACTTTGAGAAACAAAATAAATCACCAGCAGGGTGAGTTGGTAACACCACAAAATATCCTGCTTTTATTAATACACAGTGAAGGTATATTTCATAACATAAGGAAGAGCGTAACTCTTACAAATACATGAAGCAAAGAATGCAAGTACTTGATCTTCCTTTTAGTCCTGAGTATCAGATTTGGCAACCATTACAGGAACTGGTTTCGTGATGGGCTATATATTTAAAGAGTTTAATATTCTGGAGATGAGCATTGAGATTTGACTTGCATAATGAACGTATTGTGAAGACTAGAGCTGATTTGTTTCTTTTCCTCTGTTCATGTGATGCAGGACCGCATGTAGTGTTATTTGAACAATTGGAGTCTTGTGTTTTCATGAGACTCCATCACATCAACCTGACCTTTGATGCATTTCATGTGCAGACACAGTTTGGCCTGGATGGCAGCGGGGGCTACCGCAGGCAGATGGAGAGAACCTTCGAGCTGGAGGTTGCAAGAGGCCTCTTGGCCCCCACAGAGTATCATAATAAGAGAGCAGAAATGATGGAGTCTCTGTCCTCTGGCATTGACGATGGAAAGAGCAGAACTCAAGGTCAGTATGTGTTGTGTACATCTACAACTAAACAAATAAGACAGCCCTTTATTGAATGAATACCATCTTTTCTGTATGTGCAGTTGTCATTTTTTTAATGAACTGGCTGCAGGAAGTTATTTCTTCCGGTTCTCATAACATTCGTTTTGTGTTATTTTACAACCTCGATTGTTTATGGATTGGCAGACACTCAGAATAAATTATGTAAACTAATCGTATATAAATCTGGTTGCGACTTCCAACCAAAGCACAGAAAATTAGCCGAAGGACCACTTTAAAGATAAATGTTGCAGATATAAGATATATCTTTTAAGATAGATAACGCTGCCAAAAAGTAAAAATCTATGGTCACATCGTAAATAATGGAAACAATATTTAAGACATAATTACCTACAGATAATAAATCGAAAAATAAAATATTATAAGAACATATGAAAATCAGGTGCGGTCATTTTTGGCGTGCCTACTATACAGTACCATGAATAATGGGGTGATTATTTTATTAGTAACTGCTTTAATTGTTACATATAGGACAGTAATAGAAGAAGAAAGCACTTCATTCTCACATTCAGTTCTACATACAGCACATCAATAAAATTCCATCACTGCATTTAACCCATCATGGATGAACCCCGAGTACAAGGCAGCCTCGTGAGCAGTACCAGGGGAGTAGTTAGGGGTTCACCGTCTTGCCCAACAGCACTTCGACTGGCTAAGAGGAGCACTGGAATCGAACCAGGAATGTTCGATTCCAGCTCAGGTGCCAGCAGGTTTGAGTCAATGTAAACCTTGAGTAAGATTTAATGTTGGACAGTGAGTGTCTTCTGAGTGCCAAAGGCACTTGGATGCCTTAGAGCAAGTGAACACAATCGGAAATTCATCTCAGAAATCGGACCAGATGACTGCTTTTCCCGAGCCTCTGACCTGAAGAAGGGCACTGAGTTTTTCAACCCAAGTGTTTGTTGAACTCACTGCTCATTGCTCACGTCTGTCAGACAGCTCATACTCTCCACCCCCCCTCGAAACTTTTGGAGCTGAAAAAGGACAATAAATCCATTGATACTGTTTTCTTTAATGATGAAGAAAAATGGGGTGGTTTGGTGTATTACCACACTAGTGTTTATTTATTCATTTTTAACATTTTCATTTGTACACTTTCTCCTTTAGTTGATTCAGATTATCCAGAAAATAGCAACTTTGAATTGAACCAAGCAGACACATTTGATGGCCAGTACTATTGTCGAATATCAGTCTTTCATGTTTTTTGTTTTTCCCATTTTTATTTTCATGTGTAGCTCAGCATGCTATGCCACTTACTTGCTTCTTGCAGATTTTCAAAATGTTGTTACCTGAAGTCTTAAAGACAATGACATTTTTCTTATGCTAGATATTTTCAATAGATTTTATTATACCTACTTTCTACATAGTCAAGAGGCACACCTGGAATGAGACAGTTCTTGTTGCTTGTTTTTCATGCAGCTGCAAGTATTCCAAGCAGTTATTTTGCTCAAACATTTATAGATGCTTAGTGTGGGAGTCTGATAAGGAAACCTGCCCCAATTAAATTGTAAATGTTGGTCCAGAATGGTGTCACTAATTCGGCAAGCACCCGATGCCAAAATGGAGCCACTTTTGGAACGTGCCAGAACAGATGATCCGCCCTATGGGAGCCACAGTTCATCCTGCAGCTGTAAGAGCCTGAGTGCTGACAAGTTTGAACAGGTGTAATCGCATATCTGCTAAGACTTTTCCAGCTAAACACTCGAGGTTTAGCTTGAAAAAGCCCTATCCAAACTTCCGTTCGATTACTTTTTTTTTTTTTTCTGGCAGTTCTAATTTTTAGACCTACTTGAGTCGAGAAACCTTCTCATCTTGAGGTCACGGATCTTTTTCCCCTGTATTTTGCAGGTAAATTATATAATTGACATTTACACAACATTGAATAATTTTATCTGCCTCTAAACGCCCTTAACTGAGTACGTAATTAGTTTTTCAGAATCAGAATCAATTTTATTTTTTTCCTGAGGGGCACGGGGTAGCAGCATCAAATTATTAACATCAAAATAAACTATGATAAATTACTGTACAGAAATTGTGCACATTGTGACATTGGTAAGGGACATGCGAGGTAAGCTGCGCTCTTCATTTATATAATAAGTAAATCACGAGCGGCATTACACTCGGCGGGGGGAAGTCTGGTATGGCGATGAGGGGTTTGCATGGTTGCTGGGAATTGAGGAGTTGGATGGCTCTGGGGACAAAGGTTGCCCTTCTCTTCTGGGTTTTGCAGGCAGGGTAGCAAAGTGTGTGAGCTGAGGGGAGCCACTCGAAGGCCGGGTGTGAGATGTGGGACTTGTCTGTGAGGATCTCTTTGGTTGTTGCGGTCTTGTTTAGACCAGATGCTGTGGAGACCCTAGTTCTCCAAAGTTCACCATATCCTCAGAGTCAAAGACCAGGGCAGGGCAGTCCGGTTTGAAAGTGGAGACTCAGGTCTCTATTTGAGATCTGTTGTCACTCTCAAAGCGGGTGAAGAAGGAGTTGAGGTCGCCTGGGGAGTGATGTTGGGTTGCTCCTCGGGATTGGAATGGGTGAACGACTGGGGGAAGAAGTGTTCACCGAGACCATATTTTTGATCCCCTTCCAAGCTGAGTGGAGGCCCCCTTGTGCAAAGGTTTGCTCCTCCTTGTTCTTAAAACTCAGCTTGGCAGTTCTTATGGCTTGTTTGATCATCTTATTTACCTCCTTCCTCTCATCACACTTTTCATCTCCTAGCTATCTCCATCTCACATCTTAATTAAGATCAAACTAGTTATTTTTCCTACCAGAGGACAGGGCAAGTTCTCCCTCATTATTTGGTAGTGAAAAAGTTGTAATGGTGATCCTTGCTTAAAAAAAAAGTTTTTAAATCACTGAATCTTGACAATTCCATTTTGAAATGCGTGTAAGAAGGCATATCACACTTGTGATTTTGACCCAATATTTCCTTTCAAATCAATGTTATTTTCCCATAGTGACCACTGATTTAACACCTTGAAGTAATATTGAAGCAAGGGGTTAGCATGCTATTTTCTTTCTCTTTGAATCTGTTGTGTTTAAAATTATCACAGTTTATTTTTTTCCATTGGGGAGCGAAACAGCATCTAATTCTTTTTGAGTAAAGTCTCAAATAAGGCCATTACAGCATTTATAAGAGCTAAACAAAAGTCTTATATGCTTCAAGGCTCACAAGCCATGCCTGGTGGTTATTTTGAACTGTATATTGAATCACATGTAGTTTTCAGCAATATTGTTTTGTTCCCACCTCTACTGAATAAAGCCACTCTGATCAAGACTCATTATGCAGAAAGGGTTTTATATTGTATTTGTATCTACCAAAATGTGGCTGGAGATTTTGTTGTCCAGATGCGCTGACCTTATTGGCCAAAAAGTCTTTAGTTTTCCTTGATTTTAAAGGTAATCATAACTACAATCCAGCTATGAAGGCCGGGGTCGTACACAATGATCGTTTTCATCAACAAAATATGTTACTGAATGGTATCTTTCCTCCCTCACAATTCAAAGTCGATAGAAACTGGGATAAGACCTAACAAGACAATGTTCCTGCCGATTCAATTTTTCGTGCTTTAAAGGTTAAAGAAATAGTCCAGTCATGAAAAAAACACCATTGGCATTTTAAAAAGACCAGAAAGTCCCAGCTTGACAACTTTTTTTTCTTATGGTTTTCTGATTTTCTTCCATATGTTTTGGTTTGCAGATGTCTGTAGTAGATACAAATGCCCCTGGGTCTCCCAAGATTAATAAATCAAAGATTTCTTTATCAAAATGTAATTATGATCCAGATAAGCATAATCACCAGAAATGTTACCAAAATATCCCTGAAGATTTTCCTGGACCATTTCTGAGCTCTCTGTTTTTTGACATAAGTACACTAAAAATTGAATTTTCCACAAATAAAGACTGCCATCTTGATTTCATCTGTTATTAGTTATGTTATTTTTACTCCCTAACCCTTCAATTTGGATAAAACCTTACTCTGCTCATCAGGTATTTCCTCAGTACTTACAATGTAAGTAGTTGGTCTAATTGACTTGTTGCTGTTCCTTGTGGTTTATTTTGGGTGTTTGTGAGTGGAAGTTCATTCCCCCGAGTCTTTTAAGAGGGAGATCGTCAGCCATTTATGCAGATTTATTGATCCACAATGGACAGCAGATATGATCCCTGCTCTGTATTTGTGTCCCATACGCCTAAATAGTTATCATGTTGGGAAATTGGTTGTTCTCATTACCATTTTGTAAAGATTCTGAGCTGATGTTCGAGATAAGATGTTGCATGTTGTAGGTTGTTGTCACACACCAGTTGTCTTACTTTGCCCCTAGGCAGTATCTTTTTAATGTGTTACTCAGAAAAATCCAATTCCTTCCAAATTTTGACGTACACGCTGCTTAAAAGAAAATCTTTTGCTGTTTATGATTTGTATACGCATGATCAGTTTAGTTGAGATTACTTGGCAGATTTGGGCTTTGAGGCGCCATAACATACGAGCAACTGTAAAATAGCTTTCAAAATAGGCTTAGGGTCATTACCTGTCCCAACTGTGAAGAACCTTTCTGAGAGTTTCACCGCTTCCATCAGCAGGTCATATTGATAAACCCTCTGATTATTTATTCTTATTTAAACCACATTCAGATGCATCATCGTATTACAAAGTGAAGATGCTTCTTTCTCAAAGTATCCTCGAATTGGTTTCACTATAACTGAACTTACCAGGATGTCTGTGTATATAATGTGTGTTAGGTGGTTTCTTTGATATATATACTGCTCAAAAAACATAAAGGGAACACTTGAACAACACAATGTAACTCCAAGTCAATCACACTTCTGTGAAATCATAGTGTCCACTCAGGAAGCAACACAGATTCATTTTGACTTGTTTTAAGGACATTACATCAAAGTTGGATTAGCCTGGAGTGTGTTTTTACACTTTAATTTTGAGTGTGATTCCTAATCCAGACCTCCATGGGTTAATACATTTAATTTCCATTGATCATTTATGTGTGATTTTGTTGTCAGCACATTCCACTGTGAAAAGAGCAAAGTATTTCATAAGAATATTTCATTCATTTAGATCTAGGATGTGTTTTTTAAGTGTTCCCTTTATTTTTTTGAGCAGTGTATAAATACACCTTAATAAAAAGTGTTGCCACTGTTCATGCCCATTTTTCAGATCCTCATTATTATCAACCTCTTTCTAAAGCCGCAGACCAGTTCCTCAGCATTCCCCCAGCTTTTACAAGATGTTCTCTTCTTTTAATCCCTCATGAGGGCAGGATGTTTGCGTGTATAATTACACCTAATCACATGCCACATATCCAGATGCTTATACAAACTTCTGTCAGCCGTGCAAATCAAATGACGTAACAGTTTTACATGTGATTCATTTATAGGGCAAGATGTATAGTTCAGTGTCACATACAAGGTCGAGCAGAGTTAAACACTTGTCATAGCTGTCATGCAATGAATGGGCTTTAGAGTGAGTAGTGAAAGGAAAGTGTGTCAGAGATATTTCATCCTAAGATTAGATAAGATAATACTTTACTGATCGCCTAGGGGGAAATTTTAAAATATTAAGTCTTTTTTCCTTTACAGTTTGTTGTTTAAGCTTTAACAGAGGTGTTAACATTTGGTTTAAAAGGGCAATGAAGTTACCAATAATGAATTTACACAAACATAATGTTTAAAAATCAGAATTAAATAAAAATTGACATTGTTTGGCCCTTAACATTAAGACATTTAAGTTTGATTTGGTTTATGCTGACTTTGAACGTTGTGCGATATCAAACGCAACGTCCAGTCGAAACATCCTAGAAATCACAGCGTGTTGAAGTTAAGGTGGTTGTCTGACAGACTTGGTTGTCCCATCAACCATTATTCTGTGACTTGGCCAGGGCCTCTTTGTCGGCAGCAGAATAAAATTAGCAGTTCAGACATCCCTTTCCCCTATCAACTTGTGTTCTCCTTGCCAGACAAGACGTAAAACCCTCTGGCTTGTTCTGTCTGAGACATGCCTGTGACGCCTCCTACATAAGGCGCCCAGGAGCCATTCTTATCAGATGCCCAAACCACTTCAGCTGACTCCTCTCAATGTAAAGGAATGGTTCTTCACAAAGCTCAAAACATTTCCGCCCTTCTGTCTGTGATATAATTGCCGTTGGAATTATGCAAGGCTTTCAACCACAGGTGAAGAGTTAAACAGTAATTCAGTCAGCTCTTTTTCATGCTATATTTAGCCAGTACTTTCTTTACTGCAGACCCATATGTATCTGATAATCGCTCTTGTCATAAGTTAGTATGTATTTTTATTATTTAAGATTCTTGTATTGAGATTTGATCAAGCAATGATATTAAATCCTTCTGATCGCCTTTAAAATTGCATATGAAACACACTGAGAATATATGTTGAGGGTATTTTTTTTCCCAAATATCATTGCAGACCAACATGTTAACATATAGCAATATACTGTAGGTCTGACAGTCTCCCATATTTATTCATCTTTTATTGAAATTCTTCCCTCCACATCTCCTTGGAAGGAGCTACAGCTGGCTTTACTTCTGCAACACTTACACAAAAGTGTATTTGCAGTTTACATTTTTACAGTTACCCAGTTATATTGTTTCAGAGTTGTCATTTGGTGAGTAGAAGCTAATAATGTTAAAGACTTCAACAGGCTATATTCAAACTAAAAAATGCTTAAACCCCCCTTTATTCCATCTTCATTGGAAAGGAAATAGTTAAAGACAGATAGTCTTAATGTATCTCATAAAAATATATTAAGTGTGACAAATAATCAGAAAATAAGTTTCATACATCCAAGCTGCAGATTTCACAGTGTGTAACAACACAAGGCTTTGGCACTGTTGCTGGAAAAAAAAATAAAGATAAAATAAAAAACGAGATCATTGTCGATATTAAAAGTGGAGCTTTTATAAGTATCCATGCGAGAAGTCTCATCCATTGAGCTTTTTTGCCAGAGATGATTTGGTGAATTATGCCCAGATCTCCCCAGGACAATACAGTCAAATGCTTTACACAGTTCTTCATCACATAACTCCTGAGAGTCAACACTGAGGCCGCAGGGGATGAATCATGTGCCATTACATGGACAGAGTTTACAACCATTTCATTTAGCAACTGTATTCTTTGCTTCATCCTCAAAACTTCGGTGTGGTTTTCTTGGCTTAGCAGAGCAGTTTTCTATTTCAAGACCACGCCTTCTTTTCCCTGCCTTTTGCTGCCGTGCTGAAAGAGAACATATGCCAGATTAAAGTTCAGATCTGCGACTTAACTGAACATTTACAAAAAATAAGGTGAAGAACAAGCACTTTGATGTTTTGTATTTGTAGTTCATGCCAGGCAAAAATGTTGAAAAGTGTTAAACTGATATTTTGTGCACCATTATAACCTTATTGGCTTAAATCAATATTTAGTTTTTTACTGTTCTTTCAGTAGATGCATAGCCACGCTAAGAAATCATACTTGGGCAAATGTCCACAGAAATGTGCACGTCGTATGTTGTGTAGGTTGCACCGCATGTACAGCAGTTCATTGTACCTCCTGCTCCGGGACCAGTCTCTATGTGGACCCGGAGAGCTTATCTGTTTTCCAGACCATAGTGGTCTTTATTAAAGAGATTTAACTCAGTTAAACCTAGATTTGATCATTTGACTATGCATTACAGGGGTATCAACAGAAACTCAGTAGGCTATCCTGCACTCTGTGATTAAACAACCTTTCCTTGCTCTGCTGTAAAAAACTATTTTATGTAGAAGATCCCCAAGATATTTAAGAGATTATATGGCTGCTGCAAGTTGTTAAGTGAAAAATAATTGGAATCTTGCAAGAACTTAAGGCTTCATGACATAAGAAGCCATGAGGCCTGTGGAAACAAAAACACTGATACACCGTATTCATATCTGTTTAAATCAGATAATTAACTTGAAAAATTTGAAGAGGAAAAGGCTGCAAAAGAATTACCCAGTCAGCTATCAAACTTCAGCCCAGTAGTGAAAGAATGTTTCTTGCTTTTCTCCTCAGATTTAAAAGATTTGTATTGTGAAAAACAGGCAAATTCAGTGATTCTGGAAATATTGCAAATTAGTGAGTCCATTTCTTGGTGAAGCTAGTCTATGGGGAGGCTTGAGTTTGATCCTGCCACTTGGAAGATCAAGAAGCAAAACGTGTCAGCCTTTCATATTGACAATTCACATTAAAAAAAAAAGGACGTTCTGGTAAAAAAATTGAAGACTTCTATAATGAGCAGAAATTCAGAGCACTTTTATACTTTTGTTGACAAAGAAGACAACTTTTGTGTTCGTGGTGATGAATTAATTTTTAAATATCGAACAGACATTTTGTGGTGTAGGATATGACATATTAACCTTAATTTATCATTATTAAAAGTCCACCGTTGACTGTAGTTGAAGTTCAGTTGACTTCTGATTTCCTTCCTTCTCTGTTCAGGTGTGATGGAAGCCCTGTATGAGTACTATCAAACTGAAGGCAAAGACTGTGTGCATGTGTGGCTGAGCACTGACACTGACCACTACTCCTCCTCAGCGGGGGACAAAGGCTGGGGCTGTGGATACAGAAACTTCCAGATGATGTTGTCCGCTTTGCACAAAATAGATTCCTATGCTTCCTTCTTGCAAGGTACGTGACATTTTCTCGACTCAACTCTCTACGATTACATGTAGTGATGGAATATATGAATGTGCTGACTAATGAGGTTTTTACACACTGTCCTTCAAAATACTTTCAATTTAGTTTTTGCTGCAGGCAGAGAAGGGTAGCCAGTGCTTCTTTTCACGTGCTTGTGATCACAAAAGAATTGCAGCGAGTCAGACAGGTTTCTGTTAAGCCAAGAAGGTCAGGGTGTGTCAATGAAGGAAACTCAGCTGTTTGCCCAAAGCACATTGTGTCTCATTCTGCTTCCTAGTCTAGTGATGCTGTTATTGTTGGAGAGATAAGCATCTGTCTGTTCTCTCTGTTCTGTTCGGTGGTTTTTCTTGTTTAGCATTGTAAACGAAAGAGCAATACTTTTCATTTTGATGACTAAAACACTTTCTGTTACCAAGCTCTGTTGCAATTGTGTTGTCAGTTTGACCTCACCTCACCTCATGTCACCTCACCTCACCTCACCTCACCCGTCAGCCAAGAACGTTCAGCACCTTGCCACAACATGTATTCAGAAATGCAACAGTGTCCAAATATGTTAAAATATTTCTCAGCGTACCTCTACGTCAAAACTTATGGATGCCGCAGAACTTAACTGTCGGAGAGCAAACTTCGAAAAAGCAAGTCAAAGACAGGACACAGCATGGTTATTCCTAGGTGGACTTTTGGCATTTTGCAAGGCCGTCCAGTGCAGCACATGTGCACTGAAAAGGCTTTAGTAAAGAAAAAAAAAATTTTTTTAACCAAATGAAATAAATTACACTCAGCAGAACAATTCCACAATGACAAGCGCACACAAATAAAGTAACACAAAGTACAAACAGTTATTGCCAAGCCTTTTTTGCAGCTCGTTTCACACTTGGTAATAAAACACTTCAGTGGGTGACCTAAAAGCTGCATGGTGTGAGTGCAAAACATATGGCCTCAGTGCTCTGTGTGTCGTGTCCTTGGTTCAACTCCCACCCTGCCTGGACCCTCAGTGCATGCCATTTCCCTGCATCTTTGCTTCCCACGTTCGTTTCCTCTCTCTCTTTGTCTCTTTCTCTGTTTCTGTCCCTCCCCTGGCAACAAAAAGGCAACAAAATCCCCTTTGAAATATATTTTATAAACCAATATGCACCCCAAAAACTTGAAGCATGCTAACATATACAGTATTAATGACATTGTTACTTCTAAATTAAGAATAAGTGAATATGAATGGATGAATGAACCAAATGTGTTTAGTCCTACTTTTTTTATTTTTTATTTTCTCCATTTACATGATGCTCACCCTCTTCAGAGAAAGCAGTGCCTAGTATTCCCAGGCTGCAGAGTATGATGGAGGAAGCATGGAAAGAAGGCCTAGATCCACAGGGTGCGTCCCACTTTAACCAGCGACTACAGGGAACAAGAGCATGGATTGGGGCCACAGAGATCTATGTCCTCCTCACTTCTCTGGGTATCAAGTGAGTAATAGCACAGCTGAATTGCTACTTAGGGACATTTCACTCCAAAATCAAAAATCGCCTCTTCTTCTATATTTCCCTTTTAGACAACTTGTCCCTCTCGATTCCTCCGCGAGCCGTGTGGATTTCTGCTTTATCTGTCGTGCAAGCAAATCGAAATGGCAGTGTTGTTTTAAAAAGTACATTTGGCAAAGAAATTCTCAGGAAAACAGTTGGATAATACTCACACCTTATCCTGCAGTTTAATGCAGATGGCTAAAGCCGAATCAGACAATCAGAACAAAACAAGTGGATTATGCTGAATATAACTAGATAACGAGAAGGGAAAAATGAAAAGAACACCAAACGCACAAAACAATCTGACTTAACATAAATTTGTCTCACAGCATATATGTGTATTAGTCATGGATGACTGTACTTACTGACTGTGCTGTCTGTGTTCATGTGAATGTCCTAAAACTTTTTTTACTGAGGCCTCTGTATTGTTAGAAGTTATTTTCTCCAACTCCCAGCTTTTTTCCCCACCACCCAACAATCTTTTGTTATATGTATACCTATATTTATGTGTCATATATGTTTTCAGAGCCCGCATCATTGACTTTCACCAACCAACAGGACCAGGAGGCACCCACTCCCAGCTGTTTGACTGGGTTAAGCAGTACTTCTGTCAGTCCTGTCAGAGCAGCAGACTGCCCCCCAGACTCATCCAGACCTGCCTGCCCCCACTTTACCTTCAGCATCAAGGTAAACCAGCACCAACTGCCTCATCCACCTCAGTACACTCAAGATAGCTGGTTGATTATATCTTTGCACTCATGGATGCAAAGTTCTCGGCACTCCTCACTAAGTTGCAAAATACATGGGAAATGATCAACGCACACCTTTGCTCCAAAAACAACTTTCTTGTTTTCAAGTGGTTTCATCTGTGTCAATATCAGAAGTGAGAGAAAACGAGTCATTGAAAGGCAAATATCCTTGCTCAACAATGAGTAAATCACAGTAGTGCTTTCCACAGATACATCCTTGGTTAAAAAAGATAAAACAATGTACATCTGAAGGAAGTATTGCAATAATATACAACAAAAAATTGTTTGGCAACTCGTTGTAAAAACATAAATCATAAATGTCTTTCTCGGGTCTTGCTGAGCTAGTGAAACAGCATATAAGATAGTGGATGTAAATATATTCAAATTAGCCACTGAAGCCCAAGCGGACTTGATATGGAAGTGCTCAAAGTGTACCAGAAACTCATCACCTTCAGGCAGCAGATATCTTCATCAATCCAAGTCTTTCCCAATTTCTTAACCTTGTAAAAGCCAATTGTTCAGTAGAAAAGAGGTTAATCACATCCCTTTAAGCAGATTGTACCTATGTCACATCCCTTTAACATAAACACAGTTATCCTTCAATTGCCACAAAGCGATGCTTTCAGGCTTAATGTAACACATATGCATTAATTTCTTATCAGTATCTGGTTTTGGGAGTGCAGCACCACTTGCTGAATAAAAGAGCTTTGTTACTGAAAAACATTGTAACCCCCCCCCACTCCCCGCCCCAAAAAAAAAAAAGGAAAGCAACACTACCGGCACAGCTTTGCAACGCTACGTTCATAGCTGGAATGTTACTATGAACTTCCTTTCCAATGTCGAACACACACACACACACACACACACTCATCCTCTCAGTTCAACTCAAATGAACTTTACTGGCACAGGATACATTGGATCAAATTGCCTGACCATAGATCAAATTAATTCCAAATCCAACAGAAAAATAAAACTTTTGCAGTTTCAAGGAAAATATATACAGTCTATTTATAAAATTGTAGACAGAGCTGTGTAACATTGCAGTATATTTCACCCCCCCTTTTAAAAATGTATACACAAATATCTCTATATTGACTATTTTGAATTAAATCATTTAAAATATAATTATAAACATGCAGAATTTGGGGGTCATATAGATACACAGGGAACTGTGTAACAGAGCAAATGTTGTCAACATACAAATTTAATTTCCAAAATTAATAGAAATACTTTAAGTTATCTGTAGTACTCAAAAGGGACAACATATAATTGGCCAGAGATGTGCGGAGGGTTGGTTGTTTTCCATTGGATGCCCTTTTTCTGTCATAACACCTCACAAAGGTACGAGTCTTTTTGTTGTTGTTTTTTTTTCACTATTAGTCACATTTTCGGATTTTTTGGAGCATTTGTATTCTGTGGAAAGTATCCCAGATGTCTTGGCTCTCTCGGGAGGGTCGTTAGGAATGAATGCTCAATTTCCAACTTATTCTGTGTGAAGAAGCAGCAGCAGCAGTGGGTGCAGAGTCTGTCTTTTCTCAGGAGCCAGAGCTGTCTGTGTCAGCCTTCCGTCGCTATATCAAGGGTTTCCTTAGTTTTGAAATGGTCACAGTGCTTGCGTGTTATGCCATTGCAAGTTCAATTTCAAAGGTCAAGATTTTTGGTTGTGCTCCATTTCTCTTTTTCTTCTGATAATTCTGGCTTAGTCTAACTGGGTTACTGTAAGGTTACTCAGCATGCATTTATGAACAGTGTCCATGAACCAGCTGGCTGAAGGGGCATTTCTCCACCTCCCTTATGTTGGGTAGCAGGGCAGCATTCTGTCATGTTGACATGAAACTTGAACACTCATTAATTAATTTTTGATATTTTGTAGGCAATGTCCTGATTCTGCTTTGCCAGAATTTTGATTGTGGTGTTTTTGTATATTCAGACATATCAGGAAGAATTATATTTTTCATTATGGAGGGTGACATGGAAGGAATTTTGTTCCTTCTTGGAACATAATATTTTTTCTTGGCTATATTTACCATCAGGACATGGGTCTTTGGAGAATCAGTGCAGAAGGTCAAGCCACTCTTGTGGTCCTTTTTTACTCCACCAAAACAAAGGAGCACCAGATATGCTGTAAAATGTGGGGATTTTTTATTCTCTGCCTGCTATAATGACACCAAATCACAGATGGAAACCTCGATGGTTCCAGACAATTCTTTGATGTACATATTGAATAGGACTGCAAAAGTCTTGTATCCCTGTCTTAGTACCCTGTTGTTGTTTCTTTTGTTTTGCTTTGTCTTTGTTGCACATTTAAGTTTAAAGTGCCATGTTTTTTTCTTCTGCTACCACATCAGCTACATTTTTGAGATCAACAAAACATTATTCTTATTTATGTGTGTTATTAATTAGGGTGCTGTAGGGGAAAATTTAATCTTAAATAACTAGCAGGACATAAATTTAGGACACAATATACATAAACTCTTGATGTACATCAAGTAAGATGAACATTAGTATCAGTCTGTCATCAGTGTGGCGTACTATTAAGTAAGACCTACATACATGTTTTTTTTCTTTCTGTTCTAAAGCTCACTGAGTCCCCAAATATCAATGATTTTTGTGATCTTGAGCTGTTTTGGGTCACACTGCAAAAGTACACGTTACCTGTTACAGTGGAGGGAAGAAACCGACAATATGACATGGTCACCTTCTCATGTTGAAACCTTGCTCACAGCTTGTTTTTGTCACTCTCTGGCAATGATGTGGTATTGCAAAACAGGTGTTGAAGTTCAGAGAGGTAACTGTTTTAGGCTTGCCACTATCTTTAGAAGTAACAAAAATTGCATGCTCTGAATTGCAAAATTTTTCGATCCATAAAAGTGTATTTGCTGTAGTTCATTATAAGCTCATGAAGAACAAGTGTGACATTTTCAATTACATGTAGCTGCTGCTGTTTGCCCGTGACACTGAGCTAGTTGTTTGGCCATCAGGAGTCCATTTGTTCTTCTCATGGTTTATGAGTACCATGCATTGGCATTAGTCTGAGTTTGTTGATAGATGTCTAGGTGATGAGCATCTTAAGGTAGACACAGGAATTCAGTGTGTGATAAGAGCAAACAGGCTTTGTCCACATGGCACAGACACGCCATTGCTGTCATCGTCAAGATTTATCTCACCTGATTATTTCTTGCCAAACTGGCACAAGGTGCAGCTTTCTATCAGCCGTGTTCTCAATAAGAGGCAGCCGTACTGTTGAATTAAATGAGTGTTATGAAAAAGCTTGGCAAACTTGTTGATATTTGCAGTCCACGGTTTTCAGTTTTCTCTTTTGGCAATGGAAGTAACCCTAAACCCACTCTGCTCAAATGTGGTAATTTCCTCAAATGGTGGGACTGAATGTTTATACTACATGCAAACACACACAAGCCCTACCATCTGTATTTATTGATGGATGCAGAATTGAATTATTTCACTCCATGTCAGCTGGTTGTGCTCAAAATAATTGAGTCTGCCTCTGCAGACCATGTGCAGTTACATACAAAAGTATGTGAACTATGATAAAACCATGATATAACTATGATACTATGATATACACCTGTCCAGTGGATTTGAAATGAAGCAATGGAGATTTGATTTAATACATAGGTGTAAAACTCTGGCCTGCGGGTCAAAGTTGGCCCCCAAAGCCATACCAAATGACTATTAGAGCTGGCCCGTAGGTATAGTCTATAGTGCATGTATCGCTAATTCTACAAATCCCAGAATTTTTTCTGCTGGTGTTTTTGGCACGAAAATCACAACAGGACCCATAAACACTGATATGTTCATGTGGTAATACTCGCACCCTGCTACTTAGGCAGAAAACAGCATTTTGCATGCGCCCAATATTAAGTTATATATTGTATAGTATTAAGCTATGCTTTTTCCATATTTAGTTTTTAAGCAAAACTTGTTTGGGTCCATATGAAAAGGTTCATTGTTATATCTGGAGGAAGATTTTTTTTCAATAAATATCAATGTTGAGCCGCAACTTTGTCCCAGTTTTGAATTTTGGCCCACTGTGTATTTGAGTTTGACACCCCTGATTTAATAGATACTTTTAATTGAAGTGGGTTTCTTGAAAAGTAATATCACCATGGAACAATTTAGGACTATTCACACAGTTTCTCATTTTCAGAAGCCTGTAAGTGAATGGATAATTGATCAATGGTCAATGGTTTGCTGAAAAAAAGCAGTTGACTAAAGGTCTTGTGTTCATGTTCACATTGCGATGGGTAACATCACTTGCAGATGGTACCTGAGAGTTGCTAGTGCAGATAAAGGAAGCCATTTTAAGGCAAAACTTATGGGTAACTCCATAAAATGAGAAATTCACTGAGAGCTCTGCAACACCAGAGACCTGAAAGACTACTGAAGACAGCTAAAACTGATGACCACTGAGATTCCTCTCAACTTTTATCCAACTGAAGAACACTTTTATTCTAGGAGGCTCTAAAATCTATGCTCAAAACAAGTACCGTATTCATGAATTTAAGTACAGATGGTTTGCAACGAGATGCCAATCAGTGATAGTACTTGATAGCAGGACAGCCAGATTAGATAGCAACCGAAAACATTATGCCAAGGACACTCAATGGGTTTTTGACTGATTTTACCCACAATTCACTGTTTGGCAGAGCCTGCCTGAGTTGGGGACATTTGGCATGGCCAGCTGGTGCTTAAATCTGGTAGTGTATAAGAGGTACAGAAATGACCCGACCTCAGTTGCACTCAAACACATGTTTGAGTTTTTCAGTTGACTCAATAAGGCTGTATGTGCTGATTACTGACCGAATTGCAAATATATGTTGCCAGCAGCCAATGAAAAAGAGTTGACGGGACGCAGGGAATAGTGTCAGAAGACAAAGATGACATGAAATAGCGAGAATAGCAAAAATACCCAAATACCAGAGGAGGGAGAGGGCCAAAGAAGAAAAACTGAACTTTAACAATGGGAGAAAGATTGGTAAAGCTGTGGCAGGAGCATGATTACCTTGATAATGTTGGTTGCAATGCATGCCATAGCAGGACAGATAAGTCTCCTGCAAGATTTTGATGTATTCAGCCAGCTTAAATTGTTTTGACAAATCATGTACTCTGTGATCCCTCAGGCACAGTCACTTAATGTGCAATCCCGAATCTTTTAGTCTTCTTTTAGTCTTCATGAAAAAAGCTGCTGTAACCAGTTGGTTAGTGTGTACTCCCAAGTCTTTTTAGAATCTGTAAGGAATGTTAAAGTTGTATAGCGTGTTCCCAGCTCAGGACACCTGTCCAGTTCCGGAACAGCATTTTTTAGAAAATAATTTTAACTTGACAGTCTGGTAAAGCAACTGGAAGATCATGCAGATCATTCTAAATTAGCCACCAAATAAGGTAGTGGTAAGTGTTATTCATGTAGGGGCACAAATGAAACATGTTATTGGTGTTTTTTTGTGATGGTGTGAAAGGCCAGAGTCTCTGCTCAGATTTCAGGGAAACAGCAAAACTAAGAATCCATGGCCCAGATGGATAATTATATGAACATCAACTTGTGAGTTGCTGAATGGAAGGAAATGAGATATACTTCATTGCCAAGTCAGTCACTTGATATAAATCCATGAGAGCCTGCTGTTCATTTACAAAAATGATGATAGTATATCATTATACAAGCAGGAACTTTAGCTGGCAGCATTAAAGGTCTGGCAGAGTATTTCATTGGAGGGACACCTACCTTTTATAGACGGCCATGGGACCCAGAACTCAGGCAGTCACTGACTACCAATCCTTTTCCACTAAGTAGTAAAAATGAAATGTTATTTTCTGTAGTTTATATGCAACTGCAGTATAATTGACCTACTATCCTCCTTTGCTATATATAGATTACCAAGATTTTATTCACAGGATTGCAGAGCAAGATATGAAGTTGTTAATTTAATTCACTTAGAAAGGAACATTCACTTCTGGAGATATTTTATGACAGTCCATCCAATGGATATGAATATGTGCTTTGGGATAACTACTTAGCCCATGCTGACGCATAATTTCCTCTATGATAAACTGTTCAATTCATCAAGAAATGTACTTTTGTAGATCATTTTTGGTTGAGACTAAACTGAAACCGGAGCCAAGAGTATGGCCAAAATGAGGAACCTTTTACTGTCCACATCTCCTCTTCACTCTGTGTCTTCCTCAGGTCACAGCCGCTCCGTAGTGGGCTTGGAGCAGAGGAAGAACGGAAGCCTGTGCATCCTGCTTTTTGATCCTGCTGCTTCCACATTAAACACTAGAAGTTTGATGAGCAGAGACACGGTCTCCTCAGCTGTCCGACACCTCCGAAAATTCCCGAGCAGTCTGAAGCAAAAACAGTACCAGGTGGTGGCTGTGAAAGGTGTATTATCTGCAGAAGAGAAACAGGTCAGTCTGTTATTCAGATCCATTTACACTCACTGGTCTCTTTATTACTCTCTCGTAAATACTGGGTTGGACGCTCCTCAAATTAGAAGTGCCCTAATCTTTGTAGTATGGTGGATGTATTATCACCAGTTATGTTCACACTGTCATCAGTTTGAAAGTAGGTCATGGGTCAGTCTGCTGATTATCTTGAGTACCAATACATTCAATTTTCTGTCAAGAGATGTGATATTCCTTTCTAAATGTAATTGTTTTTTTGTTCTTTGGGAATCTCAGCAGAAGCTTGATGCAATATTACTGTGCAGAAAGAGGAAGGTACTATAGTGGTTGATGTGTTCCAATGGATAAAATAGCTCTACAGGCAAGAGGAAGAATGTTTTGTGGTGGTTAACCTGCAATTATTTTGGTGAAAAGGTGGGTTTATGAGCACTGATTAACCATGGAATATATATATATACATTACATATTCGTATAGTATTTTTAATGGAAAATGTGAAGTTAACAACAGGCCAAGTTGAATGTTTGGGGTTACAGCGCCATCTTGTGAGTATGTTTGTAACCTGGCGTCTTGAGATGGTTGCTGTTTTTTTTGTCATGATGTTGGAAAAATGCCATATTCTTAAACACCTACTTACCAAGCAAACGCCCAAAGAACACATTGATTAGAATTCAACATGTGGGTTCCCGCCAAAGTGCCAGCCCAAGTTGATTTCAAAATCATGCACAAACGGGATTTACAGAGCAGTTAATCTCAACAGCAAACTTCATTACCGAGCAAAAATATACTTACCGAACTCTTCACCAGTGGAAGTCCATCCTCCTTTTTTTCCTAATGAGTTCAATGACACAGTGTTGTACAGAAGTTACATTGTTTTTTTTTTCAGTTCCAAACTCGGTTCCCAGCCAGCCAGGGAAATGATTTATGCTTTAATAAATCCTTTCCCTGGCTGGTTGGTCAAGCCTTTCCATCCTTCACAATTTCCAGCTCTTTCTCAAAAAAGGCTTTCCCACTTAATCATGACCAGCTTAGCGACTGGCTTGAAAATGTCCATTCACACATGTTATCATTGCATTTGTCTTTGTTTTGTTGACATTTTCTCTCATCCTCTATCTTTCTTGTCTTCTCCAGCCACAGACTTTTTAGGAGATTTTGTATGGATGGGCTCGGCTTTCTTCTATTGAGTTTAGCTGTATTTGCACACTGGCCTCTTGTATTTTTTGCCCACATGGAAAGGTGTTCAACCATGTCTTTCCTACCTCAGACAAACCACATCCCCCGCACATTGCAAAAAGTGAAAGGAGCCAAAGGAAATATTGATCAAGAATACAGAACTTAGAGGCACCTCTTTATTTTATTGTTTATATTCTCATGTAAACCTCAATCTTGGGGCCCTGAAGAATGACAGTGATAATAAAGTGGGCACATAAAGTACAGTATTACCAATATTTAGTCATGATAGTCATGATACTTGCATTTTTAAATACATATCCTTATATTGTACTTTATTATCTTTTTGAAAGCTAATTATTTCTCCAAAACCACATGGCTTCTCATTCTTTGAGCTCTCATATTTGGTACCTGAATCCAAAACTTCACTGTATATCAGTCACATCAAGGATTTTTCTTTTTTCCCCAATCATCACAATATATAGTGGTGTGGAGTTTGGAAAAAATCCACACACTGCAGACTTTTCCCAAATTCTACCAAGTCAATTTTTCTTTTAATCCAGCACCCATCCCTAACTGGACAGCGGATGTGCATGTGCTTTTCTTTTCTAACTAATACATAGAAGTGTCCCAAAAAGCACAACATAACTTCATGTACTCTTTTTGTACATAGACCGCCTGGTCGAGGGTTACAATGTTGGAAATAATTTCTTAGTTTAGTACAAAGTACTAACAGTACAAATGTAAAGTACCTACGTCAACATTTCAACTGAGCAATATACAGTAAGTTATAAGTGGGTGTAGCTCTTCTGTGACAACATAAATACTTACCTAAAAAAAAAAAGCTTGTTTGCAAAAAGAAGTAGAAGTTTGTCTAGGGGACTTTTCTGTTCTTGAGAATGTGCCAAGATTGTTAAATAAAAAGCACTTTTTATCTGTATATCAGCACTTTGTTTTTGTTTTAACAGATTAGCATCGCAACCTCCAGGACGTTATGTGCTGAAAGGATCCCTTGAAACCGGAATGTGAATCCTTATCCTTATAAGTGTTTCTCAGTAAATTTGTCAAATCTGACTTCATGATGTATTTAATGAATTTTCTAATTTTTTAATAAACTTTTCACTTAATCATTTTACATTTCCAAATGAACTGTGGTCTTTGCGTATTTCATGTGAATCATGAGTGAAGTGAGCAGAATGGATGTTTTTATATATACACCTGACATTGAGACAGGTTCTATTTTTCAGAAAAATGACTAGACTGTGTCACACCAATATTATACCTCTGAAGCCCCATTATTAATTGAATAGAGGTCATCTGAACATAGCAAGGGTGTTACTGGACTTTAGATTCAATACAGTAGGAGGTCCAGCTGCTCACGATTTCCAGATGTATTTTATAGAAAATATGAAAACCATGCCATAACATAAACAATTGTTCCCAAGTGTAAAATCTTCTATGAAAAAAGGCTATTTTTAGTTTTCATTCTCATTTTAATTGTAATTTTCATCCCAAAGTTTTATAAAAAAATTAGAAAAAGGTTAATAAAAGTTTTTACTACTTCCATCAGCAAAGAATCAGGTTGGTCAATTTTAAATGAAAACGCAGGCACCGAAGGTTTATCATATTATTCATTGTTTGTTTTTTTTCAATGAATATTGAAAGAGGGTAGAAATTCAAGTTCAGTTAACACAAAAAAGATTTCAACAAAAAATAACCATGACCTGAATGACTAGGAAGCCCCATAGACAAGTTTAGGTCTGTTTTAAAGTAATATCTACAAGCAATATCTAACCAAGAGCAATAAATTTTAACTGATCAGAGGCTGAAAGCAAAGCTTGTTTCTACATGATAAATAACTAAACAATGAATCAATTTTCTGAAATGTGAAAAATCTTTCAATGGCTTAATATCATTATAAATTTATTGATTTTAAAGCAATGAGCCAAAAAACTACCAAGAACAATTGTCTATATTTAAAACAACGTGTGGAAATTCGCTGAAACCTATTAACGCAGACGGATCCCGATTGCCGAATAAACCTCTGGCATTAAATCATCACAACTGCGAAAAGTCACGGTTGTTAATCAGAGCTGACCAAATGGTCTCCAACAGCTACGGGTCACCAGTGTGGGGAGTTAAAGCTGGAGCTGACGCATTGCAGCTGGAGCCACACAGGGCGATTCCTTTAAAAAAAAGGCGTAAAGATGTCCAGATGTGCAGGCACTGCTGCCACAGTTTTACAAACCCTGGCTCTTGAGATGACGCCTCACTGAGTCAAAATCATAATCCTTGAGGAGTCAGTAATTGTAAATCAATTATCCTTTTAAGTTGTATTAGATCTGCTGCTGGTACATTTAGTGTTTATAATCTGGATGACATCTGCTACAAAAGACCCTTTTCACATCAGCTATTTTGACATTTCATGGCTTTTAAACAGGTGCAACTGATAAATTGATTACAATCCAGTTGTAATAAAAGACCCAGCCATCCCCGTTGTGTGAAAAGACCAACAAGAACCCTGGGCCACCAAAGCTGAACTGGTTGGTTATCTGACGTGAACAGAGCCTTCAGCTTCCATATGGAGACATCCGTTTTCACAAGAAGCACAGCCAAGACCAGTGACACGACAAGTGTCTACCATTGCATAAAAGCACATTTTCTCCACCTGGCTCAACAGCCATATAATTCTATAATTTCCAACCTAAATTTCATTTCCGTGTATTTCAAATACACAATGATTAAAAGGATGGATTGCTTCAGTGTGATCTATGAAGGTCTAGAATCTACTAAGAATTTCGAACACTCATAAATGTCGCTTTTATCACGGTGTTTACCTAAAAAGATACATTTTTAATTGTTTGGGTTTTTTTAGATAAAAGAGTATCAAACCTTAATTAATCATTTCTGATTACCTAATGTTTCAGCTTCTAATATGCAGAAGCAACATCTCACCCTTCTGTTCTTTTTTTGTGTACATAAACTAAGTAAATAATTTGCCTTGGTGGATATTACAATTATTACATTTGCACACACGCACAATTTAATTAATGAGGGAGAAATGAAACCTTTCCAGTCTCGAGAACACTTTGAGAATGGAACGCCTACCTTGCAACATGGACTAACTTTTTGTCAATGGCATTAGCAAGTCTCTGCAACAGATGAGCTTGTGTCTGTCCCTTAGTGCCGTGTATATTTTAGGAAAAAGGACAATGAACTTTTCCGTTTTCTTTCTTTTTTGGTCATTAGTTCCTGTGACTTTATGCTAAAGTTTAGCAGCTAAACTTTGGCACTGCTTGAAAGGTATCCTATTGTTAATTAGCCCCAAATTTCTTGGCAGTTGCCATCTATTTAGCTGCTTTACTACCAAATTTATGTAAAGTCAATACCACCAAGGAGAGCATTTTGATTAACTTTATCCCCCCAGGAAAGGTAAATATGAGTTAGTATCACTTGTGCTTAGCAATGACACTCAAGTGGTGCCAACGAGAAGCCGCCATTTTGAGAGCGGCTTGTCGAGGTCACGGGGCCTCCAGCGACACCTTGGAGCTCCAGGGGTCCAAAACGGAGGATGGAATTGCTTTTCCAAATTTCACAAGTGGGATTCCCTTTACTTGTCAACATTTCAGACTCCGCTCCGTCAGTTTGGTCTCTTCAGGGGACTCTTCAGAGTTGAGCCCGCCACCCTGAGCCGAAAAACCCGGCACTCCGCGTCGCTCCACGCGTTTGTTTTGCTATTGCATAAGCAGCTGGAGGTATTTCCTGCATCAGCCTCCTGTGGCGGCTCCCGCTGGGACGCTGCGTTTCCCCGGCTTATCGGTTCACACACCCGCCGCTGGCCGAAGGGCTTCTCTAACCTCCTCCCGTGTCATCACTTTATTTGCCGAGGTGCTGTGAGAACAGGAAGCTCTGTTTGTACCCTGGCACGACCTTCTCCCCCTCTCCCACCTCCTCCCAGCCCCCTCGAAACGCCTGCTGGAGGCGCATCTCCGGGCTTCAGATCGCAAGAAGAGGTGGGACCAACAAAACGTATTTATAGCAATAAACCGGTTCATTTACTAATTGTTACAGTGACGGAGGCACCAGGCACACCGAGGACTGCGTTTCTTCAGCATCGGTCCGAAGAGTCGGTCGAATAGGTACACGCCAAACTTTACACAACTGCCATCTCATTTCCCCAGTGCTCTTTTTAAATAGGAATATTAGTTAAGAAGTATCCCAGGTGTTTATCCGCTCCGTTCCTGAGGATGAAAATGCACGTCCTTTTTTTTTTTTTTTTTTTTGTTAAATCTATTTATTCTCCTTCGCAGTGAACATGGATATAAAGGATGCGAATAGGAACAACCACGAACTGGTGTCACATAAAGGCTTCAACATTATCAGCGGGCATCACGACCCGCAGGATGTCGAGGGCATCCGCAACCTGGAACTCCGAGACTCCGACCTCTTTGTCGTCACATACCCGAAATCAGGTGAGGATTCGCGGGGGGAATGGAGGTTCCTTCGGGGCTTGCCTGTGTGTCCTGCGGCAGGAGTGCATTTGAGGTCAGTGTGATGTTTGGATTCCCGGCAGCGCAGAAGCAGGAACAGGGCTGATTAGTATGTGCAGCGTTTCCACATGAATGTCCTGCTCTTTTGTGCGTTGTAAATTGATTTCAGCAGAGAGCCGGCTATCAAGTGACTGACTAAACAAGCGCGTATTGTGAAAACATTGAAACTGGCTCAAACTTGAGGCTGACCCAATTGCTTGTCATTGCGCCCACACACACACACACACAAACACACACAGTGGGATATTTGGATTTATGTTGCCAATCTTTGCTTGACAGGGACGATCTGGATGCAGCAAATTCTGCTGCTGTTGGAGGCGAAGGGAGATTTGACCGCCGTCGCAACTGTCAACAGCTACTCCAATGCTGATCTTATCCCCTGGATTGAGCTGAATGGCAACAGACAGGCATTCATAACGGCTCCATCACCCAGGATAAGGGTCTCCCATCTACCCTATTGGTTCATGCCGTCTGCCCTGAGCCAGAAGAAGGGTAAGGTCAGTTCTCACGTCACTGGTCAAGCTGAAAGTTTTTGCATCTCTTATCTGAATCTTCTGAAGTGTTGTTTTTTTTTTTTCCCTCCTCTCATCCAAGAGGTTTCCTCAGATCTAATGAACCGGGGAGTTCAAGGAATGATCCGTCCTGATCCCAGCTTTTTTACATGTAATACAAGCCTAGACCAAAGTTGCGCTTGTAAATTGTACTACCCAATGCTGCAAGTAATTTTTCTGCGATGAATGAATATTGTTTGTGTGAATTAACAAGTATTCCTTTCAAAATGATTTGCTGCTGAGGTACTATGCTGTGAGTAAAAGTCTTGAGAATATTTTGGTTTTACGGGA
The DNA here is from genome assembly GCF_037954325.1 of Fistularia commersonii. Lineage (NCBI taxonomy): Eukaryota > Metazoa > Chordata > Actinopteri > Syngnathiformes > Fistulariidae > Fistularia > Fistularia commersonii. The sequence goes on along the minus strand of NC_141294.1, from coordinate 8,767,688 downwards.
ATTTACGTGCTTGACGAAGCTCAAATGTGTTTCTGTATTACCTTTTAGTTTTTTTTGTTTTATAAATTAACACTTTTTGTATGGACCAATTCAGGTTTAATTAGATACTATGGGCCAATCTTTGTCCAGAAGTATTTATTGCTTTATTTGCCCAACATTCACATCAGCTAGTGGCCTCTCTACTCTGTGTGCCACACGTGCTCATACTTGGGGAAAACGGAAGCCCTGCCAAGTTTAACCGTCTGTCGAAGCATACCATTACGCTCCGTATTGGACAGAATCTCTTAAGAAAAAATTTAGTAAGGGAATAAAATGTTTCTTTTTAAACAATGACTTGAGTACATTTTTGAAATGACCCAAAAATACGTATTTTTTCCTGAATGGATACCACTCTTCGTTAAGAGGCAGATCATTTGAATAATATACCGATGGATATAAAATTATTTTAGTCTTTTTTTTATTTTAATAATTGCAACCTGTGATTCACCAGTTTGTTCACTGCCTTCGTACAATTTTCTGTCTGTTAAGGGGGGATGTTAGTGGGCTATGCTGAGGGATGGAGTCATTGGATAGCTTGTCTATTATCCTCTTCTGCCTGAACCACCTCCACAGGGTCAAGGGGGCACCTGAGGACAGAGCTGACCTTCACTTCATTATCAGCTTGTCTCGTCTCTTGTTAGCAGCTACCACATAGAAAGTGTCTGAATAGTGGCCATCATATTATTGAAGCGCTTTGCCATGCACTCGCCAAGATCTGTCTCCTCTAAAGCACAGATACATTTTGAGTCCACTTTGTTTTAGTTGAATATCTTGGTTTGGCCTTTTCATTATCTATTGACTGGATGTTTCTCTTGTTTGGGAATGATCAACTACCCTGCAAAAATCCACAACCCGCTCTTTCTGCACGATCCTGCCTAAGTCTGTGTACTTTATTTTAATTCATGATTAGACCAAAAACCACAGAACTTCTGCAGGTGATCGGTGACGGAGTTGTGGGTAGAGCTTTTGGAAGGGTGCTGGCCCACTACAGAATTTTCTGAATCGTCCCTCAAAATAGCAGGTCCCCTCCATTATGACATTTCTGTTTTAATAGAATCATGAATGGAGAATTTTAAACTCATATGATCTACCTCATACCCATTGGAGATAGTCAAAGTCTTGAATTTAGATTTTATCTATTGGCGGAAATGGCTTTCAGTGTTCTCAGTGGATATGACACTTCTTGAATTTTTGACCTTAATGGCTTCATTTTTAACCCTTCCATGCTCCATCTTCTACATTTCAAAGTTCCACACAATCAACTTTGTGGAAGGTGCTAGAAATGTTGGCCTGAATCCTCAAAAGTCATCACAGTGCTAGGATCTGTGATTGTGATTTAAATACCATCAGTATGCTTATTACCCTATCAAAATTGATTTAGATGTTTTTATTTTGTTTGCTGGATCTGTTTTTTCCGCCCTCCAGCTCGGTTGTGGCTCTGCCAATTTATTCTGTCAATACTGTGATGCCACTCTCAGATGCTGAGAAGGGGAATCATTAGAACAAAAATAAAACATTTCAGTCAATTAAGTAATGTTATTTACACTTCTCTTCAGGTGATCTACGTGGCAAGGAATCCCAAAGATGTCCTGGTGTCATACTTCCACTTCCACAAACTTGCAAACATGCTGGAAACCCCGAATAGTTTTGAGGAATTCTTTGAAAAATTCATGCAAGGAGATGGTAAAAGTTTCTCTGTGTGGTGGTTCCTAAGTAGTGGACCTCAAGGTTGAACGTCTGTGTTATTTATTGCAGTGTTTGGCTCCAGATGGTTTGATCATGTAAAGACATGGTACTCTCACAAGGATGACATAAACATGCTATTCATCACATATGAAGAAATGATTCAAGTAGGAGATACATTTACTTCACTATACATTTGTACATTTAACGGCAGTAAAAATACACAAATTAAATGATAGAAGTTGCTGTTGTCCAGGACCTGCTGTCTGCAGTGAAGAGGATCTCTACATTCCTGGGCCAAGAGCTGACCGAGGAGCAACTGGCCAATGTTGTGACGCACAGCACTTTCAACAACATGAGAAAGATCCCTCAGGCCAACTACGAGAAGGTGCCTGTTAACCTGCTCAACCACCACCAAGGACGATTCATGAGGAAGGGTAGGTTCTGGCCAGAACTCTGCGTATTGCTCAAGCTGAATAAGACAGGGCCAGCGTCTGTAATTTCTGATGAGACCGACTAAATGTATTATCATTTGATGTGGGTGACTCCCCCTGTGCAAATTTGGAAAACAGTACACATTTTGCAATATTTCCGATTTCACCAGTCAAATGTTTAAAAATAAGACCAATGATGGCATGTGGGGGGGGAAATACCTAATCAGCTAGAATTCCCCCTTAAGTCAATTAGGAAATGGGCACTAGAATAGTGGAGACAATATGACCAGAAAAGTAGAATGCACCCTAAGTGGCGCTCATGGGACATTCTGTTTCACATATGCCAACAGTGTACATAACTTGTGTCTGTGTGTGTGTGTGTGTGTGTGTGTGTGTGTGTGTGAGTCTTGTTTCCAAATTTTCATTGTGCTCAACTAAAGGGGCCTCCTCAATTTATTTCTGTTAATTAAGTGCCAGCTTGGAAGCCTTATTAAGCTTGACTTTGCGCTAACATCAATCAGCCATAACGTAAACACCAGGATGAAATTGTGGGGATGCCCCTTTGCCACCAAACAGTGGGCCATTGAGGGATGGACTCCATAAGAGCTCAGATGCTGTTCTGTCATATCTGGTTCCACGACGTTAGCGGCTGAACCCTTAAGTCCTTTAAGTAGTGAGATGGGGCTCCATTGATCAGACATGTTTGTCCAGCACATTATTAAATGCTTAATTGTGCTGAGATCTGGAGAATTTAAAGGCAGACAACTTGAACCCGTTTAATAATGCTCAAACTATCTCTAATCAATTTCCCTATCATTTTGGAAGGTAAACATTGAAAGCCCATTTCCAAGCTTGCCCATTTCCAAAGTCCAGTACATCATATTGAGACCAACAGTCCTATATATCCCTTATATTGATCATAATGCTATGTTTGTATATGTAATCTATCAAGCTCAGAATACAGAATATTTGAAGAGTCAGACTGAAAACTAGACAGACGTCTTCTTTTGGCTTCTCCCTTATAAGGGGCCACTACAGTGACTAGAAACAAATCTAAAGGTAAGTAGTGTGATGCACTACGGTGCCACACAGAAATCTGTGGGTCTCTCTTGTTGCACTCTAATTGAATAGTTTATCAAGATAGTGTACTTAGGAATGGTAACACTCAATTTTAAAATATTGTACAGTATAAGGTTGGACCAGTTTGAGTTGTTTATTGATGGCTTGCGTACCTTTTTGCTGAAGTTGCTGTTGAATGCAGTACCTGAATTTGGTATTGACTGTTCATTGTGGTTTTTCTACAATTTGTCTGTTTTTTTTATCTGAGTTTGTTGCTCTGGGTGGAACAATCCAGCACAGCCAGCTTGCTAGATTTATGTCATTACAGCACCAATCATGTTATTAATTATTAGCTTCCCTAGTAAATTATATAATTTTCACATGCCATGCCAAGAAATTATCCAGGTGGGGGGTTATGGCCCCTGGCATTATATAGATTTACGTGTAATATATGGAACCTAGAAATCTAACTTTACAAAGCTTGAGTGTGAGCATCCTTATCTTTTTGTAAGTTCTTGGACAGACCAAAGGTTTAAGTTGGCTCCGATGTAATTACTATTATCGATTTTAAACTCCCTGTCGACCAGAATGTTCAAAGTTATCATTGATATATTGAGTTATTTTTCAAGCCATGTCATGGGGTCTCATGTGCCTTTTGTTTATTTGAAAATTCTTGTTCATCACTTCAATAGGTGACATCAGACTGACCTCCAAAAACCAAGAACTCATTTCTTATCTTAATTTCAAATTTAATGACCACCTTAAGAGAGAGTCCTAATCTAATGAATGATGTCTGACATCCAAATCTGGTTAAAAGTCCCCGACTTAAGACAAAATAGGATCACACATTTTGTTGGTGGTTGAAACAAAATCTACAAAGCCAAATCAACTTTTTTTTTGTCTATGGAGCTTGAAAATCCATCAGCACAGTTTTTCATCTTTGTAACTTACTTTCTCTGATGAGGAAGCACTGTGTTTACAATCTTTAGTCAGTCAATGAGTTTATGGATGGATTTTCACAGAACTCAAGCGAGACTAACTGTCCTGGCACGCCTCGGTCTATCCTTCAGCAATTAAATGATTTTTAAGTCCTCAGATTCTCTTAGGTCTCTAGGCATATATGATTTATTCCCTGCCAGATTAGCATATTTTCACCAATTACTTTGGTGGTTGTTTTTGAGTTCCCTCTGAGATCAGCTTTCTTCTCAGACAAAATTCTTTCCACAAAGTGGTCCCTTTTTTTAATATGAAGCCACCAAGTAACTTGTCTTGTTCAGAGATGCATTTGGAAGTTTTATTTCTGAATTGACCCACATGGTCTGGATATAGTAGTTTGGTTAATCCATCCACCTTCAATGCTCAGTAATCAGAGGGATGTAGGATTTTAGTTAACACTAGTTTCTGTCTAGATTGGTTCACGTTTCAAGTAGACACACTGTCTCTGAGTACTTGGGCGGTCGAACTATAGGATGTCTGGCCGTGTCCCACATTGTTCATTGAACAATAGCACATATGCAGTTGATAATATTGTATTTAAGCGTAGAGATGATTACATCAATGAAATTCACTGACAGGTGGAAAGAAGATGCTTCACTCTAAACCAAAATGAAGCAGGTTGTGGTCAATGGGGTCAGTGTTTGGTTTCAAGATTCCATGACTTTTTTTTTACTTTGTAAACCAACCACTGACCTTGATTGCTTCCATCAAAATGAAATTTGATACAGAAATGGGCATTTTAACAGTTTGAAAAAACATAACTTCGATGTCTTCTGACTTCTAAAATCCTGGTTATTAGTCTTGTTTGAGTCATTTCTATGATTGTGCTTCTTTTCAGGGATTCTTTGCTGATTTTGGGTACATTTTTTGAATTGTCATTTCCTTCTTTCGTGTTTGACCAGGTACCATCGGTGACTGGAAGAACCACTTCACTGTGGTTCAGAATGAAATCTTTGACAAGGTCTTCCAGAGTGAGATGAAGGACTTTCCTCTGTCTTTTATCTGGGACTCTGAAACCATTGCATGATCAGCTGTCTGCCTCATGACCACCTGGCGAGCAAAGAGATGTACAGTATGTTTCCACAGCTTCTTCAACAATATGCTATTCAGAAAAGCACATGTCGATTTCTCTGCCAAACCAGCGTCTGTACGTTTCGACCTCACTCTTCACTTTACTGTGACTTCCCAAAGCATTTTGCCATGAAATCTATGCAACCCTACACTAAGGCAAATTGGTATGATTAGTTATTTTTATGAAGAAACATGTAATCTTCTAAACAGTTTCCTTCCCATTAGATTGCTTTTTGGTGGTCGTAAAATAAACATTTTAATGCAGCCTCACTGAAAAGCCAACTACTAGATACTCTGTAGGATAGGAAGGGAGTTAGAAATGTTCTTTTAGTTGGACCTCTTGCATTTGGATATTCAGGTTGTTTTGGATACATGTTATTTTTTCACAACTCATAATTTGCTCTTCACATTTTCCCAGCAAATTCTTTTGATGGGGAAAAAAATCCATCAGTGTATATATATATATATAAACTGACAAACATCACCTTTTGTAATGTAATCCTCGAGGAGCTGTTGTTAAGACTTTTTATATAAAAGTTCAACTAGTTTCCTACCCTGTACGTTGCAGAGTATTCAGTCTATTTTAATTGTCAGCACAATCTTACTTTCATTAAGCTTTATTCATATTCATCTACATTTCTGTAGAGAGATCAGGTAAACACGCTGTATTATGGCTATTCAGATACATAACCAGATCGCCGGGGGAGCCAAGACCCAAGTTAAAGTTTAAGATTGGATGTGAATAAAACACAGAAGGTAAAATAAGAATTGAACATATGATACATTCCATATCCTCCCCTACTTGTTGCGTGCATTGCTCAGGTGTGATTTAGGCATCCTCTTCAACACAGCCTTCAAATCAAACCTTTTCTTTGAACTTGCATCTGTTTAGTACCTTCCAATGGATTCAAGTCAGGTGATTGGCTATGCCATTTTGACAGCTTTATTTCCTTTCTCTGAAACCAGTTGAAAGTTTCCTTGGGTATGTGTTTGGGATTATTGTCTTGCCGAGATGTCCACCTTCTTGTCATCTTCATCCTGGTGGAGGGCAGCAGATTTTTTTTTCTTTTATGACGAACGTCTCTACATTTTTCCAATTCTCCTTCCTTCAATTATATGAAGTTCGCTAGTATTGTTTACTAATGTTGACCCCGCCCCCCCTTTTGTTTTACAATATTTTACAGTACATAATTGCCTTGGTAACTTGTGTATATGTTTGTATCAAATCTGTCTCCTCCCCTCTGTGTTGTTCTAAATACTACCCTGTTTTTGCTTAGTATTTATGTCTTCTGCTGCCAGGGGCCTGATCAAGACTTCAGATCCCAAACAAACTGTGCATCTGGTGCCAGCCTGGGTTAACTACACTCCCTCTTGATGTTTTAAAACACAACACACAACATTCAGCTCCCAAATGACAAGTGATTGTAACTTCCGCCGCCTCAGAAATGGACACAGCCCATGTCAGAACTGTCTGTTAAACAGCTGCCGTGTATTCATAAAGAACCTATTTAACAATTTGCACCAATGTCTTGTGTAAGTGTTTGGATAATGAAAATGACTGTTTGGGTTTTTCTATTGTTTTTTCCCATGGAACTGGAAAAACTGGTGATTTGATGACAGCTGTGAGTCTGACACTACCATTTTTTTGGTGATTTATTTTATACATTTCATTTGCACAAATTGCATCATTTGATTTCTATTTTTAGACATGATAACACATGACGAATCTAAGGGCAAGAAGCCACAGGCTTTCATAACAGACCACCCCTTAGTTTCAGGAGACAACAAAACATCCCAAAGGAACAGAAAGGGAAGAAAAAAAAAAGTCAGTTGACATGTTCTTCAACAACCAGCAGAGGTACAAAGCAGCACATATTCACACATGAAGAAAGTATATTTCAAAAAATGTTGTAGGCTAATATATGCACACAGTGTGTAGAAAGTACTGGTACACCTTTTTCCACTGTCTAAAACTACAGTCAATGGTATGACTAGCAGTCTTTCTTTCCCTTGCAGTTCCGACAGCCTCCTCTGGGAAGGCTTTTCACAAGATTTATGATTTTGTCTGTGGGAAAGTTTACGAGGTAGGGTGCTGATGTTGGTCGGAAAGGCCTGGCTTGCGATCCCCCCGATCTGTTTCATCCTGGGACTGAGGTGGGAGATCTGTGTGGTCCAGCTGAGTACGATTTCCAAAATCACCCAAACATGTGTTGAATATCCTCGTTTTGTGCAAGGACCTCCATATCTGTTCCCACAAAACTGTAAGCAAAACATTGTCCAAAAAAGATAAAAGAAACCCCCGTATCATTATCACTCCTTAGGTTGTCAAGATTGCGGCCAGGTATGTTGTCATGTCCTCCTGATAGCCACCAAAGTCTGAATTCCAGATATTTCACATACTGACTTGCAGCAAACGGTGTCTTCCTGCCACAAATCGGGCCATATTTGGATTTGCTGAACCACTTCAATGTCATGGCTGTTACTTGTGTGAGTGAATCACTCTCCTTTTAAAGCCAGTCAGCCACTATTCATTTCATACAGTAATCCAAGTTACCTGCGTTCCAGCCAGAGTTCAGTTAACCAACCGGTTAACCCCTGCATGACCGAGGGTCACGACAGGTCAGAGATGGAGCGGGAAAGGAAATGAGTGCTGGCTTTTTCTTTTCTTGAAGAGAATGCATTTCAGTTTAAGTCTGGTGACAAGATTGGCAAGGATTCATCCATCCTTATGCCTGATTGTGATAAACCCACCCAATATGACTCTGACCTGCAGCAGTCACATCCCTCAGAATTCCTTTTTATCCTTCATCCTATTTCAGTCGCCTGGATTATGTTGTTCCTTGGAGTCTGTATGACTGAAAATTTGAGCAAGTTCTGTTTAACATTAGCAGTGGGCTGATAGATAAAAGTCATTGACCCTGATAAGTTTCTTGATGGTGATTTTTAGATTTGAGTAAAGCAAAATAAAGGCAAGGTTCTTCATAGATCTGGAATGTAAAAGGATTATTTGAGACTCTTAACTTTAGATTTGGTGACTAGAAGCAAAATACAAAGTTGCGTGAAAACGAATTGCCCCGGAAAATACCCGCAGTACATTTGTCATGATTCTAGACTATTAACCGTGAAGGTGTCGCTTCTGCTCTTTCGTCCCGATTTTCAAACATAAAAACCATTTCAGTGATAGTTTTCCCATTAAGACAGTCTGAATGAAGCCTTACATCAAAGTTGCCAATGATTAATCGGATATCACTTTATCCCCAAACAGCACTTTCACTGTGTTTGACTCTAGGCTTCCAAGCAATCTGAATCTTCTTGTCCTTTATAGGAGCTGCAGCTTCAAACTTGAAAAAGATGATTCAAAAGCAAATGATTGAACACACTGAACAACAATAGTTTCCCAAGTTAATACTTTAATTTGGTTAATTCTCAAATTTTACTTTAAGCATTTAAACCTTATCAACGCATCAATCTGACTTACAATTGAGATTTTTGTGCCATGAATTTCTTGGATTGCGGCACAGCAGTTAGCCTCACAGCATGAAGGACCCTGGTTCAAGTCCCGCAACTTTTCTGTGTGGAGTTTGCATGTTTTCCCTGTGTCCGCGTGAGTTTCCTCCGGGTGCCTCCCACAATCCAAATACATACGGGAGGTTAATTGGGAAAATCGCTCTGTGTGAGTTGTTTGTCTGTATATGCGTCCCTGCGATTGGCTGGCGACCAGTCTAGGGTATAATGCCCAATGACAGTTGGGATAGGTTCCAGCTTCCCCCACGGTGCTAAGTGTAGGATAATGGAAGGCATTGGATGGATGGACTTTCTTATGTTTGCCTGCAGGCCGAACCTGACACTTTACTTCCCTCTAGTGGAACTATGACATAATTACCAGTCATCCAGTCCAGCATGACAAAGAGCAGCAAAGTCCAATCACACATTTGTCAGGATTTGTTATTTAGTTGTCGCTGGAGATAAACAGTCACAGCTGGAAATTAATGTTGCATTCACAAGGGTCCCAGCTCCAACTGTGGATAATATCTTAAAAAAACGCAGCACTTGTCTTCTCTGCAGTCAAATGATCCAAATCCAACGGATTGGTCCGCTGCTGCTTCAGTCCTCATCACTGCCCAACTCTAGAGGGTCGAAGTCGGGGTCGTCCTCTAAATCCAGGTCTTCAATGTCCTGGAACAGTGACTCGTCCACTTCCACATTGTTTCCAGCTGCGTACGGAGAAAACAGACATGTTATGAGATTAAAATTAATTTAAAAAAATGTAATCCTTTAAATCACAGTGGGTACAAAAGAAAAAGAGAATATCCACGTTGTGATAGTAGTGTCTCTGAAGATACAAACAATTTATAATTATCAATTCTTTACCGTCTTCGAGGAACTGAATATCTGATGTGTCAAGGTTGTGATCTCTCTCAAACAGCTGTTTTCCTGGGAGAACAGATGACATTTTCTGAAGTCAGTAGACCTGCATTATTGAATTTTGGCAGGCAAACGTCACCTGGGAGCAGAGTTTACCTGTGAGCTTGGGTTTTCCTGTTTGCTCCTCCTCTTTCTGCTTTTTTCTCCTCAGCTCAGCCATCTCTAGCTCAAACTTGGCTTTCCACGCTAGAAAGTTCTCAATGGTTACCACGGTGCCCTGGAACGCCACCTGTCAATCACAGGCACGTTTTTCATCACAAGACTAGGGAGAACCGCTTTTATTAAAACTTAAGATATCATGACTGTGTCATGACATTTAATGGAAGTATGAAAGATGCTAGGTCTTTCTTGGACCTTCTCTGCCTCCTCTGCCTCCCTCTCCTTCCGCTGCTTTTCCTCTTCGCGTCTGGTCTTCATCAGGTCCACGATTTCATTGAGCTTCTCCTGCACGGCCGTCACCAGAGTGAAAATCATCACCATGCCTAGGTTTTCTTCCGCCTGCCAAAAAGATAAATCATTAAAACCAACCGCCGTTTCAAACCGGAACTGTTTATCATCACTCCCAGGCTCTTTATGTGAATTCTGGAATTCACAGTCAGTATTTAAGTGGGTTGCGCTGGTCCCTGGGATGCATCGACAAATGACTTTCCGCTGACCATTTCATAACTTTGTTGTGAAACCTGCTTAAATGTGTCTCACTGGTTAGAAATAATGTGGTCTGCCATCGTGACTCAGGTGTGTTACCTCCTGAATTCGGTACAGTTGATTTGCGTTCAGATTTTTACGTATCCATTTTCAAAATACAAGGGATCAATTTTTTTTACACAAATCAATTATTATACCATGTGGCAAAAATTCTGGGATTTCTCATGTCAACCGACAGGACATCATCTCCTAGATGCTCATTTTGTTTGTAACATAAAAACAGGACATTTCAACATAAATTGTCATGTTGATATTTTCTTGAGTTGTTGAGTGTTGGATTTTAATATCAACCTGACTTAAATTTGTAACAAAGATATTAAGCTTAAGAAGTCCCATATCTAATTATTTTATCCGCTGAGCGTAGTTATGCTAGTTCTTTAAATGATATTTTTCATAACCTGGTTTAGATCTGAATTTGGTTACATACAAAAACCCAATACATTTCACTTTTAGCTCAAATTCACTTACAAAATATTGCAATTTAGGCATTTGAAGATCATTCTAATTGATAATATCCATTGATACTTTGGTCCGAGTAATCTAGATTTATTATAACACCGTGTGACTGAGAACCTACTTGGTTCCAGCTGTAAAAGTGTTTGAATTAAAATCAAGACCATATTTGTTGTGTTAGGATCAATATATCAAAACACAATCAAGTACAGATTCTGTACTCTTCCTGAAGCTTTTGTGTGCATTGAAAACAAAAACTAATTAATGTTTGTATTAAATTATAAACTTGAAGTTGTGATACCTGACTGAGGTGACAAATTACAATTGATAAAGGATGCACAGGGATATAACATTTCAAATGGAGTTCTCTTTTGGCAAATAAAAGCTACATCAGTAAATAAATTCCAACGGAGGGTCAACAATAGATATCTGAAAGATGGTTCTGCAGAGCCCAGCCGGACAGACCTGTTGCTGAAGCAGGTTGAGGATATCCTCAGCATCGCTGTCCTCCAGGTTCTCCTGCGAGTGGATCTCCCACAGTGGTGCCTCATCTGGGTATTTTTCTACATATGTGAACTTTAACGTTGCTTCTACAGCTGCAAGGGGAAAACAAAAACAAAAACTGAAAATCTACAATCACACTCTGATGTTTATTGGGAAAACCAGTTATATAGATCCACCTGTGTCCTTTAATAGTTTGTCAGGAACAAAAGCTGAGACACACGTTGTTGTGAAAATGTATGTGCTCATGTGCTCTTCTGTTTTTTGTCACAGATGAGAGGGCTTAAACAAATTTTTATAGCGAAATCTAAAGAAAATACAACAGGTGATTTTAAGTGATAATTACTTTTACTGAGGGTAAAAAGTTTTCATAACCAATCTGGCACTGCATGAAAAATTCTCCCGTGAACCCGATGGTTGAGCTGGTTGAGCTATGCGCTTATGATAACTTGCATTGAGTCTATCACATATTCCAAATAATGTAATTTATGATAAGCTGTAGTTTTGGCCTTAGACCTCTCCTATAGCTCCTATTTTTCCCAGGACTTTCTTACTGTAGAATCATGAACACTTATCTTAGCCAGGACAAATGCTGCCTGCAGTACTATAGATGTTATGTTGGGTTCTTTTATGGACTTTTAGGAGTCCTTTAGGTAGTCTGAACACTGATGATATCTTTCTGCAAACTTCACGACAAGTTAGACTTAAGTCTTTTCTTGATTCTTCAGGCCTGGCAGAAGACAAAGTGCAATTAATTAAATTGAACTAAGCGTCCCAAAAATGCAGCCTTAGGGGGCTCAGGCCAGTATCTCCCTGAGCTGGTCCCAAGCCCGGACAAAGGCAGAGGGTGATGTCAGGAAGGGCATCTGGTGTAGAACTTGTGCCCAAACCCATCCATCCATCTATCTATCCTTCCGCTGCTCATCTGGAATCAGGTGGGGGCAGCAGGCCAGAGCAGTGACACCCAGATCCCCTCTCCTCTGCGACATGGCCTAGATGTTCTGGGGGACCCCAAGGTGTTCCCAGGTCAGCCTAGACTATTATGCCTGAACATAGTGTTTGTTATGGACACGAGCACAGACGTCCACAGTTGGGTCCAGGAAGGGCCCCGGTGACCTGCGTCCAGCCAAGGGAAATTAGGTCCAAAGTCTTTATTCTTCATCGGTGGTCTTCTGAGCCACGCTTTGTCTGGTCCCTCACCTGGGACCTGTTTGCCTTGGGTAACCCTTCTGAGGACATAAAGCCCCGAACAACATAGCTCCCAGGATCACTGAGACGTGCAAACCCCTCCACCACGGTAAGGTGGCAGCTCAAGGGGGGGCATGTCAAAACCAAATATGGGAATCAAACCTAAGACTCTCATACCTGATTGGTTGAGGCCCGGGTTAACAACCACCGCCATTGGTGGTGATAACCAACAGGGTACCAGTGGAAATTGGGCTACTGTGGGTCACAGAAGGAGAGGAGGAAGGTGTGTTTGAAAGCAGAGAGAGAAGAGGAGAGGCAAGAGTCTGGGACTGAGAGTAGGGACTTCGAATATTGGGACGATAACAGGAAAAGGCAGAGAGTTGGTTGACATGATGCAGAGAAGGATGTCCAGGAGACCAGGTGGAAAGGTGTAAGGCTAGAAGCAGGTTTTAGGTGGTACTATCATGGTACTGACAGGATGAGAAATGTAGTAGGACTTGTCTTAAAGTAGGATTTGGGGAGTAATGTTCTGGAGTTGAAAAGAATGTGAGATAGACTTATGAGTCTGAAATTGGAAATTGAGAAGATTGAGAGACAGTGAGAAGGTGCCTGAAGAATGGAGAAGTGTGATGGTGTCCATTTTCAAGAGTAAGGGGGATCTGCAGAATTGCGGCAACTATAGAGGGATAAAGTTGATGAGCCATACAATGAAGTTATGGGTAAGAGCAGTGGAAACTAGACAGAGCAGAAGTCAGCATTTGTGAGCAGCAGCATGGCTTCATGCCTAGAAAGAGTACTAAAGATGCAGTACTTGCTTTGGGAATGCTAATAGAGAAGTACAGAGAAGGTCAGAGGGAGCTGCATTGCACTTTTGTAGACGCAGAAAAAGCATACATAGTGAATATATTGGTAGACGGATGCTGGAATTGGAGTTGCCTGGCAGGAGGTCTAAAGAAAGACCAAAAAGAAGATTTACAGATGTAGTGAGAGAGGATATGAAGTTACTTGGTGTGAGAGAGGAGGATACAGAGAATCGGATTAGATGGAGAAGGTCGATTCGCTGTGGTGACCCCTGAAGGGAAAAACCAAAAGGAATAGAGGACGAAGCTTCCCCAAAAATGTGGTTAATCACAGTTGATTAATGATCAGGTGGTTAGATTGGTTGTCATGGAACCAAAGCATTCCTGGTTTAATTCCCAAACCCCTTGCCTGTCAAAGGGTTGTTGAGTGAGACACTGAACCATTACATTTCACTGATGTTGTGCTGCATGCATAAATGAATGTGACAAAATAAAGGGCTTTCTTGTTTTTCTTATAAGACTGATTAATCACACTTTTTCCCCTCAATGAATGAAAATTCCATTTAAAACCTGCCTCTTGTATCTATGTGTTATCTTTGTGAGATATTAACATTTTTCTGGTTATATTAACTATCTGAGGGTGATAAAAAAAAGCAAAAACAGAATAAATCTCTGAGGGAGCACTGACTTTTTTCACAGGACTGTAGTTACAGCACATTATAATCATCATACTCACTTTCACCATTTTCTCCTGCATCTGATGTCACAGTGATGCTGAAACAGATGGGATCTTCTGAAAGCACTGGAGACACAGAGAGTTTCATAACATTAACTAACTATGAATCACTTTATCATCATTATATTACAATTATATCTAATTGAAAGTCAAAGGTCAGATCTAATAACGAAGATGCTAACAGTTTAGCACAGTGGTAAACTGTGCTAAACTGAGCAGTGAACAGCAGTGTACAGAAACCCAACTGTACAATGGGATTTTTAGTATCTATATTTCCTTTTTTTTGTTTTTAAGCAGGATTTGATACTGACAATAGCCTGAACTGACAGTGAGACAGAAAAAAAGCCAAAGTTGCAAATGTCACCTCAACTTTAGCCTTAACGTCACATAAATAGCAGCCGTCAGCTAACTAACGTGTGTTTGCTAGCAAGCTACTGCGCTCCGAGCGCACAGATACTATCAAGTCTCACCTGTGAAGGAGTCCGGATATATGGATTCTATAGCTTCTAGTTCATTCCTTTGCTCTTCTGCGTAGTCCGTCATTTTTTTTATTTTTTGTTTTTTTTTTTATAGAGGAGCAGGTTACCTGGTTAGAAAACTCATACCCGCTACACCGGCGCTAACACACACATAGTCACACACAGAGGCGGTTCCGCGCTGCGGCTTCGCTAGCGCGATGAACGATCACATCGTCGCTCGAACAGACTCGGACACTAACGTTTTTCATATGTTTTAAACAATCAATACATTGATTTATACACGTAAATGTTATCACTTCTGAAAATATAAAACCTTAAATATTTCTGTATTGATAATAACCGCTCCCGGTCAACGTGATCCGAGTGTCAGAGAAATGTCTTCATTTTTCTGATATCCATTATTTCTGCCTGCAAACATTTTTTCCTCTCTTAAACTTTATTGTATAAAATAAGAACACGCTAAAAATTTAGAACTATCATACAATGTACGGGCAAGATCTCTCTCTCTCACTCACACACACACATATATCTACAGATATAGATATATATACATGCACACACACACATATGTATGCATATATATATACTATATACTTTTTACTTTGACCTGAGCTATTATAATAATTGCTAATGTCACTGACAGGCTGACAGATGAGGTTAGATAGGAATCATCTGACACTGTGATCTGTAGCAGGAGCAGGTGGAGGAGCATCAAGATCAGGGGCCACAAACTCGCGGTCCGCGGGCCGATTGCAGCCCACAGGATGATAGTTTGTGGCCCTTGCCTTTACATACATACATATCAAACTCCGCACTAACATTAAACTTTCATATTAAGGCGGGAAGCAACAAACTATAGTCCCATGGGTCGTGAGTTGGAGACCCCTGATCTAGGGAGTTGGGGGTATGCCCTGGAAAGGGGAATGAAGATCAGCTGTAGCAAGATAGAATTCACGTGTATGTATGAGAGGGAGTCAACTGGAACGATGAGGATGCAGAGAGTAGTGAAGAAGGTGAAGGATTTTAAGTAGCTAGGGTCAACAGTCCAGAGCAATGGAGAGGGCAGGAAAGAGCTGATGAAATGTGTGCAAACAGGTTGTAATAGCTGGAGAAAAGTGTCAATAAGTGCTGTCTGGTTTAGAGTCAGTGGCATGGAGGAAAACACAGGAGGCAGAGCCGGAGGTAGCAAAGCTGAGGATGTTGAGGTTCTCCATGCGAGTGACAGTTAGGGTAAAGACAAGACCATTTGTTCACTTTTCCTTTTTTTTCCACGATGAGCACAAATATTGTACATTCGCGTAAACACTACATTCAATTTCAATCGAGGTCTCAACCCCAGTTAGTTTAAAGATGCCAGACACAAGTACGCCCCCACTAGACCCCGTTCGCAAACACTGTCCCAATCTTAAATGCGTCTATTGTTATCATTTTAAATTTTAGAGTTGAACAGCTCTGAAAAGTGTTTGAAATGTTTTGATCTGCACAAAACTGGTTGTTACCATCTACTCACTCAAGCTATTGTCATGATCACTGGCTCCTTCATGTTAATAGCAAAAACAAACATAAACAAAAAAATAATAATTTTGCTGACTTTATGGTTAAACATTTGTAAAATGACTAAAGTCTAAAGGATGATGTTGCTGTGTCTACAGAGAAACGATGAGTGTGTTAAGGCAAGGACTGTGAAATGGCATTTTAAAACCCTGAATACTTTATTTAAAATATGCATACATAACATTTCTCCTACAGAACAATACAGAACGGTACAGTCACTTTCGAAATAACATTTAAAATGTCAAAAGGTTTCTGGCAGAAATTACCCGCAAGCAAACAAAGTTCCTACTTTGGCTTCGTACAGCAACAAGAGAACAGAAAAGAAGCCTGAAATACTGAAGAAGCAAAGAAATTTGCAGTAGCAGAAAACTACATCAGCACATCTGTGGTCGACACAAGTGTGGGTGACATCTAAAGAGTGTGTGTGTGTGTGTGTGTGTGTGTGTAGTATCGATGGAGGAGCTGAAGCTGGTGGTGGCTGCATCAGTGCTGCTTGTTCAGAGACCCGGGCATCCCACACTCAGGAGAGTGAGGGAATTTTTGTTTCTCCATTCTTAAGAAACCGAATCTGTAAAAGCATTTAGGGGAAAAAAGAAATATCACATAGGAAGAAGGCTGCAATGCAATTTCAGCCACACTGCAAGTATTTTAACACTACTTCAGAGGGAACGGATATAAACTTTATATATTTTACAACAAAAGTGCAGCCAGGAGGAACGGATACTTTTATCTTCTTTTACATTTTGGGAAGTTAAAAAACAAAAAAACCCTGAAACACTCCTGCTATTCCCACATAGCCTCATAATACATGCCGTGACATACAATTATGCAGCACATATTACATAGAACATCATAACCTTTTGGAAACACTGTGTACAAGGTATTAATATCTTTGTTACACTGTACAAATGCTTTGTACACTGTCCTCTCAGCTCAATGATGTGTGTGTCAAACTTAAAATTCCAGGTCTGGTTGATATGCTTTCAGTTTTGTGTTGTTTTTTAAAACCATCATCATATGCCATAAGGGGACCCCATTCGACAATAGACCAACCTAAAAAGTATTGCGCGTATCCTCTGTTGTGTGATTTAGACACATTGATACACTGAATGGTGTGTGTTCCTGTGTGTCAATACATTTCCAAAAACACAGGCACTCTTTTGCCAGTTCAGGTGCTGAAGTCTTCAATAGAAATCAAAACCTTCAATGGGGCTGGAGTCTGACATTCTCCCCTCACAGTAGTTGAGTTTCCACCCAGTGGTTTCCATTGTCATTATCAATTTGAAGTTTAAAAAAAAAAAAAAAAGGCTTTAACACTTGGAGGCTTTAACACCTGCCTTATATTAAAAAAAAAAGAGTTAATGCACTTCAGTGAATAAGGAGGGAAGCAGTGAGTGTTTTACCCATAAAATGCAAAAAGCTCACGGTCACAAGTGATTTAAATGTGAGCTGATGTGGATCATTTAAATCTGAGGCCAAAAAGGGTTAGAAGAAATTATTATTTCAGTAACCCAAGATCATCTTTGAGTATTATCTTAATACAAAAATAGGACATCAACACCTCAATTGGTAACATTTCAAAACATATACATATGGTTAACAAAAATGACTAGAAATATGTTTGAAGATATTCTTGAATTAAGGCTGAATGATGGAAAACATTTGGATGGAAACCCGACTAAAATGAAACGGTGTAAAAATAAAAACATTTTAAAATGCATATTTTTGTTTACTTTGTTTTTTAGGGCACCACATGGCATAAAGACATGGGAGTATCTCTTTCAAAAATACAGCTGGTTTTGTAAAAGATAAAAAAAAAGCAAATAGGTAAATATTAAACCATAAGCATGTTACAGCTGAAGCAGAAATCACAAAAATGCAGGATGTAATAGCAAGAGGGCTACGGTCAAACAATAACACAGGCTTAAGAGCCAAGAAAGGGAAAAAAAATGAAGGCATGAAAGAATCTGGACACATGAAAAAGGGGGCGCTAGTTCTAGGAAATCTGAAGGTTTGAATTCATCAACCGCTTGATGTCAGAAGGCAGCTGAACATCCAAGTGGCAGCAAGTCTGACAACGAGTTTCCAACATAAACCATCATGTGTAATCCCGTGCAACGGTTTCATTGAATACTTTTCTTATTGTTATCATAAGCAAGGGAAATTGAACTATAAAATCTATTTTGTATTTAAAAAAAAAACCAAAACAATAGAACATGGAATTAAAATTGTAGTTAAAAGACCTGACCAGGTGTTACATCCATTAAGCTTCCTGCAGTTAGAATCTCTTTCAAAGGTTGCGGAAGTAAAAGAAAGAAAGAAAAGAACATGAGCGGCACGGACTTGGGACTGAGGAACACTAGCACACACTCACACATAAATCGGCCAGACGCCGCTCCATTACAAATCAATAAATTATGTTGCTGACGATAAATAAGAGGATGTGGGTGGTCCTGGACGGTGGTGATGGATCCGGACGTGAGGAGGTCCTGGGGCCCGGTGTCACCTGTTCGAGTCTCAAATCTCTGTGACGGGATGTCCCTTCCCCAAGGTAACAGCTGCCCATTCACCAAAGCTTTCCTCCCCTCACCCTTTCAAGTGTCAACAGATTCTCAGTGCTCCTCCACTTCATGGCAGCAGCGGATCATCAGCTATCCATGCTGGAACATTCTGTAAACACGAGCAAGATTGGGGGGGTCAGCACATGCTTCTTGACTTGCAGTCAAAGTTGCAAAGACTGCACGCTGGACACATACATGCACGCATGCACGCACACCATATGGCGAATACTTGTTTTAGGGTAATCCCCACATTTCACAAATGTTTAGTTACTTGTATTTGTGCGAAATGTTTTCTGAAATGTTGGCCTCTGTATGAATACTATAAAATCACAAGGCTTCAAAACACCACTCAAGTGTTAGTGAATCTTAGTTCAATTACTTTGATTTAACGCCAGTTATGTTCAGAAGTTTAATATTGATGAAGTTCAATCCTCCCAATTAAAGTACAACATTTTCAGGGTTTACACCATACAATTTTGAGAAACACATCAACACCTCAGTAATTATGGAGGCTCTGAAGACATGTGACAAAGCCACTGTGGCTAAGAAAACGGCACATGTTAACTCTGAAACTACTATTACAAACAACAATTTCTTTTTTGATATGTAATGATGAGGTTTCACGACTGATTCATCTCTTACCAACAACTTTATGTGAGAAGTTCTTAGAGATTGTTTTTTTGAACATAAATGTTTTAAAGGTTTTCACGTTTCTTGTGTGTTCATTTTCGGTTAAGGTTTTACCATAACTATAGGTTTATTATACACATTTTACCATAGAAATGATATATCTTCTCTATTTAACACACTAACATTAAAAATAATCCTAATTCCACCTCACATATTCCAGTGGTGTAGCTACAACTCTCCTGTCTCCCTCTACGGTTTATTTTGTTTCAGTAATTCACAATTCTCGTTGGTAGTAAAGTCTCAAAGACAAATATAGCTTTTGACTTTTCCCTAACCCCCTAAGAGATACATCAGTAGAGGCAAAGAAAATTATTCAGTTATTAGAAACTGCCACAGGTATGCATTGAGTAGTCTTGCTGTAAATTGAATATACCGGTACTCACACTAGTGACCAGCAGATTTATACCTCTCAGTACTAAAAAGACAGCGCTATGCACAATTCTTCTTACCATTGAGCCCCTCTGCCTCCTGAACATCCAGGAAAGGGGCTGGTCCCCATATTCGGACGGTGCCGTCGTCTGACGCACTTGCCAGCAGCCCGGGAAGGACGGGGTTCCAACTCACACAATTAACTGTGCGGGTGTGACCAGTCAGCTCTGCGATGGGCAGCTCACTGCGACGGTGCCAGATGTAAACTTTGTGGTCTGCTTGGAAACACAGGAAGTTCAGGCAGCTCTGATTCAAAGGGAATCTTCTTCTATTATACATGTGAAATCGTGTATTTTAATTCTTCAGTGATCATGAAAAAAGAAATGGAGCTTGCCTTCACTGCCACTAGCAATAAAGTCTTCATTGTGGCCTCCAAAGCAGGAGTGGATGGTGTAGAAGCCTTGTGTCACCCCTTGGTACTTCCTCACCAGAACCCTATCCTGCAAATCCCAAAGGTGCACTCCCTGCACACAGGTTTGAAAACACATAGACTGAGAGTTAAAAAATAAATATGATATAAGCAAACCGGAGTTCAAATCAGCATGTGTTGTGATGTGAAATAATGGAAAGAACAAAACACTCACCTGAGTTGCAACATTGAGCAGGGCTAACCTTCCATTCTTAGACACAGTGAAAGACATGATGGGATGGTCCTCCTGCACTCTGTAACAGATAATAGATGAGCATTGCCAGTACTTCAAAAAACAAACCAACCAACAAACAAGCAAACAAAAAAAGAGGAATGGCACTCACTGTTTAAACAGAAAACTTAATACTACATAATGTACACTTGATTTTGTCCTTTTTGCTGTTCAACCAGGCCGGGTGGTCAAAAAGCATTTTTACCTAATTGGATCAATGATCGGTCAAAAGTGGACCATGAGTGCATTCTAATTGGCCAACAGGGACATTCAGTGGCTAACAATGTCTATTAGAGGTCAGTATAGGCTGTAGGATGTTTTGTGACTTACATATTTCTATCTGTCAGGTCCTCAAAGTTGTATCCTCGAATGCGTTGGTGGGTGTCAGATGCGAGGACGGTCCGGCTGTCACTCAAGCA
Organism: Fistularia commersonii; assembly: GCF_037954325.1. NCBI lineage: Eukaryota > Metazoa > Chordata > Actinopteri > Syngnathiformes > Fistulariidae > Fistularia > Fistularia commersonii. Next base: position 8,746,825 of record NC_141294.1, on the reverse strand, counting down.
CCACAGGCACTGCACCCGAACTCCTTCCCATGAGTCCAGTAGGTTACCGTCCAAGTCCTAACAGACAGTGAAACATCACTAATATTTTTCGAAAAATTCAATGGTATTTTTTCCTTACTATTTCCTTCTTTGTAACTTATTTAATTCTATCAGTTGAAAAGCTGAGGCAAACTGGGTTATTACACTTGAGTGCGGTGGTGGTTCTGATTCTTTACTTGCCAGCAGAACATTTGTGAGAGATCAAGACTTGAATTTGACAAGGTACAATGGGACGATTAAGATGAGGTTCTGTGAACACACCTCTCGAAGAATCACACAAGTGTGTTAGTGAAATTAGCTGTCTAGACTGAGGTAATGGTATATGAGAAGGTTCTGGAGTAGATAGGCCTGTGCAGAGAGAAGTGATTGAGGTTATTGTACGTGGCTTTGTGGTGAGGGCACTTTTGGTTGGCATAGAAAATTTACCAAGGGATGTCAAAGTTACACCTTCTTGACTAACATGACACAGGAGTTTATAGGCGGGCTGAGCCCTGTCAAAAGGACACTTTAGCTCGTAAAAGTTAAGCGTTATTCTGACTAAAAGACTGAAAAGAAATAGGTATTTTAATGAAAATACCCATAATACCACATAGTTACTATTGGCAGATAACCCTTTCTTTATTGACATGACGTTCTGGGCCTTGTGGCCTTTATTTCTAAAACCAGTTATGTGGACTTTGTTAAATGCAGTAAAAAAACAAGATGCGTGACTCATAAGTTATAAAGAAGTCTCCTGACTAAGAATTGGAACATTGTGTACAGTTTAGGTAATGTTGTGATGTAATCTATATTTATATTAATATTTGGGTCAAAGGATATGGTGGTGCATTTTCCCTTTAAGTATTTAAAAGTAAATAAAATAATTCTAAAAGTCATTCACGTGTTTGGGTATTTATAAATCAAGGCTTTCTGTACAAGAGAAAGGTATTTGAATTGTTGCTATATGGTCAGGATCCTGTAACAACCAGAATGCACTGGGCTTGTTGTCTTCCAATGCCATAAATAGTTTGCCATTTTTGGTAACTTACCCCAGGCCGAATCCTCCCCTCTCCGATTTAGCTCTCAGTAGAAAAAAGGAGACTGGCTGACTGGAAAAAGATAGTATGGATGTTCTAGCATCTTAAGGGGAAGGTAAGTGGCCTTGGTTATTTTTTGTGTCACCTGAATCTGACAGGCAAGAGAAAAGCTCTGGGTGCAGGCCGTGCCTGTATTTTCTCATGCTTCTACCCAAATTGTACTGATATTTGAAGAAGAGCCATGATAATTTTACTCAATGAAATATGGGTCTGTGGCTGGTTAATATGGTAAGATACATGGCAGCCTTTAATTACTAGAGAAGATGACAAAGTTAAGCCCTTTCTGAACATTAAAGTTTAATAATTGGTGGTCTGCTTGAGAACTATTAAGGAAAACTAATATTTGAAATATGAGACTCTTTTCCACAAGTACATGAATACAAACGAAAAATAGCCACCACTTGAACGATTATTTTTTCCTTTTTTCTGCTGTTAAAAGAGTTCAATTCCCTTATTCGACTGAATCAAACCTAGAAACACTGACGGCCGTTGTATGTTGATTTGAGCAAAACAACCTGCTTGGTATGTTGATATAGCTTACAAGTTTAAGACTAGACTTGTTCTACTTACAGTAAAATAGCCTAACTGCTCTACAACTTTGATTAGCTTGCCATTTTAATGTCTCTTCTCTGCATTTATTTGTGAATAAAGTCATCGTAGGACAGTTTGACTGGCAGAACTGACAGCCCAGCCCTTCCAATAAGTACGGCCTGTGTGTTATGTAAATGTGGGCTGAGTGTGTGGGCATTGACAGCACAGAGTGTTTGTTGAGAAAGATACTCACACACTGGTAAAACTGGCCCCTCTGGCCACCTGTGATGAAGCGTTTACCATCTGGATTCCAGGCCACACTGGTCAGGCTATCCTCATGAGACTGACTCATTTTTGTTCGCAGCTCTCCCGTCTACGCAGTGGAGATGACAACGGAGCATCAAACACTGCAACAAACTGACTTCAAGGTCTCAGTGGCTCATACAAGTGTGATTGAGACTAAATGTAATGAGAACACACTGTCTGCACTGACACATGGGTTGCTGCTGTTGAGGCATGAAGCTGCACCTGTCATTTCTCAATGGGGGTCAAACATTGTGACTCATCTAATGCTCACCATGTGAACCCTACCATTGTGGGTTTTTTCTTGAGCGCTTAAATAATGATTTGATTAATTGCTGACTATATAATCTATTGGCAACTGGTGTCGTGGTTATAAGAATAAACAGTTTCAATTTTCAAGACTTTGGAATGAAGTCTCACAGTGGTGGTCAAGAGGAAAATCTCCATTCCATGGAGGGAAAAAAAAATTCTATCTATAAAATGATATACCCTAATTATGAGAGCAGAAAGGTTGACGTAATTAAATAATGCTGAAACCTTTGATTGTTTAAACTGAGTTACGATGATAAAATCATTATTTCTTTTTTTTTTTTTCTTTACATTTATGACTTCAAATGGGATTATTTTTTTAGTCTGGGCTAAATATTTTTTTGTTTTACGATCTTTCTTGATTAGGACTCCCACAAAAGTTAATTAAAATTCAGACTACTTTAAGAATGCAGCATAATTAGCTAACATGCATGTGTTTTTTAGTCTTTTGGCAAGCACCTGCACATTCCACAACCACAGTTCAGAGCAGTCATCAGGACCACAGGCTATCAGGTAGGCATCGTCAGGGCTCCATGCCAAATAAGACACGCCATATGCATGCCCCTCCAGAGTCTTCATCAGCTTCAAGTGGCGGGTTTCCTGGCAACCAACAGAGAACACATGGATTGCAATTTGGACATGAAAATACAAACATTTTACTAACTGTAAAATGCGATTGGTTGTCATAAATTATTAGCTACCGTGTCAACGTGCCACAAAATGACTGTGGTGTCTTTGGAGCCAGTTGCTAATTTGGTGCCGTCGTTTGAGAACTTGCAGAACCAGACTTCATTGCAGTGCTCAGTAAGAATCTGCTGAGTATAGCAGGGGAACTGTTTCCTGTGAGTTAAACACAAAGATTCAAAGTTGCTTCATAAAACCTGACTGGATATACTGGTTTAAGAAAAAAAAAAGTTGGCTGATTATTGTATGAATGGTTACATATTAAAATATCAGATTTTCTGGTGGTGACTTAAGTAAATCATTTGCATTTCATCCAGTGAAGGGTTACCGGCTGCAGGCATGGTCTAGCAGCAGGGACACCGAGTCGAGTCCACTGTCTAACTTTGTGTTGTGGTAAAGGCAGCGCTCCCTCTGCAGCTCCACTGCCTGCTTCAGCAGAGTCTGGAGACGACGAGGGGGGAGCATCACAGATGGGGGCAGGTATGCTGCAGAGACACAGGACTAAAGTGACCAAGTAGTAAAAAAAATACTGTGTGAATCAACAAACATGGCGGTAAAGAAGGTAATTTTCCTTAAATATACCGTATATTCCGGACTATAGAGCGCACCTTTATATAGGCCGTACCAACTAATTTTTAAAAGAAAAAAGAAATTGGACATAAATAAGCCACACTTGTCTATAAGCTGTCGGTGCCCCCGTTGAAACATGAGATATCAACGGACCAAGATGTTACGGGAAAGATTTTTTTGAAAACTTTAAATTAAATAAATGACAGTAACATCTACCGGTTTATAATGCAAATGCTTTTTTTCAGAACAGATGCCAAACTTGGATACAACAACTCTAATTCTTTCTTTGACAGCCAGACTGATCACTTTCATTAGCCGCATCAAATGCATTTCTGCACATCTTTTTCATAATGGGAATGTGTGCAGTAAGTGCAAAATGGCTCATCTTAATCTAAACCCGAGCTGTGTTTTGTTATTGGACTCCTGTGCTCATCACGGATTGTCCATATCAACACCATGATCAGGCATAAAGGTGTCCATATGTGCACTTAACACCAAAACACAGTTCTCTGATTGACCTTGTAGTTATAGTTCTGGAATTGCGGCCGCAAGGCGGTCGGCGCCTGTCCCGCGGGAACCCTCGAGCCCGCTGGTGGACTCCAGTGGTGAAGGGTGCCGTCAAACTCAAGGAGTCCTATTGCGCCTTTCTGGCCTGTGGGGCTCAGAAGGCAGCTGACAGGTACCGACTGGCCAAGCGGCATGCTTCCTATGAGGAAGCAGAGCCGTGGGACTCTGGAGCAGACACACCTATATCCGGTGCTGAAGTTGCTGAAGCAGTCAAAAAGCCGCTGGACTGCCGCTGGACTGGCACACCGAGGTGGCGATCCCCCTTTTTAAAAAGGGTGTGCTCCAACTACAGGGGGAATCACGCTCCTCAGCCCCCCTGGTAAGGTCTATTTGGTGGTGCTGGAGAAGAGGATCCGCCAGCTTGTGGAACCCCGGATTCAGGAGGAGCAGTGTGGTTTTCGCCCTGGTCATGGAGCACTGGACCAGCTCTATACCCTTGGCAGGGTCCTTGAGGGGGCATGGGAGTTTGCCCAACCATTCTACATGTGTTTTATGGACCTAGAGAAGGCATTCGACCGTGTACCGCGGGAAACCCTGGGGGGGGTTCTCCACAGAAGACCCTGGACATGGTGGAGAGACTATGTCTCAGGCTAGCCTGGGAAACACCTCGGGGTCTGAGAATAAAAATGCCCACATAGCCCCGTGGATAACTGAGTCCCTTTATTGGCTATGAAAGGATAAGGAAGACTAGATGGACTCTCTTGTTGCCAACTATTGTAAAACCACCACAGAGAAATGAAGTAAAAAAAACTTTTTTTACACAGTTGGTAAATGAAGACCCTGAGTTTTGCTAAATAAATGTGACAGATTGCTGGAGGATATTTTCTCTCACATTGTGTTAAAGGTGAGTGGTCAATTTGACATGCGGCATGGGATTACAATTAAAATCAATTATGCTAACTTCTTAATCCATTTGTCAAAGCCTATCCCCATGCTGCCCCTACAATTTAATGGTATTTGTTATTTGTCTTTTGAGATTTTGCTTTTGTTCTTAAACTGTTGACTCAGACACCTGACATGTATCCGGTGTTAAATTGTGTAACTGAGTAACTCCGGATTAATAAACTCTGCTTGTGGTGAAAACAGTTGTCTGATTTGAGAGCTAAAAATGGTTATGCCATGTAGGGAACTACTGCAGTATTGCAACACTAACACAATATGTAAACAGGAATCACCCACTGTGGTAATGCTTACATGTCAATACAAGGATACACGGTACAGCCTGAGGGGGAGTGTGAAGTGTGGGGGTCGTTGGGTATGAGTCAGGCAGCACTCACTCTGCAGCTTGTCCAACAGCTTTGTTCGGGAAGAGGTGCCTTTGCCTTCCCAGTCAGCTTTGGCTCGCAGATCCTCTGCATGGCTGCACATCAGATACCTTCAAAGCACAAACAAAAGTATGTAACAGTTTTACACGCAGGCTTGTCCACAAAGGCTGATTTAACACTTTGCCAGTGTTTAGCTGGCCCATTGAACTACTGGCCCATACAAAGGAAAAACAGCATTTCCTTTATATGGAAGGTTCCAGACAAACCAGTAGCTAATCACTTCAGCCTAAGTTCTGTGAATTCAGTTTCTAGTCACATGAATTACAGACCCGCTGAGAATGTGGATGCGCTCCGTGTTGTACTTCAATGGAGTGAGCTCGGCTCGGAGAACCTGCAGTGCCTCCAAGACCTTCCCATCCTCAAGGAACTCCAGGTATTTCTGCTGCAGTAGCAAGAACTTCATGCGCTGCAGATGTGGAAATAAGAGTGAAGACATAATGTATGATCTGCTATTTTTAACTCTCCAATACCCTATTAGCTCACATTGTTTGAATATATGGCTTCATGGCAAACAGCAACGCAAGAATTTCATTCAAAAGGGACACATTTCCTTATTGCGTGTATGTCATTAAACAAGAAGATTTCAACAAGAATTCCCCATGACCTGGATGACAGAGAACCTCCTCAGACATGTCAACAAATACTTTGAATCCTTGAAATAAGTGAGTCCTGTCAGTTACTTGCATTGAGTACAGATGGACCAATATAGAGCAGCCAGTTACTTCTTCCTAACGTCACTGTCTATTAAGTGTATGTAGTTGTACATGGTACTGAAGACAGTTTAATTTCTCAAGTCAAAAGTCACTGTGAATAGCATCGCTAAGTGCAAACACAGAAAAAATATATTTAGAATGACATAATATGGGCCTTCTAAATGTCTAAAAGTCACTTTACTTGTTTCTAAGCAAGTGTTTCATAAAACATGAAACACAATTTCAGGAATGTAGCAATGTCATGTTGCAAAATGTATGTAATACTAGTATGTATTGTAAGAGAAATGGCCATTATGTGTTCATATCCCTTTTCTTCTTAATCAAAGAAAACTGGTCAGACGAGGAAAAGTTGTGAGCTGAATTATATATTTATGATACAAAAAAGGATATGTATGATATACTTTTTATTTGTTATGTAAATGCAGAGCCAGCCTACCTACAATTTGCACAATTTTGTTGTAATTTACTCACACACACACACACACACACACACACACACACACACACACACACACACAATCTGATTCTGTAAAAAGCAGGATGTTAGACTTCTCAGAGCCACCTGAGCTTCTCTTCTGCTTTTAAAGAGGCACAGTTGTTTTGATTGTACAACTTCTGCTGGAAAAAAAAAATTGAATTCAACAATTCAACAGCCATGATTATGAAGTATGACAAAATCTTGAAATAAAATCAAATCTTTGTAGTTACAGTTAACAGTTAAGACAATTTATATTTCATTGTATTTCTTATTCTTCCTCCTTTCTACTATTATCTATTACTGTTATGTTTTTACTTGAAACTTTGGCACAACAATTTCCTTCGGGATAAATAAAATTGTTCTCATCTCTCATCTCATCTCATCTCAAAAGGGTGCTCAGAAAGACCAGACCTTGGTTGTAATGAAAAAAGTAATGGTCCTGAAGTACTTGGCCATCTACTAAGAAATAAAAATGTTACTCTGCAAAATGTTTTGAATTCATTAAATCTGAAAAGAAGGAACTGTAACTTTCATTGTGTTTAACAGATTTGGTCCCAGATGTCAAGGCTTCCTTATTGTCTGGTGTTTCATTATTGACAAAGATTCATGAGAACAGAGGTCGTTTCCACACGAAGAAATGCAGATGTTCAGCAACGGCCATATTAGAACGGAGGCTTTGGCTCCATTCATCTGTCTAAAGTCTTTGTGGGTCTGTGGTAATGATCTATAATGTAAATTGGTCAAAGTGTGTGTGTGTGTGTGTGTGTGTGCAGATATGTAACACTTACCACTATAGCACTTGGAGAATGCATCAATGCCTTCAGCTCATTCAAATCACTCTCAGCCTAAATCAGGATAGAAAGAGAAAAAGCTTTAAACCTTATAAATATTCCAGCAGTCATTTCAAACACTGAAACAGCTGTTCTTTTTTCCTCATTTGGCCTAAAAAAAACAAAATTCAAAACAGAGTGCTACTACAGAGGACTCCTGATCCAACCTTGTCCCATTCCCCTTCCATGACGTGATTGCGAAACTTGGTGGCAGAGGGATGCTCCAATCTGCAGCCCGACTCTTGCATCAGGAGGTCCACTGTCTGACTGTAAACAATGCACACAGGGGAGAGGGAAAATGATCAATTCACGTCCCAAGTGCTGACCGGGGAAGGCACTCATGATCAATTCATCGTGCGGCCAATGGGACGTGAACGCCTTGTCATGTGACCAACTGATCATTAACACGATTGTTTAAAATGATGATGATGAGGTTTCTTTCAACATGTAAAAAAAAGGTTGTCTCCTGTTGGGGTGATAGGTGATGCGTTCATGTTGTCGCACTTTAAAAAAAACAAATCAACCAAAGCAAAACAAGCCAAATCACGCCAACATCACGATCAAGGAAAGCGATGACATGTGAAAGTGACATCGTGATATTAATCGAGTTAAAAAGGCCCCCCTCTCCGGATAAATGTCAGTTTTGTGTGGATAAATATAGATTGCATTCACCTGCGGGGCCTGCAGCTGCCTAATATGTACTCATGGCGAATGACGTAAGAGCGCTGCTGGTAAACAAGAGGGCAACATCACCGGTTCTCTCGAGATTTGGAAACCCCAATAAATATGACGCTGTCATCACGACCCCGACGACCGCGGGGTGTTTGGGGGGAGTCAAACTGACTTACTTCAGTCCCAAATCGTTTAAATGTTGTCCTATGAGCCGGATGACATCCTCCTCGGACTGAGACAGACGCTTCTTCTTCTTCACGCCAGAGTTGGCGTCAGGGGAGCTGCTGCCGCTGCCGCCGCCGCCGCTGTTGTTGTTGTTGTTGTTGGACACCGGCTGGGCCGGAACTCCGTTGTTGTTGCTGCTGCTGCTACTGACAGTGTTTCCATTGTTGGTGACCGGGAGCAGTCCGTTGGAGTGGGGCACACCGGCGGAGGACGACTCGCCGTTCTGCGCGCCGTTTCGGCAGGACAGTTCCGACTCCAGGTCCTGTCCCGCGCCGTTAGCCTGCATGTTATCTACGGTCGGAAGGGCGACGTGACGCGATGGGGGTGGGGAGGAGGTGAAAAACACGCTGACAACAAAAACACGGGTGGACTTCGAAAGCACCGGTGCGGTCGCCGACAGGCCCACTGACCCAGATGCAGCCCCGAACTACCCCGTCCGTTCGTCCGTCCGTCCGTCCCCCCAACCTCCCTCCCCCTGCGGCCGAGTCGCTCGCTTCGCTTCGACCGTGACACAAACCGCGGGGTACGACTCGGAGGACGAAGAGCCGTCGGCCGGGGTTATGTCGACAACCGCATTTTGTCGAATTCGTCGTCTGTTGTCGGAGCCATACCGAGTGAGCAGTTGAGGTGTCGTTCGGAGCTTGTTATTGTTGCTCTCAGACAGCTGCAGCCCTGTTATGGACTTACGCAGTGACGTTGGCGGAAATTCCTTCACGTTGTCTCCCGCGCTGTGCGTCACCACTAGGGGGCGCACAGGAGCGTCTTCCAATCCAGTCTATTTAACTTCTTTTTTCCTCTACACATCCTGTATGGCCTGGAAACTGTTACAATGACCAAAAGACAGGAGGTGGAGCTAGAGGTCGCAGAGATGAAGACGTCGAGGGTCTCGTTGGGAGTGATCAGGATGGATAGGATCAGGAATTAGTCCATCAGAGGAACAGCATATGTTATTAGATGTTTTGGAGAGAGAGAGTTAGTTAGACAGATGCTGGAATTGGAGATGCCAGGCAGGAGGTTTCGAGGAAGACAAAAGAGAGGATTTATGGATGTCGTGAGAGAGGATATGAAGGTAGTTGGTGTGAGAGAGGAAGATACAGAGAATAGGGTTAGATGGAGAAAGTTGATTCGCTGTGGTGACCCCTGAAGGGAAAAGCTAAAAGGAGAAGAAGAAGAGGTGAAAACATACCTTTTCACCAAGCACTACCCCACTAATTGCACTTAGCCCTCAACCCCCACGGAAAAAAAAACGACAAAATGAATGTACATATATATATGGTTCTGAGATGGCTATTTGGTGGAGTGGTCAATTCTGACCTCCCACTACTTGGTACTTTGGATCTTCGGTGACTGAATTTCACTTTTTGTAAGTCGCTTTGGATAAAAGCATCTGCCAAATGACTGTAATGTAATGTAAAAAGATCCTCCAACACGATCATAATTTCGTCGTTGATTCATTCCATTTAGTCAAGAAATGTGAATATATGTTTGATGCATGCAGTTCATTTCATAAACGGAGTCTCAGTTCTTGAAATTGCAGTTTCTCTAGCTCCATCTTCTATTTTAGAGTTTGCTTTTCTGTTCTTCAGCAAGTTTTACTCTAACAATCAGCGCAAAATAGAAAACTCCACAGCTATAACCCTTCACGACACATATGCCTTGGTTACTCATGTTAATCCGTAGACTGTACATCAGCAGTGAGTAGATTATCTTGAACAACTGAGCATTCATTTCTAGTGGGCTGTGTTGCTAAGATCTTTTAATCATGCTAATAGAAAGAAGGCCATACTTAGCAACTCACTTACAGAATTTCAAGTTTTACACAATAAATGCTTTTTTAATCAAGACTTAACAGAAACCATTTAAAGCTGACCATCTGCACACAAACACACACACACACACACACACACACACACACACACACACACACACACACACACACACACACACACACACACACACACCAGGAGGAGATGCATTATCAGGTGCAAGTAAGTACAACTACCCTATGAAAGACTTGAATCACTGACTCAGGCACAAGTGCGTCTGAATTTATGATAAGAAAGCTTTATAAATCATCAGAAACAGTTAGATGTATAGGGTTTTGATACAGTATAAATAGATTCATGTACATGACATTCAGAGTAACTTTTTACAACCCAAAATCTGATACTGTAGAGCTGGGGTCTCACACTCGCAGTCCACAGGCCAATTGCAGTCCTCGCAACAATATTTTGTGTTCCCCTGCCTGAAATCAAAGCTTTGTGTTATTGTTGTCCGCGTGTTTTTTCTCACATGCATCTGGGGGTTTTATGTTGTGGGTTTAAAAAAAAAAAAAAAAAACGTAAAGGAAAAGAATGAAAAAGTAACATTGCAATGTATTTTTTGCTTCAAAATTTGAAGAAAAATGTTTTTTTCATGAAAAACATCAAGTGATATTGTTAAAACAATCTTTCCTTTTCTAATTTTCATAAAAAACAAAAAAATAGCAAAAAAAAAAAAAAAAAAAAAAAAGGGCAACATTAAAAAGATTTATTTAATAACCGGAATAGCCACCATTAGCCTTTGTAAACATTATACCTCCTCTTATACATGCTACCAATCAATTTTCTAATAAATTCTAGTGGCAAATTTTCCCACTGTGACAAGTTTTTATCTTTTAACTCATCAATATTTATAGGATGTAATTACATCAATAATGTTTAAATATTCATATTTAATATTAATTCATCATGTATTTTTTAGAAGAACAGTTCATTTCAATTAACCTGTTTACCTCCTTTACATTAAAACAAAGGAAAAATTTGGACTTAGCGTTACTTCAAGGTAATGATTTTACTGGTTCGGCGCCCTTGACATCAAATTAGGCCGTATGTGGCACCTGGACCAAAATGAGTTTGACACCCCTGCTGTAGAGTGATGGCCTGTTCCCCCTCTGGAATGAGTGCATATCAACCTTTTAAATGGAAATCCTACTCCTCCTGACCCGACACAACACTTTATCTTATTGAAAATAAGATAATAATAATTGTCTGATGCACATTAAACAATAACAAAAGCACTAATTGTATGACCAGTAAAATATTCTCCAGTCAAAACAATGCAACATATGGAATAGATACCATAGAATGCCTTTCTATATTAATTTTTATTGATATAGCTGACTATCAATAAAAGGCATCAGGAATGACCAAGCCTGACTGAAACATGCTAGCTTAGCTACATTACACTCTACGGTAAATTCTGAGTTTGTAATCAGTGCACTGTTGTCCTGGAGTCGGAAATAATGACACTGAGGCAAATCTTTCATAGATGTTTTTTTTTAATCAACTGTTCTTATTATGACAAACAACTGAAATGGAAGAGGAAACATTGACTGAGAAATTCTTCACAACTTAAGATCCAGGATTAGAATTAACTGCTCAGAAAAACTAAGTTCAAGAGTATCTCTAGCTCAATCCACAGCATCTGTGAATAGGAGTCAATGTCAAGTCAAATTAATTCAAAGAAAAACATAACGCTAACAACAGCTAGAACCACAAGGGCAGATCATTTTGTCATTTGATGTCATCTGCTGGCCCTTCCGGTGAGAGCAAGATGGCATTTCAGACATCGTGTATTAAGGTTAAAAATTTTCTTGCAACCAAAACCTGGAATCAAACACAGAGTCGACGCATTATCCAAAGTGCTATTTTGTTCCCGAGCCTGAGATTTTCTTAGAAATGCAAATAAGGAAACAACCTTGGTTCACTTTTGGCTTTAACATCCAAAGCCTTTACCTCGAGCATTGGCACTTTCACACATGGACAGTATATGAAAACATAAGTGTCCTTATCGTTTCCAATAAATTAATCTGACTAACAAACACTTCATTAACTCTGTACAACAAGGACACATTCAGCCATCTTTCCCTTTTCATTAAATAGAACTAAACCTTTACATTATAACATTATAAAAATATGACTTAAAGGGGAAGGCATGATCACGAACATTTCCTTGAAAGAGGACTCTAAGTTTTGTAGGAGAAGAAACTATTGCACTTTGATTCCATTCTACTGAGACGCGAATGAATTTCATAATCAGCCGAGGCTACACTTACTTCACAAATATCACTGCTTAATTCAACGGCATGTAACTGCAGCTGAATCAAAGACTCATACATTTGACAAAAAAACTCAATGGGCAATCAAAGTAAGTGTGTGTCCTGTGTCTGCTGGCGGGCTGCTCAGTTTTGCAGGCTTATTCATCAGTTTTAGCTTGCCTTCAGCTGGTCCGTGTACTTTAACTTGCTGGTAGAAAAAGTACTTAACAGTTTTACTGAAGTACATTTAAGCGTAAGAGTACCATTACATTACTTCATCACAATGAAAAGCCCCATATTTACAGCACTTTCAAGCACTTCTGGTTTAGCAGCATAAACAAATGAGTAACCAATCAAATTAGTTAAGATGTTTGAGACTGTAGTTTTGACAGAAATGCACTGTAAATAGTTTTTTGAAGCTGCTGGAGGTTAAGGGAGGTTAAACAGATTTATACAGGGTTAGCTATTTCAATATATTAAAATCTAGATTTAATTTTGTTTTCCAAATTTGAGTGGTTTTGTCAGGAAAAAATTAAATGCACACAAACCTGTTTTTTTCAAAATGTTGTGCTTTTTTTCCTGCAATTTCTCTGGAATAAAACCTGAGAACTTCAGTTTGGAAGTCATGGAACAGCTGCAATTTGATTGATACAACAGTACACCAGCTGAAAGGCAAAAAAATATACTAGTTTAATATTTTGCAGTATGATTTACTTGCGTGTACGACTGTGGCCTGAGAAGTAACGAAGTCTTTTAGGTTTATAGGTGTATACAGTCACATAAAACTGACGTAAAGTTTAATTACTTTAAAACTTTGGAGAAATAATAGTATTTAGTTCTAACACACCACTGCTTCAAATGGCAGTTTCCTCTTTTGCCTGTTGTCTGAGGCAGGAAACGGTCATTCACAAGCAAATGACCTGACAATTTAAGAAAAAGTACATTTGACAGACAAGTATATGAGTGAGATCCAGTTTCCAACTGGTATTTACAGATTTGGACACCCAGTAAGGGACACACAATAGAATAGACAATGGTGAAGTTTGCCAGAACACCAGGGAACCTGTGGTAACACAGTTTAACATTGAGAAAAACTGCAGTGTTTTCTCAACCCTCAAAAGGCTTAAATAGAAAAAAAAGAGGACAAAGACTAAGTTATAATTGGCTAGGTGTGAATTGTCATTTTGCTTAAAGATTTTTGAACGCCTCATTTCAAGGTCATCTGCCTGATAGAAAATTTCTTGCATAAATGAAATCTTTTCAGTCACAAGTTTTTCTTCTTAGTATAGTTGTCTAATTTTAATTAAAAAAAAATCCTCTGTCTCACCTAAGATAGAGCCAATAAAAAGGCTTGTTTAATACACACATTTGATCCAGATTTTTCGGTCATTACAGATTGTGTAAGATATAATTTGAGAAAGTCAAGTGAAACAAGAAAGCTTTCTGGCCCAAAATAAACTGTTCCAAAAGACTGACATTGGTGGCGAATTTCTCCCAAAAGTAGTGCTTGTTTAGGAAAGGTTTGCTTTGAATGTGGTCTGTGAGAAAGCCAACCTGACAGACTGGCAGCCAGAAGGCCTTGATAAGCTGTTAGTAGGACAGCAAAGGCTCCAAATGATGTTTTCTTAAAAAACAAACAAACAAACAACAACTCGGAAGTCTCGGAAGTTATGCGAACTTCGCCCGCCAAGATATAATGAATGAGAAAAGAAAAAAGAAAATGTAATTCTAAAGACCAGATGGGGATTCAGTTGTTATAAAAAGGAAAACGATTAAAGCTCATATTCATTCAACGCATATTTCATTCCCCCTGGATAAGAAGAACTAAGAATCAAGATAAAATGTTATTAGGAGATGCATGGCACTCATTTGTTAAGTACAGGGGAAAAACATTCCCTTATAGTATCAGTAGACAGAAAACACAGGAAGTCATTTCAATTCTACCTGTTTGACCTGTGTTTTTAGATCTGATTACTATGCAAATAAAAAGTGCAATTAATCAGCTAATTCCAGGTAATCAAATACATAATCAGATACATTTATCTAGAGTAATATTCTATGGTAACACCAGGTGGGAATGAGGTCAATCAAAATTATGTGCAAATTACTTCAATACAGAGGAAGTTCAATTATGGCTCCTTTTGGTTGCAATATTTGAACTCACATAGTGACAATTTAAAAAAAAAAAAAAAAGTTTTTTCCAAATGGAACTCAGTAGACTAATGAAGAGGAAAATGGCAGTTCCAGCTTATCTCCTTTTTGCTTAACTGCTGTGATCTTATTACAGCACTAAAGTTGAACCCTTGAGGTTTGTGTAAACAGCAATGTGAGCCGGAGACTTGAGTTCTTAGTCTTAATTGCTACAAACAATCACTTCCTGTGCAAGGAAACCAGAAAAAGTAAAAGTTGAGAGGGACTCTGTGAGCTTTGAAAAACTTAATGTAGAGTTTGATAATTTCATGACCATAATAGTCGTACAGCTTAATCCCCTGAAAGTTGGACTCAGGACCGTCTGTCTCCTATGTTAGTGATGTTACAGTCATCCTTGACTGCACTTACTAATCTGTTGGTTATAAGATTGTTGGAACAGATGACTAGAACTAGAAAAATAAACAGGAATTATATTAAGAAGCACAGTCATAGGACAAAACAGAGATTTTCCTGCTCAGAGAATCATCAAATCCTTCAACTAAATAAAAATACAATGATCACAGCTGTGATAGGCACTTCAATCTGACCACAATCGGTAGGGAAAAAAATTGTGTTCACCACCTTTCTGTCCCTTTCCTTAAGTTTAGTTACACATACAGTACGGATGCATGTTTTCCTTCAGGGCCAATTCTCTTCTAGAAGCCAGTGGTACAGCCTGAGGTCCAGGAGCAGAGGACAGCACAGCTCTGGGCTTATTCCCAGATCAGAATCAAGGAGAAAAAAAATACTAAAAGAGTGTGGAAAAAATACACTATGAGCAACACACATCCACTCTCATATACACCCACAGACATGGTGGACAACAGGTGGCAGAGCAGTCAGAATTGTCGAGCTCCAGCCTTTCATTGTCCAGACTCTCCTCCATCTGGGCTCAGTCCATCAAGTCATCAAACAACTATTACAGAAATTGGAAATCAGTTCCAAAATTTAGGCCAGACAAAAGTCATAGTCAATATGTGGAGGAGGTGACCAGCGGCAATGTTTGTGCATGTGAGGCCAGTGTTCTGTTCTTATCAGAGAGGCATTTATGAAAATAGAGAACAGCTGTCAGTGTATCTAAAGTATACCAGTTTGGATTCCACATCTTCATATGGAGGGAGGAGTTTAATTAGTTGTCTACCCAGCTGTAAAATGTAATTTCATTCAAATGTAGTGTCTCAACCATGACCTCTATATCAGCCAGCTAGTAATGGCCTGAAAATGTATTACTGAATAATTGAAAAAAACAAACGATTAGACATTTAAAGATAAAGTTGTTTATGACATCATGTGACCATTATTTAATGTTAGGACCTCTCAAATTATAACAGCGACAACTGATGCTTTTTGGTTCCTATGTTGTATTGCTTGTTAAATAAAACTCAATGTCTTCCTTTCACTCAAATGTTAAAATATCCTAACAACATGAAAAATGTATCATCCTTAAAGGATGCCCTCAAACCAATGCTGGATTTAAAATTAAATGACCTTTGACTCAAATTAACATCTGTTCAACATTCTTTGAATTTCAAAATAACATCTGTTGCAGCTGGATGTTACAGAAAATTTGTTTAAATTGGTTCTCATATAAACACTGCTCAAATGTTAAAACAATAAATATGTTATAATTAAACACTGATCTGACTCTTACTTTTGATATTTTTGCTAAATTGTGCAGAGTACTTATGTACTTTTAACTAATACATAACAATCATACACTAATACAAGTTTAATTTGGTCCTGAATATCAGAATCTGCCACAAAGGCCAAGTTTTGGTTTGCGCTATCAACTTTATTTATTTTTTTAACTCCCAACTATTCAAGTTGATAAGGCTGGGCAAATTCAAACATCAAAACTCGTCAGTGGATCCCCAAGACACTAGAAATGTTTGTAAGTATAAGGCCTGCTGACACAGGTGTATGTGTGGTGTGTAGGCATATCAGACCTGTCAACCTTTTGGAGTGAAGTCAAAGATGAGACTTGCTGACAGGCTGTCTCAAGTGTGAGGGTATTTTATGGTTTCTATGTAATAACTTCATAGTCCAGAATCTCTATCCAATGCACCTCTCTGTATTTATCTCACATGAGATGTGATTACTGGGAGGTGATGGGTGTGTGTGTGTGTGTGATTTTGGTCCTTAACTGTCCACCACCTGGTGTGGCAGCGTGACAGAGGAGCCATTGATAAATGAACCTTGTTTGTCTCTTCCTTTCAAAAAGTATGTCAGTAGCTCGCCTTTCCCCTTCACAAAAATTGGCCCCCTCCTCACAAAACGGAAGCCGTACTCCTTGAGGATGTTATAGCAGTCTTCAACCACCTGAGGGCAACACACACACACACACACACACACACACACACACACACACACACACACACACACACACACACACACACACACACACACACACACACACACACACACACACACACACACACACACACAGAAAATGATCAAATCTAGATGTTCAAGTAGTTGTATCTTAAAAAAAGACAAATCAGTAATGGTTCAGCTTTCTGGTCTTTAAGAGTTTCTGAATGTCATAAATTATTCTGTTGCTCACTTTGCCAAGAACATCCATTCCCCTACAACGCCAGGAGACGAATGTCCATTAAATCTTTCATGGCATGACAACAATAACGGGAGAGTTTTCTGAAGCTAAAATTTAAAAGGTGTATATTAACATAAAGGACAAAGCATTATCACACTTGTAATTTTTTTTAAGATGTAATCTCCAATTTGATTTCTACTTCAATACAAAGACATCACAACTAATTCACAGTAACTACTTCAAAGGGGAACATGTGCAGAATAAAGAAAGATGACACCTTGTTGTGATCATACAAAGATCCACAAGATCTTTAAGGTCAAATGGTGGGAGAAGGGGAGGCCTATGCAGAAACTGGCAGTCTTACCTGAATATTACCCATTACCCCAGTAGACTCCATGCGACTGGCCACATTCACAGTATTTCCCCAGATGTCATAGTGGGGTTTGCGGGCACCGATCACTCCAGCCAACACCCCACCCTTATTCAGACCTGAAGTAGCAATTTGACATATCTAATATCAATGTTCCTCATTGAAGTTTATGTCAGATATTTATTTTATTGAGACGTTTCACAGCGGGGAACTCAGATAAAGCTGATTATATCAAAAACATACACAGAGCTCATAAAAATCCAAATCATTTACCTTAAATATATACTGTATAATCTCTCACACACAAACACACACACACAACGTGCGCACGCACACACGCCAAGTAAAGGCCAATTACAAATATTGTGAAGAAGACTTCGGTGTGCATTTAAATCACAAAAACATACATTCCAAGTTAACTAAGGGCATCTAGATGTAACACAGGTACATGTAAACCAAGAAGTCAGTACCACAAATTTGCTTGTAAAATGAACTGGCAAATACATACAATTAGGCCTTGTTATTGACATCGGACATTTACGACTTTTATTCAAATGCTGTTCAATGATAGGCATCATCATGGTATTTTACAGTGTCCGTTTAAAAATGGTTGGAAAGGATAGATAAGATTTGATTTCAGATATATGCGCTTTTAATAACATTGGCACATTTGGAACACGTGTAAAATTACATTATCATTGTAAAACAGCATTTTCATATAAATACTGCAAGTGCAAATTTTAATAGGAATTTGCGTGAAAAAGAGCTAAAACGATTCCAAATATACTCAGTTAAATCATTATCTGGTTGAAATGTTTTGAAAAAAAACTTCCTTGTCTCGACTAAACATTTCATTAAAGCTATTGCTCAGCTGTGCAAGGACTGTCCACTATTTTATTTGTTGTTGCAGTGTTAACATTTGGTCTTATTCAAGTTTCTAATTAATTTATGAACATTAAACCAGCCCCCCAACCAGTGATTACCAGTAAATCTGGAATAACTAGACCTAATTTTGGCCTATAAAAATGTTATTTTGCGACATCATAACAGAACTAGGACGAGGTATGACACATACCGATACGTAGCATGAAGTTGTTGAATGACTGGTAGTTGATGTTCATGAGTGTGACCTTCATAGCCAGAGCAAAGTTTGCCAGGTCCGCTAGATGCTGCCAGCGCTCTCTATCCGATTGTTCCTCCTTCTGTCAAATGAAATCCCAAATAGCTCTGAGGCAACCTTGGAACCAATACTGGCTGGATAATACAATCACACCTAACACAATAAAAATAATCTTCAAAGAAACTCTAGTTGTTATTCTGACATAACATTCAATCGTCTGAACTATATTAGTGCTGGTAGAACTGGTTTCATTTACGGTTTAGAGGAATATAAAATGAGAGAAGAATTGCTGACCTTCATCCAGTTGTAGCCATTGCTGGCATCTGGGGTGACACCTGATGCTGCCATGTAGGTGCTTCCGATGGTCTTGATTTTAGTGATGCAGCGAAACTGAGGCTCATCCAGCAGCTATAATGGACACAGACTGAAGTCAAAGTTCAATCTCATAAAAAAAAGAACAGCTGTAGAGAAGGGTACCTAGATGGTCTTCAGTGTGTCTTGTGTCTTTAGTGTAATTTATGCAGTTTGATTCAGTACTAAAATCAGTGTTAATCTGTTTGAGAACTAGCTTCTTGGTAATTATCAAAAGATACCAAAATAAACTGCAAAGGCAATATTACATTTGTTCTCCAAACCTTACAATTTGATTTGTAATATTAGACTAACGGTCAGTGCCATCATGATCTGCAAACTTTCTGCATTCTAATCATTCTGAGTGAAACTGCTAAAATTATTTTATTTGGTGGAGATGGTTTTACTCTATGAAAACAGTGGATGCACTTTATTACAAAATGGAAACATCTTTTACAAATAACTTCAGAGAATGACTGAACAATTGTAGTTATGATTGGTTGTGACGATCAATAAAAGTTCTCCACACAACCATAGGTTTAAGGTTTGAGCTGGAATGAGGGGACAAGGAATTGAAACAACAAAGACGACAGATAATCCCCCCATACAGCATTTTTTATTAATATAGTGCAGGATGCGTATTCCTGAGCACTGGTGCTTAAGCAGACAATAAAAAAAAATTGCAGAACAGCTTACACTATCGAAGTCAGAGATTATTTCATTAAGGAATCGTAGACATTCAATGCCTCCATTGTTGATGCTCTCTTCAGTGTAAAAGTCAGAAAAGTTGGGGATGGAGGCAAACATGACTCCAATCTCATCATAGGATTGGCTGTACAATTCCTGGAATGTAAGCGTAAAATTGACAGGTTGTTGAATGAACCAAAACTGAATGCAGATGAAACGATGCAAATTGGTAACTTAAAAGACTAACATGCATTTTAATGAACTGCAATTACTTTGAGAAAATAAGAGATTAACACATCAAGTAAACGAATAAGTAGAAAAACATAATGTTGTGTGAGAAATACATGGGTTTTGCAGAGAATTAAAAAAAAGCTTTGAACCTGAGACCCCCACCTCATCTCTTTTCTTTGACCCAAGGAAATGTCGAGCAACGTGTTCAGGCAGCATGTTTGTCACCAGCGCTTCGTTCCAGCGCCTCATCTCGTACACTTTCTCCTTCTGCTCATGGACTTCAATTTTCCACAGAAACAGGGTGCGGGCCAATTTCTCCACCTAGAGGTATCATTGGAGAAGGATGCGAGTGTTTGACCATTTCTAACTGGATGCTGCATCAATTAGAAACAACATTAAATACAACTTCATCACTTTACACTTAATTTTCTTTGGTGTTTTTTGGGTGTATAAGGAATTATTCTATTCAACAACACAGGAGATCCATTAAATTATAAATAATGTTGAGTGAGCAAGTAATACAAGAGGTTGGGTCTGCAACAGATCAATGACAATTACACTTTCCTCTGAGATAATCAATGGATTAATTGATGAAAACTACTTTTTTTTCCTGCTCACACAAAAAGTCAATCACATGATTAGTCAGTTGATGTTCCTCAAAGTGATCAGACTTTCATAGATATGTATAATATAATTGATACGTTGTGCTGTGTGCGGTTTTCTTTCCTACTGTGGTCTTCAGATCACTATTTTATTAGTAAAATATGCAATCATTTTCAGATAAGTGTATTTAACCAGCACATAGCTGTACAATTTTAATCTTTAATGCAAACTATTAGATTTACTGAAAACTTTAAAACTGAAGTACAGTACTGTTATTTGTCCCAAATCCCCACTATCTATGAACCATCTACATGCCATCTTACAATACCTCAGACATAACCTTGAGTTGAAATTAGCTCTAAGAAACACATAAATATTGAACAAATATCACTGAGTCGTAAATGACTATCATAAATAAACCCAATCTGTTATTTTAAATGTATTGTTCATAGAGAGTACTTCAGTTACTATTCCCAATTTCTCTGAGAGTAAGTTTTTGGATTTATACTTATTATATTAAGACAATATGCTAATAAACAATGATTTTAAAACATCTCGAGTGACGGGACTGGTTTAAAAATTAAATATCTTTTATGCTTCTAATACAATGTAGCTCCAATACATTCTAGCATTTAAAGGCAAAGAAACAAGAAGAACTAAAACAGTATAACAAAAGAATGTATAAAGGTTTACTGTGTACAAAAATACAGTAAAAACAGGAGAATGACACATGGACATGAAGTGTTTTCTTATACAGTTCAAGTGAGGCACAGTAAAGATGAGCTGAAAACTTACATGTCTAGAGAAATAATAGAAGCTGACCATCATAATGAATATCATAACTGTCATTGTGAATTTGGAGGGAACCTGGTATGACCTGGAAAAAACAAAAACATTGAGAAGGCTCATTAAGAGACAATGAAAATAGCACAGTGCGCAAACACATGGACAATACTGCACTGTTTTTAACTATTCTTAAATATTATAAATGTGATACTTTTGAACAGAATCTTTAAAAAGATATTCAGACTTATGCCTTGTCCTAAATTAAGCATTATGTTGGTAAGACAACAAGACTATCCTGATAGCAATCAGGCTTTGCAGGATTTTTCAGACCTGTAATCTTTGCCAGTCCCTGCAATCTGAATATTCTTGTCCCCTTCTCCAAGCTGTGCATCGTGTAAACCAACCACACCAATGAGCTAAACTGCAGTTACTTTACAATTGCATAACCAAATGATAAACTCACTTTACTTGCTCTGAAATCTTGTTCGGCATAAGCCCTTTGATACTTTGATGGGTTAATTTGACAGGCAGCTTAAACCATGTTATTGCACAAGGTAAGTAAATGTCTTCCCTGTGCAATTATCCATTACATAGGACTGGGCAGTGCCATGGAATTTTATACTATCAACCAATAGTACTGTTCTATTGCCTGAAGGATCTCCTGTTGTACAGGAACATTCAGAGTGATGTCCAAGTGATCCATTGTTTAATCCCATCATTACACACATATATGGGTATACAGACTTGCTTGCCATTCAGACTATTACTCTCCACACCCCTTCACTCCAACACTTCAAAAATGACTCTCTCTAGCCTGCCATTGCTCTGCACTCTCATCCCAAGAGCCTGTGTGGTCTGTGGAAATATCTAATACATTGCTAATCATGATCACTTCTTCCACCTGTTGCATTCTTTTGCAAAGCTATCTACAGAATAGTTTGGAGAAGTTACAAATGATAACAATGGCAGAAGGTAGAGCAATTGTCTTTGGAACCAAACATTCCTGGTTCGATTCCCAGCTACCCCTAGCGTGTTGAAGTGTTGTTGAGCAAGACATTGAACCCCTAACTGCACCCCTGATGCTGGTCGATGGCAGCCTACTGCTCATGGTTCATCCATGATGGATTAATTGCAGAGAACAAATTAATAGGGATTAATAAAGGATAGATTGTTATTATTATCAAATCCTTTAAAAAGAAACACTGAAAATCTTCATTCACTTTTGCAGAAATAGAAAAATACGCAGGTGTTTCTATAGACAAAATTATGGTATATTCAGCTATAAACAGCTAGATTGTTACTGATACGGCCTATAGTTTCCAGCAAAAACAAAATACTGTGCTTGACTAAAGTCACTTACAGTCATGGCCAAAAGTTTTGAGAATAGCACTTTCACTAAGTCTGTTCCTTCAGGGTTTTTAGGTGTTTGCCAGATGTTTCTATGGTTGTGTCATCCTCAAAACTTTTGGCCATGACTGTACATTTCTACAAGGTGTGTAATGACCTCTGCCTCATATCGAACCTCACCTATAATCCTGAAAGCGGGCCATGTCATAGCTGTCGAAGATGTCCCTCCAGCTGTAGATGTTGACAATGCCTGTAGCCACTGTGATAATCAGCATCAGAGTGAGCTTGACCATGTGACTGACTTGAACCAGCATGGTTGTGGCCATGAGTGCCAGTACAGCAATGTAGCTATAGTACTTGGGATTATTCAGGCAACCCTCAGGGCTGGACCCGGTGGAGGAGGATGGTGGAGACATTGTCGTGCTGACTGATATATGGGCCCGTGGCAGACAGCTCAGCTTGAGAAGAAACAGACATGTTATCATTAGCTTGGTACTTATGATCACTCCTATAAGTTGAATAAATGGTCCTTGCTAAACTGTTCTTAAGAGCCATGATTCTGATTTCTTTCCGATGTACTGGCATAAGGATTACCTGCGGATCCCTCAAAAGACAGGCATTTGTTGTAGTAAATTTTATAGTCCTCACAATTGTTCCTCCCATAGCAAATGTGACTCTTCATGCTTGAGTTTGAACACTCATATTTTTAGAATTATATATTTAGACTCAAAGACAAAGCTCACCATATCCATTATGTCAGCGATGGTAAGGATGAAGATGGCTGCCATAGCCCAAGTGTTGCGAGCCCAGCGAGTGTGGTCAATCCAGGTGGAGAAGCCCACAAGCTTTTTGGGAAAGACCTGACATGAATAAAATTTCAATTAGAAATCTATACCATTGTGCATCAATCATTGCTCTAAAAATGGAGGAATCTGTAGGTGCCTGTTAAATTTCTTGACCTCTGCTCATTTAAACATGATGTGTATTGCTGGAGATCTAAGAATGTCCAGTGCAGAGTTTTTGGGGAGGTCAGTGTAGTTTTTATGGACCCATTTCATGGGTTTCAATTTCATGTGACAATGACGGCCGTAGTAAATTTAAATGAGAATAACCCAGGGGTTTGGATAGTTTGCATTGTTTCCGACTGATATACAGTACTTGACTTTAACAACTGTGGAATGGAGCAACAGTCCATGCTAGGGTTTACAAAAATACTTTAGTATATCAAAATGTCTGTGAGAAAATTGATGAACATTTAAGTTAGTTACACTTGTTTCTAATGTTATGACAAGTCAGTATGTGGTGAAAGAAGCCATTTGGTGTTATCTGGTAGCCATTGGTGTCATGCTGGGACACGGCGAATGGTCTACAGCTGCTACCAGTTAAAAGTCAAACTAAGCGCATTACTGTGCATGTGGTTCTGTTGGCAAGTGTGTTAGGTTCTCACATTGTGATGTTTGATGTAATATTGATAGACACCAAAGAGCCTAAAGCATTAGTTATTTTGACTTTGTCACAGGCAATTTGATTGACTGACTATCCAGTATGCTACTGATGAAATGGTCTATGAGTTGCCCATGAGATGGAAGGGGGCGATCAATACTGCCTATCAGTGCATCTAAATTTCCATAACAATGTTTAATCAAAAAGTTGTGCACTGTGCCAAAATTCCAAACAGGTTCATTGTTTATAGCTTGAAATGGCCTTCTGCAATCATTTAACCTCTAGGACATACAGTGATTTGTTTTTGTCATCTAATTCTGGGAAATGGAGAAAATGTGATTCCTGAAAAACATGATGTCATTGGGGAGATTTCATACAACCACAATTTACTGTAGCAGTGAAAGTTTGTATGACTTTGTGAATACAGTCAGTCTATTTGTAAGAGAGACACATTTCCAGAACATCTGAAGACACATTTCCAGAACATCTGAAGAAACCCTCCAGCAAAATACTTTGTGCAGGGTTTTAAAGTGAACGATGAAAAAATGTTTTTTCTGATGGACAAGGTGCTCCTAACTATAGACATAAATATTCGTGATACATGTTTCAGATATATTGCATGAAGAGTACAGCAAGTAAAAATACAGGATTCCACAGATGTATTCAAGTAAAAAAATTAAATGTTACTCACTCTGGGAAATATGGCAGCCAGAGAGCAGATTGTCAGGATTAGTAGCAGGACTTCTCCTACCGCAAAAGTGATGTAGTTCGCTATCAGCCTGGTTGTTCAGAATTAAACACAAAGAATAAAAAAACCTGAGAGAAGACAGAGCCCACATTATCTAAATCCTGTATTAAGACCTGTATTAATAGGTTTTTGCAGGAATACCATGCCCTGAGGAATTAAATGTTCCCATTTCACAAGGAGCATATACTTTCATTACTTTCACATTTGTATTAGGATTTCAGTGACCGAAAAGGTATGTTTAAGAACCAAGTCATTTCTATTACTTTAGTAATATCTGTTTCAACTAGCCTGAAATTTGAAATCTCAGTGGGGACAGGACATAAATGTTGCTACTCGCTCCAATAAAAAATCAATTTAAGACTGGGGAAAGTTTCCATTTATTTGGATGGAAAAAAAATTAAATAATACAAAAGTTAATCCAAGTCCTTGAACCATTTCCAATTGAACATGTTATCCAAGTATTTATAATGAGGCAAGATGCTTCAATTTGACAACTTTTTTCTTATCTTGTTGGTGTGAAACTGACCCATTTGTCCTGAAATGATTTGAAAAGCATAAAAATGAAATATAAATGCCATAAAAGACAATTTGCACCCAATCAAATAGCAAGCATTTTTAGTTTGGCATGAGATTACTCAGCGTACTATCTAACAATTAAAAAAAAAAAAGTGTGGTTATGGAAAAAAGTTGGTACTGTACACATGCTAAATCATTTACATCTACAAGTGGATGGTGCATCAGGAAATCAGAAGTGATGTTGGAGGATCTTCCCTACTGTCCATGAGAACTGACCAGGGGTCAATAAGGGTCTCCATAGCTGCAGTGAAGAGCAGGACCACACAAGAGCAACAGAAAGCAGCACCGCTTTGCTTCTCCTTCTCCACAGAATAACGGGTTTCCAAATCTGGATCAACAAACCTCAGGGAAAGTTTGTTTGTGTGTTTCCCCTTCAGACTGATAAGACATGAAAATATCAGTATTAATAACAAGGACAAACTTGTTACAGTATCTGACTCTAAACATGCACCAACAAATGTTTTTTTTATTTGGAATTCCAAATTTCACTGTATGCTACAATTTAGAAGAAAATTCTTCTTAAATTCATGGGAAGTCCACTGACTATCAATAAAAGTAAATACAAGCAGTAACAGCTGAAATTTCCTGACAAAATAATCCCGTAAGAAATAAGAGTGTGCTTTGCAGAGGAGTGAGATGAGCAATGTCTTATTGTTCTTCACTTACGCTTGGACTGTCTCTCTCTCCAACAGAGCTTCGTTGAGCAGTTTGTTAAGCTCTTGCTCATTTTCCTGAGCATCAATTACTCTTTCAGCCAAGTCCCGTAGCCGCAGTCTTCGCCGAGGGTTCGGAAAAGAGGGGTTCACCACCTGCAATCATCAACATCATCAATAAGTGATAACTCAGCTGGTTTGCACATCTCCATAAAATCTAATGATTATGTAATCAAGAATACATAGATCTATAGAGATGGTTGTGATTAGGGAGGCATAAAATATATAGCAATTATTAATACCAATAATTACAAATTGTTGTCAAACCTGACTTAAACAGACCTGCCCATAATTCTTATCCCATTTAATAGACTTGACTTCTTTACAAATATTGTCAGGG
This sequence comes from Fistularia commersonii, assembly GCF_037954325.1. NCBI lineage: Eukaryota > Metazoa > Chordata > Actinopteri > Syngnathiformes > Fistulariidae > Fistularia > Fistularia commersonii. The sequence continues at coordinate 8,720,369 of NC_141294.1, read as the reverse complement.
ATCTTCGGAAAAAAAAAAGCATTTTGTATTATGCTAACTTTTGACTTTTTGAAATTCTAAGAGGTGCCAAGGGGTGAAATGATTTTTTATTTAAAGTGCTGATTAATAACTTTAAATGAGACACCTATAATCAGGACATAACAGTTTTAGATTCTATACTTGGGTAAATATGAATACATCAGAAGAGAAATTATCCATATGAAGCCAGTCTCCTTTCTCCTTTCTCCTCTATTCTAATTTAGGAAATGAGAGCAGGCTGGGTTACCCTGGTGTCCAGCTCCTCAGGTTCCTCTGGTGTGGTGCAGGCAGTGTTAACACTGCCGTTACACTCTGTGGTGTTGATTAACAGTGGAGAGTTTCCATTGGAAGAGGTTACTGATAGTTTCTGTTGTGAAACAAAGACAAAAAAAATGATCACAATGAAAAATTAGTCATTGAAATTTGTAGTTCTCTTATTTTAAAAATTTGGACCACACTGTAGCATATATTTTGCATATGATAACATTTCCACACTTTGCATGACTTACAACACCGTTGATGCCATTCTTTCCCACAGGACTCTTAGGAACGACCACCAGATACGTCTCAATGCCACGCTCCCTCAGATAGTCGCAACGGTCACCTCCATTTCCTGGCTCCACATCAAACTCACCATGAAGACATTCCATGGTACTCTGGGAGATGTGGACACGGCTGGTGCACATATTCAAAGAGATCAAATGTCAGGCATGTTATTACTCTGTTAAATATTGAGATATAACCCCTGAGCTGCAATAAGGCTTTTTACGTCATTAACTGATTATTAATAACTCAATAAGACTGATATTAAGTAGAAGCTTAAACCACAAGACTGCCATCAAATTAATATTTTGATATCATATAGGTCCTATCAAACTCATTACTAAATGTCAAAATCAGTGTGCAACAAAGTGCTTTATGCCCTTTGCCCCAAACCGCTTGGATCTAGAGAAGAACAGGTGCCCAAGAGAACCTGTACAAACCCTTAGGTTATAAATGGACAAAGATAACATTTTTTAAGAGATGCTATATTGACAGAAGCCTTGAAACAACCAACAAACACACTGAACTGAGTTTGTGCAAATTCTTACCCTGGTATCCCTCCAGCCTCCATTTTGTTGGCAACAGTAACATCTGTAGACCAGACATCATACTGCCACCTTTTCTGACCTAAGACTCCGCCGAGGACTGTCCCACTATGTACTCCAACCCGCATATCAACATCTGTCTGGGTTTTTTCACGTACATACCTGGGATTCATTAACAAATTAAGAAAAAACAAACCAGCTTCAGTTATAATCAACAGTTAAGTTGGTTGTTCTGATTTGAAACCTTTATAACTATGACAACATGAATACATGCTCAGAATATGATACATCTGAGTTGGAGTGACCTGAGCTGAAGTAACCCCATTCATGCATGCGTGCATGTGTGGAATCAAATCAAATCAGCACCTAACATCAGAATCAATCAGAGGTTAATGACCTCTCAGTTGTTCTTTTCACTTTGTTTCGCAGCTGCAAGAAATCAATGGTAGTCCATCTCGCTGATCAATTCCACACTGACCACGTGACCGAGACTAGTGTATCACATAAAAATGTGTCTGACAATGACGGATCTTTAGAATGGACAGGCATGAATGCACTCACGAGATGGCCTCCACCATGGCCAGGCCCATCATGATGGAACAAGCAGCGTGGTCATCCCTGTAGTCTGGAAGCCCGCAGATACAGTAGTAGCAGTCTCCCAGGATTTTGATCCGCAGCTGGTGATATTTCTGACAAAATGGGGTAGGTACTGTCAGGACAGACTGAAAGAGGGCTGAGGCTTCTTAAGTGCTCTGCAACTGTGAGCAATGCCAAAGTATGCATAATGGCGGAAATATGATTTATAATTCACAGAAGAAATCTGCTTTAATTGATTGCTTAAAGTATCAATCCACAGCAATTGCTCTAATCTGACTGGATGTCTAGAAATCTTAGCAATAGAGTATACATATGTAATAAGTCTTATTGTCACTGCAAGACTTTTAAAAGGTGCTGTAAACTTGTTCCTCTGGTTGAAAGGGTGAGGTTTTTGCAACACAACGGTTATCTCTTGACTACTTTTAAAATATTAAATACTGATTAAATTTGTCTCTGCTTGGTGGCCACTCATACATTAGGGATCTAATCAAACCCTTTTATTTAATAATAAAAATATGATCCCATTTTACAGAAAATCACAGGATCCATAAAGAACCAGATAGGAGAAAAGGTAAAAAAGTAGTGGAATATAACTATGAAATAATATTGAGAAACTTACAGCTGCCAATTTGTCAAATCGAGCAAACAGTTCATTCAGCAGTTTGACCAGCTCTTGAGCGCTGCATGATGATGACAGTTGGGTGAAGCCCACAATGTCTGCAAACAAAATACTGAAACAGACACACATGCAAAAACATTAAATATTGCGGTGTCAAAAAGGGATGCCATCAGTTATGTGCATTGGTTTTCAATCCAAAGAATAAATTCTTTGCAGAGACATTGACACAATCGCATTGATGTTAAGCCAGAGCTCTACTGTGAGATAGCAAGCTATGTGAATAGAAATAAAAGCTTCTTCTTAGATTGTAAAACAGTTTTTGGTGAAAGGAGATATTCTATGTTTTGGATAATGTATACTTCTTCTCCTTTCAGCTATTCCCTTCAGAGGTCGCCACAGCGAATAAACTTTCTACATCTAACCCTATTCTCTGTATCCTCCTCTCTCACACCAAATAACTTCATATCCTCTCTCACTATGTCGATAAATCTTCTCTTTGGTCTTCCTCAAGACCTCCTGCCTGGTAGCTCCAATTCCAGCATCTGTCTACCAATATATTTACCATCCCTCCTCTCTACATGACCAAACCATCTCCGTCTGGCTTCTCTGACCTTCTCTCCAAAAGAGGAATGAGTCCTCTGATAGACTCATTCCTGATCCTATCCATCCTGGTCACTCCCAAAGAGAGCCGTAGCATCTTCATCTCTGCCACCTCCAGCTCTGCCTCCTGTCTTTTTGTCATCGTAACAGTCTCTAGGCCATACAGCATTGCTGGTCTCACCACTGTCTTGTACACCTTTCCTTTCATTCTGGCTGATAGTCTTCTATCACATAGTACCCCTGGCACTTTTCTCCACCCATTCCAACCTGCTTGAACCCGTCTCTTCACCTCTTTTCCCCATTCTCCGCTGCTCTGGACTGTTGATCTCAAGTACCTGAAATCCTCCAACTTCTTGATCTCCACTCTGTATAGCCTCACCGTTCCACCTGGGTTCCTCTCATTCACACACATATACTCTGTCTTGCTGCGACAAACCTACATTCCTCGCCTTTCCTGCGCATACCTCCACCTCTAGATTTTCTTCAACCTGTTCTCTGCTCTCACTACAAATCCCAATGTCATCTGCAAACATCATGGTCCATGGAGATTCCTGTCTAACCACATCTGTCAGCTTGTCCATCATCACTGCATACAAGAAGGGGCTCAAAGCTGATCCCTGATGGAGTCCCACCTCCACCATGAACTTCTGTTACCCCTACAGCACACTACACCACTGTCTCACAGCTAGCACACATGTCCTGCACCAACATACTTCTCTGCCACTCCAGCCTTCCTCATACAATACAGAGTTCCTCTTTAGGCACCCTGTCATATGCTTTTTCTAGGTCTACAAAAACACGATGCAGTTCCCTCTGGCCTTCCCTGTACTTCTCTATTAGCATTTTTAAAGCAAATACTGCATTTGTACTACTCTTTCTAGGCATGAAGCCATACTGCTATTCACAAATGCTGACTTCTGCTCTTGGTCTAGTTTCCCCAACTCCTGCCCATAACTTCATTGTATGGCTCATCAACTTTATCCCTCTATAGTTGCTGCAATTCTGCATATCCCCCTTATTCTAAAAAATGGGGACCATCACACTTCTCCATTCTTCGGGCATCTTCTCACTCTCTAAGATCCTGTTTAATAATCTAGTCAGAAACTCTACCACTACTTCTCCCAGACTCTTCCACACCCACTACCTTTCCCCTCCTCATCCTCAATGCCTTCCTCACTTCATTTTTACTAATCTCTGCTACTACAATAATCACCTCTTCTGCCCTTGCTTCTCTTTCAATTTCCACATTCATCAGCTCTTCAAAGTACTCTTTCCATCTTCCCATCACTCTTCTAGCGTCTGTCAATTAATTTCTCTCTCTATCCTTCATCACCCAGACCTGTTGTGCATCCTTTCCATCTTTATCTCTGTTTCGCCAACCTGCATAGATCATTCCCTCTTTCCTTACCGTCCATCCGCGCAAACAAGTCATCGTACTCCCTTTGTTTTGCCCTTTTTACCTCTATCTTTACCTTACGCTGCATCTCCCTGTACTCCTGTCTGTTCTCTTCAGTACTCTAAACGTCCCACTTCTTCTTTGCTTTCTCTGTATATACTCCTGCACCTCCTCATACCACCACCAAGTCTCCTTATCTACTTTCCTTCCAGACAACACACCAAGTTCTGTCCTACCTGGCGCCCTGATAACATTAGCTGTAGTTGTCCAATCATCTGGAAGCTCTCCCTGACTGCCCAGAGCCTTTCTCAACTCCTCCCTGAAAACCATACAACACTCCTCCCTTTTCAGCTTCCACCTCTTTGTCCTCTGCTCTGCCTTTGTCCTCTTGATCTCCCTTGTCACCAGAGTCATCCAACAAACCACCATCCAATGCTGTCTGGCTACACTCTCACCTACAACTACTTTGCAGTGACTGATCTCTTTCAGGTTACCTAATCTATACAAGAGTAGTCTACTTGCATGCTCCTACCTCCGCTCCTGTAAGTTACCCTATGTTCCTGTCTTTTGGAAAAAAGTGTTCACTATAGCCATTTCCATCCTTTTTGCAAAGTCTACCACTATCTGTCCCTCTATACTAAAAGGGCCCCATCACTTCTTCATCCCCTCTATTGCCTGCACCAACATGCCCATTGAAGTCTGCACCAATTACCACCCTCTCATCTCTGGGGATATTCTGCATCACTTCATCTAGCTCATTCCAGGTCCTCTCCTTCTCCTTAAACTTACATCCCACCGATATAATCCCACCAAATAACATTTGGCATCACACCTTCAATTTCCAGTTTCAAACTCATAAGTTTATCTGACAATCTTTTCTCCTCTAGAACATTCCTAACAAACTCCTCCTTCAAGATAACTCCTCTATTTCTCTCCCTGTCAGTGCCATGTTAGTACAACTTAAAGCCAGCTGCTAAACTTCTAGCCTTCCACCTGGTCTCCTGGACACATAGTATATCCACCTTCCTTCTCTGCATCATGTAAACCAACTCTCTACCTTTACCTGTCAATATCCCAATATCCAAAGTCCCTACTCTCAGTCCCAGACTCTTGCCTGTCCTCATCTCTCTCTGCTTACGAACACGCCTGCCTTCTCTCCTTCTTCGATTCACTTCAATTTTATTTGAAATGTGTTATGAAGAAATAGATTGACATGATGAAAAAACAATATACGAAGCAGGGAAAGGATTGTTTGCCAGTCTTCAGGTTGGGGCCTACCTTGACAATATTTAGGCAGAAATGTTTGTTGCCTAATGATCACATGTGTTTAGACTTGAAACTGTCTTTCAATTACATGCATGACAGGTTGAAGAGAGCAGCAAAGACAGAGAAAAGGAATTGTGGAGATTTATGCAAACTTTAAGCTAAACGTTTTCCAAAACAGGGCGGAGCAAGCATCAGGGTGAAAGAAAGAAAAAAAAGACAGAAAACTCAATGTATAGCACAATGAGAGACATCTAAAGAAATATATAAGAGCAGAAAGTAGATAAGTGATAAATAATACAATTTACATTAAATGAGGTATACTCAAATAGAAAAAAAGGATAAATCATTTTATCTCAAATGTTATTTCAGCATGTTCTACAATGCTAGTTTAGTATAATACTACAACAAACACTGCTTGGAATGCTATGGAACTTCCAAATGACCATTTGACATCCAGATAATTCTTACAGACTGCATAATTTACTTTCTTTTAACAAAAATGGCAAATGTTATGGAGAAATGTTTGTTCAAGCTATGGCAGAGAGCAGGGTATGCATAACATAATGTTTACCAAGTTACATTGTGGATAACCACTATATGTAAAATTCCTGGAATATTTCTTTGAATTTGTCTGCCTTTAATATAAAGGATATAAGTAATCTTGTGGCATCTATTATTGAATATTTGGTGGCCTGTAATAAAAATTATCAATAAATAAAATCAGTGTCTTGAGTCTTGACTGTCATGAATCACTTTGCATAGCTGACATACAATTATTTTTTAACAAGGCTTTTTATTGGTCTGAAGGTAAACACTGTGAAAACAATATGCAGTGTTTATAGTGGCATATGTAATTTATTGATATGAGTGATGAATGTATGATTTTTTTTTTTTATGTTTACTTGTGATTAATATCCCATGCTCTGCCAGGTTTCTGCAGAAGTTACCGTATTTATTTGTTTATGAAGCAATAATAATAAAATTGTGATGATGTTACATGGTCCTAGAATGAAAGAGGACCTGTGACAACTGATGAGACTATTAAAATAATTGTTTTTTCGTGTTAAACTATCATATGATCCTTGTCAATATTTCTAATGGATTATTGATCCAGCACACACGCATAGATCATTCCCGAAAGTGTAAAAATAGAGTCCTTGAATGATATTTGAGTGGGCTGTATAACTAGGCCTGGTGAAGTGGCAATCAGTTACTGATTTGCATTATTACTCGTGTTATGGTGCTTATTTTAATCTTCTGCACCATATTTTTATGCTTTTATGTCAAATCTGGGACAGTTAAAGAAATATGGCTTCTGTCAATGTGAAGATTATGATGTAGTTATGATGTTAAGATTCATCCACTGAGCAGGACAAATCTTTGTTGGTGCCAATGAATACATCAATGATGCAGTCAAATCTTAACACTTATTGGACCTGAAAAAAATCCCATTGATTTCTCCATGCCAAATAAGACATTCCACAAACATATTTTCCATTTAGGACAAACCCAGTGATTGCTTAATGTGAAAGCTTTGAAAGGAGGGGTCTCTGCCCACTATGATCAAAAACCACTGAAGAACTCTGTGTAATTTAAAGATTTCATCTCATTGCATAAGGCGCAGTAAAGCCAAGGTATCAAGTGAGCCCAAGGTTATCGAAGGGAATTCAGCCTATAAAACATGGCTCAATCTCGTTAATTTCATCTTAATCTAAATCTTATGAATAACATTTTCCAAAAGTCTTGTTTTTGTGCGCGTGGGAAGCTACAAACACTACTTTTTTTTTTCTCCATTCTGTTGTCCATTCTTATCCTTGATGTTGCTCCTGTTGTTCTCTCTGCTGTCTATCTATTTGTGGATGTCTTTTGTTTTTTTTCTAATTGCCTCTCTATTTGCATTCATATTTATTTGACACTTATAACTGTTACACTACTGTGACAAAAGAATTTTCCCTATGGGGATCAATAAAGTTTATCTTATCTTATCCTCTCGAATAATGGTTCAGAATGCACATTCTCATAGGCAACAAGATATCCAGAGTGACACATGAAAATCTAATTACCTTGCTCAACAGGCAGGTATGATGCCTCAAATATGGTGAATTAAGCTGCTGGCTTCTGAAAATTAGATTCTTTAAAGTCGAAATCTATTGTACTTGCTCATTACCTGACATTCTCGTGTCTGTACATGTACATGGTGTTGAACTGCTGCATCTCTTTTTGACTTGGCTCCTTCTTCATGTCCTGTAGCATCTCATCTGCTATGTGCTTTGGGAGAATGGACAGCAGCAATCGTTCCTGTGAAAGACATTACCAATCACACAACACTTGCATCAGAATGATCCAAAACTTGAAAAAAGAATGATAAGCAAAAACATTTAAAGATGAGTTAAACATTGCCAGTTTGCTTTAATGGCAAAGGTCAAATAGCTAAGTAAAATTATGCCTGTGAAAGTCCTGTTTGGCATCTGGATTACACGTACAGTATGTGCCGCAATGGAGTTTTACGAAATGCAACACTGAACACAAAATCCCTGCATGGAATTACACAATCTTTGAATGTTTATAAAAATGACACTTTACTTCTTTTTTAAATTTTGACTCAAACAGACAGTGAGCAGATTTAAACTAATCTCAAAAGCAGTTTTACCACTGCTGCGGGGTGGCTCTGAATGCAAAATCAGAAAATATTTCACAAGAATAAACTTACTTGATGTTTATAAAAACCAGACACTTATCAAAAGATTTTTATATAATCAGCCTGGAGGAGAGTAAGCAGTACCTGGAAGCCAACCACATGCTATACTGCCAAAGGCAGTGATACTCCAAAAAAACCACAATTCCTAATTATTCCATAAAAATAGATCTAAAACACAATTCTTGATTGTAATTCCTGTGAGCTTGATATGCCCATATAAGAATTAACATTGTCAGTCATTTTCAACATAAACAAAAAAAAACAAACAACCGACAAATTAACAACCAATGCAGCTGTTATTAACAGGTGCAGTGACAGACATTGATGCCTTCACACGCACGCACGCACGCACGCACGCACGCACGCACGCACGCACGCACATAGAGTTCATTTTAATGTCATATGTCAAGACACTACTGGTTAAGATGTGGGATGGGGGCATGTAGTAGGCTTTAATATTACCGTAACCTGCCTCTCAGAGGCAGAGAGGCAACAAACAGCTGAGCAGGCTGGCTCTGTGATTACAGCTGACATCATCTCAGGAGGCTGGTTGCCATGGTAACTAGCCATGACCGGATGCTCCACTCCTTGATTGGTTGGTGGCTCTTGTCTTGCAGCTAGCCTCTCTTTCCCTTTAGTATTCTGCAAATTTCTTCCTGCTAATGGTTTTATCAGCCCATTGGTTGGCTTGTCTTTATCATCTACGCCTCTCCTCATGGAACCTCAGTACCATTTTTCTATTTCCTGATCACCCCAGCAACTCACTTCATTCCTCCGCATTTACTCTGCAAACCCAACAAAACAAAACAAAATAAGATATTTACGTTTCATTCCACTTTTCAAATCTATCTAGAGTGCTAGCTGTTCAAAGAACATTACTGAAGCTTAGCTACCTAAAAATATTTTGGAGGGTAAGGGTTACTTTATGAAAAGATTGACCAATAACTACTGAAGAATGAGAATACACAATGCCACTGTGGCAGTGGTCTGGGTGACATGTGGAGTACAATTTCTTTATGTATAAACAAATAAGCACCATTTGAAGCTACGAAGAATGATGTACCTATGGATTTAGAATGCAACATGTAGTGTAACAACAGTATCTGTATCTGCAATATTTCATTCATTCCATCACTCAAATTGGTTGTTTGAGGTGTTGTAGGTTTTGCTATTTTCATCTGGTAGGTGTTGAGACCCCCTTGAAATATAAAAGGAACTGAAGGACAACAGATTTATTGACCTTGAAAATTTGTGAAAGTGATGCCATACCATTTCTAACTAATCTGTATTGTGCAAGTGATCAGTTCCATGAATACCGTACTAACACACCATGTATAAATTGCAAAGGGCTATGAACCAAAGAGAACAGGCATGCTACTGTAAATATGTGAAGACAAAGTTTGCGCAACAAATGACTAGTAATAGGTGGTTAATGGATGATTATCGGGGAACAGAAGCCCGATTTAATAAAGCAAGCTTATTTTTAGATAATTCCAATCAATTTGATGAAGACAGTTTGAATGAAATTGACATAATCAGCCAAGGAAATGCATACATCCACATGCTCTGCTCTCAGTAAGGCTTGTTTTCAGGATTCTCTACAGCTGAAGCAGTGTTACAAATCAATTCCCTGCTTTGAGGCACATGCCAACATGTGACACATCACAATGATGATGATTATTGCAGGCTAACATTTAGCATATGACATTTACAATGTGTATCTCTCAATTTAGTATGCCAAAGCTTTAACAAATGCAATATTACATACAGCTAAGTCAGGAGTTAATGCATGGATCTCGATAGCTTTGTAGATGTTTAATCATAAACCTGTGTTACCATTACAAAAAATATGACCTGGTGATAGCTAGCAAAAATTAAAAAGTATGAAGATATAAAAAAATACAGGCCATTTTGTGAGGAACATCAACAACAATGTACAACCATGAATCCTATTCTATCCAGCTAAGTAGAAGAAAGGTGCCTGTTTGCTTTTAGCCATAATTCTTAAGTGATAATACTCAAATAAGGGATTTTCACTCCTATAAATTTATCTTAAAAAATAAAACAAAAAAATATCTTTGTCTAATTGGTGACGTCAACAATATTACTATATAATCAACTGAATTTCACACTATGTTTTTATTATCTGATTCCTCCCCTCCTTGTAGATATATGGTTATCAAATTCAACAGCTGTATTTCACAATTTCACTCTGAATATTTGGCATCTTGAAATAAAGATTATCAGCACAGTACCTGAAAAAGGCATGATTCACTTTGCATCAAATAATAAATGTTTAAGTGATACTTAACATGGTAGGATATGACATTTAAGTGTTAACTCCTAAAAATAATGTGGCTGAAAACATTCACTTTGTGGGGCATACCTAAATGTCTTTGAGAAACTTTGTTATGACACCAATACAAGTATTGAAAACTGTGGAAAAACTCACTACAGCCATCACTTCTGTATTACATTCAAGAAGATGATAAATAAAAGGGATGGGTTGTGCTGTTTGACCAAAAAAATTACATATTAAGTAAATCAGTACCGATAATCATATTTTTTCCATGTGGAATTTCCATGTGGAAATGTTACACAAGTTGATATTTATATAGTAATAACAAAGACAATAGACGTGGCAGCAGAGACCAGACCAAAGAAGGCAAACTTAGTAGTGGTACATTTCCTTTCAACCACTAGTTTAAGACCTCATGTTACAGAGTAGTCTTGTGTAAATGGTCTAGATGACAAAATTATAAAACAGGGTCGGCGTTGATTTTTCCCCTGTTCTCAGCTGAGATTGACGGCACAGAGATGCGGCATGTATCTGACTAATCGATAGATTTACTTGGGCGACCTGCCAAAATTTACAGTGTAAAATGTTAGTTCATCCCAAACCATTTCATTTGATGAAACATCATTTCAACAGGAGTTGGACCAAGGCAGAATACCAATCTAGTATAAAGATATTTAGATAAGCACAGTCCATACATAAGAACATTAAGTAGATTGCGTTTAACCAATTCAAAAGAATAACACAAATTTTCCTGTAAATGAATACTAGTATGTATAAATTTCCACTGCGTCTGTTTCGAGTGAGAAGGACCTCAACAGTTACATTGTATAAAGAGTGACATGTCAATAAGGAAATTTGCAGCTGGAATTTTAAGAAACAGTTTAAACTCTAAGTTTAAAGCACTAAAGAAGCATGATGGATATGAGGGACCTCGATATTAAGTTTATCTGGGGGTTCACAACTGTAAGCAATTGTTCTTTCAATCTAAAATTAATTTTTATACAAGGCAAAAAAAAAGAAAAATACTGATAATGGGTGATCAGAATTCCCATGCAAACAAGTCTTTTATTGTTTGACCTCTGACCTGTTGCTGGCTCTGTTCCTCCAGATTCAGTTTGACCTCCAGTGACTGTCTCGCCTCCAGAAAGGCCTTGCGATGCTTCCGGTCAGCCATGTAATATGACATGACACCAACCATGATGGCACACACATAGATCACAATGTTGGCCAGGAGCTACAAAAAAACAAAAAAAATTTTACACAAGTAGAACAGGGACAACTGAATGTTAGATAGGTCAGGGGAGGACTGCAGGGATACTATCATAATCTTAGTAGTTTTGGGTTACTTTGCTTTTCTGATGATTGAAATATTAAAGTTCTACAGTAATAAGTAAGACAGGTGACTAACAACCAACAGTGTCAGGCGTGACAGACAACCAGTGTCAGTTAGGGGACACTCGAGATTTGTTGGACAATGGAATTTGATGCATCTGTGCTTTGAGGTAACAAAGTTCATTTGGAATTTTCAGCACTCATCATACATCTATCTGAGAAGCTCTTGGGAAAATTCCTCATATGCACAAGTTTGGAGATAACAATTAGACTCAGACCTTTTCATTTGTGTTTAATGATAAGTTGTAACACTACATTTTTTTTCTATGGTCAGAAAAAGAGCTCCCCAAAAGACCTATTCTACATAATGGCTTACCTCAAGATATAATTTGGTAAAAATGGGTCGCATTAAAAACTGCAGTCAATTACGCGTTTTGTTACCATATTGTTTATCCAGCAGAGTGCACTCCTCCCTTACTCTTTATTGGCAGTTTCCTCCACCCCTCAATTATGTCTCAAGTAAAAATCTACTCAAAAGTAATGTGATATAAATGGAAGAGTCATCCTCGGTTTATATAGTATTAGTTTTTGTACTCAAACTAATCTTTGATCATTTAGCTGATGAGCTGGAAAATAATTACGAGGACTTGGAATCCAGATCACAATGCAAATGTATTTGACTATTTCAGCAGAGCCAACTCACTCTGCTGGAATAGTGGCTACCTTCAGTTATTAAATCTCTTGGACCTTTAACACAAATGTAATTGGACCAGAGGGATCAAATTATAGAAGATAAAAAGTCCATTTTTGGAGAGTCTTTGATTCACTGAGTAGCTCAGATGAGGGCTAGTGCAGAACTCCAGAGGCTGAGGAATCAGCCTGGCTCTGCAACCATGATCGACTTTGCAAAAGTTTAAATGTGTTTAATTACAACAAGGTCTCGCCACATTGTGGATGAACGTATATCTTTTGCATATATTACTTTAATTACATAGGTCTTCGCTGAATATTCCTTCCAGTTTTATATGGTCAGTCGCTTACTCTGCCCCAATGACAAATACGAGAAAGGAAATTAAAATGTTTATAAAATTTGATGCATGGAACATTTCCTGATTTGACTCTGACTATGCTTGAAGTTGCATTTTGTCAACATGCTGGTTCTGGCTGGCAAAACTGAGAAAGGCTGTAGTAAAAGAGTAAAGTATGATGAAATCTTACAGAGGTTAACCTACGAGACATTTTAATAACTCAGGTGGAAACGATCCTCCATGTCTTAGGTTTTTTACTGGTAATAGATAATCATGTGTCACTTAAACAGCAGTTTCAGGACCAATTCACCACTTCAATAAAAACAACATGTTATCAATACAATGAAGGCAATTATCAAAATTATTATATTGGCCATCATTAAATGGCTTTCCAAAGGCATCGAGTCAGAGACTGTATTTCAAGATTAAGCATTGTGTGGCATGTTGGTAAAATGTAGCCAAATGTAAGATTTACATTCAATGCTTTTACTGAACAAGGAATGCGTGAACAGCTAATCCTTGCAAGTGAACGTGGTGCTGGATTTTTCCTCCAGCTGCTTTTCCTTCATCAGTAAGTAGGCTAAATTTTTATGTTAAAATGGAGAGGTGATTACAATCACATGAAATCTATATTTGCAGAAAAAAAATCTTTGCGTTGTGTGTGATATATTCTGTGGCCTTACTACAAGCAGGAAAGGGGGTGGCTAAAATGAGATTATCTAGTCATTTGCTGCTATATTTTTAAGTATTTTATATGAATTGGGAAAAAAATCTCATCAACCAACATGATAATTCAATATCATTATTCTATGTGAGGACAGCCTTTGGCACATGATGTGTCATTCAGGCTTTTGCTGCTTTTACTAATCCTAATTCTGAGATTTAGGTGTAATATATTTAGGGAACCATGACAAACCATAGTTCAGGACCCTCTATATCATTCAGTCTGGCAGATATAAAGAATATTGGAATAGACATGTACCTGTAGTTCAAGCTAACTGTCAACCCTCTTCTCAATAGTCAGGCTCACCTGTCTGCCAAGTGCTGCCCCCTGAATGTCCTCCTGCTGCTGCTGGGCAATGGTTACACCCAGAACCAAGGTGTGGACTCCGCAGGTTACGGTGGTGATGAGCACGATTGGTGTCAACCTCAGAGGCAGAGTTAGGAAAAAGGAAAAGCTAAAGAAAGCTTGCCAGCCCACCGTGTCACTGGCCTGGTGGAAGCGAGCATAGTTCAGACCCAAGTAGCAGAATATCTGAGCTGCTATCATCACCCACAGGGCGTACGGTACCACTCTCCGCGAGACACGATCCGGTAGGAGCCCGAAGCGGCACAACAAATAGAGGACAATGTCTGCAAGAAGTCCCACAGAGGCCACCAAGACAGAGGCGAGTTTGTCAGTTGTGTAGACCACTGCACACATAACGATGACATAGCTGTCAAAGAGGGCAGCAAACACAACCAGCACCAGCAGGGTTTCATGTCTCTGCCTCCTGAAGTAGGTCTGGTAAAGGTTCTCCAGGGACTCCGGTGCGAAGGTGAGGCGCATGAATCTGGGCAGGCACAGGCAACATCCCGAGCTGCGAACCGTGACCTCATGTGTTCGGCCCACTGCCTGCCCTGGGTCAGAGGGCAGAGTCACGGAGCAGTCCGCCGAATACTCTGCAGAGAACTCTGGCTCAGAGAAGGTCCGGTTCCGAGGCATTGTTAAGGCTCAGAGCTTTACCTGCTGTCAAAATAAATGTTGTCTGAGTTGAGGCCAAATGCTGAGAAAACGCCTAAAGTTCCATCATCTGGTTGTATCCTCTCTGCTCAGTGACTGACTTTGTCCCCTGAGAGGCCACATATGTGGCATGAATCGCAGCCATATGTTGATTGTCAGGGACTGGACAGCAAGGACATGTGGTCTTACATAGCGACGCCTCTTGTTCCTTCCTCTAATGGTCTCATTGCCCTCAGTAAGTTCTGTGTCACATGCACAAATGGTACACGCCTACTCCTCCCCAGCAATGTCAACGAGGGACGTTCTGGTTAGCTCATTCAGCATAGCCAGTTTAACTGTTTCACCAGCTCCTTTTCATCGTTGCTCGCCACACTTCTTGGAGTGTTATCATTCTTCTAGTACAGGTCACAATCATTAGCAAGTCGTCCTCGCTCTTCATCATCACTCTGGGCTGGATGGCTTTTGGTAGCCTGGCAAACCATAGTCGTCGGCTGAATGAAGACAGACACACAAGGAGGATTATAAGACATCGTGTCATCAACTGAACAACTGAGTAAAAGCATTTGCAAAAACAAATGTTCTTGGCATTCATAATTAAGCAGTGACGAAGTTAAAATGTTGCTCACATGCATATGATGAGTATTAGAGGCCGACTGTTGCATCAGGAGCCATATTCTGAACAGCCAATATCAGCCTTCTAAAATTTATTGGACTCTGAGCAGCAATATGAATTTATATCAACACTATGTGCTGAATACATATATTACCAGGTGGTGGTGTGCATACACACATACACACCTCAGCTGATTTTTTATGTTGGATTAATTTTTCAAGCTGCTTTAAAAATTCAAGTGAACAGAATGGTTGACATCCAGACAGTGTGAAGTCCAGCCTAACACCCGCCTGTCGAACTGACACCTGGTGAAGATGCTTGTTGCAAACTAATCAACAGTCGGACGGTAATAAAACTGCGGCACAATAGACATTTTGGCATTTCTCAACGACAACAGCATTCAATATACTGTACATGATAGGCATTTTAATTAGAGGGTATTTCCAATTTTGATGAATAGAGTACATTTTCTGCCTGCTTTGTCATTTACATACACACACACACACACACACACACACACACACACAGATATACGTACTAAATATGTACATCTACATATTTGGAGGTTAGACATCCCATTACTAGGTCTAGATTGTGTCTGAGAAGAGTCAATCACAAGACTATCTGAATTGAAGTGGCGGCAGTTATTCACATTCTATTGCACTGGATTGGAAACACAACTCTATACTTCTTTTTCATTCACCTATACAATTTTTAATTCTTATACGGGGGGCAATGAAGCAACACCAGGTGAAACGGTCAGATTTCGGCTTCGGTCTCTCCACGCAGGCCCCTTGCTAAATGGGCCTCTCGGGCTACGTGTTGCCCGTAGCCAAAAACACCGATTGTGGTGGTGGTGGTGGTAGTGGTGGAGGTGGGGGGATAGATAAATGAATAAAATAAGATTCAGAAAAAAAACATGTTCCTAGAAAAGATTGCAACAAAATTGGATGCATCCGATGCTAATCAAATATACAAAATCCCGGTGCGCAAACAGTGAGATGTCAGCGTCTCATCCGCAGCTGCTATCCTATCATCACACACACCTGTGTCTGATTTAGCAGTCGGCGTTCAAACCCCGGCTGGCCGGTTAGCCTTCGGCCGCGACGCCGGCGGGACGAACGCCGTGACCCCCCCTTCTTCTCCCAGATGCGGCGAAAAGAAAATCTCCGAACGTTCTGTCCCGCTTACCGTGTGTGAAAGTCAAAATTCTTGTCCGTCGGCGCCCACGTTCGCGAAGGTGGATTTGAATCCGTACCCGTCAGGAGTGTTTCCGACCCCGCGGCTCTCAAAGTAACGCCGGGGAAGGAGAACCGCCGGTTTTTTCGGTCTTGGGTGTTTTCCGCAAGAATAGTTACACTATCGAGTTACGTCTGTTAAAAAATCCACTTCCGGTTACTTTACACAATAATGCACGTATTCGCGCCAAAAAAAACCCGCCCCCCTAAACTCGCTTGGCGTTTTAGTCAGAATTATTTGGTAATTGTAAAATAAAAATAAAAAAATAAATTAAAAAATATATATATTTTAAGTAGAATAGAATGAAATTGTCATCGTCCCACAGTGGTGAAATTTTAATTTACACTACAGAAAGCGGACAGCGCGCTAGAGGTTAAATATAAAAGATAGGACATAAATACAAGTTGAAACAGTAGGATACACAATATAAGGAAAAAAATGTTAACACTCGTGCACAAATGGAATTTTGACAGCAGACAACAGCTGCTGATGATGAAACCTGTGTTTTCAACCTCATTTCCACCAGCTGAAGTGGCAGTGTATGGAGATTTAGCAGGTTCAACTATTTGGGAAGTATATGTATCTAATCCATATCAGAAGTATAAAATGTGTAATGATTTGTGCTTTATAGTCTAAAAAAAACTGTATTGAAACTGGCGCAAGTAATGTTATTCTCAAATACTGAAATTAGTGATATTGACTTTTTGATAAGTCACTTTTCCGATTAGAAATATAACAGAATGCAGTAACACTGACTCAAAGGAAATAAACAGTTATGTATGTCAATAATGGACTAATGTACATATTGATATGCGATTAACAGATCAGAAAATTTCCATATATATAAAAAGGAATACGAACGGACTGTTAGACTACTACTGTCAGATTGACAAAGGATTATTTTAATATACAAAAAATACCAGATACTGTGATATTCATTTTTTGAGAAGTTTTTAACGACTAGTTATTTGATATAGTAATGTCAACTTTATTATTCATTAACTTCTAACTTTTACACATACTTAATGAGTCATAATCGTTACATAATCTAATATTATCAAATTCATGATTTGTTCAGTGGCATTTTATAGTACTGTGATGCATTCACGAAGCCATAACTAAGAAATACACGCTAGGAGCTTTACAATAAGGGTCCCAATTGCTAATCAGTAAAGATAAAGTAGCAATTGAATTACTTACACAACGATTTTAATGTTAAGCTGTTGATCTTGAGCCATCTAACGATCTGGTTCACATCCTTTCCATTTGTATATGTTGTACATATTTTCATCAAGGTACTTTAATAGAAAATTAAATCATGAGAAAAACTTCAAATCGTTTATAACAATTCGGTTGATCCTGAAAATGACTGTTATGACAATTCAGACATTATTAAAGCCAGAAAAAAAAGTCCTCGTATGTGTGGATTTTAGAAAGCTTTTATTTTGAAAGTGATGTAAAGCCTTTCCCACTGTTTGGGACTTTTCTCTGTCAAACTTGATGCATCTCCATTTCCAATCTCCACACTTTCTCCTCCGTTTCCCCGCCTCCTCAGACCACCGACCTCCTCCTCTGGACCCCTCTGGAGGACACGTCCAGAATTGAGATCTTCAAGACCCGTAGCCACACAAGGACACATCTTGTCCTATCAATGTTGCTTTAACTGAACAAAAGGTGTGCGCACTTGTTAAACTTATTTTAATTATAAGAAGTCACTTCAATTGTTATTTTTTTGTAACAGCCTAAATTCAGGTCCAGCTGGCATCTTTTCAGAGATTAAACACGGGTTTATTGTTTAGAAACTTGTTTAATTATGTGTACAACAGCATTTCATTTATAGCCTATGACTATACATAAGGACATACATCAATCCATCTTTGCATATATCCATACAGACAGACGAACTTATCAGCCGGTTTAGGTGACCAATCTGTTGATTGTCAACCCTGAATTAACACAGCATTATTGTTTGCTGCTCTTTGTGTGTTGTTTTGGAATCTGTTTATTTTTTTTTTCAATGTAATTAGTGAAGTGTAAATATCTGAAGGGGCAGGACTTTTAAAGCTTATTGATCATCTTTTTTGAGACCTGGAGATGGATCCAATAAAAGCGGTGCTTTCTGCAAGTCTATGGAGTATCAGGGGTTGTGTCTCTTTTATTTCACCAACATCCTTGTTTTTAAAGTAACAAAAGCAAGTTGATATATCAGCTTAATACCCACTGTATCAAGCAACTCCCTCTATTGAATGCAACACTCAAAAGCTCTTGATCAATAACACTGAAAGGTGGAGACTCCATATGTTTGCAAGGGAGCCCCACCCTCTTAATACACACATAAGCTTCATTTGGTATTAATGGAGCACAAAATATTGTGTAATTGTGTATTGTGTAATTCAATTCTATCTTTTAACACTAGACATAATAACGTGACAAGACATAATAAATGAATAAACAGCAGGAAATGGTGGATGTGGGAGTAGGAATTAGAAGGAAGAGATTCATTAATATTTTCATTAAAATGCACCTTAAGACTTAAGATTTTGTTAAGAGTCTGTTGTACTGAAGTGACAAATCAACCACTAAACCAAATGTTGACATTATATTCAGCATACAAGTGCCAGTGTGTGTGTTGGCTGATGTAAACGCCTATTATATATGTGTGTGAAAATATATATATGTATATATAGTTCTGGCACAAGCTTTACACTGGATGCCCATCCCGACACTGTCCTCTGCATTTACCCAGGCTCAGGACCAGCTCAAAAAGACGCTGACTTGAGCCTCTCCTGCGGCTACATAGAGGGAAAGGATGCCTTAGGAATGGGGGAGAGGTGTGATGGTGCCCATTTTTAAGAGTAAGCAAAATGCAGGAATAAAATTGATGAGCCATACAATGAATTTCTGGGAAAAGTAGTGGAAACTAGCCTGAGAGCAGAAGTCAGCATTTAGGAGAGGAGGAATGAAGGTTGGCTGCAGCAAGACATAATAAATGCGTGTGAATGAGAGGGACCCAAGTGGAACAGTGAGGTTTCGGGGAGTGGAAATGAAGAAGGTAGAGGATTTTAAGTAGCTAACAGTCCAGAGTAATGCAGATTGTGGAAAAAAAATGAAACATGTGCAAGCAGGGTTAGAACAGGTGAAGAAAAGTTTCAGGGGTAATGCATTATAATATAGTGTCACCTGGGTGATGGTTAATCCCTGTCAAAATCCTATTGTGGTGACTGAACGTGATTTCTTCCCTTGAAGACGTTTAATTCCTCCTCCGAGAAGCTTCTTCAGTTCTAATGGACAGTGGAGAGTTTTCGGTTTGTAAATACCAGAGTTGGAGGCTGGTCTAAATTGAGATGGCTTGCTATGTGAATGAGAGAGTTGCTTTGCAGAAACTTGGTTGAATGGGGTTGTTGTGTTACTCCAGGTAGGGAACAAAAGGTTGAACTTCTGGGGATTCACATGATTTTGAATTTGAGTAGGTAAGGCTACTTGATATCTGAAGTTTGCATCGTGTGAAACAACAGAAAACTCACGGAATAAGGTTCAGGAGGCAGTCTTCGGAGCCTAGTTGTGTTAGCGGTTTTACCCGGATGGTTTTGAGGATGCAGATCGACCAGGAGTTGAAAGCAAGGGAAAAAATAGCAGATTGTTAAAATGCAAAAGTTAAATATGTTTGCCTGAGTCAAAGGAATGAGACTTTATTGAAGAAAGAATCATAAGGAGAATCACAATTTGTGCTTAACATTAAACAGCCTGGGTGTACGGAATATGATTAATTCAACACGTTTTTTAACTTTTTTTACTATAGTTTAAAACCATGCATACAGAAAGGTATCCCTTTTTTTTTTTAAATAATCCCCTTATAACACCAAGAATATCTTGCAATATGCCATGCAATTTCTTAAAGAATGTAGTTCTAATGTAACAGGAGATATTAAAAAAGGCAGTTGATTTGGACTTTCATCCTCACAAAAAAAAAAAAAAAAAGTTTTTTTGCTTGTTAAACAGCCATGGATCAAATAAGACCAGGGCAAGATTTGATCCTACAGCAGACCGTTTTCAGCACAGACATGATATCGCTATAGAAGCGTGTCATGTACTTCTTTCAGCCTGTTTGTTTTGATATGAAGGGTATTGTTTGAGAATCATTCATGTGGTGCAGACAAGTATTGCTATTAAAACGTACTTGTCATTAAGTATATTTAGGTAACACATTTTTGACATGCAAAGGGCTGACCCATCTCCACCCTAAGTACATGTTAGTTTAAGAATCCAGCAATGCTGTACAGCAACAAAGCTAGAGAGGCATTGATGTGCAAAGGCTGGTATTTATGTGCAAAGGCTGGTATAACCACAGAAAAAGACCCTTGACCTTTGCCATCAAGAGTTACTGAAATACATAAATATAGTATTAAATGGATGCTGCCTGTACACTGTAACTGGTCAAATTCCTGTGAAATACTTCCTGTGAGGGTCAAGATGCCACTCCTCTGCGATGATCGGTGAGGACCAATGAAGATCCTCGTCTCAGACTGCACCGACATCCGACTGAAGCTACAACTAAGCCAGATGAATGATTTTGAGTTTGACGAGATGTTAAAATCCTTCTCTCTCCCATAGCAGACCCCCCAATAGAACACAAGTAAACAAACTAAGGCGTTAGAATATCTTTTAAAATAGATAATTTCAGAATTTGCCATCCACAGCCTGTTAGCCCTAGACATCACTGTAGAATAGGAATAACTAAATGATAACTGTTTTCAACTGATTCATGATCAAAACAACTTATCCTGTACCCAGGGCCATGTGGGTGCTGGAGCCTGTCCCAGCTGTCATGGGGGGAAATCTTCTTCAAGACCTTCTTGCTGGGAAGCGGAAGTGCTAACCACTGTGCCACCATGCTACCTAATGTAATAAATCATTTACTGAAAAGTTCAATGAATGAATTAATCATCTATACTTATTCTGCACTCATGGTTGTGGAAGTGCTGGAACCTTTCCCAGGTGTCACTGGGCAAGGGGTTCACCCTGGCGGCAGTTGATCACGGGGCCACATACAGGACTGTCTCAGTAGATTAGAATATTGTGATAAAGTTCTTTAGCTTCTGTAATGCAATTAAAAAAGCAAAAATTACTTTTTCATGATATTCTAATATTTTGAGGTAGGATTTTTGAGTTTGCTTAAGATGTAAGCCATAATCAGCAATATTAAAATAATAAAAGGCTTGCAATATTTCAGTTGATTTGTAATGAATCCAGAATGTATGACATTTTATTTTTTGTAATTGCATTACAGAAGATAAAGAACTTTATCACAACATCCTAATTTTCTGAGACAGTCCTGTATAGAGACAAACAATCATTCACTTTCTCATTCATTCATCTGGGTCAATTTAAGGTCTCCAATCAATTGTCTTTCTGGATTGTGGAAGAAACCAAAGCCCCATGCAAACACGCGAGAAAATGCAAACTCCAATGGAAAAACCCTCTATGGGAATGATCCTTCTTGCTGCGAGGCAGAATCGCTAACCACTGTCTTGAAAACATAGAAAAAAATGTATAAATAGAACGTATACACTGTAAGGCACTTTGAAATGAAATAACATTCAAAGGCAAAATAACAATAATAAGTTGATATGAATGGGTTCCAAGTTAGCAAGTAATGTGGAAAACACCTTATAGCGTTTCACAGGCAAACATCAGGGAAGGGGGGAATTATTTTGATGGATTCTGACCCTCACGTCTTTCTTTACTTAGAGTTCTCGTCAAAGTCTTCTTCTCATGGCAACCTTACTTGATTTTCTTCCCTTGAAGACATTTCCTTCAACATTTTGCTTCAGTTCAAATGGACTGTGGGGAGTTTTCCCGAATTAACCATGACCTTGACAGATGTTTACTCAGACTACTCACACACACACAAACACACACACAAACACACACACAAACACACACACACACACATGCACGCACACTGTGACTGTCACGGTGAAGAGTGATTTCAGTTCAAGTGGGCTATGGCTGCATTTTGCAGGAGCATGACAGAAATGTTTAAGCAGGAGCTAGAAAGTCACCTGAGTTCAGGCACTTTATTGTTGCAGAAACAGTTCAGAAAGACTAACGTGGTACAGAGCATTTACTCTTTGGCTTTATTTCCATGGAGTTCAAGTGATCAGCATGAAGTAGATGCAGATCAGGGTTGTGTTCAGACAACCTCTTAAAACAAAAGAAAATGGTAATGAAGGGCATGTATCCTAAAAATCAATCAGCATAATTTAACTGCATTGTAGCCAAAATGCTACAAGAACACATTTCTTCAACATAGATCATTTTTTAATTATTTGCTCCCATAGTCACATTTATCATTCCCATCTCAATGTCTGAGAGGAAAACTTACAGCCTTTTTACTCATATTATTTTGAATATGAGTAGATATTAGTTAATCCTCTTTCTCAGGGGTGTCAAACTCATTTTGGTCTGGGTGCCACATACGGCCTGATTTGATGTCAAGGGGGCCGGAACAGTAAAATCATTACCTAGAAGTAACACTAAGTCTAAATGTTTCCTTTGTTTTAGTGTAAAGGAGGTAAACAGGTAAGTTATAAAAATCTTTATATGTAATGAACATTCCTCTAAAAAATACATAAGGAATTAATATTAAATATGAATATCTAAAAAGAATTGATGAATTGATCTGTTTTTTATAGAAATATGAAAAGAAAAGATTGTTTTAACAATGTCGCTACACATTTTTTTCATCAAAAAGTCATTTATTTTTCAAATTTTGAAGCAAAAATACATTGCAAAGTTACTTTTTCATATTTTCTATGCCCGTTTTTTTTTTTTAAACTCACTGTGTAAACCCCCCAGATGCATTTGAGAAAAAAACGCATGGTCTGCACTAATGCAAAGATTTGATTTCAGGCAGGGGGTCACAAAATATTGTTCTGAGGGCCACAATTGGCCGCTGGGGCCACTCCTCTTTAGTAATAACGCATATTTATGTTTTGTCTTCAGTTTCATATCAAATTAAACAGCCCGCTGAAGTTTTGTCATTATTTATGAAGAGTTGTCAAACACCAGTTGTTAACCTAAAAAACCCTGTAGTGACTCACAAATATTGGGGTTTATGTTGTTGCTTGTTTTCTGTGTGATTTTGGGAGTTGTTAGGAATTTTGTGGGTGTGGTTTGGGGTGCAATGAATTCCGTTTTTTATTTTTTTTACCTTGAGTTGAGCGGGAATAGTTAGTTGTATTGCAGGCTTGTATGTATTGCAGGCTTGTCTCATTAAACAGATGTTTTACCATCACATGGGTGTTTCCCTGAATAAAACGCTCCAATACATTGCCTAAATCCTACCGGTTGTATAAAGATGTTTTAAATGTGCTAAGAATAAATGTCGGGCGCTGCATTGAGAATAGAATAGAAGGCGCCTTTAATCGTCCCACAATGGGGAAATTTCAAGGTTAATTTATCATTAATCTCAGCTAGATGTAGCTTCAGTTGGATTTCAGTGCAGGGTGAGGCAGGATTCTCCTCTTTGAGACTGCGACTCTCACCGGAGGTACTTTGCTGGAATTTATTAAATGTGTGGGGTTGCTGGTTATTACCACACTTTTTTTTTTAATGGCACCTTATCTAATAGGAGAAATGTATAAACTGATTTATAAAAACTGAGAATAGGAAATAGCATCAACCAGGGTGCAGTTGTGCATGGTTCTTATGTGAGTCACGCTTATTTAGATGTTCCAGCAATTGACTGCATCTGTATCGTCCAGTCCTAAAGTTGCCTATGCTTTAAACAAAGTATGCATCAATTTGAAACGGCGTGGTGGAATCTATGATAACTGAGCAACTAACCTGGTCTTTGTTAACAAGAAAAAGCTTGCATCAGTTGCATAATATATTATCTGAACTCTAGCATTGGGGGATGAGTTCACCTTTTTTGACTTCAGAGAGACTTGGTTAAATCTTTTGCAAATCATAAATCCTCTTTTTTCATACATCCGCATGGGGCCTCCACCCACTTATAACAATTTTTAATGTGTGGACACCACAAAAATCACAAACACACCAACATTCAATATGCTTTTCAGTCAGCCATAACATTGCATATGTGTTTTTTTCCTTGGAACATGTTTCTGCCCTACTCCCTCACACACACACACACACACACACACACACACACACACACACACACACACACACACACACACACACACACACACACTTACACACACACACAGACACACACACATACACACACACGCACTTACACGAACACACACCCACCCTGATATAAGTCTCCTTTCTTCCTGTACCAATTTCATGCAGCGTTCATGGTCCACTACAGGTAAAGTAAGGATGCATGTGGTGATAGTGGTGGTTTGGGAGCTACAAAAAGAGATTACATTGAGTAATTTCTTTTTTGCTTATATCATGGTCTATTGGCTAATAGATTTGAGGACGTCATCATTTAAATCCAGTTCTAGTTCAATTTTTAATCATGTAATTTTAAGGATGGTGCAGCGGTTATTGCTTCTGCCTCACAGTGCGAAGAATCCTGGCTTGATTCCTACACAAGACTTTTCTGTGTGGAGTTTGTATGTTCTTCAGAGATGTGTGAATTAGAGAGTTAATGCCTGTTTGTCTCCATAATTTAGAGCCAACAGTTTTTTCTTTGCAAATTTAGTCTGTTTTTTAATAGCCAATAGACAGTGTTGGCTATTAAAAAGATAGTAATGATGTACTACTTAACAGACAATTTTTGGTCCCTGCTGTCATTCTGACATTGCACAAGTGTTTATTTTTTATTCACTTGTTTGCAAAATCCAAATTTCACTTTATTTGGTATCAGTACATGTTGTGTAGTATCATCTCAAATGTTTGCAATTTTTCTTGTTTAATTCACTGTCAAAACAAAGACTTTTGCAGAGAAATTCCAGATTACTTCTCACCTTAGCATCACGCCCCTAAAAATATAAAAGCCAAGCAAGAAACACTGATTTCATCCTTAATTTAACAATCACATCAATTTATCTCAAGTCTGCTGTGAACTGGGTGAATATTGATTTGACAAGACCATCAAAATATAGTGTGAAACATGTAAACGTGTAAATATTTTGATCAGCAGTGGAAACTTCAGCTGAAAGGTTGCATCCCAGAATCGGCAGTGCAAACCTGTTATTTTGTCTGGGGTTCAATTTATTGTGATGGTGCTGTTTTTGATAGCTTTTTGAACCAAATGGCCAAAACCTCAAATGTAAATGTACTGATATTCTGCACTAACAAGATAATTTCCCCATTGGTTTGAAGGAATTCTCTGTCTTGCTTGCTGAGAGCATGCTAACACAGTATTTGTCATTCATTTTTTTATTGTGCCATTTGTCTTTAAGGACTAGTAGAATTTGAATAGTAAATATGTTGGTAGACGGATGCAGGAATTGGAGCTGCCAGGCAGGAGATCTAGAGGACGAACAAAGAGAAGAATTACGGACATAGTGAGAGAGGATATGAAGGTAGTTGGTGTGAGAGAGGAGGATACAGAGGATAGGGTTAGATGGCAAAAGTTGATTCGTCGTGGCGACACGTGACGGGAAAAGCCGAAAGGAGAAGAAGAAGACTGATGGAATTTAAGATCCAGCTTTCTACATAGTCTTCATATCTTTGAATAAGGTGTAATCAACTGCTCCTTAGAATATTAAAAAATTCCAAGCAAAAATGCAAACTTCTTTCTCAGTGCAGGAAAGACAGAGTATCTTTGAAAAATTAATTTAACACAATTTTATATGGTTGAATTGAAATGAAAGTGTTTTTATCTATCATCAGCAAACCTCCTCATTAACCTCCTAATTAAATAAGTTAAGTATTAGAAAAAGTCCAGTGCATTGTGGATTTCCCGGGCAAAAAGCAGACTGCAGATTTTTGAATACAACAAACCTCTTGAAAATATAATTTAATTCAAACTTTAATACAAGGCATTCTTCGAGGAAATTTAAATGAAATCATGTCTATTTACCTCCCATATATTCTATTATGTTGTTGCGAAGGCTACAACAGTTTTCGGAGTCCAGTTGTGCTCAAGGCAGTCCTGTGTCTTTTTATATCGGGCATAAAGATATACCAATGCCATAACTTGAAATGTGATTCATCCCAACTGTACACGAAAATTAAACAATATCAACCTTTTAAATATTCCTGAAAATTCGTCCTCTTCTTGTACTCAATTTGTCATTACAAACAATTAGCCACAGTTCAAGCAGAAAAGAATTAGTTCCACTACCTCAGTGGTGGAACAAACTTCCAGAAGCAACAAGACTAGCATCATCTATCTCAACGTTCAAGAAACAGGTAAAAACTGTTCTCTTTCAGGACTTTTTACTGCGCTGATGCCCCAGATCAGGTTAGGCAGCAAGTTAGGCTATGAAGTGTGTGTGTGTGTGTGTGTGTGTGTGTGTATGTTTGTGTATGTCTTTGTCCAAAAAAACAACAACAAAAAACTCACTAACCCAAGCTTACTGTTCTGTATATTTCCTGTGCATCGTGTATTTGCAAGTGTATTTGCAGTCCCTATGTCCTCTATTGTAAGTCGCTTTGGATAAAAGTGTCTGACAAATGCAATGTAATATAATGTAATTAGCCGGAAAAAAAAGCAGAGACTACCCCTTTTTAGTAAGAAAAATCTGGAGTTTCCACCTTGATTCAGAAGATTCTTGACTGGGCTGTACATCTTTCTCTCAGGAATGGATGTAAAGCCGCTGCTGTTACTGGCTGCTGCTCTTTTGGCAGGTAAGACAGTAGGAGTTGAGCACTATAAATAGAAAGAAACACCAACTGTAAACAGTAAGTAATGAAACTCATCTCTCCTCCTCTCCAGTATGTCATGGGTGTATGACAGGAACTAATTTCCTCACAACGTTCCTTCCAAACTATGAGTCCGCAGGGGGAAAAACTCTCAGGGTAGTTCTGACCGCTCAGAGCTGCAAAGCTGATGTTCAAATAGAGGTGAGATATCTTGAAAATTGATTCCTTGCTAATTCCAACTTGCTCCGCCAGGAAAGTGACACCTTTATTCACATACAGAATGGCACACGTTTTGCATTTGAGTTGACTATTTCATCAAAACATTGAATTTTCGTACACCTCTTCAAATTAATTTCGTGCCAAAGTTACATTGTGCCTGTTGATAAACGCATATATTGCTTTTAAATGACCACATTCCTGCCCATTCAATCTAACACTTAAAAGAAAAGAGGAGGGATATCAGACTTATCACCTATTTACATAGAATAAAGTCTAATTTAAAAAAGCCAGAAAAACAACTTGGATTGGCAAATTTAAACTGAAAGAGTGCTCAAACATTTGCGAAGAATGTCTTCCTCTATCACTTTAAGAATTTCTGCATTGACAACATGCTCTCCTGTTTACTTAATGTATGTATTTGTTTCAAAGGTATACATAGATAACACTACATTTAATTCAGTTATTTACCATGTATCTGTTTGACACCTTTAATGGTCGAGTTTTTCTCAAGAGGAAAAAATAATGTCATGTTTTACTTTCCCAAAAAAACTCAAATGAAGCCATGAATGACAATATTTTGAAGATTTGCAAAAAAAAACACAAAATTCTTACTTGTGTCCCTGCAGAAAAGACCAAGACATGCAATCTACAAGTACTATGATAAAATAGTGAGGCTACGAAAAGTAATAAATTTTACATTTAGGTCGATTATCTGTTGAAGCTTCCAACTGAAGCTTCAGTTTCACTCACTTTGCATCCGCATGATTTTTATCTTTATCTTTGTTTTGACTCTGGCTCTGACCGCTTGACAAATCTGGGTATTTGTGATCTGCAGATAGCGTCAGTGGGATTCTCCCAAAAGTTAACCCTCTCCGCATATGAAAGCCGCTGGGTTTCCCTGCCTTCGGACGCTGATCTGAAGGAGATGTTCATCACAGAAAATTCAGCAGTTCGAATCTCCTCAAGCGCTGCCATTGCTGTGGTCTCTTTCAACAATCGCTACGCCACAGGAGACGGTGCGGTGGTAATGCCCACGGAGCAGCTGGGTACTGACTACATCGCGTATACACCGGCAGGAGGCTTAAATTACCTGGACAAGCTGGTGGCCATTGTAAATGGCAACAGCGAAAACCAGATAACCATCATACCTCATTCTGATGTACATCTGAGAGGTGGGACCCAGTGGTCGGGTGGGAAAGCAGAGCAAATTACCCTCAAACCTTATGCGTCCTACCTCATACGAAGTCATTCCACTTTAACTGGCTTGCGGATTAAGTCCACGAAACCCGTGGCTGTCCTGGCAGGCCACCAGTGTCTCACCATGAGTGTCAAATGCGAACACATTTATGAACAGATGCCCCCGATCACAAGGTTGGGCAAAAACTACATTATACCCTCAACTGCAAACTGCCAGGCTATAGACAACGCGATAATAGTGGCTGCCGAAGACAACACCGAGTTGATTCTTTACAGGGGCAAGACATCACAGAAACAGTTGAGTTCAATTTTAAGTTGTTCTTTGAATTATTTGACTCTGCTGAAGCTCAATAATGACGATCGAGCCTAGTGAAAAGCCTTGAAAATAAAGAAAACAGAGGTGGCAGATGGTTCTGTGCGACAAAGCCTTCAAGTTAAGCAGGGAAAAAAAAAATGTACTCTGGATTTTCAAAAAAAACTTCTTCAGATCTGAACAGGCCTCTCAGGAGATGATGCTTGAAATGTCCAGTGTAGAAGCCAAGATGTAATGTAAACCATTGCTAGATAGTTTTGCTCCTTACATATAGTCCTGAAATCAGTTATCTAACAAAACATCTTCTCCCCCCTCAAACAGGATACTATCGAGAGCTGGGGATTCCATTCGGGAAATCGTGCACAAGAACCGTCCACTTATTTTGAGAAGTGACAAGAAAGTAATGGCGTTCCTCCTTAGTAACAACAAACCAAAAGACCCATTTCTCTTAACAATTACGCCCACATGCCAAATGGCCAACGAGTGGGCAGTGGACACGGTGGGGGGGATCCCCTCGGCTCTGCTGGTTGTGTCGGAGAAGGAGGGCGCAGAAAGCGTGAGGTTGTGTTTCAAGGACGCGTGCTCAGTACCAAAATGGCAAATCCTTCAGTCAAATAATAAGTGGGTGTGGTCAAGTATCCAGGTGGGGACGGTGCAGAGGCATCTGAAAATTAAAGGCGACTCTCAAATGGCTGTCTACGTCTATGGTGGGAAATATCGAAATGCATATGGCACCACGGGAGTTTGCTCCAAAGGTACAGAAACAACACAAAAACACGTGCAATTTGATTGCGATATTTTCTTGTTAGCCTTTCACAAATGTGATGTCAACTCAGATCAGACTAAGCTGTGATGGAAATGACTTTTCTTTAACTTTTGTACGACTGTTCCCACCCGCATGTACACACATGGCAAATGTATTTATTTAAACTGTATATTCCAAAGACTAATGTACAGGAAAGCAATAGCTGAAAGGTTGGGACAGTTGAAAAGGAATAGTAAAAATTGATTGAAAAAATTCAAAACTAAACGATTTAAAGAAAAGTGAACCAAAATAAGATAAGATAAGAACAACTTTATTTATCCTGAAGGAAATTGTTGTGCCAGAGTTTCAAGCAAAAACATAACCATAATAGATAATAGTAGGAAGGAGGGAGAATAAGAAATACAATAAAATATAAATTGTCATGGTTAAGGCTATCAAGTGTTTTAAGGCCTTAAGTACAGAGATTTGAAGATTCCCTGCGGCTGAGGGAAGAAAAAATTGATTATTAATTATTATTAATGCATTTCAAAATATGTGAAAAATTGCACTTTGCATTCTCAAAACAGATTATCCTTTCACTTGCCTGCATAAATAATGCAGCTAAATATGTTCAGATAGCAAAAAGGAAGATCTGGATTTATTGCACCATTCGGGCTCAGACGGCTTTACCACAGCACATTTCAACCACAGTGACTTCACAGCGTGCCCTGATAAAATATTTGGGTGTCTTCCAGGTCCTGCTCCCCCAAAACCTCCTGCAGATCCCTGCGAAAATGTGCAATGCAGAGTAAAGGAACGCTGTGTAAATGGCGAGTGCATCCATGTGTCCACCGCAACCTGCCATGCACTCGGTGACCCCCATTACCTGACGTTTGACGGTCAGAATTATGACTTCCAGGTAGGGATTGGAAACAGCCGAAGTTCTGGCTCATATTTCTGACTTCTAGGAAAAACAGTGGCAGAGATTTAGTTTAGTTTGGACTTTACTTGGTATGGCATACAAACGAAAACCCTGCAGGTTTCATGACACAGGAAAACTGTTTATCAAGACAGTCAGTCACGTCTTATTTAATTTCAGGAAGCTGGATTTCTCCTTTGGTGTATAAAACTGGCTGGCGTGTAACTCACTCTATCATTTTTAACTGATGAGATAAACTTATTGGCAACAGTTCTACTAATTTTCTTTTTGGCATTGGATGGAACATTGTGTATTACAATTGTTGACTCTTTGATCGCCTGGCCCAACATAAACCCTCAGCTAAATTTAAGGAATAAGCTTCTCTTTGCAGATTTTTTTTGCACTTAAAAATAAACTGACTCATTCATGACGAAGAAAAGGGAGGGGGGGTATGGTAAGAAAAGCAAGTGACACATATTTTGGAACAGATTGGGTTGACAAGAACTCATAAACCAGATTATGGTGGGGAGGTCAGACAAAGAAGGATGGCAACAGTGAAGAATGGAACAAACGGGACAACTCTTTCAAAAAAGCAGGAAATAATCGCAGAAAATAGAACATATGTAAAACAAAGTTAGTGAATATGTGTGAAAACTCAAGAATACAGCAGTTGAAAAGTAAATAATTATAATAATTGCACATTGATAACATATTGTTATATGTTTTGTCCTATCAGCTTTTCCTGTCTTCACCTACTGCCTTTGTGAGCGGGAATATTCCATCCTAATGATTATGAGGGCTTTTGTTTCAGGGTTCCTGCACTTACATTATGGCAAAGGTTGTAAAACAGGCATCGGACCTTGTGCCTTTCACCGTGACGACCAAGAATAATCATCGAGGTAACAAATGGGTTTCCTATGTGAGGACAGTGTCGATCAGTGTTTATGAGCAGACCATCGTCATGGGCAGATACAGAGGACAGGTGGAGGTAAGTTGTCTTCTTATCTTAATAGTTTCATATGAATTTAATCATCTCTGTTGTCATAGGCAGTGAAAAATAACCATGGAATAATAATTTCATTTTAAGAAAAACAATTATTTATTGAAAATACATTTTTCTTTAGAACAAACCAAAATTCAATTATTGTTATGTGCTAATGGGATCCATAAAGAATGTTTGAATTTGTTTCTCCATCTACAGTAAAGGCTTATTATTTCCCTCCTAGCTTTATAAGAATAATGTTTGTTTTGCAAAACATGATTCTTGTTATAACAGTGACAGGTATAAGGGGCAGGCCTGCATCATATCTACTGAAACACACAATGTGCTCTCCATGTTCCAAATGGACCCATACATAAATACATGTATATATAATTAAATGTCTCCCTTTCCATAGGTCTTGAACTGGTATAACAAATGATTTAAAAGATCATGTTTGTTTGATCAGAATTTCAAGTAATGCACTTAAATCTGAATTAAAATGATTCAGGGGACTTTTCCGATTTTAGCCTAATGGCAGGGATTATCTGGATAACGAAGTTTCTCTGCACATGACATCATCTTTTGACTCACTAACTCCGCATCAATAAATCAAAAGCATCTCCTTCTACCACATTTGTTGGTAATGGTGGATATTTTGATAAGGTTTTGCAAAAATTCAATGTTAACTCATGCAATTTAGTCATTACTTGCCATTAGTTTCTTTTGGCAGCCTCCTCTGTGAGTGGATGCGTACCACCTTTTCCACGAGGACGGGATGATAATTTACAGGCTTTACAATATGCATGGTTTCATTTTTGTAAAAATACAAAACACTGAATTTAATGACATTCATACAAGCAGCAGATAGTTACCTTGTAGCCTAGTTTCTAATCTCCTAATATCAGATCCACAATGCTTTATCTACAGCAGGGGTCCCCAAACTTTTTCCTGCAAGGGCCAAATAATTATTCCCTTCTCTGACGGGGGCCGGGCCAGTTTGTAACATTAAGCGTGACGATTGCAGATGTGTCTAAACTTAAATATTTATTGTTTTCCAGAAAGCCACATATAACCAAAAATTAACCCTGATTGGGATCTTGAAAATAAATAATACTATTTATGAAATAAATGATAACCAAATACCCTTTTCAAGTTTTTCACAAATATTCTCCCCACTCGTAGTCCCTTTGAGACTTTGGTTCCTCAGACATTTCAAAGTTAGCGCTAAATCCACGAATAAAAATTAGCAGCTGCGCTGTGTCCTGCACATCCGTGGTCTCATCCAGTGCTAATGAAAAAAAGTCAAATTCTTTCGTCTTCTGCTGCAGCTGGGCATATACATTACCCCCGATTTCTTTAACGTGTCTTGTGATTATAGTCGCCGACAGACTCACAACTGTGTCTCGGGACACACTTTCTCCGCGACAGCATTCAAACATTTCTTGACAAATTCTCCATCAGTGAAAGGTTTACCGCTGCTCGCTATCAGTTCATTAACCCGAAAGCTCGCTAGAACAGAGGACCGGCTCAGCTGAGCTTGGCGTACAAATGTACTTCTCTGAGCTAATAGTCCACTTTTTAGATTTGAGAGTCTGTCTAATCGCATTTTGTCTTGCAAGCTATCGTGCTTGTCTTTCTGATTGGATTCATAGTGTCGACGGAGATTGTATTCTTTGAACAAAAGAATAATCGTTTGTCCACTGCAGGTTTAATACCCTGCATCATAATGCTGGTATTGTTCAGGGGCCGGGCAAAATGTGGAAGCGGGCCGTATCCGGCCCCCGGGCCGTAGTTTTGGGACCACTGAGCTACAGATTAGCTCTACAAAAACATCAACAACAGTTGTACAACTAACACACGTCCCCCACACACTGATGATATAGACTTCCATGGAATCAATAAAATTTAAATGCCTGTACTGTGTATATGAGAAGTTAAAGACATGATTTGATTAAATAGTTAGTTGTTGAATGACTCTTTTATTCCATCAGGTGAATGGAGAACTGCAGTACTTGCCGGTTAAGCTGTTGGATGGAAAGATCAGGGTGCATCAGATTGGAACTTTTGCTGTCCTCAGCACCGACTTCAGCCTAACGGTCAAATATGACTGGAACACAAAGCTTTACGTCACCGTACCATCCTCATACTATCAACAACTCGGAGGTCTCTGTGGAAACTACAATGGAGACAGGGCAGATGACGTGCCAGCAGGTGACAAAGTTCACCTTCATGTACTACATAGATGTGATACATTATAAGATATCCTGACAGGTATATTTGGCTCGTCTTACCAGCTCAGGCATTACACAATTGGTCCGTATGTTGGTCAATATCCCCCCTCTCCAAATACTAACTTAACAACCATTGCTTTATGCATAAATCAATAAAAGGTGTAATTAACCATTCACAATTACAACTATTTTTAGGGCATTTTAAGAACATTTTGTCGTTAAAGTAACTGAACAAAATTCAAGGTCTTTCAAAAATTCAAGAGGATATGTTTTTAAGATTTTATTGTCATTTATTTTATTTGATTTTTTTTTTTGTTTATGCTCTGGTGTTTGTTTTTCTATAAAGCTCATTGTTAATTCTCAGTTGAAATCTTAGGTTCTTCAGAAAGGAAGGCCTGAATTGGCTGAATTGTAGTAATATTGTATCTTGTGCTTATAATAGCAATTTCTAAAATGTCAATAAGGTAATGAATTTGAAAAGGCAAATGAAGACTCTAGCAAATGTTGAAATTAAAAAAATCAAATTTGTTATCTTAAATTCTGTGCTCAGCTAGAAATCCCCTGATAAGTTCCTTCTTAACCAAGTAGTTCAGTGCTGCTACTTTATTTAAACAGTCGGCTTGTCCTTGGCTCTTGCAGGCAAACACATTGAGGGTGTCCTGGAGATGATCAAAGAATGGAAAGTGAAAGATTCTGACCTGTTCTGTCATGATAACTGTGCCGGAAGCTGTCCGTCATGTAAAATGGAGCAGCAGGACTACTTTCGCCAGCCAGAACGATGTGGGATATTGGCACTTCCAGATGGGCCATTTTCCTCCTGCCACAAGAAAATCAACCCCACATTGTATCTGGAAAACTGCATCTATGATGTCTGTATCAATAAAGGTGAGCAAAAGATTTAATAACATCTGGATTTTAGTTCATGTTGGTCACTTAATTGAGGCACTTAAAAAGAAACAGACACATGCCTGAATATGATCTTGTAAACAGAATTTCCACTGTGACCTCAGTGATATTGAGGGGCAATATTGACATTGATTTTCAATACCTTATTTCTTTAAATGTTAAAGCTCAATATTGTCATACACTGGTATCACAGATCTGATGACACAGTGTTTTTCAAAAATAACAATGTCTTCACTTGTTCGTGTGTTCTTCCAGGTGCAAAATCCATTCTTTGTGATAGCCTGAAGAGTTACAGTGACTCATGCCAATCTGAGGGAGTGAAGGTCGACCCCAAATGGAGGATGATCACCGGTTGTCGTGAGTATCTCGACCAAAAATACCCTTTGTACCATTGTTTTAAACAGTCAAAGGCAAAAACTACAATTTCTAACAACACAGCGAACCATCGGTATGGTGCGACAGAAATATTAATGGAAGTGGGTGTTTAGACTTGTAGCCTGGTTCCAGCTATATCTGCAGAAATAGCTGCAGCCAGGCTCTGAAATCACTGAAATCACAGTAGCAGAGCACCAATAGTGGTGTAGAGATTTTACCCACAGGGACCAGATGCACAAAGACTGCATGGAAAAGTGAAAAAAATAATAAATCAGGTTGTTTTCTGCATACAAATTAATATTTTAGGTGCAGTGAGTGTGTGTCTCCATAAATCTGTTTCTTCACTTGATCATATAGAAAACAGCTTGGAAGTAGAAAAGTGTGTGGTATTAAAATTGTTTGTAAAATCGGTATAGAAGTCAATTGAATTTCTGTCAACTGCACGCTTGTATTAAATAAGAATAACTTTATTTATTCCGAGGGAAATTGTCACGTCAGAGTTACAAATATAAAATAACAATACTAAATAATAGTAGAAAATTGTATAAGCAGTAAAAAAAAAAAAAAAAAAAAAAAAAAAAGTAAAAAAAAAGTAATGACCAGTAAATTAAAACTGATATTATTCAATAATTCTGATGATAATCACCCCTCCCTACTAATCTCTTTCAGCCCTTCCCTGTCCGGCCGGTAGCCATTATGAAGCGTGTGGTCCATCCTGCGCCCCCTCCTGCCTGGCCCCAGATCAGTCTGATCTGTGCAAGGCTTCCTGTGTGGAGGGATGTCAGTGTGACAAAGGGCTGGTTCTTAGTGGAGACAGGTAACACAGCATAGCATGGCTACATCAATACGTCAATGTTCAGCAGCTGAATAGCGTCACAGACACTCACACACTTTGGACACTGTGACTCTGAAAATGTGCACTTTCATTAGATAGTCTTTGCTATGTACCCCTGCCCCATTATTTCAATTTTGCAGCATTTTTACACAACACTGACTGTTATCATGCTCCTAAAATGCAGGAACTAACAAGGTTTCAGTATTTTATTTCACACACATATAAAACACACACACACACACAAACGATGTAAATACAAACTGGTTAAAATAAAATAAAATAAAAGCTCCCGGTAACTGCCGACTGTACCACCCAAGGGTCTGGTATAAAAGGCAAAGACCGCTCTAGGTTTTTTTGCAGCTATAAGCCAGTTTCACTGTGTGTTCTAGAGTATCATTATTACAAAGCAAAATAGAACTGATCATCAGCAAAATAAATCCGAGGTGGCCCTGTTACATGAATTGTTGATGGATTTGAACTTAAACTTGCAAGTTATATAATTACTTCCCTCTTACTTCCCTGTAAGCGGTTTCACAGGTGTTTCTGTCGATCATTTCTGATTCTTAACCTCTGATTCTGATTAAGCTGCTAAGCTTGCATAACAAGTAAACAAAGTTTTAATCTAACAAATTTCCAACAGATTTTGGTGGGCATTGAGTCATCTGTGTTGTCTTGGTGCACGTTCTAATATGATTGCTTTCCTTTTAAATGCGCATCAGCCACAAAACATGCACAGAGAGACGTATACAACAATCTAAAGAAAGAAATTTCATATTTATTCTCTCTTTGTTTGTGTCTGCAGATGTGTTCCCCTGTCGAATTGTGGGTGTCAATATAATTTGAAATATTACCAACCAGGCTCTACTTTCTGGGGGGACAACGCTTGTACCAACTGGTGTAATTGTGCTAATGGAAAAGCCCAGGTATTTTGTTTTTTTGTGTGTCTCACTCTGTTGTTGCCAGTAGCAAACAATGTCATAGTGAGGATTGTTAATCGTGTATTCTTCTGTGACGTCTCTTCTTTTTCTGTTAACCTGTCCTGCTCAAGTGTAAATCAGTTTCCTGCAAAAAGACCGAGCAGTGCAGCGTGAAAAACGGCGTCAGGGGATGCCACCCGGTGTCCTACTCAACATGCAAGGGCACCGGAGACCCACATTACCTGACCTTTGACAACCAGCGATTTGACTTCCAAGGAACCTGCACCTATGTTCTGTCTAAGTCCGTCAAGGGCAATGACCTGGAGCCATTCGAGGTGCTGGTCCAGAATGAAAATAGGGGACGCAACACAGCTGTGTCCTACACTAAGGCAGTTTCCATTTCTGTGTTCAACACAGTAATCAGTATGAGCCGTGCCGAACCTGGGAAAGTATTGGTAAGATCGGTGTTCAACACCTATATTCTCTCTTCGCTAAATGACCACTCTATTACAAGAAGCAGACTCTTTTCACATAGTTTATTCAGTCCTATGTGAGATCACAGAAAACATTGTTTTCTGTGATCAATCTTAGATCTTAGATCAACATTTGTCAGACATCTTTACACAAAATGTCATATTTCATTCAAGTAATGGCAATATCCAACATGTATACTCAAGCAAAACAAATAAATTACTGTAATATGTAGAAGTTGTACTGTGAAACTGCTAAATACGTCCTGAATATTACCAGATCAGTTGTCTAGAAAATAAGAAATTTAGATATTGGTCAGGGAGAACATTTTTTTTAAAAATCAACAAATGAACGTGAAATTCAGAAGACTTGTATAGTATAAAACATTCCCCTCTTTTATAATTATTTATTGTGGCAATTTTAGGGGATTTTAAAGATTTTTTGAGAGCCATTTTTCATTAACAAGCAATTGAATAAAAGTTAAATCACTTTAGAAACGTTTTAACATTTCTTCTAATATATATAATTTCATGGTATTTATCAAACTTCCTTTTCTTTTTTTTCGGAACCAACATCATTTTTACTGTTCCTATGATTCAATCCCATAAATTTGGCATATTACCGTATATAATACTGATATCTAATGTATGCTGGATAACAGTAATCATGTGGCTGGTAATTTATTATAAACACACATAACAAGCTCTCTAAATATAGCTTACATATGTAAAATATTATGATACTTTTACTATTTATCACCAAACAGGCAGATTTTCATATATGAAAACAAGACAATGAAATGATTAAATTAGTGTCTCAAGCAAACAGAAGTTGATTCAACTGTAGAATCACTAATACATCTTGTTTCCCAGGTAAATGGTAAATCGGTCAACCTGCCCGCCATCATGTTGGATCGCAAGCTTACCATATTCCGGCAGGGCTATTTCTGCATCGTGAAAACAAATTTCGGTTTGAGATTCAGATTCAACTGGAATGCCTATGTCAGCCTGACTCTGCCAAGTTCATATTCTGGTGCGACATCAGGTAAGGTGTCAACACATTAAATTTGAAGTTGCTGTATTATCTTGTTGTAAGATTTTCTGAAGTAATCAAGTATTAAAACATCATGGTAACACTGTCATTATAAATCATGCGTGCGCTACCTACCAGACTGAGTCATTTCCTGTATTCCATATGGGCGTGTGACAAAATTCATCCTTAAAAATTCTCATTTCTGCTTGATGGTTCCCTGGCTGTCCAATCCCATTCAGCCATGATCTAAAGTCTAGTATAAATTGGTACCTAATATCGACTAAGTTCTGATCCAACTTTTATTTCTGACACAAACACTCTATTTATAGTACACTGCTCAAAAAAATAAAGGGAACACTTAAAAAACACATCCTAGCTCTAAATGAATGAAATATTCTTATGAAATACTTTGCTCTTTACACAGTTGAATGTGCTGACAACAAAATCACACAAAAATGATCAATGGAAATCAATTGTATCAACCCATAGAGGTCTGGATTAGGAATCACACTCAAAATTAAAGTGTAAAAACAAACTCCAGGCTGATCCAACTTTGATGTAATGTCCTTAAAACAAGTCAAAATGAATCTGTATTGCTTCCTGAGTGGACACTATGATTTCACAGAATTGTGATTGACTTGGAGTTACATTGTGTTGTTTAAGTGTTCCCTTTATTTTTTTGAGCAGTATATATACAATAATAAGAACTCGATGGTATAATAACTTGTGTGACGGTTGTTGCCTTTTTCTCTTTTTCAGGCTTATGTGGAAATTATAATGGGAAACCCAATGATGATTTCAAAAAACCCGATGGCGTCATTGTCAGCCAGGTCAACATTTTCGGACATAGCTGGAAGGTGTGTATCATCCGAGACTGGAAATCTTCCATCTATCTATCCATCCATCTTCTACTGCTTATCCGAGATCGGTTGCCGAGGGCAGCAGCCGAAGCCACTTGGCCCAGCTCCTCTGGGGGAAACCCAAAGCGTTCCCAGGCCAGCCTATAGTCTCTCCGGCATGTTCTTGCGCCCCTAAAGTCCCCGCTTGAGAGGAAACATTCAATGCTCTTAGAGCCGGCTTCTGTAACTGCTGATCAGACCACACAGGTCCACCGCTCACTCCAGCCACCACCCTACTTACATTGCACCCAACCTCTGTGGCTCCTCTCATTGGATAGGGACATCTTAAATAGTCTTAAACCTAAAACATGCATTTTCCAAACCTGAAATAAAAGGCTAGGTTGCAATGTGGGCTGATAGGTAAGAATCTAATAAATAAATATTTAACACACACACACACACACACACACACACACACACACCACACACACACACGATATGTAATCATTTTTGAAGCTCTGTTCAGCTGCTCTCTTTCTCTGTTGTTCCTTCAATTTTGGCTCTTTTTCTGGATTTTCAAACAGGTACTACAGACATACACTGCAAGCCTTTTTTTGGTAGAAAAAGTTTTATTCAAAAGCAGGTAAACATCTGTGTCATATGTTAGGGATTTAAATCTTGATCAATGGCCTTTTGTCTGGAAAATTTTAAAATAGCCCGAATGACATCTAGAGTCAGGCGGAATAAATAAACATATATGTTTATAAATATAAACATATATTTCGCAAGTGAATATAAACTTTCAATGTGCAGACCATAAAAGTTGACAATGTTTAGGTTGAAATGAATGGAGTTAAATTTGAACCTGCAGATTCTCAGTCCTTCATGTTCAACAGCTTCACCTATCCTAATTTGAAAATCAACTAATATAAAATGCACTAAATCATATAATTAGATCAATCATTTTCAATGTAATGATGCTTGTTAAAGCCATACTTTAAAACTGTAGGTATAAGATAATTCCATCAATTCTAAATGAAAGCCAATCATTTATTAAGCGTCTTCTCGTTCAGATATCCTGCGGCTTTGGATTGTTTCGGTTATACATATTTTGTTACTGAATGCAGGTGGGAGGAAGCCCTGGCTGCACGAGTGACTGCGCTGGTGGTAAATGTCCCGAGTGTGAACCTGCGCTACTTCTCCGTTACCAGCAGGAATCCTACTGCGGTATCATCGCCGACAAGGCTGGTCCTTTTAGGTAAAAGCTCATGTTTCTTTGCCGATCTTCAGTTATGGAATACGGTATTGCTGAAATCTAAAGGATCAGTGTGAAAAAGATTCAGATGGTAATCAATTCCTCACATTCTGCACAAACAAATATTTGGGCAATCAGTAAGGGATTAGAGTCAAGTTTCTTCCCCTTGTAGTCATTTGTTAGGATAAAATTGTTCCCAATGCAGGAATGTCAAATAAGACAATAGGAGTTTGTACACACTGCCTGACAAAAACAAAAACAACATTTTCCAGCGTGAACCCTGCCTCTCGCCCAATGACAGCAAGGGATAGGATCCAGCATCCCCAGTGATCCTGGAGTGCAGGATAAGCGATAAAGACAATGAATGGACAAATGAGTCGACAACAACAATCGTAATGACAACAATACCTCACTTTGCGTCACATTGAAGCATTCAAAGATTGTGGCGGTACCTTAGTCGGTCAGGCAACCTTTGTACCTACACTTTAAAAATTGAATTCCGCAAGCCCAGAGATGACACCTCCGTCGCTAGGCAGGCTGACTTCTGGTTCGGCTCACGGCTAACCCGCTAACCCAAATAAGATTAGAAATCTAAAACTCTCGACTCTTACCCTCTCCCAATTGACCATTCACTCAAATTGAATGTCACCTCTTTCCCTCTCGCTGTCTCTCTGTTCGTGCAGAGACTGTCACAGCAAACTGGACCTCAACGGCTTCCTCAAAGATTGCGTCTTTGACATGTGCATGTACAAAGGCCATGCATCAGCCCTTTGCGGCAGTCTGACAGATTTCAGCACCGCTTGTCAGGATGCAGGAGCAAAAGTGGATCCTTGGAGGACAGACCAGTTTTGCCGTAAGACATTTGACTGTCATTAAAATGTATATATAATGTGACCCCTCGGCCTCCAGTTCATTGCTGTGAATGGCCCATCATTTAAGTTACCCCTTAACATAATAAATGATCATTTAATTTTGTACTTGTATTAGTTTGTAGGTATTGTGTTCTGCTGGAGTCTTGAGCAAGCCTTAAACAATACTGTATCCGAAAAATATTATAAGTTATTCCTTTTTACGCATAACTAGTTAAAAAATTATGCACACTAATGGTGGAAATGTTTACATCTCCCGCTGCCAGCTCCATCTTGTGGTGCCAACAGTCACTATGAGTTGTGCGCTGCCCCTTGCCAAATGACCTGCAGTGGTTTGGCTCCCCCTGAGGATTGCGATGAGGATGTCCCCTGCGTGGAAGGCTGTGTGTGTGACGAAGGCTACATGCTTAGTCATGAAAAGTGTGTTCCTGTAGCAGAATGTGGCTGTGTGCACGAAGGACTGTATTATCAGTTCGGACAGGTATCTATACAAACAGAGAGAGTAAATGTACTTCTTCTACTTGAACTATTCATGCGATTGCCACTTACTGCATGTGCTGTTCCCTCCTCACAGGTGTTTTACCCCGGAACATCGTGTGACACTCAGTGCACCTGTACAGACAGCGGAGTTGCTCAGTGCAATCTTAAATTCAAGTGTTCAGATAATGAGGAGTGTATTGTCGAAAACGGCGAGGCCACCTGTTCACCCAAAAGTTTTGGTTCCTGTTCCCTCTACGGCGTGCGAAGTCTTCGAACCTTTGATGGAAAGGTAAAGCGCTTTGTTTTTCCTTTGTGTGCAAGGTCAACCGACACGTTTTAATTACTAAATTAACTTAGAAAACGCACACTATTCCCGTCTCTCTGCTTTTTCCATTAAAAAAATTATTCTCACATGTAGTTCGTTAACTGTTTGCAAACCTTCGCCCCTCAGCATCCTTGTTTGATACCAAACTGATGTCTTTTATTGTTATAGAGATAGCACATCACCTTCCACAGGACAGACTTGATGTAAACAAATGACTTTAAAAAATGCAAATATAGCTGTGCACCGTTCCAACCCAATATTTATTTGTGATATGAATATGCACCATTGATGTGTGAAACAGTCCAAATTAAAAATCTTGTATGAATGAACACTTAATTAAGTAAATTAATTAATTAAAATAATTTAATTTAGATAAGTTCCCCCAAATTGGAGCCTGGCTTACTGAACATGTTATAGTTTTACTAGTTAAATTTCCTGAATGCAATACCAGTCCGAAAAATCAGAGATTACTTGAAAAGGAACCGGATGCCATTTAAGGGGCAAATAAACTTGTGGTCTGAGATTGGTGGTGCAGGGACAAAAAAAGTAAATATTTATTACATGATATCCTGATCACGTTATCTATCCACAGATAGAGACCTTATTGGATGTGAAAATTATCCAAAAACCCTTTACACTTTTTAATATAATTTCCTTTCCTGTATTTACCCACTGAGACTATACATTACTTTTCTGCAATAGAAATTCAACCTCCTACATTTTGTTTCATTCTCGTTGAAGGAAAAACAGAACATTTTAAAAAAACTGCAAGAAAATGTAATTGGTGTCTCTTGGCCCTTATATCATTTTCAGCCTATATTCAATAGACTCTTCCTAGTAGTTTTTGTCTGAGGGGACGGAGAAAACTTGTTGTGTATAAACTATGAATGCTTAAACAGGTACGCATCATTTCAATTCTCTTTATCTGATGTAAGGGTTAATGCAGCCTGACCCCTCTCTCCATGCTCCAGGAAAATTCTCTGTGGGGAGACTGTTTGTTCAAGCTCTCCGAGGTGGCGGACGGGGAAGGTCGGATGGAAGAATTTTCCGTGTTCGTACAGCAACAGACCAACAAAGCTGGAAGTGTCTCCCGCCGCGTGCTGCTCAGACTCTATGAAATTGAGATCACCCT
Organism: Fistularia commersonii; assembly: GCF_037954325.1. Classification (NCBI taxonomy): domain Eukaryota; kingdom Metazoa; phylum Chordata; class Actinopteri; order Syngnathiformes; family Fistulariidae; genus Fistularia; species Fistularia commersonii. The sequence continues at coordinate 8,677,020 of NC_141294.1, read as the reverse complement.
GGAGTCTGGGGTCATTTGGCAGATCAAGGTATGAATATTATGTTGGTGATACATACTGGGTGTAAAACTGGTTATTTAGGTTAGGTAGTAATATTACTGAATATTATACTTTTAACTGTCAAATATCATTTAACAGTTTTTGGAATAATGACCTCCCACACTAGATATAATATGTACAGATAGAGGAGAAGAGTTTTGAGCGACTCAAAACATCATGGGAGCCATGTGGCAGCATAACTCAGACTCAAAGCTACAACTGCAGAATTACAAAAAAAAAATTCAACTTTTGATAGTGTTGTAGTTGGTACTAAAGACCAAATAATTCAACAACCAACTGTGGGCAGTGATCAAGGGGTGGGCGTTGAGTCCTTTTTTAAATGATTCATGGTGACTTTTAATTGATAGCAAGTGGAAGTATATTCAACAATCGCAGGTGCATTGCATATTTTTCAGCATAACTATGAGTGTGTGTGTGTGTGTGTGTGTGTGTGTGTGTGTGTGTGTGTGTGTGTGTGTGTGTCTCAGGTCGATGATATCCGAGTCTTCCTTCCTGCATCACTGGCTGGTGGAAAGGTGCAAGCTTATCAAAATGGCATCAGCATAGTCATAACAGCTGATTTCGATCTGAAGCTGACCTATGACACAGTGGCGGGTATCATCCTACAAATCCCATCCACCTATCGGGGCTTACCGGATGGACTTTGTGGCAACTATAATGGCGAGAAATCTGACGACCCAGAATTAGGTGATGATCAGCAGTCAGACCTCTCAGGCTGGGTTGTTGAAGAGGAGGATGTTCCCTGCGACACCAGCTGTAAGGGCTCTTCCTGCTCCAAGCCTTCAAAGGATAAAGATCCTGATGCTATAAAGGCCTGCAATATAATCAGGGATACTCATGGGCCGTTTGCAGGATGCCATGCTACGATCTCCCCTTCACCCAGCTTTGATGCTTGTGTTAAGTAAGTAAATGTGTTCTGCACTGTCAGACTGAAGCTTGACATCTAAAAGTTCTGACTTTAGTTTGCAACCTTCCAAAAACTTCTGTACTTTTCCCATGACTTTTGATGCTCATGTTATATACATCTAATGTTTACTTTTTATGATCTATGTGGCTGAAGTGTTTGGGTGGCAGACGGTAATTCAAAAAGCAGGACAGGTCATTGCCAGGTTTTAATGCAAGGGGGTTCAGTGGATTGACATAATTTATGTACATCAAATTTTCTTTTAAACTTTCTTGGCCTTGACTTGAAATAGCACACAGCTTCGAGTCACCCAGGAATTACTGAGCTAAATGGCGCACATGAAACAAAACGAATATAGAAAAAAGAGATTTTTTCCACCTTTTATATTCCTGCAATGCCAAAAAACCCTTGTATATCTATTTTCCCAGTACCTGGTGCCGTTATATTCAAACCTGACCATTTGTGTTCCCGCCAACTAATATTTAATTTGTTTAAAGGGAGATGTCCAACCACAAAGATAGTCAGGATGTTCTGTGCCGTCACATTCAGACCTACGTCGCTGCCTGTCAGCTTGCCGGTGCCAAAATTAACCAGTGGAGGAGAGGAGACTTCTGTCGTAAGTTCAGCTGCTGTAGCTTGTGGCCTCATGTTATCTCTCTATTTTTTTCAGTCAAAAGTTGCAGAGAAATATTATAACTGCGACCACTTTGTTGAACCTGTTGTGTTCTGAGAATAAGCTACTTATAATCTAAACAGTTGATTTGGGATTTAATATAAATTGTAGATCACCCACTCTTCCGCAACCATCAGTGAAATTATGACGTGACATGGCAGTCAACCAATATGTCTGCAAGTTAATATTTGATATCATATAAGTTAATATTTCAGACAACCATAACTGTATTAAATGTTATCGAACAATTCAGCTCAATAATCTAAAATCCATTGTAGGTTTTTAGGATCTACATTGACATGGCAGTCAACCAATATGTCTGCAAGTTAATATTTCATATTATATAAGTTAATATTTCAGACAACCATAACTGTATTAAATGTTATCGAACAATTCAGCTCAATAATCTAGAATCCATTATAGCTTTTTAGTATCTGCATTGTCTTCTTATAAATGATCATATTATTATAAATAGAAGGTGCTTGCAATTTCTAAAAATGACAACTTGTTAAACTGTCTGTCATTTCAAGGGAAAAAACAACCAAAAAAAAACCCTCCCCGATATTCTTTTGTGTTTGGTCTTGCAGCCATGAAGTGTCCCGCAGGGAGTCACTACGAGTTGTGCTACTCCTCCTGCTCGTCCACCTGCTTCTCTCTGGAGTGGGCAGACGTCTGCCCTGTTTGCCAGGAGGGCTGCCAGTGTGACGACGGCCTCCTGTCCGATGGCCTCAACTGCGTTCAGGTGGACAGATGTGGCTGTGTCGTGGATGGTCAATATTACAAGGTAAGTCTGTTCTGTCTGCCTTCTTTAACATGAAGCTTATGAGATAGAGAATATAAATCTTTAAGGTTCAGTCTGTGGCGGTCGCTTAAAATAAATGTCCCTTCCTTCAGGAATTTTTTTTTTCATTGAGTTTTGGTGAATTATTTGGTTTTCACAAAAATTACAATTTTTGGCCAATATTGCAAGGGAATTCTGTTCTGTTCACCTTCTTTAACATGAAGCTTATGAAATAGAGAATATAAATCTTTAAGGTTCAATCTGTGGTGGTTGCTTAAAATAAATGTCCCTTCCTCCAGATTTTTTTTTTCATAGAGGTTTGGAGAAGTATTTTGTTTTGACAAAAATTGCAATTTTCGGCTTATATTACAAACAAGGCCAATATTACAAGGCAAGTCAGTTCTGTCAGCCTTCTTTAACATGAAGCTTATGACATAGAGGATATAAATCTTCAGGTTAAAATAATTGTCTCTTTCTCTAGGATTTTTTTTTCATTGAGTTTTGGTGAAGTATTTGGTTGAGAAAAAAAAATACAATGCAATATGATGTTTTTTACAATTCTAAAATATAATTGTGAAGCTGTCATGTGACTTACAGACATCATTTTCAAAGCAATAATAAATCTGCGCAATTTAATGCTCAATCTACTAAGTAATCATAACTATATTAAGTATAAAGGTTGTTACTCCATTCTCACATTATACTAGGCTGAGTACCTACTACTCAAGAATTGGGCAACACCCATGTTTTGATCCTGCCTTAATTTTAAGCTCTATAAAACACTCCAAAATACAATTGCAAAGTGTTTTTCACTTAAAAAAAAGCGTGCATATTAAAAACAACTGCTATCACTGCACAAATAGATTGGTAAAAATGCAAAATATGAAATTTTTTTGTTATGTTTGGTTGTAGAGTGGCTCTCAAGTGACAAAGGAGGATTGTTCTGAGATCTGTGTCTGCCAAGCTGGACATTTCAGCTGTATTGCCAATACTTGCAAGAAAGGAGAGGAGTGTACAATCAAGAACGGAATCACAGGCTGCTACTCCACAGGTCAGGAACTTATCCAGTCACACACTGACATGAGAACCCAGAGAGAATTATTGTCACGCAATTATGGTACGCTCAATGTTTGACAGTCGCGTTTGAAATCCAAAAAATCTCACGTAACTGTTCTTTTATGTCTTTTCATAGACAGAATCAAAGAATCTGAATGTGGTCTGACACAATTCAGGAAGAAAGGAAGAAATTCAGAGAAAAAAATTGATCTGAATGGATTTCCTTTATATATACAGTAGCTTATCTACCATGGCAGTGCTCAAAGCACTTTACACTTTACATATGATCATAAAGCGTTTATGTACATTTCAGACTTAATCACAAATTCTTACTGTAGCCCCAGCCCCAGCATCTACAAATCTAACCTTCTCATTATGCAGCTGTCACACATGCTAATGTGTCAGTTACTAAAAAAAAAATCTCCAACAAAATGGCGATGGAAAGTATTATTTTATACGTTATTAGTAACTGACTAACCCTGTGGTTTTGCATTTTATTTTTTCTGCAGACCCGTGTGCTTATGTAAAGTGCAGGATCAAGGAACGCTGCGAATTATCAGAGGGCGAGGCGGTGTGTGTGCCTGTGTCTGAAGCGTTGTGCTGGGCCTTCGGTGACCCACACTACAGCACGTTTGATGGCTTGTCTTATTCATTCCAAGGAACCTGCACTTACGTCCTTGTTCAAACTACAGGTTTGTCACTTAATCTTAATCCAGATTTCACAAAATCATGAATCTGTAGATTCACCTGAACAAATTAAAATTTCCCTGCATGGAAAATATCATAACAAAACACAGAGGTGTCTGAGCCGTATCTTTGAAATTTGTTTTTATCGTGGAGAACTGTTTGAAAATTGAACGCTAAAATCGCTGTCACTTCCTCAGGCATCGACTCCTCCCTGCCACAAGTAACCGTCTCCACTAAGAATGAGCTCCGTGGAAACTCAGATGGCTCCTTTGTCCGCTCAGCCACCGTGGAGCTATTGGGCCATAAAATATTCATCCCGAGGGATGACAGAGGCACTGTGTTTGTAGGTTTGAGTATTCATAATGTCGGCTGTGGAAACATTAATAAACCAAAAATATTCTGCTCTACAGAACAACAGGAAAATGTGTTTCTGTTCGATCATCAGAACATCTGCAAAAACCTGAAAAGTTAAAAAACCTTTGTATTATACATTGGATTAGGACACATGGGTATATAGCTACTATTTTTTTTTTTTTTCACCAAAATTATGTTTTTTTTTTATGTGGGTGGGCGTTTTTCTTGCTTTCCAAAAAACACGCAATGTGTTGACAGAAAAGCCACAAACTCACCTGGGTGACAATGAAACATCTACCTTGAATCTGGATATATGATCAACTTTACCATTAAGTTCAATGCATTTCAGTTTAATTCACCACTCACTACAACAAAACGGGCAAATCTGCCAGAGCTTTTGTATTGCATTCAGTAAACCTTTTTACTGATGGACTGAAGGTCAATAAGTTTTAATAGTTCTCTAAGATTTCTGCTTGTCTGCCTTTCACTCTCCAGGTGGATGACAGAAAGAGAAGTCTTCCAGTCTTGCTCGAGGGTGGGAGTATCTCCATCGTAGCGTCCGGAATCCGAGGCATTCTACAGAGTGACATTGGTGTCACTGTCACTTTTGACTGGTCCACGCTGGTTATGGTTTCCTTGAGCAGCAGTTACTATGGCAATGTGGGCGGGCTGTGTGGCAACTACAACGGAAACAAGGATGATGAGTTCCTGACGGTCGCAGGCCAGGCTGCAAATGTGACCAGCTGGGCAGAGCTGTGGAGCGTGGAAGATCACGACCCCTTCTGTTATCATTACTGTGAGGGGGTGTGTCCTCAGTGCTCTGATGAGAACCGCAAAAAGTGATTATTTCTAAAATTACTTAAATTACCTAGAATTTGTATCTTACTGTTCAGACTGATGGCCCCCTGTCTAAAACCAAATCTTTGTGTTAGTGCCGTCCGCGTGTTTTTTTGTAACATGCATCTGGGGACTTCATACAGTGGGTTTAAAAAAAAAAAAAAAACGGGGAAGGAAAAACTGAAAAGTAACTTTGCAATGTACTTTTTGCTTCAAAATTTGAAAGAATGTCTAATGTCTAATGACATTGTTAAAATTATCTTTTCTTTTCATATTACTATAAAAAAAAACACAAAAACGTTAGCCAAAAAAAAAAAAAAAAAAAACAACTAAAAAATGGGCAGCATCAAAAAGATTGATTTCATAACCAGAACAGCCACCATTAGCCTTGTAAACATTATACCTCCTCTTATACATGCTACCAATCAATTGTCTAATAAATTCTAGTGGAAAATTTTCCCATAGTGACAAGATTTTCTCTTTTAACGCAACAATATTTTTAGGATGTAATTTCATCAATTCCTTTTTTAATATTCATATTTAATAGTAATTCCTCATGTATTTTTTGGAGGAACAGTTCATTACATATAAAAATTTTATAATTTACCTGTTTACCTCCTTTACTCAAAACAAAGGAAAAATTTGGACCTAGTGTTACTTCTAGGTAATAGTTTTACTGGTCCGGCCCCCTTGATCAAATTAGGCCGAATGTGGCCCCAGGACCAAAATGAGTTTGACACCCCTGCTTTATATTTTACTGTGATTTGGGAAATTAATGTCATGCCTGAATTTAAGGTAAAATCAGGGCTTGCATCTTTAGCTTGAATACAGTTACATTTCTAAACCAAAACAAGCCAGTTGGGGTTTGGAGGTCCCTAGCGTAAAAAAGTCTTCAAAGGAAGACAAACAAATTTTATTCTAGTACTTATAAAAATGTATGTCCCTTTTCGAAAAAGCCCTTTTCGCTTCGCATTTTACATTTAGACAATTCCCAGAAATCCACCCACTGAGTAACTATGGTACACAGACGGACACATTTTATCTATAGTATAATGATGACACCCGAATTGATTGGCTGGAAACATGTCAAATGAAAATAGATTGAGAAAGAGGGCTTTTATATTATAGGTCATTTTTAACATTGTTGTTATTAAGCTTTAAATTTCATGAACTTTTGGCAAAGTGAACCTCCACAGATATTAAGACGTATATCGATACTGAATCATTAATATCTAAATTCATTATCATTCCTATGTCAGGTTCACTGGTCAAGAATATTGTGGGATCCTGAGTGACAAGAAAGGACCTTTCGCTGGTTGCCACGGTGCCGTGCCAGTGGAAGAATTTGTGTTAGACTGTCTGTACGATGTCTGTGTCAACGATGGGCGATATGAAGTTCTGTGCGAGTCCCTGAGCAGCTACTTGGCCGAGTGTCAGGAAGCCGGAGCTTCTGTGAAACCATGGAGACAACTGACTAAATGCGGTGAGTACATTAACAGAATCTTTACACACATGGAGATACTGCCTCGAGAAGGTGGGAATTCACTTGAACTACATCACTCATGCACATTCCTTGTATACAGTAAATGTGCTTATAATGCATGTAGTGTAATCCAGCCTAAAGTGAGTCCAAGAGAAAATAAACCTATTATACAATGATATCAATTTAACCCTCATATTATGTTAAAGGTCAATTTGACCCATTTCACCCATTGACCCAATGGGTCAAATTGACCCTTAACATAATATGAGGGTTAAGGGCATGAATTCCAACAGTTTAGAGATTGAGATGAAAAACTGAGTTGGAAGGATAAACTAATTATTTATTTTAATTAATTGAAATATTATCAGATAATGATATTAATTATTGTTATGTTTTGGAAAAAAAAACTGATTATGCAGTAAATTTTTGTAGCCGTCAGGAGTATTTTTTTCCACAAACTGGTCATAATGGGCTTTTTTCTCAGAGGTGTGTACATCACACACACACACACACACACATATGGCCACCAGTACAATGACATCCCCTCCATTTATCTGTTTTCTCCAGCAATTCAATGTCCGGCCAACAGCCACTATGAGGTGTGCGGGAGTGCCTGTCAATCCAGCTGCGGAATCCAGCCGGAGTTTTGCCATAAGGCCTGCGCGGAGGGCTGCTTCTGTGACAAAGGATATGTTCTCAGTGGAGAGGAGTGAGTGCAAACTTTTTTTTTTTAGTGTCACTTTCCCGATGTGAGGCTGTAAACACACACCATATTATATAACTTCATGAAAGTAATAGGTACATGCCTGTATTTAGTAAAAACATGTATGTATTCACTAAATGCAGTCAGTTGGTGAATATATGTTTATGTATTTACTATGACTGCATTTAAATGACAGCTGGGATAGGCTCAAGCAAACCTACAATCATATGTGCAAGATAAGTGGTAGACCAGGGGCCCTTGGAACAATATTTTGTGGCCCCCTGCCTGAAATCAAATCTTTGTTGTCGTGTGGCCCATGTGTTTTTTTCTCACATGCATCTAAGGGTTTTATACAGTGGGTTTCAAAAAAAAAAGGGCCGGGGAAAAAAGGAAACGGTAACTTTGCTATTTTTTTTTTTGCTTCAAAATTTGAAAACAAAATGATTTTTTGATGAAAAAATGTCTGGTGACATTGTTAAAAAAGGCAAAATTAAAATAATTGATTTAATGACCAGAATAGCCACCACTAGCCTTGTAAACGTTATACCTCCTCTTATACATACTACCAATGAATTTTCTAATAAATTCTAGTGGCAAATTTTCCCACTGTGAAAAGATTTTCTCTCAACAATATTTTTAGGATGAAATTTCATCAATTCTTTTTTAATATTCATTTTTAATATTAATTAGTCACATATTTGTTAGAGGAACATTTTATTCCATATAAAGATTTTTATAATTTACCTGTGCACCTCCTTTACACTAAAACAAAGGAAAAATTTGGACTTAGTGTTACTTCTAGGTATTCATTTTACTGGTCCGGCCCCCTTGACATCAAATTAGGCCGTATGTGGCCCCCAGACCAAGATGAGTTTGACACCCGTGTGGTAGACAATGTACAGGATGGATATACATATGTGCATATGCATTTGCGTGTGTGTAAAAATGCATGTATGTATATATATCGATGTTGTTCTGCTCAAATTAAGTAAACAGTAAGTTTCAGTAAAAGTAAAGTGAGTTTTTAAAAGTGAAGAGTAGAAAGTACATCTGTTATTTTGCACGCATTTTCGTGTGTACATGTACACGTATAAACAGAAGGCGTAAAAGTAACCTATTGATAAAGGCATAAATACTAAAATTAAGATTCAGGTTTCACAATTCACAACTCACTACAGGTGTGTTTATTGTCATGTGTATAGTCTGGACACATGTACAATGAAATTCTTACTCTGCTGTCCGCAGTGCATCCAGGTGAGTATTGATAAGTAAATAATAATACACATACCGTTGTAACCAGATACAGATATCTAAAAACTTTACTTGCTTACTCTACTCAACATTTTCCAGGCTTTTTAATAGTTATATGTCACCCCGATGTCTCGTGTGTGTCAGGTGTGTTGACAGGGAGAAGGGCTGCGGCTGCACCTACAACGGCTTCTACTACACACCAGGAGAGGTGTTCTGGGCAGATACCCAATGTAAGGAGAAGTGTATTTGCGATCCAGCGACACAGCAAGTGCAGTGTCAGGCCAAGGGGTGCCGTACTGGTGAGAAATGCGCTGTTGTGGACGGAGTCCAGGACTGTTACCCATCCGACTACAAAAGTTGCTCGGCACTCGGAGACCCTCACTTTTACACCTTTGATGGACTGAAGTTCGACTTCCAGGGCAACTGCGTGTATCGGATGGCAAGTTTGTGTGGAGATGCCGATGGGCTGGAACACTTTGAAGTAAGATCATGAATTTTGCATAAACTTAATTCTTTCAAAATCAGGTCTACGTACATTGAATTCTGGGAATTTTTGCAAGGTATTATTTCTATGTCATTCCACTATGATATAACACCCGGAAAGAGGGCCGAGTGCATGATTCACATCTAATTTCCCAATGTATGAAACACAAACCAGCTTAGATCATTTATTACCACACCATTTTTGACTAAGGCTTATACTCTAGATTCTTTAACAACAGCGAGTGTGCCTCAGTTGCCATGGATACACTTCAGTCACATCATCATTTAATGCTACTTGCAAGACCTAACGGAATTTATCACGAGAATCTCCAAAACCATCCGGAAATAACAATAGCAGACATTATGATTATAATGAGTCGAGGCGGATTCAATGTTGCCTCATAGACACAAACTTTTTTCAAAATTAAAAAAATCCTTTATTATCAGGCCAATGAACAATCAAAAGTGGTTTAAAGGATGAAAATGACTTGATAGTTGTTTGGTGCTCCAGGTCCGTTCCAATCCAGGAACACATCATAGATTGTAGGGCAAAGGACTACAACTCTCAAGCCAAGTGTGAATGCAATTTTTGTTTTTTGATGTTATATTTCTAATAATGTGTTCTTGACTTCTTCTTGCTTCCTCACTTCTCCTCTCTGTTCCATTTTAGGTAAACCTTGAGAATAATAACCGCGGAAACAAAAGAGTGTCTTTTGCAAAGGTGGTGACTGTTAAAATATATGGCAGCACTTACACGCTCTCCCTAGAGTACCCTGGTAAAGTACTGGTGGGTAACACACACACACACACACACACACACAGATGCACGGAGCCTGGCAACAGACAAGATTCAGAGCGCAGATCTTGTATGCACATCTTGTGTTTCTTTTTGCAGGTGAATGACCTGGTTACATCGCTACCCTTCACATCCCAAAAGTCCCAAGTCCAAGTCTATCGCAGAAACAGACTGGCTGTCATTGAAACACACTTTCTAAAGGTATAACTAGATGCTTGTTGCCAATTTTAAACAATCCATGTCATGCAATACGACATCTGTCGTATGTCCGACACCAGCCTCATTTTTACCTCCGAATCTTAAGTTAATTGAAATTTCAAGATGATGTAAACATTGAATTGTCGTCAAAGTTGTTGTGAGTGCACCACTAAATCATACAGACAATGATGATGCCAAAAACCCACTCACCCAAAAAATAGATAAAAATAAACCACTATTTTCTCATGATAAACACACACACACATACAATACAGCATTTTGTACACAAGTCCACACTAGTTGTAGTCATTGGGGATAACTTTCACTGAGTTTGAAAGGTTCAGAGTGAAAGCGTTGAACATGCTGAAAATTTCAAATCAGCAATGAAACTAGAAGACTAACTCTTTATTTTATATTTTGTATGGTCAAAGGTCTCCTTTGACTTTGTGAGCTCAGTAAAAGTGCTGTTGGCCACCAGCTATCATGGCAAGGTCTGTGGTCTTTGTGGAAACCTCAATGGCAACGCAAATGATGATATGAAGATGCCCAATGGAGAGCTGACACAGAATCCCAATGAGTTTGGAACGAGCCACTGGGTCGCTGATGTGCCTGGTTGTTCTAAAGAGTGTAAGCAAAATAAACATATCATTTCCTTTTTTCTCTTCAACACACCTTTTCAAGAAACGTGAGAGATTATTTATTGGTTTATATTTGGGCATGAAAGTGGTGAGGGTGGCAAAGGTAATTCAAGAAAGCAGGGGGCCAGGAGGAGGGGGTCTTTCTGGAAGACTTTGGCAGATTGAGTTAACAGGAATATCAGAATTCAAAATATTCAAAAACCTCACATGTTGCTTCCCACAACTGCAAGTTATGGTGTTCTCTCCTGTTTCCAGGCCAGGACTGCGCTAAGCCTCTCCCCCCTGACTTTAAACGCCCTGACTACACATCGGTGTGTGATGTGATTACGGCAAAAGATGGGCCGATGGCAGACTGTTTAAGCAGAGTTGATGCCAAACAATATCATGAGGACTGTATCTACGACATGGTGCTCAATGACGGCAGACAGGAATCGGCCTGCGATATTATCACCGCCTATGTTGAGGAGTGCCAGGTGAAAGGAGGCTGTGTGAAGGCATGGAGGACAAGACGTTTCTGCTGTAAGTGCTCTGCCGTGCATGTCCCTCACGAAAAACTATAGGGAACCCAAATGCATTGGTAAATTCCTTTTAAACAACGTTCTCTGTGTTTATCAGGGATGGCGTGTCCGGACAACAGTTTATACAACATCGCAGCTCCTGGCTGTCCAGCCTCCTGCTCTGTTTTGAGTCCATCTCCACCCCCGATCTGTAAAACTCCTTCCACCGAAGGCTGCGTGTGTAACCCTGGTTTTGTACTGAGCCAGGTAAGAAAAACTACTTTTTTCACATCTGTTTGTGTTTCGGTCGTCCCTTGTGAGTTCAAATTATCATTCAAGTCCATTTACTGCCTTAAAGCTAATATTATCAATTCTGCATGGGTTTCCCTCGGTGAACTTTAACCTCAGGCAACATCATCCAGTATGTAACATTACAAATCCCACATGTAAAAAACTTTTCTGCTTCATCAATTGCACTTATTATGGTGTACTCACGCAGCATTTGCTCTTTAATAGAAAAGACAGGGTTTTGCAAGGTTATTGGGAGGACAAATATTTAAAGGGTCAAGTCCTTCAATATGGATATTCAGCAGTGAAGTTCCAATGCCATGTCTTACTGACAAACTGAACTTGAACTTTTCAGGACCACTGTGTGCCCATCACCCAATGTGGCTGCACCTTCAAAGGTCAGTACATCCTGTCTGGAGAACAGTTCTACCCGGATGCCGACTGCAAGCAGCTCTGCATGTGTCAGGAGGGGATGGTCTCCTGCCAGGAGAAACCCTGCTCAGGCACAAAGAAATGCGGAGTTGTGAAGGGACTGCGAGGCTGTTACTAAACACTTTCCCCCAAGAGAAGCAACAGGCAGCACACCTAAAATCAAGAGTCTATCATTCTTTAGGTCTCACAAGCTAGAATGGATTTTGTACCATTATTCTTGAGTGTCCTTCTTGTTGAATTACTGGCTTGTTCTTGTTTTTTTTCTTATATTGCCAATAAAACAATTCCTTCTTTTGTCATCTAAATGGTTTACAAGCTAAAATGATTTCCATTTCGTAAAGCTATACATTATGTCCTTGATACCATGTTACAGGATCATTAAACATCATTTCTGCAGCAATTGTTCGTGTTATTTAAAGTGATTTACATTCCTGTTCATGAACCATGTTTTTTTTTTGTGCTTTTGTTAATCGTCTGAGGGAGATCTTTAAATCTGAAGAGTGAGATTATACACTTTATTTTATTCAACATGAAAGATGAATCTTCATGACTAATATGGCACTTGGACCCAAATCATCGTGGATTAATTCATACATTCATTCATTATCTACCGCTTATCCTGCAATATCCCAGCTATCCTTTGCTAAGAGACTTTGGACTGGCTGCCAATTGATTGCACGGCCACATATAGACAAAGAACCGTTCACACATCCGGGCAATATTTTTTCAAATTTTTCTGATGAATCTCCAACATGCTTTTGGTCTGTGGGGGGAAAACCTAGAACCCTTGGGAAACCCACAGGAACACGGGGAGAACATGCAAATTCCACACAAAAAAAAGGCCTCAAGTGGGTGTCAAACCAGGGTGCTTCTTGCTGTGAGGTGGAAGTGCTACCACACCCGTCCCAATTGAAGATCAATTTTCATAATAAAAGCACAATCAAACGTTGCTCGAAAATACAGTTAAGAGGCACCACTTGTCCTAAAGCTTTAACCAGTTGTCTCTCATCTTCAGAAGACCAAGGCAGGCGAGAAGCTGTTTAAAAGAAAAAAAAAAAAAATCAGCCCGAGCAGACTAAGAGACTAAGATTGCAATATGATTTGTTATTTAATGAGTAGAACAACAGTAAGACAAAAACAGCCATGTTGAAAAAATAATTTAACAGGGGAACTTTTCCATGTCTTTCTGTTGCTGGTAGACTAAATATAATGGAAGCACTTCAAGTAAAATTTCAATCCCCTTGATTAAACATTTAGAATCTGCTTCTACTCAATAAATTAAAGGGATGCAATTTAGCGAACTTACAATAGTGATGTACGTTTTATGTGTTTACAAAGGTGCTGCTTTCATCAGTCTATCAAGCCTTTAAATTAACAGAGCTTTGGTTGACTAGGAGGGCTTACACAAAAACATTCATACATGCGTATATTCGCAGTTACAGATGAAATCAAATGTATATCCGATATATGTCATGATAGATGTGATAGTTCACCTTATCAAAAAAATCTCTACAGTGTTTTTGTGTCTTGAAATTCTTAGGACTTGGAATGACTGTCGAGGTCGCGGGCTTTGTCAAGACCTTCACAAACAAAATCGACGCCAGTTGGCAATAAAATGAGGTCACTTTGAAAATCCCACAGTTGATCTCAATGATTCAAGTGCCTAAACTTCTTCTTGGGTATAAACGCAGAGGTTTCAATTTTCTACTGCCCAAGATGCTTCTCACACACACACACAGACGTGAAGCACTTATTGGATTCAACTTTGATGTGTCTCTGTACGCCAGGAAGAGTTTCTAGCAGTGATCACTTAGCAACTTATCTATGTCACGTGAGTAAATCAACAATCATCTCAAAGACACGGACTACAGCATTTCTGTCAGAGTTCGGTTTTCATGCCTGCTCCTCAGACTTCGCACTCGGACTCGGGCTGCTGGAACGGAGTCAGGTCAAGGCAGGGAGAGTGAGAGGAGGAGCAGCAGCTAGTCTTCTCCTGATATTTAAGGGCCGTTGAGGTTACCCAGAGGGCAGTTCTCCAGAGGAGTCACTCTCTTCAGACCCCTTCGGTGGTTCAACTTCCTGTAGACCGACCAACGACGTGTCTGGCAGGATGTCTTCCTCATCCGATTGCACCAGGGGCTCGTCACTCTCCTCACTGGCCGCTTCCTCGTCCCTCGACCACGCTGTGTCCTGATTGGACACTTGGCCTTTTGTGGGAGGAGCCTGGGTCATTGGGCTCCTTGAGGATTCTGAGGAGCTATATTCCGGGTCCGGCCCTGGCAGAGAGGACAGCTTGAAAGTCACATTTGTTTTGTATGAATGACTGAATGAGCAAGACAGACACCCTGCATCCACTGATCCCATTTACAGCAATACTACTAGTACTAATAATAACCAACTGTGTGCCTATTGGAATCATCTGTTATGCCGTATAGCTACAAATAAACCTTCTGGGGACATTTGATCAATATATCACAGATGCACCTCATGTGTAACTTAATTTGGTGCAATATACATTCGAGATCCGGATCATAATTTCATGTGTTACCCTAAAATTATGGATGGGATAAAAAGATGCAAGCACAACTTTTATGATCAATGTGTGGAGTATTACAAAATTATGAGTGTTATTTCCAACTGGTACATCTTAAGAATAATACAAAAACTTCAATAAGTAAAATGCATAGCACTTGCACAGTATAAACTTGTCCCCTCTTCTTCTTTATGAGGGCTTCTCTGAGTCTCAAAAAAATAGATAAACTTGACTGCTCTGGGTTTTAGTGACTGGAATATGAGAGGTATTCATCTGGAGGCTGGCCGCAGGTGTGGGCCCCCATGATAAGAATGCTCTTATGTTGGTTTCACTACATTGGAGACTCCTTGTGCTTTTCAGATTACGTAATTTAAGAACTGACCACAGCGGGATGGACGTCTGTACCTGAAGTCAGCGATGAGCCGGTGCTGATGTCGTCACCAGTAGAGTTAAGGAAGTCATCAAGAGCCTCCTGGTCTGATGTGTTTGTTACCGTCATATGTTCCAGGACGCAATCATCAGCTGCAGTTGGTGCTACATGCAAACACACAAACAAGCTCTTAATTGGTATTAAAATAAAAGTTCACTATTTGTTGTCTGAAGATGATTTAGCCTTGATTTATAAATTATTGCAGGGTTTAAACAGGTAGAAGTAAAGGCATATCTGTTTGGGTTGCTGGGAATCATAAATTATTCAAAATACTTTCCATTTTGTCTTTGAAATATTTTACATTAACTGATCATTTTAGAAATTTACCGAAACAAAGTAGGCGCAGGTTTTCATAAAAAAAAAATTGATTCTGCCCATCATTTTCAAATTAAGAAATCTTTTTTGAAATGTATCTATTTTAATTTTTACAGTGAGACTGGTCCACAGAGATGATTTGCGTCAGCGAGTCCTGAAGGGGACAGCAAAAATGATGCACTTCAAGTGTAACGAAAAGAAAAGTAGTAGAGAAGTACCAACTCTCTCTAGGTTTAGGAGATGAGCTTAATCTACACATCTTATTCATTTCGACACTCATCATACTCAAAACTGCCCACAGGCATTGTGGGCAGTTGTGGAAACAAATTCCTGAAAGGTATTATTTGTCTGAGGAGGAGAGCCAGCGACCGTGACTTACATCTGTGATGTATGTATCCAGTGGTGCGGTACTGCTCCATGTCTTGATTAAAGGCCTCTTCGTAGACTTTCTGCCGCTCTCTCAGTTTCTGCTGTACGGCCTGCTCCAGTTGGGCCACCTTCTGAGTGTGCTCAGAAATCAGTTCCACTGCAAACAAAATAATTTCATGCCCTTCACCATCTCACAGCAGATAAAGTATTTCTTACTCAAATCAACAAGTCTACAATAACACACGCACCTACATACTCTCATCCCGTTACAATATGGTCATTCAGGAGATTGAAGATACAAGTGCTCTTATAGGAACATGACAAATTCGCTGCTAAAAATAAATGACTGATGTGAGCCCGAGCAGTAACTCCAGTTAATCTTTAACTAAACACACAAACGCACACACAGCACATGCACACTAAAAGGTAATAATGTAGTCAATAGAGTGCAGTGATTACAATGGAGGATTATAAATGTAATTCCGGATGACAGGAGAGCAGCTCACCCTCTAGCGCCTCCAACTCCTTCCTGTAAAAAGACAATCAGACAATATCTGTCAGCATCAGCCTGACATTTGACAAACCTCATCCTGTCTTGACTTGGTCAACATCTTAGTCTTTTTCATGGAAACTTAAAGATACAAGTCTGAAATGCAAATGTCATACCGCTTCTTCTTCTTATAGACCTCCAGCTGGTCCATATAATGTTGTTTGAACGTCTGTTGTTCGCACTGACAGCACAGTGTCTCCAGGTACATCAGTCTGCTCTCCATCTCTTCAAAGTCCCCTTCTAAATGCGCTGGACGCACACACGTGCAAGCACATGTACTGTGTCAATGTTATTTCCCACATGAGTGGGAACTCAAGGCAACAGAATCCGTTGCATTTCAATAGATAGCCATGATTTGATTAGAAAAAGACATTTTCATTTATGAATATCACACATTACTTTTTTTGACACCATCTGTTACCTATTAAACATGGAGTTTATAACAGAAACCACAATATTGCTTCTTTGTGTAAATGGCCCCTTAACTACCCTGTCAGAATGAAGAAATTGGAGTGAAGGTGTCACTGTTGTACCTATTGTGGCGGTGATGCCATCAAGTTCATTGATAAAAGATGGCAAGCTTTGCAGTTGTTCCTGGAGTTGAGTCAAAGCTGCTTTTCTTCTCTCCCAATGAGCCGAGAGCATCACCATGTCCCCATCCACTGACTTACACACAAATACACACAAATTAGCTGATATGATCTGGCACAAGAGTACTCTCGCAGGCTTGCCTGCAAAGTCAGTGCAGACTATCCAATACAGAGAGCCTGAGATCCGGATGAATTTGTGGAGAAAGCATTTTGATCAGTTTGTGGTTCTGTCTGCCCCCACTACTACCTGTAGCTATGTATAAGGTTACCAAACATATGTTTTTAATAGTTTGAATGGCAATCGAAGGTATACATAAGTATGGAAAGTGAATGACTACTACAAAAACAAAATTCCAGATTGTCAAAAATTAAATAAACGTGCCAACATACAGTCACAAGGTATTTATGGATTATTTGATTTGCATAGTACTAGCCTTGGTGCCAGTAGCTGACATTTGTGATTACATTGTAAATGGTCACATTGTATTATTCTAATATTAAAATTTGCATTATTGTCATTAGGAAAGTTTTCTGGATATCTGAAATTAAAAATTTGTATTAGTAAAAATTTGATGCATTAAGGTTGTTGGTGAGGGACATTGAAATGGGAAATCCCACACTGGGACACACTATGGGTCTCTGACCTTGGAGGGAGACGTGGGTTTCATCTAAATAATAAATTTGAAATGGCCAGAGAGAAACCACACCACTAGTTCCAAATGATTTGGTGGGGTGCGGCCAGACTACCAGGCTGGTAGGAAGCTGGATGAAAATGTAAGGTGTGGTTGCAGTGTTTCTGATATGGGAAATAGATTTGTCTCTACTTGTTCAAGAACAGGCAAGACATGTTTACAACTTTGTGCCAGAGAGGAAGTCAAAACTGTCCATACTTTGTCACCTGCTAATCAAGCTGATGAATACAGGACTATTATAACACCCGAAACCAACACATACAATAACATGAAATAAAACATTACTTTGTTATTTTAAAACACCAATATTTTGTAACAACCTGCCATATTATTAAAATCCACTGCTTGACTACATATAAAAAAAAAATTGCCAACTTTTTAATAACAAATAACAAAAATATTCAACATGCAGGAGTTGTACTCCTTTATATAATGTTGCCGGTCGATTGTTGAGGAAAAGAGAAGTTGTTCACCAACCTCTGCAGCCTGAGCATAGTCTTTAGTTCTTTTATGGAGCAGGAACCAACTCTCTTCATACCTGCAAAAAACATTTCAAGTCTAAAATATACCTTCCATGTACATCAAACACATCCTCAATTGTGTTTGTGTGTGTTTGCTGAGACCTGCTGAGGATTTCCAGCCCTGCACTGAAATGAGGAAGGCTTTCTTCAACCCTGGACAACAAGCAGAAGTAGAATGATAATTGAGTATGTGTTCGGTTGGTCGTTTCTATGACCACATGAAGACAATTGTCACAGGACTGATATTTAAAGAGAGCATTGGTTGAAAAAAAGAAAAACAGAGGTGGCTTTTTGGTGCAAATAAGCCAAAAAATTGAAAAAGGATTGTCAATATCTATGTATAACTTTTATTTGTATGTCATAAAAATATAGGTTTAAGTAGCTTGTGTAAATATCCAATTCTAATTTAATCTAGTGTTACTTAAGAATATTACTGTAACTAAGCTCACCACGTTTTCTCTGTCACTCTCAGACCCAGAGGGACTGCAGTTATTCTGGTGGGAAAAAATGTGAAAGCCTCCTACTTACCTGGGCCTCCTCTTAAGTTTGGTGTCTTTGGATTTGTCCCCAAGGGTTTTGATCCTGTCATTGGGGAAAAGGAGGAAAACAATAACACATACAAACACACACAATTCATAATGCATGGATCTCAGGTGGGGTGAATTTGGCATATCTCGCTACAAAATTGTAATATGTGTCTTGGAATGGGACCGGTGTTGGTGAGAGAAGTTACAGTTTGGTTCAATGTTAACCTTTAAACAAATTAAAACTTGTTAACTTTGTGAAGATGTGACTTCGCACAGACGTCGCAAACGAGTCGGACTTAATATAATAGCAATTTCTAAAATGAAACCAGCAAAAATAATGAACTCGGTTGAATTAGCAGTCTTTTTAGCAGTAGGCTGATCCCCACTGAATACCGATCATCACATGATGGTCAGCTGAAAGCAATATGCACGGTTGGCTAACCACATAGAAATCAAAAAACAGAAGGTTTACATAAAACATTGATTTCGAGTTTACAACAACTATAAATATCCGCATGTGATGTTTCCCTGGTGAGTGACAATGCTAAGTGCACCCGAGGGTTCCATAAAACCAAAATATAAGCATACAGCGGCTTCTAACATCTAAGCTAAGTGCTAACTAGGACTGAATAGCAGCAGTCATTTTATTAGTTAACTATTACTTATGACACTCCTGCTACCTTTTAAAACGTGGAAATGTGTGCTATTTGATGAAGACACTTCTAATATATTTACTGTTATTATAATTAAAAAGCCTGGAGACAGAGAGCTAGCAAGAGCTTCCAAAAAGCACACCGACCCAGTGGTCAAATCCTGCTGGACCATGTGAAGTCTTTCCCTGAAGTTTTCGAACATGGTTCCTCTTGTTTTTTTGTTTTGTTTTGTACCGAGAAGCTCTTCTTTAAGAAATGCCACAGCTCTTAGTCGTCGATAGTGGAGACATTGCTTACTATCCTGCGGCCAACGACATTCGTTGTTGGCTTCACTCCTTTTCGCTTTCCATTTGTTGAATGAAAACACCCACTAATGTTGTTATAGTGCCGTCTATCGTACCGGAGGATGTACTGGAAATCCCATTGAACGCCACATACCACAGTGACAGAATATACATTATATGTAAAATATATGTCCAAACATCATTATTTTTGTCCAGCACCTGTATTTCCCTGCCTCCCTTTTCTATTCACTAATTCTGACAGAGAGCAGCGTGTCGCCACGTTTCTTCAATGCACACATAGACACTTCATCCTCTTTTACTTCTTCCACTCAGTTTGCTCCGACAGCCCTTTCTTACTTCTGCAAATGCACTTAACATTGTAACTATTGATTTTTTTTAAATAAAATAATATAAAATAACAATAATTATTTACATTAACTATTGATTTTTTTTAAATAAAATAATATAAAATAACAATAATTATTTATAATAATAATACAATATTCATTTTATCATTTTTTTATTATTTTAATTAATGCAGCATCAGAGCGGCACAGAGCAGTGTCTCCCTGTGCTGGTCCCAAGCCTGGATAAATGCAGAGGCTTGTGTCAGGAAGGGCATCCGGCGTAAAACTTTTGCCAAAACCAAACATGCAAGTCAACCATAACCATATCATACCGGATCGGTCGTGGACCGGGTTAACAACGACCGCCATTGGTACTGATGACCTACAGGGTACTAATGGAAATTGGGCTACTGTGGGTCGAAGAACAAGCACAAGAAGAATAGGTTTAGATGGAGAAAGTTGATTCGCTGTGGCGACCCCTGAAGGGAAAAGCCGAAAGAAGATTTTTTATTATTTTAATTTTTTTTTTTTTTTTTTTATGGTGTTGCTCCGCGCCTATGAAATGGCTGATGATAGTGCACCGTCCAAATTATCTCACTTGGTGAAGTCGTGCCTGGTGCTCCCAGGGTTCTATAATTTTGTGTGTCTACCAAAAAAGACTGCTGGTGAGAGGGCCTCTTGTCTTGCATCAACATTGTAGAGGGGACTGCCTCTTGACATCAGGAAGGCCTGTTCTGTTGACGTATTTAAAGCAAAGCTGAAGCCCCACTTGTTTGTTGTTGCATATGAGTCCCAAGTAGTGTTGTTGAGTTTTTTTACTGTGTTGCGTTTTTTTTTTTAGGGGTTGGAGCGGTGGCCAGCACTTCTGCCTCAAAGAAATAAGGTTCCTCATTTGATCCTAACAGGCGGGCATTCTGTGTGGAGTTTGCATGTAAAGCATTGTGAACATTAGGAGGGAGGGTATTTCCAAACGCTTTTAATTTGTCAAAACACATTTCAGGACACAGAAAATTGTCATTGAAAACTATGTAAAATCAGGTAAATAACAAAGTTCTTTTGTAATTTTCCCTGTAATGGAAGTGCAGTTGAAATATTGCAGCAACAATGTTCCTATAATTTCCAAATTTTAATGAAATACAACCAGCACAAGGTACTTGACTCTTAAATGTCTCCAGTAATATGACGTGTCGAGTTTTACATTATTGGTCACTTGAAGTCTCAAGATTGATAATATTTATCAAAAAATGAATTTTCATAAGTTATTTATTAATCTGTTTTGTAACATAAAAGGCATTTTTTTAAACTTAAATAGGTCCCAGCCAATGTCATGCTGATAAAAGAAAGACTTGAGCTGACCTCCTGACCTCTACATAAACACGTTTCAAAAAGAAAAGGCGCTTTTGTGTTCAATTTCTTCTTTTGCTTGTCCTAACCCCAGTCAGACTGGTCATGGTTGGAAACAATGTACCGTTAGTTTGACTTTTTTCCTCAAATGTAATCTTCAAATTTTGTGGAACAAATCAGAAAGGACCAAACACAAATCATTGTTTATTTGTAATCATTTTGATCAGTGGTTCCCAAGGTAAAATGTATGCAAAGTTACAGACTCTTTCTTTTGGACTGGACAAAGCATGCCAGACAGACCCCTGCATTAACTCACTCAGAAGCTTATGGTTATGTTGATAGTCATTACAGAATTTGGGTCTCAGACAAAAAGAAACTTTTAAGGACATCGTCTTGGGTTTGGGAAACAGTCACAGACATATTCAACCATTCTGCTAAACAACAGAGCCTAAGCAGGCTAATATCACTGGGTGACAACTTCTGACTACATCAAATAATAATAAAAAAAATATTTGCCTTGAGGCATTTAATTATTTCTGAGTCTGGGAAAGAGAAAAGCAGTAAAAATCCCAATATTGACATTATTCTCTAATATATATTTAACTAATGCACATACATTTAGTTGGCCCTATGGTTTTGATAGCTGATATAATATCCTTTTACTTCTATTGACTGATCCTCCCCTGGAACTGTATTGAGGCCTACCTTCCACTTTGAAAACCTCTACTTTACAACAAAACACATGAAAAAACAGGAGCCAGGTTGAAAAACCAGAATCCTTTTACCGAGCTTGTCAAGCAATACTGGTAAAGATAGAAGACGAGAAGCACCATTCAACTTCTATGTTGAAAACCTTGAGCAGATTACGGCTGCTAAAAAGAAATGGCAGTCGTTTAGGTAGGTTGAATCTTAAGTTAAAAAACAAGAAACAAGAAACAAGAAACAAACAAACAAAAATACACACCTTAAATCCATCTTGATGTTATTGACATTACATTGCTGTGATGCAATGATTTAACTTGTGTAGTAGGAATTGATATAATCTATAAAACAAAACAAAGTCACTATCCAGGAGTGGTTTGTCTGAAATATTTAAGTGATAGATTATGAATACCGCACATCGTGATTCTGATCATTTCAGACATGCTTTGTGTGTTGGTTAGCGCTTCAGAAGGATTCTTGGGCTGGTCCTGGTCTTAATGGCTGAGGTAGAAGACTTGGTCTGGCTAAGACGCTTCATAGAGCCCTTGGAAGTGCTAGTGTAGCTACTGTCCTTTGCAGAGTCCTTGGAGGAGTCCTCTGCAGCAAATTTGGAGTTCTGGACGGAGTAGCTGCTGGCTGGTGAAGTAAACTTGGAAATGTCCTTGCTAGTGCATTTTCTGATACCCTTAGGAGTGTGCTTGGCAGAGTTAGTGGCTGGTGGGTCACGGTGTGTGTGTGTAGTGTTCACTGAGTTGATAGCAGCTTTAGTTGCCATGCTGGCAGCTCTGGTAACAGTCCTCGAAACTACGGTAGTCCTGGTAATTGTCTTGATGGGTGCTGATGAAGCTGGCAGAGTTCTTTGAAGTCGTTTTTCCCTCATTTGTCTGCATATTACCTCGTGGACTGGGCTTAGGTCACATTTGTATTTGAGCTTTTCTCCGCTGGGATCCAATCCCGTGCCTGCCACACTCAACTCACACACGCTGAACTTGTCTTTAAACTCATCGGTAACACAACTGTCCCTTGCTTGACTCATCCCTTCATTGTGGCCACTTCTGTCTCGTGTAAGTTCTTCATCATGGCTGCCAGTGGTCGTATTCATATGGCTCAGGCTTTCTAGTGTCACATCTTTAGCACTGTTGGTCTCCTCTGGGGTCTCACTAGCAGTGCAGTTACTTTCAGCTTGGACCCCATCATCATCATCGCAGTGCACCGTCCTGCACTTCTTTGAAGAGTTGCTTATGAGAGACGGGTTCAGAGGGACGGGGTTGGAGTCTGGCGGGAGGCCCCTCCTCCTTCTCGACAGCCTCACAACCCCAGGGTTTTCATTTAGCTGTTTGATGGCTGAACCATTACTACACTGCATCGGGGCTGAAGTTCTGCCTGGATTTCTTCCTGAGTTCTGAAGACTTCGGAGAGTCTTGGGGTTGCTATAGTACCTAGGAACTGTTTGGTGGTTGAGAGGAAGGCGCTGATTTTGAGGCAGCTGGTGGTTACTGTGCCGGGAGAGGTGTTTGCTGTTGGTTTCCTGGGCTCTGCTTTGGAGGTGACCTCTTGGTTTGCAGGTATTGCCAGGCCTTGTGCAATTCCCTGGGGCTCGTCTGCTCGTTGGCTCGTCACCAACCCCTGTCCTCGAACTTAAAGATGGGACTGACCTGACAAAGGAGGTTCTGTGTTCAGAGAGTCTGGACACCACAGCCACCTGGAACACACAGACAGATCACGGTACCAGCTGAGCGACTGCACGAGAGATATACCGAGGTGCTTGGGTAGATTTTACCGGTTAATTAAGACAGAAGTAGAGGGTTTCGATAAGGCCAACAAATCTTGATATAGAGGTTTTAGCTTAACCACAAACATCCTTCTAAGGACATTTAATGAGCCTTATCTGACCGGTAGAGCACACAGAGGGATGAGGAACAAGCGTTTTAAAGTAATTTATGAAGGTCTTCGAGGGGACCTAGTCATAGGTTTAAGAGAGTAATGCCTCTTATTTATCTTATAACAGACAGCTTTCAAATGAGAAGAAAAGAAGGGGCTAGTCTTGGAGTATAATTAATTCAACCAGGTAAATATATGATAAAGTTAAGTGTAACAATATCAAATAACATTCAGTTCAAGTGATTTGCTTGTGCATATTGTCCATAAACTGTTAACAGCCATATGTTTTTCTATAACTTTGTATTTGCTTTCCCTGCTGATCATAAAGCCAAGTGAGATAAAGACAGTGACACGTCCTGTTCTTGCACAGTAATTATTGAATGAATATTAGACTAAACTGATGATACAGTATGTCAAATTGTGAAGAATGTAAAGAAGATGAACAGACCTTGTCAGTCCTCCTAACCTGTAGGGAGAGCTGTCGGGGTCTCAGGTGGTGCCTCTTCGCCCCATCTCTACTGTTCTCCCCATTCCCCTCTCTCTTTCTCCTTTCCTCCCCCTCCGCCTCCTCCCTCCTCTCTCGCTCCTTCCTTCTCTGAGCACGGGCAGTTAGAGGGCAGAAGGAGCCGATAGCAGCAGGCTCAGAGCCCCCGAGTTTCCCCGTCAGAGACCTGTCACCTCGCTCTACTGTGGGAAAGATGAGAGAGAGGAGCACATCACTGAATCTGGAGTGCTAGACACACAGTCAATGTCATAAATTTATCATACAATTTATATGATATTACACATCCCACCACCAATGTGCCTATCCTGACTGCCAAGCCCTATTTATGTTGCACCAGTATATGTACCCGAGGTAAAATACAATAAAGAACCATGATCCCTAAAAGGTGAAATCCAGACATGAACACAAAGTGGGTCATCAGATGCACCTGTTTTTTTCCTGAATATGCTCATGTTTTTTCCCTCCAGTGCAGTCCTGTGATTGGTGGAAACACGTGGAGAAAGATGCTGAGTGCTGGCTAGTTCCTTCTCTCGTCCGCTCACTAAGAAGGCCATGTTGCTAGGCAACGCTGCTGAACCTGAGGCGACAGAGGAAACACCTTCATTAATGTAGTTGTAATTAATTCCAGATGTACCGACCTGAAGGTACAGATATTATTTTGTCTGGGTTATCTTTCTTTACCCCTGGACATTTCATGGGCCATTTAATAGTTGTTGATATTCGAATTATTCAAGCACATCTTTTTGTTTTCTCAAAGCACTGCTGAATAAAGTGACAGGCTTTCCATCCATCAAATCCAAACCCGGCTATTCAAAGCACATTTTACTTGTGCACTCTATATTTAGCGCCACTATAAATCCCCTTTGATATATCTGCAAACTTAAGCTCTTAGTAATGATATAAAGTTCATCTGAAAGCACAATAGATGTAAATAAATCATAATAATATATGCCATTTGTATTTGTTTATGTATTTTTCCAAAGAAAGTTAGTTTGCCAGTTTGAAATAAAACAAAATCAAAGAAAATAACAAACAAAAACAAGTAGACACAAAATATTTCATCACGCAAAATGAATAAGAAAAGTACAACATCTCACCCACACGGTGAAACAAAATACTTAATACGAAAACAAGTAGGAGGTGATGGCTATAGGACTGTTTGCTAAAGATAAAATGGATCTTGCAAGGCGTGCGAAAGGAAGTTATTTGGAAGATGTCAGTGAACCTCGAATCCACTGGGGCACGATTTACGATTCGAAGCCAACCTGTGTATCACCACCAGCCACCCCTTTATCCTCTGAGGCTACATTTGGATAATAAAGAGTGGTATAGTGCCAATGGTAGTGCTCACTATTCTAATTATTGTTGTTGGTGAGGAAAAGCTCTCTTCAACGGGGCTTTGAAAGTCTATTCAGTGACTGTGGAATACACCAGGAGCAACAAGAATTGAGGAAGAAATTCTGTGTCACTTCCTTCTCTTCATATGACAGCGCTCCATTGTATGACACAGGGTGCAGTGAAAGACCTCAGTTCAGATCTTGCTATTCAGGCAGTTTTACCTCTCAAGCACAGAAAAGACAGGAAGTCCTCAGTCTTGGGTCGCCGCCTGGTCAGACAGGTGACTACAGCCAAATTATGACTGTGATTACATTGAGGTGACGTCATCATCACTGGGGGACCTGGAGAGCTGGGGGGGGACTGGGCAAATTTCCTCTGTGCTTGAAGCCTCGGCCTGCATGTGTGTGCAGAAACAGACACATACATGCAAACACTTGTTATAGACATTCTACAACAATTTTTTTTTATTCTTCATCAACCAATCTAAACCCCTGTGGACCTGTGTAATAACCCACAGACCCCTGTTGGAAGTCTTTCTTTTTTAAGTGAATGCCCAAGTATAAGAATGCTAATATCACCAATGGCTTATGTTTGTCACATATCAATAAAAGAGATAGGCCTTTAATTCCTTTCTAATATGGTATGAATATCACTTGTATTAAAGATTTACAAGCAATCATTCTGAATCATGAGAGTTGATGGGGCTAGTAATCAAATCTCTGGTCTCCATCGGAGAAAGAAAGCAGGACAATCATCTGGGGGGGAGACATACTCCTCCCTTAACTTAAGTCTAATTCCAAAAATAATGAAGAATGTGAGAAAAAAACTAATGAAACTTATGATATAGTTGAGAGTTTGGTATTCTATTAGACCTCCTTTGACTTTAGTATATAAGTGTTCCATAACATGGATGAAATGTTCTCGCGCAAACACACTACAACTGATAAAAGATCACAATAGCTATTGTACAGGTACATGCATTAACAAAGATTATACTATTTGTATAAAGCTTAATAAAAGTGTAAGAGTAGCTGACCTCTTGCTTGCTGGGTCATCCTTGTCACAATTGATGCTGGCAGGTCTGCGCTGTTGAGATCGTGTCTGTAAGGACCATCTCCAGCTGGGATTGGCTGAAAGTAGCGAGTGACGCTGGGTGACGCCATTAACTACCGGGCCTGCGAGAAGAGTTTGAAATGAAGTTATTTACCTTTTCCTTGAAATCATGAACTGATCTTTAAATAGAATGTCATGTAATGAATGAATTTCAGGAGGCAAACAAAATGCTGTCAGTCTGTCACTGATGTTTTTAATCATCGAGGCTTCAGAAGGCTGTAGCAGAAATTTTTGGCTTTATGGCAAAATGGTAGGCTTATTAAAAAGTTTACCATTTTGACAAGCTTATAAAAGGACAGAGTAATGTAAAGAATAACATTTTTGCTTCAAACAAGCCACTTTTTTTGAGCAGATTTTATATTATATACACTGGATATATACACAAGTGAATATTTTGTGGATGTCCAAGTTGGTTCTATTTATCAAAAAAATTATGCTTGAGAAAAAAGAAACCTCTGGAGTAGCTGTACACAGTTACAGTTGGCTCTGAGCAGAAAAAGGCTGGCACTCACCGCTGAGGTTTTTAGGCGAGCGGGACCTCAGCGTCCTGGTTGGGCTCAGCAGTGCCGGAGTATGTTCAGGTGAGCAGGTGTTTTTCGCTGAGGTTTTGTGCTGAATGCCAAGTGTGTTTTTAGCAGATTTAGTGTCGAGCAGTGTGACTGTGTTTTGTGTCTTGTGAGATCTTAGTGTTCTGGTGGATTCTGTATTATTCTGTAATATGTGTGCATTGTCTTGTGTAGGTTGCGATGTTCTTCCTCCACACATCTTAGATTGTGCCTGCACGTTCAGTAGTGAGTGTGTACATTTATATTTTGGTGTATGTGAGTCCTGAGGCAAGTTTGTTTTTTGCACTTTGTTGCTGTGTTCATGGGGGTGCAGGTGCTTGGAAATGTGGATCTTCTGTGAGCTGTGTGTTGATTTCCGTGTGTTCTGTGGTCTGTGTGTAGTTCTTTGTTGGTGCGCCTTTGTCTTTCGTTGCGCATGCGAGAGTGTATTTTTTGACGCCAGTTTGTGTTTGTGTGTGCGTATGTGTGAGTGTTTGTGTTTGGCACGGTGTGTGTCTCTGAATTCCCTGAGGGAGAGGAAAAGAACTTTGCGGACCAAACGTTCTTCACACCATGGCATCCCATCACTAATGTCCTGCAGAGTCACAGACACGCAGAACACTTCATATTAATCCTCTTTTGATTAGTATTACTTAACAGGATAATACAGGCCTAATAGGACCTTTCAATACGATTGTCAACAAGGCATCATAAAAAATGCTGTAACAATTCATAGTTAGCTTAAGAATATGAATAATCACTTCGGTTTTTAACTATAGTCTTTTGCTTTATTAATTATGTAATTTTACCCTCTTTATACACACACAAACACAAACACACACACACACACACACACACACACACACACACACACACACACACACACACACACACACACACATATATGGAGAGACAGAACGAGTCCAATCATAGTCATAGAGAGAAAATTACTCCTGCTTACATATTTTTTCTTGATGATATTCCGTTTGGGTCTGTCTGCACTCATCTTGTACGTCTGACACTAAGGGGCACATGAATTACAGCGGCCTCTTCTATCTTCCTTTTGTCTAAGGAGCTTCTTCTCTCTCTATAGGTGTGGAAATATAAAGTCCCCCACTGTGTCCTGGAGTGGAGTCAGGAAAATATATCATAAAAAAATGTGTTAAGACAAAGGCAGATACAATACAGAAAACTCACATACATTTTATCTGATTATCCAAATGGGCAGTGTAACTTTCAGGGCTTTATGATCCATATATAGTGTGATATAGTGAGATGCCCTCTTCCCCCTGACACCCCTAAAAAAAAAATTCCAAAACATCCAGTACACACGATCTATGTGCGAGATCAACTGTAAATAGTGTGCAGAAAATGTATTCATTAATGAATTAAAGTTTTTCCAACTACAATCTCTTTCTGATTATATCCTTATTCCTACTTTTACTTTGAAAATGCCTCGTTTGAGCGTTAGTGTTTCAAGCATCAAAATACTCATCAATACACTTTTTAGAAATCTGTGATGTTGATTTTCAAACAGTTTTCAGAATGCTTTTATTAAATATTTAACAGGTATACAGGAATTTAGCTATATTTTTAACCAACAGACTGGGTGTGAAATGGTGCACATTTGACCCGGGTTACCATTTTCTTTTTGAAATAATTTCTTGGTACTCACTGCCTTGGGGTCTGGACTATTTTATTTTTTATGTTACAGTTTATTCTAGATTTTGACTTAAATTTAAGTTGAGAAAAACACAGTTTATATTAATTGATGATCTGGGAGGGATGTAACAGTGGTGCAGATGTCATTAGAGTGTCTGTACTTCTGCGCCTTTGACTCTCACATACATTTATTTGACCACACTGTTGTGAGCATGTCCTTGAAACTGCTGCCATTAAAAGTAGCGGAAACTGAATTGCCAAACATTAAGATACACTGTTTGAGCCCGGTTATCCAATTTTGCACACACCAAAAGACATTCATAGTCTGCACCATGTTCAAAGCATAGCTTGCTCAAAGGCACCACGATAGAGGGTTGATATTATGGAACAATACAACACTGGATCTCGGTCAATATTGATGTACTCTCAATAGACAACTGCTACTAGGTGATTTCATTGATTTGAAGTATGCGGTGGAATTTGGCAAGAATCACAGAAAATGTCCCACACATCAAAAAGGGTTTTAAAAGATGGTTGCGCGTACATTTTCAAGTGATTATGCTTAAAGGAGCAACGAGCGTGTGCAGACTGGGGTCTAACATTAGGCCTAATATACAAGTCTTGCACCAATGAACATTGCAGCAAATTAAAGTGGACATTTTCACACAGTAGGCACATGAATGCACTACAATACATCACGTTTCGCCTTGAGTCGGTTTGCTATTACCAGCTGTACATTTACATCGGTGTCTATCATTTATAACAGTGAGTGTGGATGACAGCCAACATTTCTGTCTGTCTAATCCCGAACAGTCAGACATCACGCGTTATAAGCAGGTGGCTACATCACAGCGGACATTTCTATTCTAGTCATAATAGTCGTTAACAAAGAATTGATGAGACAATAGATCGAATTGATCACCCACCTCCAGCACGATAACCGGCCTTACGCTACATCCTGGGCACACTGACAGGACGTTGATCAGACCTGCCAACATGAACCTGGAACAAGTCACATTAAAGATGTGTCCTTATTATTGAGCCGAGAGGCTCGGTGTGCCGCTAGGAGCGCAGGCAGGCTACATTTCAAGGCGCGTCTAAAACCGTAACTACGGTCGCGCCGGCCAACGGTAGAAACAGCTCGAACACGTGACCCGGAAGTAGGTGTCGGTCCGCCATCACCGTGGATCCGGTGGGTGTAAGTTCAAGTAACTCGAATTCATCGCCGGCCGCGATCTAGCTCGGTTTCCACGTCAAATTGAGGCGCGCTTTGTAGATTTCAGTACCCTCTCCCACGGCCATGTAAGCGAACGTTTATTTTTTCTATTGCGCGTTTATTGTTTTTATTACGGCGTGGGAGCTGCCAGCCGCCAAAAATCACTTTAGGTGGGCGTGGCATGCGCTGACAATTGAAGATATACATTTACATATGACCCCACCTCTAACGCTCTAATAACTAGAAATGTCGAATCATTTGCAAAGCTTTTAAGTTATCTCGTGTGAAAAAAATGAAAATAATAAATTGCATTTACTTTTATTTCGTACATTTGCCCACAAGATATCTGTGGCTCTAGGTTTCTAATTTGAATTGGGAAACATAGCTGTTGTTCACTGTCAAGATTACAAATGGACACTTTTTTTTCTTTAAAGCTAACTTCAACAATATTTATTGTAGTACAAATTTCATGACAGCTGTATCATTAAGCAGTTAGACAAAATCGTGTATTTCAAAGTTATCTCTATTATTCCATTTCTACGAGGGTAAAAGGGACATGGTTTTCATGTGTGGATTTGAAGAAGGTCAAATTAAAATACCCTATGGACTTGAAAAAGGCCAAAACCAAAATGCCCAATTTTCTGTTTTCCAGAGTCATCGGTTGGCTTTTTCGTGAGTCGTTTCTTGGGGGACTGCGACACAACCAATGGATTGATTTCACAGAATCCATTATCTAAAAGGTGTTTCAAGTAGTCGAGATATAATTGGCCTGCAA
The DNA here is from genome assembly GCF_037954325.1 of Fistularia commersonii. Classification (NCBI taxonomy): domain Eukaryota; kingdom Metazoa; phylum Chordata; class Actinopteri; order Syngnathiformes; family Fistulariidae; genus Fistularia; species Fistularia commersonii. The sequence goes on along the minus strand of NC_141294.1, from coordinate 8,646,009 downwards.
CATCCACAAGTGTAGCAATGCCTATTAAGAACCTTAGATGAAAAAAGGTTCTCATTTATTTTAGATTCCCAAGTTACGCTTTAAACCAGTGGTTCTTAACCTGGGTTCGATCGAACCCCAGGGGTTCGGCGGCGGTCAAGACACACACCTGACTCAAAATTCATGTCATCACTGGCTGCAGGTGATCACGCTACATTGCTTGGCTTATCTGTGCCGCAGGGATTTTGGTACGCTCAGTAGTCAACATGTTACTGTCGTGTCATGTGATTTCTTACTTAATATTTCAATCCCATTATACTAATTATGATCCAGCAAACAAAGAAAGTGGTCGGACGAATATGTACAATATGGATTCAAATGTATGACGGAACACTTGCCGAATTTAAGGTGAAGAGAGGCACATTCGATGAAAATGCTACCCTGGCTGCTCCCGGCTTTGTACCCATCAACAAACCGAATCTCACAGCACCGTACGAAGATGCTTTTACCTGATCGCAAAGGGCAAACCACACTCCATCGTTGAAACACTCATAAAACCGGCTGTATAGAAGAAGGCGAATATCATGCAAGGAAAAGCGTCTGAAGTTGAATTATTCCAAATTCCTTTTTCCAATGACACCATCAGCGATAGAATAGAGGACATGGGCAAAGATATCTTGGCTCAAGTAGTTGCAGATCTGATTTCAAGCCGTGATGTTGCTGCACGGTTCATTTTGCGCGCCAATAAAACACATACCTGTGTCTTGAATTTGAAAATACATATTTTTCCAATAAAGAAGGGTTCAACGCATGTGCATATGAAACCGGTGGGATTCAGTACCTCAAACAAGGTTAAGTACCACTGCGATTGGGGGGTTGAAAGTAGTACTTTAACTTGCGTTGGGGTTATTTTCTCAACTGTGTAGAAGTACTTTGGATGAGTTTAATGAAGGAATGGCAAACACTGAGAGTCTTGTCTCTGCGTCCAGGGCAGCACATTGGAATCAGCTGATAGGTTTCCAATCAGCAGGCCAGCAGGTGTGTTAATAAGGTCCCACGGGGCACATGAGTTGCGGCCCACTCGTGTGGCTCATATTCTTCTCGTCATGTTGACTGTTGCCGGGCTCTTTTGGACCGCGTGTTGCGGTTTAGCCGTGGCGGGTCCGGCCCAGCTCCTGACGTGGTCTAAGAGGGTGAATCCGGGAGTCGCCGCAGGTGGAGCCGCCTATTATCAACTGCCCATGTACCGGGACGTGCCGGAGCCGCTGCTAGCTAAAGAGCTATTTCAACCGCTCCTTCGAGAACCGGGCCAAGACGCGTGGACGCTTCCCGCTGACATAACCGCGCTGCTGCTACCGCTAAACCTACCGGGCCGCGCCACGCAAATCGTAGGTACAACCGCCGTGGACACCTGGTGCGGGTCGGACCAGGTCGACGTACGTGCGGACCGACTGCAGCTGCGTGCCTGGACCGTTCCATCCCTGTTCAGACTGGGAACCTGCCCGGTCTTCGGCGTCACCCCGCGTTATCTGTACTTCCGCAGCGGACTGAACGAGTGCGGCGCGACGTCCAAGGTAGGCTACGCCCGGAGCCACATTGGCCAACTTGGAAAATAAAGAAAAATATATTGAATAGACTTGATTTCACAGAGGTAAACCAGGGAATTGTTTACAGAATGACATCCTTAATTTTTTTTTTTTTTTTTTGCTATAAATCCTTGATACTTTATTTTCCTCAATTCCCATTGATTCAGTATTTTGGTCAATCTGGATGCCTCTCAAGCAACTGGTTTATAAAAAAAAAAAGTTCATAGACCTATTACAGTAAAAGTAATAACTCCAATCTGACAAAATGATCAGATATTTGAAGTTTCATATTAAACAGACAATTTTATCCTTACTTGTGATGACCACAGAAGGGGTAAAACTCCAGGAAGTCCCTGGTCCTCCATTTGAAAACTATTTTCTCTACCATATGTGTTGGTCATTAAGCAATCATTCTTGTAGACTTAGAAAAGGCATATGACAGGGTGCTGAGAGAGGAACTCTGTATTGTATGAGGATATCTGGGGTGGCAGAAGTATGTTGGTGCAGGACATGTATGCTAGCTGTGAAACAGTGGTACGGTGGGCTGTAGGGGTAATTGGAGGTGGGACTCCATCAGGGATCAGCTTTGAGCCCCTTCTTGTTTGCAGTGATGACGGACAGGCTGACAGATGAGGTTGGACAGGAATCTCCATGGACCATGAGGTTTGCACATGGCATTGTGATCTGTAGTGAGAGCAGAGAACAGGTTGAGGAAAATCTAGTGGTGGAGGTATGCTCTAGAAAGAAGAGAAATGGAAGTTAGTCGCAGCAAGACCGAATATGTGTGTGAATGAGAGGAATTTGGATGGAACGTTGAGGCTACAGGGAGTGGCGATCAAGAAGTTGGAGGATTTCAGATACTTGGGGTCAACCGTCCAGAGCAACGGAGAGTGTGGAAAAGAGATGAAGAGATGAGTCCAAGCAGGTTGGAATGGGTAGAGAGAAGTGTCAGGGGTACTGTGTGATAAAAGACTGAGCCAGAATGAAAGGAAAGGTGCACAAGACAGTGGTGAGACTAGTGATGCTGTATGGCCTGGAAACAGTTACAATGATGATAAGGCAGAACTAGAGGTTGCAGAGATGAAGATGTTGAGGTTCTCTCTGGTAGTGACCAGGATGGATAGGATCAGGAATGAGTCTATCAGAGGAACAGCACATGTTAGATGTTTTCGAGAAGACCAGAGAGGCCAGAATCAGATGGTCCGGTCATGTACAAAGGAAGGATAGTGAATATGTTGGTAGACGGATGCTGGAATTGGAGCTGCCAGGAAAGAGGTCCCGAAGATCAAAGAAGATTTATGGATGTGGTGAGAGAGGATATGAAGGTAGTTTTTGTGTGAGGAGGATACAGAGAATAGGGTTAGATGGAGAAAGTTGATTTGCTGTGGCAACCGCTGAAGGGAAAAGCCAGAGGAAGAATTAAACCATCATTCTGTTGACACCTGACTCTTTCTTTTGCTTGTCACGTCAAGGATGGTACCCAAGGGAGTTTCTCATTTAATCCCCACCAGAGCCTTTTATATGTGGCGTTTGCGTACACATCCTCTGCCAGCATGAGCTTCCTCCACAATCCGAAACATTGCAGAGTGTATTGCCCAGACATGTGACTGGTTGCCTTTTTGTGGCCCTGTGATTGGCTACAGTCCAGGGCGTACCCTGCTTGTCACCCCAAAGACAGCTGGGTTTGCCCAGCCTAATTGTGACCTTGAATCCCGGCTAATTGGTAACGACAAGTGTCTTCAATGTGAGAAATGAGGATTATATTTAATTTGGAGTACCACTGACATACATTCTTTTTTTCAATAAATAAGAATCTGACTTGGATTATTGTTCCTGAGATTTTTTTTTTTTATGAACTGGGCTGAAATAATGACTCTGTAACTCCTGTCCTTCCAGGTTGTTGATGGTCAACTTGTGTACACCTTCATTCTGAGTTACACTCCCCTCTCAGAGGGATACATCACCCGAACAGTACCCCTCTTCCTTCCTATCCATTGCCATTACAACAGGTATTTTGTTTCAAAGTAAAACTTAAATTTGTTTGGAAAACTATCAAGGAACCTCAGTTCATGGCAGACCTGCATACATCTTGTATTTTCAAGCTAATGTTTTGATGAATTCAAGCCTAAGCACGGTCAGTGCTAGTATGAGTTTTTGATTTTTCTGGAAACAATTGGTCATATTCTTTATCATTGTAGCTTGCCTGAGGTTTTACTGTACTTAAATACCTGGATATCACAACTGTCTTGCTCTAGTGCTAAATCCTGTACTATATTATCCTTTAACATTTATTTGGAAATTAAATGCATTGTTCTGAAATGCCCACCCCCTCAAATAGGCACAAGCTGTCTTTTCAGCTTCCTTTTTTTTTTTGTTTTTACTGGTTAGTGTAAGCCCCTAGAGAACCACACTATTTGACTTTGCATTATAAAGCAAATATACACACCTCTTGTGTGCAATAATTGAAGAACCATCTAAACCTTGCTCCCTCAGACAGGATTTTTTGGAACTCAAGGAATAGGTAGACTTATTAATCCTGTAGATTGGTTAAGATACATTTTCATAGCTGATCTTGTGTTCTAACTCAACTTCCTGTTTTGTTTTTACAAAAAAAATACTAGAATGAGGCTGCAGTTATCTACAGTACTGCTTTGCTTCAAAAGGTGCTCCTGAAATAACTCATTCCTGGCAGCAGAAACAGGATTCTACACACTGGGCCTCTGCACCAACTGCCATCTGTTTATACCATAGTCAGGTGGCCTGGTAAATCAGATGGAACAGTCAGTGCCCTCTTTGCCCTTTTCCTCTGCCCACACCACATCTCCCAGCTGACCATGTAAATAATTGTATTGGATGTGAACCCCTAGTCTCATCTTTCCTACCCTTCTTGAATTATCCTGATTTTAAGGTTGTTGGAGCCAAAGGGCACTTCATGATTTGGGCTTGTTTTTACACCGTTAAAAAAATTGCGTTGCATCAAGGCTGGAAATTCAGTACACTAGTAAATTTTCTCTTTTTAAAATTCTGATCTCTGTTACCGATGTGCTTTTTTAAAACCCGCTGGAAATTCTCGATGGACAGGCTTGAGTGTTAATTGTAAGCCAATAGGACTTAAGCAAAGGCAGTGGAATGGACTTGTCCGTGCACTGATAGTAATGTTACTCAAAGTGATTTGCTGATGTGTGGAAAACAAAAAACCCTTGCAGATTCCATTACTCCTTCAAAGTTGGCTTCAGACCTCTCGTTCACCCCACAAGCTTTCTGAAGAGTCTGAGGAGTAAACTCCACTTCAACCTCAATGTCTGCGACGGTAATTATCTTTTTAAGCTTGTAGTGTGGCTAATGTTTTTGCACAAGATGACTTCCTAAAGAGTGCTATTTAAAATATTGCTAGTACAGTTTTTTAATCAAGCCACTTTCCCTTGTACCGTTATACTTGGAGGTCAGACATGCCATTAAAAAATTAGACTTATTCATATATTTTGGCCCGCATTCTTCTGAAACTTCCATTAATGTGGCCCCCCTGCAGATATGCTAATATAAGGTCAATTAGCTTCATATAGTATTTGTTTCGAGCATCTTAGCTTCATTTTGCAAGCACATTCTATCCTTGGATTACTATGAAATTTACACACTTTCAAAACTTGAACTACATGTGGTTTGTACTCTTGAACTGATTTTTGTTTCTTGTTTCAAAAGAAACGTGGGAGCCCCTCCCCCCAGGCCACTGGTTCTCTCTTGGAGAGCCAATCTATTTTATGGCCTGGTCCGGATCCCTGTTGAAAGGAGAGAGGCTTAATGTAGATTCTTGCTATGTCACAAACTCAGAAGATTCTACCAGCATGCCCAGAGTGGACATTATCGCTAATTATGGGTTGGTCACTAGTGGTACTTGTACGCAATTCTTCTGTCCATTTGTTTGTTTGACTTTTGTGCTGTTTGATTGCAGCTGCATGACAGACAGCCAGAGAGAAGGCAGCAGCTCTCGCTTCTGGTCAAGAATGGACAATGTGATAAAGTTTACAATGGACTCCTTTCTCTTTGGGCAAATCTCTCAGGTGAGGTGGAAATCTTGAATGGTGCGCTCCATGCAAAAAATTTTTTACCCCCTGTCAAACCTATGATTGTTCTATTATCTTACTGCTATAAACATTCCTCAGATTTAGTGAGGCCTAAATGTTTTTTTTTTTTCTTTAAATGAAAACTTCATAGGTTCCCCTAAAACACTTTGCCATGTAAAGAATAGTCTCACACTGATTAGACTTTATTGTTGAACACCAGACTTTCCTAACTCATTTAGGCTTCCCTTTTCCTCACTAAAAAAATCCTGTCCTGAACCCACATGAAGTAACAGCTACCTATGTCCAATTTCTCCTCACCCGTAGGGTATTTAATGGTGTGAAAATGAACAAAATATTGGCACAGTTCATCATAACCTTTTTTTTCACCTTATGCAGATGCTATACCTCCACTGTTCAGTTTCAATCAGTATGAGCACCTCCCACATTGCAAAGTCCTGCAGCTACAACAAGACAACTGGCAGGTAAAACCCTTGGGTTATCAAAAGACCCTTTATTAGTAGCATGTTGACCCATAACAAAGACTATTTAAGGGTGGTTTGGTTTTTGAAGTGAACAGTATGCAGGACCACAGTCAATGTTCAACTATAGGTCCTTGTTAGCAAGGTGGTTATGGTCTGAAACTTCCTTCACTGTGCTGAAACCCTGCTGAATTGACATTTCTCCAATGTAATTCCTCAGCATCAAAGCAAGTATGTGGGGGCATGCAACAGATTATGAAGTAACATGACAATTAAAGTTAGTCATACTGAATTTACTTCAGGTTATTTGTACTTCTTAAAATGGTAATGTACACCTGAATAGCTGCTTCAAAGAGTGATTCACTGTACCTACAGTAGCAGGTTTGTGCAGTTCTTTTACTGGTCAAGAATGCTTTGCAAGCGATCATAAGAGCTTTAGTGTCAGACTTGGCAACCAGAAAGGTTGCCTTCTTTCTCCTCTTACAATTTTTCCTATTTCATTTGTAAAGAAAATGCACTTGCTTATCACACAATATTCCTTACACCACCTGCTTTATTTGTATTTATGCTCAGACAAGATTGCTTAATTTCTTTTCAGCTGGGAGGATCTGGAAGCACCACCTTCAGTGTGTTCCTGCTGTGATTCCATATGTGCTGAGCAGCAGGGGTGTAAGTTGTGACTTTGAAATGAGAGAATATGCAAGTGGATCATGTCTCATTGTGCTTTGACGACAGCATGTTAATGCAATCTATAGACATCTTGAATCAGGGAAGTCTCTTCGCACGGTCATGGACTTTGACCAGTATTTTGCCATTCCTTGAATTCCCTCTTGCCATTGTCCCGTCAGCCATGAAGACCACAGTCAGCAGTCCCGGCTGGCTCTCTCAAGAGTCTGAGGCTAAACCAAGGATGAGGGTGACCTCATCTGAAGAGGAGGAAGAGGACTGGTTGGATTTGGATGAGGACGATAATGGTAGAAACCGCATGGAGGAACTGCTCGAAAAATTTGTCTTTCATCAAGGGGATGAGCTTGACAATGCGGAGACAGACGAAACCATTGCTGGAAAGAGCTCAATACGCCCTGCTGAAGAAGAGGAGCAGAGACTTGATACAATAGTCCATCAGAATGAAATGACTGAGGAAATAGAAGGCAGCCTACCAACTGTGTTTCAACCAGATGCAATCATTGAGCCATCCGAGACCAGACCAGAAGAGAGGGAGATGTTTAAGGACTCTGAGTCTCTTGATTCAGAATATGAGTCTCTTGATTCAGAATATGAGTCTCTTGATTCAGAATATGAGTCTCTTGATTCAGAATATGAGTCTCTTGATTCAGAATATGAGTCTCTTGATTCAGAATATGAGTCTCTTGATTCAGAATATGAGTCTCTTGATTCAGAATATGAGTCCCTTGATCCAGAATTTGAGTCACTCAGTGATCAATCTACTGTTGCTTCAGCAGAAGTTTCTGACCGCATCAGTGGAATAAATTCCAACCTTGCAAGTGATAGTGAAAATATTTGGCCAGCTAAAATTTCTGCAACAGAAAATTCTGACGGTGCTCTAATCGGCTCCAGTGCCACGAACGATACACTCGGGGATGAAATGGTCAACAATATTAGACAAGATGCCATGCACCCTTCCAGTTACGCAGAGGCTTTGTCCCCTGATGTTCGAGCTTCCCGATACCACAGCAGCGTTAATGACAGTCTAGAGTGGTTTCCTGAAAGCATCTCTGACAGCAGTAACTTGGAAACTGACTCCTTTGCCTTTTCTGGTGGAAGAAACTCTGTGAGCAACCTTAGTTCAGATAATCCAGAACCCCCTGATAGGTCAGCAAATGAATCCTTGAGCATAGAGTTTAATCTGATACCAGAGCAAACCAGTGACCCTGCAACCACAAAATCTCCTGATGGACTTCCCAGTCTACAGATCAGAGAATCAGAATCCGCTCACCCAGTTGTGATCTGTGACGCTGGCTCAACCGATTGTGATTCTGGAACTGAAGGTGAAGCTGTCCTTGAGCAATTATCGGGAGAAGTGGAAACCACTAATGAAGTACTTGAAATGACTGGTGTTGGATCAGATATCACTTTTGCTTCTAGCTTAGTGACGTACCCGAACAAACTCAGTGATTCTGTCGTGGGAACCAACACAACCACCCTTCAAGTCCCTGATAGCAGCCTCATGGTTGAATAGAAGTGGGCTAAGAGTTGGCTTTATCAAAGCCAGCTGAGACTGAGGGGAGCCTCTGGAATTGTGGGACTTCATGGCTGTGTTACATTGAGAAGTGAAAATACAAGAAACTTGTAAAATCTGATCAAGTGGTTGTCAGCACTTTTTTTATTCCTACCCCCTCTTCATGGAGTCTTGCTTTTCCTGACAGTGATAAACCTAAAGTTGCTTGGATTTGCTAGCCCTCTCTTTTGGCACAGGGGTGGTTATGTGTAGACTTTAGAGGGGGAATTTTATCAGAATGAGAAGTGAGGTTAAGGAGCGGCAATGGGGTGAATGACCAGACAACCAGGAGGAAACTGTTTCTATTAGCAGTTGATTTAAACTGTCTGGTACTTCAGTTTGATTTAAAACTGATTTCCAAGAGTCATGGTACTTTTCAGAAACTTAACTTCCAGAAGTCTCATTGACCACCAACACTTTAGAGTGTTGCAACTTGTTTCATTGTTAATGAAGTGTTTTTAGTGTATGCCTGGCTGTGCACTTGCTAATGTATAATAAATTCAAAGCTTTTCCATGCCTTTAGTAAAAAATTACTGCGTTCAAAGGTTTAACTTTTTAAACCTGTACTGTTTTCAGGGTGGTTCCCCTTTTGTATCATGAGTTAGCTGACCCAAAATGATTTATAGATGGTTCTCTAGCTAAAAGATTAAAAGTTCAAATACAAGGATAAAACTTACAAAAGAATTTTCAATGTTTCAGTTTTGTAACCATTTTGAAACAGATTAAGTGTTCTATTGGACATACCTCAATTGCAGCTCCATGATAGAAGTGCCCTAGGAATTACCATGATTAGTGCGCATTTTGGTCACAATGTAGGTTTTAAATCTCAAAAATGGACTGTCTCCTTGAACCAATAGCTCCAAAACTTTTAGTGAGCACAACCTGTAAACCTTGACAGTGTAAAGTTGCAAATGTTTTAACTTCCAAGTCTGACCTCAAAGAGCAAATCTGAGTCAGCCAACGACGAGTCCAATCAATGAGCGGTTTATTAAAGCTTTCCTGTTAAGCACAGTTTTGAGTTTGTTGTTCTCAAGAAGCATTGCCAGATATAAACCATGCATTGCTCTAAAGGGGTCTCAGAAGACCTTTGATTAAGAAATGGCTGCTATAAAGCTTGAAAGGGTCACAGAAGCATCAAAGTCTTGATGGTCAGTAGTCCATGGTAAGATAAGAAACTTTAGTGATTCCCCATTGGGGAAATTCCTCTGTCACAGCAGTGAAACAGGTATGTTGAATATAAATTGAGACAAAAGACAACATAATGAAACAGGCTGGAAAAATAGCCAACCAGAACTAAATGACAATAGCGATGACAAAAATAAACAAATAGGCAGGATGTGTGCGGGCTGTGACCAACAAGGATGAGAGAGCAGAGGTGGGGTATGACATTTGAATGGGTGAGGTTGTGGAAGCAGCACAGATGCACCTTGGGCTGGCCAGAGTTGTAGAACAGCAATGTTGACAGTGTACAGTCTGATGGCTGTGGACACAAAGGAGCATCTGAAGCGTTCACTTCTGCACCAGGGTGAGATCAACCGTTGGTTGAAGGAGCTGCCTGTCGTGCAAGGGGGTAGGAAGGATTGTCCAGGATCGCTCTCAGTTTGTCCTTCACCCGGCCCACTGCTGCTGGTTGAAGATGGTCCATGTTCTGTCCCACCACCGACCGGGCTTTCCTCATCTTGTTGAGCCTGTTGACCTCACCAGTCCTGGCACTGCCCCACCAGCACACTATACCGAAGAAGAGTGCGCTTGCTACCATAGAGTGTTTGAAGGTTTTTTTAGAGGCCTTCTACAGATGCCAATGACCTCAGTCTCCTCAGGGAGAACATCATGCTCTGACCCTTCCTGTAGAGTGCATCTGCGTTGTATGACCAATCCAATTTATTATTAATGTGCACCCCAAGGTACTTGTAGGAGACGGGTCTTCTCCGATTCTTACGGAAATCCACAACCACCTCCTTGGACTGCATCCAACGATGGGAGTGTCATCTGAGAACTTCTGGAAGTGGCAGGAACCGGAGCTGTGCCGGAAGTCGTAAGTGAAGAGGGTGAAGAGAAATGGAGACAAGACAGTACCTTGGGGCACTCCTGCGCTGCACGACACGGCCTCTGAAACACAGCCATCTACCCTGACATACTGCAGCCATCCTGTGAGGCAGACCAGGATCCAGGCAGTGATTTCAGGGTGAAGTTGCGTACTCAGCACTTTGTCCTTGAGGAGGGTGGGTTGGACACTGTTGAAGGCACTGAAGAAGTCAACGAAGGTGACTCTCACAGTGCTTCCTGCACCCTACAGATGGGATAGGGCCCTATGAGTGAGGAAGATGATTGCATCCTCCACACCCATGTGCCGCCTGTATGCAAACTGCAGAGGGTCCAGGGAAGCAGATAGCCGGTCTTTCAGGTGCTGGAGTACAAGCCTCTCGAACGACTTCATGACATGTGATGTTAGTACCACCGGCCTGTAGTCATTGGGAGCACTTGGACGTCCCTTCTTGGGTACTGGGACAATGTAGGAGGTTTTCCAGAGGTCAGGCACCTTCAGCAATCTCAGAGTGAGATTGAAGAGGTGCTGGAAGACTCCAGCAAGCTGCCTAGCACACCTTGAGGACCCTGGGGCTGATATTGTCCAGCTCACTAGCTTTGCTCTGAGAGGGAGGGTGGGAAGTGGTTGTGTATTTGTTAATGTTCCCATTGATGTAGTAAGGGGCTAGGGTGCTGTCTGTGGAAGCTTGTTGGGGGGGGGGGGCAGGTAGTGGTGACATCCAGGTTTGAAGAGATGTTGAGGCAGGATGTGGGGGGGCTGTCTTTAGAAGCTGCTGCTGGTGTGCAGGGGAGGGGAATGGGGGGTTGTTGATGGACAGCAGAGGTGTGAGGGGGATGGGAGCTTAGAGCTCACTAGGGTGTGAAACCTATTGAAGAAAAGGTTTAGCTCCACAACAAACTCAGGGCCACCTTTGGCTCCAGGCATGGTTTTCCCATCACCTGTCATCTTCCTCACCTCCCTCCAAACCTCCCTTGTTTTACTTTGACCATCGTGGTCTCAGCTTTCTCCTTACAGTTGAGTTTTGCCTCCTTCAGTTTCCTCCTCAGCTCCTTCTGGGTGGCCCTGGGGATCCGGTGGTCTTTAGTCAGGAAGGCTTTCTTCTTCCTTCTAAGAAGGCCTTGGGCTTTAGAAGTCCTTGTTGATTCATGGCTTGTTGTTATTGAAACAATGGATCTTTTTTGATGGGACTATGTTGTCCTTGCAGAATTTGATGTAGTCTGTTACACAACGGGAGAGGCCCTGGACGTAGTCACTGAAGTCCTTTTCAAAAAGACTCCAGTGGGTGTCATCGAAGCTCTCCTGCAATGCCTCCTCTGTGGCTTTGGACCAGACTTTCACAGACCTGGTGGTGGCCGCCTGCCGCTTCACCACCGGTGTGTAGGCAGTGTCCAGGAGTACTAGGTTATGGTACGAGTAGCTCATTTGGAGGAGAGGGGAAGAGTTGTATGCGTCCCTCACATTGGCATACAGGAGGCCCAGGGCAAAATGTTAGAATTAGAAGTGATACTCTTGGCTGAGAGTCATTGTCTTGATTAGTATGTCTTGTATTGTTAGAAGCCCCTGCGATTGACAAGCGACCAGTCCAGGATGTACTCTTCCTCTTGCCTGATGACAGCTGGGATGGAGTCCAGCATCCCCTGCGACCCTGAGTGCAGGACAAGCGGCTGACGATGGATGGATGGCTATTGTTAAAATATATAATATAAAGTTATGTGATAACAAAGCTAGCAAAACTAGTTTAAACCATTTGACAGCTTAAAATTCCCAAAGGTTGGTAATGTAATTTATCCCCATGCTCCTAAAAACATTTCAGCATCTGGTATTTATATTTAAGAGTTTAAACTCTCTTCAGCCAAATAGTACTTTTATGTAGAATGATTTTTTTTTGCAACAGAGTGCTAGTTAAAAGCATTGCTTAGATGGACCTACAAACATTACTTTGTAGCTCATAAATATTTGGAAGTTATTTTTGGTCCAGTGCTAAACAGGCGCAAGTTTGGTATGGAAACATGAGGCCTCTCAGTCACATATGCTGTAAATGGAGTTTATATAAAGAAGTTGGAGACATGTTGTATCGTCCCCCTCTAACCACACAGTGCATTGCTTGTAAAATCTCAAGCCCCGGTTCAAGTACCTATTCTGTAAACACATTGTGGTGCAGTGGTTATCGCTCCCTTCTTACAGCAAGCGGCTTCCTGATTTGGTTGTGAATGGCTACTTTCTTTGTGGTGTTTGCATGTTCTCCGTTAACTCCTGCTCATCTGTTACATTTTCCTCCAAGGGTAATGATAGTGATTGGTTGTATGCCTGTCTGTGTGTGGCACTGTGATTGACAGGTGACCAGTCCAGGTTAAACCATGCGTCTTTTCCATCATCAGCTGGAATTGGCTTCACACTCAGGATTCCCAGCACAGACAATGAAAGAATGAACTGATGTACATGTGCTGTGTTTTCTCTCCTAAAAAGTTGAAATTGTTGAAATAAGTTTGCCCAGAGCACAAGTGAAAGCTCCACTACCTCTCCAACGCTAGACTCAGTCAACAACGAAAACAAACACAATTTTGCTGTTTGCTGGTAAATGTAATGCAGGTATTCTTTTGCATATGGACCAAGGACTTCAAACCTAGAAGGGGTTTACTATGCAGTGTGTGTGTGTACGTTTGTGTATGTCTTTGTCAAAAAAAAAAAGAAACCTCACTAACCCAAGATTACTGTTCTGTATGTTTCCTGTGCATCTTGTATTTGCAAGTGTTATTTGCAGTCCCTATGTCCTCTATTGTAAGTCGCTTTGGATAAAAGCGTCTGCCAAATGTAATGTAATGTTTACTATAAGGCAAGTGCAGACACTATTTTGCCCTCAATGATTGTTGATCAACTGTTAACTGATGACTGTCTCTCAAAATGAAACAGTTAATCCCAGGTCAGAGATCATTGTTTTATCAACACTTTTCCATAATCAGTTAAAATATTTCAATAGCTACCGTAGTTGTTTTTAGGTTTTAAAACATGCAGGTCTATGTGCTATAATATGTGGAAGTTGAAATTGATGTATCATCTTGAACAATACAACACAGAGAAGAAGTAAAAAATATGAATGATACGTAAACAAATAGAAAACACAATCCTCAGTCATAACAGATGGCTGAGTAGTTTGTTAAAATTACCTTGAAAAGCACGATAAATGTAATCGACAGTTTTAGTAAGAGAAGCTTCCCATTCCGCAAGGTGACGAGGTAGTGAGAACCGTTATGCATAGAACATTGGTCGTGCCCGGCATTATTCATCTCTCTGTCTCTCCATACTTCTCACTGAGCTCCATCCCATGCTCTGGATCCATGACAGGTCTTTTCTCCGGGTGTCCCTGAGAGTCTTTGTCTGTCTTCTCCACATACCGCTGCAGAGCGCTGTAATACTGCTCACTCCCTGAAAATGTGTAGAGGGCAGAAATGTCCTCCCAGGCCTTGTGGTTGGGGAGTTGGAATTTAGCCGGATCCTTGCTCTCGAAGAAGCTTTGCAAGTTCCTTTCGGCCAGCTTAGTTGCGTATTCCACAGCGTATGTGTCGAAGCGTTCCTTCTCTTTCTCCATGTAGTGTTTCCAGAATGTGAGCTTCATAAAGCTTACTTTAGAGCGGCAGTTTGTGTAGCAGGTACCCAGGAGGCTCATTACAGCAGCGATGATGATGATGCACCAGCCCAGGATCTGCAGATGTGCATATACAAGAAGCATACAAATTTGTCACGAGGGCCATACTGGGACCATATGTTTCAATAAAGCCGTGTGATAAATGACTGATTAAGTCATTAGTCATGGTAAGATTCTGGATCCAACAATTATTTTCTCTTTCAGTGGCTGTGAAGGAGGAAACACAACATAAAGCTAAGCCCAACCTAATTTTTTAAGTGTACAATTCTGAAAGCAGGGTTTAAAAACTAAGGATGTGGAGTTTTTGAGATGCAATGGTGTATCAGACAAGCTTGAATAAAGAAATACCTCCATCAAGTCGGTTAGTTAATTCATGGATTGATAGGATTAAGTGTTTTGGGGCTCCACCTACATCAGGAATTCAACATGAAGTCACGTGAACCTTTCTCTTTACTTGCATGCTAAATCACAAAACTAGAATCTTTTTATTACTTGTTTCACTTATGCAGATGTTTTATACTTTCTGGCATTTACTAGTCATGTGACACACATGAGTCACACACCAGTCATGATCTCAGACATTCCAGCGGGATCCTCAGTAGTCGTTACTGTATGATATATATATAATCTGAGCTCATGGGTTAGAAAACAAACAGTATCTTCACTCAATTCACTCAAATAGATATTTGAGTGAAGATAGATTTTTTTTTTTAATTTAACAGGTTTAACAATCTTTATAATCTTTTCTGGTAAATAATAATAAATAATTGATAAAAAATGGCAAAGTTAACCTGGAATATAAAACAGTGGGAGAGTGGGTCAGGACCAGGGCCATGTTTTGCCATGATGACACTCACTCAGAAACATGTGGTGTACACAGTGTTGCCATGATGCTGTTGCAGATGATAACAATTGTGTCTTTCTGTCTCTGCCTTGTAGCCTGAAAAGTGACACTACAGCCTTTGATCAGTGATTTTAGATTCACTCTAACAGATTCACTCTACTATTTGAATCTTGAAGGTGCTTTGATTGAATTGTTTTTTCTTCAAAGAACAGGGTCAGCACAGGTTTTGTTGTTCAGGTCATGCATCAAACTGAGCCAAGATTTCCTTTCACGCCTGTTGATAATATCACCTTACAATGCCATTCACTAGAATCTCCCTCTGCAATGCATAATGTGTGATACTGTTCTCATTAAAACTTTTTACCACAAATTTGTTGCCCCTCAGGTCCAGAAAAGAATGAATCATAGCAATGTCAAAAGTGCAATGTACTTCTCATGCATTAAATGTTAGATGTGAATAAGTCAAATGTACTTACCTGAGACTGGGCTCTTAACATCAGCAACAGCTCCATACGCTCATCGGTGGATAGTTTGGATTTGTCGCATGGAACTCGGGCCAGCTCCTCTCGGCACTTCATGGTCTTATTTTTACAGAAAAGATCCACCACCACGTTATCGTCGAGACCGCTGACAGCACACTCGTAAAAGGTCCCATTGAGCAAGGCCACTGACAGCCACATTATGGGAGCCACACAAGCCCTTGTGAAAATGCTCGCGAAGACCTTGCAGCAGCCGAAGCAGTTTCCATGAGGGCAGAGCTTCACTGGATTGTTACAGCAGCCAGTGTAAAGCCTCCAAAGTCTGGCGCTGTAGAACAAGCCAAGGACCAGCAACACCACAGCAGGACCCAGCAGGAACACCAGCCCGTAGGTAAAGTTCTGGTCATGATTACAGGGGCACTGAAAGGAGACCATGGAGAAGACTCGTTCCCCGCCAATAGTAAGGAGAGCCATGAAACCATAAGAAATTGTAGTCTTCTTGTTCAAGAAGGATCGCAGGACAGTCTGGAAATTATCCATGTTGTCAGCAGGGAAGCTTCGGACACGCTACACAACCAATAAACAGGAAATTCAAAGACAGTGGGAAGAAAAAGGGCAGTGGCTGCCCGCAGTGATTTTTCCTTGCTTAGGACAAAAGCCATCTCCCAAGCCTGTTCCCTCCCCTTGGCTGCAGCTCCGATCAGTCCTCCCATAGTATGTCATCGTAACAACGCTGATTACTTTCTCATGCTTCATATCTTCTACTTTCCTCGAGAAAAGCTCCTGAACTGTTTCCATTACAAATGAAAACTTGCATCCCTTAACCCTTAATATATTTGAAGAGGAAATTTTATGTTTTATGGCAAGGATTTCAGAATCACTGACTACGCCCATGGACTTTGTGGTGAAGTATGAAGCAATTTCATACTGGCTAAAACGGAATAGAAAAATACCAACTAGAAACAAAAAATAACACCAAATAATGAGTGGAATGCTTTTATTTCTCATTTTCATGCCAAGCTCTTATTCAGTTCAATGAAATAAGAACAAAGTTGACTTTGTTCATTTACATACACATGCATTGAGATTGAATAAAGAATAATGCATACATGAAATAAATCACTTTTTGGTTAAAAAAAAAAACATGCAGCACGGAAAACTATCATTCAACCAGTCATGCAGAGAGAGAGCATTCAGTTTTTATGAATGCTGTCATAGAGAACATACCATTGTTACAGAGACAGAGAGGCAGTCAGCGTCGACAGACACAGTGGAATGGAGACCAAAACACTTTAAGTGGGTTTTCTGTTCCACTCCCACATGATCTGACCACTCAGACTCTGAGTGCCTCAGACAGGAAGCTGTTTTTGCGAAATGCAGCTGACATTCATTATGTTCAGCTGAAATAGCTTTAATATCCTGTCCTGAATCAAGTTTTTTTCAGATTTGTTTGAAGGCACTGATTTCGCTGTCAAAAAGTAAAAACTAAATCAAAAGTATTCAATAAACCTTACAAATATGCCTATTAAAGCATTCTAAATGACACTAAATTTGATTATGAATATGTTGTGATTTTGTTACTGACATGGAAGATGATGCAACATTAGTGTGTAACATTGAGGTGTAACCCTGTCCCAGGCTCGCTTCAGGGGCAGCATAGCTCATGTTGTTGGAACAATCATCTTGGAACCAAAACTCCTGGTTTGATTCCCGAGCTCCTCCAAGCCTGCTGAAGTGTTGTTGAGCAAGACACTAACTGCTCCCCTGGTGCTGCTGAGTGGGTGTCTGTTGCTCAAAATAAAAAATAAAATAAAAAGTGGTTTAGAAGAACAGAATTTTGTATAATCTTCGAACGTCCATTACAGTAGAGCAAGTATGGGTTTGTAAATAAGTGCCACAGGCACATTTTACATTTAACAAGCGCTACCCGGGAAAGGAAATGGTTAGCTGTGAAGCATAACCGCCCACTTCCATTCAAAACCAAACAGACTTGCAAACAACATTTCAGCGCACAGGAACCCTGTGTGAAACTCCGAATACTCGTCTTTTCGCCAGAGTTCCTCTGCACCATACAATGTCTTTTCTGGGTGTCAATGTTACATATTAAATTTATTTGTACAAGAATATTTAAAAAAAAAAGTCAATTTCCTTTTTTTGTTGCAAAAAAAGACTCCCTAACGGTACATTCATAATTTTAAAATCCCTGTCTTACTGGCTTACTGTGTGAAGACACTTCAAATTTTTGCAGCATCATCTGTGGCAATTGCACCCCAAATCAACCTTAAACCTGCCTTGCCCTGCACTGTCCAAAGTTTGTCATTTGCATTGCAATTGGTAATAATGCAGAACCAGATATCCACTGAGTGCATTTGAATGAATTTTCATATTCTCAGCCAACCTTAGAGCACCATTCTACCCTCATCCACAAATGTAAGAACAGCAGGATTGTCAATGGCCGTGTCAGCGGACCTGACCGAGGCCATTCTGTCTGACACAATGTCACCGCCTTGACACTTCTCCACATACTTGTGCAATGTACTGTAGTAGGAATTTTTGGTGCTAAACTTGTAGAGAGAGGAAATCCTCTCCCAGGCCTTGTTGGAGGGTGTGATCAAATCTGCGGGTGGCGTCTGGCTAAAGAAGCTTGTGAGGTTTCTATCGGCGAGCTCCTTGGCGTGTTTACTTGTGTACAGGTCTATTAGACTGTCTTCCTCAGCAGCATACGCTCGCCAGAACTTCAGCTGAAAGTAGCTGATGGGAGACGTGCACCGAGCCACACAGGACAGCAACAGGTTGGACAGCATGATGGAGGCAATAAGCAGCCAACCAAGAATCTGCAGTCAACATGTGGAAACAGCGGAAATTTATAAGCAAACACAGCTAAAACATGTGGAATACTCCAAATACTGATGTCATAAAAAAGAGGGGAGAGAGACAGGGGAAGATTAGTCCTTACAATGTTCTAGATAAAACACATAACAGGAAATGAAAGTATGGCTGCAATCACAGTCCTTTCCGAAATGTCCAAACGATGTAGATCGAACTGATATCAGTTTTAACAGCCTCTACATTATGCTCCAAAACACTGAAAATGTGTCTGAAAATGACTTTAAAAATGTGCTTGTTGATTATTTTCTATCAGAAAGTTTCAATTAACTTATTTCATGTACCTTTTACTTATACCTGAAGTATTGAAAGAACAAAAGCAACAATGGTAGTAATGGCAAACACATTTACATTTATATCTTTGACCCTTGTGTTCAAAGCTGGAGGGCTTATTGTAACACCACACAAGACACAAACTAGATGCTACTGTTTTTCTATGGATGAAAGCATTTCCCAAAGATGTGTCAAAATTCATGATAAAGTCCAAAACTAAAATGTATTGATTACTGATATACTTTGACATGTTTGTGTGGTAATGCAGGAGCACTGACCTGAGATTGAGCCTGGAGAGTGAGCAGAACGTCCTCTTTGTCAGCCGTAGGGACATTACCACCTCTGCTGCAGGGGAATTTTTTTATCTCCTTCAAACATTCAGCCTCGGAAACTTTATCTTTGCACAGATGCATGTTGTAAACATTCATGTTGGTACCGGTCATGGCACATTCAAAGTATTTCCCATTGAGCAGAGCCACTGCAACCCAGGTGGTCGGTGCAACCAGTGCTGTGGTGCTGATCTGGAAGAAGGTCTTGGAGCATGAAAACAGTTTCCTCCACCGACAGAGCGTACTTCTGTCCAGCCGTACACCTGTGATCATCTTCCACATCTTCTTGCTCAAGATGTAACCCAGCAGCAGCAAAGCCATTGCAGGAACCAACAGGAACACTGTACCATACATGAAGTTCAGCTCATTGCATGGACACTTGAAGAGTACAGAGGAGAATATCTGCTCCCCCCCAGCTGTTAGAAGAGAGACCAACCCAAATCCAAGATTAGTCTGCTTATTAGCAATGTTCAGGAACGTCTTAAATTTATCCATCTGTCACTGTGTACGATCACTTCTGGGCTGTCACGCTTTCACTTCCTCCCTTTTTATATGCCAACCTGTTGTAAACCGGCTCCCACATTTCCCCTTCCTGAAACAACAGCTTTGAGTGGTGTCAGATGTTGAGCATGGTTTATTTATGGTATCATTTTAACTAGCAGCATGACTTGCTCCTTTTGACGAGCAGGAGCAAGTTACAAAGCAGGTTCAGACTGAGTGGGCTATAATGTACTCATTTTATCTACGAATACACACAAGTTCTTGTGCACTGGAAGCACTATTTTGATGCACTTTGTGATGACTTCAAAAACTGGCAAAAAGGAGTCTATTCTTTTTATATCGCCTGGCCTTGTGACCATTCATCTGGCCAAGCTTTGTATTTTGTCTTGGCAATTTTTTTTAAATATAAAATGAGGAGAATAATTATGTAACAATATTCTTGAAAAGGGGTTGCTTGATAGATGCAAGTTCTGATGGTAAAGGCCGACACCTCACAGATTTAAAATGTATATCCTTTGCGCCTTTATCAATAGTACAAAATACGTTTTTTGTCAGGCCAGCTGGCAAGCCAGAGGCCTTATGTTTTTGTATCTCTGACAGAAATGTGTATAGAGAACTATTTGCCTGACACGTTTGTATATTTGAAAAACATTCAAGCAATTCTGGCAGGAGTAACAACTTATTTGCATCCTGCAAATTTTGAAGAAACTTCAATGGTTTTCATGTCTTTGAGAAGTATGTTTACATGATAACAGTTACTTCTTTCATCAAAAACAAAACAATCTGTATTTAGATAATTAATTCTTTTTCATCTTCTAATATTTTAGCTGCAATACTAGTTTTAATTATTATTTACACGGAAGTACATGTATTCCAGTGACATCTGAAAAATCCCATTATTACAGTTTTTTTTTTCCTTCTGACGGCATTTTTCCTTACTTTGTACATTTGTTCATGTTCCAGAATTTCACAATTTCATCTGACACTAATACAGAACAAAATATCAGAATTATCATTATTATTATGTTATGAGCTTCCTTTTTTTAATTAAGTATTATTTGTTGGCTCCCTTGTGCTATAACCTGTTGTAGATATTCAATGAATGCTTCTGCTCATGTGTACTGCTGCAGACTATGGCAAGTTTGTTCAAAGACATTAGTTTACTTGATTGGTGTAATGCTGTGACATCTAATGCTGGAGTGTTAGATATTAAAATGAAAATATGAATGGCATGCTTTTGTAGACACTAAACATACTTCCAGTCCCTGCTGTATTACAAACTGAGGTAATTGTATGTTAAATTAAATTGTATGCAGTGTGTGTACGTTTGTGTATGTCTTTGGCAAAAAAAAAAAAAAAAAAAAAAAAAAAAAAAAACTCACTAACCCAAGCTTACTGTTCTGTATATTTCCTGTGCATCTTGTATTTGCAAGTGTTATTTGTAGTCCCTATGTCCTCTATTGTAAGTCGCTTTGGATAAAAGCGTCTGCCAAATGTAATGTAATGTAATTAAAGTATGTCAAACGCTCCCCTTTACTTTGATTTTATTGGTCTCAATAAATAACAGCTCAACATATATTCAGACTTTAAAATGAATTCAGCAAGAATTCTGGCCACCAATGCCAAAATTGTTGCAGAGTCTCCCTGGTGTACAAAGTTGTGCAGTTGTTCAGTAGACCAGCTTATTTCTCTCTCAGGATCCGGCAACAGCTTTTAAATTTATTTTTGCACAATGATATTACCAAAAATTCTCGACGCTGGGGAACTTGTGAGAAATATGATGAAGTATTGTATTTTTTTCTTCCAAAAACCTTTATCAGAATTATGTTTTGTGTGTAAATCATGAACGTGTGTGTGCATGTTTGGAGGGATCTTTATTAATAAGCACGTTCATCTGTCCAGATTGGCATCCAGGCCGATAGGGGGCGCTGTTTTTTTAAAACCCCTCTAATCGCGCAGAGTCGCCCAACCTCAAACAAGCATCTGTTTAGAGCGAGACCGTCAGATTCAGACTAGCTAGCTGTTTCAAGCGGCGTGACACAATTGAAACATTTCCCTTCTCGGTAAAAAGGACGTCACGTTTCATTTTCTCCAAACTGCAAATTTCTGACAATATTTTTAAAAAGACCTTGACATGGCAGAAACCACAGGTGAGGCTGTCAGCTAACGCTAGCTGGATAGCTAATAAGGTTCAAGCTGGGCTAGCAGCAACTCATTGATGAGTTATACAATAAAATGTGATTTTGGAGCATATTTTATCGTTACTACAGTACTTACAAAATGCGCAGATAATATTTGGTCGATCGCGACATCCCGTGGCAGCATTCAATCTAGCCGTCAATGTCAAAAACGCCTCATCCAAGGAACTGAGAGATAGCCTAGCCCAGGTGCTGTCTTGACACCGAGGCTAAACTCCATTCAAAAATTGCGCTTCTTCATTTGTCGGGACCAGAGTAAAACTGTTGTTCTCTGCAGCTTAAAATCAACAAGATCTCCGGCGTCCAATCGGATGTTATAATTTTTCGATCCTTCGTCAGTATGGATTAAATAGGTATCAGTAAAGCATGTGAATCAGTTTTCAGGAAAGCTGTATTTGCCCAGGTTGTTTTGGAACAACAATCTCTGTAGTAACAAACCTCAAACCTACTATTAATGTTTTCAATCAAAACACACTGTTGACATCAAACTTACTTAAAATGGATTATTCTTTTCCCTTGAAACAGAGCAAAAAGAAGCAAAACATGACAATTCATCATCCCCAGGAATGACAGACCAAGAGAAAGAAATGGCTGCAAGTGCATATGAAGCGTTTTTGGTAAGCTTTTCTTCTTTAATTTGTTACCTCCACTGTCATGAGTTGAACATGTAGATCATACAGGGGTAGCTACATTCATAATTATGGAGTTGTATTGTACAATGTTGGAACTTCTACAACAGGGTCATACAGAAGTCTTTATATAATATGTCCAATAAAAAGTTCAGTGTCAAAATTTTGTCCAGCTGGGTTGCCACTGAAAATTCAAATTTAAAAAATAAATCATATATATTACTTACACATATTTATCGGTTAATTTTTTTTTATTGAGATACACTATGTACATCAGAGTTAAATGGAGATATTGGCCATTGCAATTAGTCAGTCAGTATTGACTGTATTTTGAACAGAGAATTGTCCTTAATGCTCCTCCCAGGCTGGAAAGTATGAGGAGTCTCTCAAACACCTCGAAGCTCTGCTGGAAATGAACAAGGAGAATTTCAAAATCGCCATGAATAAAGCAGTTGTGGAGTTTTACAAAAGTGGCCAAACAACCACAGGGGCTCTTAAGCAAACCCTGATGGCAATGAAGAACCAGGTAATTGGCTTTCAGCTCAAGTGGTGTAAGTGTAACAAAAAAAAACCTTTAATCACACTGATGGTGTTCTTCAGGTTCACACAACAACAGAGGATGTTGATGGGCTAGATGATGTTGAAAATAGTTTGCTGTACTACAATCAAGCCATTATTCACTATCATATGCGACAGTACTCTGAAGCCATTTCAATCGGAGAGAAACTCTACCAGTTTCTGGAACCATTTGGTATGTCTTGTTTACATGATTATTTGTCATAAATACTATAAAGTTGCTTCTAAGGGGGTCAACTTGCAGATAAACTGTTTGGTGAACCTTTAGAGGAATCTGAATTATGGATAAATAACTAACTTTCCTCAGCCTCTGTTACTATTACATACCAGATGTTGGGATCGACATCTACTGACTTTGGCTCACATAACAAAATCAAACATACAAGATACGAAGTAAACAAAGTTACAGCAAAAGCTTTACAATAATTTTCACAAAATCATTTTAGTAAATGAAAGACAGAATGTGAATTGAATTAATAAAAATCTAAATTTGTTTTATTTCCCCTCTTTGATAATTTGATAGGAACAAAATGCATATGAATACAAATATCAGTAATGAATTATTTTAACTAACTGTATCTATTTTTAAAGTTGGCTCATCAGTCACTATACAGTGTATCAGTTTATATACATGGAAGAAGAAAGACACTGATATAATCTGACTCTTCCATGTTTCTGCCTCTGATCCATATTGTCAACTGTCTTTCTGTGGTGATGAAGCAACTTGGCATGGAGTCATTTTGTTATTTGTCCTAGAAGAGAAGTTTGCTCAGGCTGTGTGTTTCCTATTGGTGGACCTCTACCTGCTCACCTTCCAGCCAGAGAAGGCCCTCCATCTGTTAGCTGTGCTGGACAAACTGTCTGTGCAAGGAAGCAATAAGAACGGCAAAGGAGAGGTACTTCAGTTCAAATGCAGAGTTAACGCTGGGAAACCTTTTTACACATCATATTCCCCTTTCTAGTCATTTTGCAAACCTGAGAATCAATTGATGAGATCTGTGTTAGCTTAATCTATGCCATTCCCTGGTAATCTCAAGCCTCAACTTCATAGCTCTCACTACAAGCCAGTAGGTGGCAGTATATAATTCAGACTGCAGATCTGTCCGATAGAACGTGATTCATTGACAACTTGGGGACATCCATTAGACTTTCTCTGTTCTGGCATGAATGATTATCTCCGGGAAAATAGATAGTAATTAATATTTCTAGTGCAAAACCTACTCTCACAACAGAGGAGCCACTCTACGAAACATTCTCACTCAAAGCATATGTGCATTGAGTGAACTTTAAAATTGTGTCTTAAAAAGCATCCAGCCCCTAGCCCTGATTGAATTGGGTGCATAAGGACTTCAGGGGCAGTAAGTGAAACACCAATGATCACAACTCTGATTAGAATTAACTCCTCTTGTCATCTCAAAATTTTAATTGGATTACCGAATCACTTTTGTTCCTACAACCTTTTTATATTCCAGTAAGATGCTTTGACTGTTTGAAGGTACATTTTGTTGAGATGTGTGCATAGGAGTGTAACTCATTTATGTAAAGCATTGCTTCTGAAACTAACCAAAGACCATTCCTCTCAAGAAATATATCAACTCTTGCATAATTCCAATCCCTTTAACTCATAACTGTGTTGAACTTCAGAATAGCAACTCCAACAAAGATGGTACAAACCAGAAGGCGGAGTTCACAGCCATGATCGAGGCAGCAAAGTCTAAGATGCACCAGGTATGAGACCCCCTTGAGATAATGTTGTGGCAGGCTCTGTATCTAGGATTCCTACATGCTGTTGTTTCTGTTTTAGTACAAAGTGAGAGCCTACATTCAGATGAAATCCTCCAAGGCATGTAAAAGGGAGATCAAGTCAGTGATGAACACAGCTGGAAACGTGAGTGTCATTGCCTGATGTCATTGTTATACATGAGAAAACACTTTGTGTTGAACAAAGGATATTTATTTCAGCAAACTCATATATTCTACAATTTCTTTCCTATATGCAGTACACACATAAAACAATGTCTGATAAATAATAAAGGAAGTCTAAGCCAATTAGGGTTTTTACTAGAACCAAATAGGCCATTAAGTTTTGGGAAAGTAATGGAAATTAATTTCACAAATGCCTGTAAATTCTTGCATAGAGAAGTTCATTTGTCCTTGAAAAATAAATAATTAAGTGAGTTAAACTTACACATACGTTTCGAATCAAAGAAGGTATGGTTTGTAAAGAATTGGACTGAAGGAATAGAAAAACCAGTTCCCGACTTTGTTGGCAGAAATGCCAATTTCTATCGATCCTACCAGGCTGCATGATCCCTGAGGTTGTGCGTTGAAATTCTGGCTAAGACAAAGGTGATTTGATGAAGAGAATACCGAATCAATGATTTCTCCCCTCTCCTTCAGTCTGCCCCCTCATTATTCCTCAAGAGTAATTTTGAGTACTTGAGAGGAAACTACCGCAAAGCAGTGAAGCTGCTCAACAGTTCCAACATAGCTGAACACCCTGGACCCATCAAAACCGGTGAGAATGTCTTCTGACTCTACAAGTTGATGTCTGCCTATTAGAACCTACTCATTCCAAGCGTGAATGATGTAATACAGCTTCAGCTATGACTCTCGTCACTTTCAGGTGAATGTGTTCGATGTATGTTCTGGAATAATCTTGGCTGCATCCACTTTGCAATGGGGAAACACAACCTCGGCATTTTCTACTTCAAGAAGGCGTTGCAAGAGAACGACCATACTTGTGCGCAGTTGGGCGATGGTGGCAATGGACAAGGTGAGTCCCAGTGTGCACTACTTACCGGCTTTATGTACGAATGCAAACTCCAAACTTCACAGCAGGTCTTCACTTTTACCAACCTTAGTGTTCCTTTGTGGCTTTGGCCCAAGTCCTTGCTGTATCCTCTGCACATTCAAATCTGATGATGACTTTTTTAACACTTTAAATTGACTGCGGAGGCTGCTGATTAGGGAGACCAGCCTGATAAACCTGATGCGAATAAACATTCAACATCATACACAGGAGCAAAACTCATCACAAATGACAAAAACTCAGTGTATCAGTTCATCAAATGGTTATTAAAATGCTATTCAAATAATTTTGTTTGAGCTGCAGGGACCTGTAATACAGGCTGTAAACAATATTTTAAAAATTCTTTTAATCCATTTGTTTACCACTACAATTATTTAATGTTTCTGGATTACAGCAGTATGTTTATCACTGCCATTATTTATTATTGATACAGCTAAATGCACTGCGGACAGTAAAGTAAGAATTTCATTCTACAGGAAAACATGTTTCCACACTGTACACATGACAATAAATACTTTGAATCTTGTGTTTCGATTGTCCAGCTAAGAAGTTCACAGGCATCCCCATGTGCGCTCTACTCGCCAACAAGCGCTATGAACTGCTATACAATTGCGGCATTCAGCTGCTGCATATCGGCAGGCCTCTGGCTGCTTTTGAGTGTCTAATGGAGGCAGTGCAGGTTTACCATTCCAACCCACGGCTATGGTTGCGGCTTGCGGAGTGCTGTATCTCTGCAAATAAGGGGGTATGATTAATACTTCAGCTTCTATCCATCTTCTGTTTCACAGTTTAAGACTTATCTTTATTTGACTTGGTTATACACATTTCTAGAATTCTCATAAGCAAAGTAGTTTCTATTGTCAGGCTTGAATTTCAAATGGGTTGTAGGTGAACAGATAATTATTTTTCTTGTTGTCTGCGTTTGTTTCCAGGGTTCAGAGCAAGAGAGCAAAGGTTTACCTTGTAAAAAAGGCATCGTTCAGTCGATTGTTGGGCAGGGTTACCACCGCAAGATAGTCTTAGCGTCGCAATCGACGCAGAACACCATCTACAGGTTAGTCTCCAAATATAACCTCATCCTCCTACACCACAACACATTTCCTCGCTGGCAAGTGTTTTTTTTTAATTAAAGTGAATGTGTACCATCTATACTGTTGCAAAGTGACATCCTTAACCATTGATGGAGAGACAGTATTGCCAGGATTTTGGCATTCAATTAATCATTGCATGTGACTAATTAGGCCTCGACATAATCATATTCCATGTTTTATGTGTTTAGGAAGATTAGTAGGTGCTAAATTTCATCAAATGTCTTACAAATGAATTTGTGTTTTCGGTAACATGGCATAGTACTTAGATAAGAACGCTCTTGTGTCTAATTAAAATGGCAGTATATTAAAATATCTATAGATACTTCAATTTAAAATCAGATCCTTTCCAGTTTAATTACCATTCATCACACAGTTTTGTAGGCCTACAGCTGATTCACTGACTCTTTGTTTCTATAGCGAGGGCCAGTCAGCAGCAATCCCAGTAGCCAGTATGGAATTTGCAGCCATCTGCCTGAGGAACGCCCTGCTGCTACTCCCTGAACACCAGCAGCAGGACAACAAGACAGAGAACGGCTCCAAGAGCTCCAGTCAATCGGGAAGCACTGAAAGTGGCAGTGAGAACAGCGATGCCTGCAGGTCAGATGGACACACTGTAATGCATGTGCATTTGGCAGGTTTTGATATAAGATGCAGAAACAACTTTTAAGTTCTATGATTTAGCACTGTATGCCTTTTGGGTCAAACTTCATTTTAACAAATGCATTCACTGTAAAATTTATGTATTTCAACTTTGTGTCCACCAGTGTCAATGAAATACATTGTCACATTAAATTAGACACATCCATTAGAAAATGGAGTCATTGACAAGACGAAAGGAAGTCAATATTTTCCTGAACAAATTCGTCACTTTTAAGAAATGTGTTTGGCACATAGCAAGCAGAACCATGTCTGTAGCAGTTGATGAATAATAATTAAATCAGACATATGAAAATGTGGAAATTACATCTTCACAAAAACTGCAGACATAAAACACAAGAAAAATATCTTTGTTATGGAGCTTTGTACAGTTGCCACATGGAAACACATCCTAACTGCAGAAGCTTAAGTTAGGTTTTACCGAGTGTATGATGTGAACCCAAGCAGTCAAAACAGGTAAGGCTGACTCAAAGAAATGTATGTCAAAATTGTTGGGGGGATGGTTGAAGGTACGTCTGGTGAGCAATCCCAGCACTGACACCAACAACAGCTGCCAAGTTGGCTGAATAAAGCACTGTCAGAATATATCAAGATTCCAAGCTTTTCTGTTTGGATTCAATATTACCTAATGTGAGGACTTTGTACTACTACATACTGTCACTCTTCACAGATAGAGCGGCACTGTTCCAAAGTTATAATCACCCGATCAGTCTGTGCTGGTACTTTGTAATTCAAACTTATGTTCTGATGCATTTTGCGTGCGTTTATTTGCAGTGGGAAAGGTCAGGAGGCAGATAAGTTATTGTATGCGGCTCCATCATCTCCTCTCAGAAAGCAGGAGGTGGAAAATCTCAGGTATAAATCTGTCTCTTATCTCTCAGTATTCAGGAACGTAAATGTCCCTTGGACACTACAGCTGATCAGTGGCGCTGTGTATGTTGTGCAGGTGTTCCATCTTGGCTTGCAGTGCCTATGTGGCATTAGCACTGGGGGACAACCTGATGGCTCTGAACCACGCTGAGAAACTGCTCCATCAGACCAAGGTGTCTGGATCCCTGAAGTAAGTTTGGTCTTTTTATCACCTCTTGGAACTCAGCTGTTGCTCTTTCACAACGGTCTTACTTTGAATCACTGTGTTGTGTTCAGGTTCCTTGGTCACCTCTATGCTGCAGAGGCGCTCATCTCTTTGGACAGGATCTCAGATGCCATCACACATCTAAACCCAGAGAATATCACTGATGTGTCGATGGGGGTGCTGACCAGCGAGCAAGACCAAGGTCTGGTTCTTTAACGGATAATTCCAGTTGCTCCCAATGGTCTGGTTAGCGACGAACATGTCTGCTCTGCTGCAATCGTGTTTGATTTTATGTGAATGTAATCCTGTATAGAGAGCTTTGAAACCGCAAAGAGATGAATGTGCTTGATTATTGTCATCATTAGTTGTCAGTGTCAGTCTGGTCATATTATTATTTCTTTCTCTTTTTAATGGACATTAGACAGATATATTGTAATTAAACTTCAAAGACCCATACAAGCAAAACAGCCTATATTTACTGTATGATGGCCAGAACCAAAAACCTGGAAAGAAAGTGTCCAGGAAACCTGTGTATATCTTTCTGCATTTCTCTGTATATCAAATTACGTTCCTCTCTCCTCCATGTGATGGTCCTTTCTACTTTGTTTTTCTCAGCAGGATGTGAGAAAGGAGATGAGCCCGGTGAATCCTGTAAGTCTTAAAATCTGATTTCAATCTAATTTGTGAACCCAAATAATTCAAGGACGTAGACAGAAGAGTCAAAATTGAATAACGTATCTGATTAATATTAGTAAAAAGCGTAGTGTCATGTTCAACCAAAGCGTTTATCTTTGTTTGTTTGTTTGTTTGTATGTTTTCTCAGCGGGAAAGCAGACCCCTCTGTGTTACCCCAGCAGCGTCACGTCAGCCCGGGCAATGATGCTTTTCAACCTGGGCAGCGCTTACTGCTTAAGAAGCGAGTATGACAAAGCCAGGAAGTGCCTGCACCAGGTAACTGCAGCAACTGTCATGTTGCAGGACATCAGCGTTGCACATTAATTTATTTTTTAATTTTTTTTTGCATGCAGAAGCTCTTACAGTGCAAATTTCACATATACCTGTTAATTTGAAGAATACTTACCCCAATGGAGAAAAATACAAAATGGAGTTCAGGAACATGTCACTGCCAGAATCCCCATGTTGATTCAATGAGTAGCTATAATCAAACAAAAGATACTGTATGTTGTAAACAATGTTCTTGAGAGTGAAGGGAGCCCAAAGCTGGAAGATGGACATTTACACAAAACCTTCTGTAATATTTCTCTTAAAAGAGATTGAAACGAGTTAACCTACAGTGTTATCTGTTAATATCCAATGTCAAACAGGATTTTGAGGAGTAAAGCTTCTCTGATAAAATGCTGTCATTGAGCAGGGGAATCAAGGTCATCTTGAAAAGGCTCTCTGTCGAACACCTTGGTGTCATTCATGTAGAATCAATAACAGCTATGTGTTTATTGATCAGGCTGCGTCCATGGTGAACACCAAGGAGATCCCTCCTGAAGCCATCCTTTTGGGAGTCTACTTAGAGCTACAGAACGGTCAGCACTCCTTTACACTCCTTACGTCTCTTACAGCATGCTCGAGCCCCATAAAGAGGAAGCTTCTGCTTGGTTATTCTTGTTGGCGCCAGCATTTAACAGATGAATTCAATGTGTGAAGTTTATGTTTTACGCAAAGTGGCTTCTGTGTTGTAGCAGCGATGGTTCTTATTTCATGTTGATTATGTAAAGACGACCCATCCAATATAGCTGTTGCGCCTATAGATAACAAGCACCCTCGCAGCTACTTGTTGTGTTGTGTATATATATGTTTGTGTGTGTGTGAGGTTTTAAGACAGGGTATGTGTACATCCCCTCAGGGAACACCCAGCTGGCCCTGCAGATCATCAAACGCAACCAGCTGCTTCCCCTATCAGTCCAGAGGGTCTCCCCCGACTCACGCAAGAAACCCGTCCAGCCCATCCAGCTGCCCTCGTCCTTCACACAAGTTCAACGCAAATGAATCAAACCTCTAACACACATAAACAAGAGGAGCCTCGCTATTTATCAGACTTCCTCCCTCAGCATCAGTTTTTTGTTATTGTTTGAAATGCCTTTGTGGCCGCTGACTGAGACAGAGCGAACTGATGGACTGAGACCAGCCGGGATCACTAAGCTTTTTATTCCTGTCGAATCGGGTTTGTGTTTGATCAAAAGAAAAAAGTGTGTCATTCCATCTGCGACCCATGGTTTATCGAAAAACCTTTTTGCTCAAGCTTAGAGAGTACACTGCACTCGGGCCCCTCTTACCACCGAAATGCAGAGAGGGTAGACCCCAAATATATCTTGGAAAACTTCCATTCCTCCTCCTACTACCACTACTACTACAGAAATGCTTGAGAGGAAACAGAAGATGAGGAGAACATAAAAGAAAAGCAGCTGTGATTCTTCTGATACGGACAACAGAGAGCCAGTGACCATCTTAGTCAGGGAGTTTGATAATTATCTGAAATCCTCAGTCCAGGTTTTTCCACATTAATACTGGTCTTTGTAAGTCAGTTCGGTCCTAAAAGGGGTTTATTGTTAAGTGTTTCACAGTTTACAGCGAATTCCATGAATTACACAACTCAACACCCGTGTTCTACAATGCATCAACCATAAAACTGTTGTCAGCAATTAAGTAACACTGCTGAATCTGAAATGCAAAACACACACTAAAGCCTTGAACTTTATCTCCAAAATACCTGGAGACATATTGCACCTCTGCTGTTCCTTCCCATGTCCACGCTCCTGAACTAAGATTCCACCTTGATATTGGGGTTCTCTGTCTCATTAAACACTAGTTTGGGACAGCATATTTAAAAAAGAGAACCAGAAAAGGTTCACTATTGGGTACATACACAGTCCTACTTAATTTCTTCAACTGAATATAAAGTGCTTCCTGCTGGTTGACCCCAAACTGTTAAACAAAAAAATATCTCACTTCAAAGTTCTGGACCAAAATTTAAAGGTGAATCAAGTCCTTCCTATGTGATTGAAACCTCCTCATGTCCAAAGTGATAAAGCTGCTACGATGTGGACTTCGCGAAGTCCAGCTATGTGGGCAGGCTCAGCTCTTCCAGTCCCAGGGGACACACAGGTCCCCGTCCTGCATGACGGAGTAGAAGTGAGACACGCAAACGTGGAGGCCCTGCATGAGAGGCGAGCGCTGCTCCAGCAGACGTCTGCAGCATGTGATCATCTGGCTGGAGCTGACACTGGGCTCCTTGGACAGACTCTTCAGGGACAGACTCTGCAGACACAGTTTTACCAAAGCCGCCTCCTCAGCTTGCAGTCTGGAAATACACAAACAAACATGGACTGCACTTGAACAATATGAGCTGTGAAGGATTCATTACACATCATCGGGGCGATGAAGAGCAGTGATTGCAGTGCAGTCTTTTCTAAGATGCAGCACTTTTTCATTGTCCCTTTCGTGTTGTCTGAAACATTGAAGTTACTGTCGTTCAATCATTTGCCCTCAAGAGGATCCACCAGCAATTAAATCCCAAGCACTTCTGGATTTTCGGAATTTAAGAAAAAATTCTAATCCATTTGTCATTTGATATTCTGTAAATATCAAGCAAACGGTAAGTAACTCAACAAAATGTACTGAAAGCATCAAAATTAAAAACACTGCAACATCACGACTAAGGCTTCAGTGTATTTATCCTGTAACTTAATTGCTGGACTGATATTTTAGCCGCTGTAATGGGAAATTTTGTATGTACCTGGTAGTCTCCATATATGGCAAACTTTAATGACAGCTTCATAACCTTGACAGAGACCGGACCTGTTATCTACTTGCCTTCCAACTGCCCCTCCTTTGTACATCTGCTGTTTTCTCAATTTCTTGGTTTCTAACTAACCCATTGTCTAGAAAACGTGTATGTTACACATTGACAGAGCCAACTTAGAGGAACTCCGCTGCCATGCCGGCCTAACAGAAGGGAAAAACTATTGCCTAGTAATGGTTGACAAGTGGTCGAAATGGGTGAAAGCATTTCCAGAATCAAAACAAACAGCAAGTGTAGTCACTAAAGCACTTCTTACAGAAATTTTTCCTTATTCCCCACCAAAAAATTAACGGATAATGTCAGACATTTTGCTAACGATGCCCTTGACGAACTAAGCAAATACTTAGGCATAGATATGAGAAAACAATACGCTTTATACCCCGTGAGTGGAGGCGCAGTAGAGAAAATATTGAACTCTAAAAGAAAAGCTTGCAAAATGTCACGCAGACACAGGTTTATCCTGAACAAAGGCCCTACCTATGGTGCTAATGTACATGAGAATGAGAAAACGAACACGCACAAACCTCAGCCCATTCAAAATCCTATTCACTGTTCCTCCACAGATTGGTGTTGAAGCCCCAAATGCCTCACTCCCCTCCACACATCTATGCCAGGATGTAGTGCTATCATACTGTACTAACCTATCATCCCAACTAGCAGACATCTGGCGCCCAACCAACCCCAGCCTCAGACCCACTCCATAATCTCCAGCCCAGGGACCACGTGTTGGTGAAGGATTTCAGACGGAAACACAGAAGTCCAAACACTGGTAAGGCCCGTTTCAGATTCTCCTCATTACCCACACCGTTGTAAAAGTCACCGAATGAGCCACCTGGATCCACGCCAATCACTACAAGTGAGTGACTAAAGGGACACTAGTTCAAGAATAAAACTTATCAAGCAGGAAAAAAAGAAAAAAAAAATCAACATGGAAGGAGCAAAAACCTGGCATCCATTCAGATGTACTGGATTATGCGGACCCAGAGGAGTGATCTGCATCCTCGTCCTACTGACCGTAGTAATAGGACCCCCCACCTACCAACCCCCTCTTTATCAATGTGTCACAAAGAAATCCACACCTCAGAATCTGAAGAAAACACTGATATACAGACTCCTTTTTTCTGACAATATGCTTTATATGTTAGGAGACTGTCCTCAGGAAAAACAGCCTAATTTCCAACAGTAAATTAGTGAAGTGAACACTCAAACCCCAAAAGGGATTGTATTTGCTGGAAAAAAAAAAGCTCACATCAAAGAATGATCAAAAGGGTGGATTGAGAAGGGGGTGTTGTGAAAATATTTGATGTAACTGTAACTTTACTGTTCTGTGTGAAACAAGGTTTATTATCTGAACCCATGTCTATGCTGTAGAAAATATCTTGCTCTCAGAGGAAAAGTACTGAGCGTGTGCAA
This sequence comes from Fistularia commersonii, assembly GCF_037954325.1. Lineage (NCBI taxonomy): Eukaryota > Metazoa > Chordata > Actinopteri > Syngnathiformes > Fistulariidae > Fistularia > Fistularia commersonii. The sequence continues at coordinate 8,612,398 of NC_141294.1, read as the reverse complement.
CTACATGGGGGGACGGATAAGTCAAAATTGTAGCATGTACTCGGCCTTGATGATTAAGCTGTCCGTTGCTTAATCAGCTATCGATCTTCCAAACAATGTGTTCTTGCGTCATCTCATGCATAAAACCAAGTTATCACACAAGCACACCTCCTAAAGGATGTTGACCTCCAAAATGGCGCCTCCTTTTGTATAAAAACCCAGCCTACCTTGGGGTCTTTGTACTCTCCTGCAGACTCCTCTGTGCTCTGCATGACTTGTACCTTTAGGGGTCTCAAAGTAAACATTCAAAGACCATTCTGGCCATTCTTTGTTTTTCACCAATGTTCTTAAAGAAGCCTCCAAAAAAATTTCTACAACTCTACCGTTCTAAATAATAATGTAACCTATCAGTTTTCTATATCAAACACTTGCATTAGATGCCCTGATGGTGATTTGTAGCTACCTCGCATCACATCTTACATTTAACCAAACAGCATCATCATTCAGCTGGACAGCTGAGTGTGCTCTTCTTCTGAGTTTTCAAAATCTATTTGGCTCAGCCACACACACCCACCCATTGTTGTTGAACATGATGTGTAAAATATCTGCAGTACTTTAAGGAAAAATGAAAACGTGTTTCCTTAATGTTCCTTCAATGTCCGCTCAACCTCGTCAGACCATTTAACGATGAGTCCCAGGAGAATGAAGGTTTGAATGATCAGTTTTGTATAAGACAAGGTGTGTGTGTGTGTACGTGAGACTCACTGGTTTGTACGCTTGGTATATTGCCGTGCTTTAGCTGCATGGTTCTGAAGGAAGGCCTGCAGCTTGTGAGGGTCGCAGTTTGCAGGGATGATGAAATGGCCCATCTCATGAAGCCTAGGGGTGGAGCGGTCTCTAATCAACACAGAAGACTAATCAGGCCCCACTCGATTCACAATCGTTGTAAAACCCCAGTCTAAGACTAGGCTGAGAGTTAAAACTAAAAACTAGTCTTTAGAGCACATGTGAGATGCTAGTTTTCCACAAGTTTTTTCTAAATCATATCAAAGTCTTCTGATGTATGGGTAGCTTGAAAGGGAACGGCAGGGGGTGGAGGTCTGAGACAAGATACCTCTCCAGCATCATGGACAGCCCCTGCAGGCTGCGGGGGTGCAGACGCAGCCGTCGTGACATGAGGGTCTTGTGGAAGATGTTTAGGCTGCTGTAGTGCTCGGTGATGGGCTGCACTGGCCCGTGCCGCTCAACGTGGACCACCTGAGTACCCCCCAGCAGGAGGCTGATCCTCTCCTTCAGCCACTCTGTTTGCTGCTGTAGCCACTGATAGCGGGGCAGTTGCTCGAACAGCTGGGAGACAGACAGGCAGAAGAGGTCAGGGTAGACACACAGCGCGTCGACACAGTCATTACCTTCGTCCACTGATGATGAACGTCCATGGTTCCCAACATCATGTGTCCAGAGGCGTTCATCCCTGACTGGTCAGCAAACACAACTGTATGTCCTGGAGTAAAAGGTAGATAGGAGGTTCAGAAATATAGAAAGAAATATTTGGTTTACTTTTTGCTTCTAAAAGTTTAGAAAATGAAAAAAAAAGGTGCAACGTCATGCAGACTAAAGGGCAAATCTTTGATGGGATGTGGTTCAGGCAGACTTCACCTCTCAGGTTGATCATGGCCTCTGGGTTTTGTTGAGACAGGCGGCTTAAACTCTGAAGCTGACAGCACCTGTGGGCGACTCCCCAGCTGCGCTGCCATCTGCACAACACCAGCAACGTCACCATCGTATTGGCACACACACATGCGCAAACACACACACACACACACACACACACACACACACACACACTGTAGGCTCCCTGTAGATTAAGTGCACATGATTGTGAGGTTGCAGTGTTTTTTGGGAACGTTCAAGGGGCCTGACTCCGGGTTCCCTAAGCTCCCAGCCAGACCAGAGGGCTTAAGTCTAGTTTGTTCAGAGCAATGTTTGAAGAAGTAACTGCAGCGTTTCTCAGGTTACAAACTATAGGGCAACCTGTGCTGAATTGTTGCAAGCCAAAAGAAACATTTGGAAGTAAAAATATTCAGAATAACACATATTCTTTGCTATTCTTTTTATAAAAATAATATAAAAATAACAAAGTTTAAAAGAGAGGGATGATGGACATCAGTTACATTTTAGTGGAGGATGAAAATCTATTTGATAGAAGTTGGGCAACAAACTAAGACAAATCTACTTTGTTACAAAACAACTTGAAAACAACAGAATGTCTGACAATCATAATCGCATTGCAAAATTAGTCCAATATTGGGATAATCAGTCACCTCAGCACAGGAGTGCTAAGGAGCAAATGGTTGTAGAAACCTGTTCAATCATACCTGGCTGAGGGGTTGGTTCCTCTAATGCCAGTGACCAATAAAAGTATGTTTTGTCCAACGCAAGTTTCAAGAGATTCTTCCACGGCGGATGTACAGATGGTACCTGATGTCAGCCAACTCAAATCTGTGGCACAGCTCTTTCTTCAACCTGCTCAACTCTTCTCTCCGAGGGAGACTAGCAACATGCTTCTTTGTGGCCTTGGGCTCGTTTTTACTCAGCCAAATGCTATGAAGGAGAGAGAAACCAGTCAGAAAAAAACATCAGGCTTGGCTCTTAACATTTTTGCTATGTCATATTTCAATGTTCATCTGGCATTTAGGAAAATAAGACAAATGCTATGTTGAACGTCTCAACTAGCATTTGAAAATTATCCATGGAATGTCCATAGGATTATTTTTTTTTCATTCGTCTCAATACACTTCATACAAAATCTATGAATTTGTTGGAGAAGCCACAATAACTTTATTTTGGCAAATATGACCTAATACATTTATTTATATCTAATATAATTTTACTCATTAATACCAATAAACACACTGATGTCTTTTTTTTCCTCTTGATAAGTAAATAAATATTCAGATGTTCTGAAAAATAAAAATAGCAAGAATTATTGAACTACTTTATGTCATTAAGATTCAGATTGTTGGATTATTTGATCTAATATTAAATGTAATAATATTCTTTGATGAGATCATCATGGATCTTTTTTATTTTATTATTTCTTTTAAGATTGAAATTGAATTAGGTTTAAAGTTCAAGAAAGCGATCAAATGGTCATGACTATTATTTGTAGCTTTCTTGAGCAGCACCAAATAAAAAAAAACACCTCTCAGTATATCTATTCTGTTTATAATACAAACAGCTTTCGTTTTAGGGGAGTTTATAATTGTGTTTATGAGACAACATCTCTGTGGCTCTAGAGTCATCTCACTGACCTGAGTGTGGGCTCCACCCTGGCTGTCTGCTGAAGCTCCTCCTCGGGGTCTCTGAAGCCGGTGAAGGTGTAATAGCTCTTGTCCCATTTGATGGGCCGGTAGAACGGAGCCCTCTTCTCGGGGGGACTTTGAGAGGCGGCCGCTTTCAGCTCCTTCATGTGCTCCAAAGGCAGGCTGCAGGACTTCAGCACATTTGTCACGGTGCTCAGAACGTCTTGCGTCTGCAGGATGAAACTCACTGAACGGAACCCTGGAAACCGGGAGGGAACTTTAAATCCCTAAAACGAGACCTTGGGAATATTATGGGCCACTGAATCAGAAACTGTACCCGAGGGGAGGAGGTCCTGGTGCACATCACTGCCGTCCTTTGTGTCTCTCACGTAAAATGTGAGCTTCATTGGCTGAACTGAGTGCGACCCGGGCCTCTGCAGGTTTTCCAAATAGCCATTCAGCCTCTTTAGGGAATTTTCATTCACTTCCTGCCAAAAACAAAATGTCATTTGCAAAGCGTGATGATGATGCCACTTTCTCACTGAGTCACAGTGACAGCAGGTCTAATCCTTTGTATTGTTGTAAGATGTTGCAAAATGCATTCAAACCCCAGCTGTGCGGGATTTTAGAAATCGTTGCATATAAAAATTGAGAAACTTTTAAAGTAATTGTACATCACTCCTCCCCCAACAGCAGAACATAATCCAAGATTCTTATTTTGATCTGTTTTGCATTTTTTAAAATGGGGCACATTTTCTTCTTATTTTCTGGTATTTTTCAAAATTTTTTCCAACGTACTAACTTTTATAATAATAAAACTCAAAAATGAATTATGAAACAAGGGTTTAAAACCATGTGCTTAGATAAAACCTTCTAAAGTCGGAACTGGCAATTTTAGCCGTTGTGTCAGTTAGGTTAAGATGATCCGGATTCTGTCACAAGATAATCTCTTGTTGAATATTTGATGACTTTGGTATAAATCACTGCAAAACAATGCACAAGACTTCGTGTCCTGAAAACTTAGTCAGCCGTCCAGCTTTCCAAGTTTGGCTGCTGTCAAAGTCAGCTGCGAAATGCACTGCACTAGCAAACACTTTGCCCTCTGCAGGTTTTACCCCACGTATCACTTTCACTACAGAAACCTACCCGTTCCTTGGGGAACTGACCGAAGAAATCTGGATGGACAGCAAAGTAAAAAGGTCTGAGCGCGTTGACGGCGTCCGCCCCCGACAGAGCTCTCTGATGGACGAGATGTGTGGCCACATGCTTCCTCTCCAGCCTGAGGAGAAAAACAATTGTGCAAATGGTGTCTGGAATTAACTGTTTGAAACCACCTGGTACCTTGAAGGTGAGTGGATCCATTACCCAGACCCTGTCTGGGGCAGCCAACATAAAACATTACCTGTTAGTGCAAGTGTTAAAACTATTTTAATTGGGATCAGGAGGTAGCATACAAACAGAGAATATGGAGGAGCTAAATGGAATTTGGCAGAATCTCTGATGAGTCTTCAGGAGTATTACATTTCATAAAGTTTTGTTGCTTTGTCTTTGCTAATATTGCATTTCCAGAAGGAATAATAAAGTGTAAAAAATGACAGGGATATTCCATAATATGTAACATGACCACGTGTACAGCAACATCCGTGGCGCATACATGACCGCATCCCACCCCCGCTTTGGACAGTCAGACCACATCTCTCTGTTTCTGTACCCAGAGTGCAGACAGAGACTGAAACAGACAAACGCCTTAACCAGAGAAATCAAACTCTGGACCACGCATCCTGCAGGACTGTTTTGTTACAACCGATTGAGATGATGAGATGAGAACAACTTTATTAATCCCGAAGGAAATTGTTGTGCCAGAGTTTCAAGTAAAAACATAACAGTAATAGACAATAGTGGAAAGGAAAGGAGTGGAAAGGATTGGGATGTGTTCAAGACTGCAGCCACTCACGAGACTCTTCTGTCAGTGTACAGGAGTATGCTGAGTATGTGACTGGGTACATTGGCACTTGTGATGACAACATCCTGCTCACCATACGAGTCAAGATCCCCAACCAGAAGCCTTGGCTGAAAGCCAGGCCATTGGAACAGCCAAGAGGCAGTACAGAGAGAAGCTGGATGGCTTCAACTCCACTGCTGACCCTGGGCGGATGTGGCAAGGCCTGAAGCACATCACGGACAACAAGTCCACCGCCAGCATCGGCATCACCGCAGACAACCTGCCGGACGACCTCAACAACTTCTACGCCGACTTCAAGAACACCAACCAAAACACACAGGTGAGTCACACACACGACAGGACCGCCGACCCCCCCTCTCACTCCTCATAACATTATGGAGGAAAGCTAAAGAATGGGCAAAAGAAGCAAAAAAGAAGCAAACTGGATGTGTTTCTACAAAAGAAAATATAAAGAAAATTTGCCATTTTAGACAGTTCTCTAAGCCACTTAATTGCGGTTTGAATCAAGTGTTTGTGTGTGTGTATGTAAAGCATCCTCCTCTTCATCATCTGTTAAGACCCAATACAAAGTCTGTTTTCTCTCTCACTGACACTTTGTCTACTTCCCGTGCACAAAAGCTGTACTAGTGATTGAAGCCCCCTTCTCCCTCTATGATCTGTCCACTCCATTTCTCCAATATATTCCTGGCCATTTTTGTGTTAGATTAGATTACATTACATTCAACTTTATAGTCATTACACATTTACAAGTACTTGGCAACGAAATGCAATTCAGCATCTAACCAGATGTGCAAAAGAGAAGCAGGTGCAGATATGAAAAATAAATTAACAGTATGTACATGGTGTCATAGTGTCTATAACTTACAGGGGTTTTACAGATAAGATACTGTGAACAGATTATGTAGAATGCATTATTTAAAAGTAGAAATGTACAGGTGATAACATCAGTGTGGCAATGCAGTGGATTTTAAACCCAAAGTGCAAGTGCCAAAAATGCAAGTAAAAAAGACATCTACCAGAATGAGTTACACGGATCCAAATTAATGTTTATCAAATAGTTATTCAGTCTGATAAGTGATGGCAGGGGTCTAGCTAACGCTTGGATGCAAAATATCTCACATAGATGGGATAAAGTGGCTCATATTGACAGCGACAAAGCCGTATTACCTGAAGGAGCAGCGCAGGAGGGAGTTGACGGCCATGTTTGCTGCTCCGGGTCAACAGTGGATGAGCATCGCACTCCGATCTCTGAAGTACCGTGACAGCGATTCTGGCGATAAAACCAGGGAATATTCAGGGATGTCCCCAGGATCACACCGACTACGTATTCTGAGTTAGAAGAAGTGACGAGCAGGAGTTTACCTATAACATGTCACACGGTCAGGAAAACCAGCGTTAGCGACCTGTCTTTTTAGTCAATCGGAAGACGTTATAAACTTCATTCGGTGAACGATAATGCGCTTCACATCACCTGCCCTCCGTCAAGGTGGCAACTACTACCAACACTCCAACGGAACAGCCCCGCTAATAATTTCCAGTTTTCTTCCAGTCATGTAGTATAAAACGCCCCCCCCCCCCCAACACTACCCCCCAAAAAGGTCTATTTGGTGTTTGCTGACTTAAATGTGCTCCAGCAGCGCCAAAGACATGGCTCACCTTAGCTGCTATGGCTAGCATGCTCAAAGCTACATTCTACGAGTTCTGCTCGATAATGTGCATTTGTTCGAGCTATTCTTTAACTTAAGACGTCACAAGAACGGAGGTGAGTGAATTCAACAGTGCCTGATAAGAGCAGGGGAACTCTGCACTTCCAAACATACGGCCGCAACCAGGTCATTCTTGTTATTCCAATGAGTCTTTTCTTCCTCTTTGGTGTTAATTACGTGCCGGTAAACGAACAAATGTCATGGGAGGTTTTACCGCCATCTAGTGGAGTGGAGCACAGGAGACGCTCCCATGTGCAAAAGCCCTATGGAATAATTTCGTCTCTGGAATGCTGTTTCCAGAAACACAGAGCACTGGAGGGGGTTTTATATTTCTTAGTAACTGAATTTGGGTCTTTTTGTTTTCTGCAATGAAGAAATGCAAACAACAGCTGGCTTTGAGCATTTCCTTTAAAGCAAGTAGTTTCTTTTCTTCTTCTTCTTCTTCTTCTTCTTTTGGCTTTTCCCTTCAGGGGTCACCACAGCGAATCAACTTTATCCATCTAACTCTGTATCCTCCTCTCTCACACCAACTACCTTCATATCCTCTCTCTTTACGTCAATAAATCTTCTCTTTGGGCTTCCTCGAGACCTCTTGCCTGGCAGCTCCAATTCCAGCATCCGTCTGTCAATATATTCTCTATTCCTCCTCTGTACATGACCGAACCATCTCAGTCTGGCTTCTCTGACCTTCTCTCCAAAATATCTAACATGTGCTTTTCCTCTGATAGACTCATTCCCTTTCCTATTCATCCTGGTCACTCCCAAAGAGAACCTCAACATCTACATCTCTGCAACCTCTAATTTTGCCTCCTGTCTTCCTCATTTTAACAGTTTCTAGGCCATACATCAGCGCTGGTCTAACCACTGTCTTGTACACTTGTCCTTTTATTCTGGCCGATAGTCTTATATCACATAGTACCCCTGACACTTTTCTCCACCCATTCCAACCTGCTTTCTTCACCTCTTTTCCCCTCTCTCCAAGGTACTTCTCAGTCTGGTGATATAAGCCCAGTGTTTTGATTGTACAGACAAAAACTGCATCTCAAGCGATTAAATTTATTGTAAAATGTTTTTTTTTCTTTCTGTTTTTACTATACCAATTGCCAAACTTCTCTAATTTCTTTCTGTCAGTTTTTATTGCTCCATTTCACAAGCGGTCCATTTCCTAATTTCCAGCAAATGCCACGTGTGCTGACATTAATAAAAACCCACTTCATACTCCTAGGGTGGACCAAGAGTCTCTCGGTTGCTGCACGTTTGTCTTTTGCGTAGCTGTTTACACATCCCCCCGGGTCCTCCAAGAAAATCAAATTTCAATGGCTGCTCAAAATTAAATACCATGCCATCTGTCATACTTTCCCCAGAAATGGGAACAAGTACCTCATCAGGTTATGACTTGAAATAATAATAATGATATAAAAATAATAATACATTTTATTTGATGGTACCTTGGTCGACACCATACAGTCATACATATACACAAAGTACACTTAAAAAAAACCAATATAAAACTGTAAAAGTGACAAAGTTTTCTTCTTCTTTCTTCTTTTTTTTCAAACAAGTAGTAAAAATAAAACAATAAAAGTGACAGCAATTGGTCTCAGATGGCATTGGATGCTTTAAACAGAAGTGTTTTGAGTTGGGATTTGAAGGGGCTAAGAGTCAATGTTTCAGAGTTTGGGTGGTAATGAATTCCAGAGACAGGGTACAGAGGGGCTGAATGCATTGCAACTATGTTTTCTCCAGGTGGTGCTTGCCAGTGAACCAAAGTCACATGATTTACATTTGTCCCTGGTTAATGTTGCTATTTTATTTTGTTCTCCTGAAAGTTTCATTCCTACCGAAACGAGCCCACTTGGGGGATATTCAAATATTACTTCCACGCCGTCCTCACTCTGTATCAGAACTTCTCCTTTCCCCCCTTTGGCACTTCTGACATGACCCTCCCCTATTGACAGTGCAGCCCCCCCAACACATACACAACACACCTGTACATGGAGAGATTTTCCCTATAGTTTAGTAAGATTCCCTGTAAGGTGTAAGTGTTTCAGGAATACTATTGGGGCCTCAGAGCAATTTATAGTGTATATTTACTTTTATTTGATTTATTAATGAAGGAGGAGTCTTGAGGGTGCTGTTAAAATGAAGATGTGAGAGAGTTCCCTGCCATCAGGTTTTTGTGTTGGGGGTGACAAAGGTAAGGGAGCAATGTGAGCTGTTCCGTTTTTAATTAAAAAATAAGGAATCAAAATAAACATTTCACTGTCACTTCTCCCACTATCAACACTCGTTGTTTCCCTTTGACATGGTTTCACCAATCCACCTAATCATTTCTGAAAAAATTCTCTGCATCTTTGCCATCGATGTCTATACATTTGAATTTTTTTTCTCAACTTGATTGTTCGCTCTTTCACTCAGAAACTGCCCTTCCTCTTCATTCACCCTTCACCCTAAGAAACTGAATTTTGAAGACCTCACTGTGCTTTGCAATTTCTTTTAGATTTATTTTATCTGACAAGAATTATTCCTTTCCTTGCTCCTCCTCAATTAATCTTGTATGTTTTACATCCGTAAAAGCCCTGGAGGTAACTGTCTTCTGCAGTTTTCCTGCAAAGGTCTGAGGGATGCTTCACCTTCACACAGTTTTATATGCACACTAAATATTAATTTCAGAATGTCTAATAAACCTTTTTAGAGAAATGTGAAATTATTGCTCATCCCTCTGCAGGAAAAGGAAAAGTTCTGCTTTAAACAATCTGTAGTTAAAATGAAATCCCCAGAGCGAGAAAGTTATATTTATCTGGCAAACATTCCTGGTGCTTTGTTTGCAGGCGACATTTTATTCAAAACAATTACCTCACATCGTGCCTTTTATTTATTTATTTATTTATTTATTTATTTATTTATTTATTTATTTATTATCACCGCGAGTTGCAAACAAAGTTGACGTAAAGTAAGAATTAAAGGAGACAAGCAAAAACAACAGCATAAGGGTACATACATATACACACTAAGTCCAGTGATCAGTCACAGATCAATAGATATTTGTTCATCATCAGCCGTTTATAAGTGAAAAGTCCAAGGACTTTACGGTGTCCTGAATCAGTTGCAGAGACCACATTGGCGCTAAGCACATTCTCAGGGAAGGAAGAATTAACCATGATGAATTTAAAAGGGAGAGTAAAGGAGTGATCAGAAAATACCATCCTTTAACTCTCAGTGACAACTCATTGGTCAGCACTCTTGCCCAACATCAAGAAGGTTCTTGGTTCAATTCTAAAGGCTGACTATGGCCTTTCTGATTGGATTTTACAGTTCGTCCCTCTGCTTAGGTTCTCTCTGCTACCTCCCTACAATTCAAAAACATGCAATAGGGTAACAGGTTGTACATTTTCTAGTGTGAATGAGAGTGAATGGTCGTATGACTAAATGATTGCCCTGTAATTGACATGTGACCAGTCAAGGCCAAAGTATTTGAAATCATCAATTAAATATTTCCATTGGATTCTGCTAGGTAAAACTGGTCAACAAAACCAAATGTTACTTTCTGGTCTTGTTGGTCATCGTCCTTTGACAGTGAGCAGAAATTTTCATGGACCAGTTCATGAACTACTGTTATAAAGGGTAGAATGGGTTCACTGTCCCAATATCATTGCAAATTTTTGGTTGATTCATACAATTACTGTTCTTTCCACATTTTCAGACTGTTGTGGGGAAATTTTCAGCAGCCCTTGGGGGCCCTCAAACAGCTTGCTTTAAGCCATCTATGAACAGGCAGGGTAGGCATGGTGATGACAAAAGGGAAATAAACTCTGTGGTGGCAACAAGTGCCCTGTACATCACTTTCCAGACTTAAGTTTCACTCGTTATTCAGCATCTGATTGAAAACTCAACGTCTCAACATATTTCATGATCCACTTGAATGTGATGAGACTAAAAGAGACTCACAATGATGAGACAGGCTTAAAATTCAAAAACTTTTAATTGGCAGACAGTATGCATAATAAAGAGAAAAGATTTGGAGATTATATTGATGTAATGTTGATTTTTAACAAAAGGCATGATTAACAGTTCTCGCTTCATTGAATCAGGTTTGCTGATGAAAGATGTGACCCATATAGATGGATTTCCAGGTGCGTTATGCACAACACTTTTTCTACACAGCTAGGAATTTTCTTAATCTCTAAACAGTTTACCTGAGTAGCAGTGATGGCAGTTGAATGCAACTCCTATCTTTTCTACCCTCAACCCAGTCTAAAACCTGATCGATATGCATCCTGCTGAGGCCCACAGGCTGGCAGTTGGTAGTCTCGAGTAAACATTAGTACATCCGCTGGTTGGCGTGTAAAGAAACCGATTTGACACGCTCTACACTCTTGGTCACGAACCTGGGAAGGACAACTGGAAATGTTTGATTTCTAAAGCAAAAGCATTTTTACAGTAATTACTCTGTGAATGTTTCACTACTTTCTGATGTTATCCAGTTTATAAAGAAGATATGAGGTACACGAGTGGCTGACCGAAATCATTTTGTACCCTCGATCCCTTTATGTGGACAATCAAAAATGTTGCAAGGTTTTCACAGTGCAGTAAAAAATACAGAAGATCAAAGCTTTGAGGCACAAAGTGTGTAAACTGAGTTTTTCCCCCTTGACCAATTATTCAAGGTTTCTTTTTTAGCTGAGCGTTCTATGCTGTTCTTCTATGCTGTTTGATGTAAGGTAAGTGCTATCATGTTTCAAATATTCCCTGACAAGACTTTTTTTAAAATACATTTTCTTTTCTGAACCCCTTGCTAATAGATTCTAAGATTCTAATAATTTTTATCTGGCCAAATGTTTCTCGAAGTCTTTCTATGATAAAGCCATAGCAACATGTAAGTTGAGCCTTATGAGACCAAATCTTTGGACCTGATCCAAGAGAGATCTGCTGAAATGCCAATAAGATGGTTATATTGGAAAAGTGAAGCACTCTGGGGTTCACATCTTGTTTCTGTCCTACACTTTTCCCATGCACAAATCTCAGTTTATTATAGTGAACTAATAAGCAACACTTATCATGATTTGTTGTGTTTGTTGTGATGTTTATGTGCATTGAACTGGTCACACTTTGGATATGTTCTTCATGCTTTTTTTTTTCTTGAGTGTATACTTTCCATTTTAAAATACAAAAACGATAAATGCATTATATTTTCATTGAAAAAAAGAGTAAAGGTATTATATTTCAATGGGGAAAAATATGTGTGTGCAGAAAAGTGATTGTGATGACTGTCATTATCCAAAAAATTATTGATTGCCTGTTTTCTTATTTAAGTGTACATCCAGAAAAGTTCAGTTTTCCTTTTTTTGTTTTGTGTTACAGCTGCTCTGCTGGGTTGGATGTTCAACACTGTCCTTTCCCTTTTTGAGCGTCAAGAAAACCTATGCTGCATATACATCACATATGTGTATATCAAAACTGAAAGATAACATATCGAACTTTACTTTCTGCTTTGACATGCAATAATAATCCCAATTTTAAGGCCAGAATTTTCATATAAGGTGGTTTTAAACTTTTTAGTCATATTAAAACCCAATTTATTCTCTATGCCGATGGAATTTAAATGCTGTCTACTTATGTGTATAGTTTGAAGACTGCCAGAACATCATTGGGCAAACGCCCGTTTAGTTTATTAAAAATGCTACTAAATCCTAGACTACATCCCTGGCCCCATAAACATGGATTAATTGTGCAAAACAAAGATCAGTCTCTTTTCTTGCAGTTTCAAAATGAAGTCTGTTTTGTTATTATACAAGATGGACTGTATAGATTGTAGCCATTAGATAAGAGGGAAATGATACTTCAAACTTAAGTATGACTTGGGCAAATAATAAGTGGCTACCACACAGTAGGGCTGCCAAACATCTTACTCTGGCTGTCTTCAATCTGATATATTAGATACGGCTCAACCTGTAGAGAATTTGGATTGGCTCTCCTGACAGTTTCCTAGCCAATCACCATTTGCAACACCTGCACAGTGGTAGATGTAAATTTACAGACCGGAGTTGAAGTACAAAAACAAAGCTATTGGTCTCAGAGGGGCATGGAGGACGTGGAGGTTTTTCAGTAACAGTATTTTAAGCCAAACCCATCTCAGAGTGGAGGTTGGAATGTGAAATGATGTCCCCGTGGATGTGCGCACTCAATCTTTCACATATGCTCTGGGTGGCTCTGCAGGCAGGAGATCATCTCTTGGACAGGTTTCCCTTCAAAACAGATCTGATAGACCGCTGTGAACAGAGGGAACCTGCAGGCAATGGGGGGATACAATTAGTCAATCCTCGCTCACTTTAAACACACACTTTTTTACGAGTCAGCATATCATGCACTCAAAAATATTATAACTGATTTCAATTCAGTCGATATTTGTTATATCGCTTTAATGTGGCACGCAGGACACTGACTTCTATATTTTCATCACTGAGCAAGAAACCAAGTGTTCCTTGTTAATAAATCAAACATTTGCAAGAAGAAAAAGGGCTATAATTCCCATGCCAGGATCGGAAGATGTTCACGCTGACAGAAGTTGATGCCATGAGGTAATATCAGAGCCAGTTAGGAGCAGCTGTAGACACATGCTTCAAAATCCTTCTGAACTGGGAAAAATATTCTCAGAAATTTCATAATTAACATGCATGGATCTATTTCACTCCTTTGCACTTTTGAAAGTTTAAGATAGACCCCCCCCCCTTGTTCTTGGCCAGATTCCTTCTCTCCATGTGGTAGAGGCCGGGGCTGGTGCTACTTGAACAAGAACATATCGCTGCATGATGTTTAAATATTGATTGTTTTAAGTCGCTGCCTTTAACAAATGTCCAATCACTCCTACACTGGGATTGTTGAGATATTGAAAGTTTAATGAATCAGGTTCACTGTCCCCGTTGTGAGATGAAATTTAATCCTCAGAACAGCACGTGTTTCTATGCCTGACCGATGTAAGAGGGAAACTGTGTGTATTTCTAATCTTCCTATTCCGAGGCTGTGGAGTTCACTCACTGGTCCACCATGCTCTTCTGCTTGAGGATGTGGAAAACCTCCGCTGAGGTGGCAGGGCCCTGGAGCTTCTGGCCGTTCAACATCTCGTTCTCCAGCTGCTCGATGCTCTGAAATGAAATCATAAATATGTAAATATAATGTAAACATAATGAAAAAAAAAACACTGATTTGAACAGAATGGCCAAAGTTTCAGTCATAATTTTTATGTGAATCCTACACATCAGTGGGACAGCACATGTTAGATGTTTTGGAGAGAAGGTCAGAGAAGCCAGACTGAGATGGTTTGGTCATGTACAGTGGACGGATAATGAATATATTGGTAGACGGATGCTGGAATTGGATGCCAGAAAGGAGGTCTGGAGGAAGACCAAAGAGAAGATTTATGGACATAGTAAGAGAGGACTTAAAGTTAGTTGGTGTGAGAGAGAAGGATACAGAGAAGGGTTAGATGGAGAAGATTGATTCGCTGTAGCGACCCCTGAAGGGAAAAGTGGGAAGGAAAAAAGAAGAAAAAAGGCTGGATAGAACTCTTGTAGTAGGAATAAAAATCAGCTTCAGTGTTCACAAGATTTTTTTCTACCTTTCCTGTTGTGGCGAAAGCCTCGGCAACTCGACGGTTGCGGCCACCGTAGCAGGTGGTAATAAGGTCAGCCACGCCGCAGCTCTCCAGAAAGGTTGAGGTGGAAACAGTGTCATTCTTGGAGAAGAGCCTGGCAAACGCGATCATCTCCATCAGCCCTAGGCGGATCACCGCCGCCTTGGTGTTGTCGCCGCACTTCAGCCCGTCACAGAATCCGGCTCCCACGGCAACAATGTTCTGTCCACACAGAAAATAAATAACTACTCTACAAGTGTTATTTATGAAAATGCAATTGTGTGCTGAGGTTTTCTATCTCACAAAGTAACTGACTGTTCAATATACATGTATCACATATAGCTTGATCTTCAAATGAATCAAAACTACAATGTTGTGCAAATATTCTGTATAATATGTGCCCCCCCATAGCACTGCACTTTATGAAAAATAAAAGCTTTTCTATTTTCAAAAAAAAGAAGAATATATTAGCATGAATTGAGAAATGGTGAGTAATAATATATTTTCTCTATTCCAAGGCGTATAAATTCATTCATTACAGGCACTTGGATGACCCCGTGAGAGAGACTTCCTGGCAGAGTGTGCACGTGTCTGTGTTGGCACCTTGAGAGCTCCACAAAGCTCCACTGTATCAGCATCATCGACCACTGTGATTCTGAAGTTTGGGGTCTGGAGCAGCTCCTTGAAAAGCTGGCCATTCTCCAGGATCCTGCTGCCTGAAAAAACACACACACACATGCAAGATGAGTTCATCTTTTTATCTTAAAAGCATTTGCATTAAGACATGCTAAGTGATTCAAAAACTGCATTCATTTTGTATTAAATGATTGCACTTCATTTTCATTCAAATTAATTACAGAACTTCAAATTAAGTTCCAGGTGCAGTCCTGTATTAAGGTTGTTTTTCCTGAATTAATGTTACTTAAGGAAAATCCAGATTTCAGATGCTCCATGAACCACACAGACGTGCCTGACCTCCTTACCTATCGTGGTTTCGCAGAACTTCTCGGCTGCCACTTCATTGGCGATGTTGGCTCCCATGAGAACGCTGACGTCGATGCCCATTTTCTCTCGAATGATGTCAGAGATCAGCTTCAGGCCTTCGGGACCCTCATCGATCCCCTGGTAAGTAGACAGACGGATACAGGGGGAATCTGAGAAACAAGTAACTGCATGCCGGGAAGGAGGCAAAGGAGAAGAGTGCAACCGAAATGCAAGCCATACAGTGTTTTTTAACGTTTCAATAGGCCAAGCCGTGCTTTCTCCTCTGGATAGGCACGTCATTACTGTTCTATAAGTCACAATGAAAAACAAAGGAAGTTGCACAAGGAACACAATTAAAAAGAAAAAAAAAAAATAAAGATTTTTTTTTTCCCGTGGCTCTCTTGTCAAACAAATGCAATTTTACGTAACAAGAGGACTTCTCAGTGTGTGCGGCACATATTTTCACTTTTCAAAAAAGGTATTTCCTCTTCCTTGTAAGTCCTGACAGTTTCTTTCAGCATGTCTAGAATAATTGCGCAGCCCTAGCGGCCCACGCCTTTTATTTACATGCACGGGCAGAACAGGCAGCTCCGGCAGCGTGGCCCCTTCAGAGACCGATCCGGTTGCGTGGCCCTTTTATCTACTTGCAGAGGCAGATGCAGCCCTGCAGTGATAACCCCCAAAGAGAGAACCGCAGATGAAAGCCTAAAAAGGAATTAAATAAATATATTAAAAGAAATCTTTGTACTTGTCCAAACAACTCTGAAAGCTTTGCTGCAACATCAGATAAAACTGCTACAAATCAATAAATTAAATCACTGCCATATCCAGACCTGTACATGTGCAATATAGGCTTTAGTTAATCAATGCTTTATTGTCAAGACGAAACACATCTGCCAATGTCTTACTATCAAACCTGCTCTCATTTACCGTTGGCCTGTAGGATAGAGTGGCTCTGACCAATATTTGGCTGATAGGCCTAAAATGTTTCCACTGGGAGGTGAGGCCTATGTGGTAAAGCACTGCAGCTGAGTCCACTACTGTCCTGTTTATTAAACTAGGACAAACCATGTAAAAAGCAAGTTTTTAGGGAGGTTATATTTGTTAATCTGTAATGCAGTCGACAGCTGTGGCCTATTTTGCTGCTGGCCCTCTATTTAAAAGGTAAGTGAGGCTGAGCGTAGCCTCAAATTCTTTCTATTCCACTTCTACAGCACTCACACCAGAACATGATACAACTCCCCCCCACCACCACCATTCCAAATGGCTCCATCCCCTGTATTTAATCAGCTTTTTAACCTGGATAGAGCTGAGGATTTATTTCCGACAACATGTACACACAAGTTTTAACAAAACAGGCATGATGTGGCGTGTGCGTGGTGTTTTGCTATGGCTTTCTTCGCTGTCATCTGGAATGCAGCCTCAGAAGGGCATGAGCCAGTGTCTCTCAGGCGTGTTTGGAAGCAGAGAGAGGAGGAAAGGCAAAAGTCTGGGACTGAGAGTAGGGACTTTGAATATTGGGACAATGAGAGGAAAAGCTCGAGAGCTGGTTGGCATGATGCAGAGAAGCAAGGTGGATATTCTGTGTGTCCAGGAGACTAGGTGGAAAAGTAGCAAAGCTAGAAGCAGGTTTTAAATTGTACTATCATGGTACTGACAGTGACAGAACTAGGAGTTATGTTGAAGGAGGAGTTTGTTCAGAATGTTCTGGAAGTGAAAAAACAGTCTCAGATAGACTTCTGAGTCTGACACTGGAAATTGCAGGTGTGATGCTCAATGCTGTTAGCAGCTATGCCCCGCAGGTGGGATGTGAGTTAGGGGAGTAGGAGAATTTCTGGAGTTAAATGAAGTGATGCAGAATGTCCCCAGAGGTGAGAGGGTGCTAATTAGTGCAAACTTCAATTGGTATGTTGGTGCAGGTAATAGAGGTGACGAAGATGTGATGGGCATGTTTGGTATCCAGGATAGGAACACAGAGGGACAGATGGTGGTAGACTTTACTAAAAAGAATGAAAATGGATGAAGTGAATTCAGATTGCAATTCCAGATAAGGCAGGAAAATAGGGTAACTTATAAGAGCGGAGGTAGAAGCGTGCAGGTAGACTACATCTCGAATACACAATGCAATCTGAAGGAGATCAGTGACTGCAGAGTAGTAGAAGGTGAGAGTGTAGCCAGACAGCATAGGATGGTGGTTTGTAGGATGACTCTGGTGACAAGAAAGATCAACAGGACAAAAGCAGAGCAGAGGACCGAGTGATAGAAGCTGAAAAGGCAAGAGTGTTGTATGGTTTTCAGGGCGGAGTGAGGGTGAGCTTTCAGATGATTGGACAACTACAGCTAATGTGATCAGGGAGAAGGTAGGAGAGTACTTGGTGTGTCGTCAGAAAGGATAGTAGACTTGGTGGTGGAATGAGGAAGTGCAGGAGGTATATACAGAGAAAGCGTTAAGCAAAGAAAAAGTGGGACACTGAGGGGACTGAAGAGAACATACAAGAATACAGGGAGATGCAGCGCAAGGTAAAGATAGAGGTAGCAAAGGCAAGACAAAGGGCAACAGTGACTTGTATGCTTGGTTGGACAGTAAATAGGGAGAGTATGATCTATACAGGTAGGCAAAACAGAGAGATAGAGATGGAAAAGATGTAGAGCAGGTTCAGGTGATTAAGGACAGGGAAGGAAATGTACTGACAGATAATAGCAGCGTGATAGGAAGATGGCCTGAGGACTCCAAAGAGCTGATGAATGAGGAAAATAATGGAGAGGGAAGGGTAGAAGAGGTGACTTTTGTAGACAACACAGTAGCAGAGATTAGTAGAAGTGAAGTGAGGAGGGCACTGAAGAGAGGAGGAAGAGTGGAAAAGCAGTTGGTCCAGATTATATACCTGTGGAGGTATGGCAGTATCTAGGAGAGGCAGCTGTAGAGTTTTTGGTTATGATTCTTAGAGAGTTAGAAGATGCCTGAGGAATAGAGAATGGAGAAATGTGATGGTGGCCATTTTTAAGAATAAGGGATGCACAAAATTGCGGTAACTACAGAGGGATAAAGTTGATGAGCCGTACAATGAAGTTATGGGAAAGACTAGTGAAAACTTAAGCGAGAGCAGAAGTCAGCATTTGTGAGCAGCAGTATGGTTGTATGCCTAGAAAGAGCACTAAAGATGCAGTATTTACTTTGAGAATGCTGGTAGACATCAGAGGGAACTGTATTGTGCCTTTGTAGACCTAGAAAAAGAATACAAGAGAGTGCCGAGAAAGGAACTATGGAATTGTATGAGGAGGTCTGGAGAGGCAGAAAAGTATGTAAGTGAATGGTGCAGAACATGTATGTTAGATGTGAGACAGTGGAATGGTGTGCTGTAGGTGGGACACAGAAGTTCAAGGTGGAAGTGGGGATCAGCTTTGACCCCCGTCTTGTTTGCAGTGGTGATGTACAGGCTGACAGAGGAAGTTAGACAAGAATCTCCATGAACCACGATGTTTGCAGATGACATGGTGATCTGTAGTGAGAGCAGGGAACAGGTTGAGGAAAATCTAAAGAAGTGGAGGTATGATCTGGAAAGGAGAGGAATAAAGGTTAGTTGCCGCAAGACAGAATATATGTGCGTGAATGAGAGGGACCCAAGTGGAATGATGAGGCTACAGGGAGTGGAGATAAAGAAGAGGCAGAGGATTTCAAATATTTAGGATCAACAGTCCAGAGCAATGGAGTGTCGAAAAGAGATCAGCTATGATCTCACAACCCTAGTTTGGAGACAGTGGCATTGAAGAAGACAAGAAGCAGAGCTGGAGGTAGGAAAGTGACGTTGAGGTACTCTTTAGGAGTGACAGTGGTGGATAGGATCGGGAATTAATCTTTTAGAGGGACAACAAATGTTAAGACATTTTGGAGATAAGGTCGGAGAAGCCAGACTGGGATGGTTTGGTCACGTACACATGGAGAGTGACCATATTGATGGAAGGATGCCAGGGTTGGAGCTGCCAGTCAGGATGTCTAAATGAAGACCAAAGAGAGGATTTATGGATGTAGTGAAAGAGGACATGAACTTTAGTTGGTGTGAGAGAGTAGGATACAGAGAATAGGGTTAAATGGAGAAAAAATTTTCACTGTGGCGACCCCTAAAAGGAAAAGCTGAGAGGAAAAAAAGAAGATTTGATCACTGTCATCTGGGAAGCAGGGCAAATCTCGATAACATTTCAAAGTACACGTGTACTGTCTGGTTGGTTTGGTCACTGTCGATACAATCAGAGACACTTAAGCATTACTGGTATGGCAAAACAAGATAAACTTCTGCCTTACATAATATCACGACAACAGACAACCCAACAACAGGATTGCTATCCTGGGATGCCCAATGTTGAATGGTTTCAACAGCATCAAGAATCATTCAAACAACAAATGGAAAGGGAAGCCAACTGACCCGGCCCGTAGATAGGCCCATCAAATAACGTGCAAAGATAATGATGGACTAGGGATAAAATAGGTGAATGGCAGGCGCTGGCGCTTGCTTTTAGCCGGGAGTGTGTGTGTCTGAAATGACTGGGTGTGGAACGGATGCGGTCCAGGTACAACCCCGAAGCGATTAACCATTATTCTGGTTACAGTGAGAATAATTCTAGCTATGCAGCAGATAAAGGTGGTGTGCTTGGGTGTTGGCCGTTGCAATGTTCCAACACATATTCCATATTTGTTGTTGCAAACCGCCCTGTTTTTTTTTTTTCTGACTACTCCTCTCCCTCTGTTCTTGCACAGTTGTATTCTCCTGTTCTTTCAGTTCTAGCAGTCAATGATTCCACTTCACAGCAGCCGGTTTGACATGTCATTTCAGGGCAAATAAAGGTATAATTAATGGCAGTAATTGTGTCCCTGTACAATTAAGACAAACCGCAGCCCTGGTGTTCTGTCATAACAGGGCGAATTACTCATGTGTACATATCTCGAGTATCATCCTGCATTCTTTTCCTGACAGCCGGCGCCTATCGAACCTTGCTAATCCCATTTGCAATACACTTGGTGATATAAAGCTGAGCATTGTCCCTCATCAACCAACTTCCAAAAACTGTGCAAACTTGGATGATTAATTACTTTGTCATAGACCTCTTTTGATTTGATGACTCCTTTTTTTTGCGCTGTCTTACTTTACTTCCATTATGCCTGATAAGTGAAGTTGACTGAAACTGTGCCGTCCAGAGCTTGTAGCCGGAAACAGACACCATCTGGAGTGTTCCTCCGCCTAGTGACACTGGCTTTAGCTGCTCAAGTGTTCCCAAATACATCTCACACATAATCCCACCCTCCGGATTCCCAGGTGCCGGCCCTGGAATGAGCTGAGACCCCCCGATACCTTTATCAGTGTGATGCCCCGAGCCCCGGCGGGGACGCAGCCCACCAGCTCGTCGCACAGTTTCCGGATGAACTGATGAGGGACCACGAACACCAGCAGGTCAGCTCCCTCTGCGGCATCTCGGAGCTGAGGAACGGCCACCTACAGGAAAACAGGCCGAGTTGTACAGTACTATCATGTTTTGGCCTGGTTTGTTTAAGCAACAGTGTTTTACATCATGGCTTATTTTCCTATAAGTGTTATTTGTATTACAAAGCTCTACAGTTTCATGTTGAAAAGACTGTATGAGGAAGAAGAGAACCCCAATGCATGACTTGAGGCTGGTGTTGATCTTAGCGGTATTTAATAAAATGCAAAGGAAAATGTCTCTCAATTAAGAAAATGTCACAATACATTGAATTCAAGAATTCCCTGGGAACTTTTAACCGTTTCCATGTACTGATCAAATCTCTGGAGTCAAGGTCGCCTGTGTGCAGACATTTAATGGGTTTTGTGTTATTAAGCGATGCATGCCTCTTAATTACTTTTACTGCTGAGAGCCAGATTCTAGGCTAGGTCCCTGAAGTAAAGAGATCCTGTATCTCACTGGGCAAATTAAAAAAAAAAAAAAAAAAAAAGTGATAATTTATTCATCAGGAAATATCGAATTGAACTTTATGCAACACACTTTCTTGCATTCTTCCATTACTTTTGGAAATATGTTCAAGGAGATTGAATACGTTCATCAACTACTTTAACACAACAAACTATATGGAAAACAAATCTTACTGTTCTGCAGACATGATAGGTTTGTTTGCAATTTACATTATTTTGATTATGAAAGAGAATGGTCTGATATAAAATGGAATATTCAAGCATTTTTTTTAAAAAACATCAGTGTTTTATTGGAAGATGGTAATGTTTTCTTACCACATTCTCTGGTAGTTTGTATCCAGGCAGGTACTTGACATTTTCATGGTCCGTGTTGATGATGTCAGTGAGTTTCCGGCCACTAATATTTTCTTCGAATACCCACATCTTGACCGTCGTTGCAAAGTGCTGCAGTGCTCTGGCATTGTTTCCAATGATCCTGGCAATGGCCGAGCCCCTGGGTTCAAAACACGGGTCCGCTACTTTCACTTTAGAGATTGACACCAGGAATCTGACAGAACAACTGTCAACAAACAGCTAAAGGAGTATTTCTTCCATCTTTGCCCACTTGTAACTATCCCTTTTTAAACCAACACTACATTAATGCATTTAAGATATATTTCATAATATGAGCATCAATATTGGCAAATGGGAAGGACAGCTGCTGTTTGGCTCAAAATACTGTATATCAGTAGGTTGGAATTATTGAATAAAACTAAATGTGTTTTGTTGGAAAAGCAAATCAATTGTAATTTGTGTTTGAGTTAGCCACTCAGTGTGTTCTCTTGAAGATGCTTTCTATTATTATTGAAGTACATTCAGGGCCATTGAATGGTGACCTCCGACCCCCACCCCACCCCCCAAAAGCACGGCCTGGAGGTTATACCATCATGGCTTCACCCAGAACTGATGAAACAAAGAATAACCACCGTGCAAGCAAACCGGTTCGAGCAGCACAACCAAACTTTAAAAACATCTCGACACATCGCTCATCACCATCACCGTGGGTCCGACTGAACGGGTCTGACAGCTCACCAGTTTCCAGAGCCGACGATACACACTTTGAGGGGAGACGCCATCGGTGAAGCTTCCCGCCTTCAACTCCACCTCACTTCAGGGGAAAGCACGGAGAAGAGACTGGGGAAAATCCAAGGCGAAGACAGGGAGCCGAGAGGAAACGTCGAGGGTGCATTTATCGCCGACGATCGATCGTTTCTGAACGTGAATACAGGTTCTCCGTGGACCGCTGCCACTGAAAAGTCAGCGGTCACGTGACGCTGCGGCTAGTAGGCTAATCTGCTAGCATGCTAGTAGGATGGCTATATTTACACTTATACTGACGGTATTAATCCGCATCATCTTTATTAATTCAAGTTGATAATCTGTGAATTTAGAAGGACAACTAGACTGCCACACTTTAATCAAAAGTTTTAACTGATTTAACGTTTTACACACATCTCCAACGTTGCTTAAAATTATATTTCATATTGTTTTTGACTGCTCCACTTTAATAGGAAAAGGATAATGACAATTGGTCGGTAAGTTCTCAATTAGCATGTATATTCATACCGATCTGTATCTGTATTTAAAACTATGGTTTTCACAGTGTATAGTTTAGTGCAGTGGTTTTAATGTCGCTTATATTATAATTTTTTTATCATGTTTTCGAACTTAGTGAATAGTAGGTCAGAGCGGTCCATCGAGAGTGAGTGCCGACGACTGCGTCCTTTGTTGATGACGTCACGTAAAAAAATCACACCCAAACTTGCGCTGAATATGTTTTGTTTATTTTTATTTTATTTTTTCTTGACGAAATACAGACGAAACTACAGTTGGAATCCACCACACTGCTTTTAGATAATTTGTTTTCCATACTGTAATTTTGAAAAATATTACATACAAATCCGGTAATTTCTGTACACCGAAATTACAGGTAATGGGCGCTCAAACAATACGATTTTAATGCATATTTGTATTTGTGCAATCAACTCCTTAGATTGTATTAAAAAAATTCACGAAAATATGACATCATAAAACATAGCTCGGTAGTCTGTTTATATATGCTGACGTCAGTGGTTTCCTCCGAGTTGCATAACAGGGTTGTGATGAGGATGAATGTGGGAAAAAGATAAAGGGGGGAAACAAAGTCTTCAGGTAAATCTCGTGTCATTATAACCACTGTTCTTGCAAGTAAATGAAAAACATAATAACAATGTGGCTTGACAAAAGTTCATTTTAACTTCTTACCAATACACAAGGTACATGGTGATGTAGTGCTACTCATTAGTAGTAAGCAACATATCGCCACCCTCTTAAAATAATCGCCTAAGTCATTCTTTTACATTTTTTTTTTGCATATATCATCTCCTCATGATGCTGACCACCTCTGGCAAAATTGCCTCAGTTAAACAGATTGTGTCATTCTTCCCTTTTAGTAGAAATTTTCTATATCAAGAGTGTGTCAAATGGTTCAGTTTTTGTGTTTCCTGAAAAATCTGAAAAAATGACTTAGGCGGTTATTTTAAGAGGATGACGATATTACATATATTGTACCATTTCCAGATAGTAAACACTGGGACACGGATTGTGTCACAAAGAGCAACCCGCGATTTTTTCCTCCGCACTTCCACTGCATTATTGATTCCCCGTAGCCGACTGGAGGGGGGAGTAACCCGGGCAGCGGGGGAGTGACCAACCCGGGATTTCCAAAATAAAAAAACGCAATAACGTCACGGGGAGAAAAAGAAAGCGAGAGAGAGAGATGTAAGGAGAGAGAGAGAGAGAGAGAGAGAGAGAGAGAGAGAGAGAGAGAGAAAGGGAGGGAGGGAGGGTGCGATGGAGCTCCGCAGTAAGTAAGTGGATGAATCCCAGTAGTGTGTCAACACTGTGGGAGCCGATCAGACCCACGCTCCTGCACCTGCCTGTAGTGGCTTCGTGTTTTGTTTTGTTTTTGTTATTGCTAGAAACAAATTTTTAAAAACAACCCAAAACATCGTGCACGCGCGTGCATGTGCGTGAAATAACTGAGCACGAGTGGCTGTGGCTGCAGCATGAACCGTCGGGAGAGCCCCGTCTGGTGCCCCGGGAGGAGGCAGGAGAAGCGGGTCGGGCAGACAAATAGCGCGGCTGCGCCTCAGCATCGCCCCGGGTCCGGGTCCGGGTCCGGGTCCTGGTCCGGGTCCTGCGGTGCAGAGTCCGGGCCCTCGCAGAGGAGGACAGCCCGCAGCGTAAGGCACCTGGAAGGGGTCCTGAAGAAATACACCAACCTTCTCCAGGGATGGCAGAGCAGGTGAGTCACCGGATCCATGCAATGCGAGTGTGTGTGTTTTTGTTCTGTTTTATTCATCCTCCTGCCCATCATCGAACAGCTTCCCTGCAAGTTCCCTCTTGGAAAGTGCTTGCTGATTGTCCAAGCTTTCAGAACACCCCCAAAAAAGCAAGTAAGGCTGGCAGGAAAAGCAAATACAATAAGGTTTGAAAGTAGATCTGGGAATTTCTCCACTTTAAAACATTGCTACCCGGGGGATTGTTCTGTCTTAAGTGATTCATTTCCCAGGAAATATTACACAGATTTGTCACTGTCGCATGTTAGAGTGCTGGATTTTGTGCAGATCCTGTTAGAGCTTTATTCCAGACTAGGCTTCTGGCGGGAGTGACATTGTAGTTTATATCTTCAGATTTTTGAATGAGACTGGTTTTAGATGATCCCTCCCACAGAAACCTGTGAACTTTTAAGAAGCTTTGCAAACATTCGGGAATGAAGAGGAAAATTTTGTGGAGTCTTGATATAAAAATATGTGCTTTTCATTTTTCTACATGATTCCTAGGGTCATTTGACACTTGACCCATGGAATAATAATTGTGATTTTCTGTATAGCTGTTTTCAAAACATGATCGTTTAAACATAAGGAGACAGCCATTGCGTTTAATGTATGATCAAAATCGGCAAGTAAAAAATAAAATAATTATGAGAGAGCGGCTTGATAAAACTAGGTCTTGAGAAAGTGAGTGAGAAGAAGGAACAGATGTGGTTCCTTAGGAAGGTCATTCAGCAGCTGAGGAGACTGAAGGAATGTGGAAGCAGACTTACATAATAATGAGGGGAGGAAAAGAAAGTCTCCAAAAGTGAATGTTTTTTTTTTTAAAAACAGTTTTATTACTGTTACAGTTCTCATCGTAGCCAGCGTGGGGGATGATGTCACACCGTAACACCCCCCCCCCCCACACACACACACACAAACACCCGGCCCTTCCTCACTCGGCGCATCTCTTCCATTCATTCACTTTTAGCTTGTGATAGGTGATGTGTGGGTGGGTGTCCCAGAAGCACTGAATGAGTCATCCGCGATCAGGAAAGCCCTGCACATCTCTTCTATCGCTCCCCCCCGCCCCCCCCCCACACACACACACTCATCCTCACCCTCATCTCCCCGCATTATCTCTTCGTGTCCCTGTGGATCGATGGGAAAGTCATCCAAACGTGTAATAAGCTCCATGATCACACTTTTACAGTGTGTGGTATCTTCTGCGTCTTTCTCTCTCTCTGTCTCACGCACACACACGCACACACACGCACACACACGCACACGCACACACACACACACACACACACACACACACACACACACACACACACACACACACACACACACACGCACGTGGGCATGCACACTCGAGCGATTGACCTGTGAAGAGTGTTCGCACATATATTCTGTGTTTTGAGGGGACATATATCTTTTAAAATATTGCAGGATTTATCTCCTTCTTGTGAATCAAAGCCTGTTCTTCTGATGTAAATCCTTCAGTTTGAATATTAACACTGGTTTCAATACTCAGTGAAGGTGAAATTGTGCTCATAATGAGCCTTGACTTCAGGAAACATATGGAAATCCAACATTCCCTCAAGTGATGGAAACCTCATTGTGTGTGTGTGTGTGTGTGAGTGTGTGGGCAAGGATAAGTGTGTGAGAAGGCCGTGAACGTCTGCTCCAGTGTGGGTTTGAATATCTCCATTGCTCACCAACCCCTGAACTGTGCTTTCATTTCACATTCTATGGGAGCGTGCTGAGCCGGGAGACAGACAGTGGAGCGAAGCAACAGTGTCATGTTTGGATCATCCCACTGATTTGGCTGCTGTTGTGACAAGGTGGTTTGCAGAGATTAATGCTGTGGAAAGTTGAAGCGGCGTTCGCTGTGGCAGCCGGACGTATGGTCTGCCGGTCTGCGTTTGTGGTGTGGTATCGTGCACTCTGACCCCTGGCCTGTCCACGGCTTCATGGTTTCCTGGTCACTGTTAGCAAGCACATTATTAAAGACAATCAGAAAGTTGACATGACACACATTGAGCCCTTCCTCATTTTGTCAGCTAGTTTTGAACGAGTTATGACTTTTATCTAGTGAGTCTGAATGAAAAGCCCCCGAAAATCTCTTTCCTGTACTTGTTTAACTTGTCATCATTGCCTTAAGCATTCTTCCCTACCAAGTCAGTGCAAACCCATTTGTGAAAACCTATAAAACACATAAACCTGATCTTTTTACTGTCAGCAGATATATATCATAATATGAGGGTAAAGTAGGGGGACAATACTGAGGAGTTAATCAGTATGGTTTTGAATCTGTGGCATTGAGAAAAAGACGGGAAGCAGAGCTGGAGGTTACAGAGATGAAGGTGTTAAGGTACTCTTTGGGGGTTACAAGGATGGACAGGATCAGGAATGTGTCCATCACGGGGAGTGCACATTAGATTTTTTGGAGATAAGGTCAGTTTGGGATGGCTAGGACAGTGAATATATTGGGAAGATGCTATAATTTATCCTTTATTAATCTCCATGGGGAAATTTATTATCTGCAATCAACCCATCATGGATGAACCATGAGCATTAGGCTGCTGTCCACCAGCACCAGGTTGGAACATACATCGCAAAAGGCCATCGAAAAGGTTTGAACTGGAGGACTAGAGGAAGACCAGAGAGGAGATTGATGGATGGAGTGAAAGGGGACATGGAGTTAGTTGGTGTGAGAGAACAGAATGCAGAGGAGACGGTTAGATGGAGGAATATGATTGGCTATTGCGACCCCATAAGGCAGCTGCCGAAAGTAAAACAAGAAGACCGAAGAGTTAGTCAAACTCTTTCACCAACTCTTCGGCAAGTCTCTCTGGATGCTTGTAAGGTTTAATCCTCTAGACAATAGACTCACTTTCGGAGAGACCGAATTCACATTGTCCTCCAAATAATTATTTTGGAAAATTTGAATTTGTATTCCTCCTGCGTTACTATGCTACTTAAGTTTTTTTTTTTTTAAATTTGAATTAATATTTCTCATGCGTGATTATGTTACCGTGATCTTGAGCTTCGCTGGAGGAAATATTTCCCTGGAGTGAAGCTTAACTCTGAAATGCCTCAAAGAGCTTGCCTAATGACTTTCATGGCCTTAAATTACACGGGAAGTTGGAGGAAGCCGAACTCCTACAGGTCAAGCCTTCCGATGTAAGCTTTTACTGGCCGCAAGAGTATCTGCTGTTCATTCATTCATTCATTATCTAGACTTAGATGCTTATCCTGCTCTCAGAGGGGTTACTGGAGCCTATCTCAACTTCTTCTTCTTCTTCTTCTTCTTTCGACTTTTCCCGTCAGGGGTCGCCACAGCGAGTCAACTTTCTCCATCTAACCCTATTCTCTGTATCCTCCTCTCTCACACAACTACCTTCATATCCTCTCTCACTACGTCCATAAATCTTCTCTTTGGTCTTCCTCAAGACCTCTCGCCTGGCAGCTCCAATTCCAGCTTCCGTCTACCAATATATTCTCTATCCCTCCTCTGTACATGACCGAACCATCTCAGTCTGGCTTCTCTGACCTTCTCTCCAAAACATCTAACATGTGCTGTTCCTCTGATAGACTCATTCCTGATCCTTTCCATCCTGGTCACTCCCAAAGAGAACCTCAACATCCTCATCTCTGCAACCTCTAGTTCTGCCTGCTGTCTTTTGGTCATTGTAACAGTTTCTAGTCCATACATCATCGCTGGTCTCACCACTGTCTTGTACACATTTCCTTTTATTCTGGCTGAAAGTCTTCTATCACGTAGTACCCCTGACACTTTTCTCCACCCATTCCAACCCGGAGTCTATCTCAACTAATGTAGGCCAAAAAGCAGGGTTAACCCTGGACCGGTTGCCATTCAATCTCAGGGCTACACATAGAGATATACAATCATTCACCCTCTCATTTACACATCTGAGCAATTTTGGGGTCTCCAATTAACCTGCCGTTTGATTCTGGACAGTAGGAGGAAACTGGAGACCCAGTGGACACCCATGAAGACACGGGGAAAACATGCACAACAACACAAGAAAGGCCCCTTGGAATCAAACCAGGGACATTCTTGCTGTGCAGTGGTAGTATTATCCACTGCTCCACTGTGCCACCCCAATGTATGTTCCTCTAACACAAATTTCCTCTCTTAAAGAACTAAATTCATAACAGCAGGTTGTAGCTTGCACGCTTTCTTGCCATCTTGCCATATGGGTAATCCTCAGCCATAGAGCATGTGATGCTGCACAAATAACATAATAATGCCAGTTGCCACAAAAGTGCTGCTAATGACAAGTTGCAGGGGATCTACTTATGGGCAGAGATACCATGAAGATGCCAATGTGGTCTTCTCCACCTGCTGACTGACAGGGTTCGAGAGCCAGCTTTGGAGAGAGAGAACGCCACCCGTGTTCTGTCTACAAAGGTTTGCTGCTTTCACTGTTGCGCGTTGTTGCATCAAATTACTTTTAAAAGCAGTAAAATTTAAAATCTGTAGGGGTAAGTTGCATTTTCCTTTAATGGCGAGTTGTGTTTTTTATTCAAGGAAAATGCTTATTTTGATCAACATTTAGAGGAAATGAGTTGATACTGAATATCAGAACCACAGTGTCATCCTGCTGGGAGCAAACAATTTTTTATTTTCCTATGCAACGGTAAGCTGTACATTTTTAAGAGGACATTAGTTAAGCAGCAAAATCCTTTTTCTCTAATAACTTTTTTTTTTTTCAAGATTACTGTTTAACTGACATGTGACTTTGTGAAAGCCCAGAAAGCCTCTAAAACGGAACACTAAATCCTTTCCTGTCACCAATTTTTTCTGTCTGTGTTTGTATGTCATCTGACTATAAAACAGTGTAATTATGTGTTCTTCATGTTTTGTTACATTATGGTATCTTTGAGTAAATAAAACAAATAAAAGCTTTATATCGATCTGTTTATCTCAGCCTCTTATAGTAAAAACAAAGTTAAATGCTATGCCAACTGTGAAAAGACTATAAACCCATTGTTGTAATTTTTTTGGACCTCAGATTTCAGAGGGATGAGAAACAAATAATTAATATATAAGAGAAAACAAAAGTGATAAGATCCTTTCCAGTGACATATGGTCTAACTCATGTGAGGATGCTTTGACTGGGTGAAAGGTAAGCCGGAGGCTGGCTTTCCTGGATGCGTGCCGTCTTTCTGTTTTGATGCTGCAGTCTAATGGGGGAGTGGGCTGTCCTCCCAGCGGGACACGTGCACGACATGCTCCAGTTGGTTCATTATTGTCAGCTATGTTCTGCTGGGACGGAAGGATGGAAAATGTCTACCTGTCAGAGAAACAGTAATGCGTGAAAGCTGTTTTTTTGACTTCTGAATCTCTGGATTACCTATTTATATTGTTAGCGTCAACATTTCTATCTCTGTGTCATCTCCTTAAAACGAGTACGATTTTTAAAAAAAAATATTGAAAACATTTTAAACTTTTTAACAACCTTTGGTTGTGAAGCCACATTTCATGGGCACTTCTTCATTTCTTCATCTATCTCAATTGGTCCAAATCTTTGGACTTTTACATTTGTGACCTTCTCAAACAGGCTAGGGTTTGGTAACACTTTGTTTTAATCATGAATTTAGTTAGTTATTGACATTATTATTATTATTATTATTATTATTATTATTATTATTATTATTATTACTATTATCATTATTATTATTATTGTTGTTGTTGTTGTAATTATGATTATGATTATTATTATTATTATTATTATTATTTGACTTGTTGATCTGTTTTGTTTTTGTGATTTGGCAAACATGAAAAATTCAAATTCTTATGGGCTTGTATCGTGGTACTCATTGTGGGGAATTTAGAAGAGTGACAGGGATGAGTTACGAAAATAATAGTACTGTTGCTGAAATGGAATATTTCAGCTATGAGACTTCTTAAATTAGCTTTTCACATCAACAGTTACTCACAGTCTGACATGAAATACCAGTACTGCAGCTGACATCGTGCTCTCTTGCTTCTAGTCCAACCCTTTTCATTCCCTGTGAAATATGAGAAACCAATGTGCAACATTTTGAAATTGCAGGAAATAAGCTCTTGCGCCAAAGAGGAAATATATGAATTTGTCCGTCCTTGGCAGATATGTAATTTGTAACTATTATGATGTAATTATGTAATTAATGTCCATGTTGGACATGATACATGCTTTACGCCATACACTCCTGCGATAGATGTCACAGTGGGATTTATGTTCCAAAATGTCATTTATAAGGCAACACTTCAGACGTCCTACAAATTCAGTGCAGGGATGTGAAGAGCAGAGCAGTGATACAAGCAGCCTCATTCTTCTGCTGCTTAATGTTTGGGAAATGACAGACGGATTAGGACTTCATCTTCCCCTTCACGCACACGTACTTCAACAATTCATCCTTTATCGCTTGAGCTTCATCACCCTCCTTGCTACACTGTCCATCCTCATTCTTTCCTCATTCACCCCCCCACCCCCATCAGCAGGTCTCATCTGTGCTTAGAGATGCCGTTCCGAGACCATATTGAACACTCGAGGGTAAAACCATTCCGCAAGTTGCATATGGAATCTGGTGTGGCAATGAAATAAAATTCGTCTTCACTCTCTTCATCCATCGAGAATGCTGACTGAGCAACATGAAGCCAGCAGTAGTTGTGATGATTTGTCTTTAGCAGGGTTTTTTCTTCTTACACAGTTACATCACATGGACTGGTTTTCCTTTAGGGCTGCCATGATATATTTGATTTAATTTCAGGGTAAAAAAATATTTGCTACTGCTATTATATATATATACACAATATATACATATATTCACAGTAAATATGGCTGTTGCCTGTTGGTTTTGTTGATCATCCGATAGCCACAGGAAGAAACATGCACACACATATAATACATGCATACCAGTATGTTTTATTATCAGTGTTTATGAGAAAATAATGCAGCCAAACATTAAGATTCTGACAGCGTCAATTTACTTTTTTCCAGTAATTTAATGTAAATTTGCAAAATGTCCCTTTCAGTATTGCACTTCAATAGGCAAACATAGAGTCATTCATTTTTAAAAAATGTGTATTATTTACACATTTGACAGATGTTGCTGTAAATCCGATTGGTTCTGACTGTCGCTACTTCTTCTATGCCAGTATTTTGTATGGACCTTTTTTTTTTGGTAAATAATCATTTTTTGTATATTTTTATGATGTTGTGCAGATTTAAGCATTTCCATTTTGATGCCGAGCCAAATCCTTATCTTTTGCTCATCGAAGTTGCTGTCAAATTAAGTTTGAAAGGCAATGATGAAAAAAAATCTGGATTGATTTCAGTCTCAATTTTACTTTGTTATTGTCATTTTTCGCTGGGGTTGGATGGGATGGGGTAAACATTATGTCGTTTTAGTGATCTGTGCAAAAAATGGTTTTATTATGTGTTAAGAATATTATTTTTCAGTTGGGTTCATTTATAATAGTTGAACGTGACAAATCTTGGATTGTGACAATCAGACCTGACCCGATATTTGCCGACTCATTTTCCCGCTACTTTAAATTTAGTGTTTCTCTGCACCTCCAGCTCTTTCTGTTATGAATTGGTCACCATTCCAGGCAAGAATGGAGAGAAATGGTCTGTTATTTAAAAATGGTTCTTCAATACCCTTTTTCATAATTTGAGAACGTTGTTAGAAAAGTACAGAAAGAGTCTGAGGGAGTGTCATTGTGCCTTTGACGATCTAGAAAAATATCTGTCAGGGTGCTGATGGAGGAACTGTTGCCTTGTATTAGAAGTCTGGAATGGCAGAGGATTTTGACAAAGTGTTAGAGGACATATACGAGAGCTGTAAGACAGTGGCGGGGCATGACGTAGGTGTGACAAAGAAGTTCAAGCTGGAGGCCGGAGAGCATCAGGGATCAGCTCTGAGCCTCTTCTTGTTCACCAAGGTGATGCACGGGCTGACATATGATGTTAGATGTGGATTTCCGTGGATCATGGTGTTTGCAGATGACATTGTGATCTGTAGTGAGAACAGGGAGCAAGTGGAGGAAAGTCTAGAGAGTTTAAGGCATGTCCTTGAAAGGAGAGGAATGAAGGTTAGCCACAGCAAGACAGAATACATTTGCGTGAATGAGGAACTCAAGAGGAACGGTGAGGTTACAGGGAGAAGAAATAAAAAAGGTGGAGAATTTCAAGTGCCAATGTTAACAGCCAAGAGCAATGCAGAGTGAAGAAAATAAGTTGAGAAATATGTGCAAGCAGGTTGGAACTGATAGAGAAAAGTGTCAGGGTATAAATAAAGATTATTAGCCAGAATGAAAGGAAAGGTGTAAAAGACAGTGATGGTGTATGGTTTAGGGACGATGGCATTTAGGAAAAGACAGGAAGCAGAGCTGGAGGTGGCATAGACGGAAATGTTGAGGTTCTCTTCGGGAGTGACGAGGATGGATAGGATAAGGAATGAGTTCATCAGACATCACATATTTGGTGTCTTGGAGATAAAGTCAGAGAGGCCAGACTTTGACGATCGGGACATGTACAGAGGAGTGATAGTGAATATATGGCAGAAGGGCGCTTATATTGGAATTGCCAGGCAGGATGCCCAGAGGAAGACAAGTGATGAGATTTATGGATGAGGTGAAAGGACATGAAGTTAGTTGATGAGAAAGAAGTGCATGCAGAGAATAGGATTAGATGGAGGTATACTATTGGCTGTGGCGACCAAAGCATGCCCGGTAACTTACATGATCCGAATTACATGTGAGGTCGGTAGGACAAGAAAAGATTTATTGATAGAGTGAAAGACAACAGAACCGGATGCAGAGAATATGGTTAGATGGAGGCAGATGACTTGCTGTGCTGATCCCTACAGAAGTAGCTGAAAGGAGAAGAAGAAGAAGCTGTAGTATTAGTCTCCTAATGTACCGTACTGTCTTTAATAGCAAATGTTTCTCGAGTGTGAGTGATGTGAAGTGAGAGGACGAACTTTGGCTGTACACCTACACATATACCAGATATAATACTGCAAATATAAAGTAACAAATGTCAAGTGATAAGGTAATTGCTGTAACTTTTAAATTGAAATGGACCATTGGTTGAATCAAAATTGTAGATATGCACTAAATGCTACTTTTATTTTTGTACTACATGGTCTTATATCAATATTTAACCCAATAAATACAACTATAAATATCCTTTAAAATGTGTAAAATGAAAAGATCCACTAACAGATGATCAGATTAATCTGTCATGTAGTGATTTAGCAGTGCCTCAGTGATAGATATAACCTCAGAAGTGAGTATTATAGTACTAAACCTGGGATTGTTATCTCAGTCAAAATGTTATCATTGCAACGACACATGTTTGAACTGCCGAATAAACATTGTCGGGTCCTTCCTGCTCAGTATCCAAGGCTCATAAATGTACGGAGTGAGGAAACAGGTGGGCTGCTTCACGGCAGCTCCATCACACCCCGGACACAAGTTGTTCCAACTCCTCCCTCCCAGTAGGAACAACATAGTACTGAGTGCCAAAACATAAGGAGAAACATAAACAGGTTCCTTGGTCACGCCACCTCTCTGACAAACATTTAATCAGTCAGCAGCATCAGAAAAAGACCACAGACAATAAACACATCACACCGATTTCCAAATAGTGTAGTAGCTGTAAATTTGTCTTTGCTGCTCAAGCGTTCTTCCTGTAATACTCACATGACAGTTCAGATCTAACACGGGCAGGTGACGATAAATGTCTGACAAATCCTACTAAATAAATCAAAATCATTATTTTCTTATTATATTAAAAATGTTTTCTTGTTTGTCAGCCTTTGCTGCCCTACAACACTCCAAAGATGCACAGAAGCCTATGTAAGATAATATACACATAAGGGATTCATTCACCCATACTGCATCACTTCTGCACTGGGGACAAAAAGTGTCAATAATATTTTATTTTTATCCACCAGATGTCTGCATTTCCAGCACTGTTTGAGTAGATTTGTATCTGTATCAAATTGTGGAATAGATTGCGGTAGACAGAGAGATTTAGGACAAAATACTGCTCATATGAGCAAGAGGCCAAGGTCTTAAGATTTGCACTTTCTTGCCGAAACCTCAGGGTCAATGTGCGGGACTCAGGGGAAA
Organism: Fistularia commersonii; assembly: GCF_037954325.1. Taxonomy (NCBI): domain Eukaryota; kingdom Metazoa; phylum Chordata; class Actinopteri; order Syngnathiformes; family Fistulariidae; genus Fistularia; species Fistularia commersonii. Next base: position 8,577,401 of record NC_141294.1, on the reverse strand, counting down.
CTAAAGAGCCGCGGGCCACCCATGGTGAAAGGTCAAAGGTCGCTGGAGAACTGCAGAAAACATGTTTTGGACTAAGGGAATGCTGTATTTAAGAAATGCTTTGTTGAAAGATCATTTGACCCACATAATGGCAATTCTCGCCTTATTATTCTTGACATGACTTAGAAAGAGGTGATGTCTCCGAGCCAAAGGAGCCTGACAAACAGCTTTCCGAAAAGAAGTTAGAGGCTTGTAAAATGTGAATAACACCTTATATTCACATTTTAAGTCAACGCTTGTACAAATGATGAGGTAAATAAGCAGTTTAGATCTTGCTGATAACAGAATAATAAATCACCGAGAGCCATTAAACAAATATTTTTGCAACGGTTGAATGCTTCGATGGCTTGCTGCTGGTGCAGCAGGCAATTGTCATTAAAAAGTGTATTTATCTTTTATGGAATTTAGAATTACCGTTGAGAATAATCAGTTAGATTTAATAAATGAGAGTGAAATGTTTTTCCACATTGAGTAAATAGAAATACACCTTCCTACATATTACAGTGTGAAAATAGAAAGGATGAGCAATAAATCAGGTAAGTTTACTGCCCAGTTATATTATGAGACTGTTGTCTTGTCTTTGCATGATGCCAGTAGAAGTGACCGATATAAGTATGTCTCAATTCAGCTCTTGTCACTGCAGTCCCTGGAGCACATCTGCCCTCTCAGCCTAATGTTCCCCCACATCAGCAAAATACATGCTCTCAGGAAGTTGGCAAAGGAGGTTGTTGGGAGTTTTGGCATGAAACAAATGACATTGAGACAAGAGATGGGATAAACCAGGGGGAGTGAACCCTGACGGACACTCTCGTAGATCCTAGTTTTATAGCCTTTAATGGTGATAAAGTCTTTGACATCAAAGTATTTTCCGGGAGACTCTCAAAAATGAATTGACAAGTTATGTAAATATTCCCTGTTTATACTGAGATGGCCTCCTTGTAAAACCTTTATTTCTGTCTCTTGCAGGTATTTTGTTCTGGACCCGGAGATTAATCAGCTTCACTATTACCGCAATGAACACAACAAAAGCCAACGTCCCCCCCGCGGATCCCTTGCTCTGCTTGGGGCCATGGTGGTGTCTAGTGATGAGTCTCCCCACATGTTTACTATTTACTCCACCAGTGGGGATTCCTATAAGCTCAGAGGTAAGTGAAAAGACTTAAATTACTGCTTTTGATGATGATGGGTGCAACTGCAAATATTGTTGCATGGGCCTGTTGAAAATGATAGTCACAGTTTGTTTTGGGAGGTGTTTTTCAGTATATTCTTGACTAAAACAAAAGAAAAAGGCAGAAGTTACTGATAGCTTTATGATGGGTTGGCTATTTTCTGGCTCAAGTTCAGAGACATTTCTCACAGCAGGAAGCACTGACACAGTGTCTTGTCTGTTTTTGTTCTTCCCAGCATCAAATGCTGAGGAGCAGGAGTTATGGATGACTCAGCTGCAGCTATGTTCCCGACGGCACTCTGACAGTAATGCTAAGGTAGATACACACGCGAGAGCGCGCGCACACACACACACACACACACCCACACACACAGGCACGTACACAGTAACAAATAAGTACGACATAAAGCAAGCACTTTAAAGGTGAGTACCTAAGTTGCTGAAGAAAAAATAATCTCGGGACTTAAAACTTCCCTTCAATGCCTCCTTATTGGATTAGAGCTTGGAAGGAACTGAGAAGTGCTCTGAGCCACTCAGACATGTTTGGTTTTAGGATATAATACTGGCAGAGTTATTTTTTGTCATTATTATTCTTTATCCATCGCCCTGAGAGATGCTCTACACACCTTATCACAGAAATGGCTGCTGCTCCTTGACACTGTTTTGTACTTCCAGATGTATTAAATTCAATAAGGTGGACTGTGACAAGCAAGGAACCAGAGCAAGTCTCTTCTAAATGTACTAACAAGAAAAACACATTAGTCATGAGCTTTGATGCTGTAGGTTTATTTGTGCTTTAATGCGATTACTTAGAATAATTTTGTCTCTGGTTTCATCTGACCACTAAAAAGCATCTGAATAATACACCAGCTCCAGTGAACTATTTCGGTGCACATTTCAGCAGATACATGTGCAGCGTGTGATTGTCTATTTGTAATAAAGCCGACCCACAGCCTGCAAATAATGTCTTTCTAGACAAGTTATGTCATTTGTTGCAAAGCAATCAGAGACTCTTATATGGTCCAAGTGTAAAATTAGGTCTGTCTCTATATATCAGCACAATGAGTGACTGCTGGGCCAACTGGGGCAAGCACAGCCGGGCTCTGTCAAAATATATTCTGCAGTGATCAGATAATGATATATTGTAAAATTCAAGCGCACGCTTCATGGTCATTGCGCATGTGTGGTTTGATGAAAAGGCATTAACTCATTCATCCACTTTATCTGTGCTCTATCACAAATAAGGCCTGATGTCTGGCTAGTGTTACGTAGGGGACATAGAGCAGACCATGAATAGTAATAATAATAATAATAATGATAATAATAATAATAATAATTGTTTTTTCCCAGTGTAACCCCAGATCTTGATCCCTAGTATTAACTTGTTACTACTGACAAAAATAATAAACAATTTGAGCTCCGTCACCTGCACAGTAATTGTTTTTTAATAATTAATGTTTGATAGGAACATTTTTATTCAGCCGAATATAAAAAGAACAAGGCTGAAAGAGCAGCTTTGATTTCAAGGCTCTCAAGCTGAAGCTCTTTCTCAGCTTCGAAAACTTCGGATGTCAGCAGATGTGCCTTTTGCAAATGCGGGCAATAAAAAGCAGACGGCTGATGTCAGCGTCACCTCAGTGTCACTCGTGTGTGTGTGTGTGTATATATATATATATATATATATATATGTGCGTGTGTGTGTGCATCTGTGTATATGTTTGTGTGTGTGTTTGTAAACTGCCACATTTGAACGGGACTTGTTAGCAGCGTCTTCCATTCTCATGCCAGCTCGCTGTTTTCTCCTGTCAATCCATCTTTCTTTGACTATTTTCACACATCTTGCATTTTCTGAACAGATGGGAAGGGGGGGGGGTTACACTCTAACTAAAATTTAACTCGTGTATGCACAATTTCCTCAAATACTTTCCAGGCTTATCAAGTTGATCAATGTGAAGTTGAATTTCCCTCAACTCACTGCAAAATTTCACTGTGCCTGCATAATGACAATTAACAATCTGGAATCTTGAATCTTGAACATATTTGAAGATCACACACAAGAAACTTGTGTGGAATAAAACTACTAAGGATATGAGATGTCAGCGATGACATCACCTGCAAATAAAGTTTCATATATATACGATTGAGGGTGTTCATCAATGAACTGCCACCAACTGCCACCAGAAAATATGAGGTACAAGGTCAAGTCAGGAGAACCGGGGGTGGACAAAGAAGTAGACCGTTAGGTAAAAGAAGAGAGAAATGGGTCAGCAGCTAGAATGGGGGGGTCTAAAATGTTAATTTGCATGTTACTATTTTATGACTGTCAACATCCCTCTTTGTCTGGGTTGCAGTTGCTCTGGATGCCGTTAAAAATGGGTCTGCACATTTGCTGATGTTTTCAAGTTGCATGCTTTGATTCCTCCTCAAGGTGAAGAGCCTGTGGTCTTAAGACAAGAGCTTTGTCATTGGAATAGGGGAATGGCAGGAATACTCATTCACCTCCTGCATTACAGAGGAAAGCTTCCCTTGCACATAACATTTGACTTAAGGAAGTGATTTGATTTGCTCATGCACTTTCATTGACCATCAGATTCACTCAATGATGAGATTGAAGTGTTGCTTTGCTTGTTTGTCAAAATCTTTCAAAGGCAGGTGGTGATTGACAGAGAATGGCAAATACATTTAATCTGGTGTTTGATCACGGATGGAGTCGTCGTCACACTTGAGCGGGTCACTCTATTTTTGCATCTTCTGCTGAGAATAGATCTATGCTGAATGTCATGATGCACCAACATCCAGTCATGAGCTTTTTAAGATGGTCCAATACTGGTGTATGGGTTTGACAAGAGAGATCCTGCAGCTGTTTGCCTTAAAATATGGTGATTTATCAGAAGCAAAATCAACTAAAGGTTGGGCTGTGCAGATTGATCATGCACCAGAGGCACATTTATAAAAACCCTTCTTTCCTTTTTGAGGGTTTGCGGTCCAAGAGCTCTAGGACCCAATCTCTGAAGGGGTGGAGTACTGGATTCACCTTTCTGTTCCAGAGAGTTTGAGAAGTTAAATCAGTTGTCCCCAAACTACGGCCCGGGGCCCGGATACGGCCCGCCTCCACATTTTGCCCGGCCCTGAACAATACCAGAGATGCATTATGATTTTTTCGTTTTCATTCTGGCTACGTAATCGTGACTTGTACATGCATAAAATGTAACATTCAATTCCCCCCTTCTGCAGTCTGTGCCTTATCTGAAACTCCTCCTTAAAAAAAAAAAAATCCTGGACACACCCCTGTCAAATAACACAGATTAATGGAAAAGATTAGGTAGGAGAAAAATAGATTGAGAATGCAGGGTATTTAACCTGCAGTGGACAATCGATAATTTTTTTGTTCAATTCATGGAAAAGGCTGTTTGTTTCATCTCTTGACAGATGAGACAAACAGCCTTTTAAGACATTATTCACTAATAATGTTATTATTTATTTTCAATTTTTTTTTTTTCTTGTCAAGATCGCAGAAAGGGTTAATTTTTTGTTATGCGTGGCTTTCTGGAAAACAATAAATGTTTACGTTTAGGCAATTCTGCGATGATCACATTTTTTGTTACAAACTGGCCCGGCCCCCCTGAGTTAAATGGTCAAGTGATTGGTTGCTCACCAGGGGTACATGTGTTCTCAGCAGTACCAATAGTGTTTGCTATGTCTTTGAAAGGATGTTAGAGTAGGTTTGAATAACATTTTGAAAATGGAGCACTGCAGAGTCCTCTGCAATGATCTTTGAAAATCAAAACCCTACTTGGAATGCTCAAAGCACTTTAATAGGTGTAAATGCAGTGGATCTCCACTTTTGTTTTCCAAGTGGCTGCTGCAGCATCTTGAACTCATGCTGACATGTCATTGCTGAGCTCTACTCCACATTGACAGTCGTGACCCTATGTCCTTTTTTTATTGCAATTTCAATTATGTGACTTGTGACTTGCACTTTTGTACTTTGTCTTAGTATCAAAAATTCCCTAAGCTACCAGTTAGACCCCTTTTTAAGAAAAAGTCTGGTACGTTTTATCCTGTTAAATTTGTGTTGGGAAAAGATTTTGTTCAAGACCACTTTAGAGGACTGTCTCAGAAAATTTGAATATTGTGATAAAGTTCTTTATCTTCTGTAATGCAATTACAAAACCAAAAATGTCATACATTCTGGATTCACTATAAATCAACTGAAATATTTCAAGCCTTTTATTGTTTTATAATAAATAAAATAATAAATAATAAATATAACTTTTTACAATATTCTAATATTTTGAGATAGGATTTTTGTGTTTTCTTAAGATGTAAGCCATAATCAGCATTATTAAAATAATAAAAGGCTTGCAATATTTCAGTTGATTTGTAAAGAATCCATAATGTATGACATTTTTGTTTTTGTAATTGCATTACAGAAGATAAAGAACTTTATCACAATATTCTAATTTACTGGGACAGTCCTGTATAAAATTGGTTGTTGCCTGCCAATAGACATAAAATCAAATTAATTGCTTAGGACTGTTTGCATAGCCTAGACAGCTAATACTTTAAAACACTGCAGCAGCTAACCCAACAACGCAGTGTAGGATGGATAAATTGCTGATAAACCAGCTGAGATGCTGTGATGCTACATTTGATGAGTGTGGCTAACTGCTAGTTTTAGCAACAGTTTTGTATTCTGTTGCAATAGTTTGTAGTAAAACTTTTTATCAAACAATATTTTGCCAACCATACAACAAACCAAATGTGCTTCCTTGATATAGATAATGTGGCAAATTTCAATACAGAATTTTACTCACAGATTCATATTTCCATGTAATGACGGTGCCGCAACTTAGTCATCTTATCTGTAGCCGATTCTCTGCCCTTATTAAATGTTAGGTAAATATTTTTATCCATTCTGCTCATGCAATACCTTCCTTGAACCATTGAGCAGTGGTTAGGTCAGCAGAGGGTTGCTGGTATGATCTCCACAGAGACTCCATTGCATTTTCATCTTTGCAGAGACACCCTGAAGCAATGGACATTTCAGCACCAAAACACAAGTCTTGCAAAAATGACCTAGGTAGGATTGAAGAAAAGGTTTACCTTCAAAAGGATTCGACCTTTTCGCTTGTCTGAATATACGTTTATTTATTTTTTTGACGAATCAAGCGTGAGTTCTGATTCAAGCAGGGGTCAAGTAGACCCCAGTCTTCTTGAAAAGTATGTTATAAGTTCCTTTTGGCTGCTTTGAATCAAGTCTTTGAATGGGGTTGAGAAAGTGCAAGGTGACCAGCAAATAGTTTAGACGAGTTTGTTTTTCTAGTATTTCAACGCACCAACCTCGAAATTATCTCCCTCATTCTTATACCTAAGATTGTTTGGCTGGTCAAATCATTCTGGGATCCCCTTGTCTCTTTTTCTGTACGATACGGCGTAATTTTTGAACATCTTCCCGTAAGAGGCAGCTGCAGCAAAGCTCTGGAGGGCCTGGCTCTCCCATTCTCCCAAAACAAAAGCTGTTATAAAACCAAGTTAACAATTCCTCTGTTAGAGCAGACAGCTTGTCAGCTTGTTAGACATGTGACACTGCGCCAGTGGGAGATGGGGAGCTAAGAAAAGCTTTTGCTGTATTGTCTACAAAAACAAAACGCTGGTTTATGAAATTTGGCTTCATGAAACTTCTCAGGACGATGACAACGGTAAAAGAAGAGCCAGGAAATTATATGGGCTTCACGGTGGATATGACTATGTGCTGATCTTCTTTGTTTTTATATTTGATGAAAGACAAAAATGGGTGATGGACCAGAAGCTGAAGCCGTTATTTTCAATAAAAGCCACAGGGATGGGTACATGATAGCTTTGCCTATTTGTGTGTGTGTGTGTGTGTGTGTGTGTGTGTGCGTATGCGCACAAATGTTTGGGATTCTGCACACATTATTTTAATTGTGAATGCAATATGCCTTGTTCTTCATATACTTTTAACTTTGTTTGTGGTATGACTCACCCTTCTGTGAGACTGGCGTGTGTGAGAGTGAGGCATGATCTGGCTGCCACTTGTGTGTGTGTTTGTGCACGCAAGTGAGCACGCGTATGTGTGTTATGCTTATCATACGAAAAGACGTAAAAGCTTTGTCCCAGTGTTGCCACAATATCTTTTGTCACGTAAGAAGGAAAAACAAATGAACTATACATGTATTTAATTTCTAATCTCTATCCCAATAAAAATTTACAGTTCACTGAAATAAACAATTTTGTTTTCAGCTGTTTGATGATACCAAAAGCAAAATGTACTTCTCTTTCTTTGCAAATCTCTTTAAGACAAGTCAGTTTTCTCACCGAGATTTTTTTTTTAAGCGGATTGTAAAGCAGTTATTCACATCAAGACAACCTTTTGTGAGTTTTGCCTTAAATTCCTTAAGATGATAGATTTATATCAAACTTTGGTTCACATTGGAACATCACGGCTGTTTCTTTTCGGTATGACCAGTATCAAAGGTATGTTGAAAGATGAGGCTGCAGTTGTTACCAAGGAGTACTTTGGGTTAGCAGATCAAAATGGAGCAAGTGATAGCTTTTATTTTGGCAGTATTGAATCAAACAATGATGCCTAGATTTGGATTACTGATGTTGTGCGGTATTTCATGCGTAATGGACCATCTCTCTAGTGAGGCCATGGAAATGCCTGTCTGTCGTGTGTGTCGCTGTGTGGTTGCATTATCCTTGCGCAAGACTCACTAGTCTTGGCATCTCCTTCTCCTCCATTAAGGTTGTTGATTTAGATCAAAGTTTTCTGAAATAAAAAAAAAAAATGTTGTGACATTCAACCGCCATCTGCGGTTTTAGTCCTCCCTTATAAGATAAGATAAGATAAGATAAGATAAGATAAGATAAGATAAGATAAGATAAGATAAGAACAACTTTATTAATCCCGAAGGAAATTGTGCCAGAATTACAGAAAATATAACAGTAATAAATAATAAAAAGAAAAGGCAGAATTAGAAATAAAAATAAACTATAAACTATAAAGTGTCTCAGTGAAACTATAAAGTGTCTTAGTAAACAAGTGATAAAACTATAAGTGTCTTAGTAACAAGTGAGGTAAGGAGTGCACAATAGTATGATAAAAGGAAAAATTGTAGTGTAGCTGTTATGAAATGAAATATTGCACAGTTCTGAATATTGCACGTTCTCACTACAGTATATGTTCATCTCAGTCGTAACTTTGATTTTTGGTAACTTTGGTAACTTTTTGCTTCTTGGTAATATGATCAACAAAGCTGGTGCTAGAACATTGCAATGAAGATTTTACTCTGAGCCGTGGATCAGCACCGCTGCTTTTAATCACCACTGACTCGCGACAAATGCATCCTCAATTAAAGATACTTCAATTTGTCACTTCAGTTGCAGTGGAGATTAAACCCCCCGTGCTGAGGTGACACACTGAGCACCACCAAAGCAAACACAAGTGTGTGGAACACGTCCATATCCCCTCCCCCCCCCCCCCCCCCCCCCGACCATGATGGATTCTGCCCGTAAGACTGTTAAAAACATTGCAGCATTGCTCGCATCACCGAGGAACGATCAATGGGTCGTGGCGCCAGTGGACAGAACGATCAAGGAAGGCATTGATATCTAAAATGCAGCGGATAGGAGGCTCAGAGATGAACCTTCCCCCACATGCAGCCACCCGATATCGGATTGCGGAACATGTGATAACCCTCTTCATGGCACACTTAGTTGTGGTTCAGAGATGCTTTGACATCATTTGCAATATCATGGTTAGTTTACCGATACTGAACCGTTTCAGATCAGATGTTGCCGTGTTCTTCATGAGAAGAAGTAAAAAGAATTACAAGAACAATATAAAAACACTAGCAAATCATGAAGATAAAAATATAGATAGGAAAAACACTATTCAAATACACAACTAAAAATATACAACCTCGATTGGAGTGCCTCAAAAACTGGCCGAGGATGTAGAGGTCTCAGAACCTGCTAGAGATGTGTGAGATCAATATATCCAATAGTGAAGGGATTTTTAGAGATAGACTAATTCTTTTCGGGGGGGTCTATACACAGCAGCTGAAGTTTACCAGCATAACTTTTACTGAGATGTCTTGTTGATCACGATAAAAATCCCCTTGAGTGAGTTGATTACGCAGCTTTGATTCTGTTTGGATGAATCTATGTATCTGTGTACCCTCTGACACACGTAACCACACAAACACAATTTTCATCCGTCTTTGGTTCCATCTTTGGCTGAACTACCCTTTTTTTCGCTAATAGCCTGTATTAGGTTGATACATTTCCATTTTCTTGGCATGCATTTTCAATTATTCATCCAATTCCAACTCTCCCACTTTTATTTCTACCTTTCTACTTTGTGATTTGAGGCCCAGGTCAAGAACAGCTGCTCCACCTTTCGTCACGATATTTCACTTCAACCTGCAGAAGGGGATTATAATTGTATATACTGTAAATGGCAGAAAAAAATAATAATGACATTTTCACACTTCAGTTTCTCAGCCAGGGAAATTACAGTGTATAGATTTAGAAAAAAAGTGCACCTGACACTGGTCCATAGTAAGAGTCTGAACCAAGGCTTTCATTGCTTTTTCTGTTTGACAAGTGTGTTGTCGTGTGACCACATCATTTTGGACGGTCAGAATATACATGATAGAACAATATAAACAGTAATATATGCATGTAATACTCCCTACAAAACCTTGGTAGTGTAAATAACTGTATGGAAGTGTCCTAAAGTAAAAATGTTGTAATGCTTGCAGCAATTTAATGCCATTATAACACCCCGCCTGCAAGAATAGAGATTAGCAGTAATAGTGTTAAGTGTCAAATGGTTATTAAAAGGTTAAGATTGTTATATCATCTCTATAGCCATGGTTAAACTTTGAGTGGGTATGTGAAAGACATTCATCACAGCTCATCTCACATCCTCATTAAATTAGCCAAGACGTTCCAGCAGCCTCGCTCTGCAGTGGCAACGCCAGAGCTAATTACCTCCCGGGATCACAGAAAAAATCCTGTCATTATCTCTTCCCCAGACTAGTCTTCCTCACTGCCTTTATTACTTATCCTCTGTTCTTCTTCATCTTGAAGATGTAAAACATTTCCGCGCACTTCCGGATGCCCCCTTTTTTTTTTTAAATTCCACCTTTCTCTGCCCTTCAAATTAAGAGCATAAGTTTTTCCATTGTATATTCTGCATCATCTAAAGCCAGCTGTGTTTTTTTCCTCCCCGCCGATCCTTTCCTCAAACAGTGGTACAAGTTGCAAAGGGTTTTGCAATTATTTAATAAAAAAAAAAAAAACACAGCCGTTTCCATTCCCATATTAATTTTTCTGGTGTCAACTTCTCATTTCCTTTAAAGGGCAGGTGTGCTTGCACCTTGGCAGATGCTATTTAAATGATGGATCCAGCACAAAGAACCAAATGGGTCACACTTTTTCAAGCTATAGGAATACGAGGGCATTCAAGATAAAAAAATGTATTTAAACATAAATGGCAACATTGCAGCATCATGTCCGCAAAAGGCGACTTTACCAACGAAAAAGTGACAAGTGGCGCCAAAAGATGTCTTGTATCGCTAGAAAGACAGTCCAGAGTTCCAGCCATAGCCAACAGTTTGTTTTTGAACTAGTATTAATGTTTTCAAGTTCATAAAAATGTCATCAAATTCTAATTTTAACGTATCCTTTTTTGGGATCACATTTTGTCTCCGTCCCCCTCATTAAAACCAAAGCTTTCTTTTTTTTTGTTTCAACTTTGACGTTGCTGACATTGTTAGTCAGCGGGAAAATAAAGCCGAAACATCCGTATCCCTATTTCTATGTCACAGTGGATGTTCCCCTGTCAGGTATTTCTCGCAAAAAAGTTAGGTGCGGCATTTCCCGAGATTTTTCACGATCTGAGTTTGTCTGTGCGCAGGCGGTGGGCCAGGCTCAGGAGCAGCAGAAGAACGTTGTGAACTCCATTGAGACCCTGTCCCCCCGAGGTGGACCCTTGTCTGCTCTTGATGAGGTAACACTTCATGCATTGTGTAAATAGAGCAAAAGAATACGGCAAGAAAACCCTTCAGCGTGTTTCCATACGAATGCAAATAGGTTCTCATCGCCTCAGAGTTGGTTGAGAAAAGTCATCAGAGAAACCGCGGCGCTTGACATTCTTTGAGGTTTTATCCAGAGAGATAGCTTGGCTTCGAACGGACGCTATCGTTTCTAATTCACTAGAACTTTGCTCTTCATTTCAGACGGCTTAGCGGAACTGTCTGTCCTGACACCAGGTACGCAGGGGCAGGACACTAAGTTAAAAATAACATCTTGTTTGTGACTAAGTGCCTGTTCCTTCAGTAGAAGGATCCATCTCATCAAACTCTAAGGTTTATTCCAAATGAAAGCTGCTCCTGGCGGAAACGCCGGTGAACCCGAGCACCGGGGGTTCGTCCAGGACATGTCCTGTCTTAGTGCATTCTCGGGTTCTGCTCTAATGCTGCTCCCTCTTGCTCTCGCCTTCTTTTGTTTTCTCCCACCGGATCCAGGAACTGTTACTTTTGAAAGCCACTTCTTCGGCCACCTTGAGTTGCCTGGGGGAGTGTCTCAGTTTACTGCAGCACAACGTTATCCAGGCCCTCAACCAGAACCAGAACCACATCCCGAATGCCTCCATCTGCAACGGCCCCGCCGGTTTCAACAACACCGCTTCCACGGAGAGAAGCAAGCCGTGGTTTGGCCGCTGCGGTTCCGGCGTGACCCAGGTAGAGCCTGGAGGCCTCAGGTCCAGCGGTCAAAGCCCCGCTCACGGTGTCGCAGAGAGCCAGAGTCCAAAACAAAGCAATCTGACTGGGAGGGAGAGGAGCGACCACAACTATGTTCAGATGCAGAACCAAGCTTGTGCACCTGAAGGTGGGTCATAATTTAATTCCTCGTGGATTAGTTGTATCTTTTTGTAAAACTTTTCACAGCCTGTTATTAACCTGGTCGAACCAAAGAAACAGAAGCTTCTAAATAAATCAAATATACTACAGCAAGGTGGCAGGCATTACAGGATGTCTCAGTCATATCAGTAACATGGAGGATACCAGAAATCAGTTAAAAACACAAATATATACAAAACTAATAGAGCCTCTTCCTCCATTTCTCCTTCCACAGTTCATATGTTCCTATGCGCTAACACACCCAGAGCCAAGGGAGTCACACATTTCAGACTGTGAAGTGGGAAGTGCTAGAGAATTCCGAAAATATCCGATCCGTGTCTCACCATGCAGCCTCATATGCTGAACTCTCCAGGAGAGCACGCAAATTACTTTAAAAAAAAAAAAAAACCCAAAGTACTTCTTTTCTTTCTAGACATGTAATAAAACAGTGGGATTTTGGAGCCATTTTTCTATTCTAAATCTATTCACTGTTTCAAGAATGCAAGTATTTTTGGTCATCGATTAAATAGAACCTGCTTGTCTCTCTGCTATTACTGACTGATATAGAACAGTAGCAGCTTCGTAACTCTTAAGCTGAAATCATAACTTAACTAAGTCTTATAACTGGTAAAGCCTCTGGAATGTTATTTATAGCTATTTTATCCGCTTATTATCCTACAGGCAGTCCTGTCGGACAGTCCAGATCTTTTGATAGACAGGTGAAAAAAGACTGCAGTCCCCAGACTCCTCCTGCCTCAAGCAACCTGGACGCCCAACCTGAAGTAATCCAGGTAAGATAGACAACTGGTAGAGCGTAGTAGTGCATGGTAACATGACCTCTTCTGATGAGGGATATATTCATCAGCGTATCATAATCTTCACCCGTCTTTGTCAGAGGATAAAACCAGCTTTTGGTTTTTGGAAAGTGCTCTGTCACGAAGTTAAGACGATAAGACTGTGAGAAAAGGTGTTAACGTCATGTCGGAGGAATTTGCGCGTGAGAACCTGACTGACGCGATTCTATGTGCCTCTTATACATATTCTATACTGATGTTTTTAAAAACTTCATCATTAAAAACAACATCAGGCTCTCAGCTGGATGCCGACCTAATAAGAAAAATCGATTTAGTGTAAAATGTGCATTTTCATAGTAGGTGACTTCTTATATTGCCCTTTCATTGTTAAATAACAGCAATTCTGTGTAATTTTGCTTTTGATATTTTGAGTGTATTATCTACACTTATCTACACTTAAATACAAGGACACTTATATTAAACGAAATATGAAAATACAGTCAGGTATTTCCGAATTTCTTTATTTAACTGCAACATAATCCTGACTGATATCTGTGTAATACTGAGCAGATGTCAACTGCTCGGTTCAGCAGTGTTGAGATTGTAAACGTTATAAAAAGCTCTAAAGCGTGCGTGTTTTTCAGCTGATCTTTCTCGAGAAGTCCAAGTAAATGCAGACAGTTCATTTGCAGTGTATTGAACAACACATCCAAGTTGTATGAAAACAGAGCCACACACACACACATACACACACACACACACACACAGATCAGATTGTGATTAATGTGATAAATGGTATTGATCCTTCTGTATTTTAAGATGTGAAAGGTGGGAACATTGCCTGCATATTGGGGTAATTGCTTTTTTCCTCCAAATCGGTTAAGGCTTCCTGCATTTTACACATTTATCCTGCAAAATGATGTTTCCACTTGAGTGTGCTCCATCATATTTATCCCCTTTTTTTTATAAAGCCTTTTTTTTGTTTTTCGGCACTTAAGAGTCAACAGCAAGCCAGACAAGAATTAACACATAACTTTCTCTTCCTTTTTGTGTTCTGAAGGTCACATTTTAAATGACAGTTTTTACAGCCCCAAGATGCACATTGTTATATTTTTGAATCCCAATTACGTTTAACCACGTGAGTTAAAAAGATAAGATTAATACAAGCTGTGCCAAATAGAGTGACTCATTTTGATTTAAAGTTGACGGAATGTATATAAAAAAAAATGATCTCACAGCATGAGCACTAAAAAGCATTCCCAATAACAGGCCTGTGCATATTACTTCACACAGTTGAGGGCAGTGTTATTTATAGTGTGTGTGTATGTGTGTGTGTGTGTGTGTGCGTGTGTGTGTGTATATTTCAGAGGGAGACAGGGAGAGATAGAGAAATTGATGCTCATCTAATATATCAGTTTGATTCACAGCAGTAGGTGGCGCCAAATAACAAGTTGGCACTCGATTGTAGTTGCAACCCTTTTCATTATTTACTTGCAACCATGTCCCTGTTTACTAGCTTTATCATGAGGATAATCATAAATTTCATGCAATTTCACTAAACTAAATCCAGGTGCAATACACCACGTAGCGCGTAGTGATTCTGAAACTTGCAGTTTGCAGCCCCAGATGACTGAACACATGTGATTCTGCGGTCGTAGGTTATATCATAGTACTTCATTAGCCCTTGATATTAATGCCCTATTATAACTGTAACCCCCACCACCCCTTAAAAAAACAAAAAACAAAACACACCCCTTAAAAGAAAAAAAAACAAAACACTAAACCCAGCTCAGTATTACTGAGGATATTTTACATCAAATCTGTTGGGCAAAGAATATTGTGCAACATTGTATTCGAATTGGGACGGTCGAAAAAAAACCATTTGATTGATCGATAAATTAACAAACTGTCCCGGCCAAACAAAGCTCCCCTCGGAGGTGTGAATTGGGTTCACACCGCGGGGCACATTCAATCTCAGCAACATGTTTCTCCGAGCAGCATTTAAAGGACTTGCAGGCTTTCTCTTGTATGAGATGTTGCCCATTGTGTAGTACAATGTGTATAACCCCTGCCATGTTAAAAAAGCTTCAACAATTAAATATGGCACAGGAAATTTCAAGATTCCATTAATAATCTCTGATTGTATTACCGAGGAGAGAATTTATAGATTTAGATTTTATTTAAGTCTGTCTGAATTTCATCTAATCTTTTCAATCTGGAGACTTGGACATTATGACTAATGTGAAAATTAAATATTATATACAGCAGTAAAGTGACATGTGTCTATCCGCTATTCAGTGGGGATTTGAAGCCGTATCCTCCAGTAGTGCGAGTAAATCGTGGCGTCGATATAATTATCGATTGGTTTTTATCCTCTCCACTTGCCCTTCCAGGTTGGCTGAGAGAGTAAAATTTTAAAAGCAGATTGACTTCAGTTTCAGGGTGTTTTCATTAGAGCTGTTGTCGGTTCTTTTCTTACTATCATTCAGATCATTTATAGTCACATTTTAAATGGCTTAAAGTTGTGAGCCATTTTTCCAGCTCTATTTAATCCTGACTTAGTGAGCCACAGTCCTCTGAAACCCCACTGCCTATGAGGATACATGCTTTAATTCTTAAATATTAACACCAAAGACAGTATTTTCTAACCCAAAACAAAAGATTTACATCAAGAACTATTTTTTAAAATCACCGCAGGGTGTTTCCCCGGTTTCTTGTCCGTGACGGCTCAGCTCTCTGATGGACACGGCAGACAGTCTCACTGTCAACAGCGGACTGTTGTCGGAGGAGAGGAGCACATGGAGCCGATGCTGCCAATCAGTGGGGAAATCGCTGGCAAGCAGTGTGTGCCGTGAGAGCAGCGGATGTGTGTCAGGAAGCAGTGGAGTGTGACGGAAAGAGGAGCCTCATTATTCACGGCTCCGCGATGACATTCACGTTATCATTTACTTAGTTAATTGAGCTTTTGTTTATGGTTCGACACCACGGAGGCCCTGAATGAAAACAAAGCTGCCGGTTTACCGGGTAGACTGTGGCGTTGAAGGACTCCTGACTACGAGCCAAACCAATGAGAAGATATTTATTTTATTAAATGTTGATTATTGGCACATAGGTTACACTGAATTTGCTGTCCTTTCATCCAATCTCTATCATCAGCGACTGACCTGAAACATACAGGACTGTCTCAGAAAATTAGAATATTGTGATCAAGTTCTATATCTTCTGTAATGCAATTACAAAACCAAAAATGTCATACATTCTGGATTCATTATAAATCAACTGAAATATTTCAAGCCTTTTATTATTTTAATATTGCTGAATAAGGCTTACATCTTAAGAAAGCTCAAAAATCCTATCTCAAAATATTAGAATATCATGAAAAAATAATATTTGTTTTTTTGATTTGCATTACAGAAGAAAAAGAACTTTATCACAGTATTCTAATTTTCTGAGACAGTCCTGTAGATCAGTCTCTTATACAAGTCAACAAAAGTACATGTGGGCAGGTAATTCGCCGACGGGTCTGTGAAGGTTCTCGGTCTCTCAGGTGTCGAATCTTATCTTGGCAACCGAACTTAGTTTCTCTCCTTGAAGTCTTGCTACCTCTCATCCACGAGAGCCCTTCGGTTCTGGCGGACTATGGGATGTTTCATCTGGGGTTGCGGTTGAGCGTCGATCTAAGCTGAAAAGGTTTGTTACGTTTTATATGCAATCGGGTTGTATGAGGTTGCTGTGTTAACAGGTTCATCATTATGTGTGTATCGTTTGGGGAACCAAGGTAAGAATCAACTCGCCTGAGTTGGAATGTGAAAAGGTACTGCAAGACTAATACGTAGATAAAAATACAGAATGTATAGTGAGCAGTCTAAGAAGGGCAGATTGTCATCAGTTACATCCTTCCCAGTAAATTCAGCGTGTCATCCACATACCTGAACTGATTGGTTGGTGTTTTGCCCCAGAAAGAGTAGAGTGGCCTGCTCTCTACCTCCTTCATGGATAAGTTCCAATCATTAGGGTTTAAATCCATCCATCTGAGTCATTCTTGGTCAAAAAGGTTAGTGCAGTTAGTTTTAGTATGTTTTCTGTAATAGGATGGAGTTGGCACCGAAATGTTTTCCTGGGTGAGCATCAGAGTTTGCATAATTTCAGAGAGCTGGGTGAACCCCCTAGTGGTCGACCCAGAGATCCACGGAAGAATTTGAGTATCTTCTGCTGTGATTTTCATACCAGTTTATGTATGCATTTTATTTGACACCGTACATGCATACAAAGAGTGAAGTTAGTAACTGGTTAGTGGCAGCAAGTTGTGCCAGCATTCACTTACTGGAAGCGAAGCACTGGTATGACATTTACAGCTTTTAAAGTACAGCCAGAGTACCTCCTTCCAACTAACCTTAACTCCACCGTGGTCAAAGAAGAGTTCAAACCTGAAAAAGTCCAACTTCATTACTCTAATTTTTTTGGTCAGGAGATGTGATCGATATGCAGGCCAATCGCTGAACAAATCGCATATGAGCGCATGGAAGTTGTTCAATTTAAAGGAAAAAAATATATATCGAGGTTACGACACTAAAAGAAGAGTGTTGTAAAATGCCTTAATAAAGTAGCATATTGATTTTTTTTTTTACTTGACTAAAACAATCTAGAGTTAACAAAATGTACGCATTAAGTATTAAGTATTAAGTATTAAGTATTAAGCGACCGCAACACACACCTTCAAAGCTTCCCAAAAACTATTCCACCCTCATAAAAGACGAGTCCTCTGCTGCCCGAAACAAATGGTCAACCCACACTAGTGTCAATCCTCAAAATTTCATCTTATTCCATTTGTTGCATTTTTTTGCATTTGTTGAGCTTTTTTGGTGGACAGGCCTTGATCAGGTGGCTTCCAATCGGTTTTATAACATCAATATCTAAACATGAAAAATATTTGCACTTTTTTTTTTTTTTGCATCACGGTGTAGATTGAAGTAAATCAAAATTCATAGTGGTGCTTCGATATATTCAATCTGATCAAACATATAAGAAACCTGGGTGGCAATTAAATAAAACAATCCAATTTTGTCAAGATATTGTACATATAATCTTTGCTCTCTCTGGCTTCATTATTATTGGCAGCAGAGGAGCTGATTATTTTTCAATTTTCTTGCAGGATTTATCAGTGGATGAACGCTAACAGCCGGGATCTTAATCAAGTTTTGTCGCTGGAACAAATCCAATTTGTACTGGTATTCACACGATTGGTCATGTTACGGCAAAATAGTCAGACTATGAAAATTCATCGGCTGGTATCCTGATAATACATATTTATGACATTTAGAAATATTCCCCTTTCAGTGAGTTGTTACAAATCCCCTTATTTAAGGGTAACCACTTTTATAAATATACATATTTCATAAATATAACAGGTTGTTTCCTGCTTTAAATAAGTAACTCTAGCGTCCATGTTAAGAACAGATGCTTCCTTTGTTGTATTCTCCCGTAAAAGATGAGTGTGCGTGAAGTCCTCAGCTGAGTGATGCGAGTCAGAGCGGAACTCGCCTCTATGCCCTGGTGAAAAGCAGGCAGGACAAAAAATAACTCTGCTGGAGCTAGCGTGACGAGCAGGCACAACATAGAGCTGTGTACGTGTGCATGTGTGAGAGTAATACACCATTTTACAATCACTTGCAAGCCTCACTTTCTATACCTTCTGAATAGAATCCTGCTTTTTCCGCCTTGAGCCAAAGTTAATGCAAGCCGGAGTGGATAATTCGTGCTCACAGTCGATATATAGATATATTTTTAGATATTTACATTCCAGTGATCATGCGTGCAGAGTTTTGGTGGATTGTGAGGTTGTTGCTGGCTTACCTATGTTTGTGTAACTGTTTTTGTTTCCTACTTTTCACCTTCACGGTGTTAAAATATTCTGGATGATAATTTTGGGACTTTTTACACAGAGTCCACAACATATACATCAAACTACAAATGCGCCAACTTATTCATTATTCAAAAGATTCCCGCTTCTGGAGAGAAAAAAAAAAGCATTGTTATTACCGTTGTTTCTCATCATATGACATGGCTGCTATAGCACATAGCTGGTTGCCATGACAGTGAATAGCGAATTAATAGTTCAACCTGAATCCATCTAAAGAGAAGGGAGGATTATGACGAGATTATGACTGAAATCTTCCATCAAGATTCCTCTGTCATCCTGCTAAGATCTCCTCATTGGGCGACGTGTTTGAAAATAGTATGATCTCCTTTATCTTTCCTCTGATTTCTTATCGGAATCATCATTTCACTGTGTAGTAAGTCATGTGCATGATCTGCAGCCTGCTGATCAGCCTTTTGGCAATAAAGACTAGTCATGGGACAGGAGGATAAGGAAGAAGAGTGTGGGTGAAGGTTCATACATAATGATGTTCTCTTACACACACACTGCCCATGCATGCACATGTAGGGAAGTTTGGATTTGTTTTGCTTGACTACTGTTTGTCAGTTTGTCAGGGGGGAAGCAGAATTATTCCTATTTTCACCCAAATATCAGCAAATAAAGGAACTAAACTGTGTGGAAAAGCTGGATTCCAGGGGTCCTGGCAATAAAACAGCATTTGGAAGTGGATAAATGTATTGTCTCCATGGCCACTTTCAGCCAAATATACAATGTGTGTCAAGTAAGAATACACGAAATGTGAATTTGAGCAGGAGGTTTTTCCTTAAGAAATACCGTACTCTTGAATGTCGCAGACAGAAATTTATCAGCAGAAATAGATTTATTTTAAAAATATTGATCCTGATACAAATAACCTTACCACAGATCTAAATGGTGATATATTCAGGGCCATAACATTTTCTGACAGATGTAGATGATGCTTAAAATCTAGCTTTATAAAACCCTTTACTCAATCCAGATATCACACAGGGTCGATATTTAGTAGAATGATAAGGTCCTGAAGAATTAAGTGCAATTGACAGTTTTTTTTTTATTCACTCACTGAAGGCCATATTGTCAAAGATTACATCAAGAGAGCGTGTTTTTTCTAGACATTGGAGGAGACTGATGAAACACTGGAATTATTTGTACTCATGTGATCTGACCTTCAACCCCCCGGGCTGCTGGGTCCCCACCTTCCCATCGTTTTCAGCAGCCAGTTGTTTTTATATTTGCTCAGGAGCGGGGTGCTCAAAAATATAGGGCGAACAATTTTGCCAAAAAAATTCTATTGAAATAATTTCCCGTGGGTTCTTTGCATAATATTTAAACTTTGATGACTGCATGTTATGTGCAGAAACATTCATATAACATTAACTTCCCTCAACAAAGACTTTTAACTGCAGCCTCTTTGGTTTGTTTTGGGATGTTGTTGAGGATGAGATTTATGGACGTAGTGAGAGAGGATATGATGTTAGTTGGTGTGAGAGAGAAGGATACAGAGAATAAGGTTAGATGGAGAAGGTTGATTCGTTGTGGCGACCCCTGAAGGAAAAAGCAGAAAGGAGAAGAAGTTGAGGAAAGACGAGCATCAATTAAGTTTGCTTGTGAAACGTGTTTAGAATGTGTCATAATAATGCAAGAGGATACTTTCTGAAAATGAAAATGTTAAAACGCTTCTGTTACATGCCAATAAACATGGAAAATGTTACCGAAGCAATAAATCCCAAAACACCTCCGGTCGTGAGGAGGTGACTTTGTTTTACGAAACGTGTGAGAATTTTTAAGTGATTTGAATCTCAAAACGCCTATAAGAGCCGAAATGGAATACGATTGTTCAGACGTAATTAGAAAACGCATGGAACGTTAGCCAGCTGGGCCATCACGCAACTTCACACTGACACTGTTAAATAAAAAATGGCCCGACATAGAATCTGACACAAATGAATATTTATGAATTTCTGCATGGTGTTTCTGCGTTTAAAGCTCAGTTTTGTGCGTTCTGGCTCCAGGTCAGAAAAACATTTCTGTATTATGCATGAGTGAAGCGCAAGTGAGGAATGGATTAATGATTAAGAGGGAAGCAGCAAAACCATTGCTCATTGCCAATTAAAACTAGACCTCCATCTGCAATGCAATCAGCTGGCTTCAACATAAAGACAGCAGAGGATTGTTGTGCTGTTTCTCATCCACACACTTCCAGCCACATTCCACGTTGCGTTTCTTTCCAGCAGAATGTTTTTTCCTCATTGATTATTAATATGACAAGGGAAGACTCAAAGGCTGGGATCTGCTTGTGTGGCGGCAGCTGCGCTTCCCCGGTGCAACAGGAATCTGTGTGTTGGCTCTTTTGTGCGCCGCTATTTTAAACTCATCAAATCTGCCATCATGGTGTTTGGCAAGAGATGGACATGCTATTGTGTTGACAAACTTCTAAATGAAGAGAGCAGAATTATGTAATATAGTATTTAACCCCAATTTTTGCATTGTTAGGAATTTGTTTTACATTACATTATATTACAGTCATTTGGCAGATGCTTTTATTCAAAGCGACTTACAAAAAGTGCAATTCAGTCACCGAAGATCGGAAGTACTAGTAGTCAGAAGTCAGAAGTGACCACTTTACCAAATAGCCATCGAAGAACCATACACATACATACATTCATTTCATGTTTTTTTTTTTTTTTTTTTCTCAGTCGGGGGATAGGGGCTAAGTGCGATTAGTGCTTGGTGAGGAAGTATGTTTTCAGCATTGATTTTAATTGATTTGACTGCCAACCTTGACAGTAGTAATATTATAGCCAAACCATCCACCCATCATTGACTCAAGGTGGTGGGGCCCACAAATACAGACAGACAACCATTCTCTTTCTCTCAGTCAATCGGAACAATTATTCCCAATTTTTTTTTTCCCAATTAACCAGCTGCATTGTTTTGGACTCAAACTCCCACTCGTGTCTTCCTCAAGTCACATGACGTCACGGTGGCAGCCCGCTAACCTGCCTGACCCCTCCATCCTCCTGGGATTTTTCGGTCGACATGCCTCGGAAGGCATTCACGAACCGGAGGAAGGCTGCCCCCCGCCCAAGCTGGAACCCAAGCTGGGGGCCCAGCCGGGGCCCTCCGCCCCCGGGGGCCGACTGTTAGGGGCGCGCCAGCCGCAACAGCAGTCCACCCGGAGGAAAGCGAGGTTCCGCCCGGGCAGAAGGCGCCCAGCGAGATCAGACAATACCAACGCAGCACTAGCCTCTTTCTGAGGAAGAAAAGCTTCTTAAAACTGGTGAAGGAGGTGTGCCAGAGTTTCTCGTCCCGGTCGATGAGGTGGCAGGCGTTGGCGCTGCTCGCCTTGCAGGAGGCGGCTGAGGTCTTCCTGGTCCATCTTTTCTCCGACGCCAACCTATGTGCCATCCACGCCAAGCGCGTCATCGCGTTCCCCCGAATGTTTTTTCTTTAGCAACTTAGGTACTCACCTTTAAAGTGCTTGCTTTATGTCGTACTAATTTGTTACTGTGTGTGTGTGTGTGTGTGTGTTTGTGTGTGTGAGTGTGTTGGTTCCAACAAATATGTTGGTTCTGACCAGAAAGGAAGTTTAAAAGAGAATTCACCGATATTCAGAGCTTTTATGTCCTTTTAGACTTCTGACAGTTGTTTCATGTTGGATTGTTATCTTGTAACAAAGCAGATTATTGACAAATATTATTTGTATTTCCTCTATTTTTCATATCTAAATAGGTATTGTAGCGTTTTAGTCAGGGAAGACACCTGGTTGACGGTAAAACGTAGGTTTAATAAGCAATAGTTGTTTTATATAAGACTCAATACAATTAACTGTTCCTGCTCAATTCCGGGTAAAAAAGAAAACAAACCTAGAATACCTTGCACCCCAAACCACCCAAAAATTCCCAGTAACCCTAAAATCACAGAAAACAAGCATTTTTTTTTCTGTTTTCTTGTTTTTTTTTTTCAACATAAACCCCAACATTTGTGACTCGCTACACTATCATGAAAATACCAGTACTGATCGAAAGATACTCTCGAATGCTGACATATTCTCGTATTTAACAGTCACTTTTTACAGATACTTTTCAGTACAAGTTCATCGATTATAGATCAGATGGGAAGATTTTTCCTCGTGAGTCTCGATCCGTTTCTGATGTTAAAAGCATTTCCATAAACACGTGTGAGAAGATCGTCTGATCTTGACTTCAGCCAACAGATATCCTTTTTTTCTTTCAATAATAAAGTACGGTAACACGATCTTAAACACAATCTTAAAGTAACTCAATCTTAAAATGTCAAAACACTATCTTAGAATTGAACTATTCTATGTATAATTGTCACCAAATCAGAGTCATTTATTTTTTAATTATCATTTCATTTGTTTTTTTCATAATTGTATCTCCTCTGCATTCATTGTATCTCCATGGGTGCTTTTCAAAATGAACAATAAATGACTAAAAAAGTAATACATAAATATGACACACAACCATACATGCAGCTACAAGTGAAAATAGTAAAGATTGAAATCGTTACTTTTAAAAATATGAATTTGTGCGCACCAGTTTGGTATTTTTTAACAACTTCTTGAGATATCTTTGTTGAGTGAGCGATGCTTATATTTTGTTGGTTTTGACCTGAAATGTTTGAGAAATGTAACCTGGAGGCACAACAGTGCACTCAGCTGAGGATGGAAGGAGGTAAAGAGGGGATGTGTGGGAATAAGGGAAACGAGTTAGGGTAGAGTGAAAGGAAGAGGGGGGGAGGTGAAGAGGAGGCATTAGAGCGGGACGGGTGATGATGTAACGGAGTGTGTGTATGTGCAGGAGGCGGGGCGAGGGAGGGAGGCTGGACGGCAGGATGGAAAGGATCGTCAGCATCATCGTTAATCTGCCCATCAAAAGTGCAGCGGGCAGAGACCTACATGCTCCTGCTTCGCCTCCTCCTCTCATCCCCCCTTCGGGCCTCTGCTTTTCATGACACCCCAATGTCTGCTCTCCGTTTCTGACACTTCACCTTCTCCTGGTGTCACTCTACTGTGTGTGTGTGTGTATGTGTGTGTGTGTGTATGTGGGGAGGGGGTTACCTTGTGTCTCTCTCTGGATGGTGGAGATGAAATCCAGCAGGACTCCCAGCAAGTCAGCAATGGTGGAAAGCCAGCCCATCTATGTGAGTGAGAGATCTTTGCGTGTTTGTGTGTGTGTGTGTGTGTGTGAGAGAGGTTATTGTTCTGCTATCCGAGGTCAGTGTGCACAGCGTGTATGGGTAAATACTTTACTTGCTGGTAAAATGTCTATGATTACGCATGTGAGGCGAAGGTGGGGGAGGGGGGGATTTGATCAAGTTCCAGGACCAGTGTAGAGGGAGGAATGTATCATGTTGTGTGTGTGCTCATGTGTGCCCGGTGTGTCCGAGGAGAGCCGGGGAATGTTGACTGAAGTTGTACAAAAGTGACTAAACCGCTTGTGACACAGCAAGAATAGGTATTAGTCTGTTTGAAAACTCTAAATGCGTGTTTGTAACTGTGCCCTGTCGTTCACATTCCACACTTTTACCTCCCCTCCGGGCTGTTAATGAATTATTTAACAAGAATGTATTCCTGTTTTAGACTATCAGCTTTAAAGCAACAGACACATCACCAATACAGTAAATAGACTAGACCGGTGGTTGCGTTAATAATCGGATGTGAGTTTCACCTCTTGTCTGTCCAGAGGTCAAGTTTACTATCAGTGGACATTGAGGGACTGTGGTTTGAAAATGGGATGGGATCGGTTCACTTTTTAACTTAACTGACGCCCTCGGCCTCGGTCACAATATAAATGTGAATGTTCCCTTTAAATCATAACTAGTTGATTTATCAGCATCCTTAGGCTGAAAAAATGAAGCAAAATGATACATTTGTGTGATCGTTTTGATATTTCATCATATCTTAAAGTTGGTAAACCTGGTTAAAACTATCGTTTTACTTGGTCAAGTGTCACTGAATAGATTTTCATTTTTTTTCCGGTGTGATTCCAACTAACCGGCTAAATCAGAAACAAGCAGGAAACACAGGGGAGTAAGTAACAGAGACAATGTATGGAAGCTTATAGTTCTCCATCTTTCACCTCTCTCAGTCTCTCTTTCGCTGACCTATTTTCTGGCCCTGCTCGAAAAGAGGAAAGCTGAATTGGTGAAAGGGATGAAAAATAAAAATAAATAAAAAGCACATGTCAATGAACTAATCAATGTCAGAACTACATGGAACATATTAAAAAAAAAACTGTGATACTTTAGGTGACACAAGACTTACTGCAACTGAGAACAGTTTTAAATGTGATAATATCTGGTTTAATACACATTGTCAGATTATGGGATGAAACTGCAAGCGTTTGAAATTTGAGAACTGAAAATGACCAGCGTTGATATTGCCTTGCTTTTATCTTCTTGCAAAGTCCATCAGCCCATGTACTGTAAATAATGATTTCTTCCGTTAGGGTACAGGACTTGTATGCCCTAAAAACAGCTAAAATGCCAAAACAGTTACTTTAACATTGCTTTGTCTTTGACTCGTCTTTCTAATGGAACCGATTTGGCATGGTTTGCAATTAGTAAAAGCTTCAACTCTGAACAGAGTGGTTTGCCATCATTATATCACATTAGACAATTCGTTTCCATACAGTAATTCACATGTTAATTAATCTACTGTGTTTTCACTTGAGATTAGCACGATACCCGCGGGCTGCTATTAAGCGGCTCAGCAGCCAATTACAGGGTGTATGGGGAGAGTGAATTCCGCACTGATCAGATGACTCCCATGGCCCCCGTTCCCTGAAGAGGCGGTTTGTGTGCCCGAGCTGTCTGCTGGTACGCAGGACACATGACACGCAACCAAAACATCTGTGGTCTGTGACTCCAACAGCAGATGCTTTTTGGATCTCATTTGAGTCCAAAGTCCTTTTGTAACCTTTAGGTTCTTCTCTGACTTTAGGATAAAGGAGTGCAAAATTCACCCAAAAAAAAAAAAAAATTGGATCGGTCCTCTCTGTTTTAAATATATATTTGTGCGCCGTTTTTTAGAATCGGTGAACGTGGGAACGAGAGCCACAGACAGGGCAAGGGAAGTACAGACAGATGGAGTAACTGTTCCTCTTGATCTTTCTCATGATCTTGACTTTGACATCCAGCCAGCAACATTTGAAATGTATGATTTCATGTCTTTAGAACATCTACAGTATTCAAGTATACAGTATATAATCTGAGTGACCTATAGGCACATCCATGATCTATGATGTACGTATTTCTTAATTTAAATAAGCCACTTCCTTTTTGATATATTTAAGTGAAAAGTCCAGTGTCCGTTTTTTCCATTCCCTTCATATTATAATTGTTGTTAGATGATATGGTCATATTTATGGAAGTAAACCTTCATTAAACAATATCCTTGTTTATTTTTTTTTTAATACTATCAGAATCGTCATCTTTGTCAAACAGAATTTGGATAAAAAAGTGCATTTTGATAGGACACTTGAGTTCTCACATACGAGTGAAATTGTATATTAGTGTGATTTCATATCATACTGTGCATAACAGTACAACCATATGGTAATGATTATACAAATTATTTTCTTATAAATAACAACATTAAAGTTATATTATACAAGATTTGTTGTATTGACAAGCTGGTAGAACATTAAAAACCACAAAGGTTCATATTGTTCTGTTATAATGATACAATTCAGTACGATATCGATAAATATCTATACATCTGTGAAATCATTAAATTAAAAACATTAAGTAGTTCAACATGCAGTTGTTATCTATTTTTCACTATAAATGGAGATGATCTATTTTGCATCATAATCTGCAGGATGCTTTGAGTATCTGAACCAAAAAGATCCTTTGCAGGGAATGTCTGCTATGGCAGAATGTTAATTTGACAAATTGATGTAATTTTCATTTGGATTAATTTTACCAGCCTGTCAAACCCAGCATGTACTTTACCCTTCCTGCTCCCCATTGGGTCACACAGGGGTCATGCTAAAGCCATCAGATGCACTCAATCTGTATTTTTGCATGTGCACGTGTTAAGTTCGTGTGAGTTTGTTCTTCTCACAGCTTCTACTTCTCATCATATTGGTTCACATTCAGGCGTATTTTTTTTTCTGATTGAAAGATCAAATGAAAAGACTGTGATTGACAGCTGATCTGATTACAGCTATTATGGGATCTTGACTGGATTATGCACATGGTAGCCCTCGCATCCACTGTGAAGTACAGCTTCTGCAAACCAAAACACCAACAAATACTTATCTGAACTCTTCAAGTATCTAACAAAAGCAACGTCTGCAACTGTTGATTGCTGGGTTGATTTCAATTGAACAAGTTTAATTCCTGCGTGTGACTTTACAAAAAGCATCTGAGTAGCATCTGACCTATTATTAAAAAACAAAAGCCCAGTTGGAGTCATCAGATTTACTTGAAATATTGGTGGCTGAAGCGCTGAGGGTTCTGAAGAGCGTGCCGAGCAGTAGGAATGGCTATAATTCTCATTTTGTTTCTTGTTTGAATCCTTACCCTTTTGTGGAATGTGAAAGCGCAGTCAACAAATAGAGTTTTTGTGCTGCTGTCTCAGAAAATTAGAATATTGTGATAAAGTTCTTTATCTTCTGTAGTGCAATTAAAAAAAAAACAGAAATTACTTTTTCATGATATTTTAATATTTTGAGATAGGATCTTTGAGTTTTCCTAAGATGTAAGCCATAATCAGCAATATCTAAATAATAAAAGGCTTGCAATATTTCAGTTGATTTGTAATGAATCCAAAATGTATGACATTTTTGTTTTTGTAATTTTATTACAGAAGATAAAGAACTTTATCACAATATCCTGATTTTCTGAGACAGTCCTGTAATTTAAGATGATTATTTTGTTTGTACACTTAAATTTAAGTTACACATAGTATTGATCCTTGAAAGGGAAATCATGATTCAACAGTCATCATTGTCATTTTTAATCGCAGATCTGATATTCCCACACACGCACAACAGAACTTGCAACCCTGCATCAATGACCAGGTGAAAGAGGGACATGTTAACCCCCGGCAGGGAGCAGTTTCAGGTCGGATGCCTTGGTCAAGGGCCCCTCGGAAGGAGGTGAACCGACATCTCTGTGGCAACCAGACCACATTCTGTATAAAGTGGTCAAAAGCGTTGTCTGCAGGTTAATTACCATTTTTGAATTGGCAACCAGCAGGTCCCCAAGCCAAGCTCCGAAGGACTGAGCTACAGCCTATAAAACACGGCGGATTATTTAAATAATACACACATCTGCAAAATGATTCTTTTTTGTGTGTGTAAACCAACAGGTCCAGCAGCAAACCAGCAACCAAGAGTCCCCAGATCCCAGTGTGGAGACCACAGACACAGAGGATAATGAAGAAGAAGACCTGGGGGTTCTGGACGATCAGCGAAGCATCATTCTCCATCTCCTTTCCCAGCTCAAACTGGGGATGGACCTCACTCGGGTGAGAAAGATGTCACCGTCTGTGGCTTAAAGTAACCTTGTGCTATCAAACCCATTTATGTGTGTGAGCGTGTGTGTCTGGATGCACCTTTCTGCCAGCTGGTCATCGAGTTTAAACAATGATCACATTCGGAAAAGAAGAAAGCCGTGTGAAATTAAAAAAAAAGTTGTTATTGTTTTAATTATAAATTTAAAATCAAAAATAGGGAGGCTGTTAAGTTACATCCTTTACAAAGGTGACACTATCAGAATAAGATTCACAATTGCTTTTTTGCTTATAGTGCTTCATTATATGTGATGTTATGTTATGTGATGTGATGTGATGTGATGTAATCTTATCTTATCTTATCTTATCTTATCTTATCTTATCTTATCTTATCTTATCTTATCTTATCTTATCTTATCTTATCTTATCTGCTTAAAAAGCAATGTACCACAGAAATCCTCACTCAAATGTGCTTATTTGCTTATATTTCTCAATTATATTTTATGTTATGTTATGTTATCTGATGTGATTTGATTTGATGTGATCTTATCTTATCTTATCTTATCTTATCTTATCTTATCTTATCTTATCTTATCTTATCTTATCTTATCTAAATTTATCTTATCTAAATTTATCTTATCTTATCTTATCTCATCTCATCTCATCTCATCTCATCTCATCTTATCTTATCTTATCTTATCGTATATGCTTAAAAAGCAATGTACCACAGAAATCCTCACTCAAATGTGCTTTTTTGCTTATATTTCTCAATTATATGTTATGTTACATTACGTTACATTACGTTACATTACGTGATGTGATGTGATGTGATGTGATCTTATCTTATCTTATCTTATCTTATCTTATCTTATCTTATCTTATCTTATCTTATATGCTTAAAAAGCAACGTACCACAGAAATCCTCCCTCAGATGTTCAAATCTAGGCAGAGGCTCAACCACTGGAGACAAGCCATGCATTTTAAAGAGACAACACATGACATTTTGAAGATTTACATGATGTTTGGACGGCACCCTTATCCTGATTTACTGCTGTGTGGGCAGGGAGACGAATTAGTGTAATCAATGGATTTTGTTTTAAAGAGCGGGCGTGCATCCATGATTGAATTTAGTCAAGGAAATTGGTTGATGTAACAAAACCCAGTCTAGTAATGAGTGAAAATAGATAAGAGACAGCCTTCATTGGTCCCTTGTTTGCCTCTGTCTTTTTGTCCCATGCAAGGGAAAGGGGAAGCTCAGCTTTGAGGAAAGTTTTTTTAATCAGGGATGAATATTCATTTTGGTCATAAAGATAACTAAACTAGATAACTGAGTAATTTTAAAATTAAATCCATGCAACAAAAATTGACAGTGTGTGTGAACTACAGCTGGTCTCGTTTGAAACATAACCATGGAAGTATGTTTTCCTTTTGTGTGTTTAAAGTGTATTCTATTTTCGATCTTTGTTTGAATGAAGGTCTTTTGCCAAAATGAATTTGAGATTATTTTTAAACTCTCAGCTACTTCTTACAACAGATAAACAGAAATTGTTTTTTTTGTTAGGAGCTTTCTTTTGATATAGATTTCCTTGCAAATGATCGTATCTAATCTTATTGAATCAATTAATGCTTCCCTCTACAAATAAATTTTGATGCATTTATGAAATTGGCAGTAAAAAAAACTACAAGCCATATTACAAGTAAAATCTTATTTAATCATCAAAATATTACCTGAATATTTCAGTTTAATGGTTTTTGTTTTATCAAAGAGCTTTGCCATTTTCTAACAAAGCACCTCACAGGGTTTTTTTTTTTTATAATTCCATCTTTCTGGTAATTCCATTAATTAACTTGGTGATAAACACCCTTGGGACTCTGATAAATAATAAAAATACATTTTACAAATCTTATCAGGATTTTTGGAATGATATGGTCAACATTGTTCCTGATCTTGTTCTTTTTTTAAATTACTTTATCTTTTATATTTTCAACACCATATGCTTTAAGTGCTTTCGTAGTTGTAGTTCTTTTGCTTCAGGTAAACATTGTTGTCCTCTCAGACCAGTGAATCCAGTTCTGATTACTCATGGACCAGTGCTCTGCATCATAGGGATAATGTACTGACAGGCGTGCGTGCGTGTGTGTGTGTGTGTGTGTGTGTGTGTGTGTGTGTGTGTGTGTGTCTGACGATCACCTGAGACCGCCGAACACAAACTGCGTCATCCGGATCTGTCAGTTCAACATAAGCGTTCCTCAGTTCTAAATACCAGCAACCATCCATCTATCTGTCACTCATCTACGTCTCTCTGCTTCCATCGATCAAATACATCAATTGCTGTGTGTTGCAGCCCCACAGAGTCACTCACAAATGATAGACGGGAGGAACTGATGTTTTGATTTCATCTCTCTGCTGTGGTTCTGCCGGCGAATAGATCTGAAAGTGAGGTTTCCTTTGCACGATCAAGTTGTATAACACTTTATGTAATCCATTACCCTAAAGAGAGTCTTTGCAAATGACAGCATGAAAGTTACCTCACTGCATCACGTGGCATGAAACCATAGCCTATTTACCATCCAAGCTGTACACGCGGGCCTTTTCAGCATTTTTACCCTCAGGATGGTAAAGTAAATGTTAGGTTGGCAATGTAGTTGTTGTGGGTTGTTGATGGATGGAGTGAATGGGGATAACCATATTTGTCAGGCGAAGGATGGGAAAATAGAGAACTGGCTATTGATTCTGCTGAGAACACATCTGTGTCGCTCCATGAACAACACAAACACATGCACATGCAGGGTCAGACTGTGTGTGTATGCGTGCTACTACTACTCAGGGTAGGACACATGCACATCCACTTATTCATGCATAGTGTCGATGTTCACATTAGCGTTTTTTCCCCGATTTAACACATTGAATCCATATTTGAAATGGTCAGGTGAGGTCAGATTCTGGTCCTCGGGAGGGTATGCAGTCTGTCTGTTGTGAAGGTGTAATGTAATGATCCTCAGTCGATCTAAAAAGGCATGAATTGAATATTTGCATTTGCAATTACTGTTCAGTTACCTTTGTATTAATGAACAATCAACATTGATGCAGCAAAAATGCATTGTTGATTCTTGAAAATCACCCTTGCTATTGATAAGTGAGGCAAGAGAAAGTTTGGGAATAGATGAATAACAAATACCTCACGATACCACGAGAGAAGAATTTTACCTGGGCGGTGACAGACCCTCTTATCTCTCATAACTTCCCCACTCTGCATCAAAATATCTAAATAGTACAGCCTGTCTCTGGTGTTTCTCTGGTTTTGGGCATATCCTGTTCCCCGCCTCCAAATATGCGGTATCTCATTCCTCTTTTTTATTTCTCTTTTACAATTGTATGATATTCTGTCGCACTGCTCATAATATGCACCAACTCCAATGATGCTTTCCTTGTTTACACCGAAACAAGCAAAGCCGGTATAATCCAATTAACATGTTATCGCATTATGATTTTCACTGACTTATATGATTGATCCGTCTATGGTTCCAGCTCTGGCTTTTAGCTTGATTTCAGTTCATCTAGCTCTATATCAGACAGAAAATAACGAATTCATCAAATTTCGAAGGAGCCGATGGCAAAAGCATAAGTTCTCACCATGCTGGCCCGATGCAGTTTGTATGATGAGATGAGGAACGTGACTGTTTCTTGTCATACTGAAGCTATAGAAAGTGCTTGACACGGACTAGGAGGTGGATAGATAGAAGGATAGAATGAATTACTGCTAGTCATCAATGGGTAAATTGCTCAAGTCTCCTGCAAAGAAAACCCAACATGCATTTTTTTTTGTGGAAGTGACCTTCCCCCCTTTCCTTCCGGCAGGTGGTGCTCCCCACTTTCATCCTGGAGAAGCGCTCTCTACTTGAGATGTATGCCAACTTCATGGCGCACCCTGACATGTTCCTTTCCATCACCTCCGGTTGCACACCAGAGGAGCGCATCGTGCGCTTTGTCGAATACTACCTGACTGCCTTTCACGAGGGTCGAAAAGGGGCCGTGGCCAAAAAACCCTACAACCCCATCCTGGGCGAGACCTTCCATTGTTCTTGGCATGTGCCTCGGGACCGGGTTCGATCTCTCAGGACTACCGGATGCTCCGGCCCCAACCTGGTGCCGGCAGCCACGTCTGCGGATTCCAGCTCATCGCAGAAGGGACCGGACAGCTGCGACGGTGGAATCTCGGACTCTTATCAGGTTCGGTTTGTGGCAGAGCAGGTATCCCACCACCCGCCCGTGTCTGGGTTCTATTGCGAGTGCAAGGAGAAGAAGATGTGCGTGAACGCTCATGTCTGGACCAAAAGCAAGTTTATGGGCATGTCTGTTGGAGTCTCCATGGTTGGAGAAGGTAAGAAAACATGTGTTCTGTGTGGTAGTAAGGATAAGACCTTTCTACTTGAGAAGCTTCTGTTTATGCTTATTCCTGATATACGAGAAGTTACAGATCATATATAAATCTATGAATTCCCAGTTGCAACCCCATCAGTCTTCCTGCAGCCCAAATGTCTATTAGAGTAGCAAAGCTGAGTCAGCAATCTAAGCAAGGTCGTACGCAGTCACCTTGCAGCTGAGCATCCGCAATGTAAACTTGTCCTTTCACCGGGTTTATTTTTTAAAATTTGCTTCCCTGAAGTGTATTTGTTGATCAAGCTGAGTCTCCCATCTATCAACTCAAGCTGTCGCCTTATTGCATGATCATGTGACCTGGAAAAAATCGACTCAATACTATTTTCCTAAAAGATTAAAGTTTGAAATAACACGAGCAGATCATTTATAAACTATACAACAGTCTTATATATAAATTAGTTATATCAATTGATGGGCTCAAGGATTGATTAGGAGCTCAGACAGAACATTGGCAGAATGGAAACATATCTCATGAGTTTTTTTCCTTAAGACATACAAAGAGGTATATAAAAAGCATAATAAGTTATGATTATTTTTATTACATTTGCTTTATGCATTAATGATATAAGTTGTGCGTTTCAGGGGGGTTTAATTTGGAAAATTAACATTACATCATCCAGATATTGTCTGAAGTACAGTCCAGCTGATCTAGTGCTTTTCCTCCTGCAGGAAAAAGGAAGTTGATCACAGACTGTAATAATGGTAACTGAAAGAAAGTGTGGCTATCTAGAAATATATTCTGAAGTTAAAGCAAATTAACTGAAATTAAGTTCATCAGAGATCTTATCAAAATGCCAGAATAACCGAGTTCCACAAAACCACAAGGTGTGTGTTGACCCTGTTTTCAAAGAAGATGCTGACTTGTTTGTGTTTCCTCCCGTGGCTCATTCCTCTCACGGTTCGGAAGAACCCTCGCAAACCTCACAATCTGTCTCTCCCTGTCGTTTTAAATGATGATTTAAATGCTATCTACATTCAGCACCTACAGAAACGTCTCAGAAAATTTGAATATTGTGATAAAGTTCGTTAGCTTCTGTAATGCAATTACAAATACAAAAATGTCATTCATTCTGGATTCATTATAAATCAACTGAAATAGTGCAAGCATTTTATTGTTTTAATATTGCTGATTATGGCTTACATCATAAGAAAACTCAAAAATCCTATCTCAAAATATTAGACTATCATGAAAAAGTAATTTCTGTTTTTTTAATTGCATTACAGAAGAACTTTATCACAATATTCAAATTTTCTGAGATAGTCCTGTATTTGAAATGTCTCATATCCCTGGCAGATGCTCCGATTCCAGTCATCAGCGACAAAATACATGAGCAAGGCTTCAGGAGGTCTGCTTGCTTTTATTAGTCCAATTAATAGCATTTATTAATAACTGAATGACAAACATATATATATACACACATATATATGTACATATGTATACATATACATGTGTATGTGAATAATCATGCATTGTGCTGCATGCAGAAGTGTTGGAAAAATAGAATTAAATCATATATAATATAAAATGGTACAAACAATGATAGATTATGAATCGCAAGATAACAGTCAGAACAAAACTAAAAGTGAAAACTAGATTGAATTTATCATTGTAACCCCTGAAACAATAGTGGCTAAAAGCTACCTCCACTCCAGCTGTGTGTTCCCCACCTCCAAGTTATCGTCTGTGCTGCCTGATCTTCCGGTGCGTCCAGTCACCATTGTTGGTTGTTTTTAGAATAACGGTTATTCATCTGCATAAAAATAACCGGGTTCTAATTGAGGTAATGAGAGGTGTCTGGAATAACACAATCAGATTATAACTGATCCATACATTGATGAAACCCATTCATTGTGTAACTGTAAGGCTTGCTGCAGACGTTTGTGAAAATATTTTCAGATATGCATATTTTTGGGTATGTATTGGTATATTTTTGCAAAAGGTTTTGAGAAACACCACAGTGGACGTGTGATTTTATGATACAGTCTTCCAAACTGCTGCATGACAAAGTTCAGATCGCTGTATAGACTCACAGGAATTCGGGCTGTGCTTGGAGTTCACGTTGTTGGTGCCGATTTGGCAGCTTGTTCCTAAAAATTCTGTATAAAGTTAAAGTTTAAGGGTCGGAGTGACAGAATATGGTCTAATGTTCAAGCAACAGTGCTTTGTGTGGTAGTTTGTTTAGATTATCGCTGACCATCTGCCTATAAAGTTGCAAAAAAAATTCAGGTTCACCCTAACAGTCAAACTATCATGCCACATAGCTGCTCATCACAGAAAAAAAAATTGATTTCACATCTTCCCTGAATGACTGGATTTAGTGTACCATCACAGTTGGACTCTATGTGGGGAAAACTACGAGTGTGAATGTAGTTTGGAACAAGCAAAATTTTAAATGACATTTAATAACAGTAAACTAAACTAACAGGAAGCCAAAGCGTCAATCTAAACATCAGGGTGATCAACCATCTTCCTCTAGTCCCGGCTGCATATATATATCAGATGTGTGATAATTATGAATTTAACACGTGTTCTCGTGTAATTTGTTTGTGGACACATTTTAACTGGTAGAGTTCAGTGTGATGTTTCTCTGCTGCAGGGACACACTGCCAACTGGTGCAGACATCATTGTTCTGCAGCTGTTCACCATCAAAACTATGTATGTATGTCTGTGTGTGTGTGTTTGTGTGTGTGTGTGTGTGTGTGTGTGTTCAGAAGTTACGATGTAGAGCATTGCTTTTATTGTCCATGAACATATGGATGTACAGTATTTATAGTCATACTCATACTCATATAGTCAACTCATTTGCCTGACCCACTGGGATCATATATTTAAGATTATACATTTTTTAGTTAGAAATTGAGAAAAGAAAATTAATGAATTTACAGAAAATAAGATGCTGTTTACAAATAAAAATTAACCTTGAAACAAGTAGTTGTCCCACGGAATTATTTAAATAGGTGACACATCAGTCTACTCATTAACTTACAGGAATTGACATTGAAACAGGTTAGTGAAAATTTACAGCAAAGATGAAACAGGTTACTGAGTATCCTAAGATAGTTTTAAATAGAGTAAATCCCCCCCCAAAAAACGTCTTACTTCATCCATGCACGCATAACAGAATACAAGTTAACACTGCCAGATGTACGCTGTATTTTGTGTGTGTGTGTGTGTGTGTGTGAGTTTGTGTGTGTGCATACAGTACATGTTGTGTGTTTAGATGAGGGCTATAACACTGGGACAAAGACTGGCAAGTCTATTTATCATACAATCTGACTGGACAGATGGTTTTTTTTTGGAATTAATGGACACATTAAGCAGACATCAGTCAGTGAGTTAACACACTCCTCACCACAACTTCTGTGGGTGACCGTCTGCTCCTGGCTCAGGACTGAAAGTCGAGATAAGACTCCAGGCGGTGAGTGTTAAATTGCTATAAAAAAGTACAATGCTTCAACAATAACCTATGGACACTATCCTGTGTATATAAAGCTTCTTTCGATAACATAGAAATGAATTCAATGCTTCATTATTTAAATGGTACTATATTATAAGTTGAATATGCAGGGGCATTGAGGGTTATTGATTTAAATCATAGAATTTATACAAAACAAACAAGGATCCTGTATGAAGACACTGAGACAAATCAATGTAGGGAGGCATAGTTGTATCAAAAGTAATATCGCAGAAAGAGCATAATAGGCAGAGAAATAGATTTTTTTGCTGAAGAGTTCAGCAGGAGTGAATATAAACTCGCTCTCAAATGTACACGGAGGATGATTGGTGTTGTTTCCACCACCACGGTACAAGGAAAAAGAAGAGGAGTCAAGCTACCGACGTTAGTTTCAATTGCAGAAACAGCAGATGCTGAGAGAGCACCATTATTGGGAGAGAGTTTTAACCTTAAGCATCCATAAAGAGCGTCAGTTAAATGCCGGCAGCAACACAGAGCCCGTCGGAGGGTTATGAGCAGAGGGGTTAAAAGTGCAATTTTGGACAAGTTGAGCACCAGATGTGCCTCCTCTTCTGCACCTGCCCAGCTGATTCATCATTTTACAACTAGACTCAGTGCACCCTGAACGACATTTATGCCATTCACCTAATACCACGCGGTAGATCACTTTAATAGAACCTATAAGACTGTCCACAGACTGATTTACTTTTTAAAGAATCCGCTGCAAGTATCAGGCATCTTTAAATGGACTTAAAATGCCTCTATTTGAATTGTTGTAGAATTCATACACACCCATCAGGTAAAAAGCGAATGTGCGAAAAACAGCAACTGTTTTGATTCCAGGTGTCAGTTCACGCAGTAATGCACGGCCTGGTCACACAAAACCGAAAATGATTCTTTCAACCAAATCTCCGTGTAGGTTGGGGCGCTAATCCCTTAATCGTGTTCCACAGTTGCACAGCTGTTTGCGTGGCTAAACACCCTAAAAAAAAAAAAAAAGAACAATCTGGCACTATTGTATCTGATGTGTGGTTTTCCAGTAAGAGATGGCAGCGGATACTCCTGCCTCTCCGAAGAAGTGACAGTTCAGTCATGGAGAAAGAAACTCTCGGTTTGAAGTCGCAGTGGGAAAATCTTTGATCGATGTACCCTACAGAGGAGTGAGGTGCGGCATCGGGAGGTAACCTGGCAACCAGACGAATCGGATGCAATCAGATTTCCTTCTCTCTCTCTGCGGGTTCTGTCTGACCCCCTTCCCGTTCACTCCGATTTTAGTGGCTTTGCAATTACCGGGTCGATCAAAACTCGGAGTTTTCGCTTCAAAGACCGTCCAGTTGCGACAGAGAAGACTGTTTTTTTTTTGTTTTTTTAACAGGAGGGTGACTACTGCCACTGCAGTGAACGTCCTGTATTGTGAATCTATTTGGATTGATTTCCGAGAAAAAAAAAAAAAACACTCAGTTTTACAGCTGAAAACAAATATGTGTTTGTGTGGTCCTTTGGTTGGCAGCCTGTTTGCAGTTTACGTTTTATTTTTTTCCACATTTCAGAGATTACATTGAAATGTTCCCATTGTGGGAGGATTGACGGCTCTAGTCTATAAATGACAATAAAAATCAAGCATCAAATGTGTTAATTGGGTTTTAAAGACTACATCCTCTCAGGTTGTAGAACTCTACTTATACCATTATGATACTGAGACAAGAACTTAAGGCCACAGCATAATTCACACATCTTAAACAGTAGAGGTGCGTTGTGAGGTGTGTGTATGTGATTGCAAGAGCGAGATGGCACTTGTGTGTGTGTGTGCTGTGTGTGTTTTACGTGTATCTGGGGGAAACAGATGTGAATGGTGAATTAGATCGGGGCCTGTTACAGCAGACTGGGCTAAAGGCAGCTGTCGGTTACATAAGCAGGAGGGAGGAAGGAGGCAGCGGGGCTGAACCGGAGCCAGACACACTCATCTCTGGAAGTAGGAATTCAGATAGCGATGAGACGTGCGTTCCTACACTTGATGCCACATTAGCCAATTTGGTTCATGGTGGGTTTATTT
This sequence comes from Fistularia commersonii, assembly GCF_037954325.1. NCBI lineage: Eukaryota > Metazoa > Chordata > Actinopteri > Syngnathiformes > Fistulariidae > Fistularia > Fistularia commersonii. The sequence goes on along the minus strand of NC_141294.1, from coordinate 8,539,112 downwards.
GTGTTGTTTTTTTTTTTTTTTTGTGGGGGGGTTGCCTGAAATATATCCCATTTCATAATTCACATATTTCCCGTGAATGTCAAATAGGACTGGGTCTAACTGCTTGTTGAGATAGCCAAGTCTCCGGGGGGAAGTTGCCATTCTGCCGGTGACGTTTCTCTGCTGTCGCAATTTCGGCACAGAAAAGGAACCCAACAAAACATCTAAGGATTTCTGCAGCTGCATCCCGTAATGCACATTGTATACACATTTTCCTTCAAAGCACATTGTCAGTTTTGGTGATGTAGCATTAGAGCAGGCCCAACTAACCATATGTATAGGTACAGTATACGCATATTTATGATCCATTGCCAACTCTCCTCCTCCTCCTCCTCCCTCTCTTCTCTCCTTCTGACTTCTCCTCAAGTTCTACTCATTTATCTCCCCTATTTTGGTATGATCTATCCTATCCTGGGTTTCCTTTTGAACAGGCTGCCAAGCCCACACACAATTGTGTGTCTGGGCTATAAAAATAAAACTGACTTAATTGGCTTTGCTTGATATCCTCTATGCTTTTTTTTACAGTGAATGTTTTTTTTTTTTATGTCTTTTGCCCGCAGGCGTGTTGTACTTGTCCGAGCATGACGAGGAGTACGTTTTCACGCTTCCCTGTGCCTACGCTCGCTCCATCCTCACAGTGCCCTGGGTGGAGCTCGGGGGAAAGGTCACAATCAGCTGTGCCAAAAGTGGCTACTCAGCCACAGTCACCTTTCACACCAAACCCTTCTATGGAGGAAAAGTACACAGGTAAGCGGTGCCCTGATGGAAAGTACACTAAAGATGGAAAAATATACATATATTTAGAAGCTCAAGCAGTAATTGAGATCAGTGTCTTGGGTTATTATAAACCTCCCTTACTTTCGGCTGCTCCCTTCAGGGGTGACCAGAGCGAATCAACCTCCTCCGTGTAACCCTATTCTCTATTTCCTCCTCTCTCACACCAACTAATTTAATGGCCTCCATAAATCCTCTTGTTGGTCTTCCTCTAGACTTCCTGCCTTGCAGTTCCAACCTTAGCGTCCATCTACCATAATATTCACTATCCCTCCTTTATAGACCGAACATCTCAGTCTGGCTTCTCCGACTTTACCTCCGAAACATCCAACAAGTGCTGTCGTGTTGATGGATTAGTTCCTGATCCAGTCCATCCTCGTCACTCCCAAAGCGAACCTCAACATTTCGTCTCTGCTCCCCCCAGCTCTGCTTCCTGTCATTTCCTCAATGCCACTGTCTCTAAACCACACCACAGTGTTGGTCTCACTACTGTCTTGTACACCATTCCTTTCATTTTGGCTTATACTCTTGTATCACATATTATTCCTGACACTTTTCCATCCATTCCTGCTTGAACCCATTCTTCATCTTTTTTCCACAGTCTCAATTACTCAAGACTGTTGACCCTAAGGACTAAACATCCTCCACCTACTTTATCTCACTCCCTGTAGCCTCACCGTTCCACTCGAGTCCCTTTCCTTCACACACATATATTCTTTCTCGCTGTGCCGAACCTTCATTCCTCTCCTTTCCAGCGCATACCTTCACTTCTCTAAATTTCCCTCACCTGTTCTTTGCTCTTACTAGAGATCACAGTGTCATCTGCAAACATCATGTTCCATAGAGATTCCTGTCTTATCTCATCAGTCGGTCTGTCCACCACCACTGCAAACAAAAAGGGGCTCAGAACTGATCCCTGATGGAGTCCCACCTTCCACCTTCATAAATTGTGATCAATAGATATATGCTGGACTGTCTCAGAAAATTAGTATATGGTGATAAAGTTCTTTATCTTCTGTAATGCAATCACAAAAACAAAAATGTCATACATTCTGGATTCATGACAAATCAACTGAAATATTGCAAACCTTTTATTATTTTAATATTGCTGATTATGGCTTACATCTTAAGAAAACTCAAAAATCCTATCTCAAAATATTAAAATATCATGTTAAAGTAATTTTTGTTTATTTAATTGAATTACAGAAGATGAAGAACTTTATCACAATATTCTAATTTTCTGAGACAGTCCTGTATAACGGCTAAATGTATGGACCATATAGAAGTGGTATACGGGAAGTCTGCATATTGGTGTATTTGGAACTATAAAAGAAGAATGGATCTGTCAATACTCCTCACTTTTTGACATGTACTCTGGAGCGAGCCGTCCTTGAACCTATGGCCATTTTTCCCCACCCCAATACTATACACTTCATGTCTAATGGGCCACATTACATCCGGCGCCAGGCAAGGTATAATTACCACTCTGGCTCGACTAGGATACAGACACCACATAAAATGGTAATTGGTTTCTAAGAAACAAGAGGGGAATGAATCGGCAATTATATTATATCGTATAATTTGTCAGACACTTAAAGGCGACTTAAAATGAACTATATTTATCACCTAATATGTGGAAATTGAAGAAGTGGTACTTGAAAATAAAAGCAGTCCACATAATACCTTGCCCCTGACAGAATGACATTGCTTGATGAGTAGTTCCTGAAAAATCAGTTTCTTTCCTTACTGTAAGCTGTGACCTTTTTTTTTTCCTCAGCCTTACTAGTTTAGTTCCAAGTTCATAATTATCTATTTCAAAGGAAATATCCCAGATGTAAACCACTATTTATAGATGTGCCCTTTCCTCACAGAGTAACAGCGGAGGTAAAGCACAACCACACGGGGAACATTGTGTGTAAAGCCCAGGGCGAGTGGAACGGCACGTTGGAGTTCACCTACAGCAACGGAGAAAACAAGACGATCGATACCTCTAAGCTGCCGGTCATCAAGAAGAAAATCCAGCCTTTGGATAAGCAGGGTCCGTATGAGTCCAGGTGAGCGTGACACCTGTGAATGTTCTTATGACACAAGTAGGCACGTGTAGAGGATGCTCTCGGTCTGCGGTAAGATTCCACTTTGACTGACAGTTTCCTGTTATTAACTGACATGTCAGCTCATTTACTACTTCCACCGTCTATTCACAAAGCCACTCACTTAAGCCTCTTATCTTCAGCTCATTTTCAGGGTCCTCACAGCAGCATGTGTTACCATCGCCTTGGTAACCTTATAGACGTATATCCTCTCCATTAGATAAAACTCTCATCCGCTGAAGTGTCTGTCATTAAACCGTTGACATTTAGCTGCAAGGTTGTAATTAAAAACACGTCACCCTGCTGCTCATTTTCTGATAATCAGGATAAGATGTCATTTCTGAAAATATCATTGACGTGTAGCCCTACTTGTTGACAACAAAATGTGGGAAGTCAGCACCGGAAACATTTTATTCAGAATTAGAATCAAATAGGGCTGCTCGCCAGTTTATTGAAGAGACAAACAACTGTTCATCTCTCAAGGCAATTTTGGGCCTCCAATGAAACCGGAAAACCCGGAGGAAACCGACGCAGACACGGGTAGAACATGTGAACTCCACGCACAGAGGCCTCCTGTCAGGATTGAACCAAGGACCTTCTAAACATGAACCACTGAGCCACCATGCTACAATATATATTATATACACTGCTCAAAAAAATAAAGGGAACACTTAAAAAACACATCCTAGATCTAAATGAATGAAATATTCTTATGAAATACTTTGCTCTTTACACAGTTGAATGTGCTGACAACAAAATCACACAAAAATGATCTATGGAAATCAATTGTATCAACCCATGGAGGTCTGGATTAGGAATCACACTCAAAATTAAAGTGTAAAAACAAACTCCAGGCTGATCCAACTTTGATGTAATGTCCTTAAAACAAGTCAAAATGAATCTGTGTTCCTTCCTGAGTGGACACTATGATTTCACAGAAGTGTGATTGACTTGGAGTTACATTGTGTTGTTCAAGTGTTCCCTTTATTTTTTTGAGCAGTATATTATTTACCCCGGGTTCATCTTGGAATTTCCTAATGTTGCCCAGAATCCATCTTACATTACACACAGAGAGCTTTACAGTGTTTCCTAACAGAATCAGACACACTTGTAAATAAAGCTTACTAACATGAATTAAACTATATTTTTAAAAATACAGCAGCGAGAAGGCTTTAGGTTTCACTGCCGCTGTCCACCGCTGTGGAGCTTTATTTCCCTTCCAAGCTTGTGTGTGTTCTATCCTACAACAGTCAGTCAATGCAGGATTTTTCTGGCCTGAAGGAAATTAATTTCCTTCTGTTTAAACAGATCTTAGAATATCATCTGTCATAGCTCTTCTGACACCGTGTCCCCGGCATAGTGATGGCGATCGCAATTCTCCACTTTTTGTGTGCCCAGGCGTCTTTGGCAGTACGTGACAGCCTCTCTGAAGGAAGGGAATATGGACGCCGCCACAGAACACAAACACCGTCTTGAGGAGAGGCAGCGCATCGAAGGCAAACAGAGAGCTGCCACCAAAACACCCTGGAAGCCTAAATATTTCATTAAAGAGGTAAAAAAAGTCATAAACACCAGTGTTCTCCAGGTCACTGCTTAACACAACGGATCAGGAATCGGGGATAATGTTATATCAGTTTTTTGGCAGTTGATACCTCCTTTTACCTGCATAATAAACCCGGGTGACATTTAATTTTGTTGGGTTTGAAATGAAACCATCTCAAAACCAAATTAGGTTTCTTGAAATCTGTTTTTTACAGTTGATTCTTATAGTGGACAGTCATGAACAGCTTCATTGGCAATTCTTTTCTCATGATCACCCTGCTCCCCCTAAACATCCACATCATTCAAGTGCGTCTCAAAGTTCCAGCACAGCTATCGGCTGCTCGGCTTGCACAGATGCAACATGAATGTCGAGGAGTCGAACGCTTTTTACCGAGGTGGAGGTCACACCGCTGTTTGTCTCTTTAGGGCGACGGCTGGGTGTATTGCAACCCTCTGTGGAAAGTCCACTGATCGCTGCTTGGAAGCAGTTGTCCTTCCCAAGAGATAAGTGTCGGGATCAGGGTTGGCCAACGACGACTGATGAAGAAAAACGCCTCGAACGAAAGTTGCAGAATTTCCGAAAATGTAGAACGAACTTATAACCTGCTCAGCAACTGGTTTGACTAGACTGATCTTACTCAGCCAGGTAGAATGATGGAATGTTACTTTTTTTTCAAACAAAGATTTGCAAAAAAAAACAAACAATCAAAAAAAAAAAAAAAAAAAAAATTGAATAGCTACTGCCCAGACACTTTGTTGTTGTTTGCACAATGTTCTGAAATACAGTGTTGGTTTGGCACAATTCACTGTACACTATGGTATTGTACAGCACTGTGTATGTCAGCAATGTGTGTGTTTTTAAGTGACTGTGTGAATGGAGACACAGAAAAATAACCCTGTACGCACATTTGAGAGAATCCACAGTGTAGAATGTAGAGTGGTTTCCTTTACGGGTGAAGCTGCTGATTTTCTCTGTATTAGAGCTCATTAAAATGTTGCGTTTCTTCACTAGGACAGAGTGGCTTTTGGGTCTGTTTGTACTGTGAAGCACTCGCGGTGTAAGGAGATGCTTTTTGGAACGAGATAAAGTTTAGTTTTAGTGTCGATGGAGGCTGATCGGAACACAACGTTATAAGTATAACTTATAATAACTGACATTTGGAGGAATGGGACGTCTTTATACAACGAGAATATCGGTAACTCTTAAATATTACATGGCAACATACCTCTTAAATAGAACCAGACTGATAGGATATGAACGATATCCACTTTCGTCAGATCCAACAGTATCACCATATATTACTACAGATTAATATGCTAAATTAATAATTTTACACGTGAAACAGGATCAGAAAGATACATAATCATGCAAAATGAGGTCGGACTCTTCAATATTCATATTCCTCATATGGCAGTTTGATTTTGTATGGACATTAATATATTCCTGGGGTTGTGCGCCCCGATCTCCACTGCAACATCCACAGCTACTCTTTTTTATCAGCTACTGTTCTTTATCTGAGGCGCAGAGCTGCAGCTCATGTGAGGAATTGAGTCAACAACTTTGTCACCAACTTTAGCTTTTCCCTTTTCCTTCCAAAGAACCAGCATGCTTAAACCCCCACTTTCACTTGAGCCCCTGTATGGTCCTATTTGAGCCGTTCACGGGGACTCAGGATGTTCATGTTCTGTGGGTGACCCTTCCAGTAACAGATGTCACCTACGGCACAATTCCAATGATGACAATAACACACCAGCTTTTCCAAAATGTAAAAGCGACAGTTCAGGAAGAATGTATCTAAAGTCCTTTTTTGATGGCTATGTCTAATAGCTGGATATAACAACTGCTGTTGTTCTCTATATGATCCCAGTTCTTTAATTGGATGCATGGCAGACACCCACACCCAACAGCACCACCCATTGCAGTAAAACATGTGAGTTTAACACGAGAAAGCTGTTATTCAAAGTCATTCACGACAGGGCAAATTTTCTTTGAGCCTAGTGAAAATATGATTCCCAGAAGGCAGGTCAGGGACAACAAGAAGGATTAGTGACTTACCCTATCTGAGTGAAATATTCGCCAGAGAAAAGTTATATCGCTGTTTTAAATTAGATCAACTCAAGATATGTATTTAGATGAAAAATAAAGGCATATTAGTCCTGTATATAAAACCATCTCAGATGTAAGATTACGTGAGTGTGAAAAGAAAAATGCACAAGGGAAAATCTTTGACTGATGAAAGCATCCATGCAGTTCCATTGAAAAATATATGGGTTTATTATTAATGACACACAAGCAAAGCCAGTTGATACAGAGACACAGATGCCAGTGGAACTGTATATTTACTGCCATCTGGTGGGAACAGCACTGGCCACGTTTTCATCGATGGGACTCGGCTTAAGTGGATCTAATTCCTCGGATTTTCTCAGAATGATGGAGACTTTTTAATTATCAACATGATAAAGTGATTCACACGGCAAATATAAGGTGGAAATACACATTCAAGCCTGAATAATTTAGTACAATACAAATGTTCCTGAAAGGTGTATCAAATGAAAACCCGTGATTTATGATGAAGTATGAACAAATCAAGCATATGTCTAACTTGCTGTCAAAAATGATTACAGCTAAGTTTGAGTTATAATAATTTAACAATGAGCGACCTCCTTGCATAGAAACAGCGCTGATCAATGGCATCTGTGTTTGGCACCCCTCGCTGTGTCTCTAAACGTTAAAAAAAGGTCAAAATAAATAAACAGCTTATCGTTGGAGAGATTCAGAGCTGCATCTAAACTCAAGGGATACTCTGTTGCTAAAATGTTGGAGGAATTTGACTTAATATCTTATATAACCTGTTGGGTAAGCCATTGTGGAAGCAGAACTTCCTGCCCTTATATTTCGATTCATCTATGTCCTTATTGCACTAAAAATCAGTAACTCTCTTCTCTATGACACCAGATGACATCACTCATTTTCTCATATTCTGCTATGACCTCATTGTAACCTCAGATTTAAGATAGATACAAATTTCAAGGCATCTGGTTATATTATTGAGTATCAAAATAGTGTTATAATCATTCACACAATCCCTCCTATGTCAGATACTCTCCTCTTGATCTATGGCTATTATTCAACTTATGTGGCTTTTTCTCTGCCTTCTGTATGCTGCTCAATTTTGGGGCGGTAAAAATGTTCAGGGCCTGATTATTTCAGCATTATACTTTTGTTATTATGACCAATTTTTCAACTCTATTTGGATGCTATATGAATTTATACGTGTATTACAAATCGTACGCGTGAGGCGCAGTGCTGTTGGCTCGACACATGGTAAACGTGGCATTGTGACAGTGAATAGAGCTCAGCAGCAGTGTGTGGGGATTAGCATGAGAATGGTGTGTGAGTGCTGGAAGGTCTTTCTGTCCCACCACAGCTGATGCTGTAACACCTGAACCCCCCTGCTCCACTGAACACACAGCCCGGCTCTCTTCACGGTCATCTGTGCCCCAATTGAATAATCGTCATTTTTCTCGCCGCAATCTTTACACATCTTCCGGTAATACTGGACACGCTATGGAGAATCGCCACACCTTCTTGTATTTTGCATATGGCAGCAACCTGCTGAAGGAACGTCTCCAGCTAAAGAACCCATCTGCCACAGTGCACTGCGTGGCCAAGCTAAAGGTACGTTCAGACGGAATTGGACAACTTACCTCACATGAGCCGCACACTCGTACAACTGCTTTTCTCGTCTCTCTTTCAGGATTATAAATTGGTATTTGGGAACTCTAGAGGTGTTGCCAGCGACCGTTGGCACGGAGGGGTGGCAACCATCGAGCACAGTCCTGGGGATGAGGTGTGGGGTGTGGTGTGGAGGATGAGCATGTCTGACATGGAATCTCTGGACAGGTGAATACGAATTTCTCCGGCTGCTTTTCCTTGGTGTCGTGTAGCACCCCAAAAAAACTGACAATATGTGTTTTATGTGTGTTCACATGTGCACACACACAGTCAAGAAAATGTGAGGTTAGGTGCATACAGTCCCGTGGAGCTATCAGTAAAGACAAAAGGCCAGGAGCTCAACTGTCGTACCTACATAATGAACAGCTGTGTGTACGCTCCTCCATCGCCTCAGTATCTGCAGGTAAGGCTGCTTTCACTGCAACTACAATTTAGGGCTTTTGAGTATGAAGCTCGAGTTAAGGTTTCCCGGCGCTCGCCGATGCCATAAAGGACTTCCTTTACTCTGTAAAAGTCTGTTTATCCCATCAAAATAAGTAATAAAAAAGACCAAAAGCAGTAACATACCAGTTCGCGTGCAAGCACACTGCCATTTTAAAGAAGCCTTAAAAATTTTGTCATGAGTTCTCCAACAGATCAAAATAATTTGATACATCGTGAGATTCTTACGGTAGTTTTACGCTTCATTGAGTCGGCCTTTTATCGACATTTTCAAGAAGGGAATATATTGCCGCTATTAAATCTTGCCACCTGTCAGGGCGGAGAGTGCGATGAATAGTGGAACGGATCTCCAGCGGTGGAGTCGAGACAGTGAAGTATCGACAACAGTGTAAAATTGGATGGCTGGGACAGCATTAACAGCTCATTCAAAAGACCCACCCTGTTGTGTTAACATGATGCGCCCGTGTTGCAGAATGCAGGAACACTGTACAAATTCACACATTGGGGTGGCATAGCACTTGCATTGTTTGGTTTTGTGTAAATAAACAAAGCATTGATAGTGGAGCTATTTGTTGCAGTGTGGCTGCAGAGTCATTCTGTAAACGGGGCTGCAGTTAGCTGTGTGTTAGCGAACTACTGATGTAACCCAAGGCCTTGTTGCAGCACGTATTGGATCTGACAACACTATCAGTATCATACACAAAATAACATTACTTTGACAAAAAGTAAAATTATATTTAATTAAATATATGAATATATATATAAAAATATTATTGAAGTATATTAATGCATATGTATTCATTTCAAACTGATATTTTTTTTGATTCAGCAGCAACAAAATGTTTGCTGCACAGATTGTTTCCCATGCGTATCACATGCGTCCTAACTATTATGCATGTTATCACCACTTTCTTTACTAAAAGTGTTCGTTACTTATATTCAGAGCTTCAGAAATTAGCTTTTTTCAAATCTGGGGGTAACACATCCCAAGACACAGCAACTTTCAAAGATTTCCATTTTTCTCAAGTGATAGATAGATAGATAGATAGATAGATAGATAGATAGATAGATAGATAGATAGATAGATAGATAGATAGATAGATAGATAGATAGATAGATAGATAGATAGATAGATAGATAGATAGATAGATAGATAGATAGATAGATAGATAGATAGATAGATAGATAGATAGATAGATAGTTTGCAAGTCTTAAAAAAGGCATGATCAGTGTGATAATCTGTTTAACTATGGGATTTTGTTTGTTTTGTTTTTTTTATTGTTCATAATCACATATTAACAAGACAGTGTTTAAGCAGTATTTGTAAGTACGTTGTTTGCTTTATTTCACAGTTATTAATTGTACATGTTAAGGAAATGAAGAAGTGGGAATAGGTAGTTTGCGATTTTTCTTTATCAATTAAATTAAATTTGTTTATTTCAAAAGGGGACAATTCAATTTCATAAAACAAATGGATAAAACATGAGTAAAAAAGCCAGAATTAGAGGCTATTTTTCATTTGTAGTCCCCCGGACTTTATGTTGTTTACTCTTTCACTCTTCAAAAAACAGAGTCATTCCATTGGTTCCTCCTGGTTAAATAGTGCTCCGTTGTGGCTGTGTCACTCGTGCAACTTCCAGGGAGCTTGTTTTATCCTTGCTTTGCCCAAAACATTCAAAAGACACGGCCATAAATGAATGAATGGACTTTGGCTGCCTCTATTGAACCACATATACAGCACAGATCTGATATAGTTTGATTTGAACACACCAGAAGGTGATATGGCTGTGGTTTCGTGTCATGAAAATCCTCAGAGAGTTGCTGTATTATTGTTGCAGGAATTGGGACAATGTTTGGGCCGAAGTGTGTTTATTGAATTCCAGTTTATCAGATTTGCATTCAGGATCCCTTCAGTGGCCCAAATCTGGACTGAATTGATCACATTAAATGTGGTTGGTGCTGTTCACGCTGTCGGAAAGAAACAGATTAAAGTTTCAGATGAGCATAAGTATCATATTGAGCTCCTTTTGCTTCTGATCTGGATGTATGGAGTGTGAAAATAGTGATTTGAATCAAAAAGACAACAAAAACACAAATCAAAAGGTTGTTGCTGTAATCAACCAGTCACTCCAGTTTTTGCTTTGTGTGAATCCTGTGAAAAAACAGTTTTGTCTGCAATCACTCCTTGTCACCCGATCGTGCTCCCCTAAAGAATCAGTGCACACACTTTCTCCGACTTGCTTCATTTCATAGAGCTGACAGCTTGTTAACTAAAATACCAGATTGTTCTTTTTGCACATGCTGGAGCTCCAAAAGAGCGGGCAACAGCACGGGGAGAGTCGTGATCACAGCTTTGTCTTCAGCTGTGGGAGAGTGTGTGTGCAAGGGCCCACGTCGCCGTTCCAACTCTTATAATGACTCTTGTCAGTGAGTGACCATTAGTGACAAAATCTTTAGGTCCTGAAGTTGCTGTTGTGGCTGTGCAGTAGAAAAATTTTGCTTGATGAATTTAAACTGAAGTACATTTACATGCAGCTGTAGCAAGATGTGTGCTCATGTTGGAGGTGTCAACCCCACATTAGTAAACAAGTTGTTTTCAATGAACTCATGTCACTGCTGAGTTGATATGCTTCTGCTAAACTGTCACAGATCATTACACTCCTTTCCAACTTTCTACTTTGCAGACAGTAACAATTGTAGTTTGTCATTGTTGTCCACTCACTGTTGTCCATTGAACAGCAACTCATTGGTAAAGGCTTCTTGATGTGCCGCTTTCATGTTCAATGTATTAAGTTGATCAATGTGTGCAGAGGTAAACTCGCTATAGGCAAAGAGGCGCGGGTGTTATCGAAGGACGGATGTCAATATTTCATGTTGACAAATGTCATTATTTGGACACACCCACACTGAAGTCTGTTTCATTTTCCCAAAGAGACTCCGAGCCTCCAGACTCCATTGTGTATTGCTTTGCCTTTATAATATCACAAACTTCATAATGGTTAAAGCACCCAAAAGTCAAAAAGCAAACAGCTTTTTTTGTAAATGTCAAAAATCACCAGCATTACTTTACTGTATATTCAAAGCTGCTTATTATAACAAATAATGGCTTTTCAAACTTTCTTTAAATTTTAATTTCTGTCCTTTTTTGGGAACCTATGGCCACAGACAAGAGCTAAAAGGTTATAAACCATTGAAAGAAGAACTGAAAAGAGGCTCTTGTCCTAATTGGTGGCTATATGAGTGTCAGTGGTTTGTTTTGAGTATTCAGATACAGATGTTTACTCCTTGCACGTTTCTTCAGTGCAGACATTTCCTCTTACCTCACTGTTCACGATAAACCAGTCTGGAAGCTGGAACTAAGCACTAAAAAAATCTGCAATTTTCTTCAGCTAATCTGAGAAATTGTGTTGTTCATTTGTACTTTAATATGAAGGCTAGTCAATAATGTAACATTTAATTTTATCACTAAAGGTGATTATGATGGGAGCAGAGCAGAACGGCTTGCCGGAGGACTATCAGGAGAAGCTGAAAGCAATCAAGACCAACATGTACAAAGGTCCTTTACCCATGATGGCCGATCTGGAGCGAGCCAGGAGGAGAGCCAAAGCCAAAGCTGACCATCATTCTGATGCCTGATAATCCAGCAGTCGTCACGCCGTGGAAAGGTTCACGAGGTTCTGTTTCTTGTCTGATAGGAAGAGAGAGCTTGTGATAACCAGTAACTTTTACTTATGGGTTTGAGTAGAGGATGGGTGTTGTATATGTTGTAGCTGATTTACAACAAAAAGAATAAAAAAAAATATACACATATATGTAGCCAAACACATATGTATGTATGTATGTGTATACAGGTATATGTATATACATATACCTAATATACAGCGTAAATTCAATACAAAACTACATTGATATATACAGTAGTGGTATAAGTAATAACAATTGTAACATAAGTAACATAAGTGTCAGAGTCAGTTATTAGTTTTCCGTTTAATAGGTATTTCTATTAAAAATGTCTTCAGTGACTTGCGTTATTTGTTTTTGTTGATTAGAATGTCACTTTTCCTCTTCCAGTCAGACTCGAGTTCCCAACCGAGCCTGAGGACTGCCGTCACGACAACATGGTCTCCTGTTCTTCAAATGATCTTTTTATTTATATTGGAATAAATCGTTCTACTAAATTCTGCTGGTGTTATCTAATTTAATGGCCATCAGGACAAACTACCAGGTACTTTTTTTTTTCTCGATTGCTCAAACATACGATGACTGTGTGGACATGCTGGACAGCAAGTGGGCCGTACCATCGGCCAAGCTCGACCTATCAGGCACAATGTGCATGTGAAAAGCTTGTAAAGCTGTGCCTCCACAGAGCCCAAGATGGCCTCTGGAGGGAGATGGAGCCACTGAGGTAGGTGGACCATCACCGGCTTCCTGGATGTTCTGGCTCCTTTGGTGAAATCATGTCTTGACCCTTACCCCGTTTCAATATCAATTTCAGTATCAACATCAATATCAATGTCTCTCTGTGGAAAGCATATACTGGACTTATAACTGCCCAAGGTACAAATGTTTACAAATGTTTTTGTCTTTATCGCCTATTTTTGTTCTACAGTTTTCTATGATTATAATTACTATTATTACTATTACTATTATTACAATGCCGTTAGATGGTTAGGCCCTCCGTGAGCTACCACGCTGGAGGCGTTTGTGTGTCTCAGTGATCCCGGGAGTTATGTTGTCGAGGGCTCTGTGCCCCTGGAAGGGTCACCCAAGGCAAACAAGTCCCAGGTGAGGGACCAGACAAAGTGTGGCTCAGAAGACCTCCTATGAAGAAGACAATCACTGGACCCAGTTGTCCCTTGACGCGGGTCACCGGGGCCCCCACCTGGAGCCAGGCCTGGGGACGGGGCTTGTTGGGGAGCACCTGGTGGCTGGGCCTTCACCCATGGGGCTCAGCCGGGCACAGCCCGAAGGAATAACATGGGTCCCTCTTCCCCTGGGAAGGGGAAGGAGCGGGAGCTGGTGCACGAGGCTGAGAGATTCCAACTAGATATAGTTGGACTCGCCTCGACGGACAGCGTGGGGTCTGGAACCAGGCCTCTTCAGAGAGGCTGAACTCTTTTTATTCTGGAGTTGCCCCTGGTGAGAGGTGCCAGGCAAGTGTGGGCATATTGATTTCCCCGTCTCGGCGCATGCACGTTGGGGTTCAGCCCGGTGGGCTAGAGGGTAGCCTCCCTCCGCCTTCAGATGGGAGGACGGGCTCTGACTGTTGTTTGTGAGTTTCAACTCCCACCACCGGCAGAACTACAACCACGTCCCGAGGGAGGCGGAGGACATTGAGTCCAAATGGGCCATGGGTCCATTGTCGAGGCAGCAGACTGTATGATCTGTGTTGGAGTTTGGTCCGCATTGCCGGTTGTAAGTCGGACCCATTTCCAGTGAGAGTTGGACTCTGCCAGGGCTGCCCCTTGTCACTATTTCTGTTCCTAACTTTTAATGATCTCTCGCTCTCACTGGAACGGTTCGCAGCCGAGTGTGAAGCGGCCAAGATGACGATCAGCACCTCCAAATCCGAGACCATGGTGCTCAACCGGAAACGGCTGGAATGCCCATTCCGGGTTGGGGAAGAGGTCCTGCCCCAAGTAGAGGAGTTCAAGTATCTTGGGGTCTTGTTCACAAGTGAGGGATGGATGGAACGGGAGATCAACAGGTGTATCGGTGCGGCTTCTGTACCGGTCCGTCATGGTGAAGTGAGAGCCGCGGCAAAAGGCGAAGCTCTCAATTTACCGGTTGATCTAAGTTCCCACCCTCACCCATGGTCACGAGCTGTGGGTAGTGACCGAAAGAATGAGATCACGGATACAAGCGTCCAAAATGAGTTTCCTCCGCAGGGTGGCCGGACTCTCCCTTAGAGATAGGGTGAGAAGTTCGGTCACCTGGGCGGAGCTCGGGGTTGGGCCGCTGCTCCTCTGCAAAGAGAGGAGCCGAATGAGGTGGCTCAGGCATCTGGTTAGGATGCCTCCTGGACGGCTCCCAGGGGAGGTTTTCCGGGCATGCCCATTTGGGAGGAGACCACGGGGAAAGACCCAGGACACGTTGGAGAGACTATGTCTTCAGGGTGGCCTGGGAACGCCTTTTTGGTGTCCCCCAGATGAGCTGGACCATGTGGCGGGGGAGTGGGAGGTCTGGGCCTCACTGCTCTGGCTCCACAACCTGACTCCAGATAAGCAGGGGAAGATGGATGGATGGATGGATGGATGGATGGATGGATGGATGGATGGATGGATGGATGATTAGGGCCATTGTGTCTAGATCCTGCATGTTCTCGCTGTGCCTCTCATGGTTCTCTCCGGGTACTGCAGCTTCCTCCCACATCCAAGGATATGCAGTCAGAGAATTTAGGACTCTGAACATGTTGGTAGGTGCGATTGAGAGAGTGAATGGTTGTCTGTCTATATGTGCCCCTGTTATTGGTTGAGGGTTTACCATGCCTCTTGGTCAATGGTATCCAGCATTGGCAGAATTAAGAAGGGATGGATAGGGTTGTATGTTACTTTTCAAGGAACCTAAATACACTTTTATTCACAATGGGGAATGTTAGTTTTCAAAGCTCTGATGAACTGGTGGGATATCAGATGGACATTTCAGAAGAGAGTGTATTCTACAGACTGGAGAATGGGGCGCCTGCAATAGAAATAAGATTTGAAAAAAGATTTGTATGATATTCAAATGGATGAATATTTGTAAGGGAGAGTTTTTATGATAGCATTATTGTAAAAACCAGTCATCATAGGCAGTGGAGCATTTGCTTTTTTGCTCAGATGAGTTTTATTGTTTGAAATGTGTGAGTGATCCCGATCACTGTAGTTTACCACTCCTGGATCCACCAGGTCCAAGTGCTTATGCAATAAATGTACATACTTAAGCTTCAATTTCATTACAGATTCGATCAGCAAGCACATAGTTTTTGCAGCTATTGTTTTTCATTGCACTTTTCAGTGTTCCAGCACATTCGTATGCATTGCTGGTTTAGATATCTATTCAGCTATTTGAATATATGGAAAATCTTGGAGATATAATAGCTGCCGGGTGGGCTCTACTTTTTAAATACAGCTATGATTTCATGTCTTTATTCACTGAAAAATGCCACAATACTGATGCTGAAGATGGTCATAAGCTGAGCATAGGAACATTTCTAAAGTTTAAACAACCAATTATTCAGTGCCATTCCCTCACATGTAGGTAGACTAACCAATCAAAACATTTCATGAACTTGTGAAACAAGTCATGCATTTGTCCAAGAAATTATAATAACAATTATTGAGGATCCTCTGTCCAATACTGCTGATGGAAAAGGCCAATGTTGTTCTGATAGTGATGCTTGATCGTTACTGTTTTCCCCATAGAAAATATTATGGTTTATATATGATTATGATGCGGCAATAACAGATGTGTGCTTTCCCAGACTGGCCATGAAAATCATTGAATTTGACAATGTAGATTTCAAACACTGCTGGATGGTTGAATGATCAAGATTTACGGGATGTTGATGTTTTTATCAATTATTGTTTATTTGTACAAGGCCATGGAATTAAATCAAGTGGAATTAGAGGTCTCTCGATGTGTATATCTGATCATGGCAGGTGCCACAGGATTCTAAGTGCCACAAAAATAGGGTAACAAAATGCAATGGAAACCATCTGCGGGATCAGCTGGGGGGAAGCTACTGTATTATAATTTGTTAAATGATGAATGATATAGGGGGTAAAATGATTATATACATCTAAAATGACTTTGAGGTATGTTGTATGTCACACCTCCTCAACACAGAGCATTAAATTAAACTACTAAAGGTTTTCTTTGCCCCATGAGTCCATGTCGCCAAGGTTGAAGTTATTAATGACATGTGGTCTTCCCCCCCTGTAAAGAATGACTTAGGAAAAATGTAGCATTAGACATTATAACAGGGCTCATATTTTACAGAAATGAATTGCTTGAAAGGCCAGAACATACTGACTCCCAAGAGCCCATTGGTTGCCCCAGTTACTGTGACAAATGGCAGACTTGGCATCTAGATGACCATGCATCATTAGAACTGATATACACCACTGCTGAATATAAATGAGGCAACGTATAGACAAAGGACTGCAGTATCTTGAATGATCTTGAACCGTTGGGATGCTCCTGTCCTTCCCGAGTCCTTGCTGAGAAGCTGTCCGTGATTGGTTTTCCTGTCTGTAAAGCTGTGTGAGTGTAAACATGCACTATTATAAATCCCCACAATTTTTTCCTTGAGAAAAAAAAATGTAATTAAAAGATGAAATAGCACACACTATGATGGTACTTTATTGGACATAATTTGATGCTGTTGTTTATCAAGCAATAAAATGAAATGTGAGGTGATTATGTCAGCGGAGCGGAGCTGTGTTCTTCTTCCCGCATATGCGGTTCTTTGTGCAACAGAAGTAGAGGAGTTTCCCAGAGGTTTTATCTCAGGCTATATCTTCCTGGCAAGCTGACAGAAACACTTTTGGCAAAAGCAGTGCTTGAATGGAATGCTGATCATTTAAATGACAGGATCATGGACGCAGTATTGAGATGATTGATCCATAAGAAAAAAAAAATGTTCCTGGCCTTCCTCTTATAGGGGGAAGTGTGTCACACATTTTTAAACCACCTGTGTTCATTTCTACACATCTTTTCTCCCATTCCCACAGACTGAATATTCGGCCCACGGTTGACAGTCATTCCAAGTCATATCCAAGTATGAACAGTGCTGTGCAGCTGGGATGTTTTCTGGGAGGTGATAGATATGGTCCCTACGGGTAACAGAGCAAGGACACTGAGTGACTTGCGTTGGGGATGTTCATTTGGGTTATCAAAGCTTCAGTAAAATACTTCCATGTAATGGCCTTGTTTCTGCAAGGCCAGTGAGACAGATGTATAAATGTGCACCACGCACCAGAAAATAAGCTATCTCTCGGCAGCGACCCCTTTGTATTTCCGGAAATGTCTGTCCAGGGTCTGATACAAAGACAGAAAGTTTATTTTTCAGTCTAGCAGTTTGGCATCAGTGTAGCAGTAGATCTATTTTCAACTGATGACGGTCGCCTAGCCAGACTGACTAAAGCAGCTGTCTTGGAATGGTCACCACTTATTTCTATCATTCTGAGTCTGTCTGAGACTGATCAGTAAAACATACTGAGGCTACATTTTTGGATAGCGGAGCCGGTTTGGGGACATAGGAGCGAGTCCTGAAGAGACTGAGCCGTGGGGGGGGGGGCTGCAAGCTTCTGAATGATGTGGGGGAAAAATGGTTTTGTGGTGTCATGTCCGTTGAGAGTGGCATTGTAAAATGTTAACAATGGAACTTTACAGAGAAATTAAATTTTGTTTATTTTAAATTTAAAGGAATGGATATGCATTGGTTTTGAATTGCAAAAAAAAAAAATTTTTTATTTTACTATCCCGAGAATGGGGAAAAGCAGTTTTGTGATAGTCTGACGTGAAGTTCTAAATATAGATAGCTCCTGGTCTCTTAACACAGAAACCGGTCCGTTTTTGGGAATGACATGTCAAGGTTTTTGAAAACAAGATCGCTTGCTCAAAAAAAAAAATTGTACACTGGTATAATGCCGCTGCCAAACTGGTATAAAATCATATAAAAACACTGACAACATAATTTGTGGAGGGAACAGCTGCGACCTTAACCCATAAATGTGAAACATGAGATCTGAAATCCAGCGCGTCCTGTATACAAGCTGCAAAGGAGGTAGCAGTCAGATACCCTGTGAACCAAGACTTATTATATGTAATTTTAATATTTAATCGCTGTATTTATATTCTAACATACAGGCAACCTTGTTTGACAAACTCTGTCCTAGTTGTTTTATAAAGTTGGAGTAAAACCTGTCAATGTCCCATTATGGAGAGATGAGTTTCCTGCTGTCACAAATAGGAAAATAGCTGGAGCAGCGTGGATCTTTTTTTTTTGGTCCTTTTGTCCAAGCCCCCCTGAATCCTGGACTCCAGCGCCTCCAGCCTGGCTTCAATGTTGGCCTCCTTCTGGGCCCACTCCTCCTCCTTTCTCTGGAGTGTTTCCTTAAGCCATGCGTTCTCTTTCTCTACCTTTTTTATGGCAGTCATGGCTCTCACGAAAGAGGCTTTTGTGTTTTGCATCTCTTCTCCCGGATATTGACCCTTCTCTTCACTCTGCGCTACATGTGCACAGAGCCTGGCCATGAGGGCTTCGGTTTCACTAAGAAGGAGAACCATGTTGTATTCAATGTTTTCAGCTTGGTCCTTCTGGTCTTGCTGGGTCTCGGTGTGCTGTTGCAGGTTTTTGGTGGCTTCAGAGAGTTTCATACTCAGGTTTGACATGATATTAGCAGCGAGAACCGAATGGTCTATATGCTTGTTTTGATTGTGAATCTTCTTCAGCTCATTTATGAGCTCATTGAGGGTCTTCTGGTAGTTTTCACTCGTGCAGGGCTGGTCCAGTTTGTTCTTAAGATGCTGAATGGCCCTCTCTGACACCACGTTGACCTCGTTCAACTCGGACTTGAAGTCAGACACCTTACTTTGTGCACCCACCATTCTGACGTTGGCCATATGCAGATGGAGCTGGGAGTCTGCAAGGAGAACCTTGAGCGCTTCATTCTCTGCCATCAAATGGTGCATAGCATCTTGATGGTGGAGCTGTTGTCTCCCACTCCCTTGTGGATTTCTGGCTTGCACATTTCTTCTCCGTGACCTTCCGCTTCGCTGGCTGTTCATCGCTTCCATCGCAACCACAAAATTCCTCACTCGAGAAAATTTGGGCTGGGATTTCTTGATATCTCCTTTCAGATACAGGTTCTCATGCATGCACGTTTGCAAGACACCACAGCTGAGCCAGGTGCGGTCACACACACGAGTCCGGAGATATCACAGCAACTCAGGACCTTTACACCAGACCAAACTGGCACTTGTCAGATCAGAACCTATGAAAACACAAGCCTATATTGGAGGGGAGTGAGGCTCGGGATCACAAGCCTGTTCACAGGTAACCCTACTCACAGCTGACTCTGTCAAGTTGGACATTGAATTCATTTGAGCATCTTGTTCGTGGTTCTTGACTGGATTACGACAGCGCCCATTTAGAAGTTTTTTTTTGTGTATGTGTGTTGGAATTGCCGTTATTTTTTTTAAAATTCACAGTATACTATACAGTAATACAAAAAACATCCATCAGCAATTGCTACATAAAAATAGGTTTCCTCGATATTCCTCTGGACTGAATAGTGTCTGTGAAGAACCTGTGATTGACTGTGATATCATAATAGTTTAGTTTTTTTTTTAAGAACATCAACAGGGTGCAGATCTTGGCAGAGAATATCACAGCTACGCAAAGTGCTAGTACATAGACGGACACACAGTTATACTTGATTTATATAGACATGACAAGGTATTTGAAATGAAGACATGTCAGATGAGGCAGTTGCAGAAGATTATGAAAGTGAGAGGGGAGGGTTGTAGCATGAAGAAAAGTATAATCAATAGCAATGCAATTAAAGGGGAGATATTTGCATTCAATACATAGCTATGCTCTGGAACCTCAACCATAATATTAGAGGTTTGCATTACAGCCAGTTATGCAAACGCAAATAGGTGAACTTTACCCGTACTACAAAAAACACAATAAATTGCTGTGAAATTTTTCATAACAGGTCTATTTACTGAGCCCATTGTGGTAAAATTTCTTTTAGGAATTATAAAGCAATTTTACTGCTTTCAATTCCACACAAATATACATCTGCACGGTAATGCAGAATAAAGTAAAAACTTCATATGGAATGCCATCAAGTATTATTAATTCATTTTGATTAAAAGTACTGATCTTCCTTGTACAGCCAGGTGCTACATGTTTAAATATTATAATATGTATGACAGAGAGTGTGATTTTGGGACAGCTCTAGTATTTTGAAACTGAAATGACCGTCATTTGTTTGTCAAAGTTGATAGAGGGAGGACATCTTAGTTCATATGGAAATCATTTTAATGTTTTCTATTTCAAATGACACATCTACTCTTAAAAAATGCACAGTAAAAACAATTCCATATTTAAATTGAAATTATAAATACAATTGCATTGACACGAATGCACTGTTATAGATAACTTGTTGAAGCTCCTGAGTCGAAGCCAGAATATATTCATATATTCAATGTAACATTGAATGTATAAAAAATTCTACAATGTCATCTTCCACAAAACACAATTCCAGCTCTAAAATAGCTTCATAGGCCATTGAGAGTTTTTATTGTGATGGATGAATATCTGCAATTTCATGTCCAGAATACTTACATGAATGAAATTGCCAAACATTATCTAATGGGGACTGTAGCTTGAAGGATAAAACATGAAAAACGCACTACTGATGAACTCCACTTAATTTGAAGAATTTGACATCTTGCACTGCTTAAAGATGATTCTAGTCGTCGTCTTCCTCCTCGTCACCCCCAAATGACAGAAGGCTGTTGTTCTTTATTTTCTTTCCAGAGTCCTTCCTCTTCTCCTCTTTATCCTTCTTCTTTTTGCTGGAGCTGGCAGTGATGCCCTGAAATTTTTCTGAGGAGGACCGCTTTGCTGGTTTCTTAAAGATGATTCTACCATCAGGAGGAGGTTCGTCATCTATGGACAACAAATACATGTGTCACTCAACAAAATATTTTCTTTAAACAAATTTATACAAAATCCCAATGAATGCGCATAGAGATGCAGCAGTGAAGGCTTACTATCGACCTCAAAGCAAATCCAGTTTCTCTTGAGTTTAATATTTTAGCTTCACTGTACAGAACTAATATTTGCTGGGATGCACATGTTTTACACTTGTATCTGCAATCAATTTTATACAGCCTTTCCTTAACTTTGACGGATAAAAAACCAAGGCATACCATAATTTACCCAAGTGGATTGAATTGACTGAGAAATAAAACAAAGACCAGAAAACACATGTAACTCAGGATGAAGTCAGAACCATTTAAAATTGTTTAGTAATTTTGCTGGACTGCTAATATAAATAATGTATAGGCACATAACTTGAAATCGATCTTGCTATTGTTTCATATAGAATAGATTTCATGTTAGGATCATGGAAATTAACAATTACTAACCTGCAGAAAAACATGAAAGGGCAAACTATTTGTTTTCTTGCCTGTTTTCAAAAAAAGGAGGACTTAAAGATGAAAAATGAACAATATTTAAGGCATGGTGTTATCATATATATTTTCATAATGAAATTATGCGATTGATTGTTAAATCTAAATGTTTGAAACACTTTTGGCGCTATCAAATTTGCAATCAGTGTAGTCTTTAATACCTGCGAGTAAGTGTGTGTGTGTGTGTGTGTGTGTGCGTGTGTGTGTGTGTGTGTGTGTGTTTAGAACTGGACCCACTCATCTGCAATACAAACAATGTTCAGTAACGCTTACCTTTCTCAGCGCCACTTTTAGCTTGAACATTTCCTTTGATACTTTTCACCTCCTCTGCACTCAAGTCTCCATCTTTAATGACCACAACCTGGGGAGATTCGTCCTCCCGATCACTCCCACTGTCATCGTCCAGTGTTGGCATCACCTCCCGCTGCAGAGGGCAGAGACAAATACGATTTTTTTTCTCCACAGAACCTTCCAATAATATTCATAACAACGTGCAGCGAATTCTGAAATGTATGATAGGTTCAGCTGGAGTTTGACGAATGGGCTAGCATGTTCGGCTGCCGCTAGCTGCTATTATTAGCCAAAACAAATGCGTACCTTGGTGTCGACCGTCGGTCCTTCTTTATAACCGACATCGTTTTTGAACTTCTTCAGAAACGTCGGTTCTGCTGGTTTCACCCACGACACGCCACTTGCCTTATTCTTACTCATTATAAACGGTCAGCACGAGAAAACATGAAAAACGTTAGTAAATGAAACACAACTACGTCTTTGAGATGCGCCTGGCGCATCATCACGTGTCCTCGACACTTACTGCGATTGGCGGGTTGAAGGCGGAAGTCAAGCCGAAAACAAATTACCTCTCAGCGGCAATGGACTTTAACGTGACTACCTAAACCATAGTATGAATACATCTCCCAGTACGAATTTTGAATTAACAAATAGGCTTAGCTCAAGATGCTAGGGTTCACAGACACCTGTCATATTATTTTAAGAAAATATGATAGTCATTTCGAAAGTCATTTATCCCCTGCGACGTCAACACTTCGAACCAAGTAGTTCTATTAGTCGAGATTTTGCTTTGGAATATCTCGCTCTGTCGGTTGCTGCCCTGGGTCCATGAGACTGAAATAGTCACCTGGCTCTTCAGACATGATGTCCGGTACCTTTTACGCGCTTTTGGCAGGATTCTGGGCCGCTTCTGCCTCCTTATCTGCCAAACTGACTCTCACCGCGGACCACCTGCAGGATCTCTGCGTGTCCGTCCTGAGCGGCTGGACGGAGCCACACGGCAGGGATACAGCCTGTAACTGGGTGAGCTTTTTTTTCCCCTCTGAATAATAATCTGTTTTTGCCATAAAATTGTGTTCAAAGAGCAGCTATTTTAACTTTGCGAATTGCTACTTTACCGTTTCATTTATTCATCTTCGCTTAATTTATTCATGGCGCCATTACCGGATGTATTTGGGTGAACTCGATTTTCAAGTTATTCAAGCAAAGGACAGTTTCCCAAGAATCCACCAGAATCATCAGTATGGGAAGCCAGTCAATTGCAGGGCCACATATTGACAAGCAACCGTTCCCTCTCACTCTGGGCAATTTTTCATTTTTTTTTTTACAATTAACCTTCTGCAATTAGAATGTGGGAAGAAACCTGAGAGCCGCGAGGAATCCCACACAGGGGGAGAACATGCAAACTGCACACAGAAAGGGCCCCTGTTGGTTCCAAGTCTATATTAAATGTTATTTTGGCCTCTTGTATCCGCAATCTTGTTCTTTGGGTCACGAACCACAGCTCGTGACCATAGGTGAGGTTGGGAATGTAGATCAATCACTAAATTGAGAGCTTCGCCTTCTGGCTCAGCTCCCTCTTCACCACGACAGACTGTTGTGGTCCACATTGCCGCAGATGCCACACCAATCCACCTGTTGATCTCCTGCTCCATCCTTCCCTCACTCATGAACCAGACCCCGAGATAATTGAACTCTACTCATGCCCTCTACTTGGGGCATGACCTCTTCCCCGACCCGGAATGGGGATTCCAGCCATTTCCGGTTGAGCACCATGGTCTTGGATTTGGATGTGCTGATCCTCATCCTGTCAGCTTCAAAATCGGTTGCGAACCGCTGCCGAGGGTCTAGAGCTGGACCACTGTTCCATGACCAGGGCAAATCACACCGCTCCTCCTCGATCCAAGGTTCAAGACTCTTAAATGATGTAAATCAATAAATATTCATACTAATTGTTAATCTTCCCCAACCCACCCCCCAAAAAAACAAACGAAAAAGGATTATGACTTGATTCACAGCACTTTCCACCTTCTTAAAAAAACATCAAACATCTTGTAAGACATCTTTCCACCAATCTGGGGCATAATTTATAAAGAATGGGTTAAACATTATTCTTTTTCTTTGACCTTTCTGTTTGTGCAGCTCCATATCTTCCTTCGGATGCTGTGTGTCGTCCTTTTCTTTGCGTGCAATGCTATAATGTGGAACTGCTTCTCTAAGGCTCTTCGACACTGCTCCTCTTCAGCCATGGCTACTGTCACTACCACCTCAGCCAACTTCATCTTTTCAGTAAGTGGATGGCAGATTTTTTCTTGTTTGGTGCTCGGCAACCCATTCGTTTTGCATGTTTTTTTGCAGTGAAGACACATTGTATGTTTTCTCTTGTGTATTCCCTCAGGCTGCAATGGGAAGGCTAATTTTAGGAGAGACCCAGGCTACGCTGTGGTGGGTGGGAATCGCGCTCACTCTGTGTGGGCTGCTTGCGCTTCATAGATCCTCACCTCAGCCTCTGCTAAAGGATGGCAAAAAGGACAAATAATATGGCACCCCCCCCCCCCACACACACACAAGAATTATGTAAATAGAAAACATCACTTTACCTCAAGTGCACTTGAATTAATAGGGTGTGTAGATTTTTATTTCACCACTTTTTTATACATATTTTTTATTTGTATACAAGTGTGTATCAAAGGATTTAATGAAATTAAAATTATGAAAATGTTGGTACGTTATCACCAACGAGGATCTGAATTTTGATGAACAAACATGTAGTTTGTAGTTACTGGCTCTCAGGGATGTAGCAAAACTTTTGTCTTGAAAGCCTTGCTGGAGTCAGAAATCGTATTTTTGACATGCTTAGGCTTGGAACATTTTGTACTGACATGAGAAAACTCATCCTTAAAGTGACTACAGTGTCCCTGATCAGGAACGCAATCCACCGCTCTGTTTGTAAACACGTTTTGCTGATTAAGACTTAGGCATTCTGATTAGTAAAAATCAAGCAAGACTGAAAAATTGCCTCCGGGTGCAAAACACCTTTTGTGGACTTCAACCTATTTAAAAAAAATACCTACCCCAATTTGTTAAGTCATTGAGATTGCAGTGCTCTGAATGTATATATGCTCAGAACAAATGCAGGAATTTGTCACGAATGTTTTATAGCCTGTATGACTAGGAAGAAGATATTTGGCAACCAAAACTTATTTTCTTAATTAAACATTTAAATATGTTGTTGTCTAAAAGGAGTAAGTATAACCTGCTTCTTCGTTCATTTTAGTCTAAATTCAACATTATTCGAGCTTATTATTGTGCTTTGCATTGAGACATGCTTGACAAAGTAAGAAATAAATAATTGTCTGAGACAAACCCACAGAGATGATAGTTCCATTTATTTGACTGAAACCCACAAGATGAATGGACAGTTTTTAAAATAATGTAAACATGGATAAATATAAGGGGTCTCCTTCTTTCCACCATTCAGTTGAAAAAAACTTCTTACAAGTAAGTCTCCTCCAAGTAAGATGAGTTAATGTTCAATTTAAACATACAACATAAAATAATCTTCAGACACTGAAGAGACAAAAAAAGAATGATATATCTCACAAAGTTTGATCCCCAACATCAGGAATAATAAGGCACAGTGTCATTTAACCATGACAAAGGCAGCAGACCAGAGTTAGAACCTATGCTCATACTTCATTATTAGATTAGTGCTTCTGTTAAGTGGTTCTCCTGAGGCACCCACTGGCTCCCTTTTTAGTCTTAAAGGTAGTTCTGATGTACATGAAGAGGCTTCTCCCTTCTTAAAGAGACATCTATTCAAATCTGTTGAGCCGTCAGGGCATTTGTTCCCACAGTTAAAGAGACCGCACCATGTTGTGGTTCTGTCCTCTGTAATGTTCCCTTCCTGTGATGCAATCGCCCAGCTGAGCCCCCTGACCCCACTGAGGTCTTTCTATCCAAAAAGTCATCTCTTTGCTTTTGGTCTCAATGACTGTTTAGATTCACAATTAGTAACCAATGTGCTTCTGGCAGGCTGGTATTTAAAGAAAATGATCTGTCCTGTTGACCAGAGAAAATATTCAAATAAGCTGCTGTACACAGTTTTTCCATCTCCTCAAACTACGTTATTCTTTGCCCAACCTCTTCCTTGCTCCATTAACAGGTCTATTCTCGGTCTTGAAAGGATGTGTGCGAGATTCTGATGACAATGAACTCTGCATCCACCCTCTTGGAGCCAGATTTTTTTGCAAATGTCCTCCACCTTTAAACTGCATCACATTTTGAGGTCATCAATTTACTGCTATTTTACATGCATGGGATTCTTTTGCTTCTTACAATTATGGGCACTTAAATATTCTCAAAGCCAGTCTGTCCTTAGGGAGAGATCCAACTGAGACTCTTTCAGAGGTTTCTTCTATTTCCCCTTCCTCCTTTGAAGCATAGAGCTCAATGCAGAGGTTGTCGAGCCTCATGCTGATCATGAAGCTCTTGAAGGCCAATGACTTATAATTTTGGACAATGTGCTATAAGTGAAATTGACTTCCCGGTAAATGTTCTCTGTTCTTACAATGCGTTACTTTGTCAAGCATTCGTGTAGAACACACTTTGGTCAAAAAAAAATGTCTGCTTTGTTTGCAAGAGACATGCAGTTTGGTCAAGTACTCACAAAATGTAGTTCCAACCAAAGACAACATACTATACATGTTTTACACTTGGTTGCATCAGAAGTGGAAAATATAAAAGGACATAGCATAAATCTTTCATTTCCATTAAAAAAAGTTTTTCTGTTAAAAAAGGTGGTTTTCTCCTGCTGACATCTTATGCTTTCAGTTTCTTGCCCTCCCACCACCAAAGCCTACAGGTCTCTAGCCTGACTGCTGGACTATCTAGCTGAGCGAGATCTCAATTACGTCCTCCTCGATGATCTCCCCCTGCGGGATCGTCAAGTGTTGTGGGGGGGCTTT
The DNA here is from genome assembly GCF_037954325.1 of Fistularia commersonii. Taxonomy (NCBI): domain Eukaryota; kingdom Metazoa; phylum Chordata; class Actinopteri; order Syngnathiformes; family Fistulariidae; genus Fistularia; species Fistularia commersonii. The sequence goes on along the minus strand of NC_141294.1, from coordinate 8,512,038 downwards.
CTTACAGCTCAGACCTGTGAAGGGGCTGCACCAGGACAGGGACAGCGGGCCACCAAATGCGAGCTGCATGGCTTCCCAACATGGCACCTTCACCCACCTTGGAGTCTCACCCTTTAGGCGTTCAATTCCCTGCAGAGAAGAGAATAACAAATATGAGGTGAATATTGAAAAGCCAAGAGGCAAGGTGAAGTCCACGTGCAGCATCATTCAAAACGAGGCTAAAAAGCGGAGCATGATTATAAAACTGCGACACAGAATGGTTCAGTTTTTGGGCCTGTTTCTCAGACAAGAAGTAAGTTCATAAGTTCAACTTCAAATATATCTATTTTAATACAATACTCATCCGTTGCATATGGATATTGAATGAATAGGCAACTGGAGACACAAAATTGTCACAAAAGTGGAGACACTTAATTGACATTAAGCTAAACTTAATGGCAATTAATCCACAAAAAAATATCAGATTCTTGGATGAAAAGTCAGCAAAATGATTTGGGTTTAAGTTCTAGAAGTCATGAGTGATAAGACTGGATTTCCTTGAAATCCATCCAAAGGTTAAGCTATTTCAGTTTGGTCAAACGGGATGAGTGATGCATTGACAAATCAGTGAAGGCAGTGTAGTCATGGAAAATTAACTCAACAGTTTGTTGAGTTTGTAAAGGTCTATTGAGTTGAGTTTGTAAAGGTCTATTTGTGGCCCAGTTTTCAACAGTTTTCAACTGGGCCACAAATAGACCTTTACAAATCCCAGAGATTTTTCTCCCAGCATCGAAAAATAGCAACATTTTGGCAAGCAGTGCTAGTCCAACTGGCTGCCAAATGTGCAGTTCATTCTCAGTCATCTGGAGCAGCTAGTTTTGTTGTGTAGCCCCAATTAAAACCAGGTCTGTGGCAAAGACTTATTTTCTTACAGTTGTAAATGTTTTAATACATGCAGAAACATAGATATTTAGGCCTTACTGCATAATATCAGTTCTTAGTTTAGTTTCATTTAGGGTTGCACAAATGGTGCCCTTCAAACTGCTTAGCTTTGCACAGATTCTCATATTGTTAATTATTCGGCTGAATGAAGTTTGCTTTGCAGAATGATGGCTTTTTTTCAATTCCAATTGCCGATGTGTTTTGTTTACCTAAATTGTTAGATGTGAGGGAATAGGCTGACAATGTTTCATAGGCAGGTCAGAAGCCAGTGGTGTTGTGGGGTTAGGGTTCATTTGTATTTGCAACACATGAGTTGCTTGGACTTTCAAATCAAGATTTTGAGGAGGTAATAAAATCATATTCTATCCATTACAACACAGGAAATAATTTTTGCTAAAAACACTCGAGTATTGTATTAAAACAGCTTTTAAATGTATTCTTTGAATATACACAACTGAATTATTTTCTTCCTTTCTAAGACACACGCCCAAGATCTACTAAAACACTACAAAATGACTAACATGCACACTTAAAAAAAATCAACATAAAAAACAAACAAAAAAAAAGGAAGAAGCAAGGTTGTCAAATGGTGAACAGAGTATTGTGCACTGAAAACATTACACACAGCTTGCTGCATCTGAAACAGCAGAAAGTAAATGGGAGTGAAGGATTTTGACCGTCATTTGAAATTGGCATGCTCGGGATGTATAAAGCTGGATGAGAGAGCTAGGGTGACCTCTGTTGAGCGCTTACCTCTGTCAAGATTAATAAGAGCTGTCTGCGCCAGAAATGTTTTGGTAGAGCAAGTTATCAACCAGAGCAAATGCACGAGCGAAGAGGAGAGAACAATTCATGGGAAAGGGGCACATCAGAGTTGTCAGTGGGAGTAGAAGGAAGGGCAGTGACATTTAAACAATCCAGACTGAGATTAAAAAAAACAAAACACAGAAATACCCTTGAAGGCTTTTGCATTGCAACTGAGAATTTATTCTCTGCGCATGTGCTGAAAATGTCTTCAGAATATTAAGAAACCATTTTTGTAAAAAAACATAAAGTATCCAACCACCATCACTCTCTCCAGTAAGACTTACCATACCAGCAGTGTTTCACATCAAATACTAAACCAGTCTGCACTTGTATCATGCATTCAGATAACAAAAGACACATAAAGTTGAATGTAAACCTACAGAATAACATTCATACTTCAAAACATTGGTCCTGCAGAGATGACAAGGGATCAAATTAAAACTAGAGAAAAGCAACTATACCATTCTAGTACTTGTGGAAGTGGAGAATGTTTACTTTTTCAGATGCTTTGACAGTCTGGCAAACAGCAGAACCGCAGTTCACAGGGAGCTTCCTACAACTGCATCTCCATTCCGTTTGAGACAGTGACCTTTTGGATGAATTCAAAGCTGAACCTTTGCGACGGAATTTGGCACAAATCAAGTGACACCACACAGGTTAAGAGCACAGGGACAAACTGTCGAATGTTAATGCACACGCACGCACACGTTCCATGGTAGAAAGAGGAAGGGAGTCCTTCTTTGTGAACTGAAAAGAAAAAGAGTGAACCAAGGTGGAAATTCCTAACTAGAGCTTTCTCACTTCCTGCCGTTCAGCGAAAAAACCAATAGAGCAAAAGCAAGCTGGCAAAATGATTGGTAATCTTTGTTTGAAAAGTCTTCAAAACACACCTGTCTTCCACAACTTTGAGCATGTCAGATAAAAAACATTGGAGTACATTTAAATTATTCTGCAAAACTAATGCCAAAACTTTTGACTTTTGGGGCGTGGGGTGACAGGAAGTCCACTGATTTTACACTATATTGTTCATATGATTACTTCTGAACACTAAAAGGTCCAGTGTGCAAGATTCAGATGTTGAAAAATGGTACTTTACAATTCTTGTAAATGACCTCAAACTAAAAAGATTTTTTGTAAGCCTAGAATGCCCTTTATCTAATCCACAGATGTGTAGAGCCAAGCGGATGTCCAATTCATTCTTAGGAGAACTGCTCATATTATAGAAGACATTTAGCTTCTAGGTTCAGTGTTGCACATTAAGAGCCCCATGAAGGGAGATAAACAAGAATTGTAATGGCCAAGAACCTTTGGCTTAAGCCTTAGTCAACTGTTGACACAACTGAGATATATAATTGATGAAAACAGATCAAGGTATGATAAAATACTCAATGCATGCTTTGAGGGAATCAGCTTATGAGGGAAATCCATGATGTGTCACATGAGAGGATCATCATGCCGTTCATGGCCATCTCATCAAATTTAGTTCAAAATTCCAACACTGGATTCTTCAATGGGTTAGCAATGGTAACAGATGAAAACTGCAGATTACCATTACTACCATTTTTAATTAAGCTACATCGCAAAATGTTCGTCAGAGACCATTTTTAAATAGGGACAAGCTGATACAGTGGCTGCTTGGCTGTTTTCATGGTGCTTACAACCATCCCTGTCTCCACTGACAACAGAACATACAGTCTAAACATCACAGATTGACTAAAAGGAGATTTCAACAGCGTCTTGTCAATGACTGATCAGTGGTCAATGGACCTTCTGACCTCCTCATGACGTCTGACAATGTTAGGTTGGGCAAACTGGAGCAAGGACAAGCAGAATGAGAAGAGGTACAGTATGTAAAACTGCAAAATTGTTTCCCATTTCCAAATGGTCTTTCAACAATGGACAATCATACAATGTTCTGGGCAATAGTCCACTATGGGAAATAAGTGGTTGAAGGTGGTAACTAACTATTGTCTTGCAAAATCAAGAACCATAACTATAATACATGTTGAATGATACATGCATGATTGTGTATGCTGCTGTAGGTTCTTTTGACCAAGGGTTGAGGTGAGGAGTTAGAAGGTCGGACTAAATATTACACACTGGCCTTTCAACTACAATTGGTTAGTAGGATATTCTCTTTTTAGTAGAATTATATTTTTGCCAACTTGCCTTTTATATAAAATACTTCCACAATCTTAGGTGACAAACATCCACCATGTTATGGCTATCCTTGCAATTATTTCCGACTGGAACCAGTTGAAAGGTTTATTTGGTCCAGGTCTTGAACATAGGGACAAACTAAAGTTACTGTGATGGTTATGCACCCCTGATTTTAGAATTGTTTTTTTTTTTTAATTATAGTAAAAATAACATTAAAAAGGAGACCTATTATGCTCATTTCTAGTTCTATATTATTACTGTACAGTAGCTTGCATTGATTCACAATCCAAAAAAGGTGAATTTTGTATTTTGTGGGGGTAGGATGATCATATTATGACATCAGTGACAAACTCATAACAATAACGAGACTCATGCTTTAGGGCTCCTCATGACTTAAAAAGATTGGCCAGAATGTATTGTTATGAACAGTAAAAGCATAATATGTCTCCGTTAAAACTGTCAATTGACTACCTTTATAGGTATTTTTAAGCGGTTATGAGCAAACACAGCTTAAGAAGAAATAACAAAAACAGACTCATCACAGTGTTCGCAAAGGAATACTCACATACCTAGAGTGTTTCTTTTTCTCTGCAACCCGGCTTACTGAAGGCAACACAACAATAGCGCAAGGATTTGGTAACACAAAAAGCAAATGTAAAGCTGTCCATGTCTCAGTTGAGAACCATACACATATATACATATTATATATAATATATATGTATGTATGTATGTATGTATGTATGTATGTATGTCTGTATGTATGCATGCTCAGCACTGGGAGCAACAAGCGGCTATAGCCGAGCTCAGTGGGGCTCCGACGAGCTGTCCACTTTCGTTCTGAGTTGCCGCCTTCTTCCCTGCGCTGACCTCTCACACCACATACTGGTAAGTCTCAGCCTTCCCATGGTCAGGGGTGGAGAAGGGGCTAAACCACAATAAGGAGAAGGGGTGTCCAAATACCGCCCTCATGTTCATCCACTTAGTTTTTTTAGCCCATCTTCTCTCTTCCTTTTTCAACTGCTCTATGCCCTGAAAATGAGAGACAACCAAACTTCAGTGGGTGTGCTCTAGTGACTCGGTCAGCAATCACATGCCAAAGTCCCAAATAAGTTTATTTTTGGAAGTCACTCAAACTGCCTTGGACTCATACAACAGTTTAGCATGGTACTTTGGTTCTATAAATCCCCGCTTTAAATCAAAAAAACAACTGTCTCCCATTTGCTAGAGTTGCAGACAAAAAGAAGAGGGAAAATGTTTTTAGGTATATTTAGGTGTATTATCTCAAACCTATATGTTGTAACCAAACAATTTGGAGATATCCTTCTATAATTATAGGTAGCTGTAAAGTGAAAAGATGCATTTATCTTCTGCTCAGTATTCTCTGCTGAAATTAACTGCCAATTGAAAATATCTAGCTAACTAAGATGAGTGATGAGAAGATATACTTTCCTTTCAAATATCCCACAAAAATAGTGAAACTGTTGATTGAAAAACCAATACTTGGTTTTCATGTGATGGTTGGAGAAAAAAGTGATTGTTTCGAATCGAAACGATCACTTCATCTAAACTGTAGATGTACTTTAAAACATCTAAATAGCACCGTTAGAAGTTGGAGAAAAGGTTGCTGGTTTAACATACTGATGGGAAAAAAAATATTAGCAGAGGGAATTACAGGAAATCACTTCACACCTCTTCATTAGTATTTGTGGCAAAAGTATCTGGAAACCAACACCTCAGATTTTCCTTGAGTCCCAACACTAGGTACCAAGCCCTTCAAATGCATTATTTGTGTCCTCACTTGATGGATGGGTTTAATAAGACCTAATTCAAAAGAATTTTATTGTATTGGACAAAATCAAGCTTTTTACTCTTAATCATGGATCCTATTAAGGCCTCTGTCCACAAGATGGGCTTTATTCATTTCAAGTGCTCATAGTCTCAGCTTTTTTAAGGCATTTATAGTTCTTATGCTACACATCTTTTGTTTTTCTTACCTTTCTATTTTTTATTTTTGTAAATATAATGCATAGCTGATTGTGAACCATAACTCTGATAGGGTACACTCACCTGACATCCTGAAAGGCATGGCAGCATCCCTCTATGCTCTCGAGTTTAAACACTAATAATGACAATCCATGTTAAGACTGCAAATAAGTTGGCTGTCAGTAATGGTAGAAGTTGTCCCCTGCAAAACTGCTGGCAGTGTGATTTCCTGAGTTTCTCCTTGATTTTGACTGTTCAGTTTGTTAGAAGGTACACTGACAATACAATAAGTTGTTTTCCACATTGAAAAAGCTGGGAGGTGACAACTCTGAAACTTATTTCTATTTGCACTGACAATAAATACATCCTGCATAAAAACTTTGTGTCTTGTGGACACACGGCCCTGTGTTTAACTGTGTTTAACCAGAGTAGCAGCTCAGACAGCAGGCTTTGAGTTAGGAAATGTTCTCAGTAGTAGTTAATGGCTGCTCAGTGCACAAAAGAAATTTGGATATTTTGTCAAGCCCTTATGTTTGGAGCTGTCAGTCCAAAATGATAAAACTTCAAGTGTGAATGGCTCCTTATGACAGGTGGCATCTCCAGGCGACTCAAGTGATTGGAGTTAGTTAAAAAGGGGAATGTGGAAAGGTCTTTACACGTAAGTACGGGTATTATGAATGAAAACAATGAAGATGGGTTGAAAAGTTAGATCTTGTGATGGTAGGATGAAGATGGTCCTGAAACAAGCAGCTAGAATTTGAAGAGATCTGAAGGTTCAGAAATTTAAATCAAATAAGCTGAAATGTTGGGGGGATGTCCCTTCCCAGACAGAATGTAAAATTTAACAGATATGACATTGTGTTTATTTATTTTTTGCTCTGAAACTAAAAAAAGAGCGTTACATGATACAAAAGTGTGACAAATAATATCATCAATGTAAAATAATGTATGTTTTTCCATTTGATTTACTTAATAATGATTTCTATCATCAGAGCAATACAACAACAGGCAGCAACTGTATAAAACCTGTGAATCTTGACTATTAACACCTTTGGACCATTTACATTTTCGTGTTTTCATTTCTAATTTCGATTCGATGCTATTCGATTTGTTTTTCATCAAATTAATTCATGTTGATATCATGTTTACATATTTATAAAAATATAATTAAAACAAAACAATTCTCAATAAAGCCTGTATCTACAGCTTACTTGTCAGCAAAGGTGCTTGGTCTATTGCAAAACTATGCAGTATACTACTGCATGCTTTGAACACTTGCTGAGGGATGAAACTTGTCACCACATCAAGACCAGCCACTCTATTTGCCAAGTTGTCAGGATAAACTAGAGCAGTGAAAGGTGAGACTAAGCATGCCACAGAAGCCTAGATGTGGCCTTGACGGACAAAAATCACAATGCTTTCTGGTTGCTGAAAGGTTTTTACCTTTGGAGCAACGGGGACTTCCAAAGCCCATTCTCTGTGTTCATATAATATCAATAAAATAAAAAAAACAAACACATTAAAACAAACTAAAACAACAGTGTAGCATCATCAAAAGGGTTTGTCAGTAATTATCCAAATTTCCCTGCATAAGTCCATGTTTGATGACATTCTCAAATGGAGCAGGCAAGTAAAAGCAAGCATATCAGGAAAAGTGTTCAATGAAAGTAGAGACGGGTAGGAAATTTGCTTTACCGCAGGAAAATGAGTGAAATATTAACCACTGACCAAGATGTCTTCCCATGTAGGACTATAAGTAGAAGGGAATGTCAGACTATTGATGGTAATTGGGTTACTTACGGTCTCATCAGTACAGATGGAGTGGACTTGGGTGCCAAACATCACAGAGGTGAAGATAAGGAAGAGGAGGCCTTCAAAGCACAGGAGTATGAGGAGAATGACTGTTGCTGGAGGAGAGAAGGTACTGCACTCTGGGGGATGAAGGGACAAAGGGGAAGACAATGTGGGGGCCAAAGGAGAGGATCATATGAAGAACTGCCATTCACTACAATTATCACTATTTTTTTCCTCTGAGGAACTATGATAAGGATGTTAGAGGGAAGACTAGCAAGCATCTAGCATCAGAAGGTTAGTTTGATCCAGGGGAACTCAAGTAGTAGAAATTTAAAATATTGTGAGCTAGGCCAACCATCCTAAAGTCTCAAGAAGCAGCTGTGCAAATAAAAAAATTACAGCTCATCTAAAGATGTCCACAATTAGGTCTAGCTGAATTGCGGGTAGAAATCATGGAGCTTTGTTGGAAAATAGAAACTTTCTTGTCCACTAAGAATACACGGTTCAAAGCAGGGTCAATGACAAGTGCATACAAAAAATTAGCATTTAAATGTTGACAGAGTACAGTGGTTTTGTGAATAGTTTTCACAATATTTTTGTGAACGTTTAGTTGTTTCTTAAAAATGAGCGGGCTCTCATCTATTGAAAGACACCATATCACAGATTCACTATCCTTTTGTAGAATTTATGACATGACCTACTGCTCTGCTGAGTAAAACATATCTGCATTCTGCTTTAATCACTTCACATATTCTGCCCTGGTTAATAGCCATCCAGTATTAGGAAAATATATGTCTCTAATTTAGCGGTTTGAGGAAAACATAGCTGTGTGACTTAAAATCCGCTAATAATTTTTGCAAATAGTAATCAGCACACTTGCATTAATGAGGCAAGTTCATATTATTGAATACCTGAGAGCGTGCACAGTAAAATTTCCAGTTGATTAGCAGAACAAAACCTATTATAAAAACAGCACAGTAAAACCAATAAATTAAGCATGTCACATGAAAAATTAAGAAGATATGAGGACTGCAGAGTGTGGGTGTCACTTGCTGCTGCATGACCCCTCATTTGACATAGTAAAATACATCAAATTACAGTTTAAAGCTTGTAAAGCCATTCAGTTTCTTGAATGGGAATATTCATTTCAAATTGATTTATTTATTTTTTAAAACAAACAATAATCAGTCTTCCATTTCAGAAAGGTTTAAATGAGATATAGTTCAATCATCTAATGACAATACCTGTTTTTCAGAATTGAAGTCACTATTTATCAGTCAAATTTATCATAATTACTTTACTTGTACAGTTGGATATCTGTGATTCTTTGACATTTTGGGGGAGGAGTAAAATCTGGGTATGGCTGGGAGGGTCAGGGAGAGGGTGTTTTTGGGAGGTAGCAGTGAGTTACTCACAAATTATCAAGCAAGTCTGGGAAGGCTTTGCTGTTGCAAAGGGAGGATGTGGTCATGTACTACTTGATGGGATAAAAAGTTCTTGTGTAAATGATTCATGGTTGGAGGAGATGTTGCAGGGGGGTGGGTAGGGGCGGGGACTTGTGCTGTACACCTAATATGAGACACATATTTAAATCACATGGAAGTCAGGGACTATGCCTGTTGAGAGGCTGGTGTGTTTATTCACACAAAGAAAGTGTTTGCAGTGCAGGGAGGTCAATGCACCGCTCCTCCCCCTATGGAATGTTTATGTCAGGGTGGATGCTCCAAGGAGAATCAAGCTAAAATTCAAATGTAGACTTCAGAAAAAAAAACGTATTTCAAAACAACTGCGCACAAGAGGAGTACCACCTGAAAAGTGGTCTGGGGTGTGAGCATTGATATTGAAGAGTTAGCGAATCAATTTGCTGGGAAGTAAGCCAATGAAAAACAAGCAGATCGATGTACCGTGCCAAAAACAGAAATTTTATCTATAATAATTTTATTTCAAACTGTAGCTTCACTGAATTTTACCTTCAAAATGCAAATAGTCATATCTCTCAGTCTCATCATACTTTCTTTCACCAAACTTCCACCACCAGGTTTAATGGTGTATCAATTGTAGTGAGTCCTCATATTATCGATCCTGTTGAGTTCCTACAATACCCTGTTTATTTTAAGGACCACAGAAAATCATATACCGTCATGCCAGAATTTTGGCTTAGGACAAAAGTATTAATTATTTTGTCGGCCAAATTCACAAAGCCTCTGAAAGAACTTTATGTGAACATATCATATGCTGTAAAGTTGCTCGAGTGCTATATTTCTGCTGAAATCTCAAGGGAGATCACTTCTAACTCAATAATTGTTTGTGATGACTCAAATATTGGATTTGTTCATCTGATACTTCATACTTTACTTCCACCAGCATCAAGCAATCAGCCACAGCATTATGATCCCTGGCAAAATTCTATGTAGGTTCAACTTTGGCTCAAACATAGACTTCACTGGATATATGAAGATGCATTTTGTTTACTTGATTCAAGATGTTAGCAGCAGCTCCTTTAAGGTCCTCTAATTCAAATCCAAATTGAAAGGCCTGGTGAAAAACTTTGATTTTGTCATGTTCCTTAAACTTTATTTGCGGTGCAACAGAGTATTATCCAGCCAAAGGATGCAACTGCCAATAGGGAATACTGCTCTCATGAAGTAATGCCCTATTTACAAAGGGATCAAAGTTGCATCTATATGGAGGTTTCCCAGCACAGCATTGCACAAAGAGTCATACTGCTTCTGACCGCTTGCTGTCTTTCCATAATGCACTTCGTGCCATATCTTCCACAGGTAAAAGACAGAGACCGAGCATTGTTCTTGGGTCAAGTTCTGAAGCTCATGTGCCCATAATTAGTGATCTCAGTACTGCACAAGGTCAGCATGGACAGCCAAACCAGTCTATGGCCATGCAGCACCATATGCAACAAACTGTGCTACAATATGTGTTCTGATACATTCCCATCACATCCTGCATTGACTTTTTCATCAGTTTGAGCAACAATAATTCTACTGTTGGATTCCACTACACAAGCCTACTTTTAATGGTCACGTGTATCAGTGAGCCTTTGTTACCCATAACTGTGTTGCCAGTACACAAGCTCTCTTTCCCTGAATTAGTTTTAGTAGGCGCAGATCGCTGCACACCAGGGTTACCCATCGGATGCCGCAGTTTTGAAAATGATCTGACCCAGGTGTCCCGCAATTACAGTTTGGCACTCACATCCAAATGTTGCTAATTTTTCTTGATTACATTCATTTTCAGGATTTAAATATTCATTTCTGCCAAGCAAATTGTACTCACCATCTGGTGTCAGTGTAACTGATAATTAGTGTTACTGACTTCACCAGCATTGGCCGTAATTTTTTGCTTATTGGAAGATTTCTGAAGGAACTACTGAATATGCTACTCCACTCTTTTTTTAAATATTCAGTTACTTTAGTTAGTTTAAAAAGATGGTTTTAAACGACACAAAAAAAATGCAAAAATATAATTGAACAGCAAACCAATATCTCTCTATTTTTGGCTTGTGATGGCTAGAAAAAGCACTAAGTCATCAAATATTAAATGTTGATGAGTTTTGATGAGCTTTGGGAAATATTCATTCATTTTTTTATTTCACAGAAATAGGAGTACATAACACTCACTTGTCCAGTCATCTTCAAAGCAGTAGAGGAAATGGAAAACCACCATGATCAGGGCATGGAGAGATATTAGTGCGATGTACATCTAAAAAGATCAAAAAAGAGAGATGAAATACTAGCCTGATCAACTAGAAACGGATCTTCTCTAAAAAAAATTTCACAGATACTGATGCCTCCCTAAAATCAATCTCTTTCAAAAGATCCCCTCCTCCCCTTTTTCCCCCTAATGACTGATTATTTTTTACTCTGCTTCATTCCAACTTGATCTAAGCTATAGAAAAGGCAATAGCACAGTTTTGGACTTTTGAAAATAACCAAGATGTTTACAGTAAACAACTTGGTATGTTGAGTCTGCAAACTTTTGTTGGTAATGGGAATTACATACTAAACAACTGAGCAGTGTCAAAAGGTCACTCAATGCAGATTAACAAACAAGTGGGAGTCACACAGGCGTGTCTCATCGAAATCCTATTCTTAATCACAAAATGACAGAAGAAGAGACATGGCATGAATTACAACTTAGATTGTGACGGGCAACCACAGGTTTACCCTCATGCCTTTTGTCCCATACACTCAAACTGCTAAAGCTTGACTTTAACCGATTTAGATATTCAACCAGCTGGATATATATTGTACAGCCCTAAAGTCATTGTGAAGTTCAAATATGAAACTCCAGCATTGCCTTTCTAGCAACAGTATGACTTTGCTTTATATTTGTTGTGGTAAATCAGGGCAAAAACACAAGTACACAAGAATGAGAAAAGTTATATTTAGGTGTCTGCTTGTTAGGTCACCAACTTACTGTGAATAGAACAAAGTATTTTTGGTTGTTCTCCCCAACACAGTTGTTGACCCAGGGACAGTGGTGGTCCATCTTTCGTATGCAGCGTTTGCAAACACTAGAAGTAATTTTGAGAGAGCAGAGAAAAATCAAAATCAGTGCCTTTATCAGCTGTTTGGCTGAAACTCGTATGTCCAAGCACAGCTGCTCAAAAATTAGGAGAAAGGGGAGGCACTTGCAGAAAAATAAATTCAACTCAGTCAATAATTTACTTGACAACAATTTTTTAGCCTTTTCTGTCAGACATCACTACAAATGAGGACCTGGGTTTGTGAATGCATAATGCAGCAATCAGATGTACGGCTGCATTCCTACCTGCAGTGGTGTGCTCTGTCAGGCTTGATACTGCAGCATTTGGGACATTTGTAGACCACCTGACCTGGTTTCAGCTGAAGACTCTCAATATATTCTTTAGTGGCGTTCCCTTTTGGCACTGCCCCCTAGCAAGAAACATGAGCAGCTCTTTCAAAGACGATTCAAGTATCTCAATTAAATATTTAAAGATTGGACAAACCACAGTTTTTTTCAGAATGGGGAAGAAATTTAAATAAATAAAAATCAAATAACAATTACTTTTTGAAAATAAAATTAAATTGTTGAAATTTTATATAAAAAGGTCAGCTTAGTGTTGTTTTATTCTTGTGGTTCTGAAAAGGTCTCTGAATACTCTGATTAGATGTGAGACAGACTCAATTCAGAGTGGGTATCAGGTTCTCTGCAGCTGTGTATAATAGCTTGAGAGGGTGGTCAATTTTACTGACTGACGACATTACAATCTTGGTTAGTAGTTAGCTATACTATGTAATTCTGCATTGTTAACTCAGCTAAAGACAATAACAAACCTATCTTTCCCCTTAGATTTAGAGACCCTACCGGCAAAAGGAAAAGTTCACACTGTTTATAATTGAGTGTCTCCAAACATTATCAGAGGTCTTTTAGATAGGTGAATTTATTATATACATTTGGTCAATATACTGCATTAGGAAGGTTTAAGTCAATTGTTTGAAACTACAGTGTATAATATCAAAGTGCATAAGCTTGTGTGTGCATTGATAAGTTTAGGTGAAACACTTAGAAGCCCCACTTACAGGATCTGTGCACATTGCCCTGAGGTGGGAGGCAAGGGCAAGGAAGGCCAGGGTGTTGAACAGAGCCCCGTTAACAATGCTGTACGTCAGATTCTTGGAGGGCAACAGCATCACAAACAGCACCACAAACTCGGCATACAACACAAGTAGCCACGTGATGACTGCACAAATTATGCCGCAGGCGTCTCTGATGAACCACATGGCCGAAGCAGAGGTGGAAGTGATAACGTCTTTGGATATTGGGATGCGCTGTTCTGCCTGCAGGCCATTGGTTCCGGCCCCGGCCTGCCCACGGCCGTGCTCCACATCCCTGCATCTGTGCACAGGGCTCTTCATGCTTCATCTAAGCTACGCCTGCTGATGCTGCCAGATCTGCTGTGCCTTCAGGCTTCAGCACTGGTCACAACATGCTGAGGAGAGGAACAAGAAGTTACAGGTCAGAGCTCAGTGACATTGATGCCCCAAATTTTTAGCATGTGCTTAATCAACCAATAAATATAAAGAGCAACAAGTACAATGAGACAGTCAAGCAGCGACCTGGATTGATAGATAATACAAGGCATCAGTTTCTTATACAGACAAAGTGCTAATAAAAAACATAAAGAATGCTAAACAAAAATTGATAGAAAGTGAAACATTTTCTCTAATCATTTTAAAATCCCTTTTGTGTCATGAACAGACCCCCCCCCCAAAAAAAAAACAGTTTCTTTGCCATTCTCTGCTAATTCCAGGTAAATGTTGAAGAATTTTATAATTTTTATACCTATCTCTATTTAAGATAATTAAGAAAAACTTGAGGTTGTGCAAGAACTTAGTTAAGCGGCACTTGATAATTATGATTAGCCATTCAGCAGGTCATTTCTTTTATTCAAAAACTTGAAAAAAGGGAAAAATGCCAAAAAATTCAAACAACTAAATATGAGGAATGTGAAAAACATGCCCGCAATAAAATAGATAAATAAATAAATAGATATACATACATACATACATATATAAATAAATACATAAAAAAAAATCAAAAAGCTGAAGCTGATTTGTTCAAATGATTAGTTAACTGCTTATTGTGTGACCCACATACTATGGTTCTTAATTACAAATATAAATAAATAAATAAATAAATCATGAAATGAGTAGTAACTAAAATATCAACCATACTGATGACCAAATCGTTTAACATCAATATGAGGGTTGTGCATAAATTTGCAATTTTAAAATGAACAAAATGTTGATGGCAATGCAGTCTGAAGCTTGACATTTTAGTTTTTGTTGAAAATATTATCTGTGTCTTAAACAAGTCGTCCACTACGTACCCTTGGAAAATGACACACCTTGACATTTGACACATTCAATTCTGTTAAAGTTCATAAATGTATACTTTATTTACAGTATATTCTTCAATTCAATGTCTAAACCTTTTTGCTAAATGTCAGCTGGGATTGGCTCCAGTCCCATTGCAAATTTCTGTATTATCAAAGGTATATGACATTTTTGTACTCTAATACCGTTTATATTATTGTATATCTGACTTGTATTGAGAAGATGAAATGAATACAAAGTTATGCAATGTTTTGCGGTAAATATTTGATGGCATATGACAATTGCAGTAGCCCCCCCCTCAAAAAAAAACATACTTTTTTTTTATTACTAGCCAGGTGCAATATTTCGGTTTTTATTGACAGTGTTGGTAACACAACCGTGTTTTGCAGCAAAGAGTAAGAAGAAACACAAACAATGCATATTATCATTGTTATATCATGTTACAATCTGGTTATTACATGCCTATATTTGAGATCAGTATTCTAACCTTTATCTTCTGTCCTTGCTGTAATGAATGTTATTTATTACAATGTTTTTTTTTTAAACTGTATTATTGTGCAATTGAATGAATGAATATTTCTTTTAAGTGTCCCACAGTTGGGAGCTGTGTCTCAGAATGACAGGGGTCACTATCGCACTGTGGGCATTACATAGGATTGACAGGAATGCCCTTTGATACAGCACGGGCATGAACCATCATCAATGTAAGTTTCCAGGAATATGTTGATGTTGAGGCAAAAGATGGACTTGCAAAAATAATCCAAAAAAATTGCATGAGAGACGAGGTGAGGTTAGCCTGCAATGATGGGTCTGGGGTGCAGTGCCACACCTGAGACCAGAGGTAGATGCTGAACTGTGACCCGGGGGCTAATATTAATAAATAAGACTAACATTGAGTGTCTGTGACATGGTATAATTAGCAAACACACACACATCTTGTTGAGAATTTGCTTCACGTCTTCCAGTTTAAAACCTTCCTCAGTCTTAATGGTATTATTGTCGGAAAAAAGCTAGCAGGCGGGAGTAACGGCTGCAGGTAACGTCCAGCTTAAACCTGCCGCAAAAGGCCTGCATGTTGTGAGAACCTGAGTGAAATCAAACACGGACATACAAACGTTGACGTTTTAGCTTAGCTGCTAGCTAACCAGTCAGAGTGACCGTTTCCTGATATATGAGCTCATTTCTGTAAGTGTCTACTTCAGTCTAAAAAGCAATGGACGCTCAGGAAAAGAAAAGTCTACCTTCACTTTAACCTTATTCTTATTATCTTCCGATAAAGCTAATTTCTCACCTGAAGGATGTGCGTCCCTGCGTCGCCTTCGAAGCAGCGTGATAGCTCCTCCTGATGCCTACTTCTTTTTTTCCTCAAACGAGCTTTATTTGTCAGACGACCGCATTTCATGTAAATATACTTTACCAATAAATACGAGAATAGCGTAGTGTACTTCAACCGGCGAGTAACATTTCAACGGCGTTACACGAAGCATGTAATCCAAAATGATATTCGTTTCTCTGCGGCCAAAAAAAGCCGACTCTAAGATTCGTGATGCACCCGTATTTGGGTCCTTACGGTAAATACATGGAAACGGCTGAGGTACAAAAAGACCGAGGCACCTGATTTCACGCAGAATATTTATCGTGTCAATTTTATTAGTTGATTTAATGTAAGAACATTAAATCTAATGTTTTGCAACATTGAATTATGAATATAGTCACATACAGTTATATAAAAAAAATGAACAAATGTAAATCATTCAATGACAAATGAAAGTTATTTTTGAATAGACACTGCTTTCATGCAATCTTGTTTTTTCCGTTCTTTTTTTTCCTTTTCCTATTTTCCTTTTACTATTACCGGTGCAGGGCCAACTTATGGTATTGTATAGCCTGGACACTTCACCTTTGTAACTTCACAGCATCCCCTTTTCAGTGTTCAGGTCAAGGTGTGTGTGTTGTCCAGGGTACACTAAACATAAAATAAGGAGACTTTTTCAGACTGTAGATGGCAGCAAATGTGCACAATGAAAGTGCACAGACAAACTACTAGTAAATGTGTCAGGACTGATAACTACTGCATTACTATGCGCCGAAATGCTATTGCAAAAGCTGGTTTATACCATTGTGGTTTTAAAGGGCCCACAAAAAACAGTTAGTAGAGGCTCTTCATGCACATTCTAGTCAACAGTCTACAGATTGCTGTGCAGTCCAGTCAAGTCAAGAATTTATGGACAAGAGGGTTTTACAGATGTGAGAAAAGAGAAGACTTGACTTGCTTGATATCTTTTAAAGATTACAATAATGGAAGAATATGGGCTGATGAAAAATAGTTTTTGCAGTGTGACATCATATTCTCTATTGTGACATCACTGCCCAAACAACACAGGGGCTAGTGGACTACTACAATCTCGACAATGGGCCCCCCTATGAAAGACGGGACTAGTAAAAGTACAGAAAGTCAATACATTTTAAAGATGGCAAGAAGAAAAATTGGGCCTGAATAACAATCTTGACAGAATAATGGAAAAAAATATAAATACAGAGAATAGAAAAGCATTGAAAGATGACGGATCTTGATGATGACAGTAATTGGACAAAGGGGGGCATTATTCTAGTAGAGGAAATTGTTGCTTGAGGTGGCAATTGTGGAACTCTGGTTACCAGCCACTGTGGAACCTCAGCTATTTTTGTTTGTTAATGGAATAATTACTGGACAAAGAAGCATAAAGCAACTTTACTGATGTGAATTGTTGTAAAACCTAAGTGTCACAAACAGCTGACTATGAAAAAGGTCTTTCCCAATGCATTTTAGTTTCTCAACTACCCTTGCCTTTTTCACTGATAAGTAATGAAATAAATCATGGCACACACCGTATTCACTAAGATTAATCTGTTTATTTCCCTTCACAAACTTTATTTTTGAAATGTCACCCAACCTTGTGTGGATGTGTTGTCCAGCAGCTTCCTAATCAAAAGCATTCACTGAAAAAGTCAAAAATACAGAAACAATGCTGGACTAAAAAACCCAGAGCGCTTTGGAAGCAAAGCTGAAGATGAATGATTGCTTGTGAGTCTGAACACACCTCACACAGACTCAGTACTGCCTGAAGTCTGTTTTTCACCCCCCCCTCAATTCCTCTGTCATCCATTCACAGCCAGACAATAGAAGTGACTGCATAGTCAGCCCACATATATCACACTATCAACACAATGAGCAGTTGGAAAGTTAACATGTTTGGTGTGATATGCCACTTTTACCCTCTAGCCTATTTTGTGATCCTTTGTTACAGTAGCTGTGTCCGACCATATTTGCCAGTCATGGCATAACATGATTTTATAATGTGTGAGTATCATTCAAGGTCTACCTGTATATGAGACTGTGATACTAGTCTGATACATAGTTGTATAGCCAAGAGATAGTTACGCTTTGAATTCCAGTTCTGGAGGAACGAGAGACACTGGCTTCTGGTTTATTAAAATTTGGCATATTTTCCATGGGACACCAACCAACAAACATGTTTTACACTAAATATATGAAATTGTCCAAGCATATTTTTATGTCTAGCACGTTTTTATATCTAGCATTTTACCTTTGTTTTTGTTTCCTACCACATGGAGCAGCGTTACAATTTTGTTGTGTCTTTGAAATGCAAAGACAATAAAAGGCTATTCTATTCTATTCTATTCTATTCTATTCTATTCTATTCTATTCTATTCTATTCTATTCTATTCTATATTTCCGCAATACATTTCATCTTGCTTATCCATGCCCTCTGTATTCTGTTAGTGTAGCTGCATGTTCACTTTTCAAGACAGCTGACTGTCTTCTCTGTATTTCATCGTTAGAATTCTTGCATACATGGCCATGCAGTTCATAACAACATGCTGCATGAAATCTTCTAACATTATGAGTTGAATATTCCGATTTCTTTCCTGGATCCATAAATGCCAACTGCTTTTCTAATGGCACATTCTCCTGAACCACAAACCAACACAAATTGCTAATTCATTTACAGCATGTGCCAAAAATGTGGAAGACTGCAAACAAAAGTTATTGAATTACAGTAAGTTGACAACGTGTGACCACACATCCTGCCAAATTGTTGACATTTGCAACGATGCAGGAGTCTCATTGCTTTTCCTTCCTGACAATATGAAAATGTTCAAACTAATCATGAACTATAATAAATATAAAAATCTAAAACTAAATATCATTAACCATTGGAAAGGTGTGCAAGACAGTGGTAAGACCCGTGATGTTGGATGGTCTAGAAACAGTGACAATGACAAAAAGAAAGGAGGTAGAGCTGGAGATCGCAGAGATGAAGATGTTGAAGATCTCTTTGGTAGTGACGAAGATGGATAGGATGAGGAATGAGTCCGTCAGAGGGAGAGTACATTGAAGAGAAGGTCAGAGAAGCCAGACAGAGATGGTTCGGTCATGTATGGAGGAGGGATAGTGAATATATTGGTAGATGGATGCTGGAATTGGAGCTGCCGAGCAGGAGGATTAGAAGAAGACCAAAGAGAAGATTTATGAACATAGTGAGAGAGGAGATGATGGTAGTTGGTGTGAGAGAGGAGGATACAAATAATTGCGTTAGATGGAGAAGGTTGATTTGCTGAGGTGACCCCTGAAGGGAAAGGCCGAAAGGAAAAGAAGATATATATATATGTGTGTCAAATATTTATTACCTAGTGCAATTTTTATTCTTTTTCATTCCTTTCTTGTCCAAATTTCAATTGTGTCTGCCGTGTATCCTGTCTGGAGAGTGACATGTCTAGAAAATTAAAATAAGGTTCCTTACTTGAAAGGATTGCCATGTGTGACCAGAATACACCCTTTTTTGTGTTTTTGCACACTTAGCTGCCCTGTTTGGGAATACTGTCTAGTTGTTAAGTGAGTGCTTATTTTAGATTTGTACTGTAATAACACTACAAAACGGCTTTCAAAAAATTTGATACTTTAATACTTTTTGAGACTTTCACCCCACTCCCTCCCCAGGTTTATTTAATTGAGAAAAGTCTCACAAGGAGTGTAATTTTGGACTTCCTTTTATTTTAAGTTTGTTCAATTTTCATTGATTTCTTTAGTTGCTTTAAAAACCTTTTTATTGAAATTTAGTATGCAGGGCACATAAAAAACACAGCATAATGGTAAGTAAAGAATATGAAAAAATACTCTTACCATAGGGCAATATAAAATTATTTCTTACTCTAGGTGAACACATTGTCAAGCTTCTAAGAGAGAATACTCACATGCACTGTGTCCAAATTCTGCAAGGGTGTTTTGCAATTGGATTTGAGATCAATTTAGATATAGATTTCAGAAGGGGGGCGGTTTGAGCAAAGCAACGAGTGCAATAACGTATACATACGAGTAGAATTTTTCCATTTATAATTGTTCAGGGGTAATGTCTTACGATGGTGATTCCTTCCGTCCAGAATATGTTGGAAATGGGTCAATAGTGGTGAGAAATTAGCTTTTAAAGTGTGTTTGAAGCACATGTTATCCATATTCTGTGTTATTGAAATTCTTGTGGGTTGATTGGAAATAAATTAATGATAATTTGCGACGCTGCTGAGCTCATTGGCATGATATAACTTTTTTGCATATGAAGTTTGTAGTCTGATATTTTGCTGCATCTTTAGTATGCTCAGTGAGGTTGTAAAATAGTTAGGGCATGGGAAAGGTACATACCTAGCCCCCAACTTCTCTTAAAACATATGTTGGTATTTCTTTAATACTGGCTTCATGACTTATTGCTAATACAGTTGAAATTGCAAATAAAAGGGGCAACCAGGGGCAGCCCTGTCAGCTGCCACATTGGAGAGGAAAATAAGAGCACAGGTTATTGTTTGTTTGATCAGATGCTAATGATGAAGAATCCGGACCTTTTATCTCGGAGATGAATCTTTTGCCAAAATCAAACTGTTTAATTAAGTTCTCTGTTGAGATAATGGATGCATGATCAACCCGCTGCTGAAAAGATATTGGATAAAAATGTATGGTTAATTATGGGATATTGTCTTGTAAATATTCTATTTACATGCACTTCTTTTGTGGCAGCCAATTCATCGAAGCAGAATATTGAATCTTGTCTCCTGCATGTGCCACTTCAAGGCAAAGATGCTGCCTTTGTTGACTGTGTTTTAAATGCTCCTCTTTTGTCACACTCAAAAGATGTGACTTATCAGAATGTGGTTTGATTATTGATTAGCATTTCAGGGTTATAATAGTGGTATGTAAAATTAGAGGTTGTTGAAAATTATCAGTTCTTTATCACCCGTAAAACACAGGGTTATGAAGTTTCAGGGTACAATACAAATATCTGAAGACTTGTTTCTTTTCTTTCAGCTCCTGTTCATCACAGACTGTGAAACGCTACCAATATACATTTGTTGAATATTGTATATTATGATTATATTGTGCAATAATTAAATAATGTATCTTTTAAAAGAGATACACTTTCCTCTTGAATAGTGAAAGAGACCAAGAAGACCTGGATTCACCCTGAGATAAGATGAGATATTGAACAAGGGTCTGTCTTTCCTCTGGAACCAAAGCCAGTGAGTGACTCAAATCTCTATGTATCTTTAACTGTAGATGATGAAAGAATCCTTTTATATTAGAGGGCTTTTACCTTAGGATAAGATAGATGGAACAGTCACAAACATGTCTCAAATGTTTACTTTAAGGAACACTGAATGTGATTCTTATGAGGTACAGAATCAGTTTACATGAAATACATATGTATACTCTATCTCTTAGGATGTATTCAATTTTAAATCCCCCTCCTAAGGTTATAGCTACTGTGGTTGCTAGGCATGTGAAGCAATATTACAGATATATACCTTCTGTTTGCTTTCTGTGAGGGGATTAATGTCCCAGCATTGCCTGAAAGCTAATGAGTTTGGAACTGTGCATTGACTCTCGACAAGAGAACAATATGTAGTTCCTAATCCTCCTTAATTACTAATTGGATTTTGATTATGAAGTATTAAGTCATAGCCACAGGAGGCAGACATTTCATTATATTTGCCTCCAGTCTGGGGCATTCAACACATTTTAAGAAAAGCATGTTTTTCATGTAATGTCACACAAAGTACGACTAACCACAACCCTATAAACCATTTGGTTATTTTGTGTTGCATTTATCAGCTGTCCTTAATTGTGCATGTACCTGGCTTTGATGACAAATTAATTTCTGAGATTAATAAGGTACATTTGATGTTTTCAACAAATGTCTTCAGTTTATAATTGTCAACCCTACCCAGCTGTGCTGGGTAGGGTTGTGTCCTGGTGGATGTCACAGGAACCTGCAAGAAGAGACGCAGCATCAACCATTGGTAATGAACTAGCAAGGAATCAACCAACAATCTGGCACCAAAGATCATGGTAGCAGGCTCCCCTTATTCTCTGCTTCAAGAGGTCTGATCAGCAGCAGGTGTGCCGGCACCGCCAGCTAGAATCATTCACCTGGTCAATCAGGCTTACTGGTGGCCGGGGCTCCACCCAGAGCCCGAGCCCCGGATCCCAACACAATCACCCAAGAGGAAAAGAAATTAGGGATCCACCAAAAAGAAGAGTAACACTTCCTGTTCATGTTGCAGCATAGTAGTCATTATTTTTAGCATCTTAATTATACAAGATTTCACTTAAAAACTGTGTCAGAGATTTAAACTGAATATTTGCGGGGTGTGAATGAAAAGCAAGGTAAGAAAGGAGGGACGGGGGAAGAGTGAATATTTGATATTTCAGTTGCCTTAGAGACCTTTACAAAGGTGAAGCAAAAAGCAAGACAGATGCATGTACACTGTATTTTTCAATCTACATTTTCCTCCACACACCATAATATCTGCTGCCAGCTCTGCCCACATGCCCCTACCATTATGTTGAGTTTGTTGCTTTTCAATTTCTCTTCCAACCAAGCACAAAAAAATAGTTTTGTTGACATATCAAGGGATCCTAACGAAATGACTTTTTTCAGTAAGTCCTGCTGTCAGGGCTGAGGTCGTTCCGAAGCCTATCCCAGCTGTCGGGGTTCACCCTGGACCGGTTGTCAGTTGATCGCAGGACCGCACTTAGAGACAAACAACCATTCACTGTGTCATTCCAATGTCATGTAGAGGCATGCAACTATTCATAGCCTCATTCACACACCTAATTTAGGGTCTCCAGTAAACCTACTACATGTTTTTGAACTGTGAGAGGGAACGTGAAAACCTTGAGAAAATCTATGCAAACATATGATGGCGATGCTATTAGCTCACAACATTACTGTTTATGTGGATTGATTGATAAGTTATTACAGCATAACTACAGGAATCATCAAAAGTAACTAAAGATGTCCAATTTTTTATTCTGTTCATTTACCAAGCTCATATGCCGTGTGCTGTTAGAGCAGTGATACCTGGCTCAATTTCTGCCTAAAGCTCATGACAGTTCAAAGATTGTGTTTCCGTGGTCATGCACAGTCTGACCAGAGAATCGTTTGGTTTTTGGATAATGTCTGACATGAAAGGGTGCGAAATAAAAAATTAAATTCATAAAGTAGCTCAATGAACTTAGAAAAAAAAGGGATAACCCTGAACATATAGTAGTATGAAAAATATGTTGTTATTCACTTATATGAGAAAATTCCCAATGATGTTTAAGAGTTTTTTTTTGTAAACAGTGTAGATTGGTGTTGGAATTCAAACATATTTGAAATGAGGCTACTATATTTTAATGTGAAGTCACTGTTTTCAATAAAGGTAAACAATTGTGTTTGCAATGGATGCTGTCATGTTGCAAGAGATTATCTTGTAGTTCATTGGTGTGGTTCACCCATGCCAGGAGGCATTGTTGATTAAAATGATAGTGCAGATTGTTTCCATGATAGGGATTGCTGGTGTTTTCACAGCAGTTATTGATTGAGGAAGTTTTAATGCTTGTCATCCTTGTTTCTCAAATGGCTGGCCATAAATTATAGGTCTCCAGGAAAATGTACACATTTGATGGAACTTTTGACTGATGAAGAGACAACCACAGTGGCAGGCTATTTTGGCCTATTTATATGCTCCTTATTTTCAACGTATTGATTTTGCTCTGGGGCAACGATAAGATGATTACTTAGGAGAGCTTGATACTGTAGATGTTTTTGTTTAGTTGTCCTTCTGCTGATATCACAAAGCACACAAAGCAAGAGTAAAAACAAAACAAAAATAAAGGGGGAAACCATGCCACGTAGCCTTGGTGAGGTAGCATTTAGAGGCTGCAATAACAAAGTCTCATGTTTTTCCTACAGAAACCCAAGGAATAAAACCTTCCTTTTCAGCAGAAGCTTTTGTACCTGCTGCGTGAACTGAGAGATGGATGGATGGTAATGGAGTGAAAAACAAGTAAGTTATTTCAAAGATAATTCACTTAATCCAGGCTTCAAAATTCAACATGTTTTAGAAAGGGCATAATTGATACCTCTCGGGCTCTTATTATCAAGAACTATATTTAATCTTTAATGTGCATGTCAAACAATTATTGTGGTTAAATGGAAGTGGGCGTTTATGAAAAACAGGCAAATTTAAATGACTTAAACGTGGCTTAGCAGCACTCAGAGAACAGAAAAGACAGATTAAACAAAATGTCAAGAAGTGGCTGTAAGATTCAGTCAAGTCAGGCGAACGATTAGCAATTAAATTATTTGAAGCAGAAGACTGCATGGAATTTGTCATCCGTATTGCTGTCAGTGAAATAATTTTATGACCCTGATCTGTGTCTTGGTCGCACCATGTTTCTGCTCCAGCCAAAGTTTCAATCTGGACATGTTCCAGCTCAGCGTGAAACAGATAACATCTTTCACAGCAACAGATTATATGTAACCATGCTGCTATATAATTAACGGATTCATATTTTTCACCGGATGACTATTTGGCACAATACCGCACATAATATCTGTAAATGACAATTTGCACTGCACTCCCCACAGTGCAGTATCTGCACATTCAAAAATCATACTCTTACCTTCAGCTAAATCTATATTCATATAGAATCTGTATTCAAAGCTCACTATACTGTAAATAATATTTGTATATTTTCCATTGTTACGTCAGATTTATATTTATATTCATTGTTATGTCTAAACATAATTTCTCTCAAATTCTCAAATATTTAGATTATGTTCTGTTCTCATGTTTTTATTTCTGGTATATTCTGAGCATTTTTTTGAGTTGATATCTGATTTCACTGGACTGCACAACTTCTGCTCTGCAATGACAGTAATTCATTGCAAACTTGCGTCATGAATTCTGTAAATTTGACTTTATGGTCAAAAAACAAACAAAAGAAAACCATGGACGCCTTTTTTTTTTAAATGATGGAATCCATTGCGTGGTGTGTATTATGTAATTATACTTGGTTTCCAAACATCCAAGCCTCCAGTCACAATGCAGATCCACTATTACCAAAGGGGAATCACACTTATGTTCAATAATATGGCCAATAAGAAACAGTTTGAAATGTTTTGTTCCAGAATTAGTTAAAATATACTGGCAGAAGTAAAGTGCTAGAACATCAGTATAATTCAATATTTGATGTTAACGATATTTACAATGTAAGTCAAGGGAATATTACTTTGCTGCTTTCATCAAAAAATTATATGATCACTTAATGTTGTTTGTTAGTTTTGGTATTTCATTCAACGTTTATCCAGTATCAATTCTATTGACATCTAGAAATATTTTTTATCCTTCCTGGGGTATCAATTGCCTTTTCAGGAATACTTATTCTAATTGAAAAGTCATTTGTCACATAAGAAAGAGTGAATTACTAAATAGCAACCGATGAAGTCAGAAGTAATGAAAATTTGTATAATTATGTATTCAAAATCAACAAACAAACAAACCACAAATCAGAATATAATGCGGCACAGTCCTAAAACTAAAGTCTATAACATTAGAACATGGAAGAGCCAGGCTTATGGTATCTGTTTTTATATCACACTAAATCTCCTGATGCACCCCTGCTGAAATGAAGATAGGGAATCAGAAATGTGATAATTCAAGGCCTCGCGCAGCTGCTTGACAACGATTCAGATCAATATATCTGACGATTGTTTTCCCTGAGACAGAGAACAAACTAAGGGAGAATAAGATGCTGAGAAAAATTATGTTTCTACACTGTTTGAGTATGACCACCTGGGCTACATCGCAAAGAAGCAGAAGGCAAGCAGTGGCTGGGACAGCAAAAATGTTATTTTCATGCTTGCCCTTGGAATATTTTGAATTGGTTTATATTTCAATTTACAATATCTCATATTATTTAATATATATAAGATCTAATCTAATCTATTCCAGGATTTATCATATGTAAGACTACCATATGATTTTCAGTCACTTCTTGCCACCCTCCAGACACCATGTAAGTCCTTGTGAGAGCCAGCAAGACAGCGAAGGGCAGTACTAACGCTTGAATTTTAGAGAATTTTCTGATTTAAAAGAGTGACAAAGAGAGAGGCATTGAGAAACGGTGTGCACTTTGGGGCAACAATTGAATTATAGGGGATTAATATAATACTGGCATGTGTATTTTTGTTATATACAGTTAGATAACAACATACTTGCTTAAATACAGGCCATATAAAAATCCAAACTAGTCCTTTCACCACCACCACCACCACAACTAACATTGCTACCACTGCAAATCTAATACTGCTACACTATGTTGCTTCTGCTACAGCTCTACTACAACTATTGACAATAAAGAAAATAGTACTTACTCTACTGTCACATCATTAAAATAAATCCAATCCTTGAATTCAGATTTCACTTATGGTATAGGATGGGACATTTCTAACATGCCTCAAACTACTCCCATTTAATATGGTATTATTTATAAGTAATTACAGAAATGATTTTTTTAGAAAGAAAAAAAAAGGGTTGCCTTTGTTTTGCTTTTTGCTTAATAGCTTCAGTGCATTTAAAACAGTGATAATCTCCCCTTTTTTAAACAAAAGAAATACTTGGAGGGTGTGATGTGTCCAGAGGGATTCTCACTGAAATAACAGGAGTAGATGCAACTGAAGACCCCAAGACTAAATATTAGAAATGACAAAAAACAAGAATGCAAAAATGTATCAACACAAGCAATCATTCCGAATTAAGTATCGTGTAGTGTGAATACTGGTAATTTGATCATTCATTTGATTTTTGTTTTACTTTTGGTTTGAATACTAATGCAACAGACTCATCCTGAACATTCAGCGACTTCTTGTCATTATGCATCTGAAACACTGAAAAACATGTAATTTTCTTTATTGCATTACTGCTCCATAAAACCAGCGGAATAAAGTAATAATAAATTCAGTAATTTCATCTGCGAAGTCTGTGAAAAACATGTAAACATGAAGAAAATGCGTTCTTGGGATGAGCACATTTACACAGTTAATAAATCATACCAAGAAGAACGCAAAGCAGGCATGAATGACCCAAATCATTATCAAATTGCAAATTACAGCAAATTCTAGTTACTGGGAAATGAAATAACAGTTTCCACTGAAAACTAAAATAACCTAAACTCAACTACTAAAGACTTGTGCTAAATATAATAGCATAAAGTATATTTAATGTTATGGATTAAATCTTATCTACATCATTAAATGTATTTTTAAGTTCACAATCTCCGACTGTCTTTTACAGTTTGGTCACATGTTATTGAATTATGGGCTGTCACTTCAGACCACAGCAACCAACAGTACAGTCAGACAACTGTATTTACTTTTTGAAGGCTAATCACACACACACACACACACACACACACACACACACACACACACACACACACACACACACACATCTTACATACTGTAGCGTGATAGTTCTAAGCAAGTATTATTTGCCTGGTTAACTGGCAACCCTGGTTAGTGCTCATGTGACAGTAACATTGTTAGAAAGAAATGTGGAAAAAAAACAGAGAGGCTGTTCTAATCTGTCATATAAATGCAAATGTTTTGAACAATGAGAAAATGGGAAATGGGAAAACAATGAATTACACTCCTGGAGGGCGCTTTATCCATCCCCTCATGGCTCCTCCACCATGAAATGACTCAATTTGGCTATAGGATGTAAAAGTTTCATGGTCTGTTTTGACCAGGAACCAGGAAGCAGGGAAAACTGGAAACAGTGATCTAAACACTTGGCTCAATTTATAAGCAACAGAAAACCCATTGACCACATGGGACTTCAGATATCAGTCAGCCTTTGATATGCAAAATAACCTGTAAGCCAGTTGACCAGTCCAGATGATGAGCCCATTATCCAGAACGTTGCTGTATATCGATTGGCAACTGATTGAATTTGAGTCTGATGCTTTGTAGGAACAAGTCTTTTCTATTCCAGTCTTCTGCTGTCGCTCTAAAAGTGAGCACAGGGGAAAGAGAGAGGGGTTGGGGGGTAGAAGGAGAGAGAGAGAGAGAGACCCTCTAAAATGGTCCCCCCTATTTAATCAAATGAAGAATTGATTAAACATAAATGGATGTGAAAGTGAATGAATAACAAACATGGAAAGAGGAAGGTTTTAGACTAATTTAACAGATGAAGCAACAATATACTTGCGAGCATTGATGCAAGCCTTTTATTCTTTTTCTATTTCTTTTTTTTTCCTCCAGGTGAGTCATCCAGGAACAGTAGCCAGCTTGGTGAAAAAGCTGGCAGAATGGCCTTGGTTAAAAAGCTCTGTAATTGTCATGTAAGCCTGACAACAGAAAAAGAGCATGTGTGAACCCCCAAACTTACACCGAAATTCTACAATAGTTTAAAGTAGAAAACAGCAGGAAAAAGAAAATATGTTTGGGACTCTCTATCGCAACATCTCAAGATCTTCAGGGTATTTAAACTCAGTGACACTTAACCAATCGGACTGCCCTGAAGTGAGTGTCC
This sequence comes from Fistularia commersonii, assembly GCF_037954325.1. NCBI lineage: Eukaryota > Metazoa > Chordata > Actinopteri > Syngnathiformes > Fistulariidae > Fistularia > Fistularia commersonii. The sequence goes on along the minus strand of NC_141294.1, from coordinate 8,483,584 downwards.
CAGTGCCAGTCTTTTTCACCATCGGCATTGTCAGTTTGATGGAGAACCTGCTGGTTGTGGTGGCAGTCATCTGCAACAGGAACCTCCACTCGCCCATGCACTGCTTCATCTGCAGCCTGGCTGCCTTCAACACCATGGCCAGCCTCACCAAAACCTGGGAGAACCTGATGATTTTCCTTGCAGATATGGGTCAGCTGGAGAAGACGGGTTTCTCCGAAACCAATCTAGATGATGTGATGGACTCGCTGCTCTGCATGTGTTTCATGGGCTCCATTTTCAGTTTCCTGGCAATTGCTATGGATCGGTATGTATGAGGCTGATGGGATTCCGGAAAGATATTTTCATTTAAGCGTTTTCCATCCTCTGCAAATGGTTGTGTCTAAAATAGTCTGCTTGTATTTGTTTTCTTTTAAATCCTGCCAAGACAGGTCAATGAGTAATTTTAAAAATCTCACATATATACCCACCGATTCTCCTTCAGTAAATATATGCACGTATATACTGAATTCTGATACTGACAAAAACTGACACAAATCAAGCAATATTGATTGGACACAAGATATCTACCTTACTTTACTATCCATTCTCAGCGTATGCGAACCGGATGCTTCCTGTCTGCAAATGGCAGTTATGTCTGCTGAACGTAGAACCAAGACTGGCCTCAAAACATCTCACGACCACACAATGTCTAGTGTGTACAAATTGATTTCAATACCGATAACATATAAAATATAGAAAACACTTAAGCCCACAGCTTCAGGTACCACATGTATATCACTAAAATTCTATGAAAATTCAGCCATGAAATGTCAATGGACTGAAAATTGTAGGACTGTAATACAATTTGGATGGGAACTTTAGTTCATTGCAAACCAGCATGCAAATCTGGATGGGACGCAGCGTAAAACAAGACTTATTCTTCAGCAAGAAACAACCCAACAAAGGCTGTATTTAGAGATGCAAGCAGCAATTGCTATTGACAAAATTAATATGTCAATCACTTTTTGATCACTCAATCAATTGTGAGGTCCCAAAAATGTTAGGAGATGGTGAAAGATGGAAATTGTATCCAAAGAAAACAAAAACAAAACGCTCAGTGTTTGGAATAAACTTTGGAAAAAATAAACCAATATTGATTATACTCGTCAGTTGGAGTCTCATATAACACAGTTGACAGATATACCGAAAAAAAATCAGCTGTGTTGTCCCAAGGTAGCTTCAGAGTAGTGACTCTTTCACAACTTGTAAACAGTAGCATAATCATTACTCGTAAATCGAAAATGTATTTTCAAGACTTGTTGTATAAAGCTTGTTCAGAGTTTCATTCACAGCCTGTAGTTCTGAAGTATCATAGGTTTGATCTTTCAGAAAAAAAAAACCAAAACTTTTGATATTCTTTCCAGCAAGTAATCAATAACTGCTCAACGATATGTTGTGTTTTATTCTTATTTTTCAAGTTGTTTTTTTTCTTAATGTACTCACCCATTATGTCATACCTATATCACCAACAATGACTGATTTATGATGGGCTGTACCTTGTGTTGGCTGAGTTTCCAGCAATAACAACAGCATATGTTGTAGCAGCTGGCTTGTCTGTACTTCTGATGAGATATTATTAGTACTGATGGAAACATTTTGGCCCCAGGTGATTGTGACAGTCCTGCAGTTGTTATGCAGCCACTGGTAATTGTAATATTCATTTTGCAATGATGTATTTTTCATTACTAATACTCAAACAGAAAGACATTTCCAGAATACTTATACACTATTTCATCCACTCTCTTGCAGATTAAGTTTAATGCAGGGCTGTTGAAGGTCATGTGTTTGGGTTGTGTGTTTTCCCTCTGATTGGAGGAATGGTGTCAAGTAGAAATTTACTGTGATCAATCAGTTTAATTATATCGGTCTTTCTGATTATTGTAAAAGTCAGTCTTTCAAATCTCTCCAGGGCACATTTTATCTAACAAGCATACATGGTTTATTGTTAAGTGGGAAGGAAACTAAAGCCTTCGGATTGCTTTCCCAAACTGTCTGTGAATGAGTGTGATGACAAATTGCCCTTCGTGTAGATAGTGATTTAACTTCAACTGCATTTATAAGCTTGCCTTTATTATTCATTCTGCTCTTGAAATCTCGAGACATTTGTTTGGAGGAAAGCTTCATTAACTGTTTTTGTTTTGTTCTTATCTGATAGTGGATATAATACAAGGCGGCTGTAACTTTTTCCTTTTCAGCAGACAGAGTAGAATTAGAATTCAGCTGACGTGTGTGCTGACAAATTACATCCACGCTAGACTGGGGAACGGATAATGGTGTCAACAGGTCAGTGTGTGCGTGTGTGTGTGTGTGTGTGGCCATAAAACAAATTAGAAGACAATTTAAAAAAAATGCAGTTTCCCTCTCATAATTTATGATTTGTATGTCTTTCTGTTGAGGATGGTCTTGGGGTTGTGGTGGCAACCCCTGGGAACCGCAGTTGCGGGCCCTCCTCGTCCTCTCAGTCCAAGGCCAGGGTCCGGATTTTTTTGGCCGATGGTGGATGAGGCTTAATGTATCAGAGGTTAGGTTGTATACAGGGAGCGGAGAGAAACAGAGACAGAGTAGGATTCTTGATTTATTGGTTATAGTGAGTCCCTTTCATAGGAAGGAGAAAACAAAACAGGCATCGAGAAGTACATTGTTGAACATAAAACAGGTGGTGAAACATAAGAAATGGAATGTGAAACAGTAACGATCATCGAAGCCGTTGCGGGACCTTGAGAGTGTCACTTGGAGTGTGTTTCATGAGAGAGAAGTGGAAGAGTACAGGGTAATAACAGAAAATAGAATGGTTACAGAAAATTATCTAACAATTTCAAGACAGAGAAATGGTTTCATTGTTGACGTGATTTGATGTTATTGAGTGTCGGATGATAAATAAAGCCGCAGCTAGGCATGTTTTCCAAAAGTAAGCATTAAATCTGTCCGATAAAGACCCAGTGTTAATACCAAACCGTTAAATGTACACTTGAGTGCACGGCTGGGGCTTAAAGAAAGACAGCTAGTGTGGTGATGACAGACTGTGGAGGCAGATAATTGGCAAATACCCAGTCTTTGTGGATGGAGATCTTTTATTTTCTGAGAATTAATATCAATGTTTATACATTTGATTTAACAGCATGGATTTGCAGGCCTAGTTGAAGAAGTTGTGGAGTTCAAATAGCGAAGCAAGCTTAATAAAAAAAATTGAAGATTAAACACCAGTTCCAGTATTAGGCCAGTTTTTGTGTGTCTTAAACCCACAAAAGGGATATTCATCTACTAGACACTGAGAATAGTGAGCAAACTATACAAAAGCACATCGGAGGCTCTGTGCATACAGACTTAGTCTTTCCTCCGCCAAGAGAGAGGATCCTCTAATACTCTACAAATTCTTCTTTCATTATTTTTCTTCCTCTGCATGCTTCTCCCCCCCCCCCATCTGTCTCTTGTAATCCCAAAAAGAGAGAATATTCCATCATAATCACACAAACATCTCAGGGCTTTTAAACCCACCATGTACTCAGAGTGTTAAATTATAAATTTCAAATGTTCAAATGTCTGCTTTACAAGCTCGAATATATTCACACAGAGATTCATGAAACTTCCTCAGACTATTTTATGTAAACATGACTCATCCTAATATTCCAAAATGCACAATTATTTTAAATGGATACAAATATATATAGGATTGAAGAAGTCACGTGAACAGTAATTCATATAAAGGACTATTTCATGCTTCACAAGATCATGTCCAAGCTGAAAAGATTTGTAAATATAAATTTAAAATTTTTGCCTTTTTAAAAGATGCATATGGAAATGTTATTGCCGTGATTTGCATTTATCAGCAGGAATATACCTTTAAGGACCTTGCAAAGCTCAAGTCACAGTTAGGCTCATCTGAATTATTCATATTTGGGATCTTAATAGGGACTTGTTCCCTTGCAGCTCTAACACACTAAACTGGCTTAAGTTTAATCAATATCAGATTACTTCTAAAACTACCGAACCGAGTTTCTAAATCCCTCTTAAATCCGCAGTAATTCGCAACATTGTCACCGCAGGTCACAAGTACCGTGCCTCAGACATCAACAGTAAATCATCACTGAAGCAATAACGTATTGCTCCTTTATTAAAGAATAACACAGAAACTTGGCTGGATTCCAGGGAGGTTTATGGGATGCTTATCGTGCTAAATGTACATGCACAGGTTAATGTGTTGGCTGGCATCACTCACTGATCTGCACATGAATGGTTTGTGGAATAAAATATCCTTGACTACATGCTTTATTGATGAAAGATTGGCTCCGGTGATAACATATTTGTACCATGAATGAAATGAAATTGGAAACGCTTTGAATTTATTACACAACAGCCAAAAAGGCATGTGAGATCGAAGCTTGGAGAACCATGAGGAACTGTTTGATCTGATGATATTTATCTTTATTTCCAAAACATAACAAAAAAACTCTCTTTCTCTTGCAGTTACATCACCATCTTCCATGCCCTTAGATATCACAACATTATGACGATGCGACGCACGGGGGCCATCTTGGGAGTAATCTGGTCAACCTGTGGGGTGTCGGCCGTGCTTATGGTCAAGTTCTTCGCTTCCAAGTTCATCATGATCTGCTTTGTGGTCTTCTTCATCATTTCTTTAGTGATCATCTGCTTCCTCTATGTCTACATGTTCATGCTGGCGCGTATCCATGCCAGAAAGATCGCAGCTCTTCCAACCAGCGAAAGATCTCAGCGCCAACACCGGTGGGACAGGAGCATGAGAGGAGCCTTGACTCTTACGATCCTGTTTGGAGCGTTTGTGGTGTGTTGGGCCCCCTTCTTTTTACATCTCATCATCATGGCGGTGTGTCCTATGAACCCATATTGTGAATGTTACCGCTCACTATTCCAGCTGCATGTTTTGCTCCTGATGAGCCATTCACTCATCGACCCCGCGATCTACGCTTTTCGCATAGTTGAGCTCCGACGTACCTTCAGGAAGATGCTTCTTTGTTCAGAGTGGGTCCAATTTTAATAGTCAAAAATAATCTACTTTTTACTTTAAACTAAATGAATCCAAGCTGTACGCAGAGAGTTGATACAAATAGAGCATTCATAGAGGTGCACGTATTCACACCTGGGATATGATGATACATAGCAAACAAAAAAAATGATTTCTCTCTCCATATCTTCCCATTTGTAATGCAAATGGGCCAAGTTAGGGGTATCACAACCAACCAGCAATATCCCATTTATGTTTTAATGGTGTGTTAATTTTTTTATCTGGGCATACTTGATATTGTTTTTTTAAATACAAAATGGTCTCAGTTTAGACTGTGGACTGAATGACATAATACTTTAGATGGATAAAAACATCTTTTTAAACTTTTCCATAAGACAGTATATGTGTTTACTGCACTTCTAATAGCATCCAGAAACTGATAAATGTATTTCTTCTGACACAGTTTAGCCCATGCAAAATGTGTCCAAAACTGCTTTCGGTCCGTAAACATAAATCGAAGCAGACTGGACTAATAATTTATCCTTTATTAATCTCCGTTGGGAAATTCGTTCTCTGCAATTAACTCATCATGAATTAACTATGAGCAGTAGGCTGCCGTGACCAGAACCAGGGAAGCTGTCAGGGTTTCAATGTTTTGCTCAACAACACTTTGACACACTAGCAGGAGCCAGGAATCAAACCAAAGATGATCACTCTACCTCCTGCGCCACACCGCCCCCAGAATAGTTGCACTTGGTGGTTTGGGTCTGATTAAGCTGCATGAAATAGAGGTGAAATGAAATAAGCTGTTAGATGGAAATAAAATACTGAAATACCTTATCATGAATCCATCTAAAACAACAAAAGGTAACTCTTTATGCAAACAGGCGCTAGATTGTTATTTTTCTTTTTTTGAAAATTTAAAAGCATAAATATATCTTTCAGACTGTAATCAATGTCAGGCAGTAAAGCGTTTTTGTATATGTATATATAAGTTTGCCTTATGAGGCGTGTGTGTCTGCTTTTCTTGTTGGGGTTCCATTTTGGTGGGATTTTTTGGGTACTAAACACAATTCTTTTACAGCTGTGATTTTATTCTTCCGCGTCAGATCTTCAGTTAGACTCAATATTTTTCTTTTTAATACCATCATATATGCAGGAAATAGAGCTACAAATCCTAAGTGGGGTTGATGTCAAAGTTTATTAGTTGTTCTAGATGTGTAAAGACAACAATTCAAGACAGAGAGGAGAGCTTGTGGTCAGACAAGTGATTTTGATAGAAGTCTAAGTGATGCACAGGTAAATTGCTCCTTAGGTTGATACTGACCATCCAATAGATAAAAAACGGGTTAAAGACAGCACAACTTGGGTTCAAAATAGTTTTATTTTTTGTAACTGACTAAAAAAACCAAGATGCAGATTCTCTCAAAAGAAAGGGGAGCAACTTGGGAGTTCAGAGGAGTTAAGTTTATTAGAGTGACATGAGGGGACAGGGTACAGAGTTGTGGGTTTTGGCTTCTCCTCTGCTGTGGAAAAGCTAAAACGTTCACACAAAGACTGCCGTACCATCACTGGGAACCAGATAATCATTGGTCAGTGGCAGCTCAAATATATTACCTGCTGCTCGGCACCATGCTGCTCCTGAAACATTAATCCTGGATTGCTGTGTAATGAACACAAACAGCAGCTGTTTTTTTTTCCCAAGTGCATTATATTCAAAAGGCAAAAAAAGCAGAGTGATTGGCTCTCCTGTGTGTGCATAGCTGATTGAGTCATTTCTCTGTGTTTAGTGAACTTAATGTTGAGGAGGGATTCAAGGAGAGACTTAAACAACCCCTACACAGTTGCACATCTGAATGATCTGGTTGTTAAAATGAATGTTCAAGGCAGCAGAGGGATGGGCTGATTAGTTCCAATCATGGGATGAAAAACCCCAGAGGTGACTTTTGTAACAACAAGTGATACAAGGAAATGCCCTAGTGTTAAAGGGAGAGCTTAGCACACCACTGTAAACTTCCTCAAATCAATTTCATTTCATTTGAATATAATTTATGAACTCTCAGATCATAACAAAAGATATCTCAGAGCACTTCTCATGTGTCTGGCCCGGGGCAAGTCAAGGTCATTCACTATAAAGCATCTAAGAAGCGTCTCAGTCAAGGTCAATCGTTGTTAAATCTTATGATGGCAACTGGATTCAGTTTCTTTCCGTGAAGATGTTTTCACCTCTCAAGCTGAGAGGGTTCTTTCTGTTCAGGTGAGCACTGAAACATCCTCAAGAAAAGAAAGAAAGAAAGAAAGAAAGAAAGAAAGAAAGAAAGAAAGAAAGAAAGAAAGAAAGAAAGAAAGAAAGAAAGGGAAAAAGCAAGAGAGCAGGGTGTAATGCAAGTCTTACATAAAGGTATGATGTCAAACTGAAGAAGGAGTCCTATCAGGCCTTTCTGGCCTGTGGGGCTCCAGAGGCAGCTGACAGGTACCGGCTTCAGTCGTCCACCAGTGGGGATCTGGACTCAGCCGTTCCTGAGGCAAAACTTCCTGGTGCGAGATTCTGCTGAAAGAAAGTGTGCAGACAGAGGGGGAAACGAAGGTGGAGGACTTCAGTGCAATGTGGGGAGTCCCTGGCAGTCTAGGTCTGCAGCATTGAAACTACCGGAAGGTTCAGAATGACCTATGGTATCCATCCATCCATCTATCCATCCATCCATCCATCCATCCATGCATCCATTCTTTGCTGCTTATCCACCTTAGTCAATTTTGTTGGGATTGCAGCAAATGCACCAACCACAGAGGTACTCCCTGGTTCAGTGGACTCCTTGCTGTTTAATTTGAAACAGTATTAGCGGAATAACATCTTGTGCTCGGGAAGCCATTGAGTGGACAGATATGGGAAAAGCTGCTGTGGGATGATTATCTCAGCCTGAGCGCCTACAAAACTGAGAATTGATTCTGTTGCCTGATTTATAAAATACTGAAAAGAAAAGGAAATTATCTTGGCCATAAGGAATGTTGCTATCTGTCCGTGAGGCTGTCCGCTTCAGAAATTCTCGATATTAATCCATTACATCCCTTGTGGCATTCATTTTCCAGGTTTTGGTTGCCAAAACAAGCGCAGCACAACCTGCAGACACATTTAATCTCTTGTGATTCAGGTTATTGTGCACGAAATTGGACTTTTGCAAGTTACATTCACTTATAATCTCCATTGACAAAGGGCTTTTGAGCTAGTAGTCCACATGTTCAAGATAATATTAAAGAAGCACTGGAATCAGTTTTTTGGAAAGGACAATGGTTTTCAACATTTGTTTTTTGCGATGAGCATTTCTGTTTTTGAGCCGACAGCTTTGACTTTTATTATTATAATTATTATTTCACTTATTATATATCATTTTAATTTTGGAATACTGTCTTGTCTTGATGTGGTGAGTGTGAGGCTCAAGAATTTCTCAATATGGTCACATGATCACTTACCTCAATAAACACATGATAACTCATCTAACATGAGTATTTACAGATTCCATTTGCTAAGTGTCTCATGAAAAAGAGGAGCAAACTTACATGCGTGTAGAAAATCACATCTGTAACCAACTTGGTTTGGTCCACTACCAAGTCTGATGATAAAAGTATCTGATAATGTTGCTAATCTTGTCACAGCTGCTTCCTGCTGTCTGCCACGAAACCACATGATGGTCAGTATTTCAAAAGAAAAAAATACACTCGGATACTTTCCATGCGCCACAGAGTACAAAATCCAGTTTGTAAAAATTATGGTTGATGTAAAACTTGACAACAAGCTGTTTTATAGCCACCTGCGTCCTTTCTTCACATCTCACAGACACCCTTGACAATGACACCAACCCACAGACTGAAAAAGTACACTGACAATGACTTGGACACCCTTGATGTCTCCTCTGAAGGAAGGCAACTTCTTCTCACCTTATGTCACTTAAGTCCCAGAACCAGATTATTTCTTTTATACATCCAGTGGATGCATTAATACTGAAGCGCTTTCAGTTCTATTTCATCCTCAGACTTCATGCAGGTACAATGGATGACCAGTGTTACCCTTTTGCATTACAGCAAGGAAACTAACTCCTACAACTCACCAAAGATCAATCTGTATGCAGACACTCAAATCTATGTTTAATCCTTGAACCTTAGCAATTCCAGATTTTAAAATGTCCCTTATTTAAAGGTTTTACAGCAGATCGAGTGTGCCTCCGGCATGTTTTAAAATAACACAGCAGTTTTAATGGACAGCAGCCAAGAAAAAGTAACTATTAGCTGCCAACATTCATACACAATGGAAACTAATTTCTTTGTAATCGGTTCTACCTGTAACATGTAACATGCACTTTCTTTTTCTGCTGGATTTATATGGTATGCGTTGCTGTGTAAAGTAAAGTAAAGTAAAGTAAAGTAAAGTAAAGTAAAGTAAAGTAAAGTAAAGTAAAGTAAAGTAAAGTAAAGTAAAGTAAAGTAAAGTAAAGTAAAGTAAAGTAAAGTAAAGTAAAGTAAAGTAACGTAAAGTAACGTAAAGTAACGTAAAGTAACGTAAAGTAACGTAAAGTAAAGTAAAGTAAAGTAAAGCAGCTCATCATTTTACATTGCCTTTATTCAAACACATAGAAACAATCAATATCCAAGCTACAAGGCCATTTCTTTTGCTGGTGCTTTCTGCTGAAACTCACATTAATTGATTAATAAGACAAGACCTCACTATTCACAACATTAAATACTCCAAATCCTTCCCCAGTGTCTCACCATGTATTGTACCCTGTTACTGTAAAAACAAGAATATAATACTGCTCAAGCAACAATTTTTGTAATAAAATTGCACAAACAACGAGTTCACACTAAGGTTGAGCATATTGTGAATAAAATTGTACTTTTTGGTGGGATTTATAAAATAAATGCATTATAAATTAAAATGTAAATATACATATGTATATATGAGCAGTCAAACACAAAAAAAATACCATGTTTGTTGTAAAACAGAAAAACAGGCCTTTCAGTTGCATCGAAAATTACCGAGCGTTATATACATTATTATGTAATCCAGGAAAATAAGTTTTACTCTCTGTCTACTACAAATGATAAATAAGCATTGCAGCTGCAGCAAATGGATGCGTTTTAGAGAAAGGTCGGTCAAGCTTCTCAGTTTGGAGGTAGGTACCACATACACACACAGACGGCACTTCACATTCATTTTTGCACTCCAACAGTAACCTCACTCAGCTTTCAAATATTTTATACAAACAGTGGGTGGACACAAGGAGATCACCACGTGTTCCATTAACATACAGCAGCCACCATCAAGATGGAGACAGAATGATACTGGAGCAGAGAGACTCAGCGTTCAGATCTCATGCAGCACAGGTTGTGTCGGTGAACACTGATGGAAGTGAGGAAGATTTTATACTGATAAACCAGGCGGGGCAGGAGAAACACATAGCAGTGCCAGGAAATTTGCCGCTGACGGGTAAGGCTATGTAACAGGCATTTTGTTTTTCATTCTGCATAAAAATACCAATCAAACTAAAGTAACACAAACCCCAATTGATTTTTTTTTTTTCTAGGTTAATATATTGCATAAACATGTACGATGGGAGTCATTCTTCCATAACAAATATGAATTGTTTAAATACCATTTTTTGCCATGCAAGAAATTCCAAGTACTTTGGCAAAAAAACAACAGGTCAATTTTAATATTATCACATTACTATTTACTTTAACGGTTACCGTTTGAATCCGAATATACGCTCCCCTTATTTCATTCATGTAAGTCATGAATTGACCCATAACTGCATTTTCCTACATTTCCCCCACATTTCAGGTCTAATTACGTTGTTGAAAACGTGCACATTTAAAGGTTTTGTAAAATCGAGGGAGTGTAAGATTTGGACTGTGGCTCATTTATTCATTGTTTGTTTTCTGGCTGACACCGAGCACGGCAAACAACAGGTATTATGGGGTTTGTAATTGTCAAAAGTACACGTGATTAGAGAAACCGCCATTCTATGAAGTCGTTTTGCTGCTGAAAAATAGAAAACTCAAGGGGAACAGAGTTTTGCTTGCAGTTTAAAGCACTCACTATGCAGGCCTACAGTACACATGAATGCTGCAGATTATTGGTCAGTGCACCATGTGCTATAGAAGATATACAATAAACTGCTTTAAAGAGGGACCATCTTTTGCTGAGATTCCAGGCAGCACTATTGTGGTATAAGACTATGTTGTCTCAAAGAAATAGCACGCCATTATACAATGTCTATTCAAGTTATTGAGGTCTCTGTTCTCTGTAACCCTGAAGTACATGTGATGGTTAGGAGGTTCGATTTGGATTGTATCCGTGGAAACAAGTTCTCAATATGCTCTGAATCATCAAGGTGGATATTTTACCTGAAAATTAGTGTTGAATGAAATGCAGCAATCCAAAATTCGCATATCACTTTATGAAGAAGTGAATATAGATATGACCAAACTTTGGTTCTTGCCCTCTAGAGTGCCCCATTAATAACTTTGTACATAGTACAGAACAATGCGAGACAGACCAGCTTGTTTAGGATAAATTATCCTCTTCCAGATGAGTTTTTTTGCAGCTATTAAAAGAAATATTTTATCCAAGTATTTATTTACATGCTCAAATGCATCTTGACACATTGAAATGATGGGCCTGCGTGGTTTTAAACATTAACAAACTCCAAGTTATCACTGATTAAATCTGTGTTGTACAGTTCTTTCAGAACTGTGCAAAAGTAAATCTATTCATAATCATGCACGAATTATTAACACTTTTAAAAAAAGGGTTGCTCGTGTATCGCTCATCTGTTTTTTAAACTTGGTGTGACAAAAATAATTAGTTAAGCAATTATGATACTTTTTCAGGGATACCGCTATTGAAGATAACTCTTGTTTTGTCTCTTTCCTCAACTTAGGATGAGCATCAGTAGGATAAAATTGTCACGGGGCAGCTTTCTGAGAAGAGCTTTCTGCCACGTAGTCTATGTTCAGTCACATTCTTCATGTTTCTATGGTACTGAGGAAAATCAGTAATTTTACCAGCAACATGAGGAAACGAATTAAAAGACTCTCATTATTGGACATTTAGTTTACCAAATCAAAATAATATATATTATTTTGTTTTAATTTTTCACTCCAAGACCCTAGCAATTCTCCAACATCATACAAATGAGACGAACGCATATATTTCTAATCAGAAACTCATGTTTGTTTCAATAAATCTTTGGTTGTTTGAGGCAAGATTTGTAGAGCAAGTGTAGTGTTAATATTTATATGTTGGCTATTCATTTTTATTACATTTTTTTACGTTTACATACGCTGAAGCACTTTAGGGCTAAAATTACAATTCAAATTAAACTTTGCAAGGCCATACGAAGGACTAAGACAGTAAAGAGTATGCAGAGAGGTCATCATCCTCATGCCATTGCTTAGATAGAAGCAACATTATTGGAATAATTTCTGTAAAAATGTGTAAAAATAGCTCACTGTCAATGAGAGAATATCAAAATGACGCTAGATATAAGGTATAAAGTAGATACATAAGCAGAATGCTGTCTAATATTTGTGTCCTTACTTTGCAAGTGTTTGGCACAAGATGGACAAGTGACAAGCGTGCATTTCACTCTAAACTGCAAAAATGAAAAAGTTCCAGTCCTCAGGAAATGTACTTCAATATGTTCCTCTAATATCTTGATTATCTCGCAGTTGTGCTCCAGTGTCAGATTCAGTCAGGACACCGTATCAAATGTGTCATTCATCTTCTCAGTCTGCGCCTCCTAACACTTACCCGGCAGAGTGCAGAGGCTGGCAAAGGCATTTCTCACGCTGTAACAACAAATGATCTCCTTAAATGTCTTCCTCATTTCCTGGCTCCTGAAGGCGTAGATGAGTGGATCAATCACAGAATTGCACATAATGAGAATGAGGTACATGTTGAAGTGTGACATGAAGCACGTGCAGTAGAGGCTCCTCGGACAGGAGATCATCAGGATCAAGTGGAGGAAGAAGGGGGCCCAGCAGACGATGAAGATCCCCAAGAGAATGGTCAGCGTGATGGCCCCCTTCATGCTGGCACCTTGATGGATTGAGTTGTAGCCAGGCAGTGCGGCGATGCGCTTGACATGCGAGCGAGCCAACATGAACATGTGGCTGTAAAGGGAGGCCATGATGAGCAGCATGGTGAAGAACATGGTGACCAGGCAGATAATGACAGAGGTGGTATCCGAGTAGATGATAAAGACAATTCCACAGCCGGTGCAGAAGGTCCAGATTCCTCCGATGATGCAGCCGGCTCTCCTCACTGTCATTATGTTGTGGTACCTCAGAGCGTAGAAGATGGTGACGTACCTGGTGATAATCATTTTAAGAAAATGATTTAGTCTCTCCAAACAGTCATGCGAGAAACGACTCTTATAATATTCGCTGAATCGCAGTTTGATTAAGCAATACAAAGAACAATAATAATTTCCATCACATGATTTCAAGAGCTTTTCATGGTCAATCATACTTTGATGAGACACTATCTTATCTGCACTAAAAATTCAATGTTTTATACTTTTTAGACTAATTTGCAAGAAAAGGAATTAACTCAAACACGTAAATGTGACACAACCCTTATTGTAACTTGATTTGATTGATCAAAAAATTAAACATAAAACATTAACAGCCGCCAGGGTTCTGGAATACGTCATTGGAGTATTGTCATACAACCTGCGCCCTCCTAAACTTAACCAAATTATATTATGGTGTAACCACAAGTACTTTGTGTCTCCGGTGAAAGCATTACCTGTCCACGGCAATGGCGAGCAGGCTACACATTGATGCAACAACGGAGATGCAGATCATAGAGTCAAACACGTTGTCCATGTGCCGGATGAAGTGATCCGCCACCACCAGCTGTTCATTGTGGAGAAGGTATATGATAACGGTTTCCCAGGCATTGGACACGCTCACCAGCATGTCAGCGACAGCCAAGCTGTAAAACCAAAGTTAATGTTCAGTCTATCTGTCTGTTTTTTTTTTTGATAATTTATGTTATGACAAATAAGGAATCAACTCAATTGATTTTGACCTGCTCAATTGACCTGTTATTGCAGCCATTGCGCACTGCTGATAATTTCATAACCAACTGCAGCGGTTCAGATCTTTTTGCTTTATCGCTAATTCATCTAATTAGATTGAATGTATGAAAACTTTTGACAGGACCATTTGGGAAGGAAAAAAAAAAAAAAAAATTAACCACTCACACAGCTGACTAACATGACATTACATGAATTTTTCATTCTCTACCAGCTATGATTATTGGAGGGGGAAAAATGTGTATTGAGACAATTTCATTAGTACTAAATCTTTTTACCAAATTGAAATATAAAAAAAAATAAAATGGAATAAATTGAAAATTATAAAAAAATTAAATTTTTCTACCGGGTACAGTATGTGTCTGAACAAACAAGAAGAATTTTCAACTAAAACCATGTATTTCCCATCCAATATTAATCCTTTCAATGATTCTTGTCAAGGAAAAATACCAGTTTTAGGAAAAAATTATAAAAACTCAATTTCAGTCTGTCCGGTCAGCTGACAATCCAATTTTTTCATTAGGCACCTGAACATTTGTGAGTGTGTTTGTGTGTGTGTGTGTGTCTGCACACGTGTGCGCACATGTGTGTGCACACTGAACTTGGCAACTTGGCACATTCACATGTGTCAAGTCCTAAAATAAACTTGTGATACCACAGAGCAAAGAAAGTGAGAAAGAAAGAAAGTGATAGATGTTTATTTGTTAACCATCCAAACATAATTCCCTTGAGGGAAATAAAATCACAACTTTACTCAAGCTAAGTCAATAACGCCACTTTTTGCCCTATAGAGTAGTCACCATGACGTAGTCAGGTTAACAAAAGCTAAGTCAAATTCTTCTTCTTCATCTTCTTCATCTTCTTCATCTTCTTCATCTTCTTCATCTTCTTCATCTTCTTCTTCTTCTTCATCTTCTTCTTCTTCTTCTTCTTCTTCTTCTTCTTCTTCTTCTTCTTCTTCTTCTTCTTCTTCTTCTTCTTCTTCTTCTTCTTCTTCTTCTTCTTCTTTTTCTTCTTCTTTCAGCTTTTCCCTTCAGGAGTCGCCACAGCGAATCAACTTTCTCCATCTAACCCTATTCTCTGTATCCTCCTCTCTCACACCAACTACCATATATATCCTCTCTCACTACGTCCATAAATATCTTTCTTTGGTCTTCCTCGAGACCTCTTGCCTGGCAGCTCCAATTCCAGCATCCGTCTACCAATACGTTGTCTATCCTTTCCCTGTACATGACCAAACCATCTCAGTCTGGCTTCTCTGACCTTCTCTCCAAAATATCTAACATGTTGTTCCTCTGATAGACTCATTCCTGATCCTATCCATCCTGGTCACTCCCAAAGAGAACCTCAACATCTTCATCTCTGCAACCTCTAGTTCTGCCTCCTGTCTTTTCGTTATTGTAACTGTTTCCAGGCCAAACAGCATTGCTGGTCTCACCACTGTCTTGTACACCTTTCCTTTCATTCTGGCTGATAGTCTTCTATTATATGGAACCCCTGACACCTTTCTCCACCCATTCCAACCTGGTTGGACCCATCTCTTCACCTCTTTTCCACACACTCCGTTGCTCTGGACTGTTGACTCCAAGTACCTGAAATCCTCCAAATTCTTGATCTCCACTCCCTGTAGCTTCACCATTCCACCCGAGTTCCTCTCATTCACACACATATATTCTGTCTTGCTGCAACTAACTTTCATTCCTCTCCTTTCCAAAGCATACCTCCACATCTTTAGATTTCCCTCCACCTGATTACTGCTCTAATTACAGATCACGTCATCTGCAAACATCATGGTTTATGGAGATTCCTGTCTAACCTCATCTGTCAGCTTGTCCATCACCATTGCGAACAAGAAGGGGCTCAGAGTTGATCCCTGATGGAGACCCACCTCCACCTTGAACTTCTCTGTTACCCCTACAGCACACCGTACCAATGCCTCACAGCTAGCATACATGTCCTGCACCAGTTTGACATTCTTCTCTGCCACTCCGGACTTCCTCATACAATAACAGAGCTCCTCTCTTGGCACCCTGTCATATGCTTTTTCTAGGTCTACAAAACCACAATGTAGCCCCTCTGGCCTTCTCTGTACTTCTCTATAAGCAAAGGTTGAGTCTATATAAGTCTGCATAAGTGACTGATTATTTAGTCAATTACTAAAACATGCAACATACAATATCACTGATACACATTTGGGAGTATTACAGAGCCCATTTCTTTGATTGTAAAGTAATTCATTTACAAGTGTGTGTTACTTGATATTATACTTAAGTAGTGATCATTATTATATTAAGAGGATTGAGGTCAACATGTAGAAACATGCAAATTTTCTTTTAACTGTAAATGGTTAAGGATGGACTCTAACAGTCAGTGTCTTAAAACTTAAGGCAAGTAAATATAAGTATATGTGTTCATTAAAAAAGTGTATTCCTATAATAATAAAAAAAAAAAAATGCAATTGAATAATTTAATATGAAGGACATAAATGACTATTTGAAGGCACCTGTGGCCAAAAATCCCACCCTTCACCAAAAGACGCTGCATTCATGAGGATATCTTTTGAAGATGCAGATGCTAAAGTGTGTCCCTGGAACTACTGTGTAATTAATACATTTGAACAAATAATCCTTCATCTTTTTTTGACAGAACTTCAGGCATCATTGTGACATATAATTCACCTGCAGATGAAGAAGTACATGGGTGAATGGAGGTTCTTGTTCTTCACAATGGCTATGATAACCAGGATGTTCTCCATCAGGGAAATGATCCCGAGGATGAGAAATACCTGGTGAAACGGAGCATATTAAAGAATATATGAAATTTATATGTGCATTATTGGGTATGATCAAAATCTGACAAAATAAAAAGAATGAAAAAGCATGCATACCTCAACAGCAATGTGGACCTGCTCACACGCTGCAGGCTTGGCTGTTCCAGCCTTGTCTGGCAGCAGTGGCGAGGGCACTGTGGAGTTTTGGTGGTAGTTGGAGTAAGATTGAGACCAGGTGGAGTTGCCCAGCAACAGCCCTCCTGGGTAGGAAAACTTGTTTGATTCATTCATCTTCTGCAGTGGGTTTAATCCAAATTAGTGCTGCTTTTATCTGGATGGCATCTTATAAGGACCCTGGAAAGGACATTGGAGAATATAAAAGAGGATGACCGTCATCTCTGGAATCCATTGTAACGGCTAATGTTAAACTGAATGGTCAATTTTATTACTGTGGCTGAAAAATTATATCATATATTTGATTTGCTTTAATCAAATTTCATCTCTTAAAGACTTACTATTTGTGATAAATCCCTTTGGCAAATCGTTTTTGACCATGCATGAGCATGACTTAAGAAATGCAGTACATCTGGGAGGTCTGCCAAGGCGGCACACACGCAAACTTTGTTCATTCCAAGATCAGGAGACAAATGTAAGACTCTGAATGTAAATATCTTACTACAATTTAGTTATTCAGGAATGTGAATTATGTGACACAAAAAGCAAGAGTAATAAACGGGAACTGTACTTGGATTGAGGATGCCCTGTTTTGTCTGTTTTTCACCTGTGAGACAGGAACAAAAGTGAAAATGTATTTCTAAGGCCATTACCTTAACGTTTCCTTTTTTTTTAATCTGTGGAAAAACTGCAAGGCATTTCAAACACCTAGGCATCTTGGTGCAGAAAAAAAAAAAAAAACTTGTTAATGTCAATACTGTTTCTGAAGTGATGCAAATGAGCGCTGATTGAAATCCTCGTCATTTAAATTTCAATTCTCCATTATGTGCACTACCGGTTTACAGCGGAAGCATGGAAATATCAAGACTGCCTTGGATTTAGTGTTTATGCAACCTTGAAGATAAATTTAATGCAAAAAAAACCCCCAAAACATATTACAATAAAAATGCAAAAGCAAAATTAGAATCAGATATTTTCCATTGTTGTCATCCAAAAAAGTTGTACATAGGGACAGTTTTTTCATTTGTTTTCCTTGCATTTTCAGGTCTTGGAAATAAAAGCTCTTTATTATACTGAGATCTAAAAATAAACACCATGGTAAATGTTTGGGGCTGACAAAACATGTGAGAGACAGAATGAACCATATCCGAGCAGAGCGTGAAAAACCTGTGTTTTCTTGCACTTTTCTGCTAAGATTCAGCTGATGTGATGGTTTTAGACCCCTGGCTCTTTCACATACCCCTGTTCAACAGCTGAACCCATGACAAGACCAATACATCCTGTGGCCATGTCAAGTGATGCTGTAGGATTTAACTATTAGGAAAGGGGAAGTCCTTATGTCTTACAAATTCACAGCCATAAGACACATTTGGAAGAATGGCGAAAAAAAATACATTTGTATTTACGAAGTGCTAAACAGAAAAGAATACATGATAATTAAGCCTCCTGAAGCAATGAAGCCATATGTTATGCCATATGGGATCCTACCAGAGGAATGCTTTTATTCCAGAGCACATGGAGTTTAAAAATAATGAAAAAAAAATTATCATAATTACCATTTACAGAGTGTACAAGATACACTTTAAAAAAATCAAGGTGGAATATGTCATTATAGTAGGTGCAATAAAAATCAAACGACACCCTGGCTTTCACATGTTAATTTAGTGCTGACAGGGCTAACTTCAGCCTTCACTAAAATTGTTATTCTTATTTGTTTACATGTTCACATTTTGCTCTTGTTTTTCTTTTTGCTCTTCTATTTCTTTTTTTTTATGGGTTGAACCAGATCTGAGTTCAAATTTTGTAACACATACTGTACGGTATGCAGGTATGACAATACAAATTAAAACTCGATGCCATTTATTTTGAGTGACGTAGACAAATATTGTCATCAGAGCCTATTCACATGTTATAACCAATAATACACGAACAGACATAAGACATATAAATGTTTGTGTTGTTTTGTCTTGAGTTGAATGAGTCATGCAGGCACAACCCACTCATTCAGGATAGGATATTTCACATTCAGAGTGCCTTTCACCCACATGGACTCATTTGTGGACAGCAGGAGAGAAGGAAGGTTGTTAACAAAAAGACAGATGCATTGTAGATGTTGCGATTAACTGTTTGACAATTCTGGGAAGAAAATCACTGACTGTTACCAGCCTAAGAAGAGACCTGAACTCCTAAACCCCAATGACAAGCTCCTATAAGCTGAAAGACTCTGGTGAACCACCATTTATATCCTTAGTGGAAGTTTCTGAAATAGTCCAAGTTTTTCAGTGGCACCAGGTGTGGATGACATTTGCCCATTTTGGGGTTCTCTTGGCTTGACACACCTATGCTATTTGGACATGGAGGTTGAGAATAGCGCTTTGTTAGTAGCAGACTGGGGTGGAGCCCTTTTTTGCAACAGGTGTACAACTCCCAACCTCCCAAGAAAAGCTTAGAGCATCGGGTTAATTGTCAAACCTTTGATTTTGGAGGACCAATGCATACTCCTGTCATGTTGATGGAACAACGAATGGGTTCAACTGAATTGTAATCCTGGGGGATTTGTAGGAGTACTCTCATCCTGTTTGTGTGTAGACTCTGAACTGACATAAGGCCTTCCTCCACATCCCAAGGGTGTTTTGTGGGTGTTGTTGAGGGATTATGGGGTCATCGTTACGAGCCACCTGGTCACTGTGTGAGAAACACTGTGTGGGCTGTGTCTACGAACACATCCCCGATGGGCATTTGGCTGGTGGAGGAGAACGGGATTTCTAGGTGCATCGGTGGAAGGTATTTTGCGTGGGTATGAGGTTGCTAGGATGAGAATCACCACTGCCAAGCCAGGTGCCATGGTTCTGTTCTGGAAACTGATGGATTGCCCTGTTTGGGTTGGAAGGCAGTTACTGCTTCAAGTGAAGTTCAAGTATCTAAGAGTCTCATTCAAGACGGGTAGGTTGGAGTGTAATGGACAGGAGGATCAGAGTAGTGAGGCCTCGGATTCAAGTGGACGGGACCAGCCTTGGGGTGAGGAGGAGGAGCGCAGAGTACTTCCAGGAGGAGCTCAAAGTAGAGCTGCTGCTCCTTCCTGTTGAAAAGGGGCAGTTGAGCCGAGGTTAAGGTGTTCCCATGGTTGACCAAGAACATATTTGAGAGGTTATATGGCACATCTGGTCTGGGTGTACCTCAGGGCCCCTTGGTAAAACATAGCACAATTCTATGCAACACAAAAGCAACACACATCACCTGTGGCCCAACATCAAGAAGCTCTTTGGTTGAAAATGTATGCTCTTCTGGCCTCAAAT
Source organism: Fistularia commersonii (assembly GCF_037954325.1). NCBI lineage: Eukaryota > Metazoa > Chordata > Actinopteri > Syngnathiformes > Fistulariidae > Fistularia > Fistularia commersonii. Next base: position 8,463,226 of record NC_141294.1, on the reverse strand, counting down.
TCCATGTGATGGTTCACACAAGTCAGAGTTGCCACTACAAGACCAAAAAAGGTTATTCTTAGTCATCACTATCTTCCTGACTTGGGTTAGTTTAGATCATATCAGAGTAGAAATACAGTGTGTGAATGACTATTACTAGTTACAGGAATATTCCCGCGGGAAATCGCATTTAAATGAAGCCTCCGCAAAAATGGCAATCTGTACATTGGCCCTGAAGGATTGTTTGAAATGAAGTTGAAAGGAACAAGAAACATGCAACTGTTCAGTTAACATTTGTGAAATAAGTTTACAGGGACTGACAGCGCTCGAGAAACAAAAGACGTGCCACAATGAATTGATTACTCTCTCCTGATAACTACGATTGCTCCATAATATCACCTCTCTTTTTGTTCTTATCCCCTGGATTGAGCTGGCTTAAAAGCATTTCATGTGGTTCAAATTTTAAATAAATATGTTGTTCTTCCTCAAAACGCTTCTCTTCCTGGTATTTTGAAATGCTTATAAATGAATGTGTTAGTAGTCACATCACAGTATGATAAATGTTTACTCAATTGCAGCTTGTAGACCATGGTGAGCCAGATATGGTCCTTTGACATTTTTAAATTAAAAAATTGGGAAAAGGGATATATAAAAATTGCAAGACCGTCATAACAAAATTTCAGAAAAAAAAACCCTCTCTATTCAGGCCTTTGAAAAAGATGAACCAAAATGTACTTGACACGGAAAATCATCTTGAAGAACTTTTACTCAGGGCTGACATTCTGCTATGAAGGTCAAGAATAAAAGTTTTTGTTACCTGGACTGAAGACTGATGAGTCTTAAGTGAGTCATGCTGCTGAACTATAAATGCGGATTTTATGGACAACGGGAATCTGCTGAGCAGCTCAGGCTCTGTCTTTCCCACTCCTTAATCCAACGGGGTGTGTGATATCGTACGTGCTTGGCGGCTTTTGAGACGAGCCAAAAGTAACCCATGCAGGTACATCTTGAGGGCCAATATCATTAAGCTCACTGAACAGTGGACACTAAAAGGACTAGTAGAGGAGAGAGGGAACTAGTACTACTCTGTGGTCTGTTCCGCGCGTTTTCCTAAGCCTGCATCGGATACCGACAAGTTTACGCATCCACTTTCTTGTCATTTTTTTAACAAACCTTGAGCGACCTTTTTCTACGAACCTGTAGATGTGTCTAAGAGTCTCAGAATGCCGCACCAGCGGAGGAATGCAATTTCTCATTTAGAACAGAAAGATGTGGAATATACAAAATCTATTTTTATCTAGGTTAGGTTTAGATATAGAGACACATGCGGATGTAGATCTGATGCTCCAGGTTTGTCGAAAAAAATCGCACGAACAAAGGCGTTCTCATGCATGAGCATACGATGCTAAGGGAACCTTTTTCCCATTCGTCAGCCGATCGACGCATCGGAAGCGAGAACTTGCTTGTCTGCCGGGAGCACTTTTTCTACTTATTATTTCCAAGCTTGTTTGAAATGTGTAGCTTGTTTTTACTCGTCTGGAAGGAACACTTGACTGGTGAGGTTGTTTCAGTCTCTTGTAATATAAGATAATGTCATCTCCTAACACCACGTGAGGGAGAGGTCAATGATGATGAAGAAGCACTCCTCAGCTCCTGGTGGGGACAAAGCTCATCCCTTTCATTGTCAGGAATGAACTGAGAGGCCTTGCAGATGCTTTCAGGAGATTTTTGACCTTTTTCCCTACCAGCTGACAGCACAATTGCAAACAGAATATTGCTGTCGTGGGCTGTCAAAATGATTGAAAAAAATCAGGAATCAATTCAGCCCTCAAATGGAAATCACTGCAGGCTGTTTTTAACTTTTGCATGTAACATCGCCGGCGTGTGACTGTCGGTCTGTGGCCGCGTAATTCGATTTTTAGGACCACCCTGAATTTCTCCCAGGCTTGTCCAGAGTTAACACCATTTAAGTAGCTTTGCAAATAGACAGAAATCTGTTCGCATGTTCCTTGCGTCCGGGGACAGCTGTTCCCCGTCTAGCTGGAGATACGGCTTAAAGTTTATTTTTTATATTTCCGTACAGAAAACAGTCCAGGCGTGAGATACAAACACCAGTTTTTGTTGTCAAATCATTTCCCGGTCATCAGCATTCAATTTGAAAGTAGGCATACTTTGCAAATTGTCCCCAAGAATTGGAGGTTTTCAACTTTTAGGAGGTCAGTTTGACACAATTACTGTTCCATGGTTAGGAAGATGGACTGATGCATATTCATGCATATTAAGTTGCTTGCAAAAGGCACCGTGTCATAAATTGTTTTGTTTTTCAAACCACAGGATGAGCATTTCTACATGGTTGATCTTTATTAAGATTATGAGACATTGATTTTTTGAGCAGTTTTACAGGCACTGTTTATTACATTTATGCTAATGCACAGTGCTTTAGCTCATAAATGCACAAAGCCCCGCTGTTGTTCTTCCACATTGCTGTGAAAACACAGCTCCCATAAACCCCATTCGTGATTTTAATGCCAGATCAAGTCTATGGAGTTGGACTTCATCTTATAATAAACAGTATACAGTAAAAAGAAAATGGAAATAGTGGTACAATTTTATAGACCTCGCATTTTTGTTTGACTGTGATCAGGGACAGACACAATACTTTATCAGTGCATTTGCACAAACTGATCAGCTGGCACAACTTGGACAAGCATGAGTAAAATCAGGCGGAAGAAAAATTACCAAATCATCTTAATCAATAAATGTTTTTGGTACAGGCAAATTTCATTGATGGGGACACAGTGCTTATGACAACTTCTATAAGGTTGCATGTCTGCATTTCCACAAATTTATCATTTTATGTGTAGATTCCCATACAAATGAATGTGACATCTAATAATAGCATCATTAGATACAAGACAGATTGAAAACATCAATGGGCCACAGGGTGATTCAGTTATGATCTAGGCAGACGTCCAAAAACCACCTGTTAAAATCAGATGGATTTTACTGTTTCCCACTGTCAAACAAAGGAAGTAGAATCAACCTTTCTCTCCCAGCTGACAAATGTTCCCAGAATTCCTGAGGGAATAACTAAGAATAGTAAAGCATAGTAGGGCGCAAGTCCTTAACATTACTGATGAAGCCCCTGTGTTCAAATTACCCTTCAAATATATTTTCACACATTGCAAGGAAAAGGAAATTAAGAAAAGAAAAATCTGTCCCTTTCTCCCATGGTAATCAGTCATGTGTAATCCTAAATGGGACGTGCACAGTTTTAAAAACTGAGTATGACATTTTCAAAAGCCTTAGCTCATTTTTTTTTTTCTCTTGCATCAGCTTTCTATGTAAAATGCCCACAGAGAACTTTAGCACAGGGTCAAGCACCTCAATGGTGCAGCGTCAACAGAACAAAAAGACAGGGCTGACAAGTAACTGATAACCTTGATAAACCATCAATAACTCATGCAATATTCTTTATTGATTAGTGAACATTTGTCGAGTGTTATTATTATTAAAACACAACTGGGCTTTCAATCAGTTACCAAACAACAAAGTAGTCAATGAAGCCAGTCAGGGGACTTCTAACACAAATTCTTATGTCTAATCTTAAATTTTAACTTAACGAATATTAATAGAAATAAGTCTGACGGCCCCTGCAGTGAGCCAAATTTAACCTGTGCCTTTGTTTGTAATCCCAGTTGACTCTCCTGCGTTGTTCGACTCGGCTGGTTTTGGTAATGCTGGTAAAATGTAATGTAATGTAATGTAATGTAATGTAAGTGATCTGAGTACAAATAATATGAGTAATGATTGTATTGTAGCAGTGAGTCTCAGGTCAGCTATATTTGTACTTTTGCAGTTGAAATATTTTCTGCATCCAATTTACTTTCAAGAGTGATGCAGGAAAGTAGTTTATATTGGGGTAAAGTTGCACATGCAGCTTCCTTAAATCCCATATGGGATTTTGAATAAGATCTTGCAGGAAAGGATACAAATGAAATGAATCCATATAGGCTTGATGAGTTTCAGAAGAAACAAGCAAGAGCATATTATGAGAAGTTTTTCATCTCTGGCTTTGTTGACCTCTGTTGAAATTATCAAATTTCTTCATTCGGGAAGCTTCTTTGGACACGACATAATAAAATTCAAAAATGTCACATTTTGAATATCCTGAGCTCTGCACCGACAGGGGAATATTTGACCTCTCACCTAAGACGACAGATGCATTGCCTGACATCAAATTCTCAGTGTTTTTTTTTTCTCTCCGCACGTTCATCCTAAACATTCAATCTTTGCCACATGGGAGGAGAAAAATAACATAAAATGGCTCCATGAAACTGTGCGAATTCAAGGCATATGATCCACTATATAGTTTACAACCCTCTTTGGACTGCGAGTGAATTAAAGGAATTTCAGTTAACAGGTGAGTAAAATGTGACTCAACGTGCATAGGGTTTGCATCTTAATTATTTTAAAGAAATCAAATCAATTTATCTTTGTTAATTAATTTCATTTCTTTTATTTTTTTATTTATTCACTCAAGTCAATTGTTGCTGTGTTACATGGAAAAATATTTAACAGGTCAGAGAAACAGCATTCTGTTTCGGTTTTACCGTAGCGTTTGATATCTTAGTTTATCATGGGAAACATGAGCAAATTTGTTTTCCTTTAAACATGAATGATAGTTTTATGTTGTTTTATCTATTGTTTTTATTTCACTTGATGTACATTATAACGTTTGCTTTGTAGGGCTACCGCAAAGGTTTTTTTAGATTAACTATTTCCCATGCAATGTTTAATATGGGTCAGGTATTGAAGCAGCATGGGTGGGAGCCCATTTCTCTGTTTTTTAAAATTAGACGCCTCACTGTGACGCCTTTTTTTACTGGGCTTCTGATGATTAGTTCTTCGCACCTGGAAGAGACCGACAGCCTCAAATGCCAGGAGTGAACCTTTACGAAACAGCTGCAAAAAAGAGAGTATGAGAGAAGAGAGGCATCGGTAAAAAGGGCTAAGATTGTGCGATTCAGTTGTCCATGGGAGCAACAGGAAGAGAGGGAGAGGAGGGGGAATACAAAAATAATCCTTTGCCTGCATTTGAAACAAGCAAAGTGAATCTATTCCGTGGGTATCTTCTTGTCTGAATGCAGATGCTCTGCGCTTCTGACGCCAGACTGGGACTGTGTGCAGCAGTGTCACACAAATACAAGAAGAGATAAAATATCTGGCTTGCAGGAACAAATTGTCGCAACTATTTTGAATGGAGGTTGTTTATTCAAATAAGTGTCAACTTCCATTGGTGTTAAGGGAAATGAGACGCTTTGTTCTCTCTGCTGTCTTATTTCATCCTCAGATGAAGTAAAATAGAAAATGGATGTTGAAGGATCAGGTTTTTGATGGAAAGAAGTTATTACATTAGTACCGCGTTAATGGAATTGCTGAAAGATGTTGGTATTTCTGAGCATACTTCAGCCACAAGTGGCAGATATTCATTTTCTGTCCTGCATGCCCTGCAGCTTTATCTGATCATTTCAAATAAACACTGTTGGATGATTGCTTTTTCTCCCTCTGTGGTTTTGGACTGACATATCCACTGCTGTTCTACACTTGGAGAGACAGACATCAGCTATTAGAGAGGAATAGTCACTAATTAGATAGTGATTGACAAAATGTATTGCGTTAATGCAGACCATTTTGAGAACTACCCTTACCAGTGTGCTAAAAGCATACCTTGCTGTTTATTTAAAAAATAATTATCAGCCAGACGAGACAGTTCATTATTCACATTATAAATAAATCAATGCAAATTTGGCAAAAGAAACAGTTCATATTGGAGGTGAAATAAACTTGGAGGTGAGGTTTCGTTCTCCGGGTGGGTGATATGTTTTTCAGGAAGCAAATCCGGGTCAGCTCCACGTCTCACGCAGACGGATGGTTACCGTGTCTGCTGCGGCTGAGCGGTGACTAATCTTTTTGAGAAAATCTTTTCAGTCATTGTGACAAAGGGTGGCCGTTTTGCACCCGGGGCGTTGCATCCACAGCTCTACATATCTGATACTGATTAATGTTTTTTTTTTTCTCTTGACTTAAATGTAATAGTTGTACTGCTTACTTAACATGCCGCAAGCAAACTCACAGCTGAAATTATTTCTGTGACTCACATTGAAATAATGATATGCTATTCTGTTTGATCAATGGCTCGGCGACTTCAAATGAAGCATATGCACTGCTCCTAAAATGCATATAGACCGCCCAGCAGCTGGAACACAGTTTGCATTTCTTTATAAAAGCTGCTGGTCCGTCCTCACTGTGAAATCAACCCTGGTGTTGAGAGCATTAGACTGCACACTGCCACAGAGGAGCGCATCATAATGCACTAAAATGTCATCTCTAATAAAAAACAATCCACTCTTATAATCTAACTTAGTCACCGCTACAGGAACAATGTTCAAGACACTAAAAGTATAAATTGGATAAAACAATTCATAAGATTATGTGACCCCAAGAATCGTATTGATCTTAATTATAGGCTCAGCATCATATGACATGATTTTGATAATGATAAGTAAGAGAAAGCACTGAATATTCAGTTAGGAGAATTTGTAACAGTCCTTCTACCCGGTTTGCCCCGGAGAGCCTCAAGCAACCGCAAAGTTCCCCAACAAATTTCATAATTAAGTCATACGTCGGAGATAACTACCACAATCCAGTATAATTTCACAGAAAGGTACTCATTTGGGTTTAATGCAGATTTTCAAAAGTAGTTCAAAATAACAAATGATGTTTTTAAGATGTTAGTAAAGGGAAACAAGGGGGGGGTGGGTGGGTGACGAGCAAGTGGATGATGATGAATAACTCACCTCTCTTAAGAGCTGCGACTCAAATCCTTCGGCTGAGATGGACTGGTCGGTGTCTCTGTGAAGTATCAGACCGGTGGGCTTCGGCTTAGTCTGAAGACACTGGTAATGTGAGCGATAGAGAGCGAGCCAAAGAGAGAGAGAGCGTGAGAGAGAGAGAAAGAGAGTGAGAGGGTGCGAGAAAAAATACCAGGCAGAAAGAAGGGGTGGGTAAGGAGACAAGCCCCCCCTCCCAGCCCCCCCGACAGCAGGGACTTCTCCTCAGCCTCTGCCAGTAGATTCCAGCCATCCTCATTGCACGGAGGAGGGCTGCAGCTGAGTAGAAGGTACCTTCCTATGGTTTACTTCTTTACTTATAATGTGGAGTGCAGGAGAAAGGGAAAAAAGGAGAGGAAGGTCTAATTTTTCTTTTCAGAGAAGTCATTGCTCTATCTATCTATCTATCTATCTATCTATCTATCTATCTATCTATCTATCTATCTATCTATCTATCTATCTATCTATCTATCTATCTATCTATCTATCTATCTATCTATCTATCTACCTATCTATCTATCTATCTATCTATCTATCTATCTATCTATCTATCTATCTATCTATCTATCTATCTACTTAACTCATAAACCTTGCTGTCCTCACCATGCCGTGTGTCACATGGTTTAATATCCCATGGATTAATAATAATAATAATAAAAGTTGCATTGGATTTTATTATTATATATATATATTTTTTTTTACTTTCTCGAATTGAGAGATCAAATACTGTGCATGTTAAGGCTTTACAGCAACAAACATTCTTCTTCTTCTTTCCTGTTCTCCCATTATGACTGAATCGCCACCAATACAAGAGATTTTAGATATTTTCATAGGTTTATAGGTATATTTTTAAGGTTTTGCTGTGTAAAATGTGTTATGTGTGTCTATTCATGTGTGCGTATGCGCATGCGTGTGCGTGTGTGTGTGAATGCATATACATACAAAAAAATCGAGACAACCTTGTGGCAAAAAGGATGAGTTTAAAAACAGCCTTGTGATGAAGAGCAGTGTGATTTTTTCAGTAACATTGAGGCCATTCCAAAGGTAGTACTATGACACTGTACTATATACAGTCTGTGTGTGTGTGTGTGTGTGTGTGTGTGTGTGTGTGTGTGTGTGTGTGTGTGTGTGTGTTCTGTGTGTGTGTGGTGAAAGCATAGCTGTCATGTGACCTGCACTTGAACACATCAGTGACATCCAATCAGTCATTCATTTGCATTCACCTAAGACTGCAGTGAGAGTTACGAGTCTTGGGTTAGATTCTTTTTATCGTGCATTTATTCAAATGGGAATTGATTGGTTGTGCACGGCGAGCATTACAGAGAAACACAATTATTTGACAATTGTCACCTGTCTTCTATCGATGTTTTCTTCTTTCAGTTATCTTCCCAGACGTCCCTCTTTGGGAAAGTGAGCAAAGACCCCTGCAGTCTTCAAGGCTCCACGATGTGATAGACTGAATCAAACTGCTACAGATTTATGTCCAGGCATATATTCCTCTTGATATTTCTGGTTCGTAACATTTGAGCATTTTTTGGCTAATGGGAAGAGTCTTTTGTCAGTAAGAATTAACACTCTCCTGGTTCTAACCGCAAAACCTGCAGCTATAGAGGCTGTTGCTGTTTCACTCTCACACACAAAAACAAGTCTGAATGCAGTCTCTTCCACTTTGCAGTAAAGTTCATTTTCAGAGTTGGTATTTTGTAGGCCTCAGCCTTTCTTCATCATGCGTGTGCCTGCAGATAATTGGATCTGGACTTTAAAAAAGTTGTGTTGTCAAAGAGTGGGGATTACTCATAACTTTGTTGTTTGTTCAGATGAAAACCCTGCTTTTATACTTATGAAAGAAACCGCTGGTCTCTAGTCCTGCAGCCACAACACACCCAAAAGTGGGCTGCAGGAAAAAAAGGTCAAACTCTTTTGGCCCCTATTCCTTGGAGCAGAGTGCCTCACGTGGACAATTTCTTCATTCTAAACCCAAACCTGAAACATGTCTGGAGTTCAGCTGAGTTTGAATGAACTCTGGATCCTGAAACATGTCTGGAGTTCAACTGAGTTTGAATGAACTCTGGATCATCCAAGATATTAATGTATAATAATAATAACAGCTACTCACAGGACATTGAGGATGAGAAGGGTGAGAAAATATATGAAAACTGTAAAAAGATTTATAATTCTGAATCAGGAAAACAGTGTTCTTAATGAGAAGATGTTTGTTTCCAATCATCTTTATAACTGTTATTTTCAAAAATGAGAACAATGCTGTTCCTCATTTAAAGTTGGTGATGTAACTAGCTCTGTAAAGTACTTATTTCATTTTTTACTTCTTTTTTTTTGTTTGTTGAAAATTATACAAAATTAAATTACAGTCCTGGTTTCAAGTGGATTAAGTATTTACCTAAGGAAAATACGATCAATGTCAATGTTATATATAGAATTTCACATATTTTAAACTGTAAATGTTGTTCCAGTTAAATCGGAGAGCCAGTTATTGATGAGAGGATTGTACACACAGACGTGTCAATGTATGGACTGAGGTGGGCAGTCTATTGACTGGCAGGACTGACAGCAAATCCCAGGATGTTTACAGAAGCATGGATACGGACAAAACATCGAACACCGAATCAAATTGGCTAAAACATGAATTGGCATTGGTCACACGGAGCACACTGGCCCAAAACAAAGGCCTTTTCCCACAGATTTGAGAGGTGGCTGTAAAACCGTGGGGAATTTTTGTTTTAAGGAATACAGCCAATACAGAATGACCTGATAATAAATCTTCTATTTCGGTCCAATAAAAAAATTTGATGTCTAGACATTCTATTTTTTACTTTATTTAATACCTAATCATGCTAAACTTGATGGGAGATGGCGTGACACCCGTCTTACGAGCGGCACAAGCCAAAGAGTAGACCTTGAAGTTAAATCATAGTTTTTTGGGGGATGGGTTTGGCCTCAGGTAATGCTGAGAAACTCTCAGTGCAAACCCGGAGATGCTTACTTTGACACATTTTGTTGGATTCACAGAGGGTGTAAAACACCAATTGCCCGGGGAAGATTATTGCACTGCCATAAAACCACAGACAATATCAATGATAGAGTCTTCAAGACTGAACACAACATCGCCTATTTAATGTTAATACATAATATTTAATTTGAAGCCACAGAGAACTTAGGCGTTTGGAATACAGTGTACAAGGACAACTCCCGGCAGGGTTGGGGGTCTAAATGGGGGCTACGGTAAATAAAGTTATTCATTAAGGCAGCATTTTGTGAGTTCTTTCCCAGTTTCACCAAATAGTTTGGACAGCCAGCGTGCACACTGCAAATACCGCGTTTTATTGCAAGTGACATCAGCAATAAATGCGCAATAGTACTTTCAAGGCCAACCGGAAGTTAACACTACAACTCAGGAATTCGACAGAACTGTGAGGAAACCCCGAAGAAATGATTTCCAGTCACTTCATGTGATTTACAAACAGTGTTCCATTTCTCTTTCCATTGCTGCCACTTGTGCTTTAACCCTCATATTATGTTAAGGGTCAATTTGACCCATCTCACCCATTGACCCTTAACATAATATAGGGTTAAATATGTCTTGAGGGACACGAGGGGACCCCTTGTACTTTCTGAAACTCCCTGTTCAAACTGTTTGTGGTAATAGTACAGTCAACACTAAAGATGATTCCATTATATAAAAAATACCATATATACCGAAAAGATTTCAAAAGTTGGTACTTTTTGTCGTTGATGGCTTTTCGGACAATATTTCTAAATCATTGCATGGAGGTACATCTATACAGCCTGGGTCTGGGTAGCGTTACGGCAAATAATAAAATCCGTTCGGCGGTGGGAAATTTCTCTCTCTTTTCCCCTTTGATCAAATCGGCCGAGGGGAATAGTGAGAGTTCTATGCAATACTTTCGACCCCGTGCACGGAGAGGCTGACAATGTCCTCAGTTGTGTGTGTGAGTGCTCAGGGGGAGGTGGGGGGCAGTTTGTTGTTTTCACTGAAACATATTTCAGCTGAAAAGCTTTGATTCATATTTAATATAATATTCAAAACAAAGAAGCATCTCCTGGAATGAATGTATGCAGTTAAGTTGAGCTTCATTCATTGGGTGTCTGGGTTCTCCATATCTAGAGGCGTCTCCTTGTGGAGATCCTGTTTTCTCTACGTCAGAAGTAATCACCTGAGCTAGTCAGAGTGTCTGATATCCTGGGAACATCCGGGGACATTTTTGCATGAAGCTGAAGAATCGTTCTCAATCATCTGAGGAGCCTCTGAGCGGCTTTTGAAATGCTGGAGATTAATGTTAGTTTGGAAAGTAATGTCACGGGAAGGATTGAGACACGTCTTCGCCTCCTTTTGTCCCCAAAAACTTCCCACCAGCAAGCCGCTTTTCCAATTTATAATACATTTTATTTATCTCAAACCTGCAGCAGAACGATTTTTTTTTTTTTATATGTGCAAATTAATTAAAACTAGAGGTATTAACTCTGGATACACTTTTCTTGTATCCAAGTCAGTCAGACATTTAAGACAGTTGTTTTTTTAGTTGTTTTTACTCTATTTGCTTTACGTGTGTGTTTGTGTGTTCGACGGCTGAACAATTATACGGCTTTTACGTTTACGTGCACTTGATTTTTCTCCGTTCTTCGTCTTGGCTGTATTTACGTGTCAGCGGATAATGAGCAGATCGCCATGAGGATAACCCATTTGACATTGTGCCATCGTGGGATTCTGAAAATTTGAATTTCTTTTTTTCAAACTCATTCTTTACCCGGGGCGAAAACCTTAATTGCTGATCCGGAGGGTGGCTCTTGTTTTCTTTTATCCTTAAACAGAAAGGCCATTGATGTCACAGGGTGACGTAAAAATACCAAGAATTTAGCTTCCTGTTGGCATCTTTCATGTGGGGACTCACTGTACATTCCTAATTACTTTATCTCTTGAAGTGATTGAGTAGTTTCTTCAAAATCATTTCCTTAGAATCGATGAGAAGAACACCTGTTTTCTCCCGTTTTGGTCATTAATGAAATGTTTCGCTTTAGGGTATTTTTAAACAAGGAAAACCCCCATCTGATTTTTATCCTCTTTTAAATCAATTTGTTTTTGTTTTCCGCAGCACAACAAACTAAAATCTCCCCAGTGATCTGTTGCAGCCTATTTGTTTCCTTTGGAATGACTGAGTCTTGCAAACCGTCGACATCCTTTTCACTTCCAAACTGCTTGCTGGGTGACAGTACTTTTATCACCAGAAAAGAAAAGCACTTGCTTTCATCCTCCAACTCAGTTTCTTACAATTGCGTGTGTTTTAACCGGTTAGTGAAAAAACTTACTTATGTGTTGTTTTTTTTCCCCTTTTTTAGCTTCCTTTATTATTTTACGTGCATGTCCCCTTTATACCTGGTATCACTTGAAGGTCTTCTAACACTTATTTTCCAACAGTTATTGCTGTGTCTGTGCAGCAAGTGAAACGTGAAAACAGCACTTCAAACACCTCCTGCACTCCATTCCAACGTTTTTCAAACATACTCAAGCATTATTTAATGAAATATGACAGTACACTGTAGTGTCATGTTTATACCTCATGCCTATGTTTCAAAATTGTCAGTTTTTTCTTTGTAGCTAAACCATCATATTATTTACATATGTATCATGTCCATTCCATTCTGTATGTGTATAGGCACACATAGAGCAGACCTGGGCATTTTATAGCCAGCGGGCCACATCCGGGCCCGTTTTGCTTTTTTATCTGGCCCGCCAAACTATTTTCTTTGAATATTTAAATAAATATTCTCAATCAATATCTAATTTAGAAACTACTTATATTTTCCTTTTTTTTTTTTATTTGTATGGACGATTACATACAAAATAATGTCGGTACATTTATATGATCATTAACGATTTTAAAGTTGAATTAAATGCAAAAAAAAAATGTAAATATCTAGATTTCAACTTTCATTTTGTGTAATTTCCATGATACCTAGTTGGCCTGCGTATAAAAATTGAAAAAGAAATGTGGCCCGCCAGCCAAAATAATTGCCCAACCCTGACATAGAAAATATACATTATATTTGTATATGTATGTGAAAAAAATAACCATCTCATTCTGTATATATTTACTGCTATGATGGAACCACTCTGTTTAAGTTGGCTGTTTTGAATCTTAAATTAAAGGAAATCTCCTAATTGTCATTGCATGGTCATAATTTGTCCAATAGTACAATGAAATTGCAGTACTATCTATCTATCTATCTATCTATCTATCTATCTATCTATCTATCTATCTATCTATCTATCTAGCTCAGAGCTGCCCAGTCCAGCCACATGGTTTTGATAACACTCATTTCTGCTTGTATTCCCTAAAATACACTTTTTTTTTTTTCTTTCCTATTTTGCTCATCTTTGAATCTAATTGCCTCCAAGCTGTGTTTACTCGCCTTGTGAGACTGTGAGGATATCGTTGAGCTTGGGGAAACCATGCCGATGTCTGGAAATGCTCAATGTGGTAATCTATTATGTGACTGACTAAAGGCTCGATATATTGCGGTTTTGTTGATTTGCTTTGCTGATACACTCAATGAATAATAAATATGAAAAGAAGAAGGGACTAAAATGAGAATTGTACATTTGTATACAGTATTTGTATAATATTACCACAAACAAGGCGATTGTCTTTTACATATTTGAGTGTCTCCTCTTCACTGCTGTGCTTTTTTTCTTACTGTTATTTTGAATACAATTTATCTGCATTCACACATGTAAAATATGGATATAGAACCGTGGTATTTTCATTTTTGTTTTCGATAAACTGTTTGGAGTGCCTCCTCTAAAAATGTAGGTATAAAGGCCGGAGAGGAAAAAGGTGTCATATGGCATTCAGTTTTATAACAAGGAGAGTAGCGTGTCTTTGTCTAAGCTGTGTGGGTGATGGTTGACAGGGTGAGAAGTGTTGCGTGTGTGGTACTGGGAAGTTTTGATAACAGCCTTCTCTCAGAAACATCCTCTTTTGCAGCACACCAGTAGTATATTCCACCTCTCTGTGCACCACAGGTTTAAAAGCATATCTATATGGACCTCTTACCCCCTTTTCTGTAATTTTCAGATAGTGTTGGCTCACTGCTGTCTTATAAAGATTGTTGTATAATCCTGTTACAATCTGACAAAACATGGTGGTTCATCTGCGTCACTAACAAATTTAGAGACTCAAGTCTTTGACATAAGAAAGTGGTTCTCACTAATCACAATATTTCCGGTGTCATTTTAATATTTAGACTCTGGCATAAATATTTATATTACATAATATGCCATGAGGGAACTTCAATCCCTCAAGTTGCAAAAGTGATGAGTTGTTATGATGACGGAAGGATGAATAAATGGATAAAGCTATTTGCATATCCGTGAGTCACCACATTCATCGACATGAATCTGCTCAATTTCAAGAATAATCAAATACATTTGTATATGAATAAACTATATGAAGGGAGCCAGTATGGCGCAGTGTTTAGCACGTCCACGTCAGAGCCAGAAGGTCCCAGCAAGACAGGGTTTGAGTTTACATGTTCTCCTCCATGTCTGAATGGGTTTTCCTCCACGTTCTTCGTTTTCCTCCCACAGTTCAGAAACATGCAATTAGTTAATTGGAGACTCTGAATTGCCAGATGTGTGAATTAGAATGTGAATGGTTGTATGTCTTTATATATGGTTGCAGTTGACAGGTAGCCAGACCAGGGTGAAGCCTGCCTTTTGCCCGATGACGACTGGGATCAGCTACGACCCTGAGTGCAGGATAAGGAGAATAGGTAAAGAATGTATGAATCAATCAGAAAAAAAAATTGCTGAAAAAATTATAAGACATGTACCTCATGCATATCCCTTTCACACAAAGTATACGATGACACAAGCGGAAAATGTGGTGTCGTTATAAATCTAATGTCACTCAAAAACTATGGTTCTGGTAGGAAGGTGATTAGAAATTTTCCCTTTTATGTAAATCAAACATTTTCCCCCATAGGGAGATGTTACATGGTGCTCCAGATAAATTAAATTGAGTGTAATGAAGTCGTGTGTGTTTTCTCAGTCTCTTTATGAGTATGAAATAAATCCCTAATCTCTCCTTCTTGTTTTTCATTAACACAGATTGTAAGCACCCCTAGTGTGGAGAAACATTTCCAGAATATGCGAAAGAAAAGAACGATTGATGGGACTTATCATCAGAACTGACAGCCTATGTCATTTGTTGAAAAGCAAGAATTAGAAATTTGAATTATGCACTGCAGGTCTGTGGTAGAAAAAAGAAAGACTAACTTTCGCCACTGTCAATAAAAGTTAAAAAACAATATATAAAGCTGGCATATTCGTAATGAATGTATCAAAATGTAGAAAATACAATGAATGATAAATGTGTGCTGAATGTATAAAACATGAATATAAAATTATAAATATTGGCAAATAAGTAAAGACTTAATGATAATGCAATGTCAAAGTAAATTTATAGCAACAATATAATGTATCAAGTGTAGCCAACAACTGTTTGGGGTCTTTATTCAAATATGCATCTGAATAAATTTTTCATCAGCATCATAAAACCATTGTAAATTCAGACTGATTGCTCACTGAACATCACCTGCATTCAGATGATAGTTGAGTCTGCCGATGGGAGTGATGGTCTGTTCTAAACTGCAGCTTATATAAAAAAAGAAGGATACAGAGGAGGATACAGAGAATAAGGTTAGATGGAGAAGGTTGATACGCTGCGGCGACCCCTAAAGGTAAAAGCCGAAAGGAAAAGAAAAAGAACGGCACCTGTCAAGTTTTTCAGAAAATGCAAAAAGAAATGTGCCATGGGTTGAAGAAAGAGTTGATTTAGGCAAAAAAAATGTCAAGAAAAAACTTGGGCAATTATTTCAAAAATCTGATCTAATCCAGATCCATATCTGCATGTGAGCCATGCTGGCTTTAAAATCACAGGCCTACAGGAGACCAACATACAGGACTGTCTCAGAAAATTGAATATTGTGATAAAGTTGTTTATCTTATGTAATGCAATAAAAATATATATATATATTAGTTTTTCATTATATTCTAATACTTTGAGATAGGATTTTTGAGTTTTCTTAAGATGCAAGCCATAATCAGCAATATTAAAATAATAAAAGGCTTGCAATATTTCAGCTGATTTGTAATGAATCCAGAATGTATGACTTTTTTTTGTAATTGCATTACAGAAGATAATGAACTTTATCACAATATTCTAATTTTCCGAGACAGTCCTGTACATCTGTCTGTACGATATGGTCTTAATCTGTTAACACATTCCTGCAAATACAAACTGGACGGTTATATGTTATGTAACTGGAACTTTCCGGCATCAGTTACATCACAAAGGGATTTTTTTCTTCAACTGCCACAATGATAATATCAGTGTTGTCAATACGCTATTCACTCTCATTCACATGTCTATGGAATTTAAGAGTCAAATGAGCCTGCTGCATGTTTTTTGATCACATTGAATCATACTTTTAGGTTTGCTAGAATGTGCTCCTGAGATGAAGTAGAAGGTCCAACAACAACATGTTTAAATAGTCTGGAAGGATCAATCATTTGTTCAAACGTGGAGTCACATGAATTCAAAGCATTTAAAATAAAAAATAAAAAAAAGTGGAAGGGGGGGATTTTTTCGAATAACACGCGCCCCGCTTTATTAACAAAACATCTGATGAAAATGGGCTGCAACCAGAGGCAGAGAAAACAGTCGGTTGAAGAGCGGCAGATATAATCGAATCTGTAGTTTCAAAGAGAATTTTCTTTGTTTGAGAGACGGGGACTATGAAAGGTCGCCATTTCATGCTATATCACATCACTCAAATGATAAAAGGCTGCTCGACATGCGGCCACTGAATGTTTCCGCTTTACTCTGCAGATGGTTCATCTTTCCTGGGCTTGAAAGTCACTGTATCAACTTCTATGTTAGAAGAGGAGGCATAATATTTACCTCAAAATTAGGCTGGGGTCTTGAAGTGTGTACAGACAAGTACTTACAGGACTGTCTCAGAAAATTTGAATATTGTGCTAAAGTTCTTTATCTTCTGTAATGCAATTACAAAAAAAAAAAAATGTCATACATTCTGGATTCATTACAAATCAACTGAAATATTGCAGGCCTTTTATTATTTTAATATTGCTGATTATGGCTTACATCTTAAGAATACTCAAAAATCCTATCTCAAAATATTATTAGTCATGAAAAAGTAATTTTTTTTTTTTTTTGATTGCATTACAGAAGATTAAAGAACTTTATCACAATATTCTTATTTTCTGAGACAGTCCTGTATATGCCGGGGGATCCATTAATGAGGCACCGTAAATAAAAATGAACGGACTGTTAATAGTAGAAGATGAAAGCCTTTAAATCAATATCATGATTATAAAAGCCATGAAAGAAAAGTCCAAGACATTAAAACACTGCCAATACCATGAATTTAGGCTTAACACCATAAAAGCTTTTGAAACATCTCTGGCATTTCTTCATAAAATGAAAACATCGATAAAATCAGACACAAAAAGCAAGGTCTTTAAAGTGAACCAGCGTGTAAAGTCTCTCTCTGACCAATTTTAGGTGTATTGAGTTTGAAAATGTTTTTTCACACTGTACGACAGGGAATTAAAAGTTGTCTTTGAAAAGTTATTGCAACACTGAGTTCATTTAAAGAAGAGTATTAAAAGTACAACTTTATGATGAGTGACATTTGGTATTTGGAAAAAAATATTATTTGTTTCCTGACCTCATCACATTTTGGCTGCTGCTGCACAAACCGCGAATTGTAAGAGTTCTAGCATGGCAGTGGAAGAAAATGAGCAGCAGAAACAGAAAGGTGGCCTCAAACTCGACGGATGCAGGATAATTTGGAGAAAAAAGTTATGATTCGTTTGCGGATGAGATGGAGTTTTACATAATTACATTCTGTGACAATGGTTGAATATTTCACAACGGTTTCTTAAGATGTGGATTCAGCCAGAGATA
The DNA here is from genome assembly GCF_037954325.1 of Fistularia commersonii. Taxonomy (NCBI): domain Eukaryota; kingdom Metazoa; phylum Chordata; class Actinopteri; order Syngnathiformes; family Fistulariidae; genus Fistularia; species Fistularia commersonii. The sequence continues at coordinate 8,445,324 of NC_141294.1, read as the reverse complement.
CTTGAATTTTGCAAGACTCCTAATTGTCTGTGCTGGTTCCCCAAAGTCATACAAGACACAAACCGTCCACAAGGACACGGACAGCCAGATCCAGCACTAATAACTGTCCAAGGAAAGGAGTGTTTCTGCAATGCCTATATGGATAACCTATGTGTGTGTGTGTGTGTGTGTGTGTTTGTGTTTCTGGATGTGTGCGTGTCATTAGCCATCAGGTAGCTGATTCTGTGCGCACGGAGGATCGGCAGGATTTGCCCCTGTGGTTTAACCATCCGCTCAAGAATTGATTGAGCCTTCAGTTGCTTGGTGACATGCAGCAGTTGTTATGCCTGAGGCTCTGTCATATAAAATATTCGTTTGTTAGTCCCACAATGTGACAATTGCATTGGTGCTGCGGAAAGAAAATGTAAGAAACTGTGGATATCTGGAAGTAGAACAAACAATGCAGCCTCAGAGACGCACAAACCAGTGTCTTTCTCAGGCGGTCCAAAGCCCAGATAAATGAAGAGAGTTGCGACATTAAGGACATCTGGTGTAAAACTAATGCAAAACCAAATATGCAAAATAAACCCACAAATCTCATACCAGATCGGTCCAGGCCATTGGCCCTTTAACAACAACTGCTATTGGTGCAGAGAGCCTTCAGGGTACCAGTCAAAATTGAGCTACTGGGAGTGGAAGGAGAGGGAAAAGAGGAAAGGCAAGTACTACTGGAAATTGAAGGTGTTTCTTATTCTCCTCTGATTCACATCCCATCTGTGACTCACATCCGAGTCAGAGGAGAAGGAGAAATTCTTAAGTGAGTTTGATAAAATGATGCAGAATGTTTCCAGAGATGAGCGGGTTGTAACTGGTGCACACTTCAATTAACACGTTGGTGTAGGTAATAGAGGTAATGAAGATGGGATTGGTAAGTCTTGAGTAGGGTTAGGTGGAGTACGTTGACTTGCTATGGCTACCACTGAGATGAAAAGCAAAAAGAATAAGAAACTGGAAATAGAAAAGACAATAGTCATAGTAACTAAAATGTTAACATGGAAATTGCTTCTGAAAGTCATATAGTCTGTATGAACAAAGGACTATGAAAATAGCAACAATTAGGCTAAAAGAGGGGTAATATGAAGATTAAAATCTTAACGATTCGACATTCTCAGAGCTACTGTTCTTAATAAATACAAGACTAACCAACTGGTGAGAGTATCCATCTACAAATTTGGCAGAGACACTTCTTCAGGGTGATTCTATTTCAACCTATCAAAAGCTGCTTTATACATCTACGTCCCAATTTTCCAATGATCAAATTCTGCCAGAAAAATGAAACATCCCTGATTAAATTACCAGCTATGCATGTCTACCAAACATACTGCCATTCCATTAACACTGACAGCTGGACAGATAATCAACAAAATTGATGAATAATAATCAATGGCGTGCACAAACAACTCAGGCTTCTTCACGAATCAAAAACCACACTGACATTCAAACACTTCCAGTCATCAACACATCAATACAGTACATTCCAGCCCTGATCAATCACATTAATGTCATGAACTGTGTCGCACTTTACGTGTTAAACTCAAGGCCCGTGTACCAGCAGTGTGTTGATGTATCAAACACTGCGAGGTAACTTTATTTACCTTTTTATTTTTTTATTTTATTTATTTAATGATGGCAACATCTTATGGGGTTTGTTGGTTCCAAGCTCAATATGTGCAATAAGGGTATTTCAAATTTTCAAAAAACATCGAACTCATACCAATTTTTTACATGTTGGTCAACTGTGTACTTCAGTTTGACTCCCCTGTTGTATGTAGAGCTAATGATATTTGTATTTGTTTTGCTTTGTAGTTTGCATAAAGTATTACATTTGAAAAAGTAAACAGTATTTCTATGTAGTTATAGTACTTTCCCCCTTCTCTCCAATATTTTCACTGTCAGTATCTGAATTATCTTTTTTTTTATTTGATTGATTCTATTTTTGTTGGTCCACAATTGATCCCCTTTTTGTCATTTTATTTCTTCTCATCTGTGTCTACGTAAAATGACTTTCCTCATCTTTTCTTTTTTTCCATTTTTGATAAAACTCTAATCTCTCTGATGGCAAATCCCAGCTGAATTAATCAACTCAAACTGTTTTTCAGTCTTTATAATAACTCCATAAACAAGTTTGCAAATAAAGAAAAGCAGATGTAAAATGACTTGAAATGAAAATAGCAGATTTCTTAAGAAATTCTGCAAAACTAAAGACCAAAGTCTTGAGTAAAATCAAAATATAAGAAATAACATTAAAACTGAAATCTAAGCTGACATAACACAGCCAACCAAAGTCCATATTGGTTGGTGAAAGACGTATTTCTTTTCATCGAGACCCAAGGTCATTTTATTCAGCCTTTTATTTATGTCCACCTCACAAAATGGTTCGAGAACAACACAATTGTCATGACTGCACTGAGCATGTCTGTTCCAGGGCAGTTAAAGACCCGTCTTTTTGTCATAACAGTGATAACAATCGGAACGATGTGAGGAGGGTTGGACAAAGTAGCAGAGTGAAATGGAATTGGAGCCTATCTCATCAGGAGAAGATAATCACCAAGTGATAGGACCGTTGTAACAAAATGAACACCAACAACTAAACTGATTAACATCCAACCTACTGCAGCTGACGTGGAGAGAGAGATGTCACTCCTCTCTCTGTAGCTGTCCTGGAAGAGACATTAGACGGCACTGAAAGAGCACTCAAATTTAATTGAACAACAAGGCATTATTGAAATGACAAAGAATCTTGAAAACAAGAGGCAGACAGCTTTTCATTCACTGCTATTGTGCAGGTGAGTGAATGTCGCAACTGGTAATAATACCGCCTTTACTTTCCCCTTCGGGATAAAATGCACAGCAGTAGAACACTGGAAAACCGGGGTAGATGGAATCTGGAATTAAGACTGATGGAACCATCACAATTGGCAACCAGGCCCTCAATAAAGTGAGCCAGTTTCAATACCAGGGCTCCATACTAATGATGACGTCTTCCCTTTGGCAGGGCGGCATTACTACCTATTGAGAATTGCATGTTTTGGGGATGTGTGGAAAGCCATGGAATTTGCACCAATAACACTCAAAATAGGTTACACGAGGCCCATTTATTGGGGACTGCCATGTGGTGCGGAATGCAGCCTCAGAGCTGCACCGGCCAGTGCCACCCTGAGACAGTGCAAAGCTCAGATAAATGAAGAGGGTTGGGTCAAGAAGGGCATCCGGCTTAAACCTTTTGCCAAACAAAACGATACAAATGAAATTGACAAATCTCATACCAGATCGGTCGAGGTCCTGGTTAACAACGGCCGCCATTGGTACCATTGACCTACAGGGTACCAGAGGAAATTGGGCTACTGTGGGTCGAAGACGGGGAGGAGAAAGGAGTATTCGGAAGCAGAGAGAGAAGAGGAAAGGCAAGAGTCTGGGACTGAGAGTAGGGATTTTGAATATCAGGACTATGACAGGAAAATGTAGAGTTGGTTGACGTGATGCAGAGAAGGAAGATGGATATACTGTGAGCCCAGGAGACCAGATGGATAGGTAACAAAGCAAGAAGCTTGGAAAGGATGGAAAGGATATACAGCAGGTCTAAGTGATTCGGGATAGAGAAGGCAATGTCTTGACGGATGCTAGAAGAGTGACAGGAAGATGGAAAGAGTACTCTGAAGAGCTAATGAATGTGGGAAATGAAAGAGAGGCAAGGGTAGAAGAGGTGACTATTGTAGACCACAAAATAGAGATTAGTAAGAGTGAAGTGAAGAGAGCATTTGAAGAGGGTGAAGAGTGGAAAGGTACTTGGTCCTGATGATATATCTGTGGAGCAGCAGTAGAGTTTCTGGCTAAATTATTCAACAGGATCTTAGAGAGTGAGAAGATGCCTGAGGAATGGAGAAGTGCGACAGCGCCCATTTCTATAATAATAAGTATCCTTTATTAATCCCATGGGGAAATTCATTCTGTGTAATTAACCCATCATGGATGAACCTTTAGCAGGAGGCACGCTGTCTACCAGCATCAAGGGAAAAGTTAGGGGTTCATTGTCTTGCTCAACAACACTTTGACACACTAGGAGGAGCAAAGAATCGAACCAGAAATGTTCAGTTCCAAAGACGATTGCTCTATTGCCTGCACCATGCCGCCAACTATTTTAAGAATAGGGGAGATTTGCAGAATTGCGGCAACAACAAAGGGATAAAATTGATGACCTATGCAATGAAGTTATGGGAAAGAGTAGTGAAAACCAAACTGAGAGCACAAGTCAGCATTTGTGAACAGCAGTATTGCTTCATGCCTAGAAAGTGCACTACAGATGCGGTGTTAACTTTGAATGCTGGTAGAGATTTTCAAAGACGTCAGAGAGAGCAGTAATGTGCCTTTGTAGACTTAGAGAAAGAATTTGAAAGAGTGCCGAGAAAGAAACTATGGTATTGTATGAGGAGGTCTGGAGTGGCAGAGAAGTATGTTGGACTGGTGCAGGACGTGTATGCAAGATGTGAGACAGTGGTGCGGGTGTGCTGTAGGTATAAGAGAGAAGTTCAAGGTGGAGGTGGGACTTAATCAGGGATAAGATCTGAGCCCCTTCTTGTTTGCAGTGGTGATGGACTGGCTGACAGATGTGGTTAGAATCTCCATGGGCCCTAATGTTTGCCGATGATATTGTGATCTGTAGTGAGAGCAGGGAACAAGTTGAGGTAAATCTTGAGAGGTGGAGGTATGCTCTGCAAAGGAGGGGAATGACGGTTAGTCGCAGTAAGACAGAGTATGTTTGTGTGAATGAGAGGGACCAGATCAAGAATTTGGAGGATTTCAGGTCCTTTGTGTGAATAGTCCAGAGCAGTGGAGTGTGGAAAAGTGTTGATGAGCCTTGTTTAACACTAGAAGGACTAAGGATGGATCATTTGATCCATATACCTTTGGCGACTGCAGCGGGATAATTTGATCCCCCTGCCATGGAATGTGGTCTGTCCAGTGTGCTAATAATGTGGAAGCCCTTGCATTGTACTCCCAGCAAGTGGCTGCCTGCCATTAGTGGCACATTAGAATAACAACAGGGACTGCTCAGCCACTGCATTCCAGGGTGGGGGATTAAATGATCCCTGTCCAGTTCTTCTAGGAGTAACCAAAAACTCCAGTCTTGCTAGTGTTAAGCAGATTGGAGTGGGTGGAGAAAAGTGTTAGGAGTACTATGGGATAGAAGGCTATCAGCCAGAATGAAAGGAAAGGTGTACAAGACAGTGGTAAGACCAGCGATGCTGTATGATTTAGAAACAATGAAGAAAAGACAGGAGGCAGAGCTAGAGGTTGCAGGGATGAAGATGCTAAGGTTCTATTTGGGAGTGACCAGGATGGATAGGATCAGGAATGAGTCTCAGAGGAACAGCACATGTTAGATGTTTTGGAGAGAAGATCTAAGAATCCAGACTGAGATGGTCTAGTCATGTACAGAGGAGGGAGAGTGATCATATTGGTAGACGGATGCTGGAATTGGAGCTGCCAGGCAGGGGGTCTAGAGGATGACTAAGGAGAGGATTTATGGATGAAGTGAGAGAGGATGTGAAGGTAGTTGGTGTGAGAGAAGAGGATACAGAGAATGGGGTCAGATGGAGAACGTTGATTCGCTGTGGTGACCCCTGAAAGAAAAAGACAAAAGGAAAAGGTTGCCGTGCTGAGTCACGAGATGTGAGTGACCAGGCCCGGATCGATGCCAAAGGCGTGATGGCTTGATCGCCTTTAAGAAGTCGTGCGCCTCGCAAATGTCACTCCTGACGACACTCGTGATGGAAGGAGATGGAAATCAGCGTGCAGAAAAGTGGACCCGGCCGCCATGCGGCGCAAACAAAAGGCAAATAGTCATCGTGAAAAATGACTTGGCTTGGGTAAAAGGTCAGTGAAGCTTTGTTCATCACATTTCCTCTAACATTTTTTTGCACCAGATAACGATTGTATGTTTGCAATCACGTTGTCTGTTTGCAAGTCAAGTGTTCAGTTTTATTTTTCCATCTTCTGCATATGTGTAACTTTTGCAAATTATTGTTTTATCATCATTTAAATACCATATTTCCTAATCCTCAAATGCCCTATCTACTGCCATTGCATGAATTGTTCTCAAACAGCCGTAATGGGACAGGGAGTGATGCATAGTTGATATTTTTTAAATTACTTTCCAACACTTATGTAATTCCATCACCTCCAATCCGCAAAACATAGTTGTTCACTATGTGCACAGCCAAGTTCGCCGTCACATCAGAACCATGCAAGCGAAGGTTTTCTCAGCAGGAAATAAAGCTACCGTTGGAGAGACTGGGGTCTTTTTTTGTGCTTTTGTTGCAAGAAACACCTGAGTCCAAGTTTCAATATAATGTGTATAATGAATTAAGTAATATAACACGACTCTAACCTTCAAGAATTGATTGTCAGAATCTTAAAAACACTCCTGCCATAAAGCATCCACTTGCATGGGTTAACTGTTAAGTCTTCATAAACAGTCAAGCATGTAATCATTATGTCAAAAAATTAAAAGAAAAAAAGTACACTATCTTATCAAGAATAGTATGAATAGTGACCATGCAGATACAAGGGAAAAGAGGAGGACAAAAAAATGTGAAAGAGGAAAGGGAATATGAACCAACAAGGGTGTAGGACAGACGAGACATAGAATTGACCCACTTCATTTCTAAATTGAATTCCGTCTTATTTGTCACAATGAAAGAATAGCCGAATGTGAGGGCACAAGGACATTTAACACCCATAACTTTTTCTACATTGAACACTTTAGTCAAACTAATTGCAGTGTTGGAAGTTTAATCAAATGGCATATGAGCAAGCCTAAGAGGGTTTGAAAATGCCTATCTCAGTACTGTGAGTTATGAGCCCAGTGTTTTAATTGATTTTGTTTCTCACAAAATTGAGGACTTGATAAAGCCTTTATCATTCCAACCAATAGATCTGGATTTTTTGACAATAAAGAGACTTTAAAATATCTCACAAAAACAAGTATAATTTCTTTACTTGAAATGCGTTTTATGTAATGAAGTCCATCATCCCAAGATAGCCTGTGGTCATAAACACACTAAGCACACACTACAATGACATGATTTATGACAGGTGATACTGCTATGACATGTTCCTTTATCGAACATGAAAAGTTTTATTGGTAAATTAAGATTTCACTTTCTGTGACCTTGCAAAGAATGCGATTAGGTTCAGTATTGTGCATAAACTAGAGTTAGGCCCAGAAATATGTGGACAGTGACACGATCTTCATGATTTGGGGTCTGGATGCCACCACATTTGTTTGAGATGAAACAACTACTATCAAATTAAAGTGCAGCCTTTAAGGTTTAATTCAAGGGGTTGAACAATTTTTTTTAAACATGTAGGAATTGTTGCTATTCACCAAACGCTGGGTTTCCTCCTTTGTGATTCTTTGCCAGACCTTTACTGCAGCTGTCTTCGATTGTTGCTTGTTTGTGGGTCTTCCTGCTTTAAGTTTTGTCTTGAGAAAGTCAAATTCCTGCTCGATTGGGTTGAAATCGGATGATCGACTCGGCCATTGCAGAATATTCCACTTCTTTGCTTTAAAAATCTCCTGTGTTGCTTTTGCAGCATGTTTTGGCTCATTGTCCATCATCCTGTGAAATGCTGTCCAATTAACTTTGCTGAATTTAGTAGAAAGTATATCCCAAAAAGCTTGAGAATTCATCTGGCAGCTTTTGCCTTTTGTCACATCATCAATAAACAAGAGTGAGCCAATGCATGCCCATGCCATCACGCTGCCTCCACCATGTTTTACAGAAGCTGTGGTGTGCTTTGGAAGCATAAGCTGTCCTAATTCTTCTCAAAAATTTCTTCCTTCCATCATTCTGGTACATTTTCCTGGTCCGGCCCCCTTGACATCAAATGAGTTTGACACCCCTGCTTTAAATGGAAACTGTCTCTCTGCTGTTTATTGTTTTTTTTTTTGGACATTTTATGTTAAGCTTTTGCAATTGCAATTTTTCCTTCTTTTTGAAATGTAAACTAAAAACAGAAGCCTCAATCGAGTGTAGTTTCCCAGCACTTAAGTCTATCTATTGAATTCCCCCTCCTCTGACATTGCGTAACTTAATTGTTAAAAAGGTCAATAGGAGTCCTGTGTGCTTAATAGTCAGTTGGATCTCTTTAATCATATTTGCACAGCATTCAAAATGCAGTACATGTTACACTGTCTGATACCCGGAATCACTTTTGCTCTAATTGCAAAAGAGGAAGTAAGACAAGTGATGTACATAAATCAATTTCAAACGTCAAGGAGAAAGGTCTCTCAGGGTAAGAGCCTGAGGTCTAACATTCTCACAGTATTTACAAATGAATGCAGAACTGCATTCCCCATTACATTGTCAAAATTTAATTTGGTAGTATGATAACAATCCCTGTGCAAATTTAAAACCAACCCTGCAGACTCAGTGAGTAAAATGAATTATTTTCAAAGTGAGTAGGAAATGATGACCACGTCCTCATTCAAGTTTGCTGTAAAATTTTTGAGACATACATAAAGACAATAAATTCAGATCCAAATTGAGGGGTTCAAGCCTTCAGCTGGATCAGAGAATTAATTTTACCTGCATGGCTACTCTCATCTGCATGGGAACCAAGATCATATTGATGTCCCACAATATGGCAGTAAACCACAGCAGTAGAAGTTGAATGCAGCTGAAGGACAGCCAGCCTTGGCTTCTGTACATCCTGTAGATTCAACGTAAATGACGGCGATACCATCGACCCCAAAGTGTGCATCAAAATACGACACAAAAGATTTGTTTTAATCCACAAAGGCGCTACTACATTGTCTGAATGCTATTACCACGACACATGTAGGGGGATCTTAACCTTGTGCATGACTGGAGGTAATCCATAGACTTGCAGGGAAAGTCTGTTTGTATTTCAACGAATTGTACAATATCACATTAATAGTGATTTTATCTACAGCTTGGAAGGAAGAACAACACATGGCCAGATGTTGAATGTCACAAGGGGTCACATCTCATTCTAACTAATACATCCTGCTTTCCTAGATCCTCTCTCAACATATTCAGTTCATTGTTTTCCCTGTTTTTTTTTGGTTCCTCTCAATGGAACTTTGTCCATATGAAACATGCCACCTACTGAGACTCAGTTATTGACAAGGTTTCACTTGTCTGTTGCGTACTATCCATGCTAATGAAACAGCTTTGGGCTTGCACATGGCAAAGAGATAAACATCATTTAATCAATTGAGAGAAGCGATAAGGAGTGAATTGAAGCCGTTAGGTGCTGGGAACACCACACTGCCAGCATGTCCCATACAATGGTTGTTTTGGGCATGTTAAATTATGGGATTTTTTTTTTTTTTCATAAGACTGTTTTTTTAATCTATTTCCTTTTTTTTCCCACTCCTACACTTTATCAGATTTATCAATGTTTAAGAAAAAAAACTACCTAATCTTGCGTCATAATACACCAGTGGTAACAGGCTTTTTTTTTTTACATGTAGACAGCTAAATAGATGTATATTTGTCCTCACAATGATCATATTGAAACACTTTGCATGCAAACGGAAGAAAATGTGTGATCTGGCTTTCATCCCATTAACATAAAATCACATTTTATTTACATGTGCAGTTTCCACAGATAAAAGCAGCTGTTTGATAAATGTAAACACTTAGCTAAGGAAGTCCAGAGAGTAGAGGAGGTAACTAGAGGAGGTAGAAAGTGATGCAGCCTTTTCCTTTAGGTTGGGCTTCCTTTATAAAGGGATGCAGCTACAACGTTCTGATTTGATCTATGGTGCAATAATTCAGCTTTAAAAAAAACAGTCACTGGAATCACTTGAGACTGGGGAGTGTAGTGAGAGGCAGATCCTCCTAAAAGCTGCAGTAATAGATTTTGCTGCGTGCCTTAACTGTTGTCTCTTATATCCATTGAGTTTTTGGTGACTATGTAAACCTGCTTCTTTTGACCTTCTGCATTTTTGAAGGTTAGTTGTGGTATGACATGTCACCAGCAAGATGTAAAGACATGCATTCATTTATAAAGCACCTATATTAATAGCTTTACTTTCCTATTTAAAAAAAATTTAAATGTTCAAGCACCGGAGTGCAAACAATAGCAGTTGTTTCCTGACGTACATGAAACACTGAATAAAGTCTTGCCATTTGTAATAAATTGGTCAGGATTTTAGTCGGGCTCAATTTAGTTCAAATCCTTCAGTCGCCCTCGGGGGGACATAATCTGGCTGATTCGATTACTTCACAGAAAGCGAAAGTGTCTGAATGTCAAAAGTATATGAACGGGGATAAAAGGGGGCATTGAAATGCAATAAGGAAATAATGCTTTCAAATGACAAGACAATGTTCTCTGATAAAGATGTGAATTCAACACTATAATTACATCATTCTGTAATTACGCTTGTATGTGTCCCATCAAAAATGACATTTTTGCGCCTCAGGATCAATGCTGTCTAACTGAAACACTTGAAGGACAACATATGATGTCAGTCCTTTATGGTAACATTAAACATGATGTGAGGTTAAGGGTTTTAATGTTACAATTATGTATGCCATTCCGGTAAAAAGGCATGTCAGACTAACAAAGATTATTTGTGAGTAGAACATGATGGGAGTCAGTCTTTAAAAACTCGGATACAACGTGCACAATGTGTCTTCTATGTAAGTCTGTGAAATTAAACTAAACAGAAGTCTATATTTTCCCTTGAGTGGACATGAAATGCCTGCGAGAACTTAAGCTCAACATTCAAGGACTTATTTCACTCATCCTTATTTTGGACAAACATTATTTATCTTTTATAATCTTTTCTTTTGTTTTGACAGCTGGTGATTTTTTTTTTTTTTTTTTTTCAAAGATGCACCAGGGTCTATTTTGGGTTTCTTCCTATGGATTGTTTATATGCTTCCCCAGGGGGAATCTAGCAAAGACATGGTTGTTTTTACATCCTGGTTGTTGCTAAATCCTGGAACCAGAGGCCCTGCCGGATTCAATAACATCTTTGAATAACTGCACTTTTTCCTCTAAATGCAGTTCCACGGGTGTTGTCAGTCTCAAATGGAGTTCCAGTTTAGGTGGGGATGGTTCAAGGCACTTACTTTTACAATGATTTTATCAGTGCAGGTGTTATATTTCAATGTCAGAAAAACCTGTGGATATTGAATCTGGCCTGTCCTTCCTCTGCGAAGGTGATGACTGCGGCATCATGCGGCCTTTCACTCCCACGGAAGAATCAAATGTTACATGATGAACATGTCAATTACACCAAATATAACAGGATGTTTTCTTTGTTCTCTTGATACATTTGAATAATCGAGACGACAAGTTTAAAGAACAAGTTGTAACCCTTCCCAATCCAATCACAGCGGAACACTGAGTACATTAGCGAAGGATCCGCTCAACATGAAACCCACACGTCGTCTGACAAACACCTTAATATAAGTGACTGCACAGACATCAAGGTAGAACTTATTTTTCTCATAAATAACACTCGAACCGCAGAAACATTCTGCTTCTTGTTTCACAGGGAAAATTCAATTAAGATAAATTTCATTTCATTCCTCACAGGACTTTACAACAGCACCAATAAGCTCAAGGTGTCCAGGTCTTAAATTAGCAAATAGCGATTTAATTGGTTGATATTGTGTTGTGATTTGAGAGATTCCCCATTTTTCTCTTTCAAAAATTCAAGAATGCTAAGAAATTGTAAGAGAATCACTGCTTACCAACCTTGTCATCACCTTCAAGTGAGGAAATTCAAGTCCAGTTGCCAAGACAATAAGATTTTGACAAGAATTCACCACGACCTGTATGACTGAGAACCTCCAAAGACAGATAGATGGGTAATATGACAAATAATGAGTGCAGACTGAAATTAACTAATCGTATTACAATTTTTCTATCCAGAATTTGATTTTTTTTCCATTAGTAAAATGCTTTGCCGCAAATGTGCAGCCTTGATCCAAACTGACAGAGGGAGAGTAAACTTGTACAAAATCTGGCTAATATTTTCTGAGCAAACTAGGATTTCACTGGAAACAGTTTTCTCTCCTGGGCATGGATTCTACATCTACAGCCTCGGGCCCGTAGCTCAAACACACAGGCATCCACAAGATTTGCTTGTGATACACATTAAATAACTTCAACTTACTCTTCCCACGGATTTAAATGGTCGCTTTAAAGATTTTTGCTAAAGGCTCTCCATGTTCAGTTAATGCCTGTCAGTTGTATGGACACAAACAACATTGCCAGAGGACAAATTACACAGAAAGGGAATTGCACGACATTTGTGATACAGATCAAGTGACTCAACTGATTTTAGCAGTCGCTTGAATAAATCTGCTGAATCTTTTCCTTCTCTGAACCTTTTCCTTATGACCCTCCGTTCAGTTCATTCCTGTTGGTTGTATGGACACACACAACATTGCCAGACAACAAACTACACAGAAAGGGGGATTAGATTTTCATCGCCAATGGGTAAATTCAAAAAAGGTACCTTAAGGATGCGTAATGGTAAAACCCCCAAAATACAATGTTTACTTCACCCTACAATTCCAAAGTGCTTTACTCTAGATTATATCCACCCTTTCACTAATACACTCGCACTAATGGTGACAGAGCCGCCATGCAAGATGCTAACCTCTAATTCCTCCCACAGGGCGCAGGAGATGAGAGCGGTCGTCCTTGGAACTGAATGGTTCGATTCCCGGCTACCGGTTCCTCCTAGACCGTCAAAGTGTTGCTGAGCAAGACACTGAACTGCTCACCTGGTGCTGTTCCTTATTTTCTTTCTGCATCGGTCAAATTTAGCTGCGGTTGTGCGCTATGTATGACTGTATGTGACAATAAATGCATTTCTTCTCTTCTTCTTCCTATCCTGTAAGGTTTCCAGGTTAACATGGCCAACGCAGTGGTCTTGACAGGCATCCACCACTTTTAATTTCTTTAATGATTGTCAGAGCTGTTAATGGATCATCTCAGCTATTACCATGTAACTGTCACTGCTATTATAGATAAGACAATATTTATTACATTACATTACATTGCATTTGGCAGACGCTTTTATCCAAAGCGACTTACAATAGAGGACAAAGGGACTGCAAATACACTTGCAAATACACGAAGCACAGGAAATATACGGAACAGTAAGCTTGGGTTAGTGAGGTTTTTTTTTTTTCGTTTTTTTTTTTTGACAAAGACATACACAAACGTACACACACACACACACACACACACACACACACACACACTTTTGGTCAGTTAGAAAATTTATGCCGGTCCCTCCCAACCATCACATTCCCCTCAATCTCTACCACATTCTTGCTTTCCATCTCTCTGACCTCTCTTGCTTTCTATCCCAACTGGTCAAGGCAGAAGGCCGCCGGATGGTAACCGCCATGGTAACCAAGTTGCCAAGTTAGTCCAACTTTTTAAAATCATGCGGTCCAAACCTGCTCTACATGTGAAGTGTCATGATACAACTTTGGTTTGATTTGGCACTTTGTAAAATAAAATCTGACTTGACTTAACCAAACCTGGGGGTTCAGTATCTTGCCCAAGTACAGGTCGGCGTGCAGATCGGAGGCGGCTGGAATCAAACTGCCATCATTGAAACTGGAGGTAATCTGTCGTATTCCAAGATTCGGCAGATGTCTCTTCATTGATTACTACCTGACAACACTCGGAAACACTCACTTTTCTCCAGACAAAACCAGCTCTGTATTCTGGATGATGCCATGCAAAACGTCAGATAATCATGTTAAACAGTGGCTGTCAATTTGTACCTAATCTAGCAAAAAACAAAGCTCCCAGGACTATTAGCTCCAGAGAACCTTGACATCAATCCGTCTTTGCCACAATCAAAACAGACAAACCAGACAAACAAACTCCATTTGGAATATTGAGTTAGAGAATGAGCAGGCGTGCAAATAGTGGGTCTATTCTGGAGCGTGATTCTCCTACAAGACCTCTACTTTAAAGAACTGGTGGCCGAAGCAGCTGCATCCTTAACAAAATAGAAAAGGTAATGCACAATAACCAAAACAAAGACTATGAAGTTTATATTTACGTCCTTCCCAATGCTACAGTTACATAATGCTTCTCAAAGCAGAAATAAATCAGCAATCATGAATTGAAACCTGAAATATTGATAAAACAATCAGAATTCAGGAAGGAAGGCAAGAATAGACAAAGCATATTCAAGGGACTGAATTAAATGTAGAAATCTCAGAAAAAAATCTTAAATCCGGATTCGGTCAGAAAGCTGATGTGATTTCTTCCTGCCGATGTTTTGATCTGAAGACAAATCCTTTGTCGCCTGGAGTTTCCCATCCACATTTGGGACACATAAGATACTTCTGCTGAAGGATTTGGAATCACAGAGCAGGAAATAGGCACTAAAAAGTTAGTGCACCCATTACTATTTCTTTTAGGAATTTTATACGTATTATTGTATTGTCCAACCAGAACCTTGTAGCTGTTAGCACTACTGTTAGAATTAGTACGAGATCAGTTGTGCTTGTCGCTCGGAACCCTCATACAGATAAAATCCGACTTGACTTAACAAACACACGATCGCACAAGTCTTTTTCTGAAAGCTTACATGCCAGTAAGTAGCGTTTGGTCTGCTTTGTCCCGGAAATTTGCCGACAAAGCTATGATAGTCCACAATCCACAAATCCCTCAATATCACCCATCCTTTTGTGATTTGTTTGTTGATTTTCCATAATTACATGGAGAGGTGCTCTTTTTAGAATGATTTCTCTGAACTGTGAACGGTAAGGATAGAACATCTTTACAATGGCCTCCAACTGGCAGAATACTTTCCTTCACTCAGTGGGAGAAAGAAGGTTCATTCTCTTGGTGACATTTGTGCACCCGTGGCCAATTCCAGATATTACTGAACTACTTGTTCTATCTTCATCTCTCCTATCTCCACCTCCTCCTAGTGATAGACATACGATTGGGCCGAGTTTGTCACCATGTCATTTTCAAAGTGCTGCTTCCAGCCGCAGAAGTCCTGACCTGAACCCCACCGGCACGTCTAAAGGGAGATGAAGTGGAGTTTTTCATTTATAGAGGTCTCACTTCATAATTTTCTTTTTTGTGGGTGCCTGTGTCTTACGACACATTCGTCCCTTGAAAGTTTTATCCGCGATTTTTCTTGAGACGTGCAATATAACTCAAACATATAAGCAGCCGTGTGTTTCACAGCGGTTGTCTAAAACACCTTCATCTTGGTGCCATGCTGAGTGGAGGAGTCTGAGATCAGCTGACATTGCAGATTTACACATTTACTGTCTGATAAAGAGCAAAGTTCTCCATTCAGCCAGTGGGAAATGGCTTCTCGAGTGTTTCAAAAGAGTTGAGCACAAAACACTGTAAATACAGAAATATTAAGATGAATCTTCCATGGAGAACCATTATCCGTCAACACCACTAACAGTAAAATCTCAATATACCTGTATCCTCACTGTCAACTGTCCACACAGTCTAATGCAAAATAATCAACTTTTCTAATGCTCCGAAATGTCTATAAATGACAATGTGATCTGGTAAAATTGAGGTTCATTAACGCTGTGACTCCTCTTTTTCAGTATGCTTTAGATCAGGAGTGTCAAACTCATTTTGGTCCGGGAGCCACATATGGCCTAATTTGATGTCAAGGGGCCGGACCAGTAAAATCATTACCTAGAAGTAAGAACTAAGTCCAAATTTTTCCTTTGTTTTAGTGTAAAGGAGGTTAACAGGGAAATTATAAAATATGTAATGAGCTGTTCCTTTAAAAAAATACATGAGAAATTAACATCAAAAATGAATATTAAAAAAGAATTGATGAAATTACACCCTTGAAATATTGTTGCGTTAAAAGAGAAAATCTTGTCACTGTGGGGAAATTTGCCACTAGAATTTATCAGAAAATTGATTGCTAGCAAGTATTAGAGGAGGTATTATGTTTACAAGGCTAACGGTGGCTATTCTGGCTATTAAATCAGTCTATTTAGTTTTGAGGGGTTTTTTTTTGCTATTATTTTTGTGTTTTTTTTTTTATAGAAATAAGAACAGAAAAGCTCGTTTTAGCAATGTCACAGACGTTTTTTCATCAAAAAAAAAAAAATCAAATTTTGAAGCAAAAAATACATTGCAAAGTTACTTTTTCATTTTTTCCTGGCCCGTTTTTTTATTTAAACCCACCTTATAAAACGAGGCCGCACTAACACAAAGATTTGATTTCAGGCAGGGGGCCACAAAATATTGTTCCGAGGGCCGCAATTGGCCCGCGGCCCGCGATGTCTGAGACCCCTGCTCTAGATGGAAGAAATTACATTTAATTTTAAAGGACAATATTCAAATTTTCAGAGACAACCTGCTCACTTTTATTTTTTTCAGGAATCTGTGTTTCTGCCGAAACACGGTGTGTTCATTTGAGAGCATTCATTTCCTGCGTCACTATGTAACCCAGTATTCTCACTCAAAACAAGGTTTGTATTCTTAATTGTATCATAACAAAGCATGATTATTGCTTACCTCGAGCCCAAGGAGCTGGAAGCTGCACCACAAAAGTCACTCAGGTGTAACATCTTTCTTGGCTAGGAAGACTAATGGCTGCAGGGAGTAGTAATCACTGTATTCCAGCCTGCAGAGAGTTCCTTCTAGCTCGATGAACAAGAGCCTCCTGTTGTCAAAAGTAGAAGCATGTCTGGCCTGTAAATGACTGATGATTGCCAAAATACCACAGTCATATACGCATCCCACCTGTGCTGTTTCGCAGCTGTTTTATGTTTATACCCACTGGAAAGAGCGTAACTCTTATTATTCTGAGAAATTGATATCAGTCTTTTAGCTCTATCTATGTGGGGAGCCTCCTTGTAGCAGCGTTGACTGCGAAAATAGGCATTAATAAAGAAAGGTGCTGCGATGATATTCATTGTATTGATAGAATCTTGATTAAGGACAAATCTGACAGTAAAAATTCAGAAATAACAGTGATGATAAAATATGATTAGTAAAAAATTGTATTCGGCGCAAGTTCTCTATGTTTTTTTATTCTATTTACTATTTTTAGTTATTTTTATTATTTTCTTATTTATTTTATTTCATTATTTTTATTTTATTTTATTTTTCCTGAAAAGGGCTAATAACATCCCAGACTAGATATTACACGATGTGACAAGATATTCATCTAGCTTCCAAATTAGGGGAACCATCTGTCCTTTCAAATACTAAAAAATTGGTCTCAAGCTGGTAAGACGTCTGAAAAAAAGTGAATTAAATCCAAGCTTGCACCTTGAAATTTGAAATACTATGAAGCCAGTCCTGCTCCAGTTATCACCAGTCACCAATCATTTTAATTTCCCAGTTCACCTCATATAATAGAGTGAAATACCAACATATTTGCATATGAATAAACAGTACAGTTCTTAATGAGGTCTTTGAAGCTTTTCAGCATCATTAATTAAAACTGTGCCTGACCAACTGTGAGGTATTCATAAGCGAATGTTTGAATGGATTAAGGAATGGATTTTGACACACGGACTTTTAAAATCAACACAATGCTTTTTGGTCTGTTTGTACAAGGATTTATTTAGTAGGCGAAATGAACCAGAGTACGAATTCTGCAAATCTAATTTCATGGTGGAGACCAGAAGAAAAATGTTTTGAAAAATATGATTGTTGACAAGGGTGACATCCTTGTGTTTACCTTGACTTCAGATGCGTATTCTATAACATCAATAACACAGCTTTTTGTGTCAGTACAAGAGATACATCCATTCATTCTTTGTTAATGGGAAGTGCACTCAATTGTTGAAGACATAGAATTCTATATAATGTAAATGCTATAATATGTGAGCTGGCTGAAGTCCTATCACATAAATCACAAAGGGATTCAAAGCCGTCATCTCAGTCATGCTGAGCTAAAGCGTACAGGTGACGGACAAGATGTCCCTCTTGAGTTGAATGAAACTGGTTATGAACGATAACATCGACTGATATATGGGTTGTAATCAGTCGTCAACATTGCAAGGCTCCTTTTTAAGCCATTTTCGTATGCCGCCGTTTAGATTTATTATGACAATGTGAAAGCAAAGTAAAGGGCTCTATTTGTTGAATTTGTAGTGGCTCTTTGTTGTGATGGAGTCCATCAAATCGTGACCTGGCATTATGAGGTTCCATCGGGGGTCAGTGGACGTGGTGTCAGACACCAGAATGTGATTCTGCTTGGAGAGCTCAGAATTGCTTGAGCTGTCTTAGTGGAGACATTGACAGAAATACTGTGTGGCTTGTGAGCACCCTTCCTCCTCTCCATTTACTGAGGAAGGCAAAGTCAAAGACAGGAGGAGATGTTGCATCGCAGGCGGTGTACTGAAGATAGTGGCAGCTGCTTACTCATAGCCATTTTCCATCGCCGCCATGCTGTTTATGCCTCTGACCTTTGGCTCCCCCTGATTGTTTTCCTCTTCTTCACTGCTGAGTGTTAGCAGAGGAACCACCTACACACCAGAGGTTCATTGAAGTCCCACAGAAGTCTCCACTAAAATCTCTTTCCACACACAAAACATGGTGAACGTGGCTACCTGCTTACTGAAAAAAAATATTAATTTAATGAAATTAATTAAACCTGCAAGAAAAAGAGACCCAAAGTAACCAGGGCGGTAATTGTTACTCAGCTGTCAAGACTAATTGGAAGACTGGACTAGTAGAATAAACCTTTCCTTTTGACTTTTTGTGAATTTGGTTAAAATATAAAAGGTGTTTCTCAGCTGCAGCGTCAAACTGAAATGGAGCTGAGATGGACTAGAAGCAATAAAAAAAGAAAAAAAAATTGAAAAAAATTAATCAGGTGATGCAGCTTGGTAAATATAACGTCTGTCACTTCAGGCCACACTGATTTTATGCAGATCTAAATTAGCATGATGACTGAATTATCTCCCTTTAACCAGATCTATTAGTCATTTGTTTACCAGACAGAATTACATAGCAGTTCTACTCTGTTTCTGAAGTACTCCAAAAATCTATGACCAAATGACTAAAAAAAAAGATCATTCATAAATATACATCTCAGAATTATGATAACTAAGATAATGTTACATCTGCAACCAGGACTTTTTTTTCCTGCTTTTGAATGTTCTGAAATTCATAGAGACAATTTAGTTTGTGATTGAACGGATTTGACATAAAAGTCCTCTTATAGGCTGACCACAAGGTCACGATGGATCATAGATCATGGAATAGATTACATATATAGAATACTATTATATTTTTGAAGGACTTCTGATTCTAAGCATTGCGTTTTTGTCATTTATTACAAGTTCTGCTGCGCTCTCTATGAACTATTGGACTGTCTGATGTGGTTGAAGTAACCGTCTCCCACTGGTACATGTATTGTGCTGAACATGATGGACACTCTAAGGGTGGAAGCAAGATTGTGATAATGGTTTGGCGTTGCTATGGTGACTAAATGGGGTCAGTGTGAGTGCATTAAAAGGCACGTGCTTTACTGTTATTTTCTCATTACAGCTCCCCCCCATTGCAGAGGTTGCCCAAAAATGCTGCACCGTAGCTGTCTGAGTAAAGCTACGGTCCTGGGGCAGCATTCTGCGTAACAAGACCGTTGCTCCAATAGGCATTGGAAAGATTTCTGGCATCTTGTTTGTGAATATTAATTAATTTATTATCTACCACTTATCATGGATGTTGGAGTCTTTCCCAGCTGTCATTAGGCGAGAGGCGAGGTACATCCTGAATCAATCGGATGGCCGCATATAGAGACAAACAACTGTTCCACTCTCTCATCCACACGTCTGGGCAATTTTCCATTTTTTCCAATTAATCTTCTGCATGTATTTGGACTGTGAGAGGAAACCGGCGAACCCAGAGGAAACAGACACAGAGATAACGTGCAAACGCCACACAGAAAGGTCTCCTGTGAGAATCAAAGCTGGGTCTTTTAATACATGTATTCGAAATGTATTTTTTTGTTTGTTTGCTTTGGTGTTTCCTGGTCACCCCAGTGAAATCTGGCTTCTAACTAAATGTTTGTAGCTAAAAAATTCAAAGGCAAAAATCTTTATTTATCCATGATCGGCAACTAAAAGAGTGTCCCATAGAACATAGACAGGACATGAGATATAAGACATCCATAAAAGATATAAAACACTAAAGCATAGGTGTCAAATTCTGGCCCTCGGGCCAAATTTGGCCCGCACTGTAATTATATTTGGCCCGCAAAGCCATACCAAATGACTATTAGAGATGGCCAACCGGGGTAGTCGACAGTGCATGTACCACTAATTCTACAAATCCCAGAATTTTCTGCTGGTATTTTGGCACGAAAATCCCAACAGGACCCATAAACGCCCTCTCCTCTGTTGACAGTAGTCATAGCAACCTTATGCTAATACTGGCATCCTGCTACTTAGGCAGAAAACAGGATTTTGCATGTGTGCAATATTAAGTTATATATTGTATAGTGTCAAGCTATGCTTGATCCATATTTCGTTTTTAAGCAAAACTTGTTTGGATTCATTGTTATATCTGGAGGAATATTTTTTTCAATAAATGTCAATGTTGGCCCGCGACTGTCCCAGTTTTGAATTTTGTCCCACTGTGTATTTGAGTTTGACACCCCTGCCCTTAAAGTTATATGCTGACACAGTGACTGATCCCAACTATTGTGCTAAAAAACTGGTGCCAAGGGGGAAGGAAGGGGAGTGATTGCAATGGTGGAGCAGGGAAAGGTCAGATTTCGGAGGTTGGACTTCTGTGGGGACTAAATTGGCTCTCCTTCTTGTCCTGCATCCTGGACAGCTGACCTGCATCCTGATGGGAGCCACTTGAACAAAATGCAGTGTGTGTGACGGGTCTCAGAAGACCCAGTGGGCAGCTCTCATCATCTGTTGTTAACAGAAGGCAGAAAACGCTTTAACAGGAAGTCTGACTATTTTGAAGCGGCTTGTAACTATCTAATCTTGTGGGCTGATGGAATTAAAAAGAAAAGGTGACCTCACTATCAATAAAGGAGGGATAGAAAGTGGTAAGAATGTCTCTGCTCACTCAAAAAGGACACAACTTGCTGAATAGGTAGCTGAGAAAGCAGACGATGTCGTCAGCAAACTTTACCGGAAGAAAGTTAGTTGACACCACCGACACTATGGATGTAAAGACACAGCTCTGAGGAGAAACAGTGGAAGTAAGAGGGACAACTAATTTTACCTTTACTTTGACTTACTTTTTTCTCCTCACCTTTTGAATTTTACTTTTTTATCACCGATAATACCCGATATTTTGCTCTTCGAGAAAAGTTCGACCCTCACGATTAATGGACGATGCAGCTGAAGGTCTCTAATCGGGGCTTCAGGACTTTTGCTGCTTTATTTGCCGCCGGTCTCCATTTTCTGGATCAGCGCTCTTCACCGTGGCAAATTCCACTTGCTTAAAAAGGATGTAATGGCCTTCCTTTAACACTAATAGACATGATGGATATTCAAAAGAATAAACATCCAAAAGGGAAGACAAGGTCTGGAGAAAGAAATGGAATTAACAGGAACGGGCGAAAAAGGAAACTGTGTTTTCTAATCTCACCCCAAAATAATCCACTGTGGTACATACAGTATTTCTATTATGCATATTTAGAAGGGTTTGTCTTTTAGTGTGGTGTTGTTATGGTAATAGTGTAGAGGAAGTTCGTGGGATGGTCCACTAAGGAGGGAACAACATCCAAGAAGAATGTGGAGTTTTCGTC
The DNA here is from genome assembly GCF_037954325.1 of Fistularia commersonii. Taxonomy (NCBI): domain Eukaryota; kingdom Metazoa; phylum Chordata; class Actinopteri; order Syngnathiformes; family Fistulariidae; genus Fistularia; species Fistularia commersonii. The sequence goes on along the minus strand of NC_141294.1, from coordinate 8,423,531 downwards.
TAGGCCATTGATTGGCCGCCTTGGTTTGTTTTTGGCTTATTTGACGGTCTGGCTATGATTGAAACACTAACCCTCTCCTTTCGGGAGCAAGGGTTACATTTCTCCAAGGCATGTCAAGATTAGACTTTCACATCTATTGTTACGACAAGAGAAAGAGCCTGGGTTAATAACTGGCTGAGCCAAATACACATCAGGATATTGCATATTTGCATCTTACATTTTTAAAACATGCTTCCAATAAGATTTCTTGCGTAAGCCTTGGTAGCACTTGTACATACGCTTGTTAACAATGAACAGAGCAATATTATCAAATATTTCAAGAGCATATAAATGTTATTGGTGCAAAGTCGTTTAATTCATGCTGCTGTCTAATGACAATAAACTCAATTAATTGAATTTGTGTGATTAACTGGTTTCCATGTCTTTGCAGTTTAATAACAATAATCATATAGCAGCACAGAGATATTATTACTGAAGACTAGTTTTGAATGGAAAAAAAAATACTAATTACTGTAATGAATGGCAATAATACAGTCAAGTGTAAAAAAAAAACATTCATTAATGAGGAAAAGTGATAGGTATGTCTTTTTTCACCATAAAACCGGACAATAATGTACCACTCCCGCAGTCCTGCAGGAGGCAGGAATGCATGTGCAACTCCCTAACAAGACGAAGTAGGAGCCTACTGACACAAAGCATCAAAACACAAAATGCCAATAAACAACTACTGATCATAATATGTGAAGTTTGAGCAAATTAAAGCTGGTAGAGGATGAATAGATCATTACAATACGGATATATTAAATTTATGAAGCAGACAAACGGAGAAGAGTCCAGATGGATTACTTTTACTCCTTTGCCTCCCATGTGCCCTGGATTTATTAGAATTCAAAGCAAAGGCTTGGCTTGGTGTCCAGGAGTAGAATTGGGATTTGGCGAGGCTGGGACTTTCCCATGTGACAGCAAGTTGTTTGGAAAGGTGCGGCATTATTTTGATGATGCTCCCTTTGAATATTAGAGTGCAGGAGCATTCATGGGTAACTGGGTATTACCACGGTACATCCCTGTGGCTAACAAGCTCTGGCAACCCCATCAGTCTTGGTCCAGTAAAGCCGACTTTATGTGTTTTGATCACCAGAAACTCTACTTGAATGAGAAGCTTGTTGTGAACACCACGATGCAAATTGTATTTTGAGAATTTATATTTCACCAAATAGGAGAATAAACTACACTTGAAGGGCTGGGAACTCACCACCCGCTTAAATAAATCGAAGGATCTAAACAAATCAAACCGTCTAATGTCCCTGTCTTGCTTCACTTTTTGGTTGAAATGGACCACTGACAATTTGAAATCTAAAAGCTAATTTTGACCAGTAGTCAGCCTTAACAGCTGAATGCAGCAAATTAGTCATCAGAGAGGCTCATGTGAAGCTCAAAGGGGAGAATGGATGTCAAATATCTTGTATTTTGTATCGTGTGTGATTTGTTGTCTCTACACTGCTGTCAAAACAACTTTTACATACAAATAGAGTCTCTGCACTCGCCCTCACAGCAGCCTTTCGGGGACAATTTTTGCTTTCTATATTAAATTAATCTGTCTGTCAGTGTCGGGTTAAACTGACACTTGATAAAGTCGTTTCGGCAACTTCATGTGAAATTAAATAAAGATGGAAGTCATGGAATTCAAAAAGAAGTGCAGCCATTGAAAAGATCACATTCTTGTCATGTTTTTACCCAAACAGGCATGTTCCAATAGCTGTTATAACGGTGTTGGTTTAAAGTTGGATCAGGTTGCTTCCTGGATAACAGGCCTTTAACATATGGCTGTTACGCCAGTGATTTTTCCAAGCCCCCAGGACGTGGACTGGACTTTGAAGTCAATTTGAAATAGCGGCCAAACCGTGTAATTGTTCCATCATGTGATGCACACTGGCTTGAAAACACTTTTTTCCCAAAGCTAGTGAAAGGAATGGCAGTATAAGGAGGATATTTTTTCAGAGTCTGTCAGCCCGTAGGGTGAAAAGAGTAATTTAACTTTGATATGGGGGGCTATTGTATATTGGTACATTGGGAAATACAATTTTGATTCATTTGAATTAATTTGCTGAGTTCTGTGGTGTATTTGCATGACAGGCTGCAGGCAATCCCTAAAAGTCATACTTCTATTCAGTCAACAGTAGAGGCTGTAGAGGATGATTGACTGACATCTCCAGAACTGTATCAAGTTTGTATATCCATTATGGCTGAGGAGTGGAAGAAAATGCCAGACACAAGGGACATTTGAAAGATATGACAGACGATCACCTTGATTTCAGCAAATCACCATTAGTTGTTATTGATGAGGTCCGAGTAGGAAGCTCTCACCAATGAACTGACTTGTAACTGTTAGATAATGAAATCCCAGGAAATCACATAAGGATGAGCAAACCAAAATGGGGCACGGAGGATCAAAATCGCTGACAAGCATTTCACCTTATTTTTAAGTACCGCTTTAAGTATGATGTTGATAAATATGTCTCATGGTGGATTTAAATACATGCAGCAAAAATAAGAAGCAATTACAGTGATCATTTTTGTAAAATGAGGAATCGCTAAATTCAAATTGAGGATGACCACACTGTTGTAGAAACCAATGGGTCCATGTATTGGTTTGATGATGAAGAAGATGATTGTTTATTATTGGCCATGTCCTTCCTATTAGCCTATTAATTCTAAATATTTGAACTTCAAGCTCCCTATGTATCCTCAAAGATGCAGTGAATGCCACCCATTTTAAGCATTTTGTTGAATGTGCCAGACACTTGTGTAATTTTTCCTTTTTTTTTTTTTTTTTTTTTTTCAAAACCCTGACTTCAGCCTTGCCTGACGTAGGTCCTTTGCAATTGGGTATTCCTAACGTTTGGCTCCTGGTCACAAGGCACCGTCTGCAAATGACTCAACTTTTAGCCTTTACTGAGACTGATTTTGAAAACCACCGCACCATACCAGATTATATCTCCGTTTGCGTGTCATATTGGAGAACAACCGGCCCATTTGAAGATGGCCCATTTCAAGTTGATTTCTGTGAAATGTTTTTCATCTACTGCATCAAGCAAAAAAAGTCATCATTGTATAACAAGGTGTTTTTGTCTGTAAAATCATATTCCAGGATCCATAATAATTCTGGGCTGTTCTTGAGATAAGGTGAGATATATTTGCAGAGGTACAAGGTATCGACTGCATGGTGGAAATTGCAGAAAATGATACATATATGTTCTGTTTGCAACATGTTTGTACTCACTGTCAGCGGGACTGTTGGATCTGTTGTTGATTCTGCAACATTCTATCGTTTGTTTTTTTTTTTTATAATATTTCAAATGTGCATACCATGTTTGTTTCTTTTGCTCCATCTGCAGCCGATTTATATCTACAGCTGTTTGAGAAGAGTGGTGTTTGGGGTTATTGGGAAACAACAATAGAAAAATAAAAGGATAAAGCAAAGGGTGTGCAATGGAACATAAGTTCAGCTGATACATGCACGTGATACAAAACACTGCAAAGAGTGTAGAAACAATCGAAAACAACAGATGTTGCGCCTGTATATGTGCATGTGTATATTTATCCATATGTGTATGTATTTGCATGTGCATATGTGTAAGTATAGTGTATGTGGATTTACAATGTTTGTATGTCTATGTTTACATGTATGCATGTACGTGTTCCATCGCTACACAACATTTTAAATTTTAACTTTTTTTCTTATTCCTCTCTAACTAAGGATTTAAATCCCATATTAGTCAATATTATGGATTACATGACGACCAAGCATTTTATTTTCTAAAAGTTACAAGTCATCTAAGTGATGAGTTTTATTCTTTGACCTCAACAGAAACAGAAAATGATAGTTTGACAAAATCAAAATAATCTCAGGCCATATCTACCATTTAGACATTTAGCATGTCTCCTGCATTTTCTCCTGTCATATAGCCTTAAGGAATGTACATCTGTGGAAGCACAACAACTGAATAAATGCATTTTCTTCTTATCAAAATCCATCCTGGCTCACAAAAGCACAAACATCTATTCATCTCAGTCCATCTAAGTGATTCACATAAATGGATTACAAGGAAGGATGTGCATGCTATTTTTTCATATTCTGTAAATTCTTCTTTTTAGTAATCTTAAAGTTTACATCTATTCTTTTGCCTAAAATCTGAATTTCCACCAAGCTCTTTGCGTGTTTATGTTATCCATGTATAGATATTTATAAATGTACAGACATTTGTATGCACGTAGTTTATAATACAGATATACAGTTCTTTATTATGTATGCTTGAATCTTCAGATGCTTAGGCTACCTACCAATACATGGTTCCTCCAATTGCCCCTCAGGGACAAATAAAGTGATACTGAATCTGATTCTGATTGTGATTGTGATTCTCTAGTGTCTCTTCAGTTCCAGTAAAGACCTCCTTAATGTCTCAGTTAAATTAAAAGCTACTTTTTGTGGAAGGGTTCTAGTTTTGGTTTGATCACTATCATCGCTTTCCTCAACCTGCCCAGTTATTTCTACATCTGGTAATAATTGCTTTTTTATTTGTTTTTTTATTGGATCTAATGTTTGTCAAGAACTTTAATATTATTTATGAGGAAGAGCTGTCTCTGTAATCACAAATGACTAATTTAAATATGTGTCGTGCTAAAATTATAGCTATAAATTATAAAGTACTTGTTTTTGTAGATGTGGAAGCCAAAATCTGTTACCAGTGTTGAAATGTTGCGAGCGAAACTCCAGTAATGCTGGGGGCTGAAATGAATTTCAGTAAAATGCCTAAAAAAATAAAATTAAGTAAAAAAAATTAAAAAAAAATACAGACTATGTATTGTTTTGGTTAAACTTTATAATTTAAAATGTACAAAATCTCACAATGTGAGTGAAGATATATTGTAATAAAACCAATATAGAAACAAAAAATACAATCAGGCAAACATGAAGTATTTTTCCTCAAAGGACACTCAGAATATCAGCTTCAGCTATTGACTGTTGGTACTGATTGTAAAACCTATTAAATCTGATCGATGGGATTTAACAGGCTTTTCAATATCAGACATTGTATTACACCTCAACTCCAAACACAAAGAAAAAAAATTACACACTCAGGATCACACCTTCAAGCAGAATAATTGGTCAATTGAACCAATTGTTTCATTCCCAACTGTTTTCCCAACCTCAGACATGTTCATATTATGGTTTTCTCACCTCTCTCATCCTCCATATCCTATAAGGAATTGTTATTTGTTACTTTAATCTCTGGCATGATCCAGAGTTCACTCCAACTCAGTTGAACTCCAGACTTGTCTCTAGGTCGGGGGTTAGAATGAGAAAATTATCCGCGTGATGCGCTTTGGTCCAAGGAATAAAAGTCAAAAGGTATTTGACCTCTTTTCCTGCAGTTGCTTGGATTACCCTGTGTAGTGTGTGAAGGGCTTGAGACTAAAGGTTTAAAGCTGATTTTAAACCTGTATTCAAGCAACGCAGCTGTGAGTGACCTTGGCTTTTTGACAACATAGCATTTGTTGAAGACCAGATCCAATTTTCAGTAATCACACATCTGATGAGGAAAGGCTGCTGCCTACAAACCCCAATATTGAAAATGGACTTTATTGCAAAGTGGGAAAGCCTTTCAGACAGTAACAGCTGCATGTTTACAGCTGCAGGTTTGGATGTTCCTGCACTTACTCACAAAAACACTTCCTGTTAGCCAAAAAAATGCTTAAATGTAAAGAACCAGAAACATCAGGAGGGAGATATGCCTGGCCACAAATATGTAGCAGTTTGATCCAATCTGTCACATTATGCAGTCTTGAAGAGGTCTTTGCTCACTTTTCCATAGAGGGTTGTCTGGGAAGAACACTGTAGCAACACATCGATGGAAGACTGGTGACAAATGTCAATTAATTTTGTTACACTGCAGTGTTCGCCATTGGCAATCAAATAGTTAATTCCCGTCGGGAATAACTGCAGGATAAAGAGACTCTAACCAAAGAAGTGGAATAATCACTGCAGTCTTTAGTGCAAATGAATGGCTGTGATTAGATGTCACTGATCTGTTAAAGTCCAGGTCACATGACAGCAACAGCTATTCTTCTCAAACATGATAGGCATAATCAGAAAATACACACACACAAATACAAATGCACGCACACACACACACACACACACACACACACACACACACACACACACACACACACACACACTTTATATAAATAGTGTCACAGTACCTTGGGAATGGGATGGATGTTAATGAAAATATCACACTGTTCTCGATCACAAGGCTGTTTTCAAACTCATCCGTTTTGCCACAAGCCTTTCTTGATTTTCTATCCATCATTTCTGTTGCAACCATAAAGAACACACAAGCATGCACTTACGCACACACACGCGCACACACAGTTCTTGTGGCACCAGAGATTCACCATGTGGCCATTATATCAAAGTCAAATAAGACAAATCGTCAAACAAGATAACAAATAAAGAAAATTGAAATGTAATAAATAGATCTTAATATGGCAGTTGGGGTTTAAATCTTACTTTATGTGTATATCTGTATCTATTTCTAATAGCAAAGCCAAGGCGTCTTTTGACATTTTTTTCCTCTTACATTTTTTTACAAGAAAATTCATCAAGTTTATAAGTTGGTTTTATGGATTATGAATAATAACAACAATGATAATAATAATAATAATTTATTTTTTAATAATCTCTAATGGGGAAATTAGTTCTCTGCAATTGAATATTCCCTTTTTGATAGCATTAGTAACAAGAGGGAAAAGTTATTCTTTTAAATAAACAATCTTAGAATGAAATAATGAATGATTAATGATCAGAATGATCTGTGATTTGTACCTTTGATAACTGATGCCAATAAAGCAAAGCTTTCCTCAATTCATCTTCAGAGTTAAAGAAATAAGATGCTGAAACGAACACTTCATGTTTTTTTTCTACTAAATTCAAGGGTCACCCTTAACGCAAAGAACCGTAAGAAATTGCAAACACGACTTAAATAACTGATATAGGTTGGTTTGTATTACTGGGATCACTCGTTGGAATAAAATTAAACAATAAGGCTTAACCATAAAATGACTACAACATATACTGTACCAGAGATCAGGCACCTCGTTTTCCCCAAGTAACTGCAAAATATGATTATACTGCCCCCCTCTGGTAAGGCTGCTGCAGTACAGAAAGTGATATAAACACCTAAAAACGGTATGCGTGACAAGTGGCACGTCGTCTTTTACCTTTTTTAATTTAATTATTTTCAATCCTTTGTCCTCTAAACTGTATACTCGCCGTATAAACACAATAATTCTTGAATATATAGATAGATAGATAGATAGATAGATAGATAGATAGATAGATAGATAGATAGATAGATAGATAGATAGATAGATAGATAGAGTGTGGATCAATGTAGAACACACAAGCCATTGGTTCAAAATTGCGTTACAAGAAGTGCTGTGAATATACCACACAGCTTTAAATATACTAGTACGTATGTATTTTTCCCTTAAAAAAAGTTTGACAGAAACAACAAAACTGCAGTTGAGGAAAACAGATAAAAAAAATCAAAGTAGAAAAAGTTAATTTGTTTTGGTGTCTACGCAGTGTCATGGAATACTCACCCGTCTTGGTCTTTGTCCAGGTTTATTATGTGGCTTGTTATTGTTAGTCTGGAAAGAGAACTGACTAAATAGTCAAATTCTTAGTTTCCAAAAAAAATGTGTATATCATAGAAATTGCTAATTGAGAGGAAAAACAAGGGTCTGTGTCTACAGTGTTGGAACAAAGTAAGTGAGCTTACAGAAGTCTTGCATAGAGAATGTGCAACATAATGGATTAATCGATTTAGTATGTAGCATTTGGAAAGTCTTGTCTGGGATCGATATGAATGGCTATGTATTTCGGCAATCGGTAGGTTGCGCTTCTTTTACAGCCGTTGATATAGTCGCTATGCACAATGGGAATTGAATTTCGTCTCATGTTTACAACCTTTTATAGCTTTGCTGATTGAAACTACATTTCCCATAACTCAAGCGCGTAATGGTTGCCGCTGCGCTCCACGCTGTCCGTGCCCCCACAGAGCATGCACACTACAGCGAGCAATGAGGTCCTTGAGCGGCAACAAGACTGGCCAAGTTCGCTTGGCCTTCGGGATTCGTGAATAATATTTTTTTCCTGTACTAGACTGAAATCCATTCTTCGTAAGTGTTCTGTGTCCACCGCGTGTTGAATTTAAAACATTTTACTTATTTGTGGAAACACTCTTCTGTGTCGGGTGCTAGCAGCAAGTTAGCAGTTAGCATGCTAACGTCAAGATTCAGAGCGAAAGTTGGCATTAGTTCAGAGGTTGCGCCTTAGAAAATCTTCCTGACAGACACGGCCGTAAAACAAGACTGCCTGTACTTGTAACTGCAAATCCTCTTTACCAAGTCTAGCTTCAGACTGTGATCAGTAGATAGCAAGGTAGGAACCCACAAGTTTACCATTCTTGCCTCAGTGTCGTTTCGGTCCAATGTCAACTTCACTGGAAGCTAGCATGGTTTCAGCTGTACATTTCCGGTTATTCCTATTAATAGCACCGACACATTGCTGGGAGCAGAGAGAAGGCTACTTTCTTGATGTATCCATGCTAAGTTCGGCTGCATTTGGTTTTTTAAGTCGGGGTGTTTCAGCCGTACCGTGCGCCATCCGTCTCGTTTTCTCTACTTCAGTTACCTCAAACAGACCTTCACTGCTTACATACCTGAAAGTGTCACAGTTGTTTCAGGAAGTCAAGTCAGGTTTCATATATGCATCGTGAAATCACAACAAAGCTCATGACACTTAATACGAAGGGCAGGTCTGAACCACTTCTTTTTTTTTAATGATTCACAGAAATCCATCATTCCTCCATGAGCAAAGACTTTTCAACAGTGTTGAGGAAAACTGCCCTTTACTGGGGCAGAAACCCTGGACAGATCGGAGCTCTATACCGACAGCTTGGTCTACACTGGGTAGTGTGATAGAAGAGCGGGCAGGATTTGGGTTGGGAGTGACAGTTACAAAAGTTAAAATATCATATCAATGATAACAGTAGCAATAACAGTTTTACGTCTGTTGACATGATATAGTAAGTGCTTTATTACACCATGCAGTACAGCTGCCTTGGATGGTCTCTGGGTATTAAGCAGTATTTGACGGTGGACTTTCCAGAGAACTCCTGCACACCCTCGGAATATCACAGTTGCAGGAACGGATTTACATTTTTGTGTCATTTGTGCTGTTATCAAATGTACATATTTGCTAGTTTCCCAGAATAATTTCACCAGTGAGTACCATAGTGAAATATTTCATCAAGCTTCCAACATGGCGTTGTCAGCATTAGGAAACTTTCTCTTAGAAAAAAATTGCATGATTGGCAAGGTGGTTGGGTAGCTGCGATACTAACATAAGGGGTGAGCACCATTAGTTTAAGCTGATTAAAAATCAAGACACTCTTGACACTCTCATTTATGGTCAGTATAAATACTAATTGTTTAATAGTCAAGGAGGCCTTTTTTCACAGTTTTTACAGTCAGAAATTTGGATTTAAACCATCCTCAAGTGAATGTGTCTCATGTAAAATGACAACTATGAAAATATTTGAAAATGAGACATTGGGATTTAAGTGTAAGACTCTTGTTAATAAAAGCTAGTCCTACTCCTCATCTAGATAAAACATTTAACCTTTTTTATGTATTTAAGTTAATTAACTGCAGGGTTAGCCCTTGTTAAGGTGAGCCCTTACTTCCTACTTCCTCACAGCATCACCATTCCCTGTTACATATCATTGAAATACACAAGTACAACTGTCAGTAGCACATTAGCACTGCTACGTTTCTGATAGAATAGAAAATGTCAGTATTTTCTGGTTTGAATCTTCTGAACTTGTCTCATCAGCCATTGTCTAAAAAATGACTGCAAAGGATGCCCATTTGTCAAATTTAACATTTTTTTCCACCTGAGGTACATATCTTCTTCAAATTTCTTCTATTTTTTACACAGCAGATTCGAAAGAGATTAAGAAATTGTTCACTTAAGGTAATTGAAATCTATTACTTTCTAAAAGAGAAATTCACATCAAGTCTTCTTTCTTTTCCTTCTCAACCCAGAGCCTGTCATTGAACGTCACGTCAGCTGTAGCAAAGAAAGAACTGGTGGAGAAGATGATGTTACTGCAGCACGTCCTCACTTGCGGTACACTGCGACGGGTGGCAGTAATGCGCCAGTTGCTACTCGGTGCCACTGTCCACAAAGCGCCAGCAGCATTGTGCTGCTGCACTGTCCGCCTATCTCGTGCACGTCCTGCTGGCCTCCGCTGCCTCTCAGTATCTGCTTCCAGCAAAGCAGGGCATCAGCCAAAGCACCAGCCATCAGAGGGGGAGCCGCAGTCCAGCTTTGCACCTCCAAAACAACCCGAGCAGAAGGAGGAACCTCTGCCTGATCTCAAGGAGGTGGATCCCCTCCAGGACAAGTCTGTTGGTCTCGTTCAGAGGTTCAAGAGGACCTTCAAACAGTATGGAAAGGTGATGATTCCTGTGCATCTCCTCACATCATCAGTCTGGTTTGGAACCTTCTACTATGCTGCTATGAAGTAAGGATCCGACTTTCTATTTTATCCTCCATTGTAGATGTCGAACTTTGTCGTCATCGGGATTAGTTTGAATAATTCATTGAATCGAAACTCCACTCAAGGAATCTGACTGTTTTTTTTCCAATTCTCATTAGCCTTAGCTGGAGTTGACAATTGTCTCCTAATCCGTAGCTGGCGAACATGTCACAGGGAACCTGGACTGAGTCCCAGGGATTTGTTGTATTTATTTATTGACAAGTTCAAACAGTACACTCACAGACCGTCTCTCAAGTTGGATCTGTGGCACTTATGTGTGAGCCAAACATGTTTTGGATTTAAGCCTCGAAATTATGAAGGAAAGTACTGACAATCTGGGAGCCGCTGAACAGCATTGTTGAAAAGCTCCACGTCAACACCAACAGAAATAGTAGATGAACAAGCATCTCTGTTATCCATTGCACTGCCCTGCTTACACTGACTAGACCGCTGTTCTGCCATGTCTGCCTTGATCACTCACTACCACTGTGAGACACACAACTAACGAACTGGAAAGGCTCCACTATCTAAGTGACCCCTTAAGGTTCGAAAAACCATCCAAAAATATGAAGCGAAAAATGTTCGTGCCGAAATTGCACGGGATCCGAAAACCCGAGTGACTCGCCGACCGCATGTCAGCATGTCACTGCCAGTCTACATTTCATTCACAATTTCAGCAAGTCCCTGGATGTGGCATACCAGCCTCATAAGAGTGTCGCTTTATCGTTTTGTGTGTGAGTGTTTTGGAAGACAGCACAAACTTTGTGGTTCATTCGGTGTTGGGAGTGAGTGAGTTTGACAGAGAGCATGGAATCTTGGCTCCGAGAGTCTGTCGTCATGTCACAGCAGCACAACAAGTAGATATAAACAGTTTGTCTCCTCGCTGCTTTTCATTACTCAGTCTCTCTTGCAGATCCATATAATTAGCCCACAACAATGACCCACACCAACTTGCTAAAGTCTGCAGAGCATAGATTTGATAATCCTGTATTAGCAGTTCCTTGTCTGAGGTGGCTCAGAACTGAAATAAATTATGATCATAGCTTGTCCAATTAGTCCAGGCACAGGTTCAGTTCGGGCCTCGCAGCCCCTGCTGGAGCTCCCCAGAGGGAACGGGAGAGGTTTGGATGTGCTCTGCACCTCCATCACTAGATGTCACTAAATCTCACATAAGCTTCTGCATTGGATCAGTGTTTTTTTTAAATTTTTTTATTGTAGATCTTACCTGTCGATATCTAAAAAGGTCTGTCTTAGGGAGATCAAATTCCTTTGTCAGCTGTCCAGATGTTTTAAGATTGTCGTCCTTCATCAATTAGACCATATACTGACCGTTTTCTAAAACCAATGTCTAAATTGTTAGGGGTAAAGATCTTCATAAGTCCAATATTTGTTAGTGATGAAAGTAGTTTTGGTAGTTGATAGGCTGACTGTATTTATTCAAAATTTTTAACAGATTTTTTTTCCAGGCTTCCATTTCTTTTACAGGGATGTCGAAAGGATAAGATATCCAGGGAATCTTTGCATCAGCTTTTCTCAATGTTAAACCATCGTGGGGATGTATTTTCTGAATCCACACAATCATCGGCTTTATTTGTGCAGCCCAGAAATAATATTTCAGGTTTAGGAGTTTTAGGCCTCCATCCGATGTGAATGGTTGATTGCAAGATTTTAAGTCTAATTCTTAGACGCTTATTCTGCCAAATAAATTTAAAAAAATGTATTTAGGTGAACAAAGTTGGTTTAGGAATTTCCACAGGTAGTATCTGAAATAAATAGAGCAATCTGGGCAGAACATTCATACAGATACTTTCTACTCGGCCTAGAAGGGAGAATGGGAGCAGGGACCATCTTTACAGGTCACTACTAATATGCTGGATTATTTTATTGTAGTTTACGTATAGAGGTTATGTAGAGATGGGGAAACGTAGATGCCTAAATATTTAATGCCTTCTTCGGGCCATCTGCTCTGTAGCTTAAATGTCTCTGAGACCAGATCATTTACATCCATAGCCTCCGTTTTATCCACATTTACCTTATATCCAGAATAATACCCATAACTAGATATGAGCTCTTTCAGATATGGAATTGTGGAGCTGGGTTCTGTTAAATATAGTAAAACATCTTGTGCATACAACCAAAAGTTGTGCTGTTATTGATTTATTATCATTCCTTCTATGTTTTTGTTGTCTCTAATGAGTTCGGCCAGCAGCTCAATACTGATAGCAAACAGCAGGGGTGATAAAGAGTTGCCTTGTCTGCATCCTCGTCCTACTGTAAATCTCTCTGATCTGTATCCATTAACCTTAACGGCTGCTCGTGGGGATGAGTAAGTGTTTGAGCCCGATTTATGAAATTAGCACCAAATCTCTTTTAGTGTTCGAAATAAATATCGCCATGATACCCGATCAAATGTCTTTTGTGCATCTATAGATACGATTATTGACTCTAGAATTGAAGTTAATTTACACAAATTTTTGTTTTCGTAATGATATTGGTCTATGAGACTGGCATTCAGTAGGGTCTTTACCCTCTTTTTGAGGGTAAATTAAATGAATTAGAAATAGGGTAGATGAATTAGAACTATTGTTGCCTCAGTCCAAGATGGTGCCATAGTTTCAGAATCTAGGGCATATCTGTATGCATTTAGTGACAGGGTGCTAGCACGTCTTTTAAAGGTTTTATATAATTCATTGACGTATCCACCTGGACCTGGACTTTTGTTATTCTTAAGTCATTAAATAACTTGCATAATTTCTAGTTGCCCAATTTGCTTATCAGACTCCTTCACTGTCGAGACTTTCAGTTCAGTTAGCTTTATGCTTTTTAAGTAATCTGCGAGTTCTGCATCAGCACTACATGCGTCTGCATTGTTATACAATGATTTGTAAAACCCTGCAAACTCCTCTACTATTTTGTTTGGTTCTCTGGTGACATTTCCTTGTGATTTTTTTTTTCTTAACTGTATTGTAGGATTGTTGCTTTCTCAGTATGAATGCTAACAGTTTGCTTTTCCTGTTTTCACATTCATAATATTTTTTGGTTAGTAAATCTTAAGCTTCCCTCAATTTTATCCAATAGTAAACTGTTAAGTATTTACATCATTTGTAACCTTAATTGTTGCAGATTGTGTATGTTCTAACCCTTTTATTTTATCTTCAAATTCTCTGTTTGGCCTCCCTCTCTTTTCCTTGTAGCTGTAAATGAAATAATACAGCCTCTTACATATGCTTTGAGAGTCCCACAGTACCAGGGGATTAGTTTCCAGTGAGGTATTGGTATCCAGATACTTTTTTAATTTATCATTAAGAAGAGATGAATTAAGCCTCTATTTAGTTGTTGTCCTATTTCCCATTTCAATAATACAGGTGCATGATCAGAAATAGTGATAGGCAGTATCTCAGTGTCTGTTAGCCTATATAAATCTACCTTAGGAGTAAAGAAATAATAATAGCCTATCAATTTGTCGGGACATCACACAGTTAAAATCTTCCCCCATCAACAGTAAGGCAGTAATGTACTTCAGTACTGCGTCGAACAGTTTCTTAATAAATCCAGGCTTATCTTCATTGGGCTCATAGACTTTATTAAAGAAACCTCTACCCCATCAATTAATCCGTTAACTGAAAATATCTACTCTCTGTATCTTTATGCAACAGGGTTTTTGTGAGATTAATATGCCTATGTATAAGTATGAGGAATAGGACACTATCTACCCATAATTTCAATTTCTCGTGTTCCACATCGGATAGGTGGGTTTCTTGTAGGGATGCTATTTGGCAGTTATCTTGTCTCAACAAGTGCAATATTTTCTTTTTTTTAATTGGGTTATGAAGACCCTTAACATAAGGATTAGCTTGCAACTTTGAATGTATCCATTAGTCAGAGTTTAGCTACACTTTAATTGTCCAATACTGAAATATTTTTGGGAGTGGGACCAGACAGTATAATTGGGCAGAGTGGAGTAAACTTAAGTTTTGCCAAAAAAAAAAAAATGTACCTGATATTCTGTACGTTGTTATGTTCAGCGCAGGATCCCTGGGGAACTGAGGGCTCAAATCAGAAAAAGACACAAAACCAACTAAAAACTATCATTAGCAAACATTACCAACGGTATTTGGGACCTAGTCCTTCGCTGCAAATCAAGTAGCAAAAGTGCACAGCCTGGATTGAAATTAACTGTGCTTAAGTTTGCTGAGACAAAAAAGACAGACAAAGAGATAGAAATGAGATAAAAAGAAAGTAATCATTTAAGCTATCAAGCTATCAGTTTCTATCAAATCAAACAGCTCTTTACAGTCATATAGCTTCCAGTATGTTCACAAAACTTAACGGTGAAAGACAATTGTATCTCTCATCATTGTATTTGCTATAGAAATGAGGGTAACAAATACCTTCGGGGGGGTACATAAAGTGTCGTAATTTATCTGGCTCGAGGAATATATTAGATTAATTTATGTTAATCGTGGAAAATAGTTTGCTCCTCCTACTGTCCCACCATGTGGTTTCGCATATGAACCGGGATGATACACAGCAAAATACAAGAGCATAATGGAGATAACTTGTAATACGAAAGTTTCTCCAGCTATTATCGTTACCAGTTCTTTCTATTTTGTTACATATAGGAAGGGATACACTTAGCTTTTCAGCTCCATCTTTGAGTCTTCTGGGAGAAAGGTTTTGACATTCTCAATGGCCTTCTAGGGGTCCATAAACATCTGGAAATGCAGCTCTTGCCTTAGCTGCAGTGGCAGTGTAGTCGGGGAATATAGCAATCTTTTTTCCGTTATTGGTCAGTATCTTCTGCTGCCATACCTGGGCTTTCGGTGTCATTAGGAGGGGGCCGATCCAGAGCGTCAGGTGCGGCGCTACGCTGCCTTGTTTAGCTTTGCTGCTGTATTTATATTTGGAGCTTTTCCGCCATTCAAATCGGCACTATGCGCACAGTTCGTTCTTTCGTTTCCTTATATTATCTTACGTCAACTATTAGCCTCCCCCGATCAGCGTTGTAAAACTTTCATTCCACAACCCTGAGCTAACAGAAAACAATTTTTCAATTACTTGGCCAGGATCAAGTTGATGGCCGAAGAACGTGTGTGTGCTTTTGGCCATTTGAATCACATGTTTGTTTATCTTTTCTACAGAGGGGTAAATGTTGTTCCATTCCTTGAGATGATTGGTCTGCCAGAGTCCCTCGTTGGCCTTCTGAGAGACTCTTCCAGTGGATACGCTCTGACTGCGTATGCCATGTACAAGGTACTTTCATTGAGAACTCCACTTCTCTTTTCACTTAAGTAGTTTTCCAACTGGATCCCCATGTGATCCCGAGCATTTGACCTGATTTCCAGAAATGAGAAACACACAAGCAGCCTGGTAAAGCAAAGCGTCCTGGAAATCCGTTAGTATTATTCCTCTCCGATCTCCATAGAAACAAATATGATCATTTAAAACTGCAGAGTTATGACCATACTCAGACTTATTGTTGATATTACTCTGTTAGTTATGGAAAACAGTATTTTGCAGTATAATTAATAGATCAGAAATGAAAATCTTTGTAAAGGAACTCTTTCCGAGGTTATCGTGAAGCCACTGCCGACTTTGTGTCGGCGGTTTTGTCGCTCACCCCTCTGGTGTGTTTCCGTCCTCTTCCAGATCGCCACACCGGCCAGATACACCGTGACACTCGGCGGTACATCGCTGTCCGTTCAGTACCTTCGGAAGCATGGCTACCTTTCCACGCCACCACCGGTGACAGAGTACATCCAGGACAAAATGGAGGAGACCAAGGAGAAACTGACAGAAAAAATGGAGGAGACCAAGGAGAGGTTCTCTGAGAAAATGGAAGAAACAAAGGAACGCTTCTCTGAGAAAATGGAGGAGACTAAGGACAAGCTTTCTGAGAAACTGCAAGAAACCAAAGACAGAGTGTCAGACAGAAAACCCTTTTTTCGAAAGAAGAGTGATTAGAAAAGAGTTAGTAAAAAGCAGCTCTCGGTAAGCGATCCAGCGAGGGTCTCAAAGAGCGATGGCTAATTCGGGAGGAATCACAGAGCAGGTGTGGACTCAAAGACACGTTGCACTTTCCCTGTCTGGAAAATTTCACCTCAATCATGACTTGTTGTCTTCATTGTGTCAAGAGTTAGCTAACTGTCCACATGCCAGCCTGGCACACCGCGCGTAGACTGATCCGTCTCCTGGCAACGCTGCATCCCGGCATCTCAGATGAGGATTCATTCACACAGGCTTGCGTATTTTAGGCTTTGTTGTGTGTTAGGGGGGGTTCTACTGTTTTTTTTTTTTTTTTTCTTATAACGCATAAATAATAAAGGAAGTCAATTACTCCACATCCATCCGAGAACGCACGCAGGGGAAATGAATGTTAATCCTCGTGGCTGTTTGTTAAAATCAAACTTGAAGTTCAAGATTTCCTGTATGTTCTAGACCATCATAGCGTAGCCTTTCTCAAGGCTCTATCTCACCATGTGTCTTTTACAATGTAATGACAAATTTTTATTTTTATCTGCTAGCCAAAGCTAATATATTACATTGTAATGGTGTTGCGACCACTTGTTGACACTTATTGAGTAGTAAATCTAATGTCTGGAACCAGCTCTCACCGCAGGAATATTTATACAGGTGTTGACTCGTTTTGGCTGTTTGTAAACATGGAAGCGCTAGATGTCCGGATATTGTTGACTGAAATTTCTGGTACTTTGGTGAAGAAAAAGAAACGTGAGGAAGTGAAATAAATGTTTTCTGATTAACTGAATAAAGTGAAACTCAAATTTAAAGTCCCGTCTTGGCAGAATGAGTTAACATAAAGTTTTGACTTTGTTTTACATTATATAGCACTGCTGATCTTTTTTTTGCATTTTAGTGTCTTTCAGCTCAAAAATTTACAAGTGTGTTTCTGTTTGAGTACATGCTTAAACACATCCTGTCAGTGAGAATTCCTCTATATCAATATATTTGCAGCAAACAGGTTTGATACAACGTCACAGGATATTATTTCTCTTCTGAAGTGTTTTTATGCTTCTGGACTTCTCATGAATTCCAGCAGGCCCAATGAAGTTGTTTATCACTGACAGCGACATTGATATTAACTAAACATAAATAATTTTGTGTGAAATTAGTATTACAGTGTCTATGGAAATGTATGGATCAGACACATTTTTTGACTGACTTCGGTTATTAAAAAACAAAACCGTGCTTATTAATTAATGGTTATTTACTTGTGAAAACTGAGTTTATGATGAAGTGACTCAGGTAATAGTTGAAGGTAAAAACCTTCTCCACATTGATATAAAACAGTGAAAACTGAGGAACGTGCCGATGTGTCTCGGATTAAAATAGAAATGCATTATTTTTGTTTCTTTTATATTCACTGCAAGAAAATCCCCAAAGGTGGGAGTGCCAAGATTTTTTTTCTCAAAAGTTTAAAAAAAAAAAGAGCACTTTTTCGCTTTTCTCCATGAGACATGACAGTGTCGATCAGGGGCCAGGCCCTTGCGCCACTGCCCCTCAATGATTAGACCAATAAAGACTCATTTAATGTTTTTCAGATTTGTCTACAGGTGGAATAAATAAGCAGGCTGATGACGGACGTAGCAATCCCATCACTGCCACTGTAGATATTTTTTAACAAGACCACCACAGTCTTTTCTAACACAACACATCTTTCCAACACACCCACCCGCACACTCAGAGCGAGCCTCAGTGACATGACACGACGATCAAAAATACACAAAAATTAAATATGACAGTTTGAATTGTCTACGGGAAATTTCTTTGACTTACATAGTCACTTCAAGTCAATCAATAGCAAAAAAAAAAAGTTGAAACTGTCAAAATAAGCAGATGAGATCCATCACTATTATTAATAGTAGTATTAGCAGGGGTAGTAGTGGGAGATGGAGGAGGAGGATGAGGAAGGGGACGGAATTATAGGGGTTTGTAGTTGGAGGAGGAGAACAGGGACTAATAGTGGTGGTGGTAGTATAATCTTTTCCTCACTTCTTTTACTTTTTGTTGACCAAAATATTTTATTTGATTCATATTTCCTCCCCATAAGTTTTATCTAGATTTGCAAATAAAGGGCAGTTTCCTCCTGCAGTTCATTGAAGTCTGCGTCTTCTCAGCGTCGTTTCTGCGGAGGTAAAACGGTCAGCGTGTGTCAAGAGACGAGGCCTGCGATGACCCGCTGAGTTCGGGTCAGCGTGCACTGACGTGCCGTCCATATGGTTTGACAGCGAGCGTGCACGCAGCTGTCAGCGAGCAGAAATGCAAAACATGCTGTTGCACCTGATGTGCTGCCGCCTGTCAGCCCTGCTATGCATCTCATCTGTCTGCATGTAAATATGATAGTTTGTGTTTGTGTTTGTGTAGGTAAGTTACAATGACCTCTGCTGTCCCAATGAATGCAAATCTGTTTATGCCATCCTCTGCCATTCACACACACACACATACTCACACACACCTGTCTTTTCTCCCACAGGGAGTGAGAAGCCCAGGACAGAGCAGCGCTACTGGTTCAGGGAGGTGTTTAAGAGTGAAGACAATCTGTGTTCCTCAGGTGGGAGCTGCTGGTCCGATGGGGTTTGAGCGTCCAGATGCCAAGCTAGAGGTCAGAAAGAACAGAAAATTTCTAATCTGTACTTCCTTTTTCTTTGAAAACACGTAGGTCACAGTTGCACCATAGTACTATTCCAATATCCCTGTAGAAGAATAGGAGATATTTACTATTAGCTCAACTTCAGGTTTATGACATTTACAAAGACAACCCAACGAACTTACTGTGAGAGTTTGGGATTACATGAAAAAAAAATCGAATTTGTTTAAATAAATATAGGGAAAAATGTAATTATTATCAAATCATAAACTTTTAAGCAGTCAGCAATGCCGTTTATATTCAATATGGTGGAATTAATGTTAACCAAGAAGAGGAATTTGTTTTGGATTAAATAATGTAAAATGTAGTTTTTTTTGTGTGAGGTAAATACTGAATGTGTAACACACACACACACACACACA